>NC_030808.1:100282593-101532593 GCF_001704415.2 Capra hircus
TATAGAAGTCCCTTCAAAATATAAATCTCAAGGAAAGACAACAGTTGTTTTGTATTAGTATTATAGTCTATTTCTTAGTGATAAATTTTGGGTGTATTCTCTTCAGTTTATTTTATTTCATCATTTAAAAAACTATTTCTATCTTGTATACTTTCTCGCTGTCTACTTTCTCCCTCCTTCTCTCTCCCTCACAAACACACTACCCATAGAGATATACAACATTTTTTTTCCCAAATAAGGAAATGAAGTAGAAGTCAAAGAGGTATACAAATATATTCATGCATCTGATATTTGGATATTTATAAAATTGCATTTTGAGTTATACAAGTAAAATTGGTAGCTTCTAAAATAATTATTTTACTACTTCAATTAAGATAGATAAGCTTATATTGTCAATTAATAGCATATATTTTCATATAAACTATGGCTACATATTTTAAAAGTTTTCATTAACTCATGGCCAACCACAGAATATGTGATCAAGCTACACTTGTCTATTATTTGAGCTTTTGTTGTGCTGGAAGTATCTAATATTTGATGAATATTATCATAAGTTTTATCAGACAATTTAGATGTGTAAGTACATTATCACAAATATGTGCATATGAGCTAACCAAATTGGCTGTTAACTTAATTCCAATTTTTGTTGTTCAATCTCTAAGTCATTTCCAACTCTTTGTGACCCCATGGACCTCAGATGCTGCCAGGCTTTTCTGTCCTCCATGATCACCTTGAATTTGCTCAAATTTATGTCCACTGAATTGGTGATGTTACCTAACCATCTCATCCTTTGCTGCTCACTTCTCCTTTTGCCTTATATATTTCCCAGTATTTTTCCAATGAAAAATCATCAATGAAAAAGTTCAGCTTCAGCAAGCAAAACTTCCAATGAATATTCAGGGTTGATTTCCTTTAGGATTGACTAGTTTGATCTCCTTGCAGTTCAAGGGACTCTCAAGAATCTTCTTCAGTGCCACAATTCAAAAGCATCAATTTGTTGGCACTCAGTCATCTTTACGGTCCAACTCTCACATCCGTAGATGACGACTGGAAAAACTATAGTTTTGACCATCTGGAACTTTGTCAGCAAAGTGATGTTTCTGCTTTTTGATACTCTGCTTAGGTTTGTCTTAGCTTTCCTTTCAAGGAACAAGCATCTTCTAATTTCAATTTCAATAATTCTAATTTCAATATGATGGGCTTCTTGGTGCTTTTTTCTAGTCAATCTTTAGACAACTGATAATACTGACTGTTATTACCTCTCCTTTTATTAATCACCAATTTTTGAGCATTTGTAAGAAATGCTATTCCAGTGTTTATATTTATGATCTATAATTATCAAATCTCCTTTGAATGTTAAGTAATATTATTCCTATTATACAAATAAGAAGGACACTACAATTCAAGGCTTGACTTATATAACAGAACTAAATTAGTGAGCTAGGACTGTAATGCAAGGTTGTATAGTTCTGAAATTATGTTATATTACGTATTATGTCATGCTACCTGAAGCTGATTTATTTTGATTTCTATTTTTAAATGTTTTTTCAATCTATCTGATATCTAATCACAATTGGTGATTATTTCTTACCATAGGCAAAATTATTATTTAAAACTAATCACAGCCACTTAGAATAAACATCTGTGATTTATCTTGGCATTTGATTTATCTTGGCATGGCATTTATCTTGCCATACTACAAAGATGAATGTGAAAATCTATTGCAGATTATAATGAATAGAATTAATCACTTGGGATTTATAAATACTATAAAAGAGTAGCTTTAACTCATGTGATCTAGAAAGACTTATAGGAGAAATAGGTCTTGAAAAGAAAGTAAAATTTGAACACACAGATATGAGGATAAGGAGAGAGAAAAGATTTTAAGCAAAAGCACTGCAGGTGAGAAACATTAGACTGGAAACTGCAATCACGGACAAGAGCTTAGTTTTGCTTTCCTGAGATTATATATGTTTAGAATTTGCGTTTCTTGTAAGATATAATAATACCCTAATCACTATCACTACAACTTTTTCCTTATTTTTTTCCTTCTGAAAATACTAATGTTGATAACTAGATACTGTAATTAATTAAAAATATAGATTCTATAATAATTTTCTTTTATATAAATTTAGATTATGCTTATAATAAAATATTAACACAGTTCTACATTTCAAAATTACTGTTATGGCTTGTTAAGTGTTGTTATGAATGAAACTGCTTAGATACTGGAAATAATTTTATTTGTTAATTACAATTCCTCACATTCTGGGGAAGAATTAAACTTGGCAAGAAATAGAACCTATAAAAGAACATGTATAAGCCTGAATATATTTATTAACTATATCTCCTGTATCATGTCTTAGCATTTTGTACATCCTTTTAATATATCATGTAGAGAATTCTATTTTAATTATTTATTTGACATGTTTGTTGCTCTCCCCAAATTTAATCTTTCATGAATGAAGTACCACTTCCTCTTAAGATTAATACGACAAAATATTTTGTTATAGTTTCATCTTTTGAAAAGGTGCAAAGTTGATTTACAGTTAATATCTGCTTGCCAGTACAGGATACAAAAGAGATGTGGGTTCACTGCCTAGGTCAGGAAGGTGCCCTTGAGGAGGGAATGGCAACCCACTCCAGTATTCTTGCCCAGAGAATCCAATGGACAGAGAATTCCATGGACATGGTGGGCATAGTCCACAGCAAAGTCAGACGTGACTAATCAACTTAGCACACCTGAACACAATGTCTTGTTAAAGTCAAAGAATAACCTTTATTTTAAAAGCACAAATACTGCCATATTTCCTACAGAAAGAAAATGCACATGTGTATGACTCTGAAGCAAACACATCTATTTCATGAGCACTGTTGAATTTGTAGTTTAAGAACACTTATTTCAAAAGTGACATTTTCAATAGGGGTATATTAATTTAGATAAACATATACAATTCATTTGGATAAATATCTAATGAAAAATATTGAGATAATTCTATTTTAAAGAGGAAAAGACATAACTCATTTAGTAGTATTAAAAGATGTATAATGAAAACCATAACAAAGAACCAAACAGAAATTATGGAGCTGAAAAATAAAATGAATGAAAGTTTTGAAAAAGTGCAACGTGTGGAAGGCAATGGCAACCCACTCCAGTACTCTTGCGGGAAGGTCCCATGGATAGAGGAGCCTGGTAGGCTGCAGTCCACAGGATCGGTAGGAGTCGGACACGACTTCACTTTCACTTTCATGCATTGGAGAAGGAAATGGCAACCCACTCCAGTATTCTTGCCTGAAGAATCCCAGGGACGGGAGAGCCGGGTGGGCTGCCGTCTGTGGGATTGCACAGAATCGGACACGAATGAAGCGACTTAGCAGTAGCAGAGTGTCAAGAACAGACTTGTTGAGGCAGAAAAAAGAATCTATAAACTAAAAGACAAATTATTTGAAATTAGCCATAGTACAAAAAGTGATCTATAAAGTCAAAGCAACTTCTGTCAAAATTTCAAAGGCATCTTTCATAGATGTACCAAAAATAATCCTAAAATCCAAGTGGAATCACAAAATACCCTGAATATCCAGAGTAATCTTGAGAATTAATCTAGTAAATCTTGAGAAAGATGAACAAAACTGGAAGCACCACACTTCATGATTTCAAGCTATATTACAAAGCTACAGTAATCATAGTAGTATGGTGTTGACAAAAAGTAGACACATGGATCAATGGAGCAGAATAGGGAGCCCAGAAATAAACCTATATATATTTGGCCAAGTGAACTTCAACAAAAATACTAAGAATAGTATCTTCAAAAATGATGCTGGGATAACTATACATCAACATGAAAAGCAATTAAAATGTACCATTATCTTACATCATACACACACATACACACACACACAAATTCAAAATGAAATAAAGGCTTAAACATAAGACCTGAAACCATAAAACTTCTAGAAGAAAATATTGGGGGACAGCTTCCTTGACATTGGTCTTGGCAATTTTTAAAAATTTGGCATTAAAAGCATGGAAACAAAAGAAAAAACAGACAAACAGGCTGCAACAAACTATAACGTTTCTGCATAGCAAAGGAAGCAATAAAAAAATGAAAAAGTAAAATATGGAATGGGACAAAATATTTGCAAATCATATATCAGATAATGGGTTAATATCCAAAATGTATAAGGAATGCATATACTCAACAGAAAACAAAAGGCAATATGTAAGAACCTAAATATACATTTTTCCAAAACACAGACAAATGGCCAACCAGTATATGAAAAGATGCTTGATGTATTGCTATTTCAGGGAAATGCAAATTAAACCCACTTTGAGATATCACCTCATAGCTGGTATAGTCATTTTCAAAAAATGAAAAATATAAGTATTGGTGATCCTGTAAAAAATGGAAATTCTTGTTCTCAGCTGGTGGCAATGTACACTGGTACAACCATATGGAAAAGAGTAGAGTGGTTCCTCAAAAAATTAAAAATAAGACTACCATATAATTTAACAATTACACTTCTGGGTATATTTCCAATGAAATAAAATCAGTATCCTAATGATTTTCTTCTCCACATTATTCCTAACCTCCAGTATAATTTTCCTCCTCCCCAAGTGTACATACTGTAATATATTTAATTCTGTCCTTTGGTATATATTTATCTTCATAAAATATTTAGTGCTGTGTTTGATGATAGGAATTAATGCATATGTCCCTTTTTATTTTCATAACTGCTATGATTCTTTAGATTTTGTTCTAGTCCTACTGTTTAAATGTACATAGTTATTAAAGCATATGTATATTTATATTTGTAAATACTTTTTCTTATAAGTTCCAACCAAGCAGCAATCAATTTAATTTGTCTTGTATTTTTTTCTGCTTTACTTATATTTTTCTAAATTTTCTTATATCTCCACCCTAACTAAACTTCTGCTTTAATCATACTGAAACTTCTTTGGTCCCAGGCCACTTGTCATGATTTTCTTTCCTCCAATCTTTTTCATCTTCCTAAAATCGCTTTTCCTTTCCTGTGCACTTGAAAATTCTCTTCCAAATACTGTTTGTTTAACTATTGAGACTGCCTACATTATTAGTAAGTTCATTAAACAAATGAAATAAATTAAAACTTAAACTGACTTAAAACACAGGTGTGAACACAGACATACTCACTAATTTACAAAGCCATAATCTTTAAGTGAAGCCAAGTAGGTAACAAAAGCAAGGACGAAAATTTTGCTGAAATATTGAGCAACATCCTGGGTTTGCTCTGCCCCCTGCATGTTTGCTACAACCTGAGACTGGACCCTTCATAACTGCAGCAGCAATTTGGGCCAAGCTTCCACATGTGAGCAAGGGAGCCTGTTTTCCTCAGGTTGTATTTTAATAGGAAGGACGCTTCTTTTCAGGAAGCCTATATCAAATAGTTCTCAGGTTAATTGACCAAATTTGCGTAGGCCTGCCCTCTTGTATGTCAGATACTTGCAGGAGGAATGGGTTTACCAGGATTAGATTAGAGTGTTCAGAATCCATCAATCATTTTCCCTTGGAACACATGGGCTGAGTACAACACATGGGAAGTACAACACATGGTTGTACTTCCTCAAGAAGTACATGTGCATCAATAAGCTTTCTCTCATAAAAGGAGAAAGCAGCATTTGCACACTGGGAAGAAATGACATCCACACAAACTCACTCCTTATTCTGTTTAGTTAAGTCTTGTCTGACTCTTTTGTGAACCCAGGGACTGTAGCCCACCAGGTTCCTCCGTCCATGGGACTGTTCAGGCAAGAATACTGGAGTTGGTTGCCATTTCCTTCTCCAGGAAAACTTTATGACCCAGGGATCAAACCTGTGTCTCCTTAATCTCCTGTATTGGTAGGTAGATATTTTACCACTAAGTGACCTAGGAAACTGATATGCTATTTAGTAAAAGAAAATAAATTCTCTTCTAGAGTTTACACAGCACAATAAATATAAACATGAGTATGAGTACCATATGTTTCATTGTAGAAGTTCAGTACTTTCAAAAACAGGATGAATATTAAGCAGGTAACTTTATTAGATTCAGTTTCCTCATCATTAAAGAAGAGATATGATATAATCTGCCTCCTTGTGTAGCTGTAGCATTTAGCACCATTAATTAGCACACCATGCTTGGTATCCTCCTATCTTGGTTGATTACTCAACAATACTATTATTAATAACTCTCCATTCTAGATAAGCGTGAGTTCTACAGTTTACTATTTTCTAGTATGATTTACACTCTTTTCTTTAGCCACAGAGGAACTTGAGTTTATAACCTTTGGCTAAAGTCAAAGCTTAATAAAAAGGCCTCTTTCACTTTTGTAAAGAAATTTCATTGAAATTGAAATTCCTTTTGAAACATACATTTACACACACCCTCAGGGTAGAGATTCTCAGCTGCAGGTAAAATAGTATCTGAGATTTTTTTTTCAGAGATATTTGGGAATACTCATCTTTTAACTTACTGAACATTTATCTTTTTCCCTTCTTAGATATTCTTTCTGTCTTAGTACATTCAAATGTACTTATTCATCTTTTCTTGATCTTTTACACTTTAATACAAATGTCTTATCAACAAAGAGCTTCACTGGCCCACTCCTCCAGTAGTAGACCTGACCACACTTTAAACAGAAACTTGGGACCATGTTCTTTGTATTCCATAATTCAGACAATTTATTAAGCAATAAATTACACATTTATTTGTGATATTTGATTGTCAGGTTATTTTCAACAAGATTATTCTCAGATTTTGTTCATAATATTACTCATTTCCTACTGCATATTCAATAAATATTTGTTTAATATAGGGTACTGGGTAAGATTCTCTGAAGGTTGTTAATTTTTGAGTATCCTGGGTGGCCTGAGGGAAAAGTCAGTATTCCAAATAGATATTAATCTCAGGCTATAACCTCTTGATATTACAAATGTAACTTCACTTTTCTATTAATGAACTTAATTTACAAATGAGCTTCATTACATTACGCGATAGAGAAGCATTACTCAATCAATAATTAAAATCTCATTCCATAATGTGTTTCCCCAGTCAAAATATGCCTCATTCACCCCAGAGTGAGTTCTACAATCAAAGGCTTAGGCAGTAAATTACTTGGAAGGTGAGATGATAAATTCTTTGGGTACTGTCACCTTACTCCACTGGCATCTGCTGAGTTATCTACATCCTCACAAAGTCTCACAGAGCTGGACAATATAAAGTGTTGTTCAGGCTTCCTTCTACCCATCACAAGATTTCTCTAAACCTGGTTGTTAACACTTTATCCACACCATTCTTGGGCACAAAGGAAATATAAGGTTACTCATAATTGCACAGAAAAATGTAACAAAAACTTTCTCAGGCCCCTTTTGACTGAAGAGTTCGTACTACTATCTCTATCTAATATCTCTATCTCCATCTAATCTATCTCTAATGATTTCTGAGCTATGCTGGATGCTATAGATGCAACAAACTGTGGAAAATTCTTAGAGAGATAGGAATACCAGACCACCTGATCTGCTCTTGAGAAATCTGTATGCAGGTCCAGAAGCAACAGTTGGAAGTGGACATGGAACAACAGACTGGTTCCAAATGGGAAAAGGAGTATGTCAAGGCTGTATACTGTCACCCTGCTTATTTAACTTATATGCAGAGTACATCATGAGAAATGATGTACTAGATGAAGCACAAGCTGGAATCAAGATTTCTGGGAAAAATATCAGTAACCTCAGATATGCAGATGACACCACCCTTATGGCAGAAAGTGAAGAAGAACTAATAAGCCTCTTGATGAAAGTAAAAAGAGAGTGAAAAAGTTGGCTTAAAGCCCAACATTCAGAAAATGAAGATCCTGGCATCTGGTCCCATCACTTCATGGCAAATAGATGGGAAAACAGTGGAAATAGTGACAAACTTTATTTTCTTGGGCTCCAAAATCACTGCAGATGGTGATTGCAGCTATAGAATTAAAAGATACTTGCTCCTTGGGAGAAAAGTTATGACTAACCTAGACAACATATTAAAAAGCAAGACATTACTTTGCCAGCAAAGATCTGTCTAGTCAAAGCTATGGTTTTCCAGTTGTCAAGTATGGATGTGAGAGTTGGACTATAAAGAACACTGAGGGCTGAACAGTTGATGCTTTTGAACTGTAGTGTTGGAGAAGACCCTTGAGAGTCCCATGGATATCAAAGAGATCCACCCAGTTCATCCTGAAGGAAATCAGTCCTGAATATTCATTGGAAGGACTGATGGTGAAGCTGAAGCTCCAATACTTTGGCCACCTGATGTGAAGAACTGACTCACTTGAAAACACCCTGATGCTGGGAAAGATTGAAGATGGCAGGAGAAGGAGACAACAGAGGATGAAATGGTTGGATGGCATCACTGACTCAATGGTCATGAGTTTGAGTAAACTCTGGGAGTTGGTGATGGACAAGGAGGCCTGGCGTGTTCCAGTCCATGGGGTCACAAAGAGTAGGACACAACTGAGCAACTGAACTGAGCTGATACATGTAATGAAGGGTGCCAACTTCTCAGGCAACATAAGAAAAGCAAGGCTACATTAACAGTGTCACTTAGAAGGGTCTGATTGATAAAGAAGATGAATATGACCTAAAATAAAATACTTACACATGTATAGTCTATTTCAGGAAAAGATACAGTATACCAGCATTAAAGTAAGGATATGTATCACAGATGATGAATGCTTTTTAGGACAGTGTCCAAAGAAGTCAAATTTGAGCCACAATTGTCCTATAATGCAGTATCAAACACACTTTCCACCTCAGATCAAAACCATTATATACGCACAAAGTACTTTAGTAACAGAGCCCAAAATGGGGACTCCCTTGAAGTTTATAAAGGTCATGTAAGTGTATTCCACCTAGTAGAACCAAAGACAAGTTGTTCCAGAGACCTGACAGATACCAGGTACAAATCGTCAATCTCACTGTTATCCACAAAAATGCTGAATACCCAATAAAAAACCATCTTCAGGCTCCACAGACCTATGGTTACCAAGCAACACAATGAATCAGTGTGTTTTATGCTTTGATCAGGATTCAGGTCTCTCCAGGTAATTCAGGAAATGTGAAGTTGCTCAGCTGTGTCCAACTCTTTGCGACCCCATGGACTGTAGCCTACCAGGCTCCTCCATCCATGGAATTTTCCAAGCAACAGTACTGGACTGGATTGCTGTTTCCTTCTCCAGGAGATCTTCCTGACCCAGGGATTGAACCTGGGCCTCCCGCATTGTAGGCAGATGCTTTACCATCTGAGCCACAGGGAAATCTAAATTCAGGAAATAGAGCAGCCCAATTCCAGGGTGGAGTGCAACTCAGCAAAAAAGAAGAGTTTGGATTTATTTGGGTAATGTCCTCCAACATATAGTTACACCTAGTTGATTTATCTCCTTTTGTATTCTAGCAACAGTCTATAAATGTTTAAAACATTTGAAACTATGCCAGTGTTCTGGCAGGCAAGAAAGGCACATTCAAACAGGGCAATTATGGGGACTTAAATAAAGAGACTATTTTCAAATGTTGATTGGTTTGACCAATATAGGATGTTGCTATTCCCAGAACTAAAAACAATGGTAAAATATTAGCTGCCCTAGGTCAGAGTAGCCAAGGAGATAATAGCTTTTGGAAACTAGAAAAAATAACTATATGGAAAAGATAGTTGATTAAGGTCCAAGACCTGCACACTTCAGACAATGGACACAGCCAACCAATGTTGATCAATAGCAAGAGAGCTCTAGGGGAATGGAGATTACTTGCCTTGGCCGTTCTCTCTTCCTTGATTCTGATATTCTGCCAGAGGGCAGGGGAGGTCATTGGTACATTCAATATGGTGCAGACTTCTGAGACACAGGAGGAGAAGATGAAGAATGCATCTGGAGAGGCAAGAAGAGAATATCCATCATAGTGTCAGGGAAAGGTGAAAATTGGGCTCTTACATCATGGTGCGTTCCTGAAAATCCATAGTATTTTATGGAATATAATTTATCTTTGACTTTCCTCAGGGATTGAAAAGCAACGCTACAGGACATAACAACATGAAAGCATATGCATTTTATAGTCAGAATCAGTTTTTGGTTGTTTTTCTTTTACTATGGAATTCCATCCTGCATGTAGTGATAAATTAGCTGGGAGGGCAAAAGGAAATTACTAAAAGCTTAAAAGACATTATGTTAATATATGAAAGTATCATTTACTCCTATGGGTATAAGTCATTTTTTTTCTATGATCTCATTTTAACTAATAATAAAATAATATCCTCAAATAATGTTATGGTACTTATATATTTATTAAAATGCTTAGGATAATCATTTCTGTAGTTGGACTAATAAGGATATTTAGGTTCTAAGAAATTAAACCACTCTTTAAACTCACACATAGTTTGTTTTTAGTCATACATAGAATCCATACCTAGTTCTCAGACTCATTTTTCTTTCTATTTTAAAAATTAACTACATAAATCACTTATTTGATGCAGTATGATAAATAAATAAGTAGATTTAAAAATTGGCCATAATATTTGTTTTAAATTTCAACATGATATTGGAACACAATTGCTAGAAAAAATTCTTACACAAATTATGCATTTTGATAAATGAGTTCCTCAATTATACAACAATATAGGAGAGTACACTACATTGTGACTATATGCTGCCATAACATTAAAAGTCAGAAGACTGAATATTTTAACATCATTTCAAATGCTACAGATTGAAGTGTGTATAATTAACATCTCATGTTTACAAATTGAATTTTATAGAAATAATAGACAAAATTAGATATTTTAGACATGAAACTTATCTGAGTAAAGTCTCCAATTAAAAATCTATATATTTTTTTAAAATTAAAATTTAAAGTCCATCATAGATAAGTACTACAATGTTATTTTCTGGGAAACTTTTGTGTAGTTGACTCATCTCTATATGGTACTAAAATAAATTTTCATGATTTTCATGATTTAAATTGAAATTGCTCATCTAAAAGCTGAATTATTGAGTGTGATGACTAAATTTCTATCAGCTTGGCTATGTACCCAGATATCTGGTCAAATATTATTTTAGAAGTTTCTATCAAAATATTTTCTACTTTCTTATATAGGTTCATTATTAACCACTATTGCCTATTACAGGGCTCTAGGTAAATAAGCCAGTGAAGTTTGTATTCATTGGTACCTAAACATTTCATTCTTCATGCTTCTCAGTCTTAGCTAACTGTAAGACTCCTTTTATTCACTGATTTTTCAACAACATTCCTTTCCACTCTAGAAAACTCATTGCTTTTCTTTAACATATGTTCCCCAAATTGTACTCTGGCAAGTTCTCTTTTAATTTTCCAAACAAATTTGGTATTTTCTTCTGTGTGATTCCAGTGGATTATTCACACTTAACAAGTACTATCAAATTTTTCTGATATTCAAAAAGCCTATATAATAATATGAATGAATTATTCTCACCAAAGCTACTGTAAAAAACAAAATATTATCAGTACAATATATGCCACCTTCTACTTAGAATTAACCATCTTAATATTGATATTTTTTCTTTTTATACATAGTATATATGTTTTACTATATTTTTATAAGTATACAGATATAATAATACATTATACATATATATTATTCAGATGTCTTCAAGATTTATATTCTTTTTATGCATGTATATACATGTGTTTGTGTATTCTCTATGACTGACTTTTTTGGACAAGAGTTTCAATACATTTGTGATGTATGTGTCTAAGAGGAAATCTGTGGTATCTTTGTTTGGTTCAGATGTAACTCATTTAATTCTTATTCTGATAACCAGCTTCGATTATTATTTTTTATACTGTTACAATGTTCCTCCAAATATTTTTGTCCATATATGTGAGTTACTTTCTCTAGGCTTCATATCAAGAAGTAAAACTGTTAGGATCTAGGGCATGTATATTTTACTTTTTCATATATTGAACTTTTCATATATTGTTTTCCAAGGTGATGTTCCAACTTACACAACAAACAATATATGACAGTTTCTATGACTCCATATGTTTGTCATCATTCAGTGTTGCTTGGTATTTTATATTTTCATAATTTAATGAATGTGACATAGTAGCTGACTGCGCTTTTAATTCATTTTCTACTAACTTCATATCCTCTTGGTCATTTTATATTTTCTCCCCTGTAAATTGCCCACCTGTTTTTTAATCTTCTGGTATACACAACAACTTTTTGTAGCCTGTGATATCCTCAAGGGCAGAGTAAGTGTTAGTCGCCCAGCCTTGCCGGACTCTTTGCGACCCCATGGACTGCAGCCCGCCAGGCTCTTCTGTCCACGAGATTTTCCAGGTAAGGATACTGGAGTGAGTTGCCATTTCTTTCTCTGGGGATCTTCCTCCTGACCCAGGAGTCCAACCCAGGGCTCCTGCACTGCAGGCAGACTCTTTACCGACTGAGCTACAAGGGCAGAGGGCATGTGTTACTCATTTTTCCACACAGGCATTTTATGATGTTCAATTAAATGTTTGATGACTGAAAGTCATACGTTTCTGATAGGTGCTAGTGCAAGTCTTTTTATTTCTTTCTGATGTGATGGCCAGTACATAAGTTCTTACATTTATGTTACCAGTCAGGGCAGATTCCTATTGTGCCTTGAATTTTGATAAGCTTGGGTAAAAATGTTAAATCAAAACATGTTCTAGAGAAGAACATGTTGCATGTACTATAAATGCTGCCCATGGCTTCCCCTGCTTAGCTTTATTATAGCAATTTTAAGTAGTAAAATTCTGCTGTGAAAAATACATTTAAAAGTATGTCTTTATTTTTATAT
The DNA here is from genome assembly GCF_001704415.2 of Capra hircus. Taxonomy (NCBI): domain Eukaryota; kingdom Metazoa; phylum Chordata; class Mammalia; order Artiodactyla; family Bovidae; genus Capra; species Capra hircus. The sequence continues at coordinate 100,295,435 of NC_030808.1, forward strand.
TGTTAAGTATATGGTTAGGAATTCATAATGCATAAATATTTATAAAAGTCATGTTGGACATGTTTTCCTTTGTTTTCTGTTTAATGTTGTTCACAATAAATTGTATGTTAGCAGATGCTTGTTAAGTATTTATATTTTATAATAATGCTGTAGTTTAAATATAATTTGTTCCAAATGATTTTGAGCTTCATGTGAACAAATTGTCTGATACTTTTCTTTCTATGTCAATTGTTGTACTTAACATTTATTGGGCTTCTGTAATGTACTGGATAGTTTGAAAAATATAATTTATATACAAATTTAGTAGAGATATTCACATTGTAGAATTTAGAACATAAAAATGTTCAAATTGCTACATACCAGGCAACCAAATTATAACATATTAACTGTTGTGACCTTCCTTTTTATTTGGGAGGTATTTGGAAAATTCTATGCTCACTTCTTTTTTTTTTTTTTAATGAACTATGACGACTCAATATGAAAACAGTCAAATCATTAGCTTTTTATTTTGAAGCTAAGGTCTAGGCATATGCAAAAAAAATATGGATCAGTAAAATTATGACAAAGCTTGTTTTTTCTAACAGCTAAATTTAGTTTGACAGGAAAGTGGGAGAGTATAATGTAATAAGAGCAATAGAGTATGTACAGTGGATATATCTAAGCAGAGAGTCTGTGACTTTCAGGATATACTGGAATGAGACTTGAAAGGCCCATAATGCAATATGAAATAGTTCAGTTTATACCATAAGAAATAACAAGGCATTGTGAAATATTAAATATGGAAGTAGCAAGATTACATTTGTGTTACATAACAATTAATATGACCGAAAAGTATTATATCTAAGCTTTGGTGGCTGGTAAATGGCTAACCACTAGTTCTCTGGGAATAGGGCTAGATCAGGGGAGGGCCTTGATTTGTAGTTTGTGCATTGTTTTGGCATAAACACCCCCAGTATGACCAACTTCAACCTAACAATAAATTATCAATCAATAGAAGTCAGTCAGATGTATGAAAAACTCTATTCTCACAAGCTGGTATGAGGTGGCTCCAATACGCCACTAAATTTTTAAAAAATGTGTTAACTTGTAATCCTCATAACATTTTTGTTTAAGAGTTTCTTAACCTTGATATTATTCACATGTTGAACAAGACAATTCTTTGTTGTAGGGTGTCGTCCTGCGAAGTGTTGAACATTTAACATCATCCTGGCATCTACTCACTAGACACCAGTACTACACCCCCACATAACTTGTGATAACCAAAAATGTCTCCAGTCACTGTCAAATGTTCTCTGGGGAGAAAAATCAACTCCAGCTGAGAATGACCACTTTAAGGCACACCCAATAATGTTTTTCTTTTCCATCTTCATCTTTTCCATCCTTTTTCTGATTCTTTATTTTCCTCTACTTCCTATTTTTGCAAATGAAGAAATTTCAACTTAGAAAAGTTAAATATATTTCCCACTGGGCTGTTCAATATGTAAATTCATAATCTGACTTCAAAGCAGATAGATGGAAGGACAGATAGATAGGGACATAGACATAAATATGTAATCTCAAATGCTATAATTATTGGATAGCAAGCACCACTAATAAACCAGTCCTTGTCCTGACACCAATTTTGCATGGTCATTAATTTTATCCTTGATTTAATAGTTTCTGCTTATAGAATAAAACAATATATTAAAGTTAATAAATGCTTAACATTGTTTTAAGATAAAATTTCTTTGTGATCATTAATAATTATATCTTGGTGACTCAGTTTATTTTTTGTGTAAATGAGATAGTTATATATCTACAATAAGAACTGTAATGCAAAAAGTAAACAAGACAGAGAAACACAATTATTACATGATATCCCATATAAGTGAAATCTAAAAAAGCTAAACTCAGAGTAATGGAGACTAGAATGATGGTTACCAGAGTTTGGAGAATGGAGAAAATTGGAGACATTTGTTAAAGAGAATAAATGTCTAGTTTAAAATGAATAAGTTCCAGGGAATCTAATATATAGGGCTTCTCAAGTGGCACAGTGATAAACATCTGCCTGCCAATGTAGGAGGCACAGAAGAAGTGGGTTAGATTCCTGAGTCAGGAAGATACTCTGGAATAGGATATGGCAATATGCTCTATTATTTTTTAAATTTTATTTATTTTTAAACTGGTGTAAAATTGCTTTATAATTTTGTGTTGGTTTCTGCTGTACAACAATGTGAATTAGTCATAATTATATACATACATCCCTTTCCTCCTGAGCCCCCCATCTCTCACCCTATCCCACCCCTCTAGGTCATCACAGAACACCAGGCTGGTTTTCCTATGTTATTTAGCAACTTCCCACTATTTTACACATGATAGTGTATATATGCCAGTGTTACTGTCTCAATTCATCCTGCACTCAACATTCCTGGTGATATCCACAAGTTGGGGCTGTTATAAGAGTTTATGAAAAAGGAAATCAAAAGAAAGTAGGACCAATCAGTTCAGTTCAGTCATTCAGTCATGTTCTTTGTGACTCCAAGGACAGCAGCACATCAGCTTTCCTGCCCATCACCGACTCCCAGGCCTTGCTTGAAATCCTGTCCATCAAGTCGGTGATGCCATCCAATCATCTCATCCTCTGTTGTCCCCTTCTCCTCCTACCTTCAATCTTTCCCACCATCAGGGTCTTTTCTAAGGAGTCAGTTCTTTGCATCAGGTGGCCAAAGTATTAGAGCTTCAGCCTCAGAATCAGTCTTTCCAATGAATATCCAGGGCTGATATCCTTTAGGATGGACTGGTTGGATCTCCTTGCAGTCCAAGGGACTCTCAAGAGTCTTCTCCAACACCACATTTCAAAAACATCAATTCTTTGGCACTCAGCTTTCTTTATAGTTCAAATCTCATATCCATACATGACTCCTGGAAAAAACATAACTTTGACTAAACAGACCTTGGTTGGCAAAGTAATGTCTTTGCTTTTTAATATGCTGTCTAGGTTGGTCACAGCTTTTCTTCCAAGGAGCAAGCATCTTTTAATTCCATGGCTGCAGTCACCATCTGATTTTAGAGCCCCCCAAAATAAAGTCTCTCACTGTTTCCATTGTTGCCCCATCTATTGAAGTGATGGGACCAGATGCCATTATCTTAGTTTTTTGAATGTTGAATTTTAAGGCAGCTTTTTCACTCTCCTCTTTCACTTTCATTCAGAGGCTCTTTAGTTCTTTGCTTTCTGCCATAAGGGTGAACTCTCTTGCTTTTTCTATGATCCACCAGATGTTGGCAATCTGATCTCTGGTTCCTCTGACTTTTCTAAATCCAGCTTGAACATCTGGAAGTTCTCGGTTCAATACAGTTGAAGCCTTGCTTGGAGAATTTTACTTTACTAGCATGTGAGATGAGTGCAACTGTGGGGTATGTTGAACATTCATCCATCAGAGGGCAGGCAGAATGAAAGCAGGAATAGCAATACTCATATCAGACTATAAAATAAAGACCATGAGAAAAGATAAGGAAGGACATTACATAATGATCAAGAGATTAATTCAGTAAGAAGATATAACAATAATAAGTACATATGCATCCAGCATAGGAACAACCCAATACATATGGCAAATGCTAACAATTATAAAAGAGGAAAAATTCCTGTATCTTGCCTAGAGATTTCCATGGACAGAAGAGCCTGTTGGGCTACAGTTCATGGGGTGGCAAAGAGTCAGACACAACCATGCACATATATAAACACATACTTGAAAGTTGCCAACATAGTAGTCACATCAGTACCTGTCTTCACTAACTGAAGAAAATCTAAAGAGGATTTTTACTTTTAAGAAAGAAGCCATTATGTACTAATATAGATCTTTTTTAAAAGCAAACTGGCCTGACAGGAATTTTTGGAAAGCTGGACAACAGCCTTTGCTTCAGACCATTTCAATTTAGCAAAAGTGTCAAAGGAATATTTTCAGAAAGCACTGGAAACCTGTGTTACTAACACTATGAGAGTAATCATTTTGCAATAGTACAACTATCAAATTAATAGCTTGCACACATTAAATATATACAATATTACATGTTAATTATATCTCTAAAAAAGCAGAAAAAAAAAGGTTTATTATGCATATTAACAGAAACCTACTTTGCTTAGAATAGTGACTGGCACATAATTAGCTATGAATAACTCAGTATAAAGCAAACAAATAAAACAATGAAGAGAGATACTATTAAAGAACAGCAATGGTTTACATATTTTCAGTTATATCAGATATTAAGAAAGTTTCAGGTACAAATTTGGGGAATCATAGGTTTCAAAATCTACAAGATAAACAAGTCCTTGTTCTAAGCACATCACAAACACTTTAAGGAAATGTTATGACATAAATTGTTGTACATATGTAAGGTATAATATGTCCTCTAAGACACACAATGTTATGCATCAGTCAGTTCAGTTCAGTCGCTCAGTCGTGTCCGACTCTTTGCGACCCCATGAATCGCAGCACGCCAGGCCTCCCTGCCCATCACCAACTCCCAGAGTTCACTCAGACTCACATCCCTCGAGTCAGTGATGCCATCCAGCCATCTCATCCTCTGTCGTCCCCTTCTCCTCCTGCCCCCAATCCCTCCCAGCATCAGAGTCTTTTCCAATGAGTCAGCTCTTCGCATGAGGTGTCCAAAGTACTGGAGCTTCAGCTTTAGCATCATTCCTTCCAAAGAAATCCCAGGGTTGATCTCCTTTAGAATGGACTGAACAGTATGAACAATATGTTATGGATATGCATAGCTAAATGTTGATAGTGGTAGTTTATCAGAAAAGAGGGAGACATAGAAGGAAAAAAGGAGAAAGAAAAGAAAAGAGAAAGAAAAAAAATTATCTGGAAAATTTGTCTACTTCAGTGTCATTTTTTTTTCTAACTTTTTCAAAATCTTAGAGCATGTTTAGAAGTCATTAGCAAACTCACCATATTTCTAAAGAAAAATTACAAGAAGCATGGTAATCAACTTAGGAAATTATTCTGTAAAACTGCCAATATGTGGTTTAACACTCTGTAAGGACAAAAAGTTCAAAAAGTTTTCATACAACATTGTTTTCATATAACATTGTTTTATATAATCCTTTTAGCTTTTGTTTCAGTATCTATTTTGCCTTGGTTGATAAGTCTGATTAAATATAAAGCTCTCTAATTCCTTCAGTGAATTTAAGGAGAAATTAGACTGAAAGTGCAAACAAGTCCAGCTGCAAAATATAAAAGTTGCTACTAAAGGCAAATGTTTCAGTCTCCTTCCACCCCCAAACCTAATGATATCATTTCCATTAAACTTAATATTTAAAAAAAAACTTTTCATATATATTTGGTTATTTTTGATTATTTGAATAAAATAGCTTTTAAATCATTTAAGCTGAAAAACTTCAAATATATTTTGTATAGCATTTTTATCTTTTTAATATATTATCATATTTAAATATTGCAGCGTCTCTATCCTTGTGAGTTAGGCAAAACAGGACTTTTAATTCTGATCTTAGAATAAAGAAATTGAGACTCAGAGAAAATTACTTTATAACTTTATTATACACAGTAGGTAGCTCCTAGAGATGGTAGGGAGGCAATCTTCCTATCTTACTGACTTAACCAAGCTTGCTTTGTATTAACAAAATTCATTCTGATTTCCTTTATGAATGTAATTTAGCTCTCTCTGAACCCAGCAGGGGTCCTTTCTTTCATCCCTGGGTAGTTGTAACTCATAATTACTATGTCATATTTGCAGATTTCGTATTTTAAACAGTTGAATGAAAATATACTTTTCATTTTAAATTTACTAACCTCTGGTATATGTCATAATAATTTTCAAAAGTTGTGAGCTTTCAATAATTAAACTATTGGAATATTTTCTCCATGTTCCCAGTTTTGCAATGCTCTTCCAAGAAATATCAAATGTTGACTAGGTGTCAGACCTTGTTTTAGGCATAAGAGATATACTGGAGAGTAAAAAGTAACCCTCTCCTTTCTGTGGAAATCATGGCATAACTGGGAAAGAAAGTAATAATGAAATAAAAAGATATACTTTAAAACAAAGAAGTATTCTGAAGAAAAGTAAGGAAGGGTAAAGGAGTAGGGTATTTTACTATAAGATACAAAGTGACATGATACTACTAGAAAATACCCTGGAAATTTGCGAGTTGCCACTGTTTATAACTTCGGGATTTTTGTCTAATCATAAATAAATTATAAATAATTTTATATGTAAGTCTTTACCTCCATCCCTTGGACTTCCCTGATAGCTCAGTTGGTAAAAATCTGCCTGCAATACAGGAGCTGCTGCTGCTGCTTAGCCGATTCAGTAGTGTCCGACTCTGTGTGACCCCATAGACGGCAGCCCACCACGCTCCCCTTTCCCTGGGATTCTCCAGGCAAGAGTACTGGAGTGGCTTGCCATTTCCTTTTCTAATTCATGAAAGTGAAAAGTGAAAGTGAAGTCACTCAGTCATCTCCGACTCTTTGCGACCCCATGGACTGCAGCCTACCAGGCCCCTCTGTCCATGGGATTTTCCAGGCAAGACAGAAAACTCCGGCCCAATTCCTGGGTTGGGAAGATCCGCTGGAGAAAGGATAGGCTACCCACTCCAATATTTTTGGGCTTCCCTTGTGGCTCAGCTGGTAAAGAATCTGTCTGCAATGCGGGAGACATGGGTTGAATCCCTGGGTTGGGAAGATCCCCTGGAGAAGGGAAAGGCTACCCACTCCAGCATTCTGGCCTGGAGAATTCCATGGACTATATAGTCCATGGGGCTGTCAAAGGGTCCGGCATGACTGAAAGACTTTCACTTTCACCCGTCTCAGGAGTCAGTTGATTAATTTGGCTGTCCTTTTGTTGTAGCCTAGCAAGAAATGCTGGTGGAGAAAGCAATGGCACCTTACTCCAGTATTGTTGCCTGGAGAATTCCAGGGACAGAGGAGGCTGATGGGATGCCGTCTATGGGGCTCACAGAGTCAGACACGACTGAAGCAACTTAGCAGCAGCAGCAGCAGCAAGAAATGCTGTGCTGGATGAATTGAAGCTGGGATCAAGATTGCTGGGAGAAATATTAATAACCTCAGGAGTGCAGATGACACCACACTTATGGCACAAAATGAAGAAGAACTAAAGAGCTTCTTGATGAAAGTGAAAGAGGAAATTGAAAAAGTTGGCTTAAAACTAAACATTCAGAAAATTAAGATCATGGCATCTGGTCCCATCACTTCATGGCAAATAGATGGGAAAACAGTGGAAACAGTGTCAGTCTTTATTTTTCTGGGCTCCAAAATCACTGCAGATGGTGATTGCAGCCATAAAATTAAAAGATGCTTACTCCTTGGAAGGAAAGTTATGACCAACCTAGACAGCACATTAGAAAGCAGAGACATTACTTTGCCAACAAAGGTCCATCTCGTCAAGGCTATGGTTTTTCCAGCAGTCATGTATGGATGTGAGAGTTGGACTATAAAGAAAGCTGAGTGCTGAATAGTTGATGCTTTTGGACTGTGGTGATGGAAAAGACTTTTGAGAATCCCTTAGACTGCAAGGAGATCCAACCAGTCTATCCTAAAGGAGACCAGTCCTGAGTGTTCACTGGAAGGACTGATGTTGAAGCTGAAACTCCAATACTTTGGCCACCTGATGCGAAGAACTGACTCCTTAGAAAAGACCAGCCATCTCATCCTCAGTTGTCCCCTTCTCCTCCTGCCCCCAATCCCTCCCAGCATCAGAGTCTTTTCCAATGAGTCAACTCCTCGCATGAGGTGGCCAAAGTACTGGAGTTTCAGCTTTAGCATCATTCCTTCCAAAGAAATCCCAGGGTTGATCTCCTTCAGAAGGGACTGGTTAGATCTCCTTGAAGTCCAAGGGACTCTCAAGAGTCTTCTCCAACACCACAGTTCAAAAGCATCAATTCTTCAGGGCTCAGCTTTCTTCACAGTCCAACTTTACATCCATACATGACCACTGGAAAAACCATACCCTTGACTAGATGGACCTTTGTTGACAAAGTGTCTCTGCTTTTGAATATACTATCTAGATTGGTCATAACTTTTCTTCCAAGGAGTAAGCGTCTTTTAATTTCATGGCTGCAGTCACGCAGTGATTTAGGAGCCCCCAAAAATAAAGTCTGACACTGTTTCTACTGTTTCCCCATCTATTTCCCATGAAGTGATGGGACCAGATGCCATGATCTTCATTTTCTCAACGTTGAGCTTTAAACCAACATTTTCACTCTCCTCTTTCACTTTCATCAAGAGGCTTTTTAGCTCCTCTTCACTTTCTGCCATAAGCGTGGTGTCATCTGCATATCTGAGGTTATTGATATTTCTCCCAGCAATCTTGATTTCAGCTTGTGCTTCATCCAGCCCAGCATTTCTCATGATGTACTCTGCATATAAGTTAAACAAGCAGGGTAACAATATACAGCCTTGACGTATTCCTTTTCCTATTTGGAACCAGTCTGTTGTTCCATGTCCAGTTCTAACTGTTACTTCCTGACCTGCATACAGGTTTCTCAAGAGGAAGGTCAGGTGGTCTGGTATTCCCATCTCTTTCAGAATTTTTCACAGTTTATTGTGATCCACACAGTCATTATCATGCATTAAATATTCAGAGATTTACATATCAACACAGACCTACCCACCAATTACCAGCTCTGCTCACCACATTATATGTTGGACATCTCCACAAGAATCTCACATTCAACATTTTTAAACCTGCTTTCCCTTCAGTATTCCTTGTTTCAATGTATTGTGCCACCATACGCAGTTCCTAAGTCAGAGTGCTGCAGTGACCCCTTTCCTCTGCCACACTAACAAATTAAATCCATTATCAAGTCTTAAACTGTTCTGCTGCTGCTGCTAAGTCGCTTCAGTCGTGTCTCTGTGACCCCATAGACGGCAGCCCACCAGGCTCCCCCGTCCCTGAGATTCTCCAGGCAAGAACACTGGAGTGGGTTGCCATTTCCTTCTCCAAGGCATGAAAGTGAAAAGTGAAAGTGAAGTCTCTCAGTTGTGTCCAACTCTTAGTGACCCCATGGACTGCAGCCTACCAGGCTCCTCCGTCCGGATTTTCCAGGCAAAAGAACTGGAGTGGGTTGCCATTGCCTTCTACTCTGTTATAACTCTAAAAATTGTGTTTCTCTTTATTCTAAATGCCAAAGTACTGTTCAGATCATCATCTATTAAAATAGACTTCTAGGAAATCCTCCTTACTAAGCTTGCTAAGTTCATATTTAGCTCACTTGAAATCATTTTCCATGATGAACCTGGAATCTCTCAAATTCATTAAACAGCTTTATAGTGTATTTAAGACTAAGTACAACTCTCTCAACAAAAGCTTTCAGGGTCCAGCAGTCATATTTATGTCCTGTCTCATCTAACTCCTCTTCTCACTCTAACCTACAAATATGACTTGTTTCTCATTTCTGGGTAGTAACACATTCTGTTTCTACAACCTAAAATGTCTCTTACCCTTTCACCTCACTTTACTTAGGAAATTCTGTTACCTTTCAAGTTTCAGCTTAAACATTTGCTCACCAAATATATGAATTCTAACACTTAGCTTGATTCTCACTGGTTTTTTTAAGGATGGAAAGAATTAACAAATAAATAACTTCTATAATCAAAAGAGTCTTTCCATGAGAAAATAAAAAGGGTGATAGATAATAGATTTAACAATGAATTTGATAGAGAAACCCACATGACTAAAGAAAAAACTATAAAGAAGATAAACATATCTTACTAATGATCAAATTTTCTTCCATCTCCCTTTCAATCTTGTGAAGTAAAGTTGTTACTTGTTTTACAGAAATTTATTCACATTACATTTCAATTGCAGCATTCATTGGCAATTGTTTAGCTCCTTATTTGTACTAGCTTATCTTTAAATAATTCTCCAGTCATTTGCATTTTCTATCACATGAATAAAAATATTAGTGAGCCATGTTATCAGAATGTATTTAGCATCAACTTCAAATATCATGATGTAGAAAATAACATTAGTAATTAGGAACATATATATCTTCACTCTTTATCAGACTCCTAAAGTGAGTATAAAATGGTGATTAGGAACAAAAATGTAAAAGCCAGACTAAACGTATTCAAATATTAGACTACTATTTCCTGGCTATGTCATCTTTGATCAGCTAATTAAACTCAGGTGAGAAATAAAAATAATATTAACATATATATCATAGCATAGGTTTGATGCTATTTGAAAAATTACAGAATAAATTTTGTAAGACAGTGCCTGGCACAGAGTAAACATCATGTTAGTGACAGCTCTTATGAATTATCTCTGCAACTATTTAGCATTTGATATGGTATTTCAGTAAAATAACAAAATTTCAAAGTGAAAGAGACAGCTACGTAATCTCTTACTCACTCCAATCTAGTCATCTTGCCTATACACATCAGAGAATTTAGGATTGGCATTCAAGGAAACTACAGAATTGTATCAGCTACCAGCAAATTTGATAACATATATAAATTATACACTGAGAAGGCAATGGCAACCCACTCCAGTACTCTTGCCTGGAAAATCCCATGGGCGGGGGAGCCTGGTAGGCTGCAGTCCATGGGGCCGCTAGGAATCGGACATGACTGAGTGACTTCACTTTCACTTTTCACTTTCATGCATTGGAGAAGGAAATGGCAACCCACTCCAGTGTTCTTGCCTGGGGAATCCCAGGGACGGGGGAGCCTGGTGGGCTGCTGTCTATGGGGTTGCACAGGTAAGCAACTTAGCAGCAGCAGCAGCATGAATTATACAAAAGCATGCAAATTAACATGCAAATCATATTGAGGTTTTTTTTTGCACTAAGAGCTAAGTCATAAAAAACAATGGGGCTCTCACTAGGATTCAGGACATTAGAGCTACAGGTAAAGGGTATTTTCCCCCTTTCTTTTCTATCTTCTTTGTTCTTTTCTTTTCAGTAGAAAAGTCTCCTATCATTTTGGCAATATAGAAACTCACCTGTTTGTATCAAGAGTATGCCCATACAAAGTTGTCATACAAAGTTGAGGTAATTTTGTTTTAGCATCCACTTTGTTAATGTACCTGTCTTTAAAGAGCTGTCATCTCAGTAGCAAAAATATTCTATGTGCTTTGTGTAAAGGAAGGAAGATGCCACATGCCTCTAAATGCACCATTTGAGAATCCTTGTATTTCTTATCGTAAGCTTAGTACCTAGTTCATAAATAGTAGTTAATTAGTATTTTCTCAATACATACTTTATTTATTGGAATTCATTAGAAAAACTTTCATATAGAATGGATCCAATGATATTATTTGTTATCACAAATATATAACAATATAATATTATTTTGTTATTATAAACAGCTTAAATGCAAGCTATATTTGTTGCTGTTCAGTCACCAAGTCATATCTGACTCTTTGTGATCCCACAGACTGCAGCATGCCAGTCTTCCCTGTACTTCACTATCTCCACAGTTTGGTCAAACTCTTGTCCATTGCGTCAATGATGCAATCCAACCATCTCATCCTTTGTCACCCACTTTCCCTGCCCTCAATCTTTCCTAGCATCAGGATCTTCTCCAATGAGGTGGCTCTTTGCATCATGTGGCCAAAGTATTGGAGCTTCAGCAACAGTCCTTTCAATGAATATTCAGGGTTGGTTTTCTTTAGGGTATTGATTGGTTTGATCTCCTTGTTATCCAAAGGACTTTCATGAGCCTTCTCCAGCACTGCAATTTGAAAACATCAATTCTTCAGCACTCAACCTTATTCATGGTCCAACTTTCACATCTGCACATGACTACTGGAAAAAACATAGCTTTGACTATATGGACCTTTGTCAGAAAAATGATGTCTCTGCTTTTTAATACACTGACTAGGCTTGTCATGGCTTCTTCCAAGGAAGAATTTTTATTTTTTTAATTTCATGGCTGCAGTCACCATCCACAGTGATTTTGGAGTCCAAGAAAATCTGTCACTGTTTACATTTTTTCCTTCTATTTTCCATTTGTTGAATGTTGAGTTTTAAGACAGCTTTTTAACTCCTCTTTTATTTTCATTAAGTCATTCTATAGTTCCTCTTGGCTTTCTGTCATTTGAATGGTATCATCTGCATATCTGAGGTTGTTGATATTTCTCCAGGCAGTCTTGATTCCAGCTTGTGAGTCATCTAGTCCAGCGTTTCACATGATATACTCTGCATATAAGTTCAATAAGCAGCATGACAATATACGGCATTATTGTGCTCCTTTCCCAGTTTTAAACCAGTCAGTTTTCCTATGCCTGGTTCTCACTGATCCACATACAGATTTCTCAGGAGGCAAGTAAGGCGGTCTGGTATTCCCATATCTCTAAGAATTTTCCACAGTTTGTTTTGATTCACACAGTCAAAGGCTTTAGTGTAATCAATGAAGCAGATGCTTTTCTAGAACCTCCTTGCTTTCTCCAAGCTATGTAATCAACTTAATTAAAAGGCATCTATTTAGCCACTGTTTTTAAGTGTATAGTGGAACTATAACATGGAAGTTATTTGGGGAGTATTTGGTATCTGACCTATCTTAAACATGGCTTCACCACTAACCAGTCATGTAAATAACTGGTGTTCACACAGTAACATGGGAGAATATGTATGCCTAAAATACATTCTCATATGCATGTGTATATACATACATGTATATTTTATATAAGATAAAAATTACATGATTTCAATAAATAAAAGTAACTCATATAGCCTTATCTCTAATAGATGTATCATAAAGAAGTATTACAGAAATGACCAATTCTATCATCCAAATGCTTAAAATTCAGCTTCTAAGATACAACTTAGCTTAAAGCTCAACATTCAGAAAATGAAGATCATGGCATCTGGTCCCATCACTTCATGGGAAATAGATGGAGAAACAGTGGAAACAGTGTCAGACTTTATTTTTTGGGGCTCCAAAATCACTGCAGATGGTGACTGCAGCCATGAAATTAAAAGACGCTTACTCCTTGGAAGAAAAGTTATGACCAACCTAGATAGTATATTCAAAAGCAGAGACATTACTTTGCCGACTAAGGTCCGTCTAGTCAAGGCTATGGTTTTTCCAGTAGTCATGTATGGATGTGAGAGTTGGACTGTGAAGAAGGCTGAGCGAGAAAGAATTGATGATTTTGAACTGTGGTGTTGGAGAAGACTCTTGAGAGTCCCTTGGACTGCAAGGAGATCCAACCAGTCCATTCTGAAGGAGGTCAACCCTGGGATTTCTTTGGAAGGAATGATGCTAAAGCTGAAGCTCTAGTACTTTGGCCACCTCATGTGAAGAGCTGACTCATTGGAAAAGAGTCTGATGTTGGGAGGTATTGGGAGCAGGAGGAGAAGGGGATGACCCAGGATGAGATGGCTGGATGGCATCATGGACTTGATGGATGTGAGTCTGAGTGAACTCTGGGAGTTGGTGATGGACAGGGAGGCCTGGCGTGCTGCAATTCATGGGGTCGCAAAGAGTCGGACACGACTGAGCTACTGAACTGACTGAAGATACAACTTAAGCCATATTATCAGGTTAGATGTAAGAATTAACTAGTGCCTAATGGAATCTCAGTGCCATACTAAATGCGTGGGGGGGAGGGTATTAGAATACAGAGGAATGATGTAGCACTTACCCTAGTTTCAAGAAACTTTTGAATATTAAATGTATTAAAATCCAGGGTTCTTAATTATAAAATAAAATATCTGGTATGGCTACAGCTTCTTCCCAACTTCATATTCTGCACTCAATGTACCATGCAGCAACAAAAAAAATCCAAGAGGTTAGGGCCTAACCACTGGATGCAATCATCAAGTGTGGTGAAGGTAAGAGGAAAGAAAAGTCAATGTATTACATTACCAAATGGAAATATTAGAAGGTAGGTCTTAAAGAATTAGTAGGATTTGGATAGAATCAAATGGGGAACCATTAGAGGCTTAAAGAATCAGTAGGATTTGGATAGAAAAAACTGGGAAATCGTTACAGGCTAAGACCAACCATAAGACCATAGACATGAAATCAAGAATGAGTGAATGTAAGTAGGAGCATATACAAAAAAACAGGTAGTCAAGATGACGTGAGATTTTAAAGTTCAAAAAGAGGAAACATTCATGTTGTTATAAATGGAAGGATCTTCTTTTTTAATGTAGAGTGATATTTATAATTGGCCTTCCAAAGTGGCTTTAGTGATAAAGAATCTGCTTGCTATGCAGGAGACACAAGATATGTGGGTTCTATTTTGGGTCTGGAAGATCCCCTGGAGAAGGAAATGGCAACCCACTCCAGTACTGTTGCCTGGGAAATCCTATGGACAGAGGAGCCTGGAAGGCTACAGTCCATATGGTCAGTAAGAGTCAGACACCACTGAGTGACTGAGCACAAAATATTTGTATCCATTAAAAGATACAAAATATAAAATAAGTTATAAAATATAAAAACAGATATAAAATATTTGTATCTATTAATGCATGTCTATTATAGACACATATATATATAGACATATATGTCTATAAATAAGAGACATTGCCACTCGCAGTAGCGGCGAGCAGCAGAGAGGAGATACCTTATGTGCAAGGTCAGGAATGGCAGCTGAGAGGAGATACCAAACGTCTGAGGTAAGGAGCAATGGCTGCATTTTGCTGGAGCAGCCGAGAAGAGAAACCCAAGTAAGATGGTAGGCGCTGAGAGAGAGCATCAGAGGGCAGACAGTCTGAAACCACAATCACAGAAAACTAGCCAATCTGATCACATGGACCACAGTCTTGTCTAACTCAGTGAAACTAAGCCATGCCATGTGAGGCCACCCAAGATGGATGGGTCATGGTGGAGAGGTCTGACAGAATGTGGTCCACTGGAGAAAGGAATGGCAAACCACTTCAGCAAGAATTTGCCTTGAGAACCCCATGAACAGTATGAAAAGGCAGAAAGATAAGACACTGAAAGAAGAACTCCCCAATATCAGTGGAGAAATAACTTCAGAAAAAAAGAAAGATGGGATGGAGCCAAAGCAAAAACAACACCCAGTTGTGGATGTGATTGGTGATAGAAGCAAGGTCCGATGCTGTAAGAGCAATATTACATAGGAATCTGGAATATTAGGTACAGGAATCAAGGCAAATTGGAAGTGGTCAAACAGGAGATGGCAAGAGTGAACATTAACATTTTAGGAATCAGTGAACTAAAATGGACCGATATGGGTGAATTTAACTCAGATGACCATTATATCTACTACTGTGGGCAGGAATCCCTTAGAAAAAATGGAGTAGCCATCATAGTCACCAAAAGAGTTCAAAATGCAGTGCTTGGATGCAATTTCAAAAACGAAGAACGAATGATCTCTGTTCATTTCCAAGGCAAAACCTTCAATATCACAGTAATCCAAGTTTATGTCCTGATCGGTAACACTGAAAAAGCTGAAGTTGAATGGTTCTATGAAGACCTACAAGACCTTTCAGAATTAACACCCCAAAAAGATGTCCTTTTCATTATAGGGGACTAGAAGGCAAAAGTAGGAGGTCAAGGAACACCTGGAGTAACAGGCAAATTTGGCCTTGGAGTACAGAGTAAAGCAGGGCAAAGGCTAATAGGGTTTTGCCAACTGAATGCACTGATCATAGCAAAGACCCTCTTCCAACAACACAAGAGAAGACGCTACACATAGACATCACCAGATGGAGAAAATCGAAATCAGATTAATTATATTCTTTGCAGCCAAAGATGGAGAAGCTATATACAGTCAGCGAAAACAAGACTGAGAGCTGACTGTGGCTCAGATCGTGAACTCCTTCTTGCCAAATTCAGACTTAAATGGAAGAAAGTGGAGAAAACCACTAGACCATTCAGGTATGACCTAAATCATATCCCTTATGATTATACAGTGGAAGTGAGAAATAGATTTAAAGGACTAGATCTGATAGACAGAGTGCCTGATAAACTATGGATGGAGGTTCATAACATTGTACAGGAGACAGAGATCAAGACCATTCCCATGGAAAAGAAATGCAAAGAAGCAAAATAGCTGTCTGAGGAGGTCTTACAAATAGCTGTGAAAAGAAGAGAAGCCAGAAGCAAAGGAGAAAAGGAAAGATATAAGCATCTGAACACAGAGTTCCAAAGAATAGAAAGAAGAGATAAGAAAGCCTTCCTCCATGATCACTGCAAAGAAATAGAGGAAAACAACAGAATGGGAAAGACTAGAGATCTCTTCAAGAAAATTAGAGATACCAAGGGAACATTTCATGTAAAGATGGGCTCAATAAAGGACAGAAATGGTATGGACCTGACAAAAGCAGGAGATATCAAGAGGTGGCAAGAATACACAGAACTGTACAAAAAAGATCTTCATGACCCAGAGAATCATGATGGTGTGATCACTCACCTAGAGCCAGACATCTTGGAATGTGAAGTCAACTGGGCCTTAGGAAGCATCACAACAAACAAAGCTAGTGGAGGTGATGGAATTCTATTTGAGCTATTTCAAATTCTAAAAGAAGATGCTGTGAAACTGTTGCACTCAATATACCAGCAAATTTGGAAAACTCAGCAGTGGCCACAGGACTGGAAAAAGTCAGTCTTTATTCCCATCCCAAAGAAGGGCAGTTTCAAAGAATGCTCAAACTACCACACAATTGCACTCATCTAACACACTTGCAAAACAATGCTCAAAATTCTCCAAACCAGGCTTCAAAAGTAGGTGAACTATAAAATTCCAGATGTTCAAGCTGGATTTAGAAAATTCAGAGGAACCAGAGATCAAATTGCCAACATCCACTGTATCACTGAAAAAGCAAGGGAGTTCCAGAAAAACATCTATTTCTGCTTTATTGACTATGCCAAAGCCTTTGACTTTGTGGATTACAACAAACTGTGGAAAATTCTTAAAGAGATGGAAATACCAGACCACCTGATCTGCCTCTTGAGAAATGTATATGCAGATCAGGAAGCAACATTTAGAACTGGTCATAGAACAATAGACGGGCTCAAGTAGGAAAGGACTACTCCAAGGCTGTATATTGTCACCCTCCTTAACTTATATGCAGAGTACATCATGAGAAACGCTGGGCTGGATGAAGCCCAAGCTGGAATCAAGATTGCTGGGAGAAATATCAATAACCTCAGATATGCAGATGATACCACCCTTATGGCAGAAAATGAAGAGGAACTAAAAAGCCTCGATGAAAGTGAAAGAGGAGAGTGAAAAAGTTGGCTTAAAGCTCAACATTGAGAAAACTATGATCATGGCATCTGGTCCCATCACTTCATGGCATATAGATGGGGAAACCATGGCTGACTTTATTTTTCTGGGCTCCTGACAGAGGATTCCTGACATATCCAAAACAGCACATAGGAAGCCTCCTGTTAAATGCTTCCTGACAATTCCCCCTATTTTGTTATATTTTTAAAAAAGGTCTTGACCAATTGAGTTTGTTTAGTATTAACCAACCTTATAGAAAGGCAATGATAAACAACAAATATAATTACCAAGACAATCACCAAAGTTATAGTTCCAGACCTGATGCTGTGGGTAATACTTTGTCTATGGCTACAACAAAAGGATGTGGGACACAGGCCTGTATAAGATATGACTGATTATAGCGAAAGAAATAGTTACTATGATCACTACTGGTCCCTGTGAAATGTCCGGTCCAAGTTCCAAGTTCTTTGGTGCTTGGTGCTCACAGCAAGTTTCTAAATGTCCCATTGTTCAGGCCCACTCTGTTTATAGAGGACAATCCTAGAATGAAGTGGGGCTAATCCACTGTCAAGCTACCCAAGAAGTCCTTTGTCATGGTAATGCTCTATCATAGTGTCAGTGACCTTCCATGTCCCTTGAGTAACAGAGTCACATACTGTGCTATTAACCTCTTCTGAGCAGTTAGATAACTGCATACCATGGGGTCCCCAATCAACAATTGTATGATTAGCCACAAGCATTAATTTTCCTGATTTGGCTTTACATTTGTTCAATGAACAGGAGTATATGTGAAATTCTTACAAGTAAACCCTTTGCATACTGTTCTTTGTTCTTTCGCTAACTCTTTCCTAACACTTTCCCTAAAGTCTCAGTAGTATAAACATGATTCACACACAAAGAAAGGGCAGTAAATAGTCCAAACAATATCCGAAAATCCCAAGCCCAAGTTTGTCGGCTAACATTTATGCACAATTTCTCTGGGCCCAGGCAAAATGGAAGGACTTCATAGCCTAAAGAAACTTTACTTTGACTTCCCTCTGTCCCAGGGTGTGATGGTTTCAGGGAGGGGCCATATGGGTGGAGTCATTTGTTGATAGGATCAGACCTGCAATAAAAGGGGGTTCATGAACTTCTTATTGCCAAAGTCAGACTTAAATTGAAGAAAGTAGGGAAAAACGCTAGACCATTTAGGTATGACCTAAATCAAATCCCTTATGATTATACAGTGGAAGTGAGAAATAGATTTAAGGGCCTGGATCTAATAGATAGAGTGCCTGATGAACTATGGAATGAGGTTCGTGACATTGTACAGGAGACAAAGATCAAGACCATTCCCATGGAAAAGAAATGCAAAAAGGCAAAATGGCTGTCTGGGGAGGCCTTACAAATAGCTGTGAAAAGAAGAGAAGTGAAAAGCAAAGGAGAAAAGGAAAGATATAAGGATCTGAATGCAGAGTTCCAGAGAAGAGCAAGAAGAGATAAGACAGGCTTCTTCAGCAATCAATGCAAAGAAATAGAGGAAAAGAACAGAATGGGAAAGACTAGAGATCTCTTCAGGAAAATTAGAGATACCAAGGGAATATTTCATGCAAAGATGGGCTCAATAAAGTCAGAAATGGTATGGACTTGACAAAAGCAGGAGATATTAAGAAGAGGTGGCAAGAATACACAGAAGAACTATACAAAAAAGATCTTCACGACCCAGATAATCACGATGGTGTGATCACTCATCTAGAGACAGACATCTTGGAATGTGAAGTCAAGTGAGCCTTAGAAAGCATCACTATGAACAAAGCTAGTGGAGGTGATGGAATTCCAGTTGAGCTGTTTCAAATCCTGAAAGATGATGCTGTGAAAGTGTTGCACTCAATATTCTAGCTAATTTGGAAAACTCAGCAGTGGCCACAGAACTGGAAAAGGTCAGTTTTCATTCCAATCCCAAAGAAAGGCAATGCCAAAGAATGCTCAAACTACTGAACAATTGCACTCATCTCACATGCTATTAAATAATGCTCAAAATTCTCCAAGCCAGGCTTCAACAATATGTGAACCGTGAACTTCCTGATGTTCAAGCTGGTTTTAGAAAAGGCAGAGGAACCAGAGATCAAATTGCCAACATCCGCTGGATCATGGAAAAAGCAAGAGAGTTCCAGAAAAACACCTATTCCTGCTTTATTGACTATGCTAAAGCCTTTGACTATGGATCACAATAAACTGTGGAAAATTCTGAGAGAGATGGTAATACCAGGCCACCTGACCTGCCTCTTGAGAAATCTGTATGCAGGTCAGGAAGCAACAGTTAGAATTGGACATGGAAAACAGACTGGTTCCAAATAGGAAAAGGAGTATGTCAAGGCTGTATATTGTCACCCTGCTTATTTAATTTATATGCAGAGTACATCATGAGAAACACTGGGCTGGATGAAGCAAAAGCTGGAATCAAGATTGCCGGGAGAAATATCAATAACCTCAGATATGCAGATGACATCACCCTTATGGCAGAAAGTGAAGAGGAACTAAAAAGCCTCTTGATGAAAGTGAAAGAGGAGAGTGAAAAAGTTGGCTTAAAGCTCAACATTCAGAAAACAAAGATTATGGCATCCGTTCTTATCACTTCATGGGAAATAGATGGGGAAACAGTGGAAACTTGTCAGACTTTATTTTTGGGGCTCCAAAATCACTGCAGATGGTGATTGTAGCCATGAAATTAAAAGACGCTTACTCCTTGGAAGAAAAGTTATGATCAACCTAGATAGCATATTCAAAAGCAGAGACATTACATTGCCTACTAAGGTCAGTCTAGTCAAGGCTATGGTTTTTCCAGTAGTCATGTATGGATGTGAGAGTTGGACTGTGAAGAAGGCTGAGCGCCGAAGAATTGATGCTTTTGAACTGTGGTGTTGGAGAAGACTCTTGAGAGACCCTTGAACTCCAAAGAGATCTAACCAGTCCACTCTGAAGGAGATCAGCCCTGGAATTTCTTTGGAAGGAATGATGCTAAAGCTGAAACTCCAGTACTTTGGCCACCTCATGCGAAGAATTGAACCGTTGGAAGACTCTGATGCTGGGAGGGATTGGGGGCAGGAGGAGAAGGGGACGACAGAGGATGAGGTGGCTGGATGGCATCACAGACTCGATGAATGTGAGTCTGAGTAAACTCCAGGAGTTGGTGATGGACAATGAGGCCTGGCGTGCTGCGATTCATGGGGTCACAAAGAGTCGGACATGACTGAGCGACTGAACGGAACTGAACTGGGTAAGTAAGCCCAGTTAAGTCTGATTAGTTAAACTGGCTCAGATCGGGGGTCGCACAAGCCAAGTGATGTTTTTAGGACTCTGAGACATTTCCTGTTGAGAAACCAGATTTTTAGTTTGATTAGTAAGGGTTTTTATTTTTCCCCAAGTGGGGGGATCATACGGGTTATGCCGCCATGGCCTGTAGCGGAATTTCTTCCTCCTGGGGTTTTTGTTGACCTGTCTCCATTTTGAAGGCTGGGGCCCCCCTTGGGTCTAATCTTCAGAAGAGGAAGCCATGTGAGTTCGTTGGATCCATCTGGGGAAATACAAGCATACCCCTTTCCCTGGAAGATTAGTTTCCCCAATTTCCATTGTTTCGTTAACCTGTCTTGGTACCAAATGGGCAGAGGAAGAGAAGTGTCCTTCAATTCCTCGAAATTCCTTTCTGTTCTCATTAAGATATCTCCCTGTGGTAAGTTTAAAAAATTTAAAACAAATAAATCTGTATTAACAATAGTTGCAGGTTTAGAAAATATCTAATGTTGGAATCTACTAAAGTCTGCTTTAGATAAGGAAGACAATAGTGTTCCTGCATATTCCCCCCTTTTAAATTTTTTTATTTGCAACTTTAGTGTGTGATGTGCTCATTTGCCTATGTCTTGTGCCTCTGGATTATAAGGAATACCTGTAATATGTTTAATAGAAAAAGATTGTAAAAATTGTTTAAAGTGTCTAGAAATATAGGCAGGGCCATTGTCTGTTTTTATAGAACTAGGAGTTCCCATTACAGCAAAACAAGCTAATAAGTGAGTTATAACGTGTTGTGTAGCCTTACCACGAAGAGGCCCAAATAAAAGAATTAGTGTTAATACAGACATGCAAGAAAGAAGATGGAGAGAATTCAGGACAATGAGTTACATCCATTTGCCTTAGTTCATTCGGTTGCAAACCACGAGGATTAATACCTTGTGTGATGGGTTGAAGATGTACGGGTCTACAGTAGAGCAATTACTAATAATTTCGTTAGCCTGGTGGTATGGGATTTTCCATAGCTGATGTAGGGAGCCAGGGTTGTTATGCAACAGAGCATGCTGGAGTAACAGAGTTTCTCTGGAGCAGCAAAAGAAACCAGTTTATCAGCTTGTTCATTACCATAAGTCATGGGGCCCAGAAGACAAGAATGTGCTCGAATATGTGTAATATAAATGGGAGAATTGCAGTTTCCAACAACAGATTGTAGTTCGAAAAAGAGTTGTTGAATAATAGGTTGATTGGAGTTTATGGTGGAGGTTTCTATATTTTTTAACACAAAAACAGACTATAGAGAGTCAGAGACTATACTAATGGGGAAAGGATGTAGGCAAATAACTTGAATAAGAGCATATAATTTATTTTGTTGAGCAGAATAAAATTTAGTATAAAAGACTTTATATTCTTTAAGAGACCGGAATGAAGCTTTGGAGTTTTTAGTTCCATCTATATAAAAAATTTCAGCCTGTGGTATAGGCTTTGAGTTGATAACGCGAGAAATAATAAATTTAGTATTTTTGAAGAAATTCCACAGCTTTCCAGAAGGATAATGAAATGAAATTTCTCCAAAATATTCCAGAAAAGCTATCTGAAAATCGGTAGAAATTTGTAATGTGTTCTCAAATTGAGATTTATTGATAGGTATTATAATTTTATGAGGATCAGAGCCAATTAGAGTTTTAGTCCTATTTCTTCCATTGATAATGATTAGAGCAATTAAATCAAGGTAAGGTGTAAGTGAATATATTTCCCTAAAACGGGTATAGATCCATTCTACTGGGTGTTCTTGTTGGGCAAGAAGTCCTGTGGGAGAATGAGAAGAGGAGAGTATAACAATTCCAGAGGTAAATCTAGTTTGATGCTAGTAAGACATTGTTATTGTAATTTATTTTGCACCAAATAGAGTTCCTCTTGTGCTTCTTGAGAAAGTGAACAGTTCAGTTCAGTCGCACAGTCGTGTCTGACTCTTTGTGACCCTATGAATTCCAGCATGCCAGGCCTCCCTGTCCATCACCAACTCCCAGAATTCACCCAAAGCCACATCCATCGAGTTGGTGATGCCACCCAGCTGTCTCATCCTCTGTTGTCCCCTTCTCCTCCTGCCCTCAATCCCTCCCAGCACCAGAGTCTTTTCCAATGAGTCAACTCTGCATGAGGTGGCCAAAGTACTGGCGTTTCAGCTTTAGCATCATTCCTTCCAAAGAACACCCAGGACTGATCTCCTTTAGAATGGACTGGTTGGATCTCTTTGCAGTCCAAGGGACTTTCAAGAGTCTTCTCCAACACCACAGTTCAAAAGCATCAGTTCTTTGGCGCTCAGCTTTCTTCACAGTCCAACTCTCACATCCATACATGACCAATGGAAACACTGTAGCCTTGACTAGACTGACCTTTGTTGGCAAAGTAATGTCTCTGCTTTTTAATATGCTATCTAGGTTGGTCATAACATTCCTTCCAAGGAGTAAGCATCTTTTAATTTCATGGCTGCAACAAGGGCTACTTAAATCAGGATCTTCTTTTAAAGTATTAAATAGGTTATTCAGTTGATAATTAGCAATGCCTGCTGCTGCTGCTAAAGAAGGTCTAATCCAATTTAAAATCACCTAAGAGCTTTTGAAAATCATTTAAGGTTGATAATTTATCAGTAAGGATCTGTGTTAGTTGGGGAGTAATAGGATGTCTATTAACAACAAACCCCAAGTAATGGTAAGGTGTAGAGGTTTGAATTTTTTCAGGGGCAATAATTAATCCAGAGTTTTTTAAGCATAGTTGAGCTATATCAAACATGTGTTGAGTTTCTAAGATGGATGGAGCCAAAAACAATATATCATCCATGTAGTGAATAACAAGAAAGTTAGGAAATTGTTTTCTCACAGGCTCAAGGGCTTTAGCTACGTAGTACTGACATATGGTGGGAGAATTCATCATCCCTTGTGGCAGTATAGTCCATTGGTACTGTTTATGAGGTCCAATATGATTAGGATAAAGGAGAGAGAAAGCAAATCTCTCTTGGTCTAAAGGGTGTAAAGGTATATTAAAAAAGCAATCTTTTAAATCAATAATAATAATATATGTCAATTTTGAGGAATAGTGGTAGGTGTTGGGATTCCTGGTTGTAATACACCCATAGGTTTCATAGACACATTAACTTTTCTAAGGTCTGTTAGGAAATGCCATTTGTTAGATTTCTTTTTTATAATGAAAACAGGAGAGTTCCAAGGAGAACAAGATTCCTCAATATGCTTTAATTCTAGTTGTGTATCTATAAGTTCCTTAGCCCCCTGTAATTTCCCTTTCATGAGGGGCTACTGCTCTGTCCAAATACGCTCATTTTTCCAAGCTATTTTAATAATTGTATTGTTTGTTAAATGAGCAGTGGCCCCTAGGAAAAAATGTGGAATATATATCTGAGTTTGCATTGCATAAGTAAGTCCCTTCCTATTAGATTAACGGTTGCATCTATCACATAAGGTTTTAATGTTGTAAGTTGGCCTTCTGGTCCCTCACATGCATAAATTTGAGTACTCTGATAAACCTCTTGTACTTTGGTTTGAGAAATCCCTGCAATTTGGCAAGAAATTTTTTGTACAGGCCAGGATTTGGTCCATAAATGTTTGGAAATAATAGTTATATCAGATTTAGTGTCAAGGAGACCAGAAAATCTTTTACCATTAATTTTGATATTTATAGTCAGTCGGGCAAATTCAGATACTAATGATGTCCAAAAGGACTGTTTTTGATCTGTACTGCCGAATCCGCCCATCTGTACATTATTAGAGGAGTTAACAGAAAAGTAAGGTAAAAGGCGTAATTGAGCAATTTCATCCCCCTTTGTGAATTGCCATAAAATCTGGGATGACATCATAATTTGAATTTCTCCTTTATAATCTGAATCAATTACTCCAGGGTGAACAGTAATTCCTTTAGAAGTCAAACTAGATTGGTCAAGTAAAAGACAGAAGGTTTGTGGAGGCAGGAGTCCAAAAAGTCCAGGAGGTATTCTAGAGGGGACTGCTTGAGGGTAAAGGAGAAAGTCACTTAGGGCTGGTATATCAACAGCAGCACATTACTTTGCCAACAAAGGCCTGTCTAGTCAAAGCTATGGTTTTTCCAGTAGTCATGTATGGATGTGAGAGTTGGACCATAAAGAAATCTGAGTGCAGAAGAATTGATGCTTTTGGACTATGATGTTGGAGAAGACTCTTGAGAGTCCCTTAGACTACAAGGAGATCCAGCCAGTCCAACCTAAAGGAGACCAGTCCTGGTGTTCATTGGAAGGACTGATATTGAAGCTGAAACTCCAATGCTTTGGCCACCTCATGGGAAGAGTTGACTCATTGGAGAAGACCTTAATGCTGGAAAAGATTGAAGGTGGGAGAAAAGGGGATGATAGAGGATGAGACGGTTGGATGGCATCACTGACTCAATGGACATGGGTTTGGGTGGACTCCAGGAGTTGGTGATGGATAGGGAGGCCTGCCATGCTGCAGTTCATGGGGGCGCAAAGAGTTGGACACAACTGAGCAACTGAACTGCACTGAACTGATGTCTATTATACCTACAGTTATATCTATATCACAATTTTTATCCATTCATCCATGGAGGAGCACTTATGTTATTTCCATATCTTTCCTGTTATCAACAACACTGCAACACTGTAAGTGTGTGCTGGTATCTCTTTGAAATACGAATCTCACCTTAAAGTACATATAAAAATGAATGACATAATCCTAAACTTAAAGTCAGATACAGAAAGAAAAGTAGCGCCTTATCTTATTCTATGTGAAATCTAGAAAGACTGAATACATAGAAGCAGAAAGTAAAAGGTCATTATAAGTGTCCATAGGGTACAGAAAAGGGGGAGAGTGTGGTTGAAGGGTACAAAATCATGGAGGATGAATAAACCTAGAACTCTAATGTAGATGGTTAAATGTAATAATACTCTATTGAATATTGGAAATTTTCAAGATTGTAGGTTTCAGGTGCTTTCCACCCACACACAAATATTAACTATGAGATGAGATGAAAAAGTCAATTAGCTTGACTGTAGTAATCATTCCATTGTGTTTTTATATATCAAATCAATATGCTGTATACCTTAAATATATATCTTTTATTAAGGATTAATAAATTTCAAATTTAAGAAACAAAGGGGATTTGTAAATTTTGAAGAAGTAAGAGACATAACTAAATAGTCTGATTACTCTGGCAATAAAAAGGAGGACGTGTTGAAAAGATCAGAGCATAGAAACTAAGATATCAGTGAAGAGGCCCTTTCAGTAGTCTGACTGTAAGGAGGTAAAATCCTAATGTAGAATCATAAAAGTGAAGTCAAAGTAGGAAAACGGAACTGAGATGTAGATTTCAGAAACTGGATATATATAAAGACCAGAGGAAAAGAATGACTAAAAGATTACTTTCTGTTTTCAAAATGAGGTGACTGGAAGAATGAGGATGCAGCCAACAGAAAGAGAAATAAGAGGGGAGGAGTGTTTATTGAGGAAAGAAACACTTTTCATTCATGACATATTGAATTTTAAGGGATCATTAGTTAGCTACCAAGTAGAAAGCTAGGTGGTGCAACTTATAAATCAATTGTAATAAAATGCAGATATTTAAACTCTGTAAGTAGCCATATGAAGATGAGCATTCAGATTGTGAGATTAGGTAATTCTGCATGGAGAGAAGAGGCTGTTTTAAGGCTTGAGTTTTTGAAATAACCACAATATTTAAGAGGAGGAGAGAATGGTTTCTGACTCTGGTCAGCATGTCCATCATCAAAAAATCTATATACAATAAATGCTAGAGAGGGTGTGGAGAAAAGGAAACTCTCCTGAACTCTTGATGGGAATGTGAGTTGATACAGCCACTATGAGAACAGTATGGAGCTTCCTTTAAAAAAAAAAAAAAAAGAAAAACTAAGAGACTCTGTGAGTGAGTGAACGTTGCTTAGTTGTGTCCAACTCTTTGTAACACCATGGACTGTAGCCCTCCAGGCTCCTCTGTCCGTGGAATTTTCCAGGCCAGGATACTGGAGTGGGTAGCCATTCCCTTCTCCAGGGGATCTTCCCTACCTGGGATCAAACCCATGTCTCCTGCATTATAAGTGGATTTTTTAGTCTGAGCCACCAGGAAAGTCCAAGAATACTGGTATGGGTAGCCTATCCCTTCTCCAGTAGATTTTCCTGATTAAGAAACTGAATTGAGTTCTTTACCAGCTGAACTACCAGGGAAACCTTCTGGGCATATAAATGGGGAAAATCATAATTTCAAAATATACATGCACCCCAACATTTCTGGTAGCATATTTACAAGATCCAGAACTAAAGCAATCTAAAAGTCAATCAACAGAGGAATGGATAAAGAAGATATGATACAGATATACAATGAAATATTACTCAGCTATAAAAAAGAATGTTATTGTGCCATTGGCAGACATATGGATGGACCTATAGACTGTCATACAGAGTGGAGTAAACCAGAAAGAGAAAAGCAATACCAAATAATATCACTTACATGTGGAATTTAGAAAAATAACCCAGGTGAACTAATGTACAGAGTAGAAATGAAGACATAGATATAGAGGGAAAACATGGACACCAAGAGGTGGTAGGGAGGTAGGAGGAGAGAGAGGCATGGGATGAATTGGAAGATTCAGATTGGCATATATACACTACTATGTATAAAACAGATGAATAATGAGAATGTACGTTACAGTCAAGGCTACGGTTTTTCCATTGGTCATGTATGGATGTGAGAGTTGGACTCTGAAGAAAGCTGAACACCAAAGAATTGATGCTTTTGAACTGTGGTGTTGGAGAAGACTCTTGAGAGTCCCTAGGACTGCAAGGAGATTCAACCAGTCCATTCTAAAGGAGATCAGTCCTGGGTGTTCTTTGGAAGGAATGATGCTAAAGCTGAATCTCCAGTACTTTGGCCACCTCATGTGAAGAGTTGACTCATTGGAAAAGACCCTGATGCTGGGAAAGATTGAGGGCAGGAGGAGAAGGGGACAACAGAAGGTGAGATGGTTGGATGGCATCACAAACTCAATCGACATGGGTCTGGGTGGACATCGGGAGTTGGTGGTGGACAGGGAGGCCTGGCGTGCAGCGATTCATGGGGTCACAAAGATTCGGACACAACTGAACGGCTGAACTGAACTGTATAGCACAGAGAACTATATTCAGTGCTCTGTGGTGACCTATGGGCTTCCCTGGTGGCTCAGATGGTAAAGCGTCTGCTGTACCCTGCAATGCGGGAGACCAGGGATCAATCCCTGTTGGGAAGATCCCTTAGAGAAAGGAAATGGCAACCCACTCCAGTATTCAACCCACTCCAGTATTCTTTCTTGGAAAACTCTATGGACAGAGGAGCCTGGTAGGCTAAAGTCCATGGGGTCCCAAAGAGTCAGACATGACTGAGCGACTTCACTCACTCACTCATGGTGACCTAAGAGAAGGAAACCCTAAAAAGAGAGAACATATGTACACATGCGGCTGATTCACTTTGCTGTACAGCAGAAAGTAACACAAGATAAGGCAACTATACCCTAATAAATATTAATAAAATAATAATTATAAAAGGGAAAAAAGATACAAGAGAAGGGAAGTTTGATCCAAAAGTTAAATTATCTATGAAAAAACTATTTGTAAGAATTAATGTAATGGCAGTTGGAATAGTCCCAGAAAGGCTATATTTTTATAGCCTAAAACAATTTTAAAAGTCAAAGAAAAAAAATTAAGTTATACAAGAAATGTCATTTCATAAAAAACAAATGTTGACATTTTATTTAGACATGGTCTTCCTTGCCTACCCTACCTCAAGTCCTGACACACATAGTACATTTCAAAAGAATGTGGGTTGTTTGTGAAACTGAGCTTAAATATTCAATGTTTGACAAAGAGAATCTTATCCAATAAATTGTGACTTTTGCTTGGTAGTGTGTTAATTAATTTGAATATTTGAAATTATATACAATAGCTTTTCAGAAAATTTACAAGGTTAAGATGAGGTTTTTTGGCCTGAAATGTGAGTAATCATTATTGTTCTGTTTTGTAAATTATTTATATATCATATATAGAAGAAATGCTTTCTGTTCTCCAGTGCTACTTCATATAGGTTTTTGTTATTTTTTTAAATTTGTTTTTAGATTTATTTTTTCTCTTGGTGCTTTTATTTTACTTTATTTTATTGGTCTTATTAATATTATTTGTGATAATTTTATTCACATTAGATTTCAGGGAATACTTTAGTTCATTTAAAATATTCTACCATGTGCATTTGCGAAATATAAAAAAATTCAGAAACTGAACCAATATTTGTTATTTTTGAAAACTCAGTATCTAATGGTTATTATTATTTACTTTATGGCAAACACTAAGCGCTTTATGTGAACTAATGTTTCATGTGCAATACAACTTTATGAGGTAAGTAGTTTTATTTCATCTGGAGAAGGCAATGACACTCCACTCCGGTACTCTTGCCTGGAAAATCCCATGGACGGAGGAGCCTGGTGGGCTGCAGTCCATGGGGTTGCTAGCAGTCGGACACGACTGAGCGACTTCCCTTTCACTTTTCAATTTTCACTTTCCACTTTCATGCATTGGAGAAGGAAATGGCAACCCACTCCAGTGTTCTTCCCTGGAGAATCCCAGGGACGGGGGAGCCCGGTGGGCTGCCGTCTATGGGGTCGCACAGAGTTGGACACGACTGAAGCGATTAGCAGCAGCAGCAGCAGTTTTACTTCATCAATTTAAAAAACAACTTTTTTGGAATACAGTTGCTTTACAATGTTGTGTTGGTTTCTACATTGTAGCAAAGTCAATAAGTTATACATATAATTATATCCCTTCTTTTATACATTCCCTTCCTATTTAGGTAACCACAGAGAATTGAGTAGAGTACACTAAAGTTTTGAGCCTGAGAAAAATGAGTCATGGTACAGTTAAATAACCCATCTAAAGCCATGCCTGTATGACATTTTAGTCACTTTCTTAAGAACACTGACATTTAAAGACAATTGTTTGTTATTATTGAGCCAAAGCCATTGGAAAACCTAGAATGTTGGGCTAATTCATGATTTTGTTTTATTATCCTCTTAATCTTCACTTTGTGAAATCTGATATCATTTTAAGATTGTCTGGCAAGACTACTTATCCATGACTTATTTCTGATTATGTTCTAGGCACTGATATGACTTATTAGATATCTGATATAAAATGATATAAAGTGACTGGATTTTGATTTTCCACTAGTAACACATACACACACACAAAAAAGATATCTTTTTCATCATCATAGCGGACTGGAATGTAAAAGTAGGAAGTCAAGAAATACCTTAAGTAATAGGCAAGTTTGGCCTTGGAGTATAAAACGAAGCAGGAAAAAGGCTAACAGTGCTTTGCCAAGAAAATGCACTGGTCATAGATAGCAAACACCCTCTTCCAAAAATATAGGAGATGACTCTACAAACGGACATCACCAGATGGTTAATACCAAAATCAGATTGATTATATTCTTCACAGCCAAAGATAGAGAAGCTCTATCCAGTAAGCAAAAACAAGATTGGGAGCTGATTGTGGCTCAGATCACGAATTACTTATTGCAAAATTCAGGCTCAAATTGAAGAAAGTAGGGAATACCACTAGGACATTCAGGTATGACCCATATCAAATCCCTTATGATTATACAGTGGAGGTGACAAACAGATTCAAGGGATCAGATATGATAGACAAGAGTCCCTGAAGAACTATTGATGTAGGTTCTTAATGTACAGGAGGCAGTGATTGAAAGCATTGCCAAGAAAAAATGCAAAATGGTTGTTTGAGGAAGCCTTACAAATAGGTGAGAGAAGAAGAGAAGTGAAAGGCAAAGGAGAAAAGGAAAGATATACCCATTTGAATGCAGAGTTCCAAAGAATAGCAAGGAGAGCTAAGAAAGACTTCCTAAGTGATCAGTGCAAAGAAACAGAGAGAAACAATAAAATGGGAAAGACTAGAGATCTCTTCAAGAAAATTAGAGGTACCAAGGGAATATTTCATGTAAAGGTGGGCACAATAAAGGACAGAAATGATATGGACCTAACAGGAGCAGAAGATATTAAGAAGAGGTGGCAATAACACACAGAAGAACCATACAAAAAAGGTTTTAATGACCTGAATAACCATGATGGTGTGATTACTCACCTAGGGCCAGACATCCTGGAGTGTGAAGTCAAATGGGCCTTAGGAAGCATTACTACAAACAAAGCTAGTGGAGGTGATGAAATTCCAGTTGAGCTATTTCAAATCCTGAAAAATGATGCAGCTAAGCTGCTTCACTCAATATGCCAGCAAATTTGGAAAACTCAGCAGTAGCCACAGGATTGGAAAAAGTCAGTTTTCATCCCAATCCCGAAGAAAGGGAATGCCAAAGAATGTTCAAACTACCACAAAGTTGCACTCATTTTATATGCTAGTAAGGTGATATTCAAAATCCTCCAAGCTAGGCTTCAACAGTACATGAAACAGAAACTTCCAGATGGACAGCTGGATTTAGAAAAGGCAGAGGAACCAGAGATCAAATTGCCAACATCCACTGGATCATGGAAAAAGCAACAGAGTTCCAGAAAAACATCTACTTGTACTTCATTGACTATGCTGAAGCCTTTGAATGTGTGGATCACAACAAATTGGAAAATTTGTAGAGATGAGAATACAAGACCACCTTACCCTTCTCCTGAGAAACCTGTATGCAGGTCAAGAAGTAACAAAACATAGAACAACAGACTAGTTAAAGATTGGGAAAGGAGTAGGTCAAGGCTGTATATTGTCATCCTGCTTATTTAACTTATATGCAGTGTACATCATGTGAAATGCTGGGCTGGATAAAGCTCCAGCTGGAATCAAGGCTACCAAGAGAATTATCAGTAGCCTCAGATATGCGTATGACACCACCCAATGTCAGAAAGTGAAGAGGAACTAAGCCTATTGATGCAGATGAAAGAGAAGAATGAATAATCTGGCTTAAAGCTCAACACTCAAAAAACTAAGATCTTGGCATCTGGTCCCATCATTTCTTGGTGAATAGATGGGGAAGCTTGTAAACAGTAACAGGCTTTATTTTCTTGGGTTCCAAAATTCCTGTGGATGGCAGCTGTAGCCATGAAATTAAAAGGCACTTGCTTCTTGGAAGAAAGTATGATAAACCTAGACAGCATATTAAAAAAGCAGAGACATCACTTTGTCGTCAAAGGTCCATACAGTCAAAGCTATGGTTTTTCCAGTAGTCATATACAGATGTGAGAAGTGGGCCATAGAGAAAGCTGAGCACTGTAAAATTGATGCTTTCAAAATGTTGTATTGGAGAAAACTCTTGAGAGTTCTTGGACTGCAAGGAGATCCAACCAGTCCATCCTAAAGGAAATCAGTCCTGAATATTCATTGGAAGGACTGATGTTGAAGCTAAAATTCAATACTTTGGCCACCTGATGCAAAGAACTGACTCATTTGAAAAGACCCTGATGCTGGCAAAGATTGAGGGCAGGAGGAGAAGGGGACAACAGAGGATGAGATGGTTGGATGGGATCACTGACTCAATGAACATGAGTCTGAGTATACCTCGGGAGTTGGTGATGGACAGGGAGGACTGGTGTGTTGAAGTCCATGGGGTCGTAAAGAGCCAGACATGACTTAGCGACTGAACTGATGGCTGATTCACTTTGCTCTACAGCAGAAACTAACATAACTTTGTAAAGCAAGTATACTCCAAGAAAAATTAATTTAAAATATATTCCATATTAATTAGAGCATACTGTTTTATAAAATGCAAATGCTTGGTTACGTTTCTGAAACCAGATTTAATTGTTATTAATTGTAACTTTTGTCTAAGCCAAGTCCAAAGAAAAATTCACTATGAAGTATCTTCCAGCAGTTACAGCCCTGAAGGGGATATCTGATATGTTCTCTGAGTTTTAAAGATAGATTATTCTAGGATTTAGCAATAAAGGATTTTCACAAGGATTTCCCCCATCTGCTATGTCTGTTAGAGCAGGTCTTGTCTAAATCTTTAGAGAAGGCAATGTCTAAATCTAGTAATCAAATCTATATTTGAATATAAGAACCCTTGGATTCCAGCCTTTTGATTAGTTGATGTTGGACAAACTCAAAATATTGTGGCTTTGGGTATTTCAGAGTATTATTTTGAATTTGTTGTTTTGCCACTTATTATGGGTCATAAAAGAAATTTAGTTTGTGAGAGCCATTATTATTATTTCTAATAAAGAGATTAAAAAAGAAATAACAGTATAGTATAGGTTGTACACATTTCAGTTATGTGTATCTGTGTATGTATTGTCATGGTATAGAAACTTTGTTTTTAGTATGTGCTAAAGTTAAGAAGTTCAAAAGTCACTATTTTAAACATATAGAAAAATTATTAATATCAGATCTGCTTCTGAATCTATAACCAAAATCCCCTATTTAATTAAAGTTTTAAAGTAATTTCTAAGCTTTTGTAGCATAACTACTTTAAGCCTAAATCTACAAGTATTTAGTGAAAAAAACCTTTTAACAGTGGCCATAATAGTCAGGAATAAGCACTTATCATCAGCTATTTTCTCATTGTGAGAACCACTCATATACCCACCCTATCAGTTAGAAATAAGTGTGACTTTTGATGAATGTTATAGACAGACTTCCCCTCAGAATTAAACACTACTAATATGACATGCTCACCTTAATGCATGACTACAGGTGAACTGTGGGGTCATTCAATTTTCAAGATATCACCTAAAGGAAGAGAATACATGGGCGACTGTCTCCCAGAAGAGTTCCTGCTTTTGTTGTTAAAAGTAGGAGACACTTTCAAGAGGAATATATGTCATTGAATTTTTGGATCAATGTTTAGATCAATGCTCTTATGTTTGCTAGCTTATTTTCTTATATATTTTATAATGATATTAAGAGATAATAGTGTACTATTACTGTAAATTTTCTGATAGTTTAAAAGATGTTTTATCTTTTTAAAAATTGCACCATTAGTAAATAAATATATTTGGTATTTTTAATTAACTATTCTTCCTTTCAGTGTAACCAAGTCTTTAAAAGAAACCCCTTGAACACATATTTATCTATGGGACTGCTACTGTTAAAAAATAAGCAAGGAAATAAACAAAAAAATTAAGACAACACAGATGAATTGGAAAAAATTCTGAGTGAGATACTAATAACTGAAAGATGTAAAAGAATATATTTAATTTTAGGTAGAAACTAATAATTGCTCTGATTAAAAAGAATAATCCATTGTTTTAAAAATGAAAGATAATATATAGAATGAAGTAAAAGCATATCTGATAATGCCTAGCATAGATATTAAGGGGAAAGCAATAATTATTTCATAGAACTTGATAAATAAATTTTATAAATATCTAAAATATAGAATTGGCACTATTAACAAAAAGGCATAGTATAAGCTTTAGGACTTAAGAAGAATTGCTAATAATATAGACTCAGAAAAGGAAGAGACTACCATGCGAGAGACCAGAATTCAATCCCCGGAGAAGGGAATGGTAACCCACAAGCAGTATTGTTGCCTGGAGAATCCCATGGACAGAGGAGCCTGGTAGACTACAGTCCATAGGGTCACGAAGAGTCAGACATGACTGAGCGACTCCACTCTCACTTTCACCATGAAGAAGAGAACAAATGAAATAAGAGAAGTGAGCTGTGCGAAAAGAGATTGTGTATGCAATTTCAATGTGCTTAGTCCAATAGAATTTACTAAGTGAAACAAATAGATGACCTACAACATAACCAAAAAAATGTAAACGACTTCTAGGTCTCTATTTTCCTTAACATTAGATTCAGAAGACAGAGGAAGATAAAATAGTGAACCTCCAGATTTTTCCAAACCAGGAAGTTTAGAAACACTTATTATGGCAAATAAAATATTGACTAAGACAAATAGAGGATATATAAGTTTAAATTAAAGAAACATATCAAAGTAAAATTACAAGCAGGGAAACGTGAAATGTATGAATTATGTTGCTTCACCTGTTTGGAGCAGGAATATGGGAAATGAGGAATGCAAAAGGGCAGAAAATCCTTATTTGAACTAGGATCCTCTAAATCTGTCTCGGTGTCTTCTAGGGTATCGGCTGCTTAAAGGTAGCTTTTCTTTCATTTTCAGGGACTATTTTGAGATAGAAATCCCTATTACCAGGTACTTCCCACCAACAGTTGTTTTTACCTAAGAGAGTGAGTTTTGCTTCATGTGGCAGCAAATATTTCTTATCTCAGTTCCAAGACTTCCCTTGGTTCACAAGTCTCTTTCTGTTGACCTCTTTTCTCACTTCCAGGTGGCAGCAGTATGCAAAACCTAACAACCCATTTATTTATTTATTTTTTATTTTTTGACTCATAATTGATTTGCAGTATTATTTGTTTCAGGTCTACAACATAGTGATTCACCAATTTTAAAGGTTATGCTCCATTCACAGTTGTTATAAAATATTTACTATTTCCCTGTGCCGTTCAATATATCCTTGTAGCTTATTTATTTATACATAGTAGCTTGCACGTCTTAATTCCCTAAACCTGTCGGCTTCTCCTCTTCTTTTCCTTTCCCCACTGGTACTTACTAGTTTTTTCTCTGTATCTATAAGTCTGTTTCTTTTCATTTATATTCACTAGTTTTCATTTTTTAGATTCCACATGTAAGTAACATAATATAGTATTTATCTTTCTCTGTCTGACTTATTTCACTAAGCATAATACTCTCTGACTCCATCCATGCTTTTGGAAATGGCAAAATTTCATTATTTTTTATCACTAATTCTCAACAAATGAATATTTTTTACAACTTTTTTTATCATCATGTTTAAGCGTCTTCAAGACTCCTAGAACAAGCTCACTCCAATTATTTTGATAATCAGCATACTGCATTTGACATTTTTTTTGACTTTCACATCTACTTTATGTCCATGCCACATAGAAACTTTGATTTTAAAATATCATTGCAAGAAAAACTAAACTGAATGAGAAAAATGTAAGTAGAAAATGAAGGCACTTCAAAATAAGTTAAATAAGGAAATCTTGACCTTGTGGCTCTTTACTATCAAAAATATAAATTGGAGGAAATGATATTTGTCTTCAAATACTTCAGAAAACAAAATTAGGTTTGTAAAAATACTGATAAAGAATGTAACTATTTCCAGGATATACAACTTTATGGGAGAGATGTTTTGCACAATGAAATTGAGAACCTTCTAAGAAATGGATGAATAAAAACTGAATGAATCAACAATTAATGAGTGAGATTTCTCTGGCAGTCCAGTGCTTGAGACTTTGCATTCAAATGCAGGGTGTGTCGGTGCAATCCTTGGTTGAGAAGCTAAGATCCCATATGCCTCATGGCCAATAAAACAGCATAGAAAGCAGAAACAAACTGTAACAAATTCAATAAAGGCCTTAAAAGTGATACACATTAAAAAAATATTTAAAAACAATGAGTGAATACAGGAAAACATATCAGTCACCTTCATAAGCATTAAGATAAAACAAACACTGATTTCTAAGATTGCCTAAACATTTCCCTGTATCATTCTTTCCTGTCATACATTTTAAATAGTTTTAATGTTATAAGTGCATACACATTACATACACAAACCTACAGATGCCCTTTCTTACATACTACATCATTTGCTATTCAAAACATCTAAGATCTTTTCATCCTTCTCAATTATTATTTTCTCTTTTACTGTGTTCAGAGCCTTAGAATTTTGCTTGGTAATTATGCAAATATACCTTAACAAAATGAATTTCCCATTTTATAAAATGTTCTTTAGGTACGGGAGTCTAGAATTACTCAGAAGTCCTTGATTTTTGTGTTTTACTGCCTTTGATTTTCAAAGAAAGCCCATTCTAGAAAGCTGAAAAATGACATCCTTATTTCACATTGACTAGGGTCATTCTCGGAGAAGGAGATGGCACCCCACTCCAGTACTCTTGCTTGGCAAATCCCATGGACGGAGGAGCCTGGTGGGCTGCAGTCCATGGGGTCACTAATAGTCGGACACGACTGAGCGACTTCACTTTCACTTTTCACTTTCATGCATTGGAGAAGGAAATGGCACCCCACTCCAGGGTTCTTGCCTGGAGAATCCCAGGGACGGGGGAGCCTGGTGGGCTGCCGTCTATGGGGTCGCACAGAGTCAGACACGACTGAAGCGACTTAGCAGCAGCAGCAGCAGAGTCATTCTAGTCAGTGTTCCTTTGTTTTGTTTTGTTTTGTTTTTTTCCTACTCCCTGAAACTAAATTAATGATTAAAGCAGAGAACTGTTTTATGTTTAAATGTTTTTAAAAATTCACAAGATTAAATGGAAGAAATCTTTCTTCTTCTCTGTTATCGTTTCAGTGTGTGACTATCACTAAACCGATAACAGTACAGTCCAATAGGTCCTGGAACGTTGGATAGACGGATGGAAAATTCCCCTGGGTTCTTTATTAGTTTCTCCCATTCTTGAAGTGGTAATCAATAAAAAGTTTTCTCATAAAATAAACTGAATAGTTCACCAGTAAAAAGTTATTATCTTCTTTATACCCATGGCTGACCCTAATAACTCACAAACTCCATAGGCACTTTGTGATGTCTGTGAGTTATGAGACTTTCATACTCATGAAAGAAATATAATAATCACCCTTCAATGCAGAGATATTCTACACCTCTCATCTTAAATCAGTAAAGGGCATATGGTTCCTTTTGATTGCAAAAAGACTGAATAAACATGTCAAGTATCCATCTAAATTCAGAGGTATCACACCTGAGAATCACTGTTGTGATAAGGGATATTATGTTATATCTGCACTGCCAATATTTTTTAAAGTCAGGATATTTTATTATAATTAGAAAAATATGATTTTGTATAGCCTATTAAATTTTAGAAGGGCTCTTTGATTTACTTTTTAATTGATTATTTAAGCATATCACATTCATTCTGAAAAATAAAATTATATTATTTTAGTTTGTCATCAGTATATTTTTATAGCAGGAGATTTCAAAATTATGTTAATTTGTAATTTATATGTATCATTTGCAGAGCACCATGGTATACAAAACCATGGGGATTCCAACAAAACTGGCTCCCTTACAAAAACAAGGTAACTGCATAGAATGCATTAACAGAAATTAGATCAATTGAACTCTCCTGAGAAATATAAATGATGTATCTTTCTATACTTACTGAATAAACAAGCCTAAAAAGGACAGAAGGATAAGATAGGGAGACAACATTTTATATTTAGAGGTAGTAGTCCTTTAAAGATAACAGTATTATTTTCATTGCATTTTTTAATTTATTTATTTTAATTGGAGGCTAATTACTTTTCATTTCATTTATGAAGAAACTCTGGCTAGAGAAACTGAATAGCTTACCAGGAATACAAAATGATGTTTGGCCAATTGAAAAACTGGAACTAATATTTACTTAATTTTATTTTTCAGTGAACAAATAGGAAATCTGAATGTTCTAGATGTACAGCTTTAGCACATGTATGCTGCTGCTGCTAAGTCACTTCAGTCGTGTCCGACTCTGTGCGACCCCATAGACGGCAGCCGACCAGGGTTGCCCATCCCTGTATAGATCGTGTAATTATCAGTACTATCAGGGGATAGAATGCCATTGACCCCAAAACTCTCATGTGCTGTTCATTTAAAATCACTACCTCTAACCTGTGGCAAACACTGAATATTTTTTTGTCATTGTAGTTTTGGCTTCTCCAGTATGTCATACAAATGGATCATATATCATCTTTTGAAATTGACTTCTCTCAATCAGCATAATACCTTTGAATTCATCGATGTTGCTGTAAATGAAGTGAAAGTCGCTCAGTTGTGTCTGCCTCTTTGCGACCCCATGGAATTATTCAGGCCAGAATACTAGAATGCTGGAGTGGATAGCCATACTGTTCTCCAGGGGATTTTCCCAACCCAAGGATTGAACCCAAGTCTCCCACATTGCAGGAAGATTCTTTACCAGCTGAGTCACCACAAAATACCAACTCTTTCATTTCTTTTTTTTTTTTTTTTCCTAGTGCCAAGTCAAGGGAAAGATCCTGCAACTCTCTATAAAGAATATGGCTTTTTTCCTGACTGTCAAGTTATTTTATCAGAGGTTTGATAAAACCTGATATACATTTCAACATTTTTTTTTCAGGTTCACACTAGCGCTTTAGTAGAGTATAGGCAAGAGTGGGAAGAAAAAAAAAATACAGAAGGCTAGAGCTGTAATCAGAAGTGAGAAATGCTGACATATTCTGAGGTACTTATGGTGGATGTGAAAAGAAAGAAACATATACAATATAAATTTGGAAGTTGGGATTGGCAGAATTTGAAGTGTGAGGGAAAACAAAATCAGGCAATATTTTTTGCTGTCTTACTTCATGTGGGTTTTGAGTTTTTTCCAGGTTTAGAGATCTCTGTACCACTTTATTTCATCCATATGATCTCACTAGCCCTAGTTTTCCACTAAGTAAGCAGAATATCTGTATAACTGGATTCAGTTACACAGCTCAAATAGGACACTCTACTTAAGGTGTAGAAAACTGCTGTTAAATGTCTTACTTATGTCTTTGACAATGAAGAACATAAAATCCACTCAAAGAGATATTGAAAAATTTTCAGAATGTCAAGTGCACACTTATAATAAGTGACATACCAGACTATTGAATAATTATTTGTTCAATTGTATTTTTGTTTTAAATTTTTATTTGCACTCTCTAACTTAGCATCTTATAGAATTGACGGATTGAAGACTTGGCTGTAAATTAAAAGCAGCACACAATAATCTTATTGATTTAAATTATACCGCATATATGTAAGTAAATGTTTATATGTAATGTATATATGTATGTATCCAGTATTTCACAGAGTTTCTTCTTCCTCTGAACCTGTAAGTTACATTAACTTTTTATAAGCTTTACATGATTCATTTTAATTCTCTTCAAAGGGGATCTGCGGTTTACATATAAATAAAATAACACATTGAGTGTATGATTCTTACTATTTCTAAAGGTTACTTGTGCACATTCAGGATATATGCTAAGAATTCATAACTTAAAGAATGTATTACAGTATACCTTACACTTGGAGAACATGGTTTTCCTAGGATTAGCTCCAGTTAGTAAAATAACTTGAAATCAACTTTGGATACAATTTTTGCTAATATATTGTATATAAATTACTAAGAGATTAAGAAAGTAATTAAAAGTCACATCAGATATTCTTACATATGTCTGATACCCATGCCAATAATTTTGCAAGAATATACATACATCCATATATAACCATAAGCAATAGAAAATACAAATTTCAATAAATAGAATAAAAAAGAATGACTGAAGTAAAGCAGCAGAAGGAGATGCTTCTGGAGTGAGGAGTATTTTGTTTCTGTGTTTACTTGATCTGCTCTGTTTGCCTAGATCCCACTGGAGTAATCTATTCATCAGGATTAAACATTCATGAGTCCCTTAAAAGCAGGTGTTTAGTTTTCCCAGTTCTGAATGTGGGAGTTCCAAAAGGGCTTCACAGAAAAAAGTGAAGCTCTCATAGGGGAGTGTTTCTTTTTGAAATGTTTAATTAGTTTTCAAGACTCTCAGCGCATTTCAATAAATTTGAGCTATTGACCAGAACACCTGCTTGGTTTTGAAGACCATTTTCAATTGAATCTCAGGCTTGTTCAGGTTTAAGTAAAATTAAAACTATATCAGCAACATTTACATTAGCTTTTTTAGTAAATATTGTTGCATCATCCATATAGAGATATTCACCTGATAATAATAGGGATGTCCTAAGAATATCTGTGGGGTTTCATAAAAATTTTAAATTAATTAAAAGAACTATTAGCTGCAATCATTTTCAAATGTAGTAAGACAAGAATATCTTAGTATTTAGTATAAACATGTATATATAGAATGCATTGTTTTAAAACATATTATTACCATAAATGACATTGAGTTTAACTGAGATCATTTTTAAATGAATGTGCTTAGTTTTCCCAATCATTTTGTTTTCATTTATTTCATATAACAGAGTTAAAACTTGACATACTGTGCTCAGTCATGTCTGACTCTTTGTGACCCCATGGACTGTAGCCCACCAGGCTCCTCTGTCCATGGGATTTTCCATGCAGTGCGTTGCCATTTTCTCCTCCAGGAGATCTTCCCAACCCAGGGATGGAACTCACGCCTTCTTCATCTCCTGCATCAACCTTAGTAAATACATTGCTGGAGGAAATGTGCTAAAGAAAGAAAAAGGAATGAACATGTGCCCACAGCCCTTCTTTCCCTCTTCATACATGAGGGTCATTGGCCTACGCTTAAGCCATCCCCTCAGCACCTTTGGGTAGTCTTTTATTATTGACTTATTTTAGATATAATTCTATTTTATGATAAATAAAAGTAATTTAAGATCTTGGTGTCAAAGATTTATGACTCA
Organism: Capra hircus; assembly: GCF_001704415.2. Taxonomy (NCBI): domain Eukaryota; kingdom Metazoa; phylum Chordata; class Mammalia; order Artiodactyla; family Bovidae; genus Capra; species Capra hircus. The sequence continues at coordinate 100,336,344 of NC_030808.1, forward strand.
AAACTCCCTAACAGCTACCACTATTCCAGCTGGTTTCTTTAACAATGAAAATCTAGAGCACAATTTAAGGCTTAAAATAAGTAATAAAACTTACTTTTTTATAATCATGTGCATTTTTTAAGAGCACTGAAATAAAAATTGAGAGTTTGAGTTGAAATTCTAAGTCTTAAAATATGATTCTTGGGTAATTTAACTTACACATCCATGGCCCTAATATTTCTTCCCTGTAAAATCAAAGGATTTTTAGCAGATCATTTCTAATCAAATACTGATACCAAGCTATGAGAATTAGAGCACAAAACAGAAGAAAAAAATCCCAGCATTCTCCCAACCCTAGGGAATTAGCTAAATGAGGCAATATGACTGATAATCTGGTGCCCTATGCAAACTTTAGAACTCATGTTATATGTAGCATATACTGGGGATGACACTCTTGATATTGTGCCATAAACAATTCCATTAATGAAAACTATGAACCTTTAGAAAATAAAAATATACCTAAGAAAAATGCCAAGAAAAAAGTACAACAAATTATATTTATTTTAGAATTATGTATACTTTTTTCTATACTTCTATACATTTTTTTGTCTTGTAGAATGATTATAATTTCTTTCATCATTAGGAAAACTACATACTTTTGAAAATGATGGATTAATGCGCTGTTACATAGTAATGACAATGCAATATTGTCTTGATCTCTTGCCTTGTTCTTTTTAGTAGCATGAACTGTGAGGATCTTGACAAAGACAATAAAAAAGAATAACTTATTAATACATTATTAATTTAATTTATAAATAAATTATAATTATATAAATAAATTTATAAATAAAAGACATAATTTATAAATAAATTAAATAAATAATTTATTATTTATTCAAAAATTCTTCAAAAATTATTTATGATTTATTCAAAGTAATAATTTATTATTAGCTAGGATTTGACTCACCTCTATGGTAGAATCCTATCATGCTTAGCTGGAATATGCACATTGCACCTTTCTCCTGCACTGGGAAGTCCAAATCTGGAAATATGTCTTTTAAGTTCAAAACAAGTTTTGTATTTATTTACTGACTTATTTTATATCAATTATTGCATTTACAAGCACTCCTCTCAGTAATGGAAAGAAACAAAACTATAAAAACCCCTGCCTCCAGGGAGTTTATATTCTAGTGGAAGAATAGGAAATAGACATTAAATGTGTAAATGAATAAAGGACAATTTACATCAGATAATAAAATAGTAAAGTCTAAAGCTTGAATTCTAAGTAGGAAATAGAGGTCAGGAGAGGATATAATAATTGATCTAAGCTTATCTTCCACTCAAGTAGATAGTTTAGCTCACCAAATATAGAACTGTGAGCCTGGGACACCAGGTAAAGACAGATGTCAAAGAAAACAGCACTGAAATGATGGAATAAGTATGGTGAAGAAAGAGAAATATATGAATTAGAAGATGGTGGAGCTTGCTTTCTTTCTAAAAGGACTGGGTTTATGTCCCCTTGAGAACTGCAGAAGTCAGAAAGCAGGAAAGGAAACTAATTCCAATTAAGGGATCATAAGAAATCAAAAGGGACTCCCAGGTAGCTTAAAAGTAAATAATCCGCTTGCTGACACAGGAGATGTGCGTTCTATCCCTGGGTCAGCAATATCCTCTGAAGGAGGAAATGACAACCCATTCCTGTATTCTTGCCAATCAAAATCCCATGAACAGAGGAGCCTGGTGAGATACAGTCTGTGGGATCACCAAGAGTCAGAAAGGACTGAATCACTGAGACTGCATATGAAATTAATGAACACCTTCTTTGAGAAAATGAACCCTATTATTTGTACTCCATTTTATAGGAAGAAAAGTGCAACAGCAAAAGAAATATCAAAAAAGAGAAATCACAGAAAATAGCACTAATATTTACTATACTAGCTATAGTGGAGGAAGTCTCAAAAAGGACCATAACTATGTATACTTCAAATTTTAACTCAGTATATCAATATTCTCCCTTGTCATTGTACCTCAAAGATTTTGACACTCTAAAACCTGAATAACCCTTTTACTCTCTGGGGATGAAGTGACCTGACCCATTCTTGAAGACTGGAAGAGAATGCTATGGAGGAGTCTTGAGTTACCGGTAGAAATTTAGCAAGAATTTTTTCTAAAGGGATTATGATCTATGATATATAATCTAGCAGCTACAGATCCTCCAGAAATATGGTCATCAAATGGCTCTGTCTAAGCAGAAATACTGCACATACCACTCAGGCATACTGAATGGAAGGCAAGGGAAACATGATCTCCTTTGGCCATTATAGTCCCTCTTTTTTCTTGGAAAGTCCTTAATATCTGTTGTCAGAGTATATCTTGTACCAGTCTATCCACAGTTGATACTTTCAAAATAATGGCTCTTATGGTATCTAAAAATTTTAATGACACATATTAACCTTCCACTGAACTAGGCATTTTCCACATACCATCTCTCGTAATTTTCAAGTGTGTACACACACACACACACACACACACACACATTCCTTATATATTAGTTTAAATTCAACATTTTTACACAGCAAAAAACTGAGGCTCAGAGAAAAAGGAAATTACAGGTGGTGATAGTGGTAAAGAACGTGCCAGTCAATGCAGGATATGTAAGAGACATGCGTCGGTCCCTGGGTTGTGAAGATCCCTTGAAGAAGAGAATGTCTACCTACTCTAGCATTTTTGCCTGAAAAAGCCCAGGGCCAGATGAGCCTGGTGGGCTACAGGCCATAGGGTTGCAAAGAGTTGGGCAGGATTGTGCCCACATGCACATACATAGTGTGAGTAACAGAACCAGGAGCAAGATCCAGCTCTTCTTTCAAAGACCCTACCTTTCAGTGACTGAAACTCTCCTCAGGCGTGATGATAAACCCATATCTCTTATAGCACTCTACTTTAGAAAGCATTTATTTCTTTTATGTCAGATAATCACATCATCAGCTCTGTGAAGAGGTTAGGAAAAGCATTTTTATTCCCACTTGACAGGAGAATGCTTTTGAATATAAAAAAGTTCTATACAAATATAATATCATGTTATCAATGTCTCTGAAAAATAAACTTGAGTGGTAGACAACTGAAACACAGCATTTACTGTACAGTTCTTCCATTTACTGTATCAAGATTCCATTGATTTTCATAGGATGTCTAGGACTAGGTCGACAGTATGTGTTTAGTGATGAAACACAATCTAAGTTGATGGTAAAGTTGTCAGAAGAAAGAAACAGACAAGTATCAACATTTGTGGTAAAATTTCAGTTGTTAGAAATGAAATGCTGCTTCAGGACACCAAACTCCACTGCTTTAAAATACATTTTCATTTCCTACAGAATGCACTCTTTTAGAATTCCTGAAGTTAAATGAAGCATAGATTGGGGATATCCACCATTCTCATCACAGCTGTTGCAACATCATGGAGCACACTGCAAGCTCAACGGGAAAGAAATTAACTGCCCATCTGTGCAGAATATATTTTTTGGCTTCTCATGCTTGATGAGTGGGAGGGTTTTTAAATATATGATAATCCAACAAATTCACAGTGATGATGTGTGAAATCTAAACATGAACAATAAGTTCTTGTCCTTACCTGGAATCTTCTAGAAACAATTAGTACCTCTTGCATGAATAAGTTATAGTATTGCAATTTAACAAAATTATTTGAGAGAATTAGCATTGCTGAATCAGATGGTTAAGGATTAATGGCCTCAAAACCAGCATTTGATGGGCTTTACATATGGACACTTTAGGAGTAAAACAATAGTTATAATATGGAAAGGGGGATAAAATTTGTGTGGCAAAGCTTCCTGGGAAATAAATGGTTTGCATATGACTTTGGTTTTTGTTGTTTTTATTTAGTTGCTGTCATGTCCAACCTTTTACAACTCCATAGACTGCAGCCTGCCTGGCTACTCTGTCCATGGGATTTCCCAGTTAAAAGTACTGGAATGGGTTTGCCATTTCCTTCTTCAGGGGATCTTCCTAATTGAGATATCAAACCCATGTCTCTTGGATTGGCAGGTAGATTCTTTACCACTGAGCCTACAGACATTAAAATAGGGAGGGTAGCCTAACCAATAATGCCTGACCTTTAAAAACAGAACTGCCTCCAGCTGGAAGCAGGAGAAAGTCAAAGGGGAAGTCAGGAAGTTCCAATCTGAACCATGATTGCTACTTTAAGATGCAGGGTTCTAGATTCAGTGACTCAAAACAGGCCTTTAAGAACTAAATGGTACTGTGCCATTGGCTAGTAAGAGAAAGCGGGCTTAGTCCTAAAACCTCAAAGATTCAGGGAATCAAATCTGGAAGTGAAATCTAAGGAAGACAATGGTTATAGGGAAGAGAAAGAGCCCTTTGTAAAGAAATCAGTGAAGAGAAAAAGAAAACAAGGAGATCATTTAACGATCAATAGAAACAAAGGAGTACGTCAAAGTTAATATTCTCTCCCCAAAATATGCCATCCATTAAAGAAACTGCAGTTACTCACACCAACAGAAAAAAACAATATTGATTTGAGAAATCTGAGAAGTTGCCCAAATTCTTTAAGGCTACTTACAGAGAAATAACTATTACTGAGGTTTCAGGAACTTATTAGTAATTTCAAAATAAAATAATGTACAGTATCATAAAATGCAACTAGAAAATGATAAAATATTACAGGTAATAAAAAAACTCTCTCAAATCATAAATAGAGGAAAACTAACTGAAAATCAAAATAATATTCTTAAGCACAGGGTAATATTCAGATTACAAAACAGTAATCTTACTCAGCACGTAAATGCATTTTAAACAAGAAAATAATTATGAAAGGGATTACTAAATCAAGCAAACAGAAAAATACCAGAAAGATTCATGTCACTCTGTTCAGTCACTCAGTTGTGTCTGACTCTTTGCGACCCCATGAATCACAGCACGCCAGGCCTCCCTGTCCATCACCAACTCCCGGAGTTCACTCTTATTCACGTCCATCGAGTGTGTGATGCCATCCAGCCATCTCATCCTCTGTCGTCCCCTTCTCCTCCTGCCCCCAATCCCTCCCAGCATCAGAGTCTTTTCCAATGAGTCAACTCTTCGCATGAGGTGGCCAAAGTACTGGAGTTTCAGCTTTAGCATCATTCCTTCCAAAGAAATCCCAGGGCTGATCTTCAGAAAGGACTGGTTGGATCTCCTTGCAGTCAAAGGGACTCTCCAAGAGTCTTCTCCAACACCACAGTTCAAAAGCATCAATTCTTCGGTGCTCAGCCTTCTTCACAGTCCAACTCTCACATCCATACATGACTACTGGAAAAACCATAGCCTTGAGTAGACGGACCTCAGTCAGCAAAGTAATGTCTCTGCTTTTGAATATACAATCTAGGTTGGTCATAACTTTTCTTCCAAGGAGTAAGCGTCTTTTAATTTCATAGCTGCAATCACCATCTGCAGTGATTTTGGAGCCCACAGAAATAAAGTCTGACACTGTTTCCACTGATTCCCCATCTATTTCCCATGAAGTGATGGACCAGATGCCATGATGTTAGTTTTCTGAATGTTGAGCTTCAAGCCAACTTTTTCACTCTCCTCTTTCACTTTCAAAAAGAGGCTTTTTAGCTCTCTTCACTTTCTGCCATAAGGGTGGGGTCATCTGCATATCTGAGGTTATTGATATTTCTCCCGGCAATCTTGATTCCAGCTTGTGTTTCTTCCAGTCCAGCGTTTCTCATGATGTACTCTGCATAGAAGTTAAATAAGCAGGGTGACAATATACAGCCTTGATGTACTCCTTTTCCTATTTGGAACCAGTCTGTTGTTCCATGTCCATTTCTAACTGTTGCTTCCTGACCTACATACAGATTTCTCAAGAGGCAGGTCAGGTGATCTGGTATTCCCATCTCTCTCAGAATTTTCCACAGTTTATTGTGATCCACACAGTCAATGGCTTTGGCATAGTCAATAAAGCAGAAATAGATGTTTTTCTTGAACTCTCTTGCTTTTTTGATGATCCAGCTGATGTTGGCAATTTGACCTCTGGTTCCTCTGCCTTTTCTAAAACCAGCTTGTAGATCAGGAAATTCACGGTTCACGTATTGCTGAAGCCTGGCTTGGAGAATTTTGAGAATTACTTTACTAGTGTGTGAGATGAGTGCAATTGTGTGGTAGTTTGAGCATTCTTTGGTGTTGCCTTTCTTTGGGATTGGAATGAAAACTGGACTTTTCCAGTCCTGTAGCCACTGCTGAGTTTTCGAAAGTTGCTGGCATATTGAGTGCAGCACTTTCACAGCATCATCTTTCAGGATTTGAAATAGCTCTACTGGAATTCCATCACCTCCACCAGCTTTGTTCACATTAAATTTCAAAATGTGCAAGAGAGATTAGATTCAACTCAAATAGTAATAACTATTGTGAGAGGCAAGGCAGGGGGTGGGAAAGAGAGAAGAGAGAGAAAGGAGTAGAGAAAATTTAAAGGTAAAGAGAATAATTATTATAGAAGATAAATAAATATCCAAAATACAGGATAATAGGTAACTGAGAAGCACACTCTGGTAAATTCCTTGGATTTCTTGTTCCCTCCTGTAGTCCAGACTTCCTGGCTGGAGTAACCCAGAAACCCCACAATGTGTTGTTTTTCTTTTTCACTCATAGATGCATAAACATCATCCCCTTCCCCCATTGTCTGCTGTCTCTAGCTGAAGGACCATTAAAAGGGCAACCAGCAAGATAGGAAACTTAGAAAATAACCACACTACGCCATCTAGACACCACAGAAAAAACAAATCCTCACGCCTACCAAATCCACCAAGGGAAGGTAGGCCTCTGTCTTCCAAGTCAGGGTTCTCCTGTGAAATACAACCAACAGAATGCATATACACACGAGAGAGAGAATTATTTAGTTTAAGGAATTGACTCACATAACTACGGAGGCTTGGTGAATACAAAAATCTGATGGAGTATACCAGCAGGCCCCAGACTCCAGGAAGAGCTGTAGCCCAAAGGAGAGCTGCTGGTAGAATCCTGGCTTGCTTTAGTGGGCTCTAGTAAGGCCTCACCTGATTAGGCTCTAGTAAGGCCTCACCTGTTTAGGCTCATATGCCTTTCCTGGTCCTCATTAAAGAATCAACAACAAAACATTGGGCATATTCTACCCGAGCAAACAGAAAACTTCTCAGAAAAGAACAGTAAACATATATAAATAGTAGATAACAATGAATATAAAGGAAAATTAGTGGAAAGTTGACAATAATCAGTAAAAAGCAATCAGTGTAATAAAATAATTTATGATTTATATTATTGAGATATTTTTAATTATGTCTATTCAACACAGTTTAAAGTCTCAGCAAGGACTATAAGATGTGAAGTAAAAGTTTAATATTCAATTTCAATCACTATTTCTCATTTGTCATTTTACTGTATGTTAACTCAGAGGCTTCCCTGGTGGCTCAGACAGTAAAGTGTCTGCCTGCAATGCAGGAGACCAAGGTTTGGTCCCTGGGTCAGGAAGATCCCCTGGAGAAGGAAAGGGCAACCACTCCAGTACTCTTGCCTGGAAAATTCCATGGATGCAAGAGCCTGGTAGGCTACAGTCCATGGGGTTGCAAAGGTCAGACATGACTGAGAGACTTCACTTATTCACTTCACTTCTAACTCACTTATGGAGCAGGAAGATAAAACTGGAAAGTTCAAAAGATAAGGAGAAGAAAGATATTATAAATCAAAAGTGCACTCTTTACTTTGTAACCAATAATAAAAAGGTAATATATTCAGCAAGAGATTGCATACCACACAGTCATAGCTTGAAAAGTCATTATTTAGGTAGTGTTCAGCCTTTCATTAAAAAAAAAAAAAGACTGCAAATAATAGATCTTTCAATACTGTTAACATTCAAATTATCTCTAAATGTCAGCTCTTTCCTTAAACATTTTAAGGTAGAAACTCAAAAGCAAACGATATGTGGCTTTGCTATAAGAAAAGCGAGGGTCATAACCTGTGAGAAATGCGAGAAGGATGAGGACAGGAATCAACCAACCAGTCTGAATGAACTTTGAGTTTAATTTGGAAAGGTTGTTTTATCAGTTTTTTTTTTTTTTTTAACAAGAATGCTGCTTAAAAATCACTCAACATTCAGCAGTTATTACAGCAAACTCACCCTCATATTCATAGTTATGTGGATCTGAACAAAGCTTGGGTAATGTCAGTTGTGCTTGCATGGGCAGCTCTCCTCAGGCAGTGGTTACATTCCACTCAGAGCCAGTCTGTGCCTGAAGCCCCAGGCTGTCATGTATCTTTTATCTTCCCTGGTCAGTGGCTACCTAAGACATGTTCTTTTCTAGGACAGTGATAGTGCAAGGGCCAGGTCAAACTACACAAGCCATTTATAGCTTCAGAAAACACCACAGCCACTTCTACTCCACTGGCCAAACAAGAGTCACATGGTCAATGCCCAAATCAGAGCAATAAGAAATACACCATGCTACAGTGAGAAGAGATGCTGAAGGCACTCAAAGCATAGGGGCTGTAGGAAACAGAGCTGTGCAATAAACTATAGACTGAAACAGAATTTCATGGGGGAAAATAGATAACGCACCTTTAATAGTTCTTTGTTACCTGCAGTGAAAAGTACCGGCAAAGTCCAGAAATTGGTTCATTTTGTTCTGTGATGAAAGTCCTAATGTTTGCATTGATTTTATTTTCAACAGAAACCAATAACACCAGGTGAATATAGAGAATCTTTGAAGGAATTGTCCATCGTAATGACTAGGTGGGTGCAGCTAATGTTACAGAATTTCAGTTAAGCCTGGAGTATACAGTATGTGCCTTTGTGCTCAGTTGCTCAGTCATGCCTGACTCTTTGCGACCCTGTGGGCTGTAGCCTGCCAAGCTCCTCTGTCCATGGGATTTTCCAAGCAAGATACTGGAGAGGGTTGCCATTTTCTCCTCTGGGGGATCTTCCCTACCCAGGGATCTAACTGACATCTCTTGTGTCTCCTGCATTAGGAGATAAGACTCTTTACCACTGTTCCACCTGAGAAGCCCAGAGTATACAGTAGGGGTTATTTATATTGCATTCAGTTTTGCTCTGACTTTGACTTTTCATGTTTTTCTGCCAGCAGGAAATAAATATATAGGAAGTTGCCCAACCAAGAAGGCAAAGTAAAATATCTTTGAGTAGGTATTAATATTTCCCATTTAAATGAATATTTTACATGCACTAAACTGTCTATCCATACTAAATAAAATAAAACATATGGGAGAAAATATAAATAAACTCATGTTATTAATCTAAATTCTCAATCCATTGTTATTCTCTGTCATACTTTATTTGTGTCAGTCACTCAATCATGGCTGACTCTTAGTGACCCCATGGACTGTAACCCGCCAGGCTCCTCTGTCCATGGAATTCTCCAGCAAGAATACTGGAGTGGACTGCCATTTCCTTCTCCAATCATACTATATTTAGTAACCTACTATACATCAGCAACTGTGGTTACACAGATGAAAATGACATATTTTCTGACTTGAACTAGTGATATCAGGATTAGATTCTCTAGACACTCTATGTTTATAGTGGTTGACATTTTGATAAATGGCTAAAGCCATCACAATATTGTAATTACCCTCCATTAAAATAAATAAATTTTAAAAAAGAAAAAAAATTCTTGTCTTAAAAGAATAAATATTGGATAATAATAGACAGTACACTTGACTAGGTTTTAGGAATTTGGATTTCAGCCCTAAATCTATCTCTAATTATACATGTTACCTAAGAAAGTGGACTACACTTATCCATTTTCTCTTCTAGAGAGTGGGAATCATGGTATTTGACACACATAATTAGAATTTCTATGAAGATCAAATAGAACTAAAAATAATATTAACCTAAAGAAAACTAAGAACAATTACTCCTTAGTGTCTATATCTTATTACTTATGAATCTTTGGTTACTTGACATGAAAATATAAAACTTAAATTTGAATTTTGCTTTTCATTAAAAGAAAAAAAATTCCCATACATTATTGTGGAATAATGGCTCCAAAAGTATTCCTATGTCTTAATCCATGGAACCTATAAGTATCTTTTCTTACATACTAAAAGATACTTTGCATATCTCATTTAGTTAAGCATCTTGAGACAAGGAGATTATTTTGATTTATTTCGTCATAAAGTCGCTCAGTGTGTCCGACTCTTCCTAACCCCATGGACTGTAGCCCACCAGGCTCCTCCATCCATGGAATTTTCTAGGCAAGAGTACTGGAGTGGGTTGCCATAATTTAGATAGGCCCAATTAAATAACAGGATCCCTACCAGAAGGTAAAGTGAAGAAAAGTAAATGTGATAGACAGAGATTAAAGTGATGTAAACATTAGGCAATGAAATTGGTAGCCTGAAGAAATGACTTCAGAAAACAAATAAAAAGGAATGACCTAGAGCCTCAAGAAAGAATCAGCTCTATTTAGTCTAGTAAGACTTTAGTCTAGTAAGACTGATTGTGGAATTCTGACTTCCAGAATGGAAGATAATAAATTTGTGTTCCCTTATGAAAATGTGTGGTTCCATATAGGAAAAGGAGTATGTCAAGGCTGTATATTGTCACTCTGCTTATTTAACTTATATGCAGAGTACATTATGAGAAATGCTGGGCTGGAAGAACCACAAGCTGGAATCCAGATTGCCGGGAGAAATATCAATCACCTCAGATATGCAGATGACACCACCCTTATGGCAGAAAGTGAAGAGGAACTCAATAGCCTCTTGATGAAGGTGAAAATGGAGAGTGAAAAAGTTGGCTTAAAGCTCAACATTCAGAAAATGAAGATCATGGCATCTGGTCCCATCACTTTATGGGAAATAGATGGGGAAACGGTGAAAACAGTGGCTGACTTTATTTTTCTGGGCTGCAAAATTACTGCAGATGGTGACTGCAGCCATGAAATTAAAAGACGCTTACTCCTTCGAAGGAAATTTATGACCAACCTAGACAGCATATTAAAAAGTAGAGACATTACTTTGCCAACAAAGGTCTGTTTAGTCAAGGCTATGGTTTTTCCAGTGGTCATGTATGGAAGTCTAACTTCACAGAGTTAGACTGTGAAGAAAGCTGAGCATCGAAGAACTGATGCTTTTGAACTGTGGTGTTGGAGAAAACTTTTGAGAGTTCCTTGGACTGCAAGGAGATCCAACCAGACCATCCTAAGGGAGATCAGTCCTGGGTGTTCATTTGAAGGACTGATGTTGAAGCTGAAACTTCAATACTTTGGCCACCTGATGCGAAGAGCTGACTCACTGGAAAAGACCCTGATCTTGGAAAAGATTGAGGGCAGGAGGAGAAGGAAATGACAGAGGATGAGAAGGTTGGATGGCATCACCGACTGGATGGACATGTGTTTGGGTGAACTTCATAGTTGGTGTGGACAGGGAGACCCGGTGTGCTGAAGTTCATGGGGCCTCAAAGAGTCAGACACGACTGAGTGAATGAACCGAACTGAACTGAATGAAAGCACAGACAATGAACTGAAGAACAAATAAGATAGAATTCTACACACCTGTAAAAATAGCTTAGGAAACATAAAAACAAAGGTAGATGGTGTTTATAAAATGCTTAAAACAATTAAAGCTGTTTTCCATATCAGTTCAAACCATGAAAAGTTAAACAAAACAAAATAACTGCTCTTTTCTATAGTTTCTTGGTTTTAACAACCCAGATCTAAATCATTACTCTTTCTTTAAGCTGTCACCTTAATTCTTCCAAAATATTTTTATGACTCAGATAGAATACAGGCTGTCTAACAGTCCTCTACATAGATCCCTATTGCTTCGCTCAGCCTGCTTCTTTTCTGGATATGGCTGCTGCTCCTGCTGCTGTTGCTAAGTTGCTTCAGTTGTGTCTGACTCTGTGCGACCCCATAAACCACCTGCTACCAAGCTCCTCTGTCCCTGGGATTCTCCAGGCAAGAACACTGGAGTGGGTTGCCATTTCCTTCTCCAATCCATGAAAGTGAAAAGTGAAAGTGAAGTCGTTCAGTTGTGTCTGACTCTTAGCGACCCCATGGACTGCAGCCTACCAGGCTCCTCCATCCATGAGATTTTCCAGGCGAGAGTATTGGAGTGGGGTGCTGTTGCCTTCTCCGGGATAATGTTACTGAGTCTTAATCTCAATGATGATACTACTCTGTGAGGAACATCCTTTCTATTATGTTTAAAACTGTTTTTCTAGGATTGCACTGATAGCCATCCTTGACTCTTCTATTTCAGTGGCAAAAAATTCTATCCCTTACAAAGCAGGCTAGTACAATAGAACAAATGAGAAAAATGAGACAAATCATGTATCACGGAGAGAGAACAGTAGGGGTAAACTTTGCCCATTCTCTGCTCTCCCATTGGACTTGAAAAAATATCTGAAAGAGTGATCTTTCACTTGATTCATAAGTTCAGTTAAGCTCATCTGTTAAATTGTGAAAAAGAAGTGGGAAGGATTTGTGTTTTATCAAAAAATGGAGCCCTCTTTGTTACGGTTCAGTTCAGTTCAGTTGCTCAGTCATGTCCAACTCTTTGTGATCCCATGGACTGCAGCATGCCAGGCTTCCCTGTCCATTACCAAGTCCTGGAGTTTACTCAGACTCATGTATATTGAGTCATTGATGCCATCCAACCATCTCATCCTTTTCTCCTCCAACCTTCAATCTTTCCAAGCATCAGAGTCTTTTCAAATGAGTCAGTTCTTCACATCAGGTGGCGAAAGTATTGGAGTTTCAGCTTCAGCATCAGTCCTTAGAATGCATATTCAGGACTAATTTCCTTTAGGATTGACTGGGTTGATCTCCTTGCAGTCAAGGAAGTCTTCTCCAACACCACAAATCGAAAGCATCAATTCTTCAGTGCTCAGCTTTCTTTATAGTCCAACTTTTACATCTATACCTGACTACTGGAAAAACTGTAGCTTTGACTAGATGGACCTTTGTCAGCAAAGTAATGTCTCTACTTTTTAGTATGCTGTCTAGGTCAGTCATAGCTTTTCTTCCAAGAAGCAAGTGCCTTTTAATTCCATGGCTGAAGTCACCATCTGCAGTGATTTTGGAGCTCCCCCTCAAATAGTCTGTCACTGTTTCCATTGTTTCCCCATCTATTTGCAAGGAAGTGATGGGACCAGATGCCATGATCTTTGTTTTCTGAATGTTGAGCTTTAAGCCAACTTTTTCACTCCCCTCTTTCACTTTCATCAGGAGGCTTTTTAGTTCCTCTTCACTTTCTGTCATAAGGGTGGTGTCATCTGCATATCTGAGGTGATTAATATTTCTCCTGGCAATCTTGATTCCAGATTGTGCTTCATCCATCCCAGCAGTAGAAACAACAAATGAAATGTTGTTACAGTAGAAACAACAAATTAATAATTAAAAAATAAATAAAACTAGGGAATGCAGTTGTAGACATATTGTTTAAGAAGATGTCCTTTATGGTATTTCAATGTATCTTCATTTATAAGGGGGAGCTTCAGTTAGAAAATTAGATGTGTTATTTTACTAAAATTTTCAACTTAGAACTGGCATAAGGGGCCTGGGGATTCAGTTCCCTGAGGATAAAATTTAGGGACATTGTCATTTCATGTTATTGTGGGGTTTAGCTGAAATCCTATGAAGTCCTAGCATTGCTGGGTCAAGAATCCAACTGTTTGGATTTGAATCCTGAATCATATCTTCTACTCTTTATTTTCTTTATCAATAATCTTAAATTTTATGTATCATTCTCTAATCTATAGAATGCAGATAATGATGATATTCAGTTCATGTATTCATTTTTATTTTTGAGTCTAGGGGATCTTTCTGGCCCAGGGATCAAACTTGGGTCTCCTGAATTATAGGAAGATTCTTTACCATATGAGCCACCAGGGAAGCCCCACTGTTGGATCAACTAATACAAATTAAAAATCTTAGCACAGTCTTTGGTGCCCAGTACTCAGTAGGTGTTGCAAATGTTTGTTTTAGCCTTCAGAACACAACAGATAATTGAGGAGGACATGGTTATGGCATGAGCAACTAAAACTATGGGTTGAAAACATCATCAATTTCCTGGTGGCTCAAATGGTAAAGAGTCCACTTTATCACAGGATACCTGGGTTAGATCCCTGAGTCCAGAAGACCGCCTGGAGAAAAATAATGGCAACCCACTCCTACATTCTTACTTGGAAAATTCCAGGGACAGAGGAGCCTCGTAGGCTATAGTCCATGGGGTCTCATAGAGTTGGACATGGCTGAGCAACTAATACACATATATTAACAGTCACTGAAAATGAAAACTTGTGTGAGACAAAATCACTCCATTTAACATGGCTGGCTATTATGTCTATCTTGTGGCAAAGCATTCCGTATTTAAATGTCATTCTTTACAAGGTCAATATCCATTAGAGTCAAGCTTCCAGTAAGTGCTAGTTAGTGATCTTGATGATGAAAAATACACTTTTAAATCTGTTAACTTAAGAGACTATTTATTATTATGCCATATAATTGTCTAGGACTATTATTCCAAACATAATGGATGGGACGGGTCATAAGATTATTTTACATTCTTAGGTTCATCCTAACTCAAATAATTGTTTTTAAAAACCACACCTTTAACTACCTGTAATATATAACCATCATTCTCCCCTCCTGTGACAGATTAAAGCAGCTTGCAAGTTATAAAGCTGATTTAGTTCTGGGTAGTAAATGCCTTTCCTCAAAATTTAAACACCTTGTTCTTTTTTTATATATCAAGAATATTCTTGGTGATAAATATCATTTGCTTGCTGGAGTCTTTGCAGGTTTGACTTTTTTTTTTTTGTAAATTCCATACATTTCAATTTTTTCTATTATTCATAAGAGAATTCAGAATTGCTTCTCTTTATATAGTTACAGGATGATTATTTGTTTTCCCTCTTGGGACATATATATGAATAAGAGAGGCCGTTCTTGGGAAAAGTTGGATCCTGAAGAGGGTGCTAAAGTTATGACGCATGTAAGAATTAAAGATTTTAAAATTAAAAAATAAATAAAAAAATTAAAAAAAAATAAAGTTATGTGGTATTTACAACAAAGAAAACATAATAAAATAAAGTTTTTAAAAATGCCCTGAGCTAAATTCAATAATGCACCCAAGTTTTAAACTTTTATCCAATAATGTTGCTATTGGATTTTTGCTGTTCTCCATGTTCTTTCCCTTTTATAAATGAAATTAAATCTACCAATATTTACATTTATTTATTTGGTTTGGGGGCTGGTAGTGACTTTTGGTTTTACCAGATATTTGATTTCAACTATACATGACTGCAGTTTTACTCTTATGATTAGGTAGCATTATGTCCTGCATTAAAACATTGTAAAGAAAACATATCTCATCTTTTCAGTATAACAACAAATTTCAAGTAATTTGAAGAGCATGCATAACATCTTAATGCACTTCATTTAAAACAATAACTTATAGTTGGAAGGCACTTTTACATATCACATACTTTTGCCCAAATTTTGTAGAATTGGAAATTGTGGTTCAAAATGATAAAATCACTTGCTATCAGTCTGTGCATAAATGTCAAATTAAAGACTTGAATTCAAATATTCTCATTCAAAATATTAAGATATTTCTAAAAAAAGTAACACACATGTAAAACCAAAATAACTCTATTATGATTTGTAATATAATTAAAATAGAAAACTATATATCCTATTTTGTAATAAACTATCTTAAAATTGTCCTAAACCTTAATATTAGAAGCTATAGTTAGTGTCTGAGTCATTAAGAATTAACCATGGCCACTGAAATGTCTACTTGTAAAGGAAGCAAGTTCAGTGCATCCATTCTTTCTTCATTCAGAATCTTTGAAATAATTTAAAATATTCTCCATATAGTCACTGAGCCTGGAGGAGGGCACAGGGCAACCCACTTCAGTATTATTGCCTAAAGAATCCCATGGACAGAGGAGCCTGGAGAGCTACAGTCCATAGAGTTGCAAAGAGTCTTACAAGACAGAAGCGACTAAGCACAATCACTGAGGAAGCAAGTCTTTATGTACAATAGAAAGTAAAGATTAGATAATAATTTGTTTAATTAGAAAAACATTAGTCTAATTATATATGATATATATTTTTGTCCATACAATTTTGTCTCAGATATGAACTGGGGTGTGTTTATTTTTATTTCTTGCCCTTTCTCCACGATGTTCAGCAATTTCATTCAGTTCAAAGTATTTGGCAACTGCTACAGTTCTATATTTTATGATTTTCCTCTGTACGAATAACTGTGCTAAGTTGATAGTTTAATGGGAAAGACATGTAGTGAGACTTTTTCAATATCTAAGTTAAAGAGGTTCCCAAGAAACCATAGGATCACAGAGGAAAAGCATTAAATGTAGCTATCAGCTGTAAAAATCATGCCCAAACTTGTATTTCTTGATGTAATTCTTTTAAAAATTTGCTCATTTTACATTAAAAAAAATGTTGCAAAACACAAGTCTCTTTATCTTCAATAATAATATACTCTGATGGGAGAAGTTCCGTAGGTCTCATGTCTGACAGAAGTTCCCCTGTTTTTGTTCATTTTCCTCCTGCAGCCCATATCCGGACTAGCCCCAGGGAAGTGGACTACTCTAGATGTTATGTAGGTGGCAAGACCTTTGAAGCTATTAAAACTCTAACTTAACCACTCACATTGAGTTGGATGAACTCATATTCCCCTTATCATACTTCCTTGAATATTTAATTACTAGTCTGTATCTTCAATATCCTGTCAATTCCTTCAAGCAAAGATTTTCTTATGTAGTTTTTTTCCAGTCAATGAATCTGGCATTGTTACAAGCACATAGTTCCATATGCTCAATAGATATACATTTAGTTAGTTAAGACAGGATTTAAATCTACCTCTTGAAAATAAAAATCTTTTTTTTTTTTTAATGTTAGGATACCAATACTGTTGTGTCCTAAATCTTGTGTATTCTGAAAAGAGGAAGAGAAAAGAAGTTTTACTATGTAACAGTAAGAAGCTGCTTAAAATAGATCCAAATCATTTAAAAAGGCCTCCTTACTTATTTCAGAATCTGACTTTGGAGAACATTGCATTCACTTTGGTTTTTCAAGGCAGTGTCTTTGGTAAAAGAAGTCTAAGTCTCTGAGTGGTTATTGTAGCTTGTCAATAAATCAGAATCTTTGGGGAGCAGATCTGCTGACAAGTTACAGTAACTACTGAGAGACATAGGTGCTTTAAAACAAAGATACATATAACAGAATTAAAATATAGGGATGTTAGAAAAATGATGGGTGAAAAGAGTAAACAATTAATTAAAGGGCAGGGGAAAAGGGGAAACAAAAATAAATAGAAAAATCAAATTAACAAAAAAATACAAATATGTGAAATGTAAAATTAACAGTTATAGTTTTTCAAGTTGGATGGAAAAAATCCAGATATGTTATTTATGAGTAATACCTCTACACAAAATGTATAACATGAAGGTACAGGAAAAGGCTCTACTAAAGAAACGTGAAAATAAAGAAACAAAAGCAAAAGACATAAATGACAATATAGACTCTATATAAAAATAATTATTGGGAATAGAGCTCTTACATGTTGGCAAAATAAATAAGATAAATAGCGTGAAAAAATCTTGTACCTATACTTATTTCACAGTACATTCTCTACATATGTAAAACAAAATTTGAAACACTGCAAAAAGAATTAGATATTCAAATCATCAAAGTGAAAAATTTGTTTCAGAAAATACTGAACGAAGTGTACAGTTTAGGGATACAGGTAACTTGAGAAACACATGACCAGGTGATATACATAGATTTCTGTATTCAATAATTAGACAATACTCATTTTTTTAATACACACACAATAGTTACAAAATGGAAGTCATAAATAAAAAAGATTGACTAACATAGGCCTCGTAATCTGTCAAGTTAAAAATTAGGTATCAGTAACTAAAATGTACAACAAAATATCCATGTTTTATGAAATGTTGCATCTATACACTTCTAAATACTTCATGGGTCAAATAAACCATATTAAAATAAATATTTATGAGAGGAAAAAAAAGAAAAGCTCAACATGTTTAAAGTTGGGTGTAACCAATGCAGATATTGTTGTTTGGTTGCTGTCGTGTCTGATTCTTTTGCAACCCCATGGACTGTAGCCTAGGCTCTTTTGTCCATGGGATTTTCCAGGCGAGAATACTGGAATGGATTGCCATTTCCTTCTCCAGGTAGATCTTCCTGACCCAGGGATTGAACCTGTGTCTTTTACATTGACAGGTGAGTTCTTTACCACTGAGCCACCGGGGAAGCACAACCAATGCAGTATTTAGACATAAATGCATGGCCTTGAAAAAAAAAAAAAGGTGGCATATTAACAAAATGCTACAAGGTAAAAATGGAAGATTAAATTCACTCATTATGTTCCTTCCTGAAAACTCACTATGATGATAATGAAATATTAATAGTGTATATAAATTAACACCTACAAAAAGGACAGGAGACACATTTTGGAGGGAAAAAATAAAATATATTAATTTTTAGTGATTCACAAAGTACAAATCTGATTTACAAAATACAGATTTGTAATGCAAGACTGCTCCCCTTTATGCCACCTCAGTGTATGCGTGCACACACACACCCTTATGCAAGCAAGACCAGGTGAATTTTCTTTAAAATTGAAACCCATGATGGCAATTTAGGAAAGATTCAAGGCTAAAATTAAGATGATTATCTCTAGATGGTGAATTCCCCCTGCAAGCTTGCCCAGACAGGAACCCAGACCCACAACCCAGCACCTAGCAGAACCACAGTACTTTATGCCAGATGAAATATGGACTGAGAAACTCTAAAAACTTCTGGTGGCTGGCTGAGGCAGAGTTGGTGGGTGTGAAGGGAAGAGAGAAAAGACATGAGAATGAAAGAGTTGCTATGAACATTTGCATAAAAGTCAGTTCATGTGGTTATAGTTTTCATTTCCTTGGGTAAATATGTAGGAGTGAAATTCTGGAGAAATGCAAATCAAAACCAAAATAAGTTATCACCTCACATCAGTCAAAAGAGTTATCATCAAAATTCTACAAATAATAAATGCTGGAGAGGATGTGGAAAAGGGAATCCTACTATACTGTCGACGGGAATGTAAATTAGTACAGCCACTATGGAGAACAGTATGGTGGTGATGTGGTTTAGTCACTAAGTTATGTTGGAATGTTGCTATTCCATGTAGAATAGTCCACCAGGATCCTCTTTCCATGGAATTTTCCAGGCAAGAATACCAGAGTGGCTTGCCATTTCCATCTCCAGGGGATTTTCCCAACCCAGGGATCGAACCCATATCTCCTTCATTGCAGGTGGTTTCCTGCATTGCAGGTGGATTCTCTACCATTGATGCATCAGGGAATGGAGGTTCTTTAAAAACCTATAAATAGAGGTATCTTATGATCCAGTAGTACTACTGCTTGGGCATATATTCAGAAAAGATGGAAACTCTAAATCAAAGATGTGAAAGTGAAAGTCACTCAATCTTATGTGACTCTGCGATCCCATGGGTTGTAGAGTCCATGGAATTCTCTAGGCCAGAATACTAGAGTGAGTAGCCTTTCTCTTCTCCAGGGGATCTTCCCAACCAGGGACTGAACCCAGGTCTCCTGCACTGCAAGTGGATTCTTTATCAGCTGAGCTACAAGGGAAACCCAAGAATGCTACAGAGGGCAGCTTATCCCTTCCCCAGATAATCTTCCCAACCCAGGAACTGAACCAGGGTCTCCTGCTTTGCAGGCAGATTCTTTACAAACTGAGCTGTGAGGGATAACTACACCCCAATTTTCACAGTAGCATTACTTACAATAGACAAGACATAGAAGCCACCTAAGTGTCCACTGACAGATAAATGGATAAAGAAGATGTGATATGGAATGGAATATTACTCAGCCATAAAAAGAATGAAATATTGCCATTTGCAGCGGAATGAATGGACAAAGAAATTGTCACACTAAGTGAAGGAAATCAGGCAAAGACAAATACAATGTCACTTATATGTGGAATCTAAAGAATAATACAAATAAACTTATTTTCAAAATGGAAATATAATCACAGACATAGGAAACAAATTTATGGCTACAAAAGAGGAAGTGAGATGTAAATTAGGAGTTTGGTATTAGCAGGTGGAAACTACGATTTACAGAATAGATAACCAAGTTCCTGGGGCTTCCCAGGTGGCACCAGTGTAAAGAACCCACCTGTCGATGCAGGAGACATGAGACCAGGGTTTGATTCCCTGGAGGAGGGAATGGCAACCCACTCCAATATTCTTGCCTGGAGAATCCCATGGATAGAGGAGCCTGGTGGGCTACAGTCAATAGGGTCACACAGAGTCAGACACAACTGAAGCAACTCAGCAGGCATGCACGGTCTTACTGTATAGCAGAAGGAACTATATTCAACATACAGGTTGTGATAACCTATAAAGGAAAATAATCTGAAAAATTATATGTATCACTAATCATTTTTCTGTATACCTGAAACACAATATTGTAAATCAACCATACTTCAATAAATAAATAAGTCATGTTTTATGTTTTCTGATCTAGTTACAGTGTGGTTCAAGCCATCTATCTGCTTATTGATCTTTTGTCTAGATATTCTGCTCATTATTGAAAGTGGAATATTGAAGTCTCCAACTCATAGAACTTTTCTCTATTTCTCCCATTAATTACACAAATATTTGCTTTGTACATTTTGAATTTCTGGTGTTTGATGCATGTATGTTGATAACTGTTATCTCTTCTTGATGAATGGACTCATCAATATATAGTACTTTTGTTCCTCATTTACAGTGTATTTTGTCTGATATTAGTATAGCCACCCCAACTCTCTTTAGATTATGAATTTCCGTGGGCTATTTTTCCACCTTTTCACCCCAACTTTGTTAGTCCAAAATGAATCTTTTATAGACAGTATGTTGTTGGATCATGACTTTATTTTTCTGTCAATCTCTGTTTTTTAATTGGCAAAACTAATTTATCTATTTTAAAGTATTGGGTGGGCCAAAAAGTTTGGGTTTTTCTGAAACTTAAACAGACTTTTTGGCCAGCTCAATGATTACTGATAAGAAAGTACTTATGCCATTGTGCTCTTTGATTTCTGTATGTTTTATACCTTCTCATCCCACATTTTCTCCATCACTGCTTTCATCTTGATTTTTTAGTAGCATTTTGCTTTGATTTCCTTCTCTCTTTTTTTCTTTATGTGTGTGTACATTTCTTGGATATTTTCTTAGGTGTTACAATGACGTGTGGTAACAAATCAAGCTAGCCTCACGGTAGTGTAGTGTGTTGCGCACTGGCTGGGTATGTTTTACCATTCTGTGAGTGAGTGAGTGAAGTCGCTCAGTCATGTCCGACTCTTTGCGATCCCATGGACTGTAGCCTACAAGGCTCCTCTGTCCATGGAATTTTCCAGGCAAGAGTACTGAAGTGGGTTGCCATTTCCTTCTCCAGGGGATCTTCCCGACCCAGGGATTGAACCTAAGTCTCCTGCATTGCGGGCAGACGCTTTACCATCTGAGCCACCAGGGAAGTCCCATTCTGTAGCTCCTGAAATAAGCATTGATTATTGAGACTATAGGCATGAGAGCCAGGGGCTGACCTACATGAGTCCCCTATATTTATCCATTTTACAGATGAAAAAACTGGGGCTTAGAGGCTTTGATAGATTGAATAACTTGCCAGGGGGGTCACAGAGGGGTGGCTGAGTTGGTAGATGGGTACACCTGGGGGAAAGGCTGGAGAGGGGTGGGTAAGAGTCCCTGCACCTGATACTGAGCAAGCCTCTACACATATTCTCTGCACAAGAAGTGCGGGTCAATCTGATGACTGGAAGTGCTACAAGCGGAAAGTGTAGAGCCCTGACTCTGCCTCCCAGCACCAGCACCCAAGGCTGCTACACATTTTAGGTGCTGATTAACAGATGCCTTCTACTTACTGAGCTCCTCCCAGCAGGGCCAGAGTCTCTGGGCCTGGTTTAGTTCCTGGCCAGGGTGACTACAGTGTGCCTCCCTGGAGGAGCTGAGACTTGCCTTCCAACCTAAAATGGATCCCTGGTAAATAAGTGGGTCTTGCTTCCTTGGAATTTCTGGAAAGGAAGCAATATTTATAGTGAAGCATGTGTCGGGGGACAGGGCAAGGGAAGCGCATGTGGGAAATGTTGGAGGCAGATTTAACTGGGGACCCAGACATTGACTCCACTTCCAGAAATGGGGGATGGTTAGGACATGCTTCTGCAGCACTGACGTCAGAGGAAAGGACAGTGCAGCTGACGCTGACAGCTATATCTCCTGTAGGACAGCTTCCTAGAACAGCTCTTATTAACTAGGAAAAGCCTGTAGGTTCTTTAGTTCCTAGCTAGACCATGCTTTCCTGTACCATCCCCCATTTCCTGTACCATCTCCTATTTCCTGTACCATTTGCTGTACATTATGGCCTGGTGCTGCTGCCTAGGCTCAGCATAAAACATGAGAAGTGATGGCTGTAGATTTTGAGAAGCAGACAAACAGGTTGTGGTAAAGGAAGAATTCAGTGCAGCCTGATTCATAGAGGGTTGATGTTTCCCAGGCCAGCTGACAGGACCTGCTGAACGCAAAGCCAGCCCCGTTGGAGTAGGGGGTGTCTGGGTGCTATCCCTGACCCTCAGGCCCTCCTGGAGATAGGATAGGAACCAATCCTCTAGTTACCATGGGAAAAAGTTTACAGAAGTGACCTTGTCCAGGAGGAAGCTTAGCTTGGATTGGCACGTAGGTGGTTGCCAAGAAGCAGAAAGAAATGGCACCTTATCCCTGGTCTTCCTGGGACCCACTTAGTCCCACCTCCTCCCCTAACCACCCAGGGGTCTGCAGCATCTGCCCCTTGAAGTGCCTCTGCATCAGGTCATGTGGAGGGGCAGCCACAGAACAAGGGTGGATAGGAGGTGGGTGCTCCCCTGAGCCTGCCTCCTCTGGCCTGGTAACCCTTCAGTGCAGTGCTCCATGTAGGGGTAGGTGGGGTTGGACAGGGTAACTGCAGAAGCCATCGCCACTTCTTCCCTTCAGGTAAACTATGGTTCAGGATGCCCAGTGGTCCCAGGACATAGACCCCAACCAGTAATAAGAAAGCCCTGGCATCCTGGACACACTCACGCTGCCCCTTCTCAGGCAGCTCTCCAAGATGATGCTCACGCAGTTGAACCCGCATGTGCAAATGTTATGAAGAACTGGAGCGCTTGGAGCAGCTGGAGCGGCTGAGCCCGGCCAAGCTGCTGATCAGGAACAGGAGCCACTGGGCCGACTGGCACTGGGTGTCCAGGTGAGGCCAGCCATGCGGCTTGGAGGTCAGCGAGGCTCCAAGCTGTTGGGGTGCCAATCCACACCTTTTCCTCATCAGGAGGCCACAGAAGAACCCTGCCTCCCCATGCTGGGAACCAAATATGGGAGGGGTGGGAGTGAGGGGCAGCATTTACAGAAAAACTGTGATCCAGAATCCCTCTAGCATACCACGGCCCCAGTTGCCTGGTGCGCTGAGCTCATATGCATCAGGCAGGCAGTTTCACCCCCTAGTATTTCCTGGGGAAATGTGTGTGCAGCGCTGGCCACACTTCAGAACAGAGCACCTGGCCATGTCAGAAGAAAGAAAATCTATTAATCTGTCCCTCTCTTCATTTTATGAATAGTGTCCTCAGCTGGCCAAAAATTATTAATTTTTGCAAATTTAGTCTATCATTTTTTCTAAGATTTGTGTATTTTGTGTCTTTTCAAAAAATATTTGCTAACCAAAGGTCACATGTATTTTCCACAAGTTTTCTTTTAGAAGTTTCTGATTTTAGCTCTTTTTGTTTGTGTCATGTTTGTCTTTTGTTGGGAAGACCATACTTTTCACACTGAATTACTTTGGCATTTTAATGAAATTAAATTGAATCCGTATATGTGTGTGTTGCTGTCTGAGCCCATGGGAAGACTCTTTCCATTCCAATAACTTACACATTTACTGTCTATGCTTATAGCAATACTATACTGCCCTGATTATAGTATAACAATAATGTACTGCAAGTCCTTAACTTTATTATTTTTTTATTTTGAAACTTATACTGGCTTTTTAATGTCAGTTTTTATGTATATGAATTGAGAATAAGCTAGTGAGTTTCTATAAAAAGTCTGATGAGATTTTGTTTGGGATAACATTAAATGTATGAATCACTTTGGGGAGAACTACCTCTTTAACAAATCTGAGCCTTACAAATCATAAAAGCAGGGTGGCTAGCCCTTTGCCCAAGCCTGCTTTAATTATTCAGTAGTATTTTATAGATTTTACTGTATAGGACTTGCAGATCTTTGCTAAAAATATTCTATTTTCTTTTAGTGATACAATGAATGGTTAAAAACAGTTAAATGTATTATATGTTGCACTACTTACTTCTGGTATATATAAGTTAGTTGCAATAAATTGATTTTCTAGTCTGCTTATTTACTAAATCCACTTAGTTAACTCAGTAGAATTTTGTGATTTTTTTTTAGTATTTTCTACATATACAGTAATGCATGTTGCAAGTGCTTTTTAAACTCCTTTTCCAGTAAGTTTACTATTTATTTATTTATTTTGCCTCATTCTTGTGTTGTAGCATGTTTATATTAGCCTCCTTAAAGTCTTACTGCTAAATTCAAAATATGAGCCTTCTTGAAATTAATATTTTATTTATTAGTTTTCCCTCTAAAGGTGGGGCACAGTTTTCTGTTTCATTGCATGTCTAGTAATTTTGTTTTATTATTTTTTATTCAGACATAATGCACATGAAACATTGTATAAGTTTAAGGAGTGAAATATTTTGATTTGATACATGTATATAGCAATATGTTTATCACTATTGTGTTAGTAATAGCTCTAACAAATAATTATAACTGTTTTGATTGTGAGAACAGTTAAATTCCAGTCTCTTAGAAAATTTGAACTTTATAATACAATATGATTGGCTATAATCACTATGCTGTGCATTACACCTCAAGGATGTATTTATATTATCACAAGTTGCAAGGGAGATATTGTTCAAGGGTAGTAATTTTGGTTTAAAACTTTGAGCATTTTATATAGTTGATTACTGCATTTTAGTAGCCGATAAGTGAAAGTGAAGTCACTCAGTCGTGTCCGACTCTTAGCGACCCCATGGACTGCAGCCCACCAGGCTTGTCCATCCATGGGATTTTCCAGGCAAGAGTACTGGAGTGGGGTCCCATAGTAGCCAATAAACTTACTAATATTTATAAGTTTAGATATTACTATTAGAAATTGCCTGCATATTTGCTGTTGTTATTGTTTTTGCCTGACTGTATGGATCTCTCCTGTACACAAGTAGTTTAATTTCTGTATCATATGATTTGTTATTTCTTATGCACATGTTGGATTTTTGTTCCCAATTAATAATAATAATAATATTCTCTCATTCATAATGCTGACTTCTTTGTCCTCTCTTTTCCATTTTAAGAACTTTTCTTCAAACATGCTCAACAACTGATGAGTTGTTCTAGTGCTTTATTGCATTTTTTGTTTATTTCTTTTGTTGTTAATTGGATTGGATTAATTCTGTTCTTTATTTTTTAGTATAAATTTAAATATATTTGCCATTTCCATGACATTTTTCCTTATTTCTTCTGCTGAATATTTAATTTTTTCTTGCCTTTTAATATTAACCAGCTTTTTCCTGATTATCTTAGATGTTATACATTGACCCCACATATTCTTTTTACCTATTAAAAAAAGACTACCGTGATTATCCAGTAATGTGGAGTAGGAAGTATCTGTTCACCATTCAACCTCCTAAAAAGGCTTTTAAATTTTTTCAGTTCTCTAGCTGGAAGTGAACTCAAGAAATACCAGATTTCTTGATTTTAGCACTTTTTTCTTTTTTTAAAATTTTCCACAGTGTCTTATTTTTATTCTGTTTGCCTGGTTTTCAAGTTCCTAAAGCTTTTGTGGTACACAAAGTCTTCATTCTATGCTTTTTCATGACTTGACATCTCTAAATGCACAATGCTACCACCAGCCAGTTCCCAATTTCAGCTTTTGACTTGTGATATTCATAACTACTTATCCTACTTTAAAAATATACTATTATATGGAAAAGATGGAATTTCAGAGGTTGAAAGCAGAGTACATCTTATAAGACAATTCCCCAAGTGAGGAAGTAACGCCTGCTATCTTTACTGAGCATTCTGTGCCCCAAGTTTGTGGGTCAGTGGATGTTAGATAATAAACATAAGAATGAAATGACTTTCTAGCTTTTTCCTTGATGTCTTCTCATGAAGCAATTATAGCACGTCCTATAACTTCAATTTCAGTTAGGTTTCTCAGCTTTGGATACCATATCTTATCATTAAAAAGAGATTCTCTCTCAGATTCTATTTATTTGCCAGTCTTTCATTTTCCAAGTTGCTGAGAATTTTCATTTTTCTATATATCCATGTGTAAAAAATTGGAGACTCTACAGTGTACTATGCTCAGCCATGTGTCATGTTGATCTAGGTGTGTCTAGATATACTTTTGAAAGCTTTATCATGATTGAACCCCATATATTCCCTTTGACAGAAAAATCACCTTGATATTCTTTTGTGAGGTTATGTGGGGGAGCTGAGCTATAAGCCCTTCATCTTCTTCTTTTTCTTTCATAAGCCGTCTTTACTTCCCAGTAAAACTTTGATTTCAGAGCTTTTGAACTATATTTCCAAAAGTCCTGCTAACAGACTGTGTCCAAAAGAGATGATAATAACTGGACTCTTGACAGTATTTCAAGTAGTTTATAACATTTAATTCAAGATATTTTACCTGAATGTGTTCTGTTGCATTGTGGATGAAGGGGTATAAATTAAATATGTAAATTATTATGGTTTTTAAAATTAATTAGTAGGTAAAGAGGAATTATGATTTTAGTAACTATTACATTAATTTCTCTGTTCTCTGCAAGGTTTGAGATTTCATTAAAGAATAGGTAGCTCTTCTTTCCTTATCAATGATTCATTTATGCTAGCAAAATATAAGTATTAATTATTATTAGTATGGTTTTCAAACTGTAAGTAAGCAGACACATATAAAGTATCACTCTATTCAGTACTTTAGAAATAATATCAAATTAAATATTGGTATTTATAAATGCATATTAAAATGTGATATCTTTTATCCTTGTTACTTAGAACTTACCATAAGATGATGAATCGGGTCAGGAGGCTCAAGGTTTCATTTAGTTTTCTTCAGTAATTGCTTTATGAGTCTGAGCAAATGTTTTCATATTTTTAATACAATATTATATTTTACATTATATTTTCTGTACTTCAGAATCCTGGTAAAATACCCGTATTGCTTTTTTTCATGTCTCCCACACCCAAGATTGAATATAATAGTATATGAGATTACTTTAACATTTGGACTTCCCAGGTCGTGCAAGTGGTGAAGAATCTCCTGCAAATGCAAGAGATGCAGAGAGATGGGTTTGATCCTTGGGTCTGGAAGATCCCGTGGAGTGGAGCATGGCAACCTACTCTGGAAAATTCCATGGGGGATGGAGCCTGGCAGGCTACAGGCCTTGCGGCCGCAGAGAGGTGGACATGGCTGAGCATACATCAGTTCAGTTCAGTTCAGTCACTCAGTATTGTTCGACTCTTTTCGACCCGATTAATCACAGCAAGCCAGGCTTCCCTGTCCATTATCAACTCCCGGAGTTCACTCAAACTTATTTGCATTGAGTCGGTGATGCCGTCTAGACATCTCATCCTCTGTCGTCCCCTTCTCCTCCTGCCCCCAATGCCTCCCAGCATCACGGTCTTTTCCAATGAGGCAACTCTTCACATGAGGTGGCCAAAGTATTGGAGTTTCAGCCTCAGCATCAGTCCTTCAAATGAACACCCAGGACTGGTATCGTTTAGGATGGATTGGTTGGATCTCATTGCAGTCCAAGGGACTCACAAGAGTCTTCTCCAGCACCACACTTCAAAAGCATCAATTCTTCAGCACTCAACTTTCTTCACAGTCCAACTCTCACATTCATACATGACCACTAGAAAAACCATAGGCTTGACTAGATAGACCTTTGTTGGCAAAGTAATGTCTCTGCTTTACAATATGCTATCTAGGTTGGTCATAACTTTCCTTTCAAGGAGTAAGTGTCTTTTAATTTCATGGCTGCAATCACCATCTGCAGTGATTTTGGAGCCCAAAAAATAAAGTCTGACACTGTTTCCACTGATTCCTCATCTATTTCCCGTGAAGTGATGGACCAGATGCCATGATGTTAGTTTCCTGAATGTTGAGCTTTAAGCCAACTTTTTCACTCTCCTCTTTCACTTTCATCAAGAGGCTTTTTAGCTCCTCTTCACTTTCTGCCATAAGGGTGGTGTCACCTGGATATCTGAGATTACTGATATTTCTCCCAGCAATCTTGATTCCACCTTGTGCTTCTTCCAGCCCAGACTTTCTCATGATGTATTCTTTGTATAAGTTAAATAAGCAGGGTGACAATATACAGCCTTGACGTACTCCTTTTCCTATTTGGAACCAGTCTGTTGTTCCATGTTCAGTTCTAACTGTTGCTTCCTGACCTGAATATAGGTTTCTCAACAGGCAGATCAGGTGGTCTGGTATTCCCATCTCTTTCAGAATTTTTCACCGTTTATGGTGATCCACACAGTCAAAGGCTTTGGCATAGTCAATAAAGCAGAAATAGATGTTTTTCTGTAACTCTCTTGCTTTTTCCATGATCCAGCAGATTATGGCAATTTGATCTCTGGTTCCTCTGTCTTTTCTAAAACCAGCTTGAACATCTGGAAGTTCACGGTTCATGTGTTACTGAAGCCTGGCTTGGAGAATTTTGAGCATTACTTTACTAGCATGTAAAATGAGTGCAATTGTGCACTCATTTCAAAGAATGTTGGAGCATTCTTTGGCATTGCCTTTCTTTGGGATTAGAATGAAAACTGAACATTTCCAGTCCTGTGGCCACTGCTGAGTTTTCCAAATTTGCTGGCATATTGAGTGCAGCACTTTCACAGCATCATCTTTCAAGATTTGAAATAATAGCTCAACTGGAGTTCCATCACCTCCACTAGCTTTGTTCATAGTGATGCTTTCTAAGGCCCACTTGACTTCACATTCCAGGATGTCTGGCTCTAGGTGAGTGATCACACCATCATTATTATCTGGGTCATGAAGATCTTTTTTGTACAGTTCTTCTGTGTATTCTTGCCACCTCTTCTTAATATCTTCTGCTTCTGTTAGGTCCATGCAATTTCTGTCCTTTATTGAGCCCATCTTTGCATGCATAAATGAGATTAATTTTAGGCTATAGAGTGATATCAAAATAGATGCTATTATCATAAATAATATTAACTGTACATTTTATGGAATGATTCTGGATGTACATTTACTCATTAGATATATGCATAGTGGAGAGGGGTATCTCACTGCAGTTAAACCCTTCAAATATTCTCCCAAATGACACCCTTGGGTTTAAGTCACTCTGCATGCCATTTCACCTTACACCATTCCCAGAGAAATCTCAGTGTTCATTTTTATATTTCTTTTTATTGCCAGTAGAAACATTTTAAAATGTCTTAGCATGGCAAGTTGAGTGCTTCATAAGGTTTCTTCTTATGTCTTTTTAAAATCTTATCTCTAATTACTGAACCCTCTTCTTCTGTTGTTCTTTACGTATTTTGTGTTTTGTAGGTACCGAATTGCTTGTTAATACTTGAACATGCCAGGATCATTCTTGATTTGTTGTTCCTCATAGCCTTCAATATCATGAAAATAAAGTTGACTTTTTTTGTTTGTCCATAAGAAATCACCGTGTAAATCTAAGGTCAAATATTACCCTATCTGGGAACATTTAGCTACATTTACTAAAGTCAAATTTAAATGTGGCTATCGAGTTCACTTACTGTTTTGTTGAAAGTCTCAAAGAGTCGGACATGACTGAGCAACTGAACTGAAACATTTATATATTCTGCTAAATGTTCCTAGTTGTGTTGTTGACTGTATTCCATCCATCACTAGGTAATGGAAGCTTTGTGAGCAGGAACCATTTTTCTCAGATTTGACATAAATACTAAACACTTCTCTTGCAAATAAATGAGTACAAATTGTTCACACTCATATAATTGAATGATAAAAAGCAAATTATTTAATTTTTCAGTTTGCATATTTATAAAATTGAAATTACAGTGTCCAGGGGGAAAAGCTTGTTAATGAAATGAAATGATATATTTTATTATTATTACTATATTATTGTAATAGATCAAATTGCCAACATCTGCTGGATCATCGAAAAAGCAAAAAAGTTCCAGAAAAACATCTATTTCTGCTTTATTGACTATGCCAAAGCCTTTGACTGTGTGGATCACCATAAACCGTGAAAAATTCTGAAAGAGATGGGAATACCAGACCACCTGATCTGCCTGTTGAGAAACCTATATTCAGGTCAGGAAGTAACAGTTAGAACTGGACATGGAACAACAGACTGGTTTCAAATAGGAAAGGGAGTACGTCAACGCTGTATATTGTCACCCTGCTTGTTTAACTTATATGAAGAGTACGTCATGAGAAATGCTGGGCTGGAAGAAGCACAAGCTGGAATCCAGATTTCTGGGAGAAATATCAATAACCTCAGATATGCAGATGACACCACCCTTATGGCAGAAAGTGAAGAAGAACTAAAAAGCTTCTTGATGAAAGTGAAAGAGGAGAGTGAAAAAATTGGCTTAAAACTCAATATTCAGAAAACTAACATCATGGCATCTGGTCCCATCACTTCATGGGAAATAGATGGGGAAACAGTGAAAACAGTTTCAGACTTTATTTTGGGGGGCTCCAAAATCACTGCAGATGGTGATTGCAGCCATGAAATTAAAAGATGCTTACTCCTTGGAAGGAAAGTTATGACCAACCTAGAGAGCAAACCTAGATACCTTTGCCAGCAAAGATCCGTCTAGTCAAGCCTATGGTTTTTTCAATGGTCATGTATGAATGTGAGAATTGGACTGTGAAGAAAGCTGAACAGTGAAGAATTGATGCTTTTGAAGTGTGGTGCTGGAGAAGACTCTTGCGAGTCCCTTGGACTGCAAGGAGATCCAACCAGTCCATCCTAAAGGATACCAGTCCTGGGTGTTCATTGGAAGGACTGATGCTGAAGCTGAAACTCCAATACTTTGGCCACCTCATGTGAAGAGTTGATTCATGAGAAATGACCGTGAGGCTGGGAAGGATTGGGGGCAGGAGGAGAAGGGGACGACAGAGGATGAGATGTCTGGATGGCATCACCAACTCAGTCGACATGGGTTTGGGTGAACTCCGGGAGTTGGTGATGGTCAGGGAGGCCTGGTGTCCTGCGATTCATGGGGTCGCAGAGTCAGACACAACTGAGCGACTGAACTGAACTGAACTGAATAATTGTTACTAGTTTATATTATCATTATTTTTATTATTTCTAACTTTTTAAATTTGTTGGCTGCAGTATTCTTTGTGACCTTTCATAATGAATTCAGCACTCTGCTGATTTTTTTTATTGAAAAAATTCTTAGAAATTTGACTGTATGCCTCTTAAGTTGTGTTTTACAACATCACCTGTTGAAAGGTATATACTCACTGCTCTCATAGACTCAAAATGGACTACACTTCAAGGACATTTATAGTGAGGTACTGATTTTACATTTCAATTAGTAATTAGAATGATAATAAAATATTTAAAGCAAGAAGAGTTTGATACTAAATTTTTTTAGGTAGTAAGCAAGTTAAGCACTGCATCTAAGCAAAATTAATACTCTAATTACTGTGGAATCGCTGGAATCACTTGGTGACACTCTTGCTATTGTATTCTCATCAGGCATGACCTTACATTCTGCAGAGTGTTCAAAATACTGAATGAACTGGCCATTTATTGATTATACCTTCATACTAATGCAGTGTAACATTTCACATGCAATTAGCACACATTACTTTGAAGAATAATGTGGCAGAATGAGTCCCACTGGGCCGTTAAAAGCAGAGAACACTGCAAAAAGTATTTGATTATTTGACATTAAAATGAGTCCATGTTTTATCAGTAGCACCTACTTTCTTTTTCAGGCTTTTAAAATGTATGTTAATTAAGCAATGTAAAGAGCCTTAATAGAAAGTTCCTTAATAAAAAGGGAACCTCAGAAAGGATCACCATGCTAGGTATTGAGAAGACCAATTTAGATTTGATTCTGCTACTGGCTTAATGTTTTCCTAAGAGGTAAGTCACCCCTATGCACCGTAAAATCTCTCTGAGTCAAATGAGGAGAATTGACTTGTAACTTCAATAATGATAATCAAGTTAAAATTTTTGTAACAGAGAGACATTAAATATACCAATTATATCTATTTTTATATCTATGTCTCTGTGCATAGGTGGCTATATCTGTCTCCATATCCATGTATCCCTATTTACGTATTCCTAGATATCGATATGTTTACATTTACATTTGTTTGCATGTATGTGATATAGTGTACCAGTGTTTAATATAGAGTATCACTTTATTCTATAATTCTATTTTTGGAACATAATACACAGCTTATTCTCCAATTAAGCCACTTTGAGGATAATAATTTTTGTTTACAACACATAGAGCCTTAAAAAAATGCTCAATTGTTTATTTGGAAAATGTGGTTGAATGTTGTTAAACAAAATTTATCTTACAATTTAAAAGCACAAAACAAGTCAACTGATTTAATTGAACTCAAAGGATGCAAGAATCTCCATCTAATTTGCCATATCATTAAGTAGATGAAAACTGTTATTTTATATAATTGGTAGTTGGTTTCTGTGTTTCAAAATGTACTTCAATCAT
Organism: Capra hircus; assembly: GCF_001704415.2. Taxonomy (NCBI): domain Eukaryota; kingdom Metazoa; phylum Chordata; class Mammalia; order Artiodactyla; family Bovidae; genus Capra; species Capra hircus. The sequence goes on from NC_030808.1 coordinate 100,369,203, forward strand.
TACTTTCTGAGCAAAGAATCTTCTACTTCAAGTACTCTTAGCCATAGAACTATAGTTATATTTCTCTGTTTACAGTTATATTATATCTTGTATTAGTAGAACATCCTGTGAATAAACTTGGTGCATTGTAGAATCCATAATGTATAGGCAACAGAAAGTGCCAATTTCTGTGAAATATTTAAAAAGTACACTCATACAAAGGAGACTCTGAGTGCATGAATCCATAATTTATGAATTAAAACTCTACTATGATAGGTTCCATACATTAATAGCATGTAACTGAAAATCATTGATTAAGTTCTTAATTCAGTAACTTTGTTATTTTAAGGCATTTTTTTCAGAGCATAAAAACGTTTTTCTAAGTTCTTATCCTTAGCTAACTTTGTGTCTTATTTTAGAGATAAAAATGATAGAACTTGAAATATTAGTTAACACACATGACCAATATTTGTGTGAAACTGGCATGTCACAAACTTTAGTACACTTAAGGAATGCCTGAGCATGTTGATAAAAATGCAGATTTCTGATTCAGTAAGTTTAAGTGACCTAACGAGTCTTCTAGATGAAGAAAAGGCATTTGGTCCCAGGCCCCGCACTTTGTGTAGCAAAGTAAATGCTTAAAATGATGGCGAAGCTACTCTGTGTGTTAAATGGGTTTATAAGAAAGAGAAAATTAAAAATCAGAGAATTTCAAAGGAGGAGACTGTGATCTCTTGAGGAAGAAACTTGTAATGTTACAGCAAATATAAGGAGTAGCTATTCCCCAGAGATGGGCGGTCACTTGTCCAGTAACTATATCTGGAGTGAAGGAATAGGTGAAATAGTCATCGATTGGATCTAAACTTACAGAATTCTTATGAGATGGTCTTGGACCTGGACCAAGTCCTTATCCTAAATACAGCATTTCTGTATAATCTCACTGTAAGAGGGGAAGTATGACAATATTTCGGGGCTTCCCTGATGGCTCAGCAGGTAAAGAATCCACCTGCACAACAAGAGATCAAGGATACGAGGGTTGGATCCCTGGGTCACAAAGATCCCTGGAGAACGGAAATGGCGACTCACTCGAGTATTCTTGCCTGGAAAATCCTACGGACAGAGGCACCAGATAGGTCACAGTCCATGGGATCACAAAGAGTCGGACATGACTGAGCGACTAACACACACACACATGACAGTATTTTGATATTAGTTCTCTCCTTAGACTATATTCAATAGCCCTTGAAAGGTATCTTTACTCCAGATATAGTGACTCGACAAACGACCATCCACCTCTGGGGATGAATGGGCATGAGATGATTGTCAAAATGACTTCTAAGAAAGGTGGAGTCCTCTGAATATGAAAGTGCCTGAGAGCTGTGTTCTGCAGGTAATTTTCTCAGAACAATGGAAGGGACACAAATGATCACTAACTGTGGTCTGGTTGCTCTTTTCTTTATCCAACCTTATCCATGATTAAGAAATATTTTACAAATATGGTTTTGAAGAGGCTACATATTCAGCCTAGAGGGCTATGCCCTTTTCCAGAACCTAAAGATCAGCACTGAAGCACCCCTATCATGACTTGTGAGGAACCCCATGAGGCATCTTCATATTTCACAGATGCCTCCTGAACCACAGCCTGAAACTGCTGCAGTGTGTTCTCAAAAATGGCAACCTTCTGAGTCACTTGGCAAATAGATTAGAGGAGTATTCCCAAAGCATGTTTTATACAATCTTACCAGAACTCAAAAGAAGCTGATAAAATACTGTGCCTCTTTTAACTGTTGGAGATTCAAGATGAAATATATCACCCTCTCTTTTTTTAGAGGGCTTCCCAGGTGGCTCAGTGTTAAAGAATCTCCTGCTAAGCAGGAGAGGTGCATTGGATCCCTGGATCAGGAAGACCCACTGGAGAAGGAAATGACAACCCACTCCAGTATTCTTGCCTGGGAAATCCCATGGTCAGAGGAGCCTGACGGGCTACAGTCCATAGGGCCTCAAAGAGTTGAATATGATTTAGCGTTTAGAACAACAAAACCTTTTTTAGAGGAGTTATCCCAGAATGCTCACATCCTATATATTTCCCAGCATGCTGGGAAAGATTGAGAGCAGTAGGAGAAAGGGGCGACAGAGGATGAGATGATAGGATGGCATTATCGACTCAATGGGCATGAATTTTAGCAAACCATGGGGTATGGTGAAGGACAGCAAAGCCTGATGTGCTGCAGTCCATGGGGTCGCAAAGAGTCAGACACGACTGAGTGACTGAACAACAACAAAGTTAGCAGAAGATTAACAATGGGTCCCCTGGCCTATGCAGCAAGAACAATTACTGAGGAAAAGGCAAATGGAGGTTTTTAAAGCTTCTCTCCTTTGACAGATTAATGAAACTGAAACAACATTTTATCACAGATGCAGTGACAGAAATTAGAACCGCTCATAATATACAGACTTAAAGAATGCAGCATGGATGCTACCCATCATATTTGCTTTTATTTTATCAAAATTACTTATGCAAAATCCTGATGAAATATGGCAGAAGATAATTAAGTTAAACTTAAAAATAAGTTGTGGTCCCAATTTGCACTGCCTCACTTAATGTAGTATCTCTTCTACAATGTGTTATTACAGCCTCCAGCATTTTTTATTCAGCTGTTGATCTGGTGAATTCCTTGTTTTCAATCCCATCAAGAAAGAACATCAGACTGTAGTAATCATTTTTAGTTTTGCCCTGGGGCAGAGTTGACTCTCCCTGCTCTCTGTCTCTATATAGTTTGTGTAAAATTTTCTCATATTGACATTTTGACAGAACATCTACTGATGCACTATCTTGATGACATTGTGTTAATAAGACCTGACAATCAGCAAATATTCCTGATACACTGGTAAGGCACCTGCATAGCAGTGGTTGGAAGATAAGCTTTTCTACTATCTTTCACAGGCTTCCTTAGTGGCTCAGAGGTTTAAGTGTCTGCCTGCAATGCGGGAGACCCAGGTTCGATCCCTGGGTCAGGAAGATCCTCTGGAGAAGGAAATGGCAGCCCACTCCAGTATTCTTGCCTGGAGAATCCCATGGGTGGAAGAGCCTGGTAGGCTACAGTCCCCAGGGTCACAAAGAGTCGGACATGACTGAGCGACTTCACTTTCACTATCTTTCATGATCAGTGTAATATATAGGATGTGAGCATTCTGGGATAACTCCTCTAAAAAAGGTTTTGTTGTTGTTTAAATGCTAAGTCATATTCAACTCATTGCGGCCCTATGGACTATAGCCTGTCAGGCTCCTCTGACCGTAGGATTTCCCAGACAAGAATACTGGAGTGGGGTGCCGTTTCTTTCTCCAGCAGGTCTTCCTGATCCAGGGATCCAATGCACCTCTCCTGCTTAGCAGGAGATTCTTTAACACTGAGCCACCTGGGAAGCCCTTTAAAAAAAGAGAGGGTAATATATTTCATCTTGAATCTCCAACAGTTAAAAGAGGCACAGTATTTTATCAGCTTCTTTTGAGTTCTGGTAAGATTGTATAAAACATGCTTTGGGAATACTCCTCTAATCTATTTTCCATGTGACTCAGAAGGTTGCCATTTTTGAGAACACACTGCAGCAGTTTCAGGCTGTGGTTCAGGAGGCATCTATGAAGTATGATATGAAGATGCCTCATGGGGTTCCTCACAAATCATGATAGGGGTGTCTCAGTGCTGATCTTTTGGTTCTGGAAAAAAGGGCATATCTCTCTAGGCTGAATATGTAGCCTCTTCAAAACCATATTTGTAAAATAACTCTTAATCATGAATAATGTTGGTTAAAGAAAAGAGCAATCAGACCACAGTTAGTGATCATTTGTGTCCCTTCCATTGTTCTGAGAAAATTACCTGCAGAAGACAGCTCTCAGGCACTTTCACATTCAGAGGACTCCACCTTTCTTAGAAGTCATTTTGACAATCATCTTATGCCCATTCATGCTTCTTGAGGACCTCATCCTAATCTAATAGGTTAATAATTATATCTTTCAAATATATAGTACTGTATGGTTATCTTCATACTCATTTTTTCATAAGAGACAATCCATGAGCTCAAATACATTGTTTTTGGAGCAGTTTTCAAAATTATTTACAACATTTTTTTACTTTAATAATAATCTTGGTGCTAGTAGTATAATCTTGTCTTGATTAATATTGAACTTTGCATTTTGCAGAACAGCATGCTAATGATACATTCTCCAGTTAATATTAACATGTTTGTCATATATTTAACATTATAACAATAATCAGCATATTACTATCCAAAAATGTTTTGGTAAGGATTTAGAAAGAATAAATACATGAAAAACTATGCAGACATTTTTTTCAACAATATCCAGGAAATAGAAACATTTCTTTCACTGAAATCATTGATTTTTTTCCAAAGAAGGAATGAGAAAAAGAGAATGAATGAAAGCACCTGCCATAAGATGGAAGGCTTGGACTCTTGCTCCAATTCTTCCATTCTCTTTAGTCTTAGGTAAGTCACTTCACCTCTTTGTATCTTACAGGATTTTATGCAGATTTAATGAAAAAGAATACATAAAGTTCTTTTTAAATAATTAAATATGTATTATAATATTAAAGGTACATTTTAATAATGTAATTGTTGCAATACAAAATAAGGGGTGCATTTGTGTGTGAGTTTATTCAAGTTTTTACCATCTGGATATAAAATTTTCATAGTTAAAATAAATCATAATTCTGCTTTTAATTTTTATATGGGTTTATAGACAAACACATGTATAACAAAACATTATCATTATTAGAGTTGGAAATGTTTTGATACAAAGGTGACAAAATGAGGAGATGGTTGATTATTTTAAAATAGCACTTTAAAGCTTCAGTGATTTTTTCAAAATGAATTAATCTGTATAGTTTTTATACATCATAAAACTAAAGTAAAAAGGAAAATAATTTTGTATTGCTATCACATTTAATTGAGATACCAGTAAAACAAGCAAACTAATAAATATTTCCATAAGCATTACCAAGTTAATCTTAATTACTTCAAATCCTGACATGCTTTCTTCCTCCAGGCTTGGGTGAACAGCATAATGATTTTATAATGTAAAGGCTATGGTTTTTCCAGTGGTCATGTTTGGATGTGAGAGTTAGACTGTGAAGAAAGCTGAGCGCTGAAGAATTGATGCTTTTGAACTGTGATGTTGGAGAAGACTCTTGAGAGTCCCTTGGACTGCAAGGAGATCCAACCAATCCATTCTAAAGGAGATCAGCCCTGGGTGTTCTTTGGAAGGACTGATGCTAAAGCTGAAACTCCAGTACTTTGGCCACCTCATGCGAAGAGTTGACTCATTGGAAAAGACTCTGATGCTGGGAGGGATTGGGGGCAGGAGGAGAAGGGGGCAACAGAGGATGAGATGGCTGGATGGCATCACCAACTCGATGGACATGAGTTAGAGTGAACTCCGGGAGTTGGTGATGGACAGGGAAGCCTGGTGTGCTGCGATTCATGGGGTCGCAAAGAGTAGGACACGACTGAACGACTGAACTGAACTGAAAGAAAATTTGCAAATAAAATTCCCAAAACTTTGGAGTCAAGAAAACTGATTTTAACATTTCTCTTCCAGCTTTCTTACTCTTTAGCCATTTGATAAGGAACTAGTTATTTAACCAATATTTGCTATGGATAGTAAGTGATGAAAAAAATGTTTGTTCACTTAAACATTCAGTTACTTTTATACAGAAACCTTGAAAAAGTACTTTAGCTTCTATCAGTTGGAATCTTTGAAACATCAGGTGATCCATAATCTCTTCATTTAGAAGAACATCTTAAGGAATCTACAACAGAAAGTAATAGTTTAACAAGGTAGTATTTAAGGCACGCACACACACACACCCCCACACATACACATTAACAGGAAACAATTAGGCCTTGCATTTGAAAAAGTCATTAAATATCACCAAATTATGAAACAATTAAAGATAAGATATGTTTACAAAATATGTTCAATGCTGTACTGGAAAGATGAGCATGTTCATGGACTAGAAAATGTCATATTGTTAAGATAAATTATATATTGAACTATAAAAGCAAGATGATTCCAATTATGATCTTAGCAAAATATTTCATATAAATTGATTTGTTCTAGAATGTATATGAAAACTGAAAGGAATTGAGAATAAGCAAAGTACAAAAAGTAAGACTAAGATAAATGAAGTATATTTACCATAAAATAATGAACACAGCATTATGTTTGTAATAAAGACAGACATCAAGATCAATGGAATAAAATAAAGAGATTCACATGCTTGTGGTCAATTGATTTTTTGACAAAGCTGCTGAGGTGATTCAGTAGGGAAAGATGTAGTTTTTATGCGTGTGGTGTTAGAAATATGGATGTACACATGTAAAGAAAAAAAGAAGCTTATACCTTTACCTCTCACGTACACAACAATAAATAAAAATGACTCGAGAGCACTAAATTAAGAACTAAAACTAGAAAACAGATAAATCTATGTGACTTTTATTTTTAGCAAAGGTTTATAATATTAAACAATACAATATAAAAGAATAAATTGGACTTCTGAAACATTTAAAACTTTTGTTTTTCAAAGGATGCTTTGAAAAAAATTGGATAACAAACCAAAAACAGGCAGAATATTTTGCGAAGCATGATTCTGAGAAATACTTATGTCCAGAATATATAAAGAATTCTCCAAACCTAAATATTTGAAAATAAAATAATCCTCAAAAACTGGACAGATACTTTTGGTGGGTATTTCATGCAAGGAAAAAAAAAAGGAATGAGAAGTGAACAATTGCAAAGAGGTTTAATGTTATAAAGCTTTGGGGAACTGGAAATAGTTACTCCTGTATATCCCCTTGACTAGCTATAATTAAAGAGACAATAAATACAGAAGAGTCGGAAGATGAGGCTAACAGAACTCTGATGCTGATTGAAACAATATTGCTTCATATACTTTGGAAAGAATTTTGGCAAATTAATTTAGCATAAAATTAATACTGGACCTAGAAATCACATTTCTGTGTATTCATCCAAAAGAAATTAAAATAATGTCCACACAAAGAATTGTACTTAAATGTTCATAGTCGCTTTAATCATTAAAGAGAAAACCTCCTGAAAATAAACCAGATAGGACAGTTGTCAATAGAATTCTACTCTGCAGTTAAAAGGAACAAATTATTGATAACAAAAAGGATGGACAAAAAAGCATGTTAAAAGACAAAAGCCAGGCACACACACACAAAAAGAACAACTGCGTACTGTGTAATTCCATTTATATGAATATTCTAGAAAAGTCAAAACTCTAGTGACAGAAATCATGTCAAGAGTTGCTAAGGGGCTTCAGGTTGGGATGGAATGTAGAGGTATGATTGCGTGATGGAAATATTCAGTTTTATGATTGTGGTGGTATTTATGTGAAATGTACATTTCCCAGAATTCATCTAACTCTAAAATTAAACTTGGTGAATTTTATTCTGTATACATTATACTTCAATATAGATCATTTTAAAAGTAGTACTATCCACAAGTTCTTTGCTATATTACATATCTCCAACAGTAGAACATGGCATTGGAATTTGTACACATAAAGAGAGACACTTATGTCATCACACCATTCAGTGGTAGCCAAAATCTGCCTTTGACCTACTCTACTCCACTTCAGGAGTAGATTTAAATCTTAAAAATTTCCCCTTTCAGTGCTGTTCTCTGAATCTTCATTATTTTTGCCCAGAAGTATCTTTTCAACCCTGCCCATGCTTCAAGAAATTGAGACCTCTTCCTTCATAACAAAATTTGGCTTTTGTAGATGCATTTAACTAAAAATTATTGAGTATCCCCTATGCCAGATAATGGACTGGATACTTTCACATACATTTCTTAATCTTAATGATATTACTCTGAAACACATATTGTTATTTCTAGACCAGGGTAGTGGTAGCTAAGGTGAGGAACCTGAACAGGTTCAGAGGCATCTCAGTATTACCAGTACACAAGCACACAGATTGTTCCATGTTGCCTCTGATCCTGTAAGATAGGGTACATTTCCAGTGTAAAATTATTAGGGGCTCATGATTAGTTGAATGTTAATATTTTAAGTACATAACTCCATCCTTAAAAGTCAGATTGCGCTCAGTCACATCCAACTCTTTGCGACCGCTTGGACTATAGTAGCCTTCATTGGAATTTTCCAGGCAAGAATACTGGAATGAGTTGCCATTTCCTTCTCCAAAAGTTAGGTTAGATGTACATAAAAGTGAATAGGAAGATGATTCATGGATTAATGCTAAAATGACTATAAACAAATGAAACTTTAGAAATAAGAAGTACGTAATTTATAAAATCATCATTTAATTAAAAGATGTAGACATAGATCATTCTGCTTAAATAGTTATATCAGAAAGCAGAAAGAAAAGAAACTTTGGAATCACTTTAAAAATAATAACAAAATTCTCTTTAAATAATAATGGTAACTGAAAATGCATATATTGTACCTTAAAACATTTTTTACTAGTCACTGTTAGTAAATCCAGATTAATTAGTACCTTTTCTTACCTCATTAAAACTGTGCCTAAGCCAAACAAAAATATTTTATTTTATTTTATTTTTTACAAAAATACTTTAGAAGTAACATCTATAAGAACCAATTCTTGGAATTCATAGCGTTAGAATATGTCTAGTTGTTTTCTATTGTCTTCTAAGTGTGTCACAGTTTTCTTCACTTGGCTTACTTTGTTGCAGTAGGCATATGTGCTTAAGACGAAATCCCTGAATTTAGTTTCATTATAATAAATGTTTTTTTATCAACTTGAGTAAGAGTCACCTAAGACTCTCCCCACCCCCATCTTTATCAGTTCAGGAGAATTTGACCTACAGATTTTGCTTTCATAGGACAAGAATATATGCAAATTAGAGTAGAAATTCATCACCTATGAGGTTGACTTAAAAGGTAAGATCATAAATGGTGTATGAGATGCTAACAACAGTATCCATCAAGAATCTAACATGTGAAAATGATAATCTTTAGCAAAGTAGAATCTACATTACAATAAAGAAGAATAGTTGCTTGTTGCTCATTTACTGTCAATCCCATGGTTCAGAGACAAAACAGTAAAATTATAGTATTATATATTACTACCTGCTTTAAAGAAAAAAGAAAAAAGAAAACCTAGGAGTATAGTTGCTTTACAATGCTGTGTTAGTGAATCAGCTATTTGTATACTTAGAGCCACACCCTCTTGGACCCCCTCCCCCTCATCTAGGACACCCATCTATCCCACCCATCTGGTTCACCACAGATCACTGATCTTTATTATGAACCATCCAAGAGAAGAGGCATTGGAAAGTTCCTACTCTTTTTTTTTTTTTTTTAATTGGCATACAATTGATTTAGTATATTGTGTTCAGTTGATTTACTATGTTTTGTTAGTTTCAGGTGTACAACAAAGTGAATCTAGTATATATATATGTATATATATATATATATACACACACACACATATACATTATTTATCAGAGTCCTTCCCATTTACAGAATATACATAATATTACAGAATTACATATTACAGAATATTGAGCAGAATTTCCTGGTGCTATGGGCTAGCGTTCTGGGCTTCCATGATGGCTCAACAGTAAAGACTCCACCTATAATGCAGGAGCCACAAAAGACATGGGTTTGATCCCTGGTTTGGGAAGATCCCCTGAAGGAGAAAATGGGAACCCACTCCAGTATTCTTGCCTGGAAAAGTCCATGGACAGAGAAGCCTGTCAGGCTACAGTCCATAGGGTTGCAAAGAGTGGGTGGAAACGACTGAGTGACTGAACACACACACCCACACCCACACCCAAACACACACTGTGCTATACAGTAGATCATTATTAGTTATATCTTTTTATATAGTAATGCATATATGTTAATTCCAATCTCCTAATTTGTCTCCCCAAATTTCCCCTTTGGCAGCTGTGTTTGATTTCAAACTCTCTGAGTTTGTTTCTGTTTTGTAAGTAAGTTCATTTGCATCATTTTTATTAAATCGCACATATAACTGATATCATTTGATATTTGGTTTTCTGTCTGTCTTACTTCATTTAGTATGATAATCTCTGGGCCCATAAATGTTGCTGCAAAAGGTATTATTTTGTCCTTTTTAATTTATTTTTAAATATAAATTTATTTATTGTCCTTTTTATGGCTGAATAATATTCCTATGTATATATGTACCAGATCTTCTTTATCCATTGCTTTGTCAATCAGAATTTAGGTTATTTCCATGTCTTTCAGTTCAGTTAAGTTCAGCCACTCTGTAATGTCTGACTCCTTGCAACCCATGAATTGCAGCACGCCAGGTCTCTCTGTCCATCACTAGCTCCCGGAGATCACTCAAACTCACGTCCATCGAGTCGGTGATGCCATCCAGCCATCTCATCCTTGGTCGTCCCCTTCTCCTCCTGCCCCCAATCTCTCCCAGAATCAGAGTCTTTTCCAATGAGTCAACTCTTTGCATGAGGTAGCCAAAGTACTGGAGTTTCAGCTTTATCATCATTCCTTCCAAAGAACACCCAGGACTGATCTCCTTTAGAATGGACTGATTGGATCTCCTTGCAGTCTTAGCTATTGTAAATAGTACTACAATGAACATTAGGGTACATGTGTCTTTTCAAATTATGGTCTTCTCCAGATATATACCAAGAAATGGGATTCCTGGATCATATGATAGTTATATATTTCCTTTTTTAGGAACCTCCATACTGTTTTCCATATGATTGTACCAATTTACACTCCCAGCAACAGAGTAGGGGAGTTCTCTTTTTCCAACACCCTCTACAGCATTTATTGTTTGTAGAGTTTTTGATGATTGTCTTTTTGACTGGTGTGAGGTGATACCTTATTGTGTTTTTGATTAGCATTTCTCTAATAATGAGTGATATTGAATATCTTTTCATGTGCTTTTTGGCTGTTTGTAAACTTCTTTGAAGAATGTCTATTTAGTTCTTCAGCCAGTTTTTGATTTGATTGTTTGATTTTTTTTATATTGAACTGAATGTGTTGCTTGTATATTTTGGAAATTAATCCATTGTCAGTTGAATTGTTTGCAAATATATTGTCCCATTCTGTGTGTTGTCTTTTTTTTGTTTGTTTCCTTTGCTGTAGAAAGGCTTTTAAATTTAATTAAGTTACATTTGTTTATTTTGTTTTTATTTTCCTTACACTGGGTCAGTTCAAAAAGATATCATTGCAATTGTATGCCAGAGAGTGTTCTGCCTTTGTTTTCCTCTAAGAATTTTGTTGTATCTGGCCTTTATTTAGAACTTTAATCCATTTTGAGTTTATTTTTGTGTATGGTGTTGGGTAGTGTTCTAACTTCATTCTTTTACATGTAGCTGTCCAGTTTACTAATCATCACTTACTGAAGACATTATCTTTTCTCTATTATATATCCTTGCCTCCTTTGTCGTAGATTAGGTGACCACACATGCATGGGTTTATCTCTGCCTTGTTTGAGCTTCATTTGAAATAGTGTCTGCATTAGACATTTTTTCATTATTTAACTATAGATTGTTATTGATCTATATCTCTCATAAATTTCTTTTCCAAGATTTTGAATTTTCCAATATTAAAAAGAAAAAAAAAACAAATAATCAAAAAAGCATCTTCAACCATTCTTTAACAATTATCTACAAGATGTTGGGCAAATATATGATTTCAGAATGATCTCATGTCAACCACTCACCTAAAACAATGGTTAAATCTGAGTCTATTCAATTTTAAATCATCTAGGTAATTGACACGGAAATAATGACCATTTTCTACATAATTTAATAATATCCTCCGCAGAGGTGGCTGAATCGGGCTTGAGAAGAAGTGTCCTATGATGTAATTATAATTACTTAGTCTTATTGACATGGTCTTAATAAAGGTCAACCTCAAATTCAGAATCTTTTCACAAGAATGTATCCTTGAAATGATATAAAGGAAGAGTGGACATTTAGTATTTTTAGTTTGTATCACAGTTTTCTTTAGGGGTATTAAAATAGCACCAGTTTTATTGATTTATATAATATTTAAGTGGACTGAAACATATAAATCATTAAAGTAGTGTATTACATAAAGTGAAATATGTGTACATGTTAATTCATTTTCTTATAAGCAATAGACATTATCTGGTAGCTATAGTCTAAAGTCAAGGACAAGTACATGATCCAACCTAAATTACCCACATGTTCTCTCTGAAGACTGAAGTTCAGAGTATACCTTTGAATCCATTTTCTGTGTATCAAGGCTCAAACCAAAGATAACTTTTGAAGACCACTGCAGTTGTCCAGGCAACAGATCAGATATGTTTTATTGCAGCTCTCAACCTTAGAGAAAGGAGGGATAAAAGCATATAGAAGAGGGTAACTCCAACAAGGCTTTGTCTGGAGATCTAAATGTAAGAGTGTTAGTTACCACTACAGCTCACTAGCTTTGTTATAAGCTCTAATCTAATCTCTAAACTCAAGGTTTCTCAGAAGATAGTCTTGAAAGCTGCTTTAAGTTTAAAGTTTCTGTGGTATTATAATTTACTCCCATAATATTTTTTAAAGTAATAAAAGATAAAAAATATCTTGAAAATGTATGTTCAGTTTAAAATTTCAATTATGAAATCCTCTCTTGAATAGGTACCACTTTGCACTCAATTTGGCATGCTGTGATGCCTGAAGAGTTAATGTTAAGAAATGGTTAACAATTATTTGAATTTTAGTAGCCACTGATACAGACACGAAACAAACATTGGACACTCCAACTAACAGTGGAGAGTTGATTCAAACTTTGGTTTTAATTACTATGGTTGCCTCTGAAAATTAAAATCACTTTGGCCATATGTAATTTTATTTTTCAGCAAAGTTTCATATATGGGTTATATATATATATGTAATTATGACATTGTGATGGAAAATAAAGATATAAAACAACATTGGCTTGAATTTTGTAAACAATTTTATGCTTACTTGCTTCCTTTTTGCATTTGTTTCTAAGTTTCTAAATAGCTACTGAAGTCTCCTTAAGTTTTACCTTGTGATTTTGTGTGAAAGAGATAGAAAAGAGAAAAGGAGGAGGGAAATAAAAAGAGATAGAGATTAGATTTAGAAATTAAAATTGAATATAATTTTGTTTCATGTTTTTCGAATTTTAACTGGTAGGTCAAAATCTCAGTAGACTATGTCTGAGTAAGAATGTAAGACATCAGTTCAGTTTAGTTCAGTCGCTTGGTCGTGTCCGACTCTTTGCGACCCCATGAACTGCAGCATGCCAGGCCTCCCCTGTCCATCATCCACTCCAGGAGTCCACCAAAACCCTTGTCCATTGAGTCAGTGATGCCATCCAGCCATCTCATCCTCTATCGTCCCCTTCTCCTCTTGCCCTCAATCTTTCCCATCATGAGGATCTTTTACAATGGGTCAGTTCTTCCCATCAGGTGGCGAAAGGATTGGAGTTTCAGCTTCAACATCATTCCTTCCAATGAACACCCAGGACTGATCTCCTTTAGGATGGACTGGTTGGATCTCCTTGCAGTTCAAGGGACTCTTGAGAGTCTTCTCCAACACCACAGTTCAAAACTATCGGTTCTTCAGCCTCAGCTTTGTTTATAGTCCAACTCTCACATCCATACATGACCACTGGAAAAAACCATAGCCTTGACTAGATGGACCTCTGTCGGCAAAGTAATGTCTCTGCTTTTTAATATGCTATCTAGGTTGGTCATAAATTTCCTTTGGCTGAAGAAAATACTACATATTTAAGGTGTTGTTTAGTCCCTAAGTCATGTTTGACTCTTTTGCATCCCCATGGACTCTAGCCTGCCAGGTTCCTCTGTCCTGGGATTTTCAAGGCAAGAATACTGGGGTGGGTTACTATTTTCTTCTCCAAGGTGTTTAAATAGTCCATATTCTCAAGGACTAAGGATTCAAGGAAGTAAACCTGCTAAACTTGGGCTATTGAATAAGCCTGACTACCTTTTAAATTATCTGAATCTGGTGGGACAGAATTTTATTGGCTACTTTAATATATGACACTTTGCTCTTCTTTTTGATTAAATTTTAATAGACTAATATTTTGTGTATGTGGACTTTTACATGTTTTGTTGATATACTGACTTGAATTAATTACAGAGTGATAGTTACACATTTCATATGTTAATTGAAAAAAGCCCATGAATTATGTATCATATTTCAGATCAAAATATATATCTTGTATTAAACAGTGCTCAGAAAAAAAAAATAGTCTATTGAAATCAAGAAGGTCCCTGGAATTTCCTAATTAGAGCACATTCAGCAATTTTTTTTAAAGCCTGACAAATATTCAGAACTTTAAAATACCCATTGAATTAGTGAGTTTTTAGATCATGAGTTAACTGAACTTATAAGAGTACAACATAATCAGAGATGTTTCTTGTATGTAGAGATAATTCACATAGAAGTCTTGAGGAAAAGCTTTAGTGACAGTATGTCTTTAATTTTCATGCAAAGTATGACTTGGGCAACTTCTAAAAATTTGATTTTCATCAGTGCCATCTGGGAATCACATAGGAAATACAGATGACTAAGTCTTTGTCTCAAGTGAGAGACTTATAACCTCTTTATCTGTAAAAATAAAGATAATAGTAACTAGTTAGACTATTGTATAGCTAATTTCAGTAAATATCATGTCACCTATTAAACATTCAGTATATTAGCTATACTTGCTGCTGTTATTATTATTAATTTTGATGCACTCTGAAATATGAAAACCATGTACTTACTTATTTTCTACTACAACAGTAATATCAAAATAATATCTCAGAACCAGTAATTCTTTCTATACACGTATACATATTTTAATGTTTCAGAGTTGCTTCAGGTTACTGATAGATGATTCCATCAAAAATGGTGAACTTCTGAAATCTGATGCATTTGTTTTTCAATTAGCAAATTTCACTGATCATTCTAGCAATTTCATTTACAGACTTAGACTTCAAAACTGGAGTCTTGGTTTGTATTATTACTTACTTCTGAAAATGATTAGAAAGAAACTGGAACATGGATTTCAGAATTTGCTAAAGTGTTATATTGAAAATCTCTCTTAGGGTGTGCATTTTTAATATTCGGTGGAAAATTACCCATTATTTTAACTGTCATGTGACAAGTTAAATTATGTATCATTTTATTATTTTATAGAACAATATTTTTCTCATAAAATCTCCAGGACTTACAGCTGAGAATAGCTTGATAAAAATTATTTCTCTTACTTTTCTTTTCAAAAACAGTCTTCATCTGGCATCACTAAACAGACAGCAAATTGCTATATGCATTATGCATCTTCCCTTTAAAACTGACAATTCAGGAACCTGATATGCTTGTGTTAACTTAAATTGCTCAAGATATTGTCAGTGAAAACTAACAATTAATTGTTTATTAATAGAGTGAAGATAATTTCAACTGAAGATGTACATATCTAAACTGTGGACAATATTTCTGTGCCTATGTGCATATACTTTAGATTTATTTATCATATCTATCTACCTAGTTTCATGGTTAACATAAGAAATGTGAAATAGAAGTGCTTGAGACCTGGACTTATGTAACTCTTTAAATTGTTAACATTGACCTCCTGATGGTAAAGTTATATTCAATATATCCAGTATATATGAATATTTATGATCAGCAATAGAAATTTTCTTAAATCTTCTGTCATTCTAAAAAAGAAATAATACTTCCTGAGTACTTATTTATTATCATCAGTAGCAATTACTTTACACTTCAATTGGGGTTCCCAGTTGATTCCCTGGAGAAGGAAATAGCAATACTCCCGTATTCTTGCCTGGAAAATTCCATCAACAGAAAGCTTGGTGGGTTACAGTCAATGGGGGTGATAAGGAGTCAGACACAACTGAGCAACTGAGCATGCATGCACACTTCATTTAACTATATCACAAAACTGAGAATTGTGTGTTACATGAGAAATTAGAACATCAAAGTTTTATATAGCTACCAAATTTCACACAATTTAGTTGTGACTAGGATCCTGCCCTGGATTAACTAATCCTAAAGCCTTTGACCACCCTTTTACCTACCCTTTCTTGGTTATGTTCTTTGCTTGTTCTAATAGAGGTTTGGTATTATGATTTCACTCTGGTCTGAGAGGTAGCTGATGCACAAAAAATTAACATAAAAAGAAGTAAAACCTTTTCCTCAATTGTTATAGATAAAAATTCTACTACTTTTTCCCACAGTGTTTTCATGGAATCTGAAAACACCCAAGTACTAAGCAATCAGCCAAAGCTTCCCTATTCTTATTGTTCCTTTATGCTTCTTTCAGGGCTCACTGTCTATGTCCTGCCATCTCTTGTGACATATCTGTTTTGGAAGTTTCTCCATGGCTGCTCATCATTGATTCCTTCCCCCATTCCCCATCATTTACAATGAACACACCAATATCAATTAGTCTAGAGTTGCTTGTTATTTTTTGACCTTTAAAAAGGCCAAGTCTTTCCATTTATTTGCTTCAGTTGTGTACTTGACAATATTGTTTCCCTGGTGGAGGGTCATGGGTCGATTTTGATTTGATAACTCAGAATTTTTCCTCTCAATTTTGTAACTCAATGAATTTTTGACAATTTTAATTTATTGACAATGTGCACATGCTCCTTGACTTGAGCTCCTTCTATAACTATTTCTAATTTTATATTGAAATATAGTTGTACTTGGAAATCATTTTGAAAATCATTACTTCTGCCTAATTCATATTCAAAACACTGAACTCTTCCTTTATCTTCTCACATTACCAAAGTCATATCCTCTCATACCTACTGCATACACTATTATTCACTATCTTTAGAAGACTAAAGATTTGAACAAGTAAGTTGACTTATAATCAGAGGGAACACAATGTCCTCCATTCATTCTGGGTATCTACCTGATTACAAATTTCCCTTGATATTGTGCTTGTCACACCAAAAGATTTCAGAATATTAACAATTGCTAAAGTACCTCTATCTCTATCTGAAGGAAAAACGTTGAAGAACTTAGTGCACCCTTGGGATTTTAACTTTTCATATTAGATTGAATTGTATGAAATGTCTACTTTTGTAATTCAAAAACAGTTGAATATTAATTATTTCTATAGCCTTATATGACCTACATTTTAATGATGTCTTGGTATTTATGTCCATTTGTCTGATACTTCTGGTAGCTATTTTGTTATGTCATTATGTTCAAACTTGGCATTATTACTCATAAAGTTTACTTTATGGAATATCTTGCCTCCCTTCTTGTCATTCCAGATTATTATTTATTTTGGGTAGTTGCTTTTTATGCTATACTGTTAAGAGGTTACTATTCACGATGGCTTATTTCATTTGTTCTCCATAAAGCAAATTAGGTCCTTCTTGTCTGTAGTTTTCATTTTAGGCCTTGTTTGTCTTGGCTCTTTGATTTGCATTTCTATTTGTATCAGTCTCTGTGGAGGATAAACTCTATGGTGGCCTTCAGTGATCCCTGGTGTTCATTGCTTTATATAACTGTCTCCCTTGGATATAGGCTTCCCTGGTGGCTCAGATAGTAAAGAATCCACCTGTAATGCAGGTGACTCAGGTTTGATCCTTGATTTGGGAAGATCCTCTGGAGAAGGGAATGGCTACCCACTCCAGTATTCTTGCCTGGAGAATTTCATGAACAGAGGAACCTGGCAGGCTACATAGCCCATGAGGTCACAAAGAATTGGACACAACCAAGTGACTAACACTTTTGGATATGGGCAGAGAGATGAATTTCTTTTAATGAGTAGAATATGGCAAAGGTGTCGGGGTATCACTCTCATTACATTATGTTATATAAGATCCTATCTTGTTATAGAAAGCTTGTCTGAAATTTTCCTTGCTGACTTAACAAAGTGACTGTATTGGGAATGCTCCATGTGGGAAGAAATTGTGAGAGGCCTCTAGGAACTGCAGATGGCTTCTAGAAGCTGAGGTTGGCCTCTAGACACTGAGAGCAGATTCCAGCAGGTAAAATGCAGCAGTAAGTCAGAGCTCTCAGTCCTAAAAACTCAAGGAAATAAATTTTCTATTTAAGTGACCTTGAAATCAATCTGGTTAAACTTAAAAGATAAAAACACAAACTGGCTGACACCTTGTTCTCCACCTTTTGAAACCCTGAGAGATTCTTCTAAACCATGTCCAGATCCTGAATCAGACCCCTGAACCACAGAAACCGTGAGATAATAAAGAGCACCATGATCAAATGTTTACACTGCAAGGAACAGATGTGAACACAGGATACTTGGTACTGTGTTTCTTCTAGGAAGCACTGACCTAAGTGTCTCTCTTTTCCTTCTAGATGCAATTAGAAAGGTTTGGAAAGAGAAAGAAGACAGAAGCCATACTGTTATTATTTTTTTCCTATAGTTATAGTAATGTAAGTACACACAAAAAAAGTCTGTTGTTTTTAAGGGATTCTAAGCTGATAGGTTTCTCACCAATTTAATGATAGACTCTTCTCCTACTCATTACTCATTCATCTGCATAACGATTGTGGTGAACAGGATTTCTAGTTGTTTAATACTGATGGATACACAGCAGGAAAAAAAAAAAAAAAAAAAGGCTTGCTGGAGACCTGAATATACTGATTTTAAAACAGGTCCCTTCTCAAGGCAGGAAAGAGAAAACCCTCAAAGTTAGCTCACAATCTCAACTTTCTCCCCGATGATAAACATAGAGCATGCATACCAGCATCTAAGTTGGTAATATCTGCATTTTGGCTTGAAATATCCTGTTTATTGAAACCTCTGACCTCACTATTTAAAAAACCCACACACTGTTTTCCACTCCAAGTAGTGCCAATAGCATAATCCTCAGGTCTCATCATTTATAATTTTGCTTTACCCTTTTGATCCTAAACAGGGAACAGTTTGACATAACACAATAACTTTTCCTTTTCCTAAGATTTATAGAATATTAGTCAAGAACGTAATAAATGCATTTAACTTACCAAATCAGAACTATATGTAATAATCGACCACAGTCTTCTGGCGAATACATTCTATTCTCATTCTGTGCATTCTCTGCTTCCTTTTGCAATAGCAAACAAAACCACCAAATTGATCAATGTAGCATCCATTCAGGGAGAAGGAAATGGCAACCTACTCCAATATTCTTGCCTAGAGAATCCCGTGGACAGAGGAGCCTGGTGAGCTGCTGTCCATAGGGTCACACAGAATTGGACACGACTGAAGCCACTTAGCATGCATGCATGCATTGGAGAAGGAAATGGCAACCCACTCCAGTGTTCTTGCCTGGAGAATCCCAGGGGCAGAAGAGCTCGGTGGGCTGCTGTCTATGGGGTCACACAGAGTCGGACACGACTGAAATGACTTAGCAGCAGCAGCAGCATCCATTCGATATATAGTGATTCTCTGTGACAAAAGAGTAGGATACGAATGACATATTCCAGGACATAAATTATTTTTTCTTTGACTTGTCATACTTTTTTTTCTCAAATGTTATCATTAAACACTTAGCATGTTAGCCTATATCCTTGTATTCAGACTTATAAACTATTTGTAATAAACTAAAATAATTCATGTAATATTTATCAAGATGACCTTAACATGATCCTCAGCTTGACTAAATTTTACAGAGTTTTCTTTTCTTTTTTTTTTCTGACTCTAACTCTGACCACCTTTTACTTAGAGCTTTACTTTAGAAAATGTGCTACTGCAAATTCTTTCTCAGCTTCTCGAATGGAGATAAATCCCAGTCTCTTGCAAGGTTTATAACCCTGGAATGTCATCCCCAAGGATCTGGGAGCTATTCCATTAAAATGTAACCATCAAGAAAGATAGGATTTTTATTTTCACAGAGAGAATCCTCCCATTCTCTTTGTGAGGACAGGGGTCTAACTTCAGTAAGTTGTTTAGTCACTAAATCGTCTGACTCTTTTTGACCCTGTGGACTATAGCCTGCCAGGTTCCTCTGTCCATGGGATTTCCCTGGCAAGAATACTGGAGTGGTTGCCATTTCCTTATCTAGGGGATCATTCTGAATCAAAAATGCAGCCAAGATCTCCTGTATTGGCAAATGGATTCTTTACCATTGAGCCACCAAGGAAGCCAACTTCACTAAGTGCCGATTAGCAAAAACACATGGCCTAATCACAACCTCAGCTCAGTTCAGTTCAGATGCTCAGTCGTGTCCAACTCTTTGTGACCCCATGAATCACAGCACTCCAGGCCTCCCTGTCCATCACCAACACTTGGAGTTCACTCAGACTCGCGTCCATCAAGCCAGTGATGCCATCCAGCCATCTAGTCCTCTGTCGTCCCTTTCTGCTCCTACCCCCAATCCCTCCCAGAATCAGAGTCTTTTCAAATGAATTGACTCTTCACATGAGGTGGCCAAAGTACTGGACTTTTAGCTTTAGCATCATTCCCTCCAAAGAAATATCAGGGCTGATCTCCTTCAGAATGGACTGGGTGAATCTTGCTGTCCAAGGGCCTCTCAAGAGTCTTCTCCAACACCACAGTTCAAAACCATCAATTCTTCATTGCTCAGCTTTCTTCACAGTCCAACTCTCACCTCCATACATGACCACTGGAAAAACCATAACCTTGACTAGATGGACCATTGTTTTAGCAAAGTAATATCTCTGCTTTTCAATATGCTATCTAGGTTGGTCATAACTTTTCTTCCAAGGAGTAAGTCTCTTTTAATTTCATGGCTGCAATCACCATCTGCAGTGATATTGGAGCCCCCCCAAAAAAATAAAGTGTGACACTCTTTCCACTGTTTCCCCATCTATTTCCCATGAAGTGATGGGACCAGATGCCATGATCTTCGTTTTCTGAATGTTGAACTTTAAGCCAACTTTTTCACTCTCCACTTTCACTTTAATCAAGAGGCTATTTAGTTCCTCTTCACTTTCTGCCATAAGGGTGGTGTCATTTGCATATCTGGAGTTATTGATATTTCTCCCAGCAATCTTGATTCCAGTTTGTGCTTCTTCCATCCCAGAGTTTCTCATGACATACTTTGCATATAAGTTAAATAAGCAGGGTGACCATATACAGCCTTGACATGCTCCTTTTCCTATTTGGAACCAGTCTGTCATTCCATGTCCAGTTCTAACTGTTGCTTCCTGACCTGAATATAGGTTTCTCAAGAGGCAGGTCAGGTGGTCTGGTATTCCCACCTCTTTCAGAATTTTCCAGAGTTTATTGTGATCCACACAGTCAAAGGCTTTGCCATAGTCAATAAAGCAGGAATAGATGTTTTTTCTGGAACTCTCTGGCTTTTTCCATGATCCAGCAGATGGTGGCAATTTGATCTCTGGTTCCTCTGCCTTTTCTAAAACCAGCTTGAACATCAGGAAGTTCATAGTTTATGTATCGCTGAAGCCTGGCTTGGAGAATTTTGAGCATTAATTTACTAGCATGTGAGATGAGTGCAATTGTGCGGTAGTTTGAGCATTCTTTGTCCTTGTGTTTCTTTGGGATTGGAATGAAAACTGACTTTTTCCAGTCCTGTGGCAACTGCTGAGTTTTCCAAATTTGCTGGCATACTGGGTGCAGCACTTTCACAGCATCATCTTTCAGGATTTGAAATAGCTCAACTGGAATTTCATCACCTCCACTAGCTTTGTTCATAGTGATGCTTTCTAAGGCCCACTTGACTTCACATTCCAGGATGTCTGGCTCTAGGTGAGTGATCACACCATCATGATTATCTTGGTCATGAGGATCTTTTTTGTGCAGTTCTTCTGTGTATTTTTGCCACCTCTTCTTAATATCTTCTGCTTCTCTTAGGTCCATACCATTTCTGTCCTTTATGGAGCCCATCTTTGCATGAAATATTCCCTTGGTGTCTCTAATTTTCTTGAAGAGATCTCTAGTCTTTCCCACTTTGTTGTTTTCCTCTATTTCTTTGCATTGATCACTGAGGAAGCCTTTCTTATCTCTTCTTGCTATTCTTTGGAACTCTGTATTCAGATGCTTATATCTTTCTTTTTCTCCTTTGTTTTTTCGTTTCTCTTCTTTTCACAGATATTTGTAAGGCCTCCTCAGACAGCCATTTTCCTTTTTTGCATTTCTTTTCCATGGGGATGGTCTTGATCTCTGTCTCCTGTACAATGACCCTCATTCCATAGTTCGTCAGGCACTCTATCTATCAGATCTAGGCCTTTAAATCTATTTCTCACTTCCACTGTATAATCATAAGGTATTTCATTTAGATCATACCTGAATGGTCTAGCGGCTTTCCCTACTTTCTTCAATTTCAGTCTGAATTTGGCAATAAGGAGTTCATGATCTGAGCCACAGTCAGTTCCTGGTCTTGTTTTTGTTGACTATAGAGCTTCTCCATCTTTGGCTGCAAAGAGTATAATCAATCTGATTTCCTTGTTGACCAAATGGTGATATCCATGTGTAGAGTCTTGTCTTGTGTTGTTGGAAGAAGGTGTTTGCTATGACCAGTGCATTGTCTTGGCAAAATTCTACTAGTCTTTGCCCTGCTTCATTCCACATTCCAAGGCCAAATTTGCGTGTTACTCCAGGTGTTTCTTGACTTCCTACTTTTGCATTCCAGTCCCGTATAATGAAAAGGACATGTTTTTTGGGTGTTAGTTCTAAAAGGTCTTGTAGGTCTTCATAGAACTGTTTAACTTCAGCTTCTTCAGTGTTACTGGTTGGGGCATAGACTTGGATTACCGTGATATTGAATGGTTTGCCTTGGAAACGAACAGAGTTCATTCTGTCATTTTTGAGACTGCATGCAAGTACTGCATTTTGGATTCTTTTGTTGACCATCATGGCTACTCCATTTCTTCTAAGGGATTCCTGCCCACAGTAGTAGATATAGCAGTTATCTGAGTTAAATTCACCCATTCCAGACCATTTTAGTTTGCCGAATCCTAGAATGTCGACATTCACTCTTGCCATTTTCTGTTTGACCACTTTCAATTTGTCTTGATTCATGGACCTGACATTCCAGGTTCCTATGCAATATTGCTCTTTACAGCATCGGACCTTGCTTCTATCACCAGTCACATCCACCACTGGGTATTGTTTTTGCTTTGGCTCCATCCCTTCATTCTTTCTGGAGTTATTTCTCCTCTGATCTCCAGTAGCATATTGGGCACCTACTGACCTGGGGAGTTCCTCTTTCAGTATCCTTTCATTTTGTCTTTTCATACTGTTCATGGGGTCCTCAAGGCAAGAATACTGAAGTGGTTTGTCATTCCCTCCTCCAGTGGATCACATTCTCTCAGACCTCTCCACCATGCCAGCCCATTTTTGGTGGCCCCACAGGGGATGGCTTAGTTTCATTGAGTTAGACAAGGCTGTGATCCTAGTGTCATTTGATTGACTAGTTTTCTGTGATTATGGTTTCAGTGTGTCTGCCCTCTTGCAACACCTACTGTCTTACTTGGGTTTCTCTTACCTTGGTCGTGGGGTATCTCTTCATGGCTGCTCCAGCAAAGCGCAGCAGCTGCTCTTTACCTTGGATGAGGTGTATCTCCTCACCACCGCCCCTCCCAACCTTTAATGTGGAATCGCTCCTCTAGGCCCTCTGGCGCTCGTGCAGTCACTGCTCCTTGGACCTGGGGTCACTCCTCATGGCCACAGCCACTGTCTCGGGCGTGGGGCAGCTCCTCCTGGCCTCTGCCTCTAGGGCATGGGGTCCTCCTGACTTCTGCCCCTGACCTCACATCACAGCCTACCTTTGCCCTAATGTTCTTCATTACTTTTTCTTTTTCACTCACTCACCCTAGGGTTAAAAAACTGTGTTGTCCTTTGTTTCAGTAGAGCTGAGTTCAGTCTTTCCTCCCTTGTCCTTTGTTTCAGTAGAGCTGAGTTCAGTCTTTCCTCCCTATTACATAGTCTTACTCGGTATTTGCAGTTCAGTTCAGTTCAGTGGCTCAGTCGTGTCTGACTCTTTGCGACCCCATGAATCACAGCACGCCAGGCCTCCCTGTCCATCACCATCTCCCGGAGTTCACTCAGACTCACGTCCATCGAGTCTGTGATGCCATCCAGCCATCTCATCCTCTGTCATCCCCTTCTCCTCCTGCCCCCAATCCCTCCCAGCATCAGAGTCTTTTCCAATGAGTCAACTCTTCGCATGAGGTGGCCAAAGTACTGGAGTTTCAGCTTTAGCATCATTCCTTCCAAAGAAATCCCAGGGTTGATCTCCTTCAGAATGGACTGGTTGGATCTCCTTGCAGTCCAAGGGACTCTCAAGAGTCTTCTCCAACATCACAGTTCAAAAGCATCAATTCTTCATTGCTCAACCTTCTTCACAGTCCAACTCTCACCTCCATACATGACTACTGGAAAAACCATAGCCTTGACTAGACAGACCTTATTCGGCAAAGTAACGTCTTTGCTTTTGAATATGCTATCTAGCTTGGTCATAACTTTTCTTCCAAGGAGTAAACGTCTTTTAATTTCATGACTGCAATCACCATCTGCAGTGATTTTGGACCCCCAAAAATAAAGTCTGACACATTGCAGTAGTCTTGAATAAAATCGTCCTTCTTTATTTAACTATAGAATGCAGTTCTTTTTGAGAGTATCCATAAATGCTTATATATGTATTAACATGATATAAAATAAGTTTTCTATTTTGTGGTGAGAAGCAGTAAGAAATCTAGGCTCTGTCTATGAAATAACTGTCCAATTTTTTATTCAGTGTCTGATTTTATACACAATATTTCACATGCAACATCTTATTCAATTTCCAAATTTAATTATTATTAGATTTAATTATATTTTGACTCAAAATTCTGCATTTATGAGAGCTGATAACACTATAAGATAAAAAAAAATCACTACAAATTGCTTACTTAAGTTTCACTTGGACTATAGAAAATGGTTAAAATATAGTCAGGTTAATGAAAATGCAAAAGTTTAACCTAAACAGCTTTCAAAATATGCATCACAAACATTTCATAGTTGGTCTGTTTTCTTTTGTTTAGGATAATTGCCAAATTAAATATAGTTTGGATACTAGTAAATTTAGTCTTTAGCCAAAGAAACCTAATTTTCTTAGGTTTTCTTAGGTTTATAGAATTTTCTTCATATCGATATTATAAGAAAGAAAAATTAATAGATTCATATCCTTTTAAAAAGAAAAGCTAGTCTAGGCTATAGGTAAACCAACCCTTACCATGCCTACACCTACATGATTGACAAGATATGCCTTTTTTTTTACTTTATTTTTTTGGTTGCACTAGGTCTTTATTGCTGCATATGGGCTTTCTCTAGTTGTGGTGAGTTGGGGTTATTCTTCATTGCAGTTCATGGGTTTCTCACTGCAGTGGCTTCTCTTATTGCGGAGCTCATGCTATAGGTGCCCAGGCTTCAGTAATTTTTTAACTGAATTAATTGTAGACTCAGTAGTTGTGACACAAGGATTATAGGGCACAGACTCAGCAGTTGTGGTGCGTGGACTCAGTTGCTCTGCAGCATGTGGGGCATTTCTGGACCAGAGATTGAGCCTGTGTCCCCTGCAATGGCAGGCAGATTCTTATTCATAGTAACCAGGGAAATCCTGCCTTTTTTGTTTTATATGGAAATGTTTTGTATCTAAAATCATTTAAAAAATCAAAGCATAATTTTATATCACTTTTTTGAAAATACTAAAAGAAAATACTGAAATTTTAAATTATGCTATATTTAAAGTGTCCTTAAATATTTAGAGCAAGAGTCTATGTAATATGAATTGCCTTTTCATTTTCTACATATATCTACTGTAGCAAAGAATAACTTACTAAATGTCTTCAGGCATAAATGGAGAACATAAAACCTTATCTTACAAGTATTATCTAAATATTCCCTGCTGGATAAAGGGAGATAGGCTAAGCTTCCAAACATCAAGATTTAAAGAGCTATCATTCATCACATATATGACTGGCATTGAATATTGATCTATGCATTTAGAAAGGCTTTACCACATTTCTCAACAGTATGTGTAATAGGTGTTGATGGTACTTAGTAGAATAGCTTTTTGACATGAAAATTACTTATGTCCAGTATAATCATTCAGATTCTGACAGTTCAAATGCTTATCCTAACAGAGATGACTTTGCTCTTGCTAGGTAGTGAAACTGACATGAGGATTGCTGAAGGAAATAAAATATGCAGCACTCTAGTTTGTGTTAAAAACAGTCTTCTCATTTTGCTTAAGAATTTTGAGATCCATACAGTGATTCAAAGCTAAAACATTTGAAAACGATATGCTAGTTTTATTTTAGCCAACACATTTTGAACATTCACTGAGTACTCCAAAGGGTTTATAGTAATACAGGGATGTCTTTGTAATGTATTAGAAGGTTTTTGAATGAATTTGGAAAAATGCAAATGAATGAAAGGTTTTAAATCATTTAGTCTGGCCTAGTATCTAGAGGTTGGAGTTCAAATATGTCTCCAAATACAGAGTTCTTTTGAGAGTTAGTTGAGTATCTTAATTGCTTAAAATAATCTGTGATTATAAATAAAGGACAATTGTATGGATATTAGAAGATGACAATTATTACTGTAGACTTAATTTTCAGAGAAGATTTCTGTAATTAATGAAGACTTAACCTTTAGAATACTTAATGAGTATAGTGAAGGAGAAAGTTATTTTAAATGGAAGAAACCTATTTTCAGTACAGGTATACCTCCTTTTATTGCACTTTGTTTTATTGAGCTTCACAGATAGTGCACCATTTTTCCAATTTGAAAGTCTGTGGCAATCAAGCATCAAACAAGTGTATAGGTGTGGTTTTTCCAACAGCATTTGCTCACTCTGCATTTCTGTATCACATTTTGCTAATTCCCACAATATTTCAAGCTTTTAAATTACTATTGTATTTGTCATCGTGATATATCATCAGTCTTTGATCTTACAACTGAAACTTGGTGAAACTTCAGATCCCTAGTAAGAGTTTAGTATTAAAGTATTTTTTAATGAAGTTTTGTATTTTTTTAAATATAAAATACACCATGCAACAAGAACAGATAATATATTCTTCTCAATTACACATATAGCATTTTCCAATGTAGACCATATTTCTGGGCCACAGAGCAAAACAATAGAAACAGATATCATGCAAAGTATGTTCCATATCATAAAATAAACTAGAAATCAATAACAAAATGGTATCTGGAAAATTTGGCAATTAAGAATAAAGCTGCTGTAAATATCCTTGTGTGGGTTTTTGTGTTTACATAAACCTTCAACGTCATGGGGTAAATAACAAGAATCACTGATGAATTATTTAGTATTATAGAAGTATGTTTAGCTTGTAAGAAACTGCAAAACTGTCTTCTGAAGTTGTACAATTTTGTATCCCCACTAACAATGATTATAATAAACCCCTTGTAGCTCAAACAGTAAAAAAAAATCTGCCTGCTATGCAGGAGACTTGATTTGATTCCTTGGTCAGGAAGATTCTCTGGAAAAGGGAATGGCAATCCACTCCAATGGACAGAGGAGCCCTTCTAGCTACAGTCTGTGGGTTCACAGAGTCAGACACGACTAAGTGACTAACACTACTAGTACTAACAATGAATAAAAATTTCTGTTGCCATCCTTGCCAGTGTTTTGCGTTGTCAGTGTTTTTGATTTTGGCCCTTCTGATAGGTGTGTGGTAGTATCTAATGATCTCTTGAATTAATATTTTGCTGATAATATAATATATGGCTCGTCATTTCATATGCTTGTTTGCCATCTGTATTTATTCTTTGGTAAGTTGTCTATTAAAGTCTTTGATCCATTTATTAATCAGGCTACTTGCATTCTTACCGATGAGTTTTAAGGGTCCCTTGTATATTTTAGTAACTTTTATCAGATGTGCTATTTTTTTTCAAATGTTTTCACTAAATCAGTGGATTATTTCTAATTAGTTTGATTGTCTTCTGCAGAGCAAATTTTTTTTAAAATTTTAATGAAGTCATTATTTCTTTCATGGATTGTCTCTGCTGTTACATTTTAAAAAGCATCTCTGTGTGCAAGGTCATCTATGTTGTCTCTAGAGGTTTTAAAGTTGGTTTTGCATTTTTGAATTTAGATCGAAAATACATTTTATCTGGTGAAGATTGTGAGTATCCTGCCTAGATTCACTTTTTTTTCCGTGTTAATGATCAATTGTTTCAGCCTTTTTTTGTCCCATTGTATTGCCTTTGTTCTTTAAAGATAGTTGACTATATTTATAGGAGTCTGTTTCTGGTCTCTACTCTCTTACATTGATTCTTTCACCAAAACCACACAGTCTTGGTTACTGTAGCTTTGCTGTAAGTTTTGATGTCAACAGCAATCGTCCAACTTTGTTCTCCTTCAATGTTCTGTTGGCTGCTCTAATTCTTTTGCCTCTCCGTATAAACTTTAGAATTAATTTGTTGAGCATAAAATAAGAAAATAATTTTCTAGAATTTGATTGTAATTGCATTGGACATATAGATCAAGTGGAAAGAACTGATACTTCTTATCGATGACTAGTCAAATTGATATGTAAAATCCTAGACTTTTCCCAACCTTGGAGCAATTATGCTGAGTCATGCCAGCTGAGTACTTTTCATGAAGTTGACTAAGACCTTAGGAAGGCCTACATTACAACTAACATTTTCTCTCTGTTCAGATCTACTTATTTGCCCTCATTTCCAAATATATTGATCCATAATATTTTATTTGCTAATTTGTCTCAGATTTCCCTTTTCAAAGAAAATAGTTTTGAACAGATTTTCAAAACAGTGGGTCAGTTTCTCAGATTCTTGTCTAATAATTTTGGAATTAACTAGAGGAAGACATCTCGGTTTCAGGCTTCTCTTTCTAGTCTTGATCCTTAAACACTGCACTGACTTAGCAGCTTCCCAATGTCTTTAAACATTTTTAAAAATAAATTATTCAGCTTTTCCAAATAACATTAGCAAGAGGGCCAAAGTGACCTAAACTTTCATTCCCAAAAATATATTTCTTTATCCTCAAAGCAATTTAAAATTTAACTGTAGTATTATACATTTTTCAAGCTTCCCAGGTGGCACAGTGGTAAAAGAGTCCTCCTGCCAATGCAGGAGACACAAGAGACACAGGTTTAATTCCTGGATTGGGGTGAGTCCCCTCGAGTAGGAAATGGCAACCTACTGCAGTATTCTTTCTTGGGAAATGCCATGGAGAGAGAAGCGTGGCAGACTATAGTCCATGGGATTGTGAAGTGTCAGACACAGCTGAGTATGAGTGCTGTGCTATGATTAGTTGCTCAGTGGTGTCTGATTCTGTGACCCCCATGGACAATAGCCTGCTAGGCTCCTCTGTCCATGGGGATTCTCCAGGCAAGAATATTGGAGTGGGTTGCCATAACCTCATCCAAGGGATCTTTCCAGCCCAGAGAGAAAACCCAGGTTTCCTGCATTGCAGGAGGGTTCTTTACCATCTCAGCCACCAGGGAAGACCACACGCATTGCACTCCTATTATACATGTTTAGATTACACAGTGTATGGTCATGCCAGTGTCAGAACTGAGCTGGATAAACATAGGTCTGATTAATGTCTTATAGTCTTATGTATGTCCTCGATAATTGTATCCAATGTGCTGCTGTGTTGTGCTTAGTCACTCAGTTATGTCTAAATCTATGACCCTATAGACTGAAGCTCTTCTGTCTGTGGAATTCTCCAGCCAAGAATACTGAAGTGGGTTCCCATTTCCTTCCCCAGATGTCTTCCCGACCCAGCGATTGAACCTGTGTCTCTTGCACTGAAGGTGCATTCTTTATTGCTGAGCCACTGGTGTAGTACCTGAAATTTAGTATGAAAAGAAGTAACTGATTATGCATCATATCTTTATGAGCTAAAATAAAGGATAATGACCGACTGTTTGATTGTCAGGGAGCACTATGTGTTTTAATTAGCACTTTTTACAAAAGGATTGTGAAAAATGAGCATGAATAATTTGATACCAGACAGCAGTACTTTATTGTTCTTAATGTTGATAGCAGTCATAGTGCAACAGAAATTCATT
Organism: Capra hircus; assembly: GCF_001704415.2. Taxonomy (NCBI): domain Eukaryota; kingdom Metazoa; phylum Chordata; class Mammalia; order Artiodactyla; family Bovidae; genus Capra; species Capra hircus. Next base: position 100,399,201 of record NC_030808.1, read on the forward strand.
TAGAGATTTTGACAGATTATGAACAGAAACATGACTTTTTACTTAAGTATATAATTATAAGCATTAACCAGTTTTGAGAATGTTTTCTCACATTTGTGTTTCTCCGTATCTACATAAATATTGACATTGCATTTTGTCATGTATCACCTTGACTTTTTAAAATAGATAAAAATGGAGTTTCTTTCCTAGTCTTCAAACAAAGTAGAATTAACCATTACATATTGACTCCCTGTCACATTTCATAGGCCATAACATAAATATCCAGACTTCATAACTTTTAATAGGAATAATCAGTCATACATTTTCTTTTTTTATGAAATTCCAGTGAATAGCTACCATTCCCCAAATAAACAGCAGTAAATTTAATGTTATTACATAGATTTCTTTCATATAATTTGGTCTAATAATTTTTGCAGCTCAAAACTCTTTATAATAAGCATTACAAAGCTTATTATAGAATTACATAAAAATATTCATTAAGAGAGAACATGTTAAACCTTTTAAAGTAATTTAATCACATAAAGAAGTAGTTTCTGTGTCACATAATAAGTACTAATATACTCAAAGTAGATTCACTGAGTTTTTAAAATGTTAGATTTTTCATTCTTTTCACTTGAGGACCTGTAACTTATTAAGTGACACACTGAATTTTTTACTGAAAAACAATCTTCAAATTGATCATCATATTTCTGTGATGGTCCTTGTATTATAGAAGAAAAGCTAAGCAGGCTATTAGGTCACAGAATTGAGTATACAGTTTAGGTCTTATTATTTCTATGACCTTGAGTAGTAATCCTGAGGCTTTTTTCTTTTTTTATATAGTGAAGATAAAAGAGTCATTATATTTTTTTTCTAAAAGATCTTTGTGGATACCAGATGAAATAATTTATTAAAAGTCCTGTAATTATTAGATGCCATTACCATTAAGTAATAAGTTTTATCAATAAGAAATCCCCTTTATCCTTAATGTTTTCTATGTTATAAAAGTAGTAAAAAATAGAGAGTTTTGAGCATATTTAGTGTAAGATCTTATTCTTAATATACTCATTCTATATTTTCATTCTGTGGTTTAAATTTAAAGAAATTTCATGGTTATTTTTGAAGCAAAATATGAAAGCATTCAATTAAATTAAAAACACTGATTGATGGTCCATGAAGCATTGTGAAGAGATATTAAAAAATAAGCAAAGATAAATAACATGTGTTATTTCCTTCAAAATTGCTGAATATACTAGGAATTTGATGATGAGGAAAACAGATATATGTTAGTAAATAAGAGAGGGAGAGGGTGGGATGATTTGGGAAAATGGCATTGAAGCATATATAATATCATATGTGAAATGAATCACCAGTCCAGTTTTGATACATGATACAGGATGCTCGGGGCTGGTGCACTGGGATGACCCAGAGGGATGGTATGGGGAGGGAGGTGGGAGGGGGGTTCAGGATGGGGAACACGTGTACACCAGTGGCAGATTCAAGCTGATGTGTGGCAAAACCAACACAATATTGTAAAGTAATTAGCCTCCAATTAAAATAAATAATTTAAATAAAAAAAACAATTATTATGGTAACAAGGCCAAACAAAAGAATTGCTCAGGGCTCTCCCGGTGGTCCAGTGGTAAGAAATCAACCTTGCAACACAGGGGACACTGGTTCAATCACTGGTCCAGGAAGATCCCACATGCCACCACGAACGAGGCCTGTGTGCCACAGCTAGAGCCTTTGCTCTGGAACCCGTGAGCCACAACTACTGAGCATACGTGCAGCCATCACTGAAGCTCTTGTACCCAGAGTCTATGCTCCACAACAAAGGAAGCCCTCAAACCGCAACTAGAGAGGGGCCCCCACTCTTCACAACTAGAGAAAGCCTCTGTATAGAAATGAAGACCCAGTGAAGCCAAAGAATAAATAAAGAAAGAAAGAATTGCTCAGTAAGGTTATATGAAACATACTATAATACCACTGAGTAAGGAGACAGTATTTTTTATTTTTGTTATTTATTTATTTTTGGCTGCATGGTTTACGGGATCCTAGTTCCCCAACCAGGAATCAAACCCATGCCCCCAGGATTGGAAGTGCAGAGTCTTAACCACTGGATCTCCAGGGAGGCCCCAGGAGACAGTCTTTTTAAATATTAGAACTAAAGGAATATTTCCTAGAATAATACAAATTTATTTAGAATTTAAAAATTAAAAAAAAAATAGAGCATAGAAGAGCGACAGGGACAGAAAAGAGTAAGCTTAGTGAAGACAGAACATTACAAAAAGTGCTTGACCAGAGAACAATTCTGCTGTAATTGAAGAAGGGTACGAATTGTAGCACTGGAGTAGCTTCAGAGATATGGATTTCTTAATTTCATAGATGGCCAAACAGGTCTTATAAGGATCATGAACATTTTTCTCCATAAAGAAGAGAGAGCTATTGAAAATTTTAAAAAGTAGATATGGATTTTTTGTTTGTTTGTTTGTTTGGCAAGTAATTCAAACTGAGATCAATGAAAACTGACAAATGAAACATATGGATAAATAAAGTCAAGTGAGGAAATTATTACTGTAAATCAGTTGTGAAATAATGAGATCTGAATTAGGATTTGACAAGAATATATAGTTGACCAATACACATCGTGGAGTTAATGTCTAACTGGATTGGGTAGAGATGCAAAAGAGAGAGCATGTGAAGATAGTTTTGAGATTGAGTTACAATGAGGAAACTCTAAGTGAAATAGGAAGTAGTAAATAGAAGAAATTTGGGGTGAAGGAAGGAGGAGGAATGGTTAAAAGTATTTATAGATCTCCTAATGATATGCCAGACACGTTATCAGGCCTTGGACATAGATGAAGTTTAAGGACTGTAAGCTGTGTCTTTAACTTCTAACATGTCCTGCTTGCCTGAAATGGGCTGGAACCAGAATAGCCATGTGAATTTTGAGGTTTTACAAACATTCAGTCCATACATGTGTCTTGTGCTGTGCTGTGCTAAGTCCCTTCAATTGTGTCTGACTCTTTGCGACCTCACAGACTGTGGCCTACCAGGCTCTTTTGTCCATGGGATTCTCCAGGCAAGAATACTGGAATGGATTGCTGTTTCTTACTCCAGGGATCTTCCTGATGCAGGGATGGAACATGTGTCTCTTCCATCTCCTGCATTGGCAGGCGGATTCTTTACCACTGGTGCCACCTGGGAAGCCCAGAAAATGAATAATTGGCTTGGGTCCAAGTAATTGGACACACTCTCAAGGATGCTCATTTTGGAAGTTCATCTTTTTCGTTTGTTTGTTTGTTTCTAATTGGATTGGTTTACATACAAGAAAAGATAGGCATTTAAATTGAAGCAAAGTCAAGTGCAAAATATAGGTATTAGTTCATTGTCAGTCTGAGATCAATGAAAGCCTTATCTAGAAAGAGGTTCAGAGAAGACAGAAATCAAGAAACAGAAAACATGTAAAAAATTAAACACATACACATTTATTTAAGTTGAGAGATAGGAACCGCCCTCACCCCAGAAGAAAAAAATCCCAAATCAATAGGTGGCAAGCACAGAATTCTTAGTTTAGCAGTGAAATTAATTACTTCCAATTCCTCAAGACTGCAAGAGTAAATAATTTGTCTAGAAGTCAGTTCTGTGCACAACTGTCCCACATATAATTGGGATAATAGTGGTAGCATAATATGGTAGGTGTGATACCAAGACAAATATTTCCCATTTAACCTCAGAGACTAAAAGTGACAACTGAGAATAAAAGCCACTAGGTGTACTATGTTTAGTGACTCATCAGCTCCTCGTGTCACCACCCTGCAGTAGGACATCACCACCTTAGTTTACTTATTTCAGCATATTTGGTGCTCCAGGCTCATACTCCCTGTTATTATTACAGGCAGTGTGCTTGATGCAAAGTTAGGTTATCCTCTGGGAGAGCTCACATTTGTATAGTCATTTACTTCTTTCATTTTGGGAGAAGGAGTAGATCACTAAGTAGCTGTAACATCAAAAAAAGGTAAGGAGGATCCTAGTTCAGTTCAGTTCATTTCAGTCGCTCAGTCATGTCCGACTCTTTCTGACTCCATGAACTGCACATGCTAGGTCTCCATGTCCATCACCAACTCCCAGAGTCCACCCAAACCCATGTCCATTGAGTTGGTGATGCCATCCAACCATCCCATCCTCTGTCCCATTCTTCTGCCCTCAATCTTTTGTAGCATCAGTTCAGTTCACTCGCTCAGTAGTGTCCAACTCTTTGCAACCCCATGAATCGCAGCACGCCAGGCCTCCCTGTCCATCACCAACTCCTAGAGTTTACTCAGACTCATGTCCATTGAGTCTGTGATGCCATCCAGCCATCTCATCCTTGGTCGTCTCCTTCTCCTCCTGCCCCCAATCCGTCCCAGCATCAGAGTCTTTTCCAATGAGTCAGCTCTTCACATGAGGTGGCCAAGGTACTGGAGTTTCAGCTTTAGCATCAGTCCTTCCAAAGAACACCCAGGACTGATCTCCTTCAGAATGGACTGATTGGATCTCTTTGTAGTCCAAGGGACTCTCAAAAGTCTTCTCCAACACCACAGTTCAAAAGCATCAATTCTTCAGTGCTCAGCTTTCTTCACAGTCCAACTTTCACATCCATACATGACTATTAGGAAAACCATAGCCTTGACTAGACGGACCTTTGTTTGAAAAGTAATGTCTCTGCTTTTGAATATGTTATCTAGGTTGGTCATAATTTTCCTTCCAAGGAGTAAGAGTCTTTTAATTTCATGGCTGCAATCACCATCTGCAGTGATTTCGGAGCCCCCCAAAATAAAGTCTGACACTCTTTCCACTGTTTCCCCATCCATTTGCCATGAAGTAATGGGACCAGATGCCATGGTCTTAGTTTTCTGAATGTTGAGCTTTAAGCCAACTTTTTCACTCTCTTCTTTAACTTTCATCAAGAGGCTATTTAGTTCCTCTTCACTTTCTTCCATAAGGGTGGTGTCATCTGCATATCTGAGGTTACCCGTCTTTATGTCATATGAAATCCAGTATAATATCTAGGACTTTCTTCTTTCCGGTATGTGTATGCTATGAAGAGAGGGGGCTTCCCTCATGGCTCTGCTATAAAGAATCCACCTACAATGCAGCAGACACAGATTTGATCCCTGGGTTGGGAAGATCCCCTGGAGGAGGGCATGGTAACCCATTCTAGTATTCTCACCTGGAGAATCACTGCAGACAGAGGAATCTGGCAGGCTACAGTCCATGGGTTCACAAAGAGTCGGACCCGACAGAAGTGACTGAACACATGTGCACGCAGGGAGTGCAGTGTGATGTCAGATGCTGCAGAACATGACTCCACCAAAACCCAGTAAAATCCACTAACATTCAAAACATCATCTTAATTTGTGGGAGGCTTTTCTCTGAGGTATAAATAAAATACTCAGTATTAACAACATCTTTGCCTCCTCTGTTCTTCAAAGTTCTGTGTATTGTTTTATACACAACTGGTTGGAGGAAAGGGAATAGTATCTTAATCAAAAGTAGAAGATAGTCATAGGCCCTACTCTAACTGAGACACAACATCTGTGCTCATATTCCCATGGCTAGAAGTAAGTTAAACGATCACATCTTATTGCAAAGGAAGCTGGAAATTTCAGCCCAATTTTGTGCCCAAGAAGAGGAGTAAAAGAACACATACCAGTTACTCTGTTTCTTCTCTGGTTTGCCAGTTTGCTTTCTGGCCTCTTCATATCCCATACAAATAGCAGTCACTTAATCCTCAAGGATTCAATCACAATCAGAATAATTTAGGTTATGTTCATTAACTGACAAAGGCAGTGTCTTAGTAGCTTAATGCCACTTAAATTTTTTTGTCACTCCACAATACAAGCCCGGTATAGTTTAGCAGAGGGGTTCTGATTATAGTGATCACATAGGGAATCAATGTGGTAGAAGCTTCAGAAAGGTGTATACTTCCGTTGTCACCATGGCAGGGGGAGCAGAACACAGAACTCATATAACTGTTGCCAACATTTCGTTAGCTAATGCAAGCAACTCGTCCATAACAGCTTCCAAAATTTTAGAGTAGTAATGTTCCCAGGAGGAGAAATGCAATATGTATATTAGATCTTTATGACCTTTCTTCAATTCCAATTATTTCATTCACTTCAAAGTCCCAAATATCTAGTAACTGTACAATAGTCTCCATTAGGTCATTGTTTGTATGGTTATTCATGACTTATCAAGCTGTGAACTGCAAAGAAATTTGTCCTTCTCATCCAGTATGTAATGATGAACAAGGAGAAAATGACCACTTTGCACACTTCAAGAGTGGAGATGGAATGTCACATACAGAGGTCACTGGTTTATAAAAATCATGAAATCTTACTGAGTAGACTTTGTAAAAGTTTACTTCTATGTTGACAGGAGAAGTTCCTTAACTAGATTCCGATTCTGCTCTTTGGAAGGAATAGCATTGTCAAGTATCTTCAGTGTCTTGTGTGTGTGTGTGTGTGTGTGTGTGTGTGTGTGTGTGTGTGTGTATGCCCCCACACACACACACACTTGAGCAAGCATGCCCACCTTAATGATATCCTTCCTCACTCTCATCCTTTGATTGCATCATCTAAAGTGGTCCTTTGGAAATGTGTTCTCATTGGGGCCTACACAGCTTCCACAGCTTTTATCCTACTATTGAAAGTTTGGGGGCAAAGAAATGTTTTAATCCTTAATAGAGAAAGCCACAATTACATTAAGCTCTTGCTATTCTTGGTAACACAGTTTCCCCAAAAGAAAGACAAGAAGGTTCGTCTGTTTCCTTCTAGAAATATCTGTGTTCCAGTAAGTTTTTTCCTTCCTAGACATAGGTCTTAAGATGGCTTTATTTCTCAGTTTCTTCAGATCTATTCACCCTCTTTCAGCACAAGGCTATTTGAAATTATAGGTTTAGGTGGAAAGAAAGACCCTTAGTTTGTACTTTGTCACAAGGCTGAGTGATCTTGTTTAATGGGAAGTTTAATGGACATTTATCACTCAAACAACTTTGGACTCATTTACTAGATTTTGAGGCCAGAAGCAGCTGGGATTTTTAACTGGCAAGGCCACACATTTCTGGACTTTATTTATTCTCTTACATTTCTGCCTGAAAACTGTCAACTCTTTTCTGTGCTTGGGCTCATTTCTCTTGTTTAGTACTCTGGTAAAAGCGGAAAATAAATGCCAACAAACACTATCACTCCATTTCTTTCCAAACACTTCCCACAGAGCTGCAGTCTTGTTAAGGACATGGACTGCCTTCCAAGTTCCCAACCATAACAGTTTTGCCAACTGTATTGTCTCTTCATAAAATAGATCTTTAGTTTTCTAACTGCTGATACCAGTTTCCTCATAGATCACTCCTAAAATGTTTATCTATTTGTATCAGTTACGGCGGCACTCTGACCATCAAATAATTTCTGCACTGATTAAAGAAACCCTATAAAGCCTGAAACAAATAGCTCCATCATGAACAGTGGTACAAACTGCACAAAGTTACTTTCTAACTAATATGTTCTAAACACGCATTCCTAGTCTGTAGCCTATTCTTTACAAATCTGTTTATAACTTCTAGGAAGTCCAGTATCTATTATCTGATAAGAACATTTTTTTCTTTTCCAAACAAAGTGCTAGAATATGATATAATACAGTTTTTAATTCCACATCGCTCCTTTGTGCTATTACTGGCAAATACATTTCTAGATGCTATGGCCCCAACAATATATGCATATAGTTTTGTGCAGTTGATTGTAAAATCCATCACAAGAATAATGGATAATTTCTTAATAATGTCCTTTATAACTGTATAGTTAGTTTTGCTGTTGTTCTTTTTTTCCATGTGAATTCATATTACTAGGTGGGATCACTTACTTTAAGCCTGAAGCTAGTATTTCTTATAAAGCAGATCCGGTAGAAACAAATTATGTCTGTTTTTGTCTGTATGGGAATGCTTTATTTTTACTTCATTTTTGAAAGATAGCAGATAGCATTCCTGGATACATACTTCTATTGGACAAGATTTCTTTCTTTGCCTACCCTTTCCTTTGAAGACTATGAATATGACATCCTACTTCCTGACTTCCAATGTTTCTGGTGAGAAATAAGCTGGTAAACTTGGTGAGGTCCACTTCTAAGTGAGCAGTCATTATTCTCTTAAACTACTTTCAAGATTTTCTCTTTGACTTTGTCTTTCAGCATTTTTACTTCAATGTTTCTACTTGTAGATATCTGCATTTATCAGACCTGAGTTTGATGAAATTTCTGATGTATAGGTTAATGTTTTCAAAAAATACAGAAGTTTCCTGCCATTATTTCTCTAAATATTTTTCTCCTTCTTTCTTTTTCTCTTCTCTGGTACTACCATTATGTATATAGGCATACCTTGAAGATATTACATGCTCAGTTTCAGACCACCTCAATAAAGTGAATATTGCAATAAAGCAAGTTACACAATCTTTTTGTTTCCTAGTGCATATAAAAGTTATGTTCACATTATATTGTACTCTAAGGACAATAGCATTATGTCTAAAAACCCAGTATGTACATACCTTAATTAAAAATTCTTTATTACTAAAAATTGCTAACCATCATTTCAGTCTTCAATGAGTCATAATATTTTTGCTGATGGAGGATTTGAAAAATTTCAAAAATTACCAAAATATTACACTGAAATGCAAATGGAGCAACTAGTGTTGGAAGAATGGCACCTATTGATTTGCAATGTTGCCACAAACCTTTAATTTGCAAAAGAATGAAATATCTGAAAAGTACAATAAAGTGACATGCAGTAAAAGAAAGTATACCTATATGTTGGCGTGTTTAATGGTGTCCAGCTTTTAAAAACTTTATTTTTCTTCATTCTATTTTTTTCTTTTCTTCAAATTGTATGATCTTCAATCACTTATTATCTACTTGACTAAATCTTTCAGTTCAAATATACTCTTAAACCACTGTAGTAAATTTTTAAAATTTCTATTATTGTACTTTTCAACTCTAAAATTTTCATTTTATCCTTTTTGTATTATAATTTCTAAATTTTTGTACATATTCTTTATCTGATACTACTTTCTCATCATACCTTTCTTTGCCTGCTCAAATATGTTTTTCTTTAGTTCTATAAGTATGTTTATATTTGCTAATACAAAGTTTTTCTTTAAATCCAGCATTGGATGACTATAGCAGGTGACTTTTGTTGCCTGCTTAGTTTCTTTGGTGTATGGGTCATACTTTCCTGTTTCTTTTACATCTCTCTCTTTTTTTTAATTAGAAACTTGACATTTTATATAATATACTATGGCAGTTTGAGGTATTCTTCCTCCCTCTAGTATGGAGCTTGTTACTTGTTCATTTCCTTGTTTAATGACTGACTAGATTATTCTGGTGAGATCTATTTTGACTCCCCCCACCTTCCAGTGTGAAAATTCTTATGTTACTCCTAAGGGATACATCCTTGGGTATGTCCATAGTCACTGTAAGATGACAGTGATTTTTGGCAGAGCTCTCTTTCCTTGTCTTTCTCTTATTATACTGTGAGCTGATTGCTCTATTGTTTTCAACAGTACTCTGCATACTTTGCCTCACAGGCTAATCCAATCAAATTAAGGCTCCTTCCAAGGTAATGTTTCAAAGGTCAGTATTTGAGATTTATTCTGAACTCATAAGTGTTCTTCTTAGCCATGTCTTTCACTATTACTTTCTGAAAAACTGGCAGTCATGAAGTTTAGCCTATCTCTCGAGTGAATCTATAGATCTCCCCTAATTATTTCTTACTACCATTTCCACTATGTCTGAGAGTACCATTAGGCACAAACTTCTGCATAGTCTGCGGCATATGAAGCCAGTTCTTTTGGCAACACATCACAGCTCTCTGTTCTATGGCTGTGTCTCCCCACAGGAAAAAAACCTCTGAGCCATAGCATTAGTGCTAGGGATGGAGAAAATGACATTGTTTTAAGTGGCACTCCTACCTTACGTGCACAATGTATGTCAGTGCATGGAGGAAAACAGACTTAGGCCTACTTAGTTTGCCTTTCTTGTCATGGGACTCCCATCTGATAAGCCAGAGCAAAGGGTAATCAGGATCCCAGTATCCACAGTTGCATCCAACTTTAGGTAGAATTTCCGTTACATAAATGGGGGATGGACAGAATTAGATCAGTTCACTTCATTCATTCAGTCATGTCCAAGTCTTTGTAACCCCATGAGTCCCTACCTTTTGATATTATTTTCTAGAATCCAACCTCTCACTGGCAGGTTCCTGAAAGCAGGATACAAAATGCTGATGTCTTATCCCTCCTGAGCAGATGCTCTTCTGACTGGAAGCTGGAGGCAAGAGGGAGCCCTGCCTTCCTGGCTGTACCAGTTTGCAATAGCTTCTGCCTCACTGAGCTGGAAGGAAGAGGGATGGTGTGGGTCTTCATTAACATAGAACTCTAAAATTCTTACTGACTTTTACTAAATTTTCTTGGACAAGTGTGTTAATATGCTTTATGGCCTCCAGTTCTCTTCTAGGGAATGTAAATCTTGCTGTTCTATCAAATTTGTCATTCTTAGCAATTTTACTTGGGAGAAGATCCAGGGAACTCCTTTTTCCTTATCATGAAAAAAGAAAAAGTGAAAGTTAGTCAACTCAGTCATGTCTGACTCTTTGCGACACCATGGACTGTAGCCTGCTGGACTACATGGAATTCTCCAGGCAAGAATACTCAAGTAGATTCCCGTTTCCTTCTCCAGGGGATCTTCCCAAATCAGGGGTTGAACTCAGGTCTCCTGCATTGCAGGCAGATTCTTTACCATTTGAGCTACCGGGGAAGCCCCAAAGTGAAAATTGTGTCTGACTCTGCGACCCCACAGACTGTAGCCATCCAGGCTCCTCTGTCCATGGAATTTTCCAGCCAAGAATACTGGGGTGGGTAGCTGTTCCCTTCTCCAGGGTATCTTCCCAAGCCAGGGGTCAAACCCAGGTCTCCTACATTGCAGGTGGATTCGTTACCAGGTGAGGTACCTAGGAAGCCTACAGCATCATGGTGCAAGTGAAACTCCTATGTTCTACTTTTTAAATGAAAAACTTCCAGGTGCCTCACTTACTCCTGTGGTTAGTGTAACCAGGCTTCTATCTATGACAGTCTAAAATGTATTTCTTTAATCATCATGTGCACATGGTCCATTGGCACTGACAGAATTGGTATTCATCATCTTCAGTTCATTAGCGGCTCTCAGTCCAAACTATTTATGCTATTAGGAAGCCAAAAGACTTACCCCAGGTTCAGGGTGACTGCTCAGGATGATAAATTCTAATTATAGTCTGGGAATGAAGACCTTTTAAAATATGTGGGAACAGACCAACTTAGAAGGAAAAAGTTAAAATATTTGTGTTTATTTTAGTTTAACATCACTCCTTTCAGCTCAAAAACATTTATTTGATTTTGATAAAAAATACAGTGAACTTGTCTCTAACACATTTCATGCCCAAACTCCTAGATAAATGATAAACAGGTAATAGAAATGCATCGAGACTAATATAAATGGAGAGAAAATGATGAAAATGAAAGTGAAGTTGCTCAGTCACGTCCATCTCTTAGCAACCCCATGGAATATAGCCTGCTAGGCTCCTCCATCCATGGGATTCTCCAGGCAAGAATACTGGAGTGGGTTGCCATTTCCTTCTCCAGGGGATCTTCCTGACATAGGGATCGAATCTGGGTCTCCCACACTGCAGGCAGACTCTTGACCATCTGAGCCACCAAGGCTTCCTAAGAAAATAAGAGGAAATGAAAATGATAAAGGAAAGCAAATTTTTATAAATTTGGAGAATACGTAAAAGATGGAAGAGTAAGTGGTAAATGACAAGCACAGTGGGCAAACATATCCATGCTGCTGCTGCTGCTAAGTTGCTTCAGTTGTGTCCCACTCTGTGCGACCCATAGATGGCAGCCTACCAGGCTCCCCTGTCCCTGGGATTCTCCAGGCAAGAATACTGAAGTGGGTTGCCATTTCCGTCTGCAATGCATGAAAGTGAAAAGTGAAAGTGAAGTCGCTCAGTCGTGTCCAACTCTTAGCGACCCCATGGACTGCAGCTCACCAGGTTTTTCTGTCCGTGGGATTTTCCAGGCAAGAGTACTGGAGTGGATTGCCATTGCCTTCTCTGAAACATATCCATAGAGAGATGTTAAAGTTTATTTACATTGTAAAACAATAAATTTTAAATTTGAGACATCAATTTCCATTGGAAGTAATGATAAAAAAGGGTTTAAAACTTTAAATGATATTTTGGATTGACTGTGTCTGTCTGAAATTCACATACTGAAAGCCCTAACCTTCAGCACTTCTGATTGTGACTATATGTGGAGAGAGGGCCTTTATGAAGATAATTAAGTTAAAAGGAGACCATAATTGTGAGCCCTAATTCAGTCTGACTGGATTAGAACATAGGAACATCTGGATATATATATATATATCCAGACACACACACACACACAGATAGTGGTACAACCATGAAAGGAAGCAATAAGAAGGTGATTGTATTTAAGAGATGGAGAGAGTCCTCAGGATAAGCCAGCTGTTCTGGCACCCTGATTTTTTACTTTGAGCTTCGCAAACTGTAAGAAACAAATTTCTGTTGTGTAAATCATACAATCTGTGGTATTTTGTGTGGTAGCTTTCACAAAACAATACAAATGATCAGGTGAAACATTTGTACCCAAAGGCTGGGAATATTAACAAGGAGATTATCTCATTTTCCCACTTCTTGTGTGACATAAATGAAGAATACTTTTCATAGGCTTACTAGTAGACTGGACATGGCTGAGAAGAGCATCTGGGAGATAGAGGATCTTTTAATAGAATCCTTGAAACCCAAAAGCAAAGGGAAGAAAGGCTGGAAAAAGAAGCAGAACACATGACTTGAGTGACAGGTACAAATGTTGTAACATGCAAATAATAGGCATGTTAGAAGGAGAAGAGGGCTTCCCTGTGGCTCAGCTGATAAAGAATCTTCCTGTAATGAGAGAGACATAGGTTCAGTTTCTGGGTTGGGAAGATCCCCTGGAGAAAGGAAAGGTTACCCACTCCAGTATTCTGGCCTAGAGAATTCCATGGACTGTATAGGCCATAGGGTCACAAACAGTTGGATACTTCAGTATTCTTGCCCTGAGAACCCCATAAATGGTATGAAAAGGCAAAATAGTGTGACACCAAAAGATGAACTCCATAGGTCGGTAGGTGCCCAATATGCTACTGGAGAAGCGTGGAGAAATAACTCCAGAAAGAATGGAGACGGAGCCAAAGCAAAAACAACACCCAGTGGTGGATGTGGTGGTTGATGGAAGTAAAGTCAGATACTGTAAAGAGCAATATTGCATAGGAACCTGGAATGTTAGGTCTGTGAATCAAGGCAAATTGGAAGTGGTCAAACAAGAGATGACAAGAGTAAACATGAACATTTTAGAAATCAGCAGACTAAAATGGACTGGAATGGGTGAATTTAACTCAGATGACCATTATATCTACTACAGTGGGCAGGAATCCCTTAGAAGAAATGGAGTAGCCATCATAGTCACAGAAGAGTCTGAAATGCAGTACTTGGATGCAATCTCAAAAGCAACAGAATGATCTCTGTTCGTTTCCAAGGAAAACCATTCAATATCACAGTAATCCAAGTCTATGCCTCGACCAGTTATGCTGAACAAGCTGAAGCTGAACAGTTTTATGAAGACCTAAAAGACCTTCTAGAACTAACACCCCCAAAAGATGTCCCTTTCATTATAGGGGGCTGGAATGCAAAAGTAGGAAGACAAGGAAGACAGGCAAATTTGGCCTTGGAATACAGAATGAAGTAGGGCAAAGGCTAACAGAATTTTGCCAAGATAATGAACTGGCTATAGCAAACACCATCTTCCAACAACACGAGAAGATTCTACGTATGGATATCACCAGATGGTCAATATCGAAATCAGATTGATTATATTCTTTGCAGCCAAAGATGAAGAAGCTCTATACAGTCAGCAAAAACAAGACTGGGAGCTGGCTGTAGCTCAGATTATGAACTCCTTATTGCCAAATTCAGACTTAATATGAAGAAAGCAGGGAAAACCACTGATCATTCAGGTATGACCTAAATCAAATCCCTTATGGTTATGCAGTGGAAGTGACAAATAGATTCAAGGGATTAGATCTGATAGAATGACTGAAGATCTATGGTTGGAGATTTGTGACATTGTACAGGAGGCAGTGATTAAGACCATCCCCAAGAAAATGAAATGCAAAAAGACAAAATTGTTTTCTGATGAGGCCATACAAATAGCTGAGAAAAGAGAAGGGAAAGGCAAAAGAAAAAGGAAACCCATGAAATATGTCCATTGGAAGGCAGAGTTCCAAAGAGTACCCAGGAGAGATAAGAAAGCCTTCCTCCACAATCATTGCAAAGAAATAAGGAAAACAATAGAATGGGAAAGACTAGAGATCTCTTCAAGAAAATTAGAGCTGTCAAGGGAAGATTTCATGCAAAGATGGGCCAATAAAGGACAGAAATGGTATGGACCTAACAGAAGCAAAAGATATTAAGAAGAGGTGGCAACAAACACAGAAGAACTATACAAAAAATATCTTCATAACACAGATAACCACAGTAGTGTGATCACTCCCCTAGAGCCAGACATCCTAGAAAGCAAAGTCAAGTGGGCCTTAGAGAGCATCACTATGAACAAAGCCAGTGGAGGCGATAGGATTCTAATTGATCTATTTCCAATCATGAAAGAAGATGCTGTGAAAGTGCTACACTCAACATGCCAGCCAATTTGGAAAACTCAGCAGTGGGCATAGGTCTGGAAAAGATCAGTTTTCATTCTAATCCCAAAGAAAGGCAATGCCAAAGAATGTTCAAACTACTGCACAATTGCACTCATTTCAGACGCTAGTAAAGTGATGTTCAAAATTCTCCAAGCCAGGCTTCAACAGTGCTTGAACTGTGAACTTCCAGATGTTCAAGCTGGATTTAGAAAAGGCAGAGGAATCAGAGATTAAATTGCCAACATCTGCTGGATCACAAACAAAGCAAGAGAGTTCCAGAAAAATACCTACTTCTGCTTTTGACTACACCTTTGATTCTGTGGATCACAACAAATAGTGGAAAATTCTGAAAGAGATGGGAATACCAGACCACCTCACCTTCCTGCTGAGAAATATTTATGCAGGTCAAGAAGCAACAGTTAGAACTGAACATGGGACAACAGACTGGTTCCAAATCTGGAAAGGAGTATGTCAAGGCTATATAGTGTTACCTTGCTTATTTAACTTATATGCGGAGTACATAATGCAAAATGCCAAGGTGGAGAAAGCACAAGCTGGAATCAAGATTGCTGGGAGAAATATCAATAACCTCAGATATGCAGATGACCCCACCTTCATGGCAGAAAGCGAAGAACTAAAGAGCCTCTTCATGAAAGTGAAAGAGGAGAGTGAAAAAGTTTGCTTAAAACTCCACATTCAGTATATTAAGATCATTTCATCTGGTTCCATCTTTTCATGGCAAGTAGATGAGTCAAAATGGAAATAGTGAGAGACTTTATTTTGGGGGCTCCAAAATCACTGCAGATGGTGACTTCAGCCCTGAAATTAAAAGATGTTTGCTCCATGGAAGAAAAGTTATGACCAACCTAGACAGCAGATTAAAAAGCAGAGACATTATTTTGCCAACAAATGTCCATCTAGTCAAAGCTATGGTTTTTCCAGTAGTCATTTATGAATGTGAAACCATAAAGAAAGCTGAGCACCAAAGAATTGATGCTTTTGAACTGTGGTGTTGGAGAAGACTCTTGAGCGTCCCTTGGACAACAAAGAGATTCAGTCAGTCCATTCTAAAGGAAATCAGTCCTGAATATTCATTGGAAGGACTGATGCTGAAGATGAAACTCCAATAGTTTGGCCACCTGATGCAAAGAATCAACTTATTGGAAAAGACTCTGATGCTGGGAAAGATTGAAGACAGTAGGAGAAGGGGACAACAGAGAATGAGATGGTTGGATGGCATTACAGACTCGATGGACATGAGTTTGAATAGGCTCCTGGAGTTGGTGATGGACAGGGAAGCCTGGCTTACTGTAGTCCATGGGATCACAAAAAGGAAGACATGACTGAGTGACTGAACTGACCTGAGAAGTAGAAGAAAAAGAGAAAAGATCATAAGAAATATTTCAAACAATAAGAATGAGAAATTTTCCAAATTAATATCAGACAGCAAACCATAGATCCAGGAAGCTCAGAGACCATCAGTAGGATTAACGTAAAAAAAAAATGAAACAAAAACAAAAACCACCAATCAAACAAACAAACCCCAGGATACTTAGGACTACTAATTTTCAAGCCATGGACAATCAAAGATAAAGTTCTGAAAGAAGTCAAATGAAAGAACATCTTACCTGTAAAGAAATGAATTTAAGATTTACTTCTGACTCCTCTTCAGCCCATGCAAGCAAGAAGAGGCTTTAGTGAAATAAACTGTACACTGTACACTGAATTTTAAAGAATTTTAATTATTCTTTAAAATGAAGGAGAAGCTATCTGGATGGGATGGTAGTTCGGGGGAGAATAGATACAAGCATATGTGTAGCTGAGTCGCTATACTGTGTACCTGAAACTATCACAACATTTTTAATTGGCTATACTCTAATATAAAATAAAAAGTTAAAGCATGTGGAAGAAATAAAGACTTTCTCAGACAAATAGAAGTTGAAGGAATTTCTTGGTAGTAGGTCTACTTTGTAAGAAATGTTATGAGTTCTTTAGAGAGAAGGAAGGTGGTATGTCATAAATTTCAATCTACATAAAGAAAAGACCTTCAAAGAATAAATAGATGAAGGTAAAATATGAACTTTAACTTTTCTCATCCTTAATCAGTCTAATAACAGTTTGTTAAACATAATGATACCAATAAAGTATTTAATTATATAAGCTATGTATGTTAGGAAAAATATGCTTAGATATTCCTACTGCAAGATAAATGAATCATAGCAATAAAACAAGGGATGAAAGGGAGGTATTAAGATTGTTTTGTTCTTATTAAATCCTCACACTACCTGTCAAATGGCATAGTGCTATTTGAAAGTAGGCTTTGATTAGCAACATATAAAAAGGTAAAAATAGGAAACAAAAGAGACACTAACAAAGGAGAGAGAATAGAATCATAGAGACAAATCACAGGTGGCAGAAAAAGCAAGACAAAAATAGAAATGAAGAAAATGAAAACAGTAACAAATATGACAGAGCCACCTGTACTAATAATCACTTTGAATGTCCATGGTTTAAACGCATCAGTTAAAGACAAATTGTCATAGTGGATGAAAAAAACAAGACTCAAATATATTTTATTAACAAGAAATCCATTTTGAATGAAGAAAGAATGAGTGCTTCCCCTCTGGCCAAGATGTATTCACATGGACCAAATTTACCCTCCCATGTAAATCAACATAAAAACTCCAACCAATCCTACACAGAAACAGGCAAAATACTTGAAATAATATAATGTGTATAATATGGTCATGTAAATAGAATAAAGTAGAAAATGGAGAATCCCATGAAGAGTCAGATGTGCTTCATGTCATACAAATTTTAAAGGAAAGGTTTAATTGATAGAATTTGTGTTATCTGTTAACATCATGTTTGTTCAGATTTTAGAAGACAAACAAATAGAACCCTTCTAATGCCCAGGTTTGGAACCATTTTGTAGCAAAGGTGAAAAATCAAAATAATTTTTTTCCCTATAAATCTAAACTGGAGAAAGTGTAATGGACTTGTGGCCAAATAGGCCTCTTAACGTGTATTCCAGATGAGAGATCTACTATGCCTTGGGCAGTGTTGGATAGCTGACTGCCACCAGCAGCTCCCAAGTATCCTCTTTGCAGGCAGGCAGTTCACAGTGAGTGAACTCTTAAGGGTGGAGTCATATTTATCTCCCTCTTCCAGTTGTGTGAATCAGCTAAATAACTCCTTCCTCCTGGGAAGAAGTAAGGAAATTTAGAGTAGAATGTTCCTCTCCTGCTGTTCCTTCCAGAAATGGAGTGAAAGGTCCCTTCTAATGTTGCAAACAGGAAGACAAGTGTCCTCTGTCACCTGTAAAGTAAAAACACTGACTTGTCTCAAAAATAAAACAGAAGAAGCAGCCAAAGTCAAGCGTTATTTACTGTTTCTTCGTGTAAAAGAGTATGAAAAAAAGTACTTGGGAGGTCAACTTGAAGTTATTATTTCATCTTATTTGTCACATGCAAAGCTACCCTTCACTTAATTATTTAAAAACTTCCTCTCATGAAGATATGGTAATCTTTTTATCATTAGTTAATTTTACTTTGTTGGCTTTTGTGCTTAGAGCAATTTGAATTTGACAGTTGGAGCATTTTAATAAAGAAAGTCAGTTAAACACCTGTCCAAATTATTCCCTATATATACAGCAGTGGAATGTAAATTTGCATTGAAAAAGATTTATTAGAAAAGTTTAGCTGGCTATTACCTACTTTTACTGCCTTTTTTTTCTTTAACAGAAATAAGACCTTTTATTTATCACCATTAAAAGTCCGAATTTTTCACAGATTTTTGGACAGCTGACTCATACCCGTTAGCTTGATCAACTTTAGTGCTTATTTCATCCCCAATAACTTTTCCAAAAATGCTATCTTCTCCATGCAGTTCCATGAGTTTTCCCAGTTCATACATGGGCTTCTTCAGCATATTTTCTTTTATAACAGTGTCATCATGGAGCAGATAAATAGATTGGCAAACCTTTTCCATGTGTTTCCCATTGCTGTCTGAAATAAATTTATTGACCACCCTTTTCAAGACATTTGTTTTCACCCCTCATGATTTACATTGTGATCTTGTGGGTCTGGCTGACCTACCAGTTCTGGGCATAACTGTTTCATTTTCAGTTAAACTCACACAGAATAGATGAAGCAAATACCCATCGGTAATGTTGACATCAACGTGAGCTTCAGTCAGTCTGACATTTTTGAGCCATAGAGCATATTTTGTCACAGGTGAGATCTGAGCCATGGAAATTAGTCAGGCATTTTTTGCCCAGAACGTCCTCAGTAATTAGCTTGAATTTTGTAAAGGCAACTTCATCATTTTGCAGATTAGCAAGGTTCACTTCAAAAACACAGCCCTTGAAGCCATCTGTTGTGATTTGTATTCCTTGGGTTCTCATGACCAGTGTTTTCCCAATATTTCTTATATTTAGCCATGCTTATGCTTTCACATCATACCAGTCTTTCTTAGAAAAATGAGTCAACCTCTTTCTTCTCGGCTCCCTTTTTGCTGCTTTTGTAAGGTGCTTGTTCTTCCTGAATACCATGGTGCTGCTCAGAGATCCAAAAGGGCTACTACCTTTTTAAATATGAGAGATCCATCCAAATGCTGTTAGAGTTGATGAAGGTAAATGTTCTAATGCAGTGTGTTTAGTAAAATACAGTAAATGTTATTTCAGAGTCTATAAAAAATAAACAGTTAAAAATCATAATTTTAAATCTCTCCTTAATTCTCTGCTGTTGTTCTTTTAAGATATCTTTTTATATCACCTTAAAACAAATATACATGTGAGTGTGTTTGTGTGTATATACACACATATTAACATACTTGTTTGTATAACTCAAACAGGTTTTTAAAACTCTTAGCTTAGTTGCTACAAGTAGCTACCAGAATGATTATCAAGTTTTCAAAGAAATCATAAAAGAATATTGTCAGATTGCATCCTTGATTTCACTTGATAGAATGACTTTCTTTTCTATGCATTGCTTTACTCAGTTGAAAATTTGTTTTCACTGAAATAATTTCAGATTCAAGTTCTTAGTTCATAATGCCTTGGTCCTTTCATATAAAATATGTTTTGGATATTGGTTCATTCAGACTCCTGACAAATGAAAAATTTTAGATTCTCTTCAGAGGTGCCTTTGGGTCCATAACTACGTGTTAGCTGTATGAAAACTGGCGATTGTCTCCTATTAAGCATTCAGATAGTTTGTGTATTCTCTTCTAATGTAATATGCTTGTCCCCTGAGCTTTCCCCAGATGATGAGTTTCATGAGGGTATAAACCTAACTTCTGTAGCTTCAATATCTATCTGTGTTTGCATGTATTAGATAACCCAAACACTTACATAACGAGGAATGAGTATGTTTAGCCATATAACTACTATCTATTGCATTGCTGAGTGATTTATATGCCTCCTCTTTAAAACTTTTGAGATGAAGAAGAAATATTGGTTATATAAGTTCATTAGATTTCATGTATTTTTTCTTCTTCAGCACTGTTCAAATTTGATGTCTGAATGATTTCTTCTTGAGGAAGATTTACCATTGTCTAAATAATTTCAGTGCAGATCAGTTCAGCTCAGTCATTCAGTTGTGTCTGACTCTTTGTGGCCCCATGAATCACAGCACACCAGGCCTCCCTGTCCATCACCAGCTCCCGGAGTTCACCCAAACTCATGTCCATCAAGTCGGTGATGCCATCCAGCCATCCCATCCTCTGTTGTGCCCTTCTCCTCCTGCCGCCAATCCTTCCCAGCATCAGAGTCTTTTCCAATGAGTCAACTCTTCGCATGAGGTGGCCAAAATATTGCAGTTTCAGATTTAGAATCATTCCTTCCAAAGAACACCCAGGACTGATGTCCTTTAGAATGGACTGGTTGGATCTCCTTGCAGTCAAAGGGACTCTCAGGAGTCTTCTCTAACACCACAGTTCAAAAGCATCAATTCTTCGGTGCTCAGCTTTCTTCACAGTCCAACTTTCACATCCATACATGACTATTAGAAAAACCATAGCCTTGGCTAGACGGATCTTTGTTTGCAAAGTAATGTCTCTGCTTTTGAATATGTTGTCTAGGTTGGTCATAACTTTCCTCCCAAGGAGTAAGCGTCTTTTAATTTCATGGCTGCAATCAACATCTGCAGTGATTTTCGAGCCCCCCAAAATAAGGTCTGAGACTGTTTCAACTGTTTCCCCATCTATTTGCCATGAAGTGATGGGACCAGATGCCATGATCTTCGTTTTCTGAATGTTGAGCTTTAAGCCAACTTTTTCACTCTCCTCTTTCACTTTCAAGAGAATTTTTAGTTCCTCTTAACTCTCTGCCATAAGGGTGGTGTCATCTGCATATCCGAGGTTATTGATATTCCTCCCGGCAATCTTGATTCCAGCTTGTGTTTCTTCCAGTCCAGTGTTTCTCATGATGTACTCTGCATATAAGTTAAATAAGCAGGGTGACTATAGACAGCCTTGATGTACTCCTTTTCCTATTTGGAACCAGTCTGTTGTTCCATGTCCAGTTCTAACTGTTGCTTCCTGACCTGCATATAGGTTTCTCAAGAGGCAGGTCAGGTGGTCTGGTATTCCCATCTCTCTCAGAATTTTCCCGAGTTTATTGTGATCCACACAATCAAAGGCTTTGGCATAGTCAATAAAGTAGAAATAGATGTTTTTCTGGAAACTCTCTTCACTTTTCCATGATCCAACAGATGTTGGTAATTTGATCTCTGGTTCCTCTGCCTTTTCTAAAACAAGCTTGAACATCTTGATGTTCACGGTTCACATATTGCTGAAGCCTGACTTGGAGAATTTTGAGCATTACTTTGCTAGCATGTGAGATGAGTGCAATTGTGCGATAGTTTGAGCATTCTTTGGCATTGCCTTTCTTTGGGATTGGAATGAAAACTGGCCTTTTCCAGTCCTGTGGCCTCTGCTGAGTTTTCCAAATTTGCTGGCATATTGAGTGCAGCACTTTCACAGCATCATCTTCCATGATTTGAAATAGCTCAACTGGAATTCTATCATCTCCACTAGCTTTGTTTGTAATGATCCTTTCTAAGGCCCACTTGACTTCACATTTCAGGATGTCTGGCTCCAGGTGAGTGATCACACCATCGTGATTATCCAGGTCATGGAGATCTTTTTTGTACAGTTCCTCTGTATATTCTTGCCACCTCTTCTTAGTATCTTCTCCTTCTATTGGGTCCGTACCATTTCTGTTCTTTATTGAGCCCACCTTTGCATGAAATATTCCCTTGGTATCTCTAATTTTCTTGAAGAGATCTCTAGTCTTTCCCATTCTGTTGTTTTCCTCTATGTCTTTGCATTGATTGCTGAGGAAGGCTTTCTTATCTCTCCTTGCTATTCTTTGGACCTCTGCATTCAGATGCTTATATCTTTCCTTTTCTCCTTTGCTTTTCGCCTCTCTTCTTTTCATAGCTATTTGTAAGGCCTCTGCAGACAGCCATTTTGTTTTTTGCATTTCTTTTCCATGGGGATGGTCTTGATCCCTGTCTCCTGTACAATGTCATGAACCTCGGTCCATAGTTCATCAGGCACTCTGTCTATCAGATCTAGTCCCTTAAGTATATTTCTCACTTCTACTGTATAATCATAAGTAATTTGATTTAGGTCACACCTGAATGGTTTAGTGGTTTTCCCTACTTTCTTCATGTGAGTCTGAATTTGGCTCTAAGAAGTTCATGATCTCAGCCACAGTCAGCTCCCAGTCTTGTTTTTGCTGACTGTATAGAGCTTCTCCATCTTTGGCTGCAAAGAATATAATCAATCTGATTTCCTTGTTGACCATCTGATGATGTCCATGTGTAGAATCTTCTCTTGTGTTGTTGGAAGAAGGTGTTTGCTATGACCAATGTGTTCTCTTGGCAAAACTCTATTTGCCCTTGCCCTGTTTCATTCCGTATTCCAAGGCCAAATTTTTCTGTTATCCCAGGTGTTTCTTGACTTCCTACTTTTCCATTCCTGTCCCCTATAATGAAAAGGACAGCTTTTTTGGGGTGTTAGTTCTAAAAGGTCTTGTAGGTCTTCATAGAACCATTCCACTTCAGCTTATTCAGCATTATTTGTTGGGGTATAGACTTGGATTACCCTGATATTGAATGGATTGCCTTGGAAATGAACAGAGATCATTCTATCATTTTAGAGATTGCATCCAAGTACTGCATTTTGAATTCTTTTGTTGACCATGGTGGCTACTCCATTTCTTCTAAGGGATTCCTGCCCACAGTAGTAGGTATAATGGTCATTTGAGTTAAATTCACCCATTCCAGCCCATTTTAGTTTGCTGATTCCTAGAACGTAGATGTTCACTCTTGCCATCTCCTGTTTGATTGCTTCCAATTTGCCTTGATTCATGGACCTGACATTCCCAGTTCCTATGCAATATTGCTCTTACAGCATCGGACCTTGCTTCTACCAGTCACATCCATACCTGGGTATTGTTTTTGCTTTGGCTCCATCCCTTCATTCTGTCTGGAGTTATTTCTCCACTCATCTCCAGTAGCATATTGGACACCTACTGACCTGGCGAGTTTTTCTTTCAGTATCCTTTCATAAATACTGTAGGCTGATGGAAATCCTTGATTGTTATTGTCTGTTTACAGCTCTGTAAAGGATTAGATTAGTGATAAAAGGGCACATATTTTGATGCTGACATTGAAAGACAAATATCCAAAGAGTTTACACTTTGATGATGTGATATCCTTCAGTTAAGAGACTGACATGTTGAAACATGATAATGGTGTATGACAATTTGAAGTGCAGGGTACTGAGTGTATTAAGTGCAAGGGCTCAGGGTGTTTTAAGTCATTTATGTTAACTGGCGTGTCAAGATGTCATGTGTTGTCAAAGAGGTTGGAAAAAAGAATCTTGTAGTAAATTAAGATAGTTTTTATTTTTTATCAGTATTTCTAACCCAGTGGTTTGATATTTCATGATTTTTATAAACTCATGATAAATGAAATTCATATTATAATTTAAATTTATTCTGAATATGTTATAAACATTGTAAACTTTTATAATTATGTTAAAACATATATTTTTAATTTTCAAATTTTTCCAGAAAATGTTTTACATAAACTACTGAGTGGTTTTGGAAGGCAAAACCAGAAAGATGAAAGCTATTTTCCTTAAAGTTATGTTTAAATAAACACAAATACGAACTTCAACACATTTATTATTTTCAGTCCATTATTCATTTGTAAACTAGTAAATGCAGAAAGTCATAGACTATTTCAGAGGGTAAGCTTTATATCCCATTTAAAAAGAATAATGTGGCTACCAAATACACTGCTTCTAATTTTGGTGCTTTCTCCAAATACACTGCTTTGATACCTTCTTAAAAAAGCAATTATGATCTACTGCTTGGATTTTTAATTTTTTCAGCATATATATACATCTAGAGCTTTAACCATAAACTCATGCAGTTGTTCGTCCTGAGACCATTCTTAAAATTTGAAGAAAATAAAGATACATGATTATACACACTTAATACATTGAGATATCACTTACATGCCATATCAAAACAAGTGTTTATTTAATGGCAGTACATGTACTATATCAAACACATTTACTCAAATCATACTACCTCTGGGCCCCTGTGTATATCCACACAATGATTTACTCTAGTGTATTCCTTTTCTTAATTACTATTATCACTATTCATCTAATTAATGTGTGCATCAAGGGACAGTTTGCATAAAGACTCATTTAGTTAATCATTTGCCCTCAAGTCAATCTTAAAATAAGGGGAAAGCTAAATCTCACTATTGGAATTAAAATGATACATAAAAAGATGTATAAAATAAATATTAAGAGTTATAAATGTTAATTAAATTTTTGAATAAATGACTGTATCCTAGTTTCTTACCTCAAAGAACATAATGGAGAATGGAAGAAGGCTAAATGTATCAGAATTAAATAGGATTCTCCTTTATCTATAAATTTATAATGAGGATAGTATAGATTAGAAAATAATTTCATACAAATATAGAATTTAGCAGGCAAAATTGAGAAGATTCTTGAATTCACGCGGTTAAATGTTATTTTCAGAAGGTTCACACACATACACTTACATATTCAGTCATTCACATACATGCATAAAGCAGGATTTTGCTTCTATTCCCTTCCATGCACAGCATGGAAGAAAACTAAACTATTTTCTGTTTTACAGAGATGTGGTGAAGATTAAGCACACACATACACAGTCATACACACAAGTATTCAACTCAGTGCAGAAAAAAAAGAAAAGTATTTTTCTATTCATCTAAGTTAATGGAAAAAATTGCAATCTAAATACTGAAGACAATAGTTGGCAACTAGATAGTTTTATATATGATCCTTTATTATTTTTTACTAATTTTTTCGAAATATGGCTCAGACGGTAAAGTGTCTGCCCACAATGCAGGAGACCCGGGTTTGATCCCTGGGTCGGGAAGATCCTCTGAAGAAGGAGATGGCAACCCACTCCGGCACTCTTGCCTGGAAAATCCCATGGACGGAGAAGCCTGGAAGGCTGTAGTCCATGGGGTCACAAAGAGTCGGACATGACTGAGCGACTTCACTTTCACTTTTCATAGTTGCTTTACAATGTTGTGTTCATTTCTGCTATACAGCAAAGTAAATCAGCTATATGTTTCATATATCCCCTCATTTTCGGATTTTCTTCTCATTTAGGTAACCATGGAAGGTTGCATAGGATTCCTCGAATTATATAGTAGGTTCTCATTAGTTATCTATTTTATATATAATATTAGTAGTGTATATAGATAACCCCAATCTCCTAATTCACCCCACCCCTTTCTTCCCCCTTTGGTATCCATATATTTATTCTTTATGTCTATGTCTCTATTTCTGCACTGCAACTGTTGTTCTCTGTTCATGATATATATCAGGATCTATTCAAGGAACTTTATAAAAATACTGATGCCAAGGCTTTACAGCAGAGATTTTGATGCACTGTTCCTGGGTTTAGGTCTTTATTAGAATAAAGAGAACTGGTGTCTTAAGCCATTCCTGGAGATAGGAAATATTTTTAATATCACATGCAGTAAGAAACATGTAAGAAGAATTAGTACTAGTATCTGCTAAGCTGCCAAGTATGTGGTACTGAACTAGGATGGACCTGTTCTCTTTGAGCCTGATCTTCCTATGTGCAAAATGAATAGTTTGAATTAAATGATGTTTAACACATATTATGTAGAATTCCAGTTCTAAAATTTCTGATGTTGTCATCACATATACATATATTTACAGAATTTGATAGGAACACAGTAACAAATAAAATTGTAGACAACTTGTAATTTGATAGCAGTTGTAGAAATGGTTTGTTTATTGGAAAAACCTTGCTCTGAAAGATATTTACTTTCAGTACATTACTTTTATAGACTAGAATTATGATGAAATAAAAAAATTATATTTGGCATCGTAAAACTGGTTTAAATTTCAGCTGCGCTCTGTACATCTTCTACAGCCTTGTACATGTGGTTTGACCTCATTAAATTCTGATGTCTTCATCTTTAAAGTGGTGGTGGGTAGGATAATACATGACATAATTATTCAGAGAGCTGTTATGAAAATAGCACTGCATGTTTAAAGTTCTTTTCTTAAAAAAATAGTTATCTTTTTAATAATTAAGAGAGTTTTACAAGATAGGAGATAGAATATGAAACTCTAAAGATTAAAAAAAAAAGAATTTATAAATTTGTAGACAGGTTATCTGAAAAATGATTTTTAGTGAATGCAGCTTTGGGTTTTCAAGGAAATCTTAATCTAGTAACCCTAGAAAAGAATTTAAGATTAAATAAAATATACTTCACCTATGATTTAGTTTGGGGGATGCTTTTATTGTCTCAGGATTTATTTTATCTCAGTGGACATCAGATGTTGGATCAGTGTATCTCAGAGTGAAGCAAAAATAAGACCCTCAAGGAGCTGCAAATATGTTACCTTGATGATTGATGAGTATGAGAACAAGATGATTTTCTGGATGTTTGAGTATGTTTGTTTGTAAGATCTTTTGGTCCAGCCACGCCACAGTGCATCTGTGAAACATTACACAAAGTGAGTTACAATGGTAACAATAATAAGTTCATTCATTTATTTGTTCTTTGAGCAATTATTAATCAGACAACTAATGTCAGGAAGATCTCCTAGAGGAGGACATTGTAACCCACTCCAGTATTCTTGCCTAGAGAATCCCATGGACAGAGGAGCCTACAGCCCATGGGGTCGCACAGAATCAGATACCACTGAAGCAACTTAGCACATACACACACATATACATTAGGAATCAAACATTAACAAGCACCCTGATCTCGTAGTTTTCACTGTATAGGAGGAGCTAGACATTATCATGATATCATTCAAATAACTTGCCAATTTTAAATGTTACAAAGTGCTATATAGTAAAGTGCTTGAGAGCATGTAATTGAGGACATTTATAAAGAAGAGATAGTGTAACTAGGTTCTGAAAATGAGTAGCAGCAATTATTTGGATGTATGAGAGAGCATCCTTTGCAGAGGTATCCCTACCAGGCTTCAGGTGGCTTCTGCCTTCAGACCGCACAGCTCCTTTTCCTTGCTAATGTTTTGCTAACTTATCTGGCTTGTGTTCAATGGCAGAGTGTCTGATGCCTCTCTAGGATCCAGTTCCCTTTCAGATTACTTTATCTCAACCCAAGGGAATAACTCGTTTTAACGGAAAGGTGTAGTATTTTCTGGGAGAGCTCCAGGATTTTGCTCTTCCTTTTCTCATATACCTTAAGTTTATATCCTGAATTTTCCAGGTTTTTCAAAGTGAACACAAAATCCAAAAAGAACTCCACATTTTGCCCTCTTTCTGCATTTCCAATTCCTCATTTAGGCAGTGTGCATCTTTGCTTGAAAGGTGGGAAGGGTAGTAGGCCAATACCTGTTAAAAGAAACGAATATATCAGAAACCTATTCTGCTAAATAGCTTGAAATTCTTTTTGGACATTTGAGTGAATATGTAAAATATGCAATTAAACATGTAAATAAAGAGGTCAGGTAAAGGCTTAGGTTTATTTTAGAAATTTGTGTTGATATTGATGTTACCTATCTTTGTCCATATACAAACACAGACATTTGTATTGATACTGATGTTATATACTGTTGTTGAAATATGTATGTCTATGTATTTGTTGTTGCTGTTGTTGTTTAGCCTCTAAGTCATGCCTGACTCTTTTGCAAGTCCGTGGACTGTAGCGCACCAGGCTCCATGGAATTCTCCAGGCAAGAATACTAGAGTGGGTTTCTATTCCATTCTCCAGGTGATCTTCCCAGATTAGGGGTTGAACCTGCATCTCCTACATTGGCAGGTGGATTCTTTACCAGTGAGCTCCCAGGGGTCTGCTTTTTTAACTAGCACAGCAATAACTCTGACCTTGTAATGAGTAATAAATACTATAGCATATGTGGTTAGAAAGACTAATCTAAAATTAGAAGACCACTCAGTGTTCAAAATGTTCTAGCAGAATCTTTGAGAGTGATGATAATATTCATGTTCACTCCTTTAACTGTACAGACTTTCTGACCTTTAAAGAATATTTTGGATTATAGCTGTTGAACACGACACCCAACATAATGAACATTCATTCTCCTGCTCTAGGTAAGAATTAATCATTAATCATATGATTGATCTACTATTATCAAATTTTCAGTACAAAGTTTATAATTACTGCCTTAAGTCATTTCTGATACTACTGTGTGTGTATCTCCAAACTCCTTTCCGTAAGATGTGTAGTTCTCAGGAGCCTTGGTATTTTGAGGATCTCACCATTTCATTCTCACCCACATCACGTGGATCATGCCTCCTAGCCAAGCATTCTGGTGCACCCCTCTTATGATATCCCTTAGGAAATGATCAGGAGACATTTTTTATATTCAAATTATTTAAAGATTTTCAGCATAAGATGATAAACTATACACAAACTAAGGCTAAACTTGGGTGCAGTTTATTTATTGAGAGAAGTAGTCTCCTGGCAGAAAATTTAGGGAAAGGGAATATGATGTAGAGGAAAAGTAAAATCTAGTATGTAAAGAAACACACTACATGTGTGAATTGCTTCATTCAGGTCTGACTTTTTGCAGCCCTATTGACTGTAGCCTGCCAAGGGATTCTCCAGGCAAGAATACTGGAGTGGGTTGCTGTTTCCTCCTCCAGGGGATTTTCCTGACCCAGGGATCAAACCCACATCTCTTGTCTCGTTCATTGGCAGGTGGGTTTTTTTCCAGTAGTACCACTTGGGAAACCTCAAATACACTATACACAAACACATATACACATGTATGGAATTGAAAATTGAGAAAAGTTGAACACTAATTCATTTAATAGAATTTTAATTTATAGAATGTTTAACCTAGAAGTGTATTTTGCTTTTCAGAGAAGAAAGTTACTAATACACCCTCTGTTTCTGGATGCTAGGTCCCTAGATTCAGTTCTGCCAGTTAACTCTAAGTCCTTGCTGTATCACTCAACAACTCTGGGACTCACTTTTCTTTTTCATTAAGTGTAAATATTATATTGACTGTATTACTGGTTTCTATCACTGGTTGAACAACAGAATCACTGAGGAATTTATATTTTTAAATCCCAAATTGATTTTTTTTAGGCCCAAAATAAGATCTACTGGATTAAATAGTGCCTACTAAACTATTATTTTTATTTTGAATTTTCAAGATATTTGAAATGAGCAGTCCATTTTGAGAATTGCTATACTAGATTATTACTACTAACACTTCTGTTCTCAGCAACCTAAGAGTTGGTACCTTGACTAGAAATAAGAAATAAACATCACTAGAATGTTAAAATTATATGTTTCACATGAAAAATAGTCAGAAAGTTGAATGTTTATACATACAACCTGATTTAGATGCGATTCTTCTAGGGCCTAAAGAGTAAGTTGAGAGCTACATGTATATACAATGACTATCAACTTTCAGCCAATAAGATTTGACACTCTCAAGGTATTACACTTCTAAAATTTTACTTTATTAATTTGACATTAATTCAAAGTACATAAAATTAAATAATTTATTTAAAATATTTTACATTTGAAGAAGTGAATGTGCTAATTTGACCAGCCAATCCTAATCATCAAAACTTTTAAGATTACTTGCTTTGTTTTGAATCCATTTATTTGTAATTACATATATAAAAATAATTTAAACACATAATTAATCTAACCTAGAGCATAGTCCCCATATCTACACCTATTTCCACCAAAATCCATTAAAATGGAGTTACTTTTACGTCTTGTCACTGTATTCTGTTTACTCTAAAATCTCCCTGAATAATCGGCTCCAGTTTCATCCACCTCATTAGAACTGATTCAAATGTATTCTTTTTAATGTCTGAGTAATACTCCATTGTGTATATGTACCACAGCTTTCTTATCCATTTGTCTGCTGATGGACATCTAGGTTGCTTCCATGTCCTGGCTATTATAAACAGTGCTATGATGAACATTGGGGTTACACATGTTTCTTTCAATTCTGGTTTCCTCCGTGTGTATGCCCAGCAGTGGGATTGCTGGGTCATAAGGCAGTTCTATTTGCAGGAGCCGATTATATAGAGTGAAGTAAGCCAGAAAGAAAAACACCAATACAGTATACTAACACATATATATGGAATTTAGAAAGATGGTAATGATAACCCTGTCTCTTTTGCGAGACAGCAAAAGAGACACAGATGTAAAGAACAGACTTTTGGACTCTGTGGGAGAGGGAGAGGATGGGATGATTTGGGAGAATGGCATTGAAACATGTATACTATCATGTAAGAAACAAATTGCTAGTCTAGGTTCAATACAGGATACAGGATGCTTGGGGCTGGTGCATTGGGATGACCCAGAGAGATGATATGGGAAAGGAGGTGGGAGGGGGGTTCAGGGTTGGGAACTCATGTACACCTGTGGTGGATTCATGTCAATGTATGGCAAAACCAATACAGTATTGTAAAGTAAAAAAAAAAAAAAAAAAAAGAAAAGTCAATAAAGCAGAAGAATATAATATAATTTAAAAAATTAAAAAAAATTTCCCTGAAAACTCTGATGAATTAGAATACACATAGTGAATCCTCCAGCTTCCCTTTGCAGCCAAATAGGAAATATAATATTTTTCTCTACTGCAGAACACAATTTTATATCCTGTATCTTGAAGGATATGAACCTTTAAGCAGTTATGGACAGACATCACATATCAGTGTATGTATAGCAAAGTGTATATTGAACGAGCAATTTGCTTTCCTCTGTGGATAACAGACTAGCTATCTAGTCTATGAGTCTAGTCTGGTATCCAAATTTCCCTTGCACTCACACAAGCAAATAGATTGCCTGTATGGTACTTGAAAAGGTTGCTGCAGCTCATTGAGGTGCTCAATATTATGGGAGAACCCACACATAAAGCTCTCATAAATGAAACGGAAGCAAGACATATTTTACTCTATTTAGCATTTAGGCAGCATTTTGTTAAAGTACATTTTTATTAGAGACTCCTCGAATCTTATGAACAATCTTATGAGTGTCATCTAGTGGTGTTACACTCACCTAGAAATGGATAAATTAAGGGCCACAGGAGCCAGGCATTGTTCAAGGTCATGTAGCAGCCAGGCAGTGGAGGAAGCCCAAATTACCACTCTGAGACCTGACGTTTCCTTCATGTTATTTTTCTTCCATGAGCCACACTCCCCATTTTTTCCACAGAGGAGACATTTCTCGGTGAAATCAGATATATAGTATTTATACATAAGGTTGGTAATTTACAGATAACTTTTAAAAAGGCAAATGATGGCAAACTGTCACAGTTATCATTCATGAGGGTACCACTTGTTCTTCGTTCATGGTGATTCTTCTAATCATATAAGAGTTTATCATATGTTTTAAGGTAATTGATAGGTTTTATATATTTATGAATTTTATGGTGTTGGAGAAGACTCTTGAGAGTCCCTTGGACTGCAAAGAGATCCAACCAGTCCATTCTGAAGGAGATAAGTCCTGGGATTTCTTTGGAAGCAATGATGCTAAAGTTGAAACACACTCATGTGTGGAGTTTGGCCACCTCATGTGAAGAGTTGACTCATTGGAAAAGACTCTGATGCTGGGAGGGATTGGGGGCAGGAGGAGAAGGGGACAACAGAGGATGAGATGGCTAGATGGCATCACTGACTCGATGGATGTGAGTCTGAGTGAACTCCGGGAGTTGGTGATGGTCAGGGAGGCCTGGCGTGCTGCGATTCATGGGGTCGCAAAGAGTCGGACACGACTGAGCGACTAAACTGAACTGACTGAGAGTATCTGCTTCCCTTGGGGGAAACAGTAAACAAGATGCCAAGATGGAAACTGATCATGCAAGTGAGAAAACAAACAAACAATATTGGAGGCAGACTGATGGAAAAGAACCATTGGTAAATACCGGAGTAGCATATTTTCCTAGGGTTTAACAAGGCCTGATATGCCTCAGTGACCCACTAGTGATTCTGAAGGATTGATGCAGCATGCAGATAAATTTCATTCTTGCAGTGAAAACTCCAAGAAAGCTTGTTAGTTTTATTCAGTGCTGTAAGAAGCATGACCACAATAATGCCACTTGTGAATGGTTATCTCTAAGTTGACCTGAACAAATGTCTCTTTTAACTTGTGATAATCCTTGTATATCTGTCTTAGGAGACAGAGCTTGAAATTATTTTTTCTTAGTATAAATGCTTTCTAATTTTGAATTCATTTCTTAAAACAGATATTATTCTTTGGCCTAATTTCATTCATTATTATATAAGATATGACCTAGAGCAGGGAGAATGTGAAAATACTAGTCCTCATGGAATTAATTATTATTCTTGATACTCATTCAAAGATTTTTATTATTGGGATGCTTCTTTTCTATGCTCAATTGTGCTTTTTATTAAATTTCCTTTTTGCCCTCTCTGCTTTCACTTTGTTAATTCCTAACTCTTTCTGCAAAGTTTGAAATACATAGAAATTACACTATATAGTTTTAAGCAATAAGGATCTGCCGAAAACAGACTAGACTTGGTTCTCCAAAGAAGGGTTTTTCAACCTCAGCACAAGAGGCATTTGGGGCCTAATACTTCATTGTTCTGAGAGAGGCTTACCTGCGCATTGTGATTTATTTAGCAGCATTCCTGACCTCTACTCACTAGATTCCAGGAGCATTACCTCTCTCCTTCCCCAGGTCATGGTAATAAGAGTTATCTTCAGAAATTAACAAGTGTCCCCAAGGGGAGAAAGATAAAGTTTCCCCCATTGGAAACCTCTTTCCCAAGGTCATTCCAGCCTCTCCTCTCCAGCTCTGCTGTTTATCATGTACTGTTGTAAGTCCATTTACCCAAAGTTTACTTTATCTTTGGCTTACTCATGATTAGTTTATTTGTACTTGACAAGGTCTTACACATTGTAGTTCATGGTTATTTCTCCAACATTTTGTTTGCTTTTAACTCACTCTGTTACAGCCTCACTAGCCTCCTTGCTTTTATTTAAAAATGGCAGGCACCTGAGAGTCTTAGTTTTCCACTGTCTTGAATGACTTAGTCCCAGTTATCTACATGGCTTATACCCACATTGACTTCAAATCTTTGTCAAATCTCCCCCTTTCAACAAAACCTACCCTGGGCACACATTTAAATTATAAACCCTCCCAATAGTATTTCCAAGTTCATTTATGTTATTGAATTCTGTCTATTGTATTTTTTTTGTTAATTATACTACATAATTTATTTAGTTACAACTAAATTTATTTAGTTTGATATTATATATTATATTTTATCCATTGATATTAATAGTCTCCCCACATGAGAATGCAAGTGCTGTTATTTTAAATTTTTTTTTCTATTTTTTTCACTGTCGTAGCCTGAGCACCTGCATTAGGGTCTGGTCTACAGCAGATACTTAATAGGTATGTATTAAATTATTTAATTACTTTTTAACATAAATTTTTGGTCCTCATTCCCCATTATTCATCTTGAGCTAAGGATAAATCAAACATCAGAAAATTCTCTGGAAGTACTATCTTTGTTTTCTTCTCTGAGACAAAGTGCACACACATTTGGTGACTGAAATAGTGGCATAGACTCTTCATGGTGAAGGATGAATGGACATAAGGGAAAAATGAAACACTCAGAAATAAACTCTACTGATTACATCAGAAGGACTGGTTCAGTTCAGTCGGTCAGTCGTTTCTGACTCTTTGCGACCCCATGGACTGTAGCAAGCCAGGCCTTCATGTCCATCACCAACTCCCTGAGTTTACTCAAACTTATGTCCATTGAGCTGGTGATGCCATCCAACCATCTCATCCTCTGTCATCCCCTTCTCCTCCTGCCTTCAATCTTTCCCAGCATCAGGGTCTTTTCAAATGAATCAGTTCTTTGTATCAGGTGGCAAAAGTATTGGAGTTTCAGCTTCAGCGTCAGTACTTCCAATGAATATTCAGGACTGCTTTCCTTTAGGATGGACTGGTTGGATCTGCTTGCAGTCCAAGGGAGTCTTCTCCAACACCACAGTTCAAAAGCATCAGTTATTTGCTGCTCAGCTTTTAGTCCAACTCTCACATCCATACATGACTACTGGAAACACCATAGTCTTGACTAGATGGACCTTTGTTGGTAACGTAATGTCTCTGCTTTTCAATATACTGTCTAGGTTGGTCATAGCTTCTCTTTCATGGAGCAAGTGTCTTTTAATTTTGTGGCTACAGTCACCATCTGCGGTGATTTTGGAGCCCCTCAAAATAGAGGCAATGCCAAAGAATGCTCAAATTACTGCAAAATTCCACTCGTCTTATGTGCTAGTAAAGTAATGCCCAAAATTCTCCAAACCAGGCTTCAATAGTATGTGAACCATTAAATTCCAGATGTTTAAGCTGGTTTTAGAAAAGGCAGAGGAACCAGAGATCAAATTGCCAGCATCCTCTGGATCATTGAGAAAGCAAGAGAGTTCCAGAAACACATCTACTTCTGCTTTATTGACTATGCCAAAACCTTTACTGTGTGGACCACAACAAACTCTGGAAAATTCTTAAACAGTTGGGAATACCAGATCACTTGACCTGCCTCTTGAGAAATCTGTATGCAGACCAGGAAGCAACAGTTAGAGCTGGACATGGAACAACAAACTGGTTTGGAATAGGGAAAGGAGTCCCATTACAAAGATATTTTGCTTTTTAATTTACATATCTCTTGTCTTAAGAATCTACAGTAAAGGTAAGTGTGTATAAGTTTTTTTCTCCTTTCACCACCTGTAAAAGCTAAGAGGAAGAGAAAATTCCTCAGAAATCAATTCTTTCAAGAATGCAAATCAAGAACTATTTTTCAGAATTTTTAAGTACTTAAAATGTAAAAAAATTGCAAAAGTATAGTGTGTCCTATGATATTTTTTCCTTAGAATTATAAAATATAAAAGATCCTCTTAGTACTAAATGAAAATGATAAATAGTAAAATAAGAATATTTCTAAAGAATTAAGATGCTTCCCCACATATGAAAAGTAAAATGGATTTGAAAGATGTGTGATGACAATTTTACTTCTGTTCTTAGCTTGAGTTACAATAATACATCTGTTCTATATTTGGGGATTTTGAACACAAGATTTATAATCATTTAAGGCTGAGAATCTATTTATGTAACATGATGCCGTTAAACCAGTAAAATTAGACTTGCTAAAAGTGATCTTCAAAATAGTGTAACTATACGTAATGTTAAATGTGTGTTTTAATATACATTTCTCTCAAAACCCAAAGTATCCATATATAAGTCTCAAATAACTATAGAATATTTCCATGAAAGAAGTATCATGTTTTGTTATTATTATTGTCAGTTGATAAAGGACAGAAATGGTATGGTCTGAACAGAAGGAGAAGATGTTAAGAAGAGGTGGCAAGAATACGAGGAAGAACTGTACAAATAAGATCTTCATGACCCAGATAATCATGTGATCACTAATCTAGAGCCAGACGTCTTGGAATGTGAAGTCAAGTGGACCTTAGAAAGCATCACTACGAACAAAGCTAGTGGAGGTGACGGAATTCCAGTTGAGCTGTTTCAAATCCTGAAAGATGATGCTGTGAAAGTGCTGCATTCAATATGCCAGCAAATTTGGAAAACTCAGCAGTGGCCACAGGACTGGAAAAGGTCAGTTTTCATTCCAATTCCAAAGAAAGGCAATGCAAAAGAATGCTCAAACTACCGCACAGTTGCACTCATCTCACATGCTAGTAAAGTAATGCTCAAAATTCTCCAAGCCAGGCTTCAGCAATATGTGAACCGTGAACTCCCTGATGTTCAAGCTGGTTTTAGAAAAGGCAGAGGAACCAGAGATCAAATTGCCAACATCCACTGGATCATGGAAAAAGCAAGAGAGTTTCAGAAAAACATCTATTTCTGCTTTATTGACTATGCCAAAGGCTTTGACTGTGTGGATCACAATAAACTGTGCAAAATTCTGAAAGAGGTGGGAATACCAGACCACCTGACCTGCCTCCTGAGAAATCTGTATGCAGGTCAGGAAGCAACAGTTAGAACTGGACATGGAACAACAGACTGGTTCCAAATAGGAAAAGGAGTACGTCAAGGCTGTCTATTGTCACCCTGCTTATTTAACTTATATGCAGAGTACATCATGAGAAACACTGGACTGGAAGAAACACAAGCTGGAATCAAGATTGCCAGGAGAAATATCAATCATCTCAGATATGCAGATGACACCACCCTTATAGAAGAAAGAGAAGAGGAGCTAAAAAGCTTCTTGATGAAAGTGAAAGAGGAGAGTGAAAAAGTTGGCTTAAAGCTCAACATTCAGAAAACGAAGATCATGGCATCCGGTCTCATCACTTCATGGGAAATAGATGGGGAAACAGTGGAAACAGTGCCAGACTTTCTTTTTTGGGCTCCAAAATCACTGCAGATGGTGATGCAGCCATGAAATTAAAAGATGATTACTCCTTGGAAGAAAAGTTATGACCAACCTAGATAGTATGTTCAAAAGCAGAGACATTACTTTACCGACTAAGATCCATCTAGTCAAGGCTATGGTTTTTCCTGTGATCATGTATGGATGTGAGAGTTGGACTGTGAAGAAGGCTGAGCACCGAAGAATTGATGCTTTTGAACTGTGGTGTTGGAGAAGACTCTTGAGAGTCCCTTGGACTGCAAGGAGATCCAACCAGTCCATTCTGAAGGAGATCAGGCCTGGGATTTCTTTGGAAGGAATGATGCTGAAGCTGAAGCTTCAGTACTTTGGCCACCTCATGTGAAGAGTTGACTCACTGGAAAAGACTCTGATGCTGGGAGGGATTGGGGGCAGGAGGAGAAGGGGACGACCGAGGATGAGATGGCTGGATGGCATCACGGACTTGATGAACGTGAGTCTGAGTGAACTCCAGGAGATGGTGATGGACAGGGAGCCCTGGCGTGCTGGGATTCATGGGGTTGCAAAGAGTTGGACACTACTGAGCAACTGAACTGAACTGAAGGAGTAAATGGTTATAGTTCATGTCACTAGTTTAACCTTTTACTGGTATGCTGATTTCTACCAGATGGTCAGAAAGATGATAATTATGTCACCATTTATTTCTGATTTTGAACATTGTGCATAGATGTAGAGAAAGTAGTCCATATGAGACTTTTTCTTAGACAATAGCACTTTCTTGGAGTTTATTTTTAATTCTATACAAATATGTAAGATTATGAACTGGCTCTATGGTAGTAGGTAGACATTGACTCTAAACTGTCCTCACTGACCTCATGGTTAACATAAGTGCTTCAGAGAGATTATATACAAATCTGTGTATTTGTGTGTGCACAGGTATTCAGTCATGTCCAACATTTTGCAACCCCATGGACTGCAGGGCTCCACTGTCCATAGAATTTTCCAGGCAAGAAAACTAAAGTGGGTTGCCATTATTTACTCCAGGGGTCTTCTCTTGAGTCTCCTGCATTGTCAGGCAGATTCTTTACCACTACACCACTTGGGAAGCCCATATACAAAGATACCTTTCATATATGATTCAGTGTTACTCAAATTACTGTTTATACACGTCTAATCTATCTAATAAATGATTTCATTATGCATATGACTTTGTTTATGATAATGTTGGGCTTCCCAGTGGCT
Source organism: Capra hircus (assembly GCF_001704415.2). Classification (NCBI taxonomy): domain Eukaryota; kingdom Metazoa; phylum Chordata; class Mammalia; order Artiodactyla; family Bovidae; genus Capra; species Capra hircus. Next base: position 100,437,155 of record NC_030808.1, read on the forward strand.
CAGAGGTAAAGTATCTGCCTACAATGCAGGAGACCTGGGTTCAATCCCTAGGTTGGGAAGATCCCCTGGAGAAAGGTATGGCAACCCACGCCAGTATTCTTGCCTGGGAAATCCCATGGACAGGGGAGCCTGACAGGCTTCAGTCCACGGGGCTGCAAAAGGGTCAGACATGATGTAGCAACTAAAGGACAACATGATAATGTTAGATATATTTACATTTTGAATCCTATAAAGGTGTAGGCTTAGTAGAAAACGATACTAATTTTATGACCAACAATCTGTAGTACCATGAAGAAAAATTATTATTATCTTATGAATTGTTGTCAACATGAAATTAAATATTTGAGAAATAAAAACGGTTAAACCTGCTCAAAACTACATCATGTAGAATGAGAATGTGATGATAAAAAAATAAAGACGCTGTTTCTTTTCCTTTTCCTTATTTATCTTCTTCTTTCAGGCTTATCATTTAGAGAGTTATTATTCAATAGGTCTCACTAAGTCTTCAATATGCCAAGGAATATACTAAATTAAAAAAAAAATGATTTGTAAATTGTAACCCAGGAACCTGCTAGTCATATATTTGACCTAACCTTATTTAAAAAATTAATATCAGCATATAAATATGTATAAGGAAATTATACTTAAACAGTAACAAAAATACTAAAATCTGACTTTTCCATTAAAAAAAAAAAACAAAACTCTGGTAATAGTAATTTGATATCTCCATCAGGCGTCTGTCAGTTGGAGCTGAATCACATCTGCCTTATTTACAAAGATGGGTCAGGAGAATTTTCCACTGGTATTTCCATGTAACTAGCCTGTTTGCACAGTTAGATTGTCCACCAGGACCTATAAGCATTTTCATAATCCCAGTCTCTATCTGAAAGAAGTCTAAATCTGATTCAAGACTGGAAGTAGCAGCAAGTAAATTAATATTAACTAAGAAAATCTCTTCAGCCTCTAGGATGCTTCCATTTACTTTTTAAAGAGGTTTATGTACTGCATTATTTCCTTTTACTCAAGTTATCAGAAATTTTAGATGTAATGTCAGTAAAATAGTGTACTTTATAGTGTATTATCATTTCAATGATTCTATTGTAAACTTTATAGTTTTACTGTGTGCATGATCTTAGCCATCAATTAACAATGTTTCTTGAATACCTACAGTGTGCTCAGGATTGCATCTATGCCTTTAATTGTAATATTTCTATATATTTTGTTTGGAAGAGGAAAATAATAAAACATAACTCATAAATAAAACATTTTGCCAACAGTATTTTGAATTAGAATGCTGACACAATCCCTGTTTTCTTTTCTCTCCCACCATATAGAAAGCCACTGGCACAGTCATCATATCCTTAGAGTATCCACTTTAGAGAATAAGCTGAGACCCCTCCATGTGGATTTGCTGTGTCTTATGTGGAGGGTGAGTTCGTGTGTGAAATGATCTGCTTTCCTCAAGTCCACTTCTTCAGTGAGCCTCTTGAGCATGTCACATTCTGGTCATTGATATAGAAGATTCAGACATTCAACAACCTGTTTTCAGACTATGCTTTTATCAGTTATCCAAACTGCACAGATATTAACATGGAGTTTTATCTTGAAGAATGACATATTGGATGTGTTTGCTCCATGCCTATAAAACCTAAGGACTCTTAACATTATAGCCTTCCTGAATGTCTCAGTCATTCCTGACTATGAAGGATATACAGTGGTAAGAGCAGTCAGTCAAAGGCTCTTGAAGTCATAATTTATGAATATGTAGGATAACAGATAAATGTTGCCAATACATTGAAAATAGTAATCAAGCAGTGTTCAAATTTGTGTCTTCAGAGTCCAGCATAGTTTCCATCTCACTGTAGATACTCTAAAAGTTTTGATAAGTATTTTTGAGGTCTTGACAAATGCATCACCCATGCCAGATATTCTTAACCCTAGTGTCTAAATCCTTGCCATATCCTTAGCATGAAATATCTTTGGTTCCATTCTTAACTGAATTTTTGTCACCATCTTATATCTTGTTAGCATTTTACCCTCAATTACAATTTTTAATTTTACAGACATGGTTGTTGTTTTATCATGATCACCCTCAAGACAATATTTTGTTCATTTATTTACTATTGCCACTTGGTATACAGAAAATTTAGTATTTATGAACTTTCAGTTTGAGCCTCCTGTGGGTTCATTTATTCACTCATCTTTTTGTTTTGTTTTACTTATAAATATTTATTCAGTAGTTTCAGAAAGGAAGGTACTTTTCCATGTGTTTCTGTACATCAGTGCACACGCAAGAAAAAGATTGTTATGCTTTGGAGCCTGTGTTATAGCAGGTGAAACAGATAAAAACAGGAAAAATATGATCAATAATTAAGTTATATTGTACGTTAAAGGTGATAAGAGTTACAAAAAAATAGAAAAAGAAAGGCAGGCTGTGGGGATGTTGCAGTGTTAATTAGGGCAACCAAGGTGTTCTTCATTGAATGTGTGTTCTCATTTTTATCCAACTCTTTGTGATCCCATGGACTGTCCATGGAATTTTTCAGACAAGAATACTGGAACAGGTTGCTGTTTCCTTATCCAGGAAATTTTCCTGATCCAGGAATCAAACCCATGTATAATATCTCTTGCACTGGCGAGAGGATTCTTTACCACTGTGCTACCTGGGAATCCCTAAGAACACTGAGGGATTTGAGCAAACCCATGAAGAAAGTGAGAGTTTAGCAAGGAGACATTGGAAGAAGATCATTAAAGGCAGAGGAAATAGTTGTTTAAGTTCTCTAAGATTGGGACTTACCTGTTGGTTCAGTGGCTAAGACTCCATGATCCCAACGCAGGGGCCCGGCTTCTATCCCTGGTCAAGGAAACAGATCCCTGAAGATCTCATGTGCCACAGCTAAGAAAGATGGGAAAAGCACAACTAAGACCCAATGCAGCCAAATAAATAAAATAAAATTTTTAAAAATTATTTTAAAAGATATCTTAGACCTGGATGTGGGCTTCCCACATGGCGCTAGTAGTAAAGAACCCACCTACCAATACAGGTAGATACAAGATCCCTGAGTCAGGAAGATCCCTTGGAGGAAGGCTTGACAAACCACTCCAGTATTCTTGCCTGGAGGATCCCATGGACAGAGGAGCCTGGCAGGCTACACTCCATAGTACATAGTACATAGTACATTGTACTCTATACATAGTACAGAGTGAGACACAACTGGATCAACTTTGCATGCATGCACACAAGACCTGGATGCACCTGGCATATTCAAACAACAGAAAGGAACAAAGAGAAAGGAACCCATAAAGCTTTTGGGGTTTGAGTTCATAAAAAAAATGTATGAAAGTTAGAATAGTCAGACTTTTGGATTTTACTTGAAATGAAATATAGGACCACCAAATGCTGAGCAAACTTAGCATGGCCTGTGATTTAAAAGTATCAAACTGGGCACTTTATTTAAACTAGACAATGAGAAGGGAGTCAAGGGAAGAAAGAGAAAACATACCAGGTAGCTAAGATAGCAATTCAAGTAAGACATCATGGTGCTTTTATTAAAAATTGTAAAAAGTAGATGGATTCCAGATATATCTAGAAGATAGAGATTTTAGAATTAATTTTAAGATCAAGGGCATAACCAAAGATGACTTCAAAGATTTTGCCCAGAAAGTTGAGTTGACATAAACTGAGATAAGAAAAGATGTGTGTGAGGTATGGGAGATGCTTTGGGAAGAGGTCTGTGTGGGAAAACAGAGCATTCATTTTTGCACAAGTTGACATTGAGTTGTCTGTTAGATTTTAAAGTGAATTTGTTGAACGGGAATTTGAATATATGAATAGAGATTGGGTGAGAGGTGCTGGCTAGAGATAAACTCGGGGAATTAGTAGCATTAGAGTTGGCATTTAAAGATATGAGATAGAATGAGATCACCAATAGGGTAAATGTTCAGTTCATTTTAGTCACTCCGTCATGTCCAACTCTTTGAGACTCCATGGACTGCAGCACTCAAGGCCTCCCTGTCCATCACCAACTCCCAGAGTTTACTGAAACTCACGTCCACTGAGTCAGTGATGCCATCCAACCATCTCATCCTCTGTTGTCACCTTCTCCTCCCGCCTTCAATCTTTCCCAGAATCAGGGTCTTTTCAAATGAGAGTAAGTGTAGATATTCAAAGAGAGTAACAAGGATTGTCTTCTGACTTTTCAAACTATAACAAATAGAGAAGAAGGAAATTAACTAGAAAAAGACTGATAAAGTGTCCTCATAGAGGAAAGAAGACAAAAGTTTATTGTCCTGAAACTCAAGGTGACGTTTTTCCTTGTTTTGTTTTTTTTTTGTTTCTGTTTTTGCTAACAGAACAAAGCTATCTGGCTGTATCTAAAAATGTGGTTGTTTTTCAATCACTAAGTCATGTCCTACTCTCTGTGACCCTATGGTTTGCAGCATATCAGGTTTTTCTCTCCATCACTATCTTCTTGAGTTTGCTCAAACTCATATCCATTGAGTGCCATCCAAATATCTCATATCTCATCCTCTGTCACCCCCATCTCCTCTTGTCCTCATTTTTCCCAGCATCAGGGTCTTTTCCAATGAGTCAGCTCTTCACATCATGTGGCCAAAGTACTGGAGCTTCAGCATCAGTCCATCCAATGAATATTCAACTTTGATTTCCTTTAGGATTGACTGATTTGATCTCCTTGCTGTCCAAGGATCAGCTTAAGAATCTTCTCCAGCACTACAGTTGAAAACATCAGCTCTTTGGTGCTCAGCCTTCTTTACGGTCCAACTCTCACATCCATTCAAAACTACTGGAAAAACCATAGCTTTGACTAGACAGCCTTTTGTCAGCAAAGTGATGGGGTGTCTCCTTTTTAATACAGGTTTAACCTGTAGGTTTACTTGTACAGGTTTGTCATAGCTAATCTTCCAAGAAACAAGCATCTTGCAGTCACTGTCCGTATTGATTTTGGTGCCCAAGAAAGTGAAATCTGACACTATTTCCACATTTCCCCCATCTATTTGCCATAGATATGGTAGGGGATTTTTCAAGATGGAAGCGGTATTTACAAAGCATTAGAAGAAACACCAAAATTAAAATATAGAAGGGAGGGGGATGAATTTTTGGAGTGAAACGCTTAAGTAAGTCAGAGACATATAAGGGAAAGGACTGGGTGTTTGTAGGACAGAGAACACATCTCAACTTTGTTTACAGATGAAATGGGAAGGCATTTGCTGGCCGGATGGTACACATGGCAGTGGGAGTCAAAGCTTTTATTTAAGTATCCCAGTGAAGTGAAAGGGAAGTCAAGGTCATCAACTGTTTGTGATTTGAGAAGAAAGTGAAATTGTTATTTAGGAATGAGTAAACAGACTTGACAGCATGCTGTGGTATCCTGATGGAATTATTGGCATATACGACGTTCATTGTCATTAATCTGTACTAGGTCAGTTAAAATGACTGCATATTTTTCTTCATTCAATTTCAGTTGTGCAGGTACATGTGAAAAGAATTTAAACAGTAGCATGTAATGAATGGTAGTACTTCCACAAAGATACAGCAGAGCCAGAGATGTAAATCCTTTTATGTATTTATGTTCTGGAGTGTTTGAGAGAACACGAGAAAAAGCCATACTAAGAATTTAAGGAGTCACAAAATATGAAAATAACAGAAAAGCACAAATAATGTCAGCTGACTACTCAAACAGGTAGTTCACAAAATGATACACAGAAGTGAATGGAAACTCTGTATCATCCCTGTACCTGTGCATAAGTGCTACCAAAGAATAATGGATTCTTATCCTCTCCAATCTTCCAAATATTACATGAAGCCTTCTTAAGATAATCAAGAGTATGCTCAGAAGATAGCAAGAGAAAAACTACACTGGAGAAAAAAATAGAGTATGAAAGTCAGTAGGGTATATTCAGCATATATGAATTATATCCCAGAACATATTCATTGATTGTTTCACTTGACCTGGGCATATGCATTCTGATATTAAAAACAGATGAAATAGTGTTCAGAAGTTGACTTTACCACACAATTTTATTTACTCTTTCAGTGAATATTTTAGATGGATAGACTATTATGAGCTGGGTATTGTTCTAAGCATTGTAAACACAGTATTTAACAAAACAGATTTCTAACTCCTGCAGGTTACACTTCAGCAGGAAAATATTCATACAAAAATAACCATATAAGTGAGTTATATATAACATTATCAAAAAGCAATAAGTAAGACTGAGATAAAGGAAGCACAAAATGGAGGTGCAGAGGATGAGGGGTTTAGAGTTTTTTTTTTGGGGGGGGTTTATTATTGTTTTTCTTTTCTTTTTTTTTTAATTTTAAAATATTTAATTCTTACATGCGTTCCCAAACATGAACCCCCCTCCCACCTCCCTCCCCATAACATCTCTCTGGGTCATCCCCATGCACCAGCCCCAAGCATGCTGTATCCTGCGTCAGACATAGACTCGCGATTCGATTCTTACATGATAGTATACATGTTAGAATGCCATTCTCCCAAATCTTTCCACCCTCTCCCTCTCCCTCTGAGTCCAAAAGTCCATTATACACATCTGTGTCTTTTTTGTTGTCTTGCATACAGGGTCGTCATTGCCATCTTTCTAAATTCCATATATATGTGTTAGTATACTGTATTGGTATTTTTCTTTCTGGCTTACTTCACTCTGTATAATCGGCTCCAGTTTCATCCATCTCATCAGAACTGATTCAAATGAGTTCTTTTTAATGGCTGAGTAATACTCCATTGTGTATATGTACCACTGCTTTCTTATCCATTCATCTGCTGATGGACATCTAGGTTGTTTCCATGTCCTGGCTATTATAAACAGTGCTGCGATGAACATTGGGGTACATGTGTCTCTTTCAATTCTGGTTTCCTCCATGTGTATGCCCAGCAGTGGGATTGCTGGGTCATAAGGTAGTTCTATTTGCAATTTTTTAAGGAATCTCCACACTGTTCTCCATAGTGGCTGTACTAGTTTGCATCCCCACCAACAGTGTAGGAGAGTTCCCTTTTCTCCACACCCTCTCCAGCATTTATTGCTTGCAGATTTTTGGATCGCAGCCATTCTGACTGGTGTGAAGTGGTACCTCATTGTGGTTTTGATTTGCATTTCTCTAATAATGAGTGATGTTGAGCATCTTTTCATGTGTTTGTTAGCCATCCGTATGTCTTCTTTGGAGAAATGTCTATTTAGTTCTTTGGCCCATTTTTTGATTGGGTCATTTATTTTTCTGGAATTGAGCTGCATAAGTTTCTTGTATATTTTTGAGATTAGTTGTTTGTCAGTTGCTTCATTTGCTATTATTTTCTCCCATTCAGAAGGCTGTCTCTTCACCTTGCTTATATTTTCCTTTGTTGTGCAGAAGCTTTTAATTGTAATTAGATCCCATTTGTTTATTTTTGCTTTTATTTTCAGAATTCTGGGAGGTGGATCCTAGAGGATCCTGCTGTGATTTATGTCGGAGAGTGTTTTGCCTACGTTCTCCTCTAGGAGTTTTATAGTTTCTGGTCTTACATTTAGATCTTTAATCCATTTTGAGTTTATCTTTGTGTGCGGTGTTAGAAAGTGATCTAGTTTCATTCTTTTACAAGTGGTTGACCAGTTTTCCCAGCATCACTTATAGGCATTGTTTAATCAGAATTTCAAATGAGATGGAGTAAAGGGCAAGGAGACTACCTGGAGAGTTTTCCAGGATGGGAGGAGGCACAGAAGAGGCAGTGTGTCTTGTATGCTCAAGAAACAGAAAGGGCACCCATTGTGCCTGGGAGAGAAGGGAAAAAGAAGACTGTAGTAGGAAATGTGGGGAGAAAAATATTGCAGGGTTATATCATCCACAGCACAAATGTTTATTTTGATATGATCTAGAAAGGAGCCTAAGATGTGGCTGCTTCATGAAGAAAAAAGGAAGCCATTGCTTTAGAGACAGAGGTTGATGAAAGGTAGTATTGATATATAGATAGCCCTATATAACATAGACAGTTTTCTTCTGAAGGATCTGATAAGGGCCACATATTTCTAAAAATGAAAAAGAAAGAACAAGAAAGAAAACAAGCAAAAACAAAATGAAATCCCTGTCCTTTCTTCAGTTCAGTTCAGTTCAGTCGCTCAGTCGTGTCCGACTCTTTGCGACCCCATGAATCACAGCACGCCAGGCCTCCCTGTCCATCACCGACTCCTGGAGTTCACTCAGAAAAGACTCTTACCTAGGGTATGGGATAAATAATACACTTCTATTTACAATGAAGCTATTAGAGGCCACTCTGAATAGGACCAACACAATGTATTGCAAAACATTTTTTTCAACTAAGCATTTAAGTTTTAGTAATTTCTATTCTGTCTGTTCTTTTGAATGAACTATATTCTTGGATCAAAGGCATGTGATATGCTTTTTTTGCCTTTCCTTATTAACTATAGCATGATAGAGGATTTGACATTTTATATTGTGTTTAATTTCCTAGGGCTGCCACAACAAATTACCACAGACCTTGTGGCTTAAACCATATAAATGTATTCTTTCACAGTTCTGGATGCTGGCATTCTGAAATCAAATTATCAGCAGGTTTGTACTCCCTCTGGAGGCTCCCAGGAGATTCCTGTGCCTCTTCTAGTTCTGAGGGCTGTGGCATTCTTCTTGTTTTAGCTTCCCTGATGGCTCAGTAGGTAAAGAATCTTCCTGCAAAGCCGGAAACTGTTCAGTCCCTGGGTTGGGAAGATCCCCCGGGGAAGGGCATGGCAACCCACTCCAGCATTCTTGCTTAGAGAATTGCATGGCCAGAGGAACTTGGTGATCTACAGTCCACAGGATGGCAAAGAGTCAGGCATGACTGAGCGACTAAGCACAATACACAGCATAATTCTAATCTCTTCCTGTCTTCACATGGCCTTCTCATTTGTGTTTCTTATGTATCTCTTCTAAGAATGCGTTACTGGATTTAAGACCAAGCATAATCCAGGATCATCTCATATTGAGATTCTTGTCTAATAACATCTGCAAGAGTTCATTCCAGTTGAAGTAATACTCTGAGGTTCCAGGTGGCCTTATCTTTTATGGAGACAATATTCACCCTAGTACATCTGGTTATATCAGTCTTCTATGCGGTTCTCTTTCAGAACCAATGCTTCTTCATTATAACAAACCATATTGCATGCATGCTTGCCAAGTTATTTCAGCTGTATCCAACTCTTTGCAACCCTGTTGACTGTAGCTCATCAGGCTCTTTGTCCATGAAATTCTGCAGGCAAGAATACTAGAGTGGGTTACCATGCCCTCCTCCAGGTTATCTTCCTGACTCATGAATTGAACTTGCATCTCTTGAGTCTCCTGCATTGCCAGGCAGGTTCTTTACCATTCATGCTACTTGGGAAGCCTTATTAACCTGAGATAAAGTATATTGAAAGCATAAATAATGTACTCAGTGTGTTTATTGACTCTGTTTCCAGTTAGCATATATTTTGCAAAGATTTAAAGCATCAGATATCTATAAACTGTACAGTTCTTATTCCCAAGCTTCCTCTGATGTGTTCTATCCTTGTGACAATAGTGCTAGAAGCCTTCCCCTGGGAACAGCAAGATGCCTCAAAGTAGCAACTTTAAAGACAAGGACTTTGAACACATCAATCTTTTCTCAGTCTTGTATTGGCAGTTTCTACCCTTGCTTCACTTACTGTGTCACCAAGGCCACAATTAGTGACCTGGGTTTAATATCGATTTTACCCCCTACCCTTAGTTAAGATGCCTGACAAGCTAGTGTTTTAATACATACTTTTTAGATTTAATAATTCTTTTCCATAAGTAAAATCTGAAGGATATGAAGGGCAAATTGTGATACAGAAATAGATGAATATTATTGTCATACCAATCCTAAAACACAGTGAAAGTGAAAGTGTTAGTCATTCAGTCATGTCTGACTCTTTGTGACACCATGGACTGTAGCCCACCAGGCTCGTCTGTCCATGGAATCCTCCAGGCAGTTATACTGGGGTGGGCAGCCATTCTCCTCACCAGGAGATCTTCCCAACCCAGAGATCGAACCTGGGTCTCCTGCATTGCAGGCAGATTCTTTACCATCTGAACCAGAGAAGTCCCCCCAAAAACAGTGACATCATATATAAGAGTGCATCCCAGAAATAGTTTAGGGACAGAACATTTAATTGTTGGTATTTCTGTGCTGAGAAATAAGAAGACTATATAGGTTATGGATTTTACTTTGCTGTCACACTAAAGTAAAATAAAAAAATCATTTGTTTTTTGAAATAAATATAACCTTACTTTTCTAAGTCACATTTAACATAACTTTAGACCACACTTCAATCATGGTGAATATTTTAATCTGTTATCATTGAATCTTCTATTGCTTCTTGTAAATATCTCAGATTTATAAGTTTCAAACACTTAGGAAGGTCCTTCTGCTGTTTACTCCACATAGGTTATTCTTGGATTAATTTGTCCAAATCTACACAATCTTATAAATTTGATTGGCTATGAGTTGTTTGCTAAACTGGAATAAGGTTGATAGCTCTGATTCCCCAAATAAGTATTCCTAGATGAACAAATGTATCTTGAGCATATCTCCCCTTTTCGTGCTCAGTTGCTTCTGTGTCCAACTCTCTAACCACAGATTTCCATTCTGGCTTTCTGTAGAAGGATACAGTGTTTGAATATATTTTCTTCCAGCTGTTCTTTAGAAACCAAGTTGATCCTTTTCCTTTTATGGAAGATGTATGATACAGACAGCATTATTGTTTCTTACTCTCTCTCTCTCTCTATATATATATATATATATGGGGCTTCCCATATAGCTCAGTCCGTAAAGCATTTGTCTGCAATGCAGGAGACCTGAGTTCAATTCCTGGGTCAGGAAGTTCCCCTGAAGAAGGAAATAGCAACCCATTCCAGTATTCTTTCTTGCATGAAGAAGCCTATGGATAGAGGATTCATGGGATCGCAAGACTCGAACACGACCTGGTGCTATCTTTATTCTTTATGTATGTGTATATGTACATACTTTGTGTGTATGTTAGTTGCTCAGCCATGTCCAGCTCTTTGCAACCCCATGGACTGTAGCCTGTCAGGCTTCTCTGTCCATGGAATTCTCCAGGCAAGAATACTGGACTAGGTTGCTATTTCATCTTTCAAGAAATCTTCCAGATCCAGGGATTGAACCCAGGTCTCCTGCATGGCAGGAGGATTCTTTACCGAGTGAATCACTAGGGAAGACCCCAGGTGGTGCTAGAGGTAAAGAACCCACCTGCTAATGCATGAGAACTAAGAGATGCAGGCTCGATCCCTGGGTTGGAAAGATCACCTGGAGGAAGGCTGGCAACCCACTCAAGTATTCTTGCCTGGGAAATCCCCTGGACAGAGGAGCTTGATGGGCTGCAGTCCATGGGGGTCGCAGAGTCAGACATGATTTAGCCATTGAGCATGCACTCACACACACACACACACACACATCATTTGTCAGTTTGTATGTCTTTATTTATTACTCTTCTTGAATCCCTCCCTCTTTTCCTTCTATAGTTAGTCCTATGAGCTGATTATTACTCTCTAATTAGTCAGATAAGTTATTGTGACTCTAGGAAAATCAAGAATATATATGGTATTTCCCTGATGTTGAGAAAGAATGAAACGTCCCCTGATGTCAGGGAACTGATCTGACCTCACATCTAATCTCAGTGTTATCCCAGTTGAAGTTTTACACCTAAATCATGTAGTTCTGTTGGACACAAACAATATCACAGAATATCTGTGTCAAGTGAGGTCACTCTGAGACCATGAAAAAGTAAGAGAAAAATGGGATCACTGTGAAACCCATAAAATACCAAACACTTTTTCTTTCTCTAATGAGTTTCCAATACTCCTTTGGCAATCAAAGCTTCATCCTTACTCTAGTATTCTCTTCCTATAGATAAGATTTATTGAGATACTCAGTCATATAATTGACCTCACTTTCTGGCACCATCCAATTCAGAACAATTGCTCAACATGCATAGATTCTCCCCAAAACTATCCAATGAAGTCACAAATCCTGTAACAAAGTCTTGATATGACCTTCTTTCTTGATTCCTGATGGTTCCCTACAGAGTATACTCTAACTCACTGTTGTCAGTAGTAAACCCAGTTTGTTCAACTGCAGGATTTCCTGGTGATCTTTAGTTGAAGGGCGTTACCAGAGCAAATCACAGTATTATGCCAACTCAGAGGAATGCATTGCCAATTTTATAAGGAAATTATTGAGGAAACAATGCAGTCAATTTCAAACCAAATCAGTCTTTTTGCCAACAGAATGACACCATGTAATCCATTCTACACACCAAGGATTTAACTATTTTTCTGAAATAAAGACATAAACATGTTAATTCCATGCTGATTTAATTTTTAAGATTTCACCTGCATAGAGTAGCAGGCCTACTGATATGTTATATAATATCTATAAGCTGAAAATTTTTCTACAAATTAGAGAAATTATAAAAGCCTATTACTGATAATCATTTAAGTGAAGAATAATGTAATATAAATAATATACACAAATCTTGATCTCACATACTAGTAAAGTAATGCTCAAAATTCTCCAAGCCAGGCTTCAGCAATACGTCAACCGTGAACTTCCAGATGTTCAAGCTGGTTTTAGAAAAGGCAGAGGAACCAGAGATCAAATTGCCAACATCCACTGGATCATGGAAAAAGCAAGAAAGTTCCAGAAAAACATCTATTTCTGCTTTATTGACTATGCCAAAGTCTTTGACAGTGTGGATCCCAATAAGCTGTGGAAAATTCTGAAAGAGATGGGAATACCAGATCACCTGACCTGCCTCTTGAGAAACCTATATGCAGATCAGGAAGCAACAGTTAGAACTGGACATGGAACAACAGACTGGTTCCAAATAGGAAAAGGAGTACATCAAGGCTGTATATGGTCACCCTGATTAATTTATATGCAGAGCACATCATGAGAAATGCTGGACTGGAAGAAGCACAAGCTGGAATCAAGATTACTGGGAGAAATATCAATAACCTCAGATATGCAGATGACCCCACCCTTATGGCAGAAAGTGAAGAGGAACTAAAAAGCCTCTTTATGAAAGTGAAAGAGGAGAGTGAAAAAGTTGGCTTAAAGCTCAACATTCAGAAAATGAAGATCATGGCATCCGCTCCCATCACTTCATGGCAAAAAGATGGGGAAACTGTGGAAACAGTGTCAGACTTTATTTTTTGGGCTCCAAAATCACTGCAGATGGTGACTGTAGCCATGAAATTAAAAGACGCTTACTCCTTGGAAGAAAAGTTATGACCAACCTAGATCACATATTCAAAAGCAAAGACATTACTTTGCCAACAAAGGTCCATCTAGTCAAGACTACGGTTTTTCCAGTGGTCATGTATGGATGTGAGAGTTGGACTGTGAAGAAAGCTGAGCACCAAAGAATTGATGCTTTTGAACTGTGGTGTTGGAGAAGACTCTTGAGAATCCCTTGGACTGCAAGGAGATCCAACCAGTCCATTCTGAAGGAGATCAGCCCTGGGATTTCTTTGGAGGTAATGATGCTGAGGGACTTCCCTGGTGGCTCAGATGGTAAAGCATCTGCCTACAATGCCAGAGACCTGGGTTCAATCCCTGTATCAGGAAGATACCCTGAAGAAGGCAATGGCAACCCACTGCTGAAACTCCGGTACTTTGGCCACTTCATTCAAAGAGTTGACTCACTGGAAAAGACTCTGATGCTGGGAAGGATTGGGGGCAAGAGGAGAAGGGGACGACAGGATGAGATGGCTGGATGGCATCACTGACTCGATGCACGTGAGTCTGAGTGAACTCCTGGAGTTGATGATGGACAGGGAGGCCTGGTGTGCTGCGATTCATGGGGTCACAAAGAGTCAGACACGACTGAGCGACTGAACTGAACTAAACTGAACTGAACTGAACTGAGTCTGCTGTTTGTTGCACTTATACGAAATAAATGTTGTTCAGTCGCTCATTCGTGGCTTACTCTTTACAACACCATGGAGTACAGCATGCCAGGTTTCCCTGTCCTTCACCGTCTCCCAGAGTTTGCTCATACTCATCCATTGAATTGGTAATGCCATTCAACCATCTCACCCTTTGTCGTCCCCTTCTCCTCCTGCCCTCAATCTTTTTCAGCAACGAGGTCTTTTCCAATGAGTCAGTGCTTTACATCAGGTAGCTAAAGTATTGAAGTTTCAGCTTCAGCCTCAGTCCTTCAAATGAATATTCAGGACTGATTTCCTTTAGGATTGACTGGTTTGATCTCCTGCAGTCTAAGGGACTCTCAAGAATCTTCTTCAGCATCACAGTTCAAAAGCATCAATTTTTCCATGCTCAGCCTTCTTTATGGTCCAACTCTCACATCTATACATTATTACTTGAAGAACCATAGCTTTGAATATATGACCCTTGGCATATCAAAATATAGAATATTAACCACACTTCAGATGTCTTCCTTTAGTATTCAGTAGCAGCTTGACCATAATATTCTTAGGGATTTTTAATATTAAATATTATTTTCCTTGGCATAAGCAGCTTTGAATTTGGGGCTTGTTATCATCTGAAATTCCCGAAACTCATAGGCAGTATCTATTCAGATAACTTTCGCCTCATTCTTTTTAACTTTGATACTCATATTCAAACTAGATATATATTTTTACTTTTACCATGATTCAAATTGTATTTTATGCATTCTTCTTGACTTTACTGTCTTTTTATTGTATCCACCTCAATTTGGATTATTTTACACTGATTTATCTTTAGAAATATGAATTCCCTTTGCTGCTATGTCTAAATGAACTTCCTTTAATATATATATATTAAATGCTTTCAGTGTATTTCTTAGTTCTAGTATTCTTTATTGTGTATTTATTAACCATTATAGATTCCTAACAAATTGTATTATCCTTTCCTCATATTTTGTATACACATTTGTCTTCATTATAAAAGACATTCAAAGCTGCTCAGTCATGTCCAACTCTTTGCGACCCCATGGACTGTAGCCTGCCAGGCTCCTCTGTTCATGGAATTCTCCAGGTAAGAATACTGGAGTGGGTAGCCATTCTTTTCTCCAGGGGATCTTCCTGACCCAAGAATTGAGCCTGGGTCTCCAGCACTGCAGGCAGATTCTTTACCATCTGAGCTACCAGGGAAAACTTATTAAGCTGCACTTCTACTAGTGTTAATATCTGGAGTTATTTATACTACATGTAAAAATATATATATAGCTATATGTAATAAATATAGGTTTATTTACTGTCTCTTGTTTACTTTTTCTCCTTGATGTCTTATTGTGACATTTGATAATTTTATATCAAATATGACATATTACAATTGAAAATACAGAATCTCTAGATGACATTATACTCTTTCAAGCAGGATTATCTTCCTTCTGACAGGCAGGGAATATGGATAGATAAGATAGATCCAATGAGAAACTGAAATACTATCAGACTTCATTTTTGGATTTTAATTTTTTTTCTTTTGATAGCTGGTATGTCTTAACTTTGCTCCCAAGACTTGAGCTTTCTGAGTTCTCAACTGAAAACAAGAGTTTTTAACTGATTTCCCCCCCCCCCCCGGCAGGGTGCGGGGGTGGGCAGACCCTTAGCTCCAGTTGTTGATTTCTCAGCAATGAAAAATGACAAACACACACACACACACACACACACACACACACAAACAAACCTCAACTTTGCTTTTTGCCCCTTAATAACCACTTTCTGTTCAGTATTCAGCTTCTTAATCATGATCCACATGGAGATTAGAAATTAGTAGATGACTTCAGGAATCATGCACCAAATGATTTTATTCCTTCTCTGCAGTTTCATTTGCTATAAAACCCTGACTCTTAAAATATTTTACAGCCCTGTATATGTTTATCAGTAAATGTTTGGTACAGAAAAAGCAGCACTGGATAGAAAGTACACCTCATTGGACTTACTTGCTGTCTGAGATCTTGGATTCTCAAGTGTTGGATGCCTTGGTTTTTCTCTGATACCTTCAAAGAACTGTTTCTCTTTACCATAAAATAGATAGCCAGTGGGAATTTGCTGTATTACTCAGGGAACTCAACAGGGGCTCTGTATTAACTTAGAAGGGTGGGATGGGGAGGGATATGGGAGGGAGGTTCAAGAAGGAGGAAACATATGTATGCCTATGGCTGATTCATGTTGAGGTTTGACAGACAACAAAATTTTATCCTTCAATTAAAAATGAATAAATTAATTTAAAAACACAAAGAACTGTTTCTGTATTTTTACATTTATTATTTTTATTATCAGCAGAAGTGTTGCTATCAGCCATCTAGTTATTGCTGAATATGGCCACCTTACATGTCTTTACTTAGTCATATTCTGTAAATATGGTTTTACAGGTAGAACATCAAGGATATTGGACTTTAAAATCTTTTGAGTGTTAGGTATAAATCACAGGCTTGATCCCTCTTGTTTATAAAATAGCTAATCTAGCTTCGGATGTCATGTCCTCTCATAACAGAACCTGAGGACAGAATGGAGGAAAGAGAACAAAGAAAAAGGATTTACACTTTGTAAATTTTTCTCCTTTAATAGAGTGAAGATTCCAGCATTCTAAGATGTCTCCAACAAATATCCTTGGTTAGAAAAGTTTCACTTCCTCTTTTAGGCCAATTACTAGCAAAGAGGAAGGCCTGCCATGTTTAGTTTTGTCTGATTATAATTTATTCCTGGGGCTAGGAAATTTGCTAGCTGCTGAACATTAGGTTCTGTTGGCAGAGAAAGAATGAGAATGATTTGTTCGTTAGACAAACTGTCCTTGTCACACAAAATATTTCACAGGCTTTACTTATTTCATTTTTTCAGCTTCAGCTTCTGTTCGTATTGTCATGTCTCCTGTGTTGTAGATCAGTTGTTCAACCTTGGCACAGTTGACATTTAGGGCCATATAGTTCTTTGTTGTGCTTGTGCTGATCATTGTACAATGTGCAGCAGCATTCCTGACCTTTACCCACTAGATGCTAGTAGTCTTCCCCTCTCACTCATTTGAGAAAGTGAAAATATCTTCAGGTGTCACCAGATGTCCTCTGACAGGCAAAAGCTCCCTCATTTGAAAATTCATTTATCTAGATGTCAGAGTATAATGGAATAGAAAAGATGTCTTGAAAAAGGAACTTTTTCAACATAATTAAAATCCATTCAGAGGATACATGTATATGTTTATAGAATAAATTAAAGCATGTTGGAATAAAAGATATTTCCATGCTTTCAGTTTCTGAATAATAAACTTCAATCACACAAAGCAGTACAAGGCTTAATCCAGTTGTTGGCCTCAGCCTGCTGTGGATGTTAATGAGGTGACTCATTCACTAGTAAAGGAACATATAAGAAAAACACTTGACATACCAAAATATAGGAACTGTGGGTACTCTGGAGTTCCAGTAATTTCCCTTTAAGATGAAAGAATCTAAAAGGAGTTTAACATTCCTAGACCTAGACTCTTATGAGTCTCTAGGAAATATTTTTCATTTTGCATACTTATAAATTTATATGCTGCTACTGCTGCTGCTACGTCACTTCAGTCATATCCAACTCTATGCAACCCCATAGATGGCAACCCACTAGGCTCCCCCATCCCTGGGATTCTCCAGGCAAGAACATTGGAGTGGGTTGCCATTTCTTTCTCCAATGCATGAAAATGAAAAGTTAAAGTGAAGTCGCTCAGTTGTGTCTGACTCTTAGCGACCCCATGGACTGCAGCCTACCAGGCTCCTCCATCTATGGGATTTTCCAGGCAAGAGTGCTGGAGAGGGGTGCCATTGCCTTCTTCACCAACTAAAGGGTTAAGTGAAAAATAGTTTAGAGAACCAGTCCAGCAGGCATTCATGATTCTTGAAATGAAAATCCAGTAATTAGTTTTAGAATATATCTATCCAACATTTAGACTCAAATGTTCTGTTAGATAGAAGGGTATTCTGAAAAACACCATTTACTTATCTAGGACAGACAGTAGTTCAGTTTTCAATGAGATGAAAAGAGATCTACATTTGTTTTATAGAAAGTATTACTAAGAAAAACTAGAGAAAGATGTTTCCTACAAAGATATATATATACTACTCTAGTAACATTAACTTTTTACACGTGGGTTGTAAAGTTGTTGCTTAGTATCTACTGTTTTTATGTTTTAATTTCAATAGTTTTTTTTTAATTGATTTACTTTCTCTTGTTCTTTTCCTTATCCTCTGAGAAAGAAAAATTTTTTGTGATCTTACTTATATTTTTATTTAATTTCATTGTATTTATTAGTAATTTTCCTCTTAGTATACATTGTAAGCTAGTAAAAGGTATGAGACATTTCTTTGTTAACTATTATAGGTCTTTTTCAATATTTGTAACTACTTACCCTTCACAACCATTGGTATGGAGCTACTGAAAGCCACAGTTCTAAGGAACACATAAGAACATTTCTTGGCCAAGAAAATAAATAAGAAAATTACAGATGATAAATGCAGTTAGTAATCTCAACCATATAAGCTCCATCCAAGAATCCTGAGATAAGTATATATTTATTTAGGGGGTTTCCTTAATATCTGTTTCCCTGAGAGGAGGGAGTTCCTTAGGGAACTAACAGTACCATTATGAAATAAAGCACTTGATATATTTGATAAATGAATAAACTATAGCTTAGCCAGCCAGCCACATTTGTGCTGTGAATAACTTACTTTGCTGTTCTCTGACAGTCTATAGATTCTATGTATGTTAATCTTAGTACCATTTATTCTTATACTACTATAATTTTTTATTTTTATATATGATATCATTTACCAAGCATATGTCAGCCAGTTGCTAAGGGAATCTTCTTTTTTATTCAGAGTAATCACATAAACATAATAATTAACTTATACACTAACAGTAAATATGGCTATTATTGTTTCCTATTCACATATGAAGAAAAGATGCTAAGAAAGACTAAGTGTATATAAAAGTATTTGAGATGCTAACACGTAACCTAGGCAATTTGATTCCAAGCTATTACTCTACGTATTTACAGATTTTTATATTCCAAATAGATTCTTGTAAAGATCACACTAATCAAAGTACTGCTTGCAAAGTAACTTCCTTGCTTGTAAATTTTAGGTTACATCATATATCATATTTATATACCTCTTAACCTGGTAAGATTAATTTAAATCATATTTTTATAACAATAATATTTTTCAATAAGAATCAGAAGGAGAAGGAAAGAGAGAAGAATCACTCCACTACAGAAGTAGAAATATTCTGACAACCAGTCAAACCCTAGATTCACACTGCAATGGAATTTTGTTGGAAATATTGTTGGAATATCATAGTTAATTCTGATGCAGTTTAAATTAAACTATTCAGACTAATAACAGTTACCATAATCCAGATATCACATTGCATTGCACTTTTAGTCATGCTAGCAGAGAAAAATCCCCACAAAAGTAATATGACAGGATTTTTATTTAAATACATACATGGAGAGACGCACAAATGCACATGTGTAACACCATGAACTAATTAGGAAGAGAAAAATGTGATTTTTTTATTCAAGATATATTAAATAGATTAGATGAGAGACCCAGATATACCATTGCTGAAAACAACATAAAAATTTTAAAATAAGATATATGAAAATATATTTTATTTTCCTAAAATATTCTAAAAATAATAAGTCATTTCCATTTAGGATGATTTCAGAATCAAATGCAAGTGTATATAAAGCATTAGCACAGAACCCACATTTTATACCATTGCTCTTAACTATTAATCTGTAATATTTGGACCCATAGCTCAACTGTATGTATCCAATCTAGATCCTTTTGTATTTTGAATATGTGTTCACAGTTCTCAGTATTCATTAAAGCATTCTTTTCTGTATCATTAGCTTTATGTTTTGTATTACAAGTGCCTAGCTTTCACCACAGACTATGTTCATGCTTGTTGAATCAGTCTCTTCAATAAGAATTATTCCTTGCTCAGTTTAAATTTATGAAATAAGATAAGACAATAACATTTCAATATTGTATCCAGCTATTGAGAATTCCATTAATTCTGTCCATATAACATTCTTCAATTACATTTCATAATTTATATGATTTTTTTTTCTCTTGAGAATCGTGGGGGTGTAATACACAGCCATTCAAAAAGTCCACACAGTCAACTTTTGAATTCTTATAACTAATGACAACTTTATTCTCACATAAATTACACACCTCTTCATTTGTAATTTTTTTTAGGATTAAGCAACTTCTGTGTGGCTCAGCTGATAAAGAATCCGCCTGCAGTGCAGGAGACCTGGGTTCGATCCCTGGGTTGGGAAGAGCCCCTGGAGATGGGAAAGGCTACCCACTCCAGTATTCTGGCCTGGAGAATTCCATGGGCTGTTTAGTCTGTGGTGTCGCAAAGAGTCGGACACAGCTGAGTGACTTTCACTTCGAAAAACAACTTCCTACTTCCAGTAGAAAGAAAAGCTATCAAATAGGCGTCTTATTCTTCCTTCCTCCCTAGAGCAATGAATTACCCAGGAGACAGCCCACTGGAGACTTTCAACCAGCAATGGCTTTGAAAGTTTTCTTTTCCTCTGTTGGCCCACTCATTGTGGGTGTTCAGCAAAGCTACATCTTTCATCTTATTCCTTTTAATCATTTGTAATTGAAAGGTTGCGGCAAGTGAAGAATTAGTCTATCCTTCTCCGTGAAAGTTGTATAGAAGCAACTTTTCTTTTTAGTTAGAAGGAAACATGGAAAAAATTATTCAAACCAAAAATAATTTAATTTACTACACTTTATTTAGAAGGGCATGTAATATATATTTTATTTAGAATGATCATGCAGCTCTTATTTTGTCACATCTGATATTTTACAAATATTTATTAATGTTAGGTAACTAAAATATATTGAGTATTATCTCATTTTAATGGCAAAATAATCTACCCTACAACCAAATAGTCTAGAAATGAAAGAAATAGTGCAGAATTTGTTAGCAACTTTTAATCTGCAAATATGCATGGTTTAATATACTATCAGAATCATTATTTCTTAGAACAAAATTAAATACAATTAGAGCAAGTTTAGGAACTAATTGACTTTTTAGGTATAAAAGTGTTGTTTATTTTTTGCCAGTGTGAATATTTAATGTAATCGGTTACTTACATTCATTGAGACATGTTTTCACTATTTTTTTCATTTATTTTTAAATAAAATTATGTATAAACTGCAGAACATGATGATTTGATATATATATCCATAGAAAAATACAATTATTAGTCAAACTAGTTAGCATATTTCCTCATATACTTACCAAAATTTTTGTGTAATTATAGGAACTTAAACCTATGTTTCAGTAAAATTTTCAGTAGTCAATGCAGTGTTATTAACTATTGTCTTATGTTATAATTTAGATCTCTAAACTTATTCATCTTACATAACTATAATTTCATTTATTTTGACAAATGTTATTTTATCCTGTAAAACGTAACTCTTAGAATTTTATGGCCACCAAAATGAAGAGAATTTTAAAGTTTTAATGTACATTTTAAAGTTGAAGAACAATAGTACTTAATGACCAATAAAACTTTCAATATATTTATTAGGGTAGTTTTAAGGAGTAAAAGTAGTGAGATAAATTTATAGTTGTTGAATTCTTTTAATTTTGTTTCAAGTAAGTATTTGAATCAACTTGGTATGGAATTTAGATTCTGCTGTATATATTTTATGACAATGAAGTTTCTTTCAAAATGTCAATTTTTAAAACTTTGCAGATATTCTATTATTTATAGCTATTCAAACTTCAAACAAAAGTGGAAATCAATATAATAATGTCTGAAGACCAATAAAAATTTCCACAATTATTTTTAGTAGGCATGATAGAAAAGATTTTTAAGATCTTTGTATCAAATCTCCGAAAATGTTGATTCTGTCTCCTAAATCTATCACAAACACCACTTCCGGGGCAGTCCTAAGATGGTGGAGGAATGGGATGGGGAGACCACTTTCTCCCTCAAAAATTCATCAAAAGAACATTTCAGTGCTGAATACATTCCACAAACCAACTTCTGAATGCTGGCAGAAGACATCAGGCACCCAGCAAAGCAGATCATTGGCTTCAAAAACAGGTAGGAAAATATAATAAGACGAAAAAAGAGACAAAGGAGGTAGGGAGGGAGCTCCGTCCCAGGAAGGGAATCCTGTCCCGGGAAGAGACTCTTAAAAAGAGAGGTTTCCAAACACCAGGAAACATTCTCACAGCTGAGTCTGTGGCGAGCTTTGGAAGCACAGAGGGCAACATAACAGGAAGGAAAAATAAATAAATAATTAAAACCAATAGGTTACGAGCCCAACAGTAACTCCCCCAGCGGAAAAGCAGCACAGATGCCTGTATCCGCCACCAGCAAGTGGGGGCTGGGCAGGGAGGAACGGGACGCGCAGCCGGCAGTGCTTTTTAAGAATCGGGCATCGGGAGGCGCGGGCTGCAGTGTTTTTTTGAGAATCAGGCTGGAACGCCCCGCGCGTGGACAGAGCGATCTAAATTGGGCTAGCAAACCAGACTGTGGGATAGCTACTTTGCGAAATGCTCGAACATAAGACACCACCAGGACCGTGCACAGAACAAAGGATGGATCAGAAATAGCTGGCTGCAGACCATCCCCCTCCGGTGACAGGCAGCCAGAGCCTTAAGGGCTTGAAGGGGGCATTCGCAGCCCAAGAGAGACATTACCTACCAAAATGCAAGCAGGTTTCTTTGTTAACTAAGACTTCTGAGGGTTCTGGACAGTCATCATCCGCCTGAGAAGGAGTGCCAGCGGTACACCCAGAAAGCTGAGCAGCAGGGACAGGCCATAGTCGCAGCGATTGCGGTCACCAAAATCCTGAGCCGCTCGGACCTGGGAAGGGCACAAAACGCAGGCCCAACCAAATCTGCACCTCTGAGGGCTTCCTGAGCACTGAGCCTGAGCGGCTTAGACCGGGGAGGTGCATGCAGCCTAGGGCCGGCCTCAGACGGTTCCCTGGCAGAGCTACGTAGAGCCTGAGCAGTGTGTGCCACGAGCAGGGGCAAGCCCAGAGTGGATGAGACACTGCAAGCACATGACAGTAATATTTGTTTGCAGCATCTCTCCTTCCCCGCAGTGCGACTGAATAGTGAGCCTAGTGTGTCCACCACTGTCCTCCCTGTGTCAAGATGGAAATCAGACGCGGAAGAGACCAGCAAACAGAGGAAGTTAAACAGAGGGAACCGCCTTGGAAGTGATCCCACACAACCCACAACACCAGAGAAAGGGCCAGATATACCTTTACTACTTATACAATCATTTTTTTCTTTTTCTTTTTTCCTGTATTTTGTTTCTTTTTTGAGTTGATGGGGTTGCGTGATTGTTTTTTCTTCTTTCTTTGTTTTTCTTTTTTTAAAACTTTCATAACTTTTTAAGTACTCTATTTCTCTAATTATTATTTTTAATAATTCTTTTGGCTTTGTTTTCTTTTTTTAGTTGTTTGTTTTGTTAGTTTGCTTGTTTTTTCTTTCTTTTTTTCCTCTTCTTCTTCTTTTCTTTAACATTGTATTTTTGAAAATCCAATCTCTACTCCAGATTTTTAATCTTTGCTTTCGGTATTTGTTGTCAATTTTGTACATGTAAAAACCCAATCTTCAGTACCCAGTTTTATGTGAGAGCGAGATTACTGGCTTGACCACTCTCCCCCGCTTTGGACTCTCCTTTTTCTCCACCAGGTGGCCTCTGTCTCCTCCCTCCCCTTTCTTTTCTCTACCCAACCCTGCAAATCTCTGTGGGTTCCAGACGGTGGAGAACACTCAGGGAATGGGTTACTGGCCGGATCTCTCTCTCTCCCTTTCATTTCCCTCTTTTATCGTCCTGGCCACCTCTGTCTACTTCCTCCCTCTCCTCTTCCCTGTATAACTCTGTGAACACCTTGAGTGTTCCAGATTGTGGAGCATACATAAGGAAGTGATTACTGGCTAGCTTGCTATCTCTTCTTTTGATACCACCTCATCTCATTCCAGTCAACTCTAACTACCCCCTCCTTCTTCTCTTCTCTGTGTAACTCAGCGAACCTCTATGGGTGACCCTCAATGTGGAGAAACCTTCCATCTTTAACCTAGATGCTTTATCATCAGCACTATATTGATAGAGAAGTCCTGAGGCTAGGGTAAAAATAAAACTGAAAACCAGAAACAAGAGGCTTAAGTCCAAATCCTAAGAACATCAGAGAAATCCTGATCCAGGGAACATTAATCAATACGAGCTCATCAAACGCCTATATACCTACACTGAAACCAAGCACCACCCAAGTCCAACAAGTTCCAGAGCAAGACATACCATGCCAATTCTCCAGTAACACAGGAACACACCCCTGAGCTTCAATATACAGGCAGCTCAAAACTGCTCCAAAACCATTGACATCCCACAACCCATTACTGGACAATTCATACCACTCCAGAGAGAAGAAATCCAGCTCCACCCACCAGAACTTCAACACAAGCCTCCCTAACCAAGAAACCTTGACAGGCCACTGATACAACTCCACCCATAGTGAGGAAACTCCATAATAAAGAGGACTCCACAAATTCCCAGAATATAGAAAGGCCACCCCAAACGCAGCAATATAACCAAGATGAAGAGACAGAGGAATACCCAACAGGTAAAGGAACAGGAGAAATGCCAACCAAACCAACCCAAACAGGAGGAGATAGGGAATCTACCTGAGAAAGAATTCCAAATATTGATAGTGAAAATGATCCAAAATCTTGAAATCAAAATGGAATCACAGATAAATAGCCTGGAGACAAGGATTGAGAAGATGCAAGAAATGTTTAACAAGGACCTAGAAGAAATAAAAAAGAGTCAATATATAATGAATAATGCAATAAATGAGATCAGAAACACTCTGGAGGCAACAAATAGTAGAATAACAGAGGCAGAAGATAGGATTAGTGAAATAGAAGATAGAATGGTAGAAATAAATGAATCAGAGAGGAAAAAAGAAAAACGAATTAAAAGAAATGAGGACAACCTCAGAGACCTTCAGGACAATATGAAACACTCCAACATTCAAATTATAGGAGTCCCAGAAGAAGACAAAAAGAAAGACCATGAGAAAATTCTTGAGGAGATAATAGTTGAAAACTTCCCTAAAATGGGGAAGGAAATAATCACCCAAGTCCAAGAAACCCAGAGAGTTCCAAACAGGATAAACCCAAGGCGAAACACCCCAAGACATACATTAATCAAATTAACAAAGACCAAACACAAAGAACAAATATTAAAAGCATCAAGGGAAAGACAACAAATAACACACAAGGGGATTCCCATAAGGATAACAGCTGATCTTTCAATAGAAACTCTTCAGGCCAGGAGGGAATGGCAAGACATACTTTAAGTGATGAAAGAAAATAACCTACAGCCCAGATTACTGTACCCAGCAAGGATCTCATTCAAATATGAAGGAGAAATAAAAACCTTTACAGACAAGCAAAAGCTGAGAGATTTCAGCACCACCAAACCAGCTCTCCAACAAATACTAAAGGATATTCTCTAGACAGGAAACACAAAAAGGGGGTATAAACCCGAACCCAAAACAATAAAGTAAATGGCAACGGGATCACACTTATCAATAATTACCTTAAACGTAAATGGGTTGAATGCCCCAACCAAAAGGCAAAGATTGGCTGAATGGATACAAAAACAAGATCCCTATATATGCTGCCTACAAGAGACCCACCTCAAAACAATGGACACATACAGACTGAAAGTGAAGGGCTGGAAAAAGATATTCCACGCAAATAGAGACCAAAAGAAAGCAGGAGTAGCAATACTCATCTCCAATAAAATAGACTTTAAAACAAAGGCTGTGAAAAGAGACAAAGAAGGCCACTAAATAATGATCAAAGGATCAACCCAAGAAGATATAACAATTCTAAATATATATGCACCCAACATAGGAGCACTGCAATATGTAAGACAAATGCTAACAAGCATGAAACGGGAAATTAACAATAACACAATAATAGTGGGAGACTTTAATACCCCACTCACATCTATGGACAGATCAAGTAAGCACAAAATTAACAAATAAACGCAAACTTTAAATGATACAATAGACCAGTTAGACCTAATTGATATCTATAGGACATTTCACCCCAAAACAATGAATTTCACCTTTTTCTCAACTGCTCACGGAACCTTTTCCAGGATAGATCACATCCTGGGCCATAAATCTAACCTTGATAAATTCAAAAAAATCGAAATCATCCCAAGCATCTTTTCTGACCATAATGCATTAAGATTAGATCTCAATTACAGGAGAAAAAATATTAAAAATCCCAACATATGGAGACTGAACAACACGCTGCTGAATAACCAACAAATCACAGAAGAAATCAAAAAAGAAATCAAATTATGCATAGAAATGAATGAAAATGAAAACACAACAACCCAAAATCTGTGGGACACTATAAAAGCAGTGCTTAGAGGAAAGTTCATAGCAATACAGACATACCTCAAGAAACAAGAAAAAAGTCAAATAAATAACCTAACTCTACACCTAAAGCAACTAGAAAAGGAAGAAATGGAGAACCCCAAGGTTAGTAGAAGGAAAGAAATCTTAAAAATTAGGGCCAAAATAAATGCAAAAGAAACAAAAGAGACCATAGCAAAAATCAACAAAGCCAAAAGCTGGTTCTTTGAGAGGGTAAATAAAATTGACAAACCATTAGCCAGACTCATCAGGAAACAAAGGGAGAAGAATAAAATCAATAAAATTAGAAATGAAAATGGAGAGATCACACAACACAGAAATACAAAGGATCATAAGAGACTACTATCAGCAGTTATATGCCAATAAAATGGACAACATGGAAGAAATGGACAAATTCTTGGAAAAGGACAACTTTCCAAAACTGAACCAGGAAGAAATAGAAAATCTTAATTGACCCATCACAAGCACGGAAATTGAAACTGTAATCAGAAATCTTCCAGGAAACAAAAGCCCAGGTCCGGCTTCACAGCTGAATTCTACCAAAAATTTCGAGAAGAGCTAACACCTATTCTACTGAAACTCTTCCAGAAAATTGCAGAAGAGGGTAAACTTCCAAACTCATTCTACGAGGCCACCATCACCCTAATACCAAAACCTGACAAAGATGCCACAAAAAAAGAAAACTACAGGCCAATATCACTGATGAACATAGATGCTAAAATCCTCAACAAAATTCTAGTAATCAGAATCCAACAACACATTTAAAAGATCATACACCATGACCATGTGGGCTTTATCCCAGGGATGCAAGGATTCTTCAATATCCGCAAATCAATCAATGTAATTCACCACATTCACAAATTGAAAAATAAAAGCCATATGATTATATCAATAGATGCAGAGAAGGCCTTTGACAAAATTCAACATCCATTTATGATAAAAATTCTTCAGAAAGCATGAATAGAAGGAACATATCTCAACATAATAAAAGCTATATATGACAAACCCACAGCAAACATTATCCTCAATGGTGAAAAATTGAAAGCATTTCCCCTAAAGTCAGGAACAAGACAAGGGTGCCCACTTTCACCGCTACTATTCAACATAGTTTTGGAGGTTTTGGCCACAGCAATCAGAGCAGAAAAAGAAATAAAAGAATCCAAATTGGAAAAGAAGTAAAACTCTCACTGTTTGCAGATGACATGATCCTCTACATGGAAAACCCTAAAGACTCCACCAGAAAATTACTAGAGCTAATCAATGAATAAAGTAAAGTTGCAGGATATAAAATCAACACACAGAAATCCTTTGCATTCCTATACACTAATAATGAGAAAGTAGAAAAAGAAATTAAGGAAACAATTCCATTCACCATTGCAATGAAAAGACTAAAATACTTAGGAATATACCTACCTAAAGAAACTAAAGACTTATATATAGAAAACTATAAAACACTGATGAAAGAAATCAAAGAGGACACTAATAGATGGAGAAATATACCATGTTCATGGATCAGAAGAATCAATATAGTGAAAATGAGTATACTACCCAAAGCAATCTACAGATTCAATGAAATCCCTGTCAAGCTACCAGCCACATTTTTCACAGAATTAGAACAAATAATTTCAAGATTTGTATGGAAATACAAAAAACCTCGAATAGCCAAAGCTATCTTGAGAAAGAAGAATGGAACTGGAGGAATCAACTTGACTGACTTCAGGCTCTACTACAAAGCCACAGTCATCAAGACAGTATGGTACTGGCACAAAGACAGACATATAGATCAATGGAACAAAATAGAAAGCCCAGAGATAAATCCACACACCTATGGACACCTTATCTTTGACAAAGGAGTCAAGAATATACAATGGAGTAAAGGCAATCTCTTTAACAAGTGGTGCTGGGAAAACTGGTCAACCACTTGTAAAAGAATGAAACTAGATCACTTTCTAACACCCCACACAAAAATAAACTCAAAATGGATTAAAGATCTAAATGTAAGACCAGAAACTATAAAACTCCTAGAGCAGAACATAGGCAAAACACTCTCAGACATAAATCACAGCAGGATCCTCTATGATCCATCTCCCAGAATACTGGAAATAAAAGCAAAAATAAACAAATGGGATCTAATTAAAATTAAAAGCTTCTGCACAACAAAGGAAACTATAAGCAAGGTGAAAAGACAACCTTCTGAATGGGAGAAAACAATAGCAAATGAAGCAACTGACAACTGTCTCAAAAATATACAAGAAACTTATGCAGCTCAACTCCAGAAAAATAAACGACCCAATCAAAAAATGGGCCAAAGAACTAAATAGACATTTCTCCAAAGAAGACATACGGATGGCTAACAAACACATGAAAAGATGCTCAACATCAGTCATTATCAGACAAATGCAAATCAAGGCCACAATGAGGTACCATTTCACACCAGTCAGAATGGCTGCGATTCAAGTCTACAAGCAATAAATGCTGGAGAGGATGTGGAGAAAAGGGAACCCTCTTACACTGTTGGTGGGAATGCAAACTAGTATAGCCACTATGGACAACAGTGTGGAGATTCCTTAAAAAATTGCAAATAGGGCTGCCTTATGACCCAGCAATCCCACTGCTGGGCATACACACCAAGGAAACCAGAATTGAAAGAGACACATGTACCCCAATGTTCATCGCAGCACTGTTTATAATAGCCAGGACATGGAAATAACCTAGATGTCCATCAGCAGATGAATGGATAAGAAAGCAGTGGTACATATACACAATGGAGTATTACTCAGCCATTAAAAAGAATACACTTGAATCAGTTCTAATGAAGTGGATGAAACTGGAGCCGATTATACAGAGTGAAGCAAGCCAGAAAGAAAAACACCAATACAGTATGCTGACACACTTGTAAGGAATTTAGAAAGATGGTAATGATGACCCTGTATGAGAGACAGCAAAAGAGACACAGATGTATTGAACGGACTTTTGGACTCTGAGGGAGAGGGAGAGGGTGAGATGATTTGGGAGAATGACATTGAAACATGTATACTATCATGTAAGAAACAAAATGCCAGTCTATGTTCAATATAGGATACAGGATGCTTGGGGCTGGTGCATGGGGATGATCCAGAGAGATGATATGGGGTGGGAGATGGGAGGGGGATTCAGGATTGGGAGCTTGTATACACCCATGGTGGATTCATGTCAATGTATGGCAAATCCAATACAGTATTGTAAAGTAAAATAAAGTAAAAATAAAATTAAAAAAAAAAACCACTTCCTCTCTACTCCCACTTTCAGAGTTTTAATTCAAGTCCATTTAATCTAATTTATCACATTGATTATTAATGTCCTTTACACAAACATTCCTCAAATTATTGTCAGAATAACCTTAACATAGAAAGTATGAAAATATAATATGTCACTTGATGATTAGGATCTTTATTTTTTTCAGCAGCCTTCTCTCATTTTCAAAAGCAATCATGTATAATACCTAGTTATGTGTGTACATTTTAACAAAAAAATGAAGAAATTAGTTAAAATGAGGAGTGAATCCTCAAACTGCACCTGCTCATCCTTTTTCTCATATAAGTTAGAGGCCCTGAGAGGCTTCTGTGGAATAATTGAATTCTATGGCACATAATTTGAAAACCACTCTTTATACTGATTTGAAATCCAAGCTGTGAGAGCTATAAAAGGAACTTTCTAATCTAATTCCAGGAATATGTTCTTTCATTCTTTCCACTTCTCCACATAAGCCTCTGTCACAGCCGTGCATAAGTGGTTATATTTTCCAAAACGGGCCACAGTGTTGTGCATCTCCTTGCCTCTATAAATGCTCATCCTCTGCCTGAAATGTAATTTTATCCCTTGTTCCATTGTCTTCATTTCAGTTCAGTCACTCAGTTGTGTCCAACTCTTTGTGACCCATGGACTTTAACATGCCAGGCTTCCCTGTCCATCATCAACTCCTGGGGTTGTTCAAATTCATATCCATTGAGTTAGTGATGCCATCCAACCATCTCATCCTCTGTCATCCCCTTCTCCTGCCTTCTATCTTTTCTAATAAGTCAGTTCTTCATATCAGGTGGCCAGCATATTGGAGCTTCAACTTCAGCATCAGTCCTTCTGATGAATACTCAGTATTGATTTCTTTTAGGATTGACTTGTTTGATTGCCTTGCAGTCCAAGGGACTCTTAAGAGTCTTCTCCAACAGCACAGTTCAAAAGCATCAATTCTTCAGTGTTCAGCTGTCTTTATGGTCCAACTCTCACATCCATACTGAAAAAACCAGTTTTGACTAATGTACCTTTGTTGGCAAAGTAACATGTCTACTTTTTGATATGTTGTCTAAGTTGTCATAACTTTTCTTCCAAGGAGAAAGCATCTTTTGATTTCATGGCTGCAGTAAGTTTCCTTTAACAGTGCAAGTATATGACGGCCCAGCCATTCAAAATAAAAGAAAGTTCTAAGTGTACTCCTCTCTTTATTCCTTTAATACATGTCCATAGTTATATTTTTAGTATTTACTATGCTTTGTTTTCATCGTTATGTTCCTTGATATTCTGTATCTCTTGAAATAATTTTGTTCTATCTCAGTGTTTCTAGCAACTGTTAGAGTTCCAGATACTTCATAAGATTTAATAAACTCCTAGTAAATCAAGTAAATATTTTAAAAGACAGAGCAGTTATATTTAATTGTATTCTCATTATTATTAATTTATTCAATCTTAAATAGTCTATAGAAATGGATATATCTAACAGTATGCACAAATCAAAAATATAGACCACTGACTCTATGCCAGGCATTCTGATGTGCCTTTTATGTGTGAGGATATTTAATCTGCTCCAGATATTATAAGGTAGGTATATCTGGTGTAACAGAAATCTGAGGCTTGTCAGTCAGACAGTTCAGTTGCTCAGACGTATCTGACCCTTTGCGATCCCACGGACTTCAGAATGCCAGGCTTCCGTTTCCATCACCAACTCCCAGAGCCTATTCAAACTGATGTCCATCACATTGATGATGCCATCCAACCATATCATCCTCTGTCATCCCCTTCTCCTCACTCCTTCAATCTTTCCCAGCATCAGGGTCTTTTCCAATGAGACAGTCCTTCATATCAGGTGGCCAAAGTATTAGAGTTTTAGCTTCAGCATCAGTCCTTCCAATGAATATTCAGGACTGATTACCTTTAGTATTGACAGATTGAATCTCCTTGCAGTCCAAGGAACTCACAAGAGTCTTCTCCAACACCACACTTTAAAAGCATCAATTCTTCAGTGCTCAGCCTTCTTTATACTCCAACTCTCACATCCGTACATGACTACTGGAAAAACCATAGCTTTGGCTAGATGGACCTTTGTTGGTAAAGTAATGCTGCTTTTTAATATGCTGTTAAGGCTGGTCATAGCTTTTCTTCAAGGAGCAAGTGTCTTTTAATTTCATGGCTGCAGTAACTATCTGCAGCGATTTTGGAGACCAAGAAAATAAAGTCTGTCACTGTTTTCATAGTTTGCCCATCTATTTGTCATAAAGTGATGCAAATGGATGCCATGATCTGAATTTTCTGACTTTTGAGTTTAAGCGGACATTTTCCCCTTTCTCTTTTAATTTCATCCAGAGGCTCTTTGGTTCTTCACTTTCTGCCATAAGGGTGGTATCATCTGCATATTGAGGTTATTTATATTTCTCCCAGCAATCTTGATTCCAGCTTGTGCTTCATCGAGCCCTGCATTTTGGATGATGTGCTCTACATATAAGTTAAATTATCAGGGTGATACTATATAGTTTGATGTACTCCTTTAGAACCAGTCTGTTGTTCCATGTTCAGTTCTAACTGTTGCCTCTTGACGTGCATACAGATTTCTCAGGAGGCAGTTGAGGTGGTCTGGTATTCCCACCTCTTTAAGAATTTTCCACAGTTCTTTGTGATCCACACAGTCAAAGACTTTGGCATAGTCAATAAAGCAAAAGTAGATATATTCCTGGAACTCTTGTGCTTTTTAATGATCCAGCAGATGTTGGCAATTTGATCTCTGGTTCCTCTACCTTTTCTAAATCCAGCTTGAACATCTGGAAGTTCATGGTCCATGTTCTGTTGAAGCTTGGCTTACAGCATTTTGAGCATTACTTTGCTCGTGTGTGAGATGAGTGCAATTGTGCAGTCATTTAAACATTCTTTGGCATTGCTTTTCTTTGGAATTGAAATGAAAACTGACCTTTTCCAGTTTTGTGGCCACTGCTGAGTTTTACAGATTTGCTGGCATATTAAGTGCAGCACTTTCACAGCATCATCTTTTAAGATTTGAAATAGTTCAGTTGGAATTCCGTCATCTCCACTTGCTTTGCTCGTAGTGATGCTTCCTAAGTAAGGCCCACTTGACTTCACATTCCAGGATGTCTGGCTCCAGATGAGTGATCACACTGCCATGGTTTACTGGGTCATGGAGAACCTTTTAGTATAGTTCTTCTGTGTATTTTTGCTACCTCTTCTTAGTATCTTCTGCTTGTGTTCGGTCCATACAGTTTCTGTCCTTTATTGTGCTCATCTTTGCATGAATCTCTAGGCATCTCTAATTTTCTTGAAGAGATCTCTAGTCTTTCCCATTCTATTGTTTCCCTCTTTTTCTTTGCATTGATTGCTGAGGAAGGCTTTCTTATCTCTCCTTGTTATTCTTTGGAACTCTACATTCAAATGGGTATATCTTCCCTTTTCTACTTTGCCTTTAGCTTCTCTTTTCTCTGTTATTTTTAAGGCCTCCTCAGGCAACCATTTTGCCTTTTTGCATTTCTTTTTCTCTGGGATGGTCTTGATCACTGTTTCCTGTACAATATCACAAACCTCTGTCCATAGTTCTTCAGGCACTCCATCTATCAGTTCTAATCCCTTGAATCTATTTGTTACTTCCACTGTATAATCATAAATGATTTGACTTAGGTCATACCTGAATGGTATAATGGTTTTCCTTCCTTTTTCAATTTAAGTCTGTATTTGGCAATAACAAGTTCATGATTTGAGCCACAGTCAGCTCCTGGTCTTTTTTTTTTTTTTTTTCTGACTTTACAGAGCTTCTCCATCTTTAGCAGCAAAGAATATAATCAATTTGATTCCAGTGTTGACCATCTGGTGATGTCAATGTGTAGAATCTTCTCTTGTGTTGTTGGAAGAGGGTATTTGGTATGACCAGTGCATTTTTTTTTAACAAAGTGTATTCACATTTGCCCTGCTTAGTTTTGTATTCCAAGGCTAAATTTGCTTGTTACTCCAGGCAACTCTTGACTTCCTGCTTTTGTGTTCCAGTCCTCTATAATGAAAAGGACATCTTTTGTGGGTGTTAGTTCTAGAAGGTCTTATAGGTCTTCATAGAACTGTTCTACTTCAGCTTCTTCAGCATTACTGGATGGGGCATAGACTTGGATTACTGTGATATTGAATGGTTTGCCTTGGAAACGAACAGAGATCATTCTTCCATTTTTAGATTGAGGCCTGTAATACTATCTAAATTACCAAAGGACACAGAGCCAGAAAGTAACACAGTTGATATTTAAACCTGTCTTGCCAGATTATTGAACAGGCTTCCACCAATTCTGTCTTCTCTAAATTAGAGTACTGAATTTATGGCAAGCTGCAAAGCCTTGCCATTTGTTTTAGCAAAGAATGAAAAGTTATTTCCCATACCATAGTAACATTTATTTCCTAGGTTTGTCCATTTTATCTCAGTTTATAACAAATGCCAGCCAATGCTTTCAGCAGTTAGATATATTTTCTGTAGTAAATCGAGGGTACACAGTTATCAAACTTGGTTCAGGGTCTTAATGATGTCAGTTACAGTATCTTCCTGATTCCCCTCAACTTCTTTTTGCCTTCCAGATAGCAGAATGATTATTTAGCTTTAGATGTTAAATCAATGTTCAGGGTAGGATGAAGGTGAAAAGGACAATGATAGCCAAGTCTGTTTCTTTATGGAGGAGCAGGACATTTCCTAGAATCCGTATCAGACTTTTGTTTTCATCTTATTGATCAAAACTGAGTCACATGGCTTTCAACTGTGAGTTTAAGCAGGTTTTCTTCATCATCTATTTGCATGTTATATTTGTTGATTTAGTTCATCAACCTTTACAATTTTATTTTTCCAGAGCATCATCCTCTCTGGACTCTAGAACTTCAAATCACTGATTTGTTCCCTAAAAATTCATCAGACTTCTTTTACAATACCATTAATAACTTAACTGAGAGATTTTTAACTTTTGTGTAAATATTCCTTTCTACAGTAGATTCTGCTTATGTTCAATTAACTCGCAGAGTAACAGTCACTAACATGTATACAAACACCTCATTTATCTTCAAATTTGACAGCAATAAACTCACAATAGGGGTAGAAGCCCCAAAGTAGAAAGTTATTTTTAACTTCAGAGAAAGCTAATAGAATGCTTGCCTATTTACCAGAAATATATACTCTTTTTAATTATAGATATCACTTTCAACACCTTATGGAGAGGTTCTAACTAGATGTATGAACAATATAAATCATTAATTTTATTTTATTTCTAAATATAGAACATTGTAGAGGCAGATTCTGAAAAAAAGCCCAACTAGAAATAAGCAAAAGTCATTATCACAGAAGCTGTAATAGTGCTAACTACTAGATGGAAAAAAGCAGGTACACGAATTTTAAAAGCACTAAGCTATGCTAAGATTAAATCTCGTCTTTTGTAGTATAACATGCACACATTACAGCAAAGAATTATCAGTAATGTTTATTAAAATAGCACAATCACCAAATAAAATCAATTCATGTTCAAAGAACTTATGAAAAAAATCATAAAAATATTTAGCATTTTATAAATATTTTCATAAAATAGTTAACAGAAATATTGGACTTTAGGAGTTAAAATTACTAAAATTTTATTTTACAGAAAATTCACTTTTATAGAATACCTTTTTCTTGGGATGACAAGCAAATTTGGCACTATTGTGGATAACTTGTATGTTCTTGATTCTCAAAGGAACTCACATTAAAAGCATAATATATAAATCCTCATCACATGGTACTAAAAAATGAATAAGATTAGTAAAGAAAAGTCATAGTAAATTGATTTTAGTTACAGAAAGTATGCATTTGTTATTTAATAATAGAGCAGAAATTTTCAGTTTTCTGAAAATAATCTATGTTATTATAAATCCAACATCCTGTTTAATGCAATATCAATTATTAACAACTGTGGGCATTTAATTAATTGTATATCATAAAAATTTAAATATACCCAGTATTATAATAAAAGTATTAATTCATCTGAAATATTTAATGACTTAATAAAGTCATTAGTGTAAATAAGAAAATGGCTCCATATCAGATTGCTTCATATTTTCTGAAACTTCAATTTTTATAATAGCTTTGATGACTCACCTTTCACAGTAACCAAACAGAAAAAAAAAAAAATGTCCTTGGTGTAATTCTACTATTTAGGAGAAGTTTCAAATACTGCATGTTTTGTTTACTCTGGACAAGGTCAAATGAAAATATCTTATCCACTACAAAAATGGATCTCAATCTTCAGTAAGATATACTGTTTTAATTTTTTTAATTGTATTTTTTAAAGAGAATAGTTTTTTTTACTTATAATTCATGATCTCCAGATTCAAAGACCAAAGAGTAAACTAAGTAACCTTCTCATTTTAAAATGTAGTAAAAATAATTTAAAAATACCAATATTTCCCCAATACAGGCATACCTCCTATATTGCAAGTTTGGCTTCAACAACTGAAATAAAGTGAGTCATACAATTATTTGGGTATTCTAATGCATTATAAAAGTGATGTTTATAACTGGAGTGCTATTATCTGAGCATCTGAGAATCTCTGTGATTCTTCAGTAAGAAACTACTATCTTCTCCATGCTACCTGAAAATAGATTCTCCAAGGTTAGCAATGACTTCATAGCTGTCATAGAGCTTGAAGTAAAGTGATTTTTTTTGGTGTGTTATCATTTTTTCCCACCGACCTTTGTATTTCCACTAAACAGTGTCAATATGAGATTTTATGTTCTTCCAAATCTTTGGAATAATTTTCCTTTTCAATCCATGCATTTTTCTTCCTCATCCTTGAGTTTAATTAATAATTTAAAACTATGCCTTAAGCTATTTCATCTTCTTTAACTGATGTGCACAAAAATTATCTACTACTTGGGAATGAACAAATGATGATTGTGAGGCTTTTTAATATCATGTCCTAATAAGCCTCTATCACAGCCATCTGTCTCTCTTATGGAATTTAACTTTGTTAGAATAACTTCACAATTGTTTGGGATTATGCTGTTTCACAATCCTGGATATGTAATTTGCAGGAAAGTGTAAGGTATAATTTTGTTTTGTTTCCCATAGAGAAGGTGAACTCAATACTCCAATTAGCCTTCAGGTCATTAACCAGCTTGTGCACATTTTAGTAATCATATCTTGTTACTTTTTCTAGTTAACTACATGCGTTTCAGAAATTTTTTTGGAACTTCTTTTGTTCTCTTGAAATTATCATTAAATAAATGAATCTTTAATATGTACTCCTTATTTGTGTGATAATTAGGTTGTAACAATTTGACAAGTGTGCTTTTACAAAGCTCTTGCAGTGTAGTGTGTATAACAGGAGATTATGTTAAGTAGGTATAAAAACAGAGCTGAAGTCCTTCAGCCTGTTGGAATACTTCCTTCAATGACCACACTCTCTGTATCTCAAATTTGAAATATAATTCCTTTGGAATTTTGTCTACCAAATTGGCTTGAAATCACCCTGAAGTCAACCTTAGAGATCTTAGAATTCTGATATTATGTCTCTTCTCAGTTCGTCTATATAAACTTACTAACAGTGTCCAAGCCTCCATCCTTCCTTCCTTCTTTCTCTCCTTCCTTCCTCCCTGCCTCCCTTTCTTCCTCCCTCCCTTTCTTCCTTTATTTTATTTTGTCCTAAGTTTCTGCATTTAGGGAAATCCGGCCATATGAGAATTTCTAAAATCTACTAAATGCATTTCAGAGGCTTATTTCATGTGATTCTCCTTCCTCTAAAATAGCAAAACAGAATAAACACCAAGCCCCATTTCTTAATAGTAAGTATATATAATGCCATATTGTATAATACTGATCTAAACTGCTCTAAAAGTAACTATTAAACATTTTAGAGAATAGCATAGAAATGACCTTCCAAGATGAAAATTCCAAAGTTAAGGAATATACACATTTTATAATTTTCTATTGTGGTTCTACTACTCATGACTTTTCCAATTCTTTCTTGAGTTCATTTTTCCCCAAAGACTTTGCTATGCTTTTTGAAGCTTATATCACAAAGTAAGTTAAAATTTATTTTCCTTCATCTGTAAAGAGGCACCAACATATGTTTATCCTATGTGATACACTGATTAAACTCTCACATATTCAGGAAATGAATTGATCTTTTCTCTTTCTGGGTCTCATAGTTAATAGGCACTGTATTCATCTAACTCTAGGTAAACACAGTGAAAATTTCATGTATAGAGTCAACCAAAGACTTCCTATGTTGAGACTGTTATTATAGCAGTGCTTCTCTGGCTTTTTCCTAGTTCTCTTAGGACGTGCTTCCCAGATGGCACAGTTGGTAAAGAATCTGTCTGCCAGTGCAGGAGATACAAGAGACTTGGGTTCATTCCCTGGGTCAGGAAGCTCCCCTAGGATAGGAAATAGTACCCACTCCAGTATTCTTGCCTAGGAAATCCCATGCACAGAGGAGTCTGATGAGTGGGCTATAGTCCTTGGGGTCACAAAAAGTCAGACACAACTGAGCATGCACTTCTTGTGACTTGCTAAGAAGATATCCTGGACACCATGTTCAGAGTGCATTGACAACAGTACTTTGTATCATAATGTTTTATTTTCTTGTAATAATGTTGTAGCACAATGATCTCAAATCAAAATTTTCTCTCAAAGATTTATCCATAAAAATTAACAGTGAAATATAAGGATAGACTATTTCCTGTGCCTTAATAAATGAATCAAATGGTTGTACCTACTCCTGGAGCAGGGAAAGTCTACCCATTCTAGTATTCAGGCCTGGTGAGTTCCATGGACTGTATAATCCATGGGGTTGCAAATAGTCAGACACAACTGAGTGACTTTCACTTTCACTAATAGAACTGTATCAGTCACTGGAGATATGAAGACATATGACATATATTTTATTCTTAAGTCAAATACTGGAGCATACTTAATGAAAAAGCAAATTATTTTTAGATATCGCAAATTATGCAATGAGAATTAATGAAAGCAAATAAATGCACTGAAAGTGACTGGAGAACAGATGCAGTCCAGGCTAAGGATAGAGAAGACAGGCTTCCTGGGGGGGATGGGCACTTAGCTGAAACTTATAGAACAGTCCTGGGAAAGAGGGGTATCCTAAAAATCAGGCGGGATTACTAACAGCAACTGTCACTGAGTACTGACCACATGTCCCTGTGTGCCACATTTTTTCAATATTTATATAACCTCATTTAATCTTTACAATGATCTGACAAAATGGGGCAGATATTCTTATTTTAAAGAGAAAAAAGTCAGATAGATTAAATAACTTTTTCCAAGACAATTCTGCATGTAAATGATGTCTCCATGAATTGAACTAAAACTGTCTGACTGCGATGATTGTGTTCATTAGGACTCAGTTCAATTTCACTATTTAAACATTTACTTATTATCTTTTATGTCAGGCCACCGACCCTTTGGTTCTAGAGAAATGAAAGCAAATAAGATGGAGTCATTGCCTGGAAGGAACTCATTAGCGTGGCTCATTCCATCATTGTATTGCCTTCCCATTTTGAACAACTGAGGAAGTCAGTTAGGTTTCTAAAAAAAAATAAATAGTCATTCAGTTTTCAAAATGCAAAACAGGTATATTTCAGTTCATTGCCATTGATAATTTGAGGATGTGCTTAATTATTACTTCATGTGATTTACATCTTATAACCTTCTTTATAAATTATTTCTCTGTATAACATTTATATCACTCTATAATTTCTCCTTATTTATTTTGAAATTCTTGGCAGGTCCCATGGTACTTAGGGCTTTTACATCTAGCATATAAACTAACATCAAAAAACATTGCTGATGCTAATGAAGGTATTATTATCATTCTTGTAAATAGCCTTTCCAATCCATTAACAGTATGCTTGCATTGTTACATTTTTAAAATTCAGTGTATATGATTATTACTTTGCTTGCTTCAAGCTTCCAGTACTTTATTTCCCCAATTCAGATGATAATGTATGTAACTTGAAAGTTTACAACTTTAAATCTCCTGTTACTATGATGTGATTCTACAAACATTTGTAAAGATGTACTTTAGAGCTATGCCTTACCTAAGGGACCAGTTATTTAAAATTCCGCAAGTGGGCAAAGCCAACTTGTGCAGTGCTGAGACACCAAGTATTTCCTTTCTCTCAGATGGAGGCTTTTTTTCCCAATAATAATGATGTTGATATGGATAAATACCAATGTAAATAACAAAGTCTATTTCCTGTCCACTAGAAACTATTACAACGTCAGTTCAGTCAGTTCAGTCACTCAGTCGTGTCTGACCCTGCGACCCCATGAATCACAGCACACCAGGCCTCCCTGTCCATCACCATCTCCCGGACTTCACTCAGACTCACGTCCATTGAGTCTGTGATGCATTCCAGCTATCTCATCCTCGGTCGTCCCCTTCTTCTCCTGCCCCCAATCCCTCCCAGCATCAGTCTTTTCCAGTGAATCAACTCTTCCCATGAGGTGGCCAAAGTACTGGAGCTTCAGCTTTAGCATCATTCCTTCCAAAGAAATCCCAGAATGGACTGGTTGGATCTCTTTGCAGTCAAAGGGACCCTCAAGAGTCTTCTCCAACACCACGGTTCAAACGCATCAGTTCTTCAGTGTTCAGCCTTCTTCACACTCCAACTCTCACATCCACACTTGACCACAGGAAAAAACATAGCCTTGACTAAACCGACCTTAGTTGGCAAAGTAACGTCTCTGCTTTTGAATATGCTATCTAGGTTTCTCATAACTTTTCTTCCAAGGAGTAAGCATCTTTTAATTTCATGGCTGCAGTCACCATCTGCAGTCATTTTGGAGCCCCCCAAAATAAAGTCTGACACTCTTTCCACTGTTTCCCCATCTATTTCCCATGAAGTGATGGGACCAGATGCCATGATCTTCGTTTTGTGAATGTTGAGCTTAAAGCCAAATTTTTCACTCTCCTCTTTCATTTTCATCAACAGGCTTTTAAGCTCCTCTTCACTTTCCGCCATAAGGGTGGTGTCATCTGCATATCTGAGGTTACTGATATTTCTCCCGGGAATCTTGATTCCAGCTTGTGCTTCTTCTAGCCCAGCGTGTCTCATGATGTACTCTGCATATAAGTTAAATAAGCAGGGTGACAATATACAGCCTTGACGTACTCCTTTTCCTATTTGGAACCAGTCTGTTATTCCATGTCCAGTTCTAACTGTTGCTTCCTGACCTGAATACAGATTTCTCAAGAGGCAGGTCAGGTGGTCTGGTATTCCCGTCTCTTTCAGAATTTTCCACAGTTTATTGTGATCCATACAGTCAAAGGCTTTGGCATAGTGAATAAAGCAGAAATAGATGTTGTGTTAATTGGTTATACTACAACATAAAATAAAACTTAAAACATAAATAAATACATTGCAGTTCAGTTCAGTTCAGTCACTCAGTCATGTCTGACTCTGCGACCCCATGAATTGCAGCTCACCAGGACACCCTGTCCATCACCAACTCCCGGAATTCACTCAAACTCATGTCCATTGACTCGGTGATGACATCCAGCCGTCTCATCCTCTGTCATCCCCTTCTCTTCCTGCCCCCAATCCCTCCCAGCATCAGAGTCTTTTCCAATTAGTCAGCCCTTCACATCAGGTGGCCAAAGTATTGGAGTTTCAGCTTTAGCATCATTCCTACCAAAGGACACTCAGGACTGGTCTCCTTTAAAATGAACTGGTTGGGTCTCCTTGCAGTCCAAGGGACTCTCAAGAATCTTCTCCAACACCGCAGTTCAAAAGCATCAATTTGTCAGCACTCAGCTTTCTTCACAATCCAACTCTCACATCCATACATGACTACTGGAAAAACCATAGCCTTGTCTAGATGGACCTTTGTTGGGAAAGTAATGTCTCTGCTTTTCAATATGCTATCTAGGTTGGTCATAACTTTCCTTCTGTGGAGTAAGCATCTTTTAATTTCATGGCTGCAATCACCATCTGCAGTGATTTTGGAGCCCCCCCCCCCAAAAAAAAGAAGTCTGACACTGTTGCCACTGTTTCCCCATCTATTTCCCATGAAGTGATGGGACTGGATGCCATGATCTTCGTTTTCTGAATGTTGAGCTTTAAGCCAACTTTGTCACTCTCCACTTTCACTTTCATCAAGAGGCTTTTAAGTTCCTCTTTACTTTCTGCCATAAGGGTGGTGTCATCTGCATAGCTGAGGTGATTGATATTTCTCCCAGGAATCTTGATTCCAGCTTGTGTTTCTTCCAGTCCAGTGTTTCTCATGATGTACTCTGCATATAAGTTAAATAAGCAGGGTGACAATACACAGCCTTGACGTATTCCTTTTCCTCTTTGGAACCAGTCTGTTGTTCCACATCCAGTTCTAACTGTTGCTTCCTGACCTGTATACAGATTTCTCAAGAGTCAGGTTAGGTGGTCTGGTATTCCCACCTCTTTCAGAATTTTCCACAGTTTATTGGGATCTACACAGTCAAAGGCTTTGGCATAGTCAATAAAGCAGAAATAGATGTTTTTCTGGAACTCTCTTGCTTTTTCAATGATACAGTGAATGTTGGCAATTTGATCTCTGATTTCTCTGCCTTTTCTAAAACCAGCTTGAACATCAGGGGGTTCACGGTTCACGTATTGCTGAAGCCTGGCTTGGAGAATTTTGAGCATTGCTTTACTAGCATGTGAGATGAGTGCAATTGTGTGGTAGTTTGAACATTCTTTTGCATTTCCTTTCTTTGGAATTGAAATGAAAACTGACTTCTTCCAGTCCTGTGGCCACTGCTGAGTTTTCCAACTTTGCTGGCATATTGAGTGCAGCACTTTCACAGCATCATCTTTCAGGATTTGAAAGAGCTTAGCTGGAATTCCATCACCTCCACTAGCTTTGTTCATAGTGATGCTTTCTAAGGCCCACTTGACTTCACATTCCAAGATGTCTGGCTCTAGATGAGTGATCACACCATCATGATTATCTGGGTCGTGAAGATCTTTTTTGTACAGTTTTTCCATGTATTCTTGCCACCTCTTCTTAATATCTTCTGCTTCTGTTAGGTCCATACCATTTCTGTCCTTTATCGAGCCCATCTTTGCATGAAATATTCCCTTGGTATCTCTAATTTTCTTGAAGAGATCTCTAGTCTTTCCCATTCTGTTGTTTTCCTCTATTTCTTTGCATTGGTGACTAATTCTATTTCATGTTGAATAGAAATTCTGAAGCAATTATTGTTTCCACTTAGTGACTCCAAAAGGATGACATCTCCCTCATGAGTTATATGCATATTGCGGGGCCTTGCTTAGAGTACTGCACTTACCCTACCTGATTAGGTTACAGAATTATTTGGTGCACATTTCTGAATGAGGCTTCCCTGGTAACCCAGATGGTAAAGAATCTGTCTGCAATGCAGGAGACCCACGTTTGATCACTGGGTCACAAAGATCCCCCTGGAGAATGTCATGGCAATCCACCTCAGTATTCTTGCCTAAAGAATCCCATGTTCAGGACCCTAGTGGGCTATAGTCCATGGGTCACAGAGATTCAGACGTGACTGAACAACTATCACTTTCATTTCTGAATAAGTGAACAAGTCATATGAATACCATGTTTTAGTATTCTCTATTCTAACCTGAGTCATTTATTTAAGAATAATTATAAATGCTCATTTTGATGCTAAACTGGAAGTTTGGAGTATCTTAAGGAAACAGTCAAAATCTTTCCCATCCACATGCTTCCTTTCCAATAAACATGTATTTGAATTATTTTCTTTTAAAATAATCTGATAAATGAATTTAAGCTAAGTGAAATAGATCCGCATGCTTACAAATCAAAAAATTAAGTTTTAAAAAGTATGTTCTCATGGCTGTTGATTTGATTTTGAAATACTTAAAAGATATTTTGAGACTGAGTTTATATGTCAAATAAAAACAAAGATATTTAACACTTTTTTATGTTTGTTTGTTAACTCTTCATAGATATGGTCATCCTTTTGGTTGGCAGTTTTCTCCAAGTGTTATCTCAATTAGATTACCATATTGATAAAGACAATTGGTTCATTAAAAAGAACCACTGGAGGCACCCAAGATAAGAGAATATATCTTTTCACCATTATTGCCAGTTGAGAAAAGTATCAAAGGTACTTTTTATTATTATTATTATTACTATTATTTTAACTCAATAATGTGCATTTAAGTTTCCCCCTTGTCTTTTCATTTCTTTTAGTGCCATATAATATTCATTGTTTAGATGTACCTCTGTTGATTTACCCACGCACCTACTAATGGATATCTTGGTTTCTTCCAATTTGTGGCAATTATGAATAAAACTTACAACAACCACGTGCAGATTTTTGTGTGGACTTAAATTTTCAACTCCTTTGGTTAAAGACCAAGGAGCACAATTACAGGATCATCTGGTAAAAAAATATGTTTGGTTTTATAAGAAACTAGCAAGCTGTCGTCCAGAGTGACTATACCATTTTGCATTTCCACCAGCAATGAATAAGAGTTCATAATGTTCCTTGTTCTGTCCAGCATTTAGTGCTGTCAAATGTTCTGGGTTTTGGCTACTCTGTAA
The DNA here is from genome assembly GCF_001704415.2 of Capra hircus. Lineage (NCBI taxonomy): Eukaryota > Metazoa > Chordata > Mammalia > Artiodactyla > Bovidae > Capra > Capra hircus. Next base: position 100,481,521 of record NC_030808.1, read on the forward strand.
TAGGTGTGGGGCTTCCCTTGTGGCTTAGTGGTAAAGAATCCACCTGCAATGCAGGAGATGTAGGTTCAACCGCTGGGCCAGGAAGATCCCCTGGAGAAGGAAATGGCAACCCAGACCTATATTCTTGCCAGGAAATCTCATGATGAGCCACAGTCGATGAAGTTGTAAGAGTTGGACATGACATAGAAACTAAATCACCAACAGATGTATAAGTAATATTTTGTTTTAATTTGTATTTTTATGTGATAGAGAATGTGGTGCATCTTCTTCCAGCTTTATTTGGCATATGTTTATCTTCTTTGGTGAAGTATTCCTTAAAGTTTTTGGCTCATTTCATAATCAAGTTGTTTTCTTATTGTTAAGTTTTAGATATTTTTATATATAGGGTAGCAATCCTTTATCAGATGTATCTTTTGCAAATGTTTTTCCCAATTTGTGACTCATTTTCTTGTTTTGACATTGTCTTTTACAGAGAAAATTTTTATTGAATTTCATTTTTTCATTTTTTTCATCAATAGTACCTTTGGTATTATATCAAAAAAGAATTGGCATACCCTAGGTCATCTGGATTTTCTTTCATGTTATCTTCTAGCAGATTTATGGTTTTGAATTTCCCATTTTAGATCTATGATACATATTGAGATAATTTTTGTAAAGAGGGTAAGTCCTCTGTCAAGATTGATTGATTGATTTTTTTGCATGTGAATGTACAGCACCATCTGTTCGAGACAAAATGTTGGCTCCTTTGTATTGCCTTTCTTCCTTTGTCAAAGATCAGTCAACTGTATTTATACAAGTCTGGGTGTTATTTGGAAGGAATGATGCTAAAGCTGAAACTCCAATATTTTGGCCACCTCATGTGAAGAGTTGACTCATTGGAAAAGACTCTGATGCTGGGGCGGATTGGGGGCAGGAGGAGAAGGTGCAGGAGGAGAAGGGGATGACAGAGGATGAGATGGCTGGATGGCATCACCGACTGGATGGATGTGAGTTTGAGTGAACTCTGGGAATTGGTAATGGACAGGGAGGCCTGGCATGCTGCGACTCATGAGGTCGCAGAGTCGGACACGACTGAGTGACTGAACTGAACTGAACTGATACAAGTCTATTTCTGGCCTCTTTATTCTGTCCCATTGATCTATTTGTCTATTAATTTTCCAATAGTACACCATTCTGATATTTATAAGTTAATAGTTAAGTTTTAAGCTGAGAAAATTCAGTCCTCTAACTTTGTTCTTTGCTTTCAACATTGTGTTGACTATTCCAGGTCTTTTGCCTCTCTGTCTAATCTTTAGAATCAGTTTGTTGATATCCACAAAATAACCTTCTGTAATTTTCATTGGAGTGCATTGTGATGCATAGATTAAGTTGGGAAGAACTAACATCTTGACAATACTAGCATAGCTCATTTTATTGCACTTTGGTTTCTGGTTTTTGCAGGTACTGTTTTTTACAAATTAAAAGCTTATGGTAACTCTGCATTGAGCAAGTTTATCAGAACCATTTTCCTAGCAGCATTTGCTCACTTTGTGTCTCTGTGTGACATTTTGGTAACTCTTACCATATTTCAAACTTTTTATTATTAATATGTTAGTTACAGTGATCAGTGTTCTTTGATATTACTACTGTGACTCACCAAATGCTTAGATGATGGTTAACAGTTTTTAACAACAAAGCTTATTTTAATTAAGGTATGCACACTTTCTTTTAGACATGATGCTATTATATACTTAGTAGACTATTATATAAATCTAACTTTAATATGCACTGGGAATCCAAATAACATGTAATTTTCTCTACTGTGATATTCATTGTATTGCAGTGCTCTAGAACTGAACCCACAATATTTTCAAGGTATGATGCAATGAGTCTTCTTATACATGAACTTCGACTAGTTTTCCCTTTATTTAGTTCTTCCTTGATTTCATTTATCAGAGTTTTATATTTTTCCTTCTATAGACCTTTACATATTTTGTTAGATTTATGCCTAATTATTTCATTTGGGGTAGGTAGTAATATAAATGGTATTATGTTTGTAATTTCAGATTCTACTCATTTTGTTTGGTATTAATGCAGAGATTTTAAGACTGAAAATCTGATAGATGATATGAGTTCTAGCCCATTCTCACTTCATAGCTTTTCAATGGCCACATAGATTCCTTTGTCTCCATCATTGCTGTTTATAGCTAATGTGCATCTTAGTTTCAGACTATGTCAAGAATCTACTGAAACTATAACTGATGAATGATGGCTAAGAGTGTATCACCTTCGGCATTGTTTTGTACTGATTCTTACATTCTTATTATAAGTTGAATGGTGTCCCTTCTGAATTCATATGTTCAAATCCTAACCCTCAATGGGACTGCATTTAGAAATAGAGCTTTGAAGGATAAAATTAGGTTAAATGAAGTCATAAAGATGGAACACTAATCCAATATGACTGTTGTTTTTATAAGAAGAGGAAGAGAGACTAGGACACATGTATGGACAAAAGGCTATGTGAAGATATTTGAGAAGTGACCATGTGCAAGCAAAGGAGAGATGTCTCAGGAGAAATTAAGCCTGTCAGCTTTGATCATAGACTTCCAGCTTCAAGAACTGTGTAAAAAATTTTATTGTTTAAGCCATCACGTCTGTGGTATCTTTCTATGGTGGCAGACTCAGCAAAATAATGTACTAAACTGTTGCTGATATTCAGATACTCAGTTCTGCTCTACTGACTTAAATGTGACACACTAGTTTTCTTCTGACTTTGACATTGTATTGGTCTTTGCAATGCTTTTTAATTCTCTCAGTGTCAACACTCCAATCATCACTTCCACTGGGACTATGGAAACAGACCCCAGTGGTCTCTATTGTTTAAGACTTGGCAGCCAAGAATTGACCTGCAGTGCAGGAGACCAAAGTTCGATCCCTGGGCTGGGAAGATCCCCTGGAGAAGGGTGTGGCAACCCACTCCAGTATTCTTGCCTGGAGAATTCCATGGAAAGAGGAGCCTGATGGCCTATGGTCTATGGGATCACAAAGAGTCAGGCATGACTGATCAGCTAACACTGATAGACAAAGATTAGTATTACATCAGAAATTCACTTAGACATCCACTGAAAAAGGTCACCTACAAATAGGGCTTGAGATATTTTAGAAGCTCTGTCTTAATACTTATGAGTGGACTGAGTATTTATGCAAATACCTTTGTTTATTATACCATCCTGATCTTTCCCTTCAAAATGGTTATCAAAATTTTTAATTATTTATCTGCAAGCCTATTGTCAATTAGCCATAAAATATAATCTTCAGTAATATATACTGTATTTAACATATCCTTTCAAGCAGTATTTTCAGAATAAGGAAAAAAATAAGATACTCATTTAAAATTGTCTGAAGGCTAACAGTATTTAGTAGAGTAACATGTAATGCAATGACATGAATGTTACAGCAGTTATGATATTTGATAAATTGCTTAATCATTTGATTATACTTAAACTTGGGCTTTTCCCTTTTATAAGGTGGGCCAAATTGAAATATTTGTTTTGAGTAGTCTGTCCAATTAAATTTTCATTCTTATAAACATTCTAATAGGTAAATATGTAGATATGAACTATCCTGTGAAATATTGCTATATTAATAATGTTTTTCAAGTCCTTAAGAGCTAATTTAACCAGATACGAAAGGATCATTAAAATTGTTTATTTTATCCCATTTTTACACACAGTTCACATAATAAAGACGATAGGTTAAATTAACAAAAAGTCTCAAATATAATAAAATAATTTTTAACATTAGACAAGTAGAGTAGTGAAACATAAAAAAAAATTTCTGCAATTATTAGACAATGTGACTCTTCATATTAAATGAAATGGGTAATAAAATGCCTATAGCAGTTCATGCTGCAAAGTAAACTGTAAATATTTGGTAATCATGGGCCCATTTTTGAAAATTACATACACGTGTATATATATATGTGCATATATATATAAAATCAAGAAATTCTTTTCACTTAAAAGATAATCAGAAATATACATTTATATATATATATATTTCCATAGAACATGTAAACCTATGTGGATAGTTTTGTGGATATACACATGTTCATTTATACTTATGGTTATCTTTTAAATGAAAATAATTTTAAATTATTATTTATGGCATAAATTAAATGTTTGGGAAAATATCTAATATTTTTGTTTAATTTTGAAGAGACTGAAAAACTATCGATTTACTTTACAGTTACAGATTACTTTATGAATTGAAAAAAAGGAAAAAAGGAATTTGTTTCTATTCTTTGAAAAAATATTTATTATAGAGAAATAATTGAATAAGATGAAAGCAAAAATTTTAGTCACATAATCAAGAACAATTATATATTACTACTAGAACCAGAAACTAAGTAAATCTCAGTTTTAGTGCAATAGTTCAACTTGTCACCAATTAAAGAAGGCAATTCACCAGCTCAAAAGAGATGGGGAAATGCTAAACATTCAGAAATTGAGCAAAAATTGATTTACTTGAATTTTTTTAGGAAAAAAAATATGAGTTTTACAAAGACTTTTTGTAAAAAATAAAAGCTAATAGTCTAGATACAACTCATGGTATGAATTTAATAAATTAAAAGCATTGCTGGTTAAAAGGAAGGTTCTATGCCTAGAAAAAGGTTAATTTTCATACATACCTTGTGTCATAAACTACTGTGATTAAAATTAAAATATTATTTTGTGTATGATATAAAGACATAAGTAATGCAGAGTGTCATTATGTACCTTAAAAGACAACAAATAAGGTCCTTTGTAATATATCAGCACTTCTTACATTCTTTCTTGCATTCACATGGTTTAATTTGTTGTAAATTAGAATTTACTTGATAGTCTTTTTTTAAATTTAAGTAATTATATCACAGTAACTCAATATGATAGGTACTAAAAATTTTTGAAGGCATTTTGATGCCATTAGGAATTAGGGTAGAATACCTAAAAGTGAAATGTGGTATATTTTATATGACTTATATGTCAAGTAAACCCTATTGGTTAAAAGCTACAGAGTTGTTGATTATATAATAATGAGACACTGGAAAGTAGAAATTTAAAGTACATTTTAATTCACTACCATGTAAATTACACATATCCTCCAACAGAGTTCGTAACTAGAACTGATTGATTCTGGCCCCCAGTGAATTCATGCCAAATGTTCTAATCTTTTTTTTTTTTTTTTTTTCACAACTAAGAAGCAAAAAGAAACAATAATGCTTTCAAAAAAGATCAAACCCATGGTTAAAAAATGGAATGAGTGCCAGGATCCAATTGTTACAAAACACCCAAAGTAAAGTGACAGTAAGATTTTCAAAATTAACCAATTAAAATATTTTAGTGGACACAAGCCACTGAATGACCAAGAAAGAACCATACAGAACGTTTATAATATACATCCCAAAAATGAAGAAGAACAAAATATGCTGCCATTTTAAAGCCAGCCAATCAGAATATGATATTCAGTCCAGTTCAGTCACTCAGTCATATCCGACTCTTTGTGATCCCATGGACTGAGGCACACCAGGCTTCCCTGTCCATCACCAAATCCTGAAGCTTGCTCAAACTAATGTCCATCAGGTGGGTGATGCCACTCAACCATCAAATATTCTGTTGTCCCTTTCTCCTCCTGCCTTCAATCTTTCCCATCATCAGGGTCTTTTCCAAAGAGTTATTTGCATCAGGTGGAAAAGTATTGAACTTTCAGCTTCAGCATCAGTCCTTCCAAAGAATATTCAACACAGATCTTCAATAGGATGGACCAGTTGGATCACCTTGCAATCCAAGGGACTCTCAAGAGTCTTTTCCAACACCACAATTCAAAAGTATCAATTAGTCAACACTCAGCTTTCTTCACAATCCAACTCTCACATCCATACATGACCGCTGGAAAAACCATAGCCTTGACTAGATGGACCTTTGTTGACAAAGTAATGTCTCTGTTTAATATGCTGTCTAGGTTGATTATACCTTTCCTTCCAAGCAGTAAGCGTCTTTTAATTTCATGGCTGCAGTCAACATCTGCAGTGATTTTGGAGCCCAGAAAAATAAAGTCAGCCACTGTTTCCCCATTTATTTACCATGAAGTGATGGGAACAGATGCCATGATCTTAGACTTCTGAATGCTTGGTTTCAAGCCTACTTTTTAACTCTCCTCTTTCACTTTCATCCAGAGGTTCTTCAATTCTTCTTCACTTTCTGCCATAAGGGTGATGTCATCTGTGTATCTGAGGTTATTGATATTTTCCCAGCAATCTTGATTTCAGATTGTGTCTCATCCAGCCCAGCATTCCACATGATATACTCTGCATATAAGTTAAATAAGCAGGGTGACAATATACAACCTTGAGGTACTCCTTTCCCAATTTGGAACCAGCCCATTGTTCCATGTACAATATTGACTGTAACTTCTTGACCTGCATATGGAGTCAGGAAAGGTTATCTGGTATTCCCATCACTTTAAGTATTTTCCACAGTTTGTTGTGATCCACACAGTCAAAGGCTTTGGAGTAGTCAATAAGGCAGTCAGTTCAGTTCAGTCGCTCAGTCTTGTCCGACTCTTTGCAACCCCATGAATCACAGAGGTAGATGCTTTCCTGGAATTCTTTTTATTTTTTTTCAATGAACCAATGGATGTTGGCAATTTGATCTCCGGTTCCTCTGTCTTTTCTAAATCTAGCTTGAACATCTGGAAGTTCACAGTGCGTATACTGTTAAACCTTGGCTTAGAGAATTTTCAGCATTATTTTGCTAGCATCTTAGATGAGTGCAATTGTATGATAGTTTGAACATTCTTTGGCATTGCCTTTCTTTGGGATTGAAATGAAAATTGAACTTTTCCTGTCCTGTGTCCACTGCTGAGTTTTCCAGATTTGCTGGTATATTGAGTGCAGCTCTTTCACTGCATCATCTTTTAGGATTTGAAATAGCTCAAGTGGAATTCCATCACCTCTACTAGCTTTGTTCATAGTGATGCTTCCTAAGGCCCACTTAACTTCACATTCCAGAATGTCTGGCTCTAGGTGAGTGATTACAGCATCCTGATTATCTGGGTCATGAAGATATTTTCTGTAGAGTTCTTCTGTGTATTCTTGCCACCCCTTCTTAATATCTTCTGCTTCTCTTAGGTCTATAGCATTTCTGTCCTTCATTGTGCACATCTTTGCATGAAATGTTCCCTTGCAAGCTCTAATTTTCTTGAAAAGATCTCTAGTCTTTCCCATTCTATTGTTTTCCTCTTTTTCTTTGCATTGATCCCTGGGGAAGGCTATCTTATCTCTCCTTGGTATTCTTTGGAATTCTTCATTCAAATGATATATCTTTCCTTTACTCCTTTGCCTTTCACTTCTCTTCTTTTCTCACCTGTTTGTAAGGTCTCCTCAGACAGCCATTTTGTACTTTTGTGTTTCTTTTTCTTAGGGATGGTCTTGATTACTGCTTACTGCACAATGTCATGAACCTCCATCCATTGTTCTTCAGGTGCTCTGTCTATCAGATCTAATCCCTTCAAACTATTTGTCATTTCCACTGTATAGTCATAATGAATTTGATTTAGGTCATACTTGAATGGTCTAGTGGTTTTCCCTGCTTTCTTCAATTTAAGTCTGAATTTGGCAATAAGGAATTCATGATCTGAGCCACAGTCAGCTCCCAGTCTCTTTTTTTGCTAACTGTATAGATCGTCTCCATCTTTAGCTGCAAAGAATATAATCAATCTGATTTCCCTATTAACCATCTGGTGATGTCCATGTGTAGATTCTTCTCTTGTGTTGTTGGAAGAGGATGTTTGCTATGACCAGTGCATTCTCTTGGCAAAACTCTATTAGCCTTTGCCTTGCTTCATTTTGTATTCCAAAGCCAGTTTTGCCTGTCATCAAGGTATCTCTTGATTTCCTATTTTTGTATTCCAGTCCCCTATAATGAAAATGACATCTTTTTGGAGTGTTAGTTCTAGAAGGTCTTGTAGGTCTTCATAGAACCATTCAACTTCAGCTTCTTCAGCATTAATGGTTGGGATGTAGACTTGGATTATTGTGATACTGAATGGTTTGCCTTGGAAATGAATAGAGATCATTCTATCGTTTTTGAGATTGCATCCAAGTAGAACATATTGGACCGTTCGGTTAACTATGATGGCTACTCCATTTCTTCTGAGGGATTCTTGCCCACAGCAGTAGATATAATGGTCATCTGAGTTAAATACACCCATTTCAATCTACTTTAGCTCACTGATCCCTACAATGTCAGCGTTCACTCTTGCTATCTCCTGTTTGACCAGTTCGAATTTACCTTGATTCCTGGACCTAACATTCCATGTTCCTATGCAATATTGTTCTTTACTGCATTGGGCTTTACCTCCGTCCCCCATCACATCCACAACTGTGGATTGTTTTCACTTTGGCTCTGTCTCTTCATTCTTTCTGGTGTTATTTCTCCTCCTTCTTCAGTAGCTTATTGGGCACCTCCTGACTTGCTTTTTTAACTTACATGTGGAGTACATAATGAGAAACGCTGGCCTGGATGAAGCACAAGCTGGAATCAAGATTGCCAGGAGAAATATCAATAATCTCAGATTTGCAGATGACATCACCCTTATGGCAGAAAGTGAAGAAGATCATCTTGATGAAAGTGAAAGAAGAGTGTGACAAAGTTGGCTTAACACTCAACATTCAGAAAACTAAGATCATGACATCCAGTCCCATCACTTCATGGAAAATACATAGGAAACAGTGGAAACTGTGGCAGACTTTATTTTTTGGGACTCCAAAAATCACTGCAGATGTTAATTGCAGCCATGAAATTAAAAGATGCTTAATCCTAGGAAGGAAAGTTACTACCAACCTAGACAGCATATTAAAATGCAAAGACATTACTTTGTCAATAAATGTCCATCTAGTCAAGGCTATGGTTTTTCCAGTAGTCATGTATGAATGTGAGAGTTGGACTATAAAGAAAGCTGAGCACCAAAGAATTGAAGCTTTTAAACTGTGGTGTTGCAGAAGACTCTTGAGAGTCCCTTGGACTGCAAGGAGATCCAACCAGTTCATCATAAAGGAAATCAGTCCTGAGTGTTCATTGGAAGGACTGATGTTGAAGCTGAAACTCCAATCCTTTGGCCACCTGATGCAAAGAGCTGACTCATTGGAAAAGACTCTGATGCTGGGAAAGATTGAGGGCAGGAGGAGAAGGTGATGACAGAGGATGAGATGGTTGGACGGCATCACCGACTCAATGGACATGGGTTTGGGTGAACCCTGGGAGTTGTTGATGGACAGGGAGGCCTGGCATGATGCAGTTCATGGAGTTGCAGAGAGTCGGACATGACTGAGCGACTGAAATGATACTTAATCTGATAAGTAACTAGGAAATTTTACTCTAAGTTTTGCTATGAATCTGCTCAATAAGGATGATATGCTTACAAGTTCATCTGAATTAATAAAAGCACATTATGCTCATACTTGAAGTGCAGAAGTGAAGATAAGAGCTAATAATTTAAATACTTTTCTCATAATTATAATGTGATAACAGGCTCATGCTCAGGCATGTCCAACTCTTTGTGACCCCATGGACTCTAGCCACCCCAGGCACCTCTGTCTATGGGATTCTCCAGGCAATAATACTAGAGTGGGTTGCCATTTCCTCTTCAGGGGATCTTCCCAACCCAGGGATCAAACCCAAGTCTCCTGCATTGCAGGCAGATTCTTTACCAACTGAGCCACCAGGGAAGCCTTAACTTTACTCAGAAACACTTCAAATAAGAATAGAAGGCATGTAGCATTACCAAATCCCTCACATGAAAGCAGAAATCAAGATGATCTATTAGCTTTATTTTAGCCTTGAAAAAATCAGATAAATGACACATAGATGACACATAGATGACATCCCATCTCAAACTTGAGTTCATTTGGAACTTCATACCTTCCATGAAATTTAAATTTTCATAAAACCCATTCCTCATAAGTGAAGTCCAGGAAAATTACAGAATTTTTTAAGGTAGATGTAGGAACTCAAATTTGGGCAATAGTTGGAAATTATGATCAATGGAATGTTTTTATTGTGGTTCTAATAAGTTTGCTTCTTGGCCATCTGTATATCTTCTTATCAGAAATGTCTATTTAGGTCTTCTGCCCATTTTTTTTTTTCTTTTTGGTTGTTGTTGTTGTTCATTTTTAATTAAGCTTTGTTTTGAGATAATTGTAGATTCACATGCAGCTGTAGGAAAGAATACAGAGATGCCTTGTAATAGCTATTAATTTCCCCTAATAATAACATCTTGAAAAACTATAGTATAATATTACAACCAGGTTTTGATGTTGATACAGACAAGATAAAAAAGTTTCCGTAACTGTTAAAAATCCTCTGGATGTCCTTATAAAGACCTACTAAACTTTCCTAAAACACTATCCTTCATTAGCCCTAGAAATTACTAATCTGTTTTCCATTTCTGTGATACTGTCATTTCAAAAATATTACACACATGGAATCATACAGAATGTCCCCTTTGGGGATTGGATTTCTTTTCACTCAGCATAATTCTCTGGAGATACATCTGAGTTGTATGTATGAATAATTTCTTCTTTTAATTGCTAAGCAGTATTTCAGGGTATAGCTATGTTACACTTAGCTTAATCGTAGACTCATTGAGTGACATCTAGATTCTTTCTAGTTTTTGCCATTATAAAAGATACCCTGGAGTAGGAAATGGCACCCTACTCCAGTATTCTTGCCTGGAAAATTCCACGGGCAGAAGGGCCTGTCGGACTCCACAAAGAGTTGGACATGACTCAGTGACTGAACACACACATCCTATATCATATAATAGCTTATGAAGCAAAAGGTTAAAATAAATACCTTGTCAATTACCTAGCATCCTAAAATCACTACTATTTATTCAGATCAAGAGAAAAATGAGAAATAAAGTTTTCACTCAAACTTAAGTAGCTTGCTGCTTGGAGTGAGGAAACCATGAGTAGTAAAACTGGAATGCTGCATGCTAAGCATTAAGTGGTGTCCGACTCTGTGCAACTCCATGGACTGTAGCCCACCAGGCTCCCCTGTCAATGGGATTCTCCAGTCAAGAAAAATGGAATGGATTGTCATGCCCTTCTCCAGGAGATGTTCCATACCTGGGGATTGAACCCACATCACTAATATCTCTTGCCCTATCTGGGGATCGAACCCACATCACTAATATCTCTTGCATTGACAGGTGGAGACACTAGGGCCACCTGGGAAGACCTATTTCTTTCTTCCTTTTATTTTTTTTTTAAATAAATTTTTATTGGAATATAGTTGTTTTACAATGTTGAGTTAGGTTATGCTGTACAGCAAAGTAAATCAACTATATTCTCTCTTTCTTTGGATTTCCTTCCCTATTTATGTCACTACAAGCATTGAGTAGAGTTCCCTGTGCTATCAGTAGGTTCTCATTAGTTATCTATTTTATAATTAATAGTGTGTATATGTCAATTTCATGCTCCCAATTCATCCCACCCCTCTCTCCCTCATCCCTATATCCATACGTCCATTTTTACATCTGCATCTCTTTTTCTGCTTTGCAAAAAAATTCATATGCTTTGTTTTTCTAGGTCCCACATGTAAGTGGGAATTAAATGTTTCTTTATTGAATTAGATATCAAGGCAATTAACAGTCCACATAGACGTTGAGAGTTTGATGAGGTGTTCCAGCAGGAATTGCAGAATTTCACTTACCAAGGAAAGTTCTCTTTTGTTTGATGAGATGTCATCTATTCGCAGTAAAGCTTTGGAAAAATGTCTTCAAAGAGAGATAGTAAGAACTGAAAATCAGGTAGCCACATCAAAAACCAACAGATGATAAATTGAACTAGACGTGTTATAGCTAGGGAGGAAAAAAAAATAAAAAACTCATTTTGATTACTGATTCTTCTGAGGAAAAAAACTATAATTTTGCATTTCTCAAAATCTGTGGAGTAAATAGATATTTATTTTACCCTAAAGTTGTGATGAGACAGAGGATGAGATGGTTGGATGGCATCACCGACTCAATGGACATGAGTCTGACTAAACTGCAGTAGTTGGTGATGGACAGGGAGGCCTGGCGTGCTCCAGTCCATGGGATTGCAAAGAGTCAGACACGACTGAGCAACTGAACTGAACTGAAAGTTGTGATTGGTAATAATAATACCAACAAATTATACTCATTAACAGAATGCAATATACATTAAATTATTTAGTGTTTCAGGAAGGACAGATTTTTTTAGGGAATTAGGTTATTTTGATTCTACTGTGTAATGATATATCATAGTTAAGAAAGCCAAATGAAATAGTTGATATAAAAATACTCTAAAAAATAGAAAGTATTGTGCAAAAGTTTATTAAAACAGCTTGGTGTTACCTACCTGAGTCCCTATGACTTTGCCAGTGGCCCTTAATTTTACAGAGCAACCTGACTGAGTCTTATGCTGGCATGAACAGAAATCATCCTTTTGCTCAAGATACTTTTCTGTGGAGCAGGATGGTTTGCATCTATAGGAAATCACAACTATAGTGAAGTAAGCACTTCTTCAAACATATTTTACAACTGCACTGCTGTTCAAAATATTTTCCACTGATGAATATTTGTCCCTTGGGCTTCAGCTAAAAAAAAAAAAAGATCAGCTTTCTTAAAAGTATAATGTTTTCTATAAGTAGTGATTATTAGATTGCTTTCTTTACATAACTATCAACAAGAAACTTGTGGTGTATAAAATAAAATATTCTTTCTTGCCAAGACATAATTTCTCTTCCAAATTGAAGTTGCAATTCAAAGTTCTGGCCAAAAGCAACTGCATTTTGCAAAGTTCCAAAAGTTAACAAAGTGATAAAAATCATTGGCGGATGATGTTTTCAGTTGTGCTTTTTAGTTACTTTAGCAGATGTAATATTGGCTTCTTCTTTTCACAGTAAATTAGATATGCAATTACTAGACATAAAAAGTAGGTTTAAATTATGTAAAAATGGTTTTCATAAGATTAATTATGAACAGAGAACTAAAATGTGCCAGTATTGAAATAGCACTACCATGGGGACTTTCAGATCCAAAGGATTAAATTAGCCTCGAGGCCAGATGATAACTGCTGCGTAGTCATCAAATTACTAAAATGCAGGAATCAAGAGTCATGACTTTTCTTAAAATAAGAGACTGATATCAGGTTTTTACACCTGTATGTGGCAGCATTAGATTTTCTCTATTATGAATTATTCTTTGTCATTTTATTCATATGTATTCATACAAAATTATGATGATACAAAGTAGAAAGTTTGTCTAGGTACCTATGATTTGGTTTCACAGTCTTACAAACAGTTGGGGTTTAGATCAGTTTTATTTGAACCAGTTTAGATGAAGTGCATATTTTATTTTGTATAAATCCCACTTCCTATATACTTTCATTTCCTTAGTCTTTTTTTTTTTTAAATTTTAAAATCTTTAATTCTTACATGCGTTCCCAAACATGAACCCCCCTCCCACCTCCCTCCCCATAACATCTCTCTGGGTCATCCCCATGCACCAGCCCCAAGCATGCTGTATCCTGCGTCAGACATAGACTGGCGATTAGATTCTTTCATGATAGTATCCATGTTTCAATGCCATTCTCCCAAATCGTCCCACCCTCTCCCTCTCCCTCTGAGTCCAAAAGTCCGTTATACACATCTGTGCCTTTTTTGCTGTCTTGCATACAGGGTCGTCATTGCCATCTTTCTAAATTCCATATATAGGTGATAGTATACTGTATTGGTGTTTTTCTTTCTGGCTTACTTCACTCTGTATAATCGGCTCCAGTTTCATCCATCTCATCAGAACTGATTCAAATGGGTAGGGAGGTGGGAGGGGGCTTCATGTTTGGGAATGCATGTAAGAATTAAAGATTTTAAAATTAAAAAAATAAATAAAATGAAAAGAAATAAATAAATAAAATACAAAAAAAAAAAAAAAAAAGGCTGAGTAATACTCCATTGTGTATAGGTACCACTGCTTTCTTATCCATTCATCTGCTGATGGACATCTGGGTGTTTCCATGTCCTGGCTATTATAAACAGTGCTGCGATGAACATTGGGGTACATGTGTCTCTTTCAGTTCTGGTTTCCTCGGTGTGTATGCCCAGCAGTGGGATTGCTGGGTCATAAGGTAGTTCTATTTGCAATTTTTTATGGAATCTCCACACTGTTCTCCATAGTGGCTGTACTAGTTTGCATTCCCACCAACAATGTAGGAGGGTTCCCTTTTCTCCACACCCTCTCCAGCATTTATTGTTTGCAGATTTTTGGATCGCAGCCATTCTGACTGGTATGAAGTGGTACCTCATTGTGGTTTTGATTTGCATTTCTCTAATAATGAGTGATGTTGAGCATCTTTTCATGTGTTTGTTAGCCATCCGTATGTCTTCTTTGGAGAAATGTCTATTTAGTTCTTTGGCCCATTTTTTGATTGGGTCGTTTATTTTTCTGGAGTTGAGTTAAGTTTCTTGTATATTTTTGAGATTAGTTGTTTGTCAGTTGCTTCATTTGCTATTATTTTCTCCCATTCAGAAGGCTGTCTTTTCACCTTGCTTATAGTTTCCTTTGTTGTGCAGAAGCTTTTAATTTTAATTAGATCCCATTTGTTTATTTTTGCTTTTATTTCCAGAATTCTGGGAGGTGGATCATAGAGGATCCTGCTGTGATTTATGTCTGAGAGTGTTTTGCCTATGTTCTCCTCTAGGAGTTTTATAGTTTCTGGTCTTACATTTAGATCTTTAATCCATTTTGAGTTTATCTTTGTGTGGGGTGTTAGAAAGTGATCTAGTTTCATTCTTTTACAAGTGGTTGACCAGTTTTCCCAGCACCACTTGTTAAAGAGATTGTCTTTACTCCATTGTATATTCTTGCCTCCTTTGTCAAAGATAAGGTGTCCATAGGTGTGTGGATTTATCTCTGGGCTTTCTATTTTGTTCCATTGATCTATATGTCTGTCTTTGTGCCAGTACCATGCTGTTTTGATGACTGTGGCTTTGTAGTAGAGCCTGAAGTCAGGCAAGTTGATTCCTCCAGTTCCATTCTTCTTTCTCAAGATTGCTTTGGCAATTCGAGGTTTTTTTGTATTTCCATACAAATCTTGAAATTATTTGTTCTAATTCTGTGAAAAAATATGGCTGGTAGCTTTACAGGGATTGCATTGAATTTGTAAATTGCTTTGGGTAGTATGCTCATTTTCACTATATTGATTCTTCCGATCCATGAACATGGTATATTTCTCCATCTATTAGCGTCCTCTTTGATTTCTTTCATCAGTGTTTTATAGTTTTCTATATATAGGTCTTTAGTTTCTTTAGGTAGGTATATTCCTAAGTAGTTTATTCTTTTCGTTGCAATGGTGAATGGAATTATTTCCTTAATTTCTTTTTCTACTGTCTCATTATTAGTGTATAGGAATGCAAAGGGATTTCTGTGTGTTGATTTTATATCCTGCAACTTTACTATATTCATTGATTAGCTCTAGTAATTTTCTGGTGGAGTCTTTAGGGTTTTCTATGTAGAGGATCATGTCGTCTGCAAACAGTGAAAGTTTTACTTCTTCTTTTCCAATTTGGATTCCTTTTATTTCTTTTTCTGCTCTGATTGCTGTGGCCAAAACTTCCAAAACTATGTTAAATAGTAGCGGTGAAAGTGGGCACCCTTGTCGTGTTCCTGACTGTAGGGGAAATGCTTTCAATTTTTCAACATTGAGGATAATGTATGCTGTGGGTTTGTCATATATAGCTTTTATTATGTTGAGGTATGTTCCTTCTATTCCTGCTTTCTGGAGAGTTTTTATCATAAATGGATGTTGAATTTTGTCAAAGGCCTTCTCTGCATCTATTGAGATAATCATATGGTTTTTATTTTTCAATTTGTTAATGTGGTGAATTGCATTGATTGATTTGCGGATATTGAAGAATCCTTGCATCCCTGAGATAAAGCCCACTTGGTCTTAAAAAAATATTTTATATGTGGGGAACTGGAGATACTGTGAAATTGATTATGATCTCCATTGTAACTATACGCAGACCACTAGACATAGATCTCTGCAGGCCTCAACCAAAATTGTTGTTCAATGTGATATTTCTAGCAGCCACAACACTTGACAAATTGTTCTATGAATTATTAAATTATTTAACAAAATAGGTATATTGTCATTTAATAATAAATGTATTGAATGTCTCCTTTGCTCTAACAGGGCTCATGTGATATAAAAAGCTCACATTTTTACATTTTCACCCTAATAATTACCCTTATGGTATATTGTGCTATATTGATTTTATTTTAATAAAATTCTAAAATGTTACATTGAGACAATTCAAAAATCATTAAATTTACAAAAAAGCTACATTTAAATCGTTCCAAAAACGTGGATTATTTTTTATTTGTTTGCTGAATATTATTGAGTGTCTGTTTTAAAGTACCTAACATAGAAGCTTCTAATTCCTGGGATATACCAGCAAACAAAAGGAGAAAATATCTGGTTTACATTATGAAGATGGAAAATGAACAAAGAAAGCATTAGGTCCATATAAAAGGACCATATAGTTGAGGATATGGCAATAAGAACAGGGGAAACAAAGGAGGAATAAGAAGAGACATTGGTAGGGGAGAGGGAATGTACTTTGCAATTTAAAGTAATCAGGAAAGGCCTTATTTAACTTTTAAACAAAGACCTACAAAAGAGGAGAGGTGAGCTTTGGTGATATATGGAGAAAGAATGAAAGAAACAATGTTCTGAAAAGTAGGAACCATGATGTGAAGTTCCCGAGGAAGGAACATACCTTGCATGGTCCAAATATAAAAGGGAGATTAATGTAACTATATATTTGTAAATGAATTGGAGAGTAATGAGATGAGGAGAGAAAACAAAGAAAATATGGGCTGAGGGTAATGGGGTAATGGGGACAGTCATCAAAGGAGGAGGACCTTTAATATCATTGAAAAGGCATGAGAGTAGAAAGACATTTGGAGCCATTAACACTATTGAGCACAGAAGTGATATTCATTGACTAAAGGTATTTTTTTCATTAAATATATAGCTCTCTACATGTGTATATGTCTATGTGTGTGCATATATATTAAATTATCCCACCATTAAATAGATGTTTCTTTTTTCTTTAATGTTTTATGAATTTTAATTGTCTTATATTCATGTAACAACTATCACAATACTGAAAGTGTTTATTGGATTATCTGTCTGCTTTTCTGAGAATAAAACATAAGGCAGCAAAATGAGAAGCAGGAAAAGCAATGAAGCATCTGTAGCAATAATCCAAGTGAAAGATGACAATGACTTAGACAAGAGTAGTAGTAATAGAGATATTTGATAGTGATCAGATCCTGGTATTTGAGATAATTTCAGCTGCCTAGATGACATGAAAGAGAAGAATCAAAAGTGATAGTAAGTTTGGCATAAGCAAATATAAGAACAGGCTTATATTACATATACTTCTGAGAAGGGAAGACTTGGGAAGAGCAGGATAGAAACATGTATAGAGAATCAGGGGAGAAACATTGAGAAATGGACTATTTCCTGACATCAGTAAGCGATAATGCCACAGTCATCAGCAATTCCAGCCCTCCAAATGTGAATTTCTGAGCCTGGAGGTTGACCAAAAAGAAGACTGCTTGCTATCTGACAGCTAGCAGCTGTAACCACTCGCTATAGTGAGCACTGAGGAGCTCCAAGAGATGTGAAAACTGCAGGATACCGGCCCCAGACAGCTGAGATGCATATGAAAGGAATGATTTCTGTGAACCCAGGCTCTTGAATGTTTCCGTACATAGAAAAGTACTAAATTTCTTAACTTGAGATATCTTGTTGTTCATTTGCTAAATCATGTCTGACTCTTTTTGACCCCATGGACTATAGCACTCCAGGCTTCCCTGTCCTTCACTATCTCCTAGAGTTCGCTAAAGCTCATGTCCATTAAGTCAGTGATGCCAACCAACCATCTTATCTTCTGTCACCCCCTTCTCCTCTGCCTTCAATTTTTCCCAGCATCAGAGTCTTTTCTAATGAGTCGGCTCTTCACATCAGGTAGCCAAAGCATTGGAGCTTCAGCATCAGTCCTTCCAGTAAGTATTCAGGGTTGATTTCCTTTAGGATTCACTGGTTTGATCTCCTTCCTGTCCAAGGGACTCTCAGAGTCTTCCTCAGCACCACAATTCAAAAGCGTCAAATCTTCAGCGCTCAGCCTTCTTAATGGTCCAACTCTCACATCCATACAAGACTACTGGCAAAAGCATAGCTTTGACTATACAGTCCTCTGTCAGTAAAGCGGTGTCTCTGCTTTTTAATATGCTGTCTAGGTTTGTCATAGTTTTTCTACCAAGGAGCAAGCATCTTTTAATTCAGTGGCTGCATTCACTGTCCACAGTGATTTGGGAACCCAGGAAAAATAAAATTTGCCACTTTTTCCCATCTATTTGCCATGAAGTGATGGAAGCAGATGCCGTGATCTTTGTGTTTTGAATGTTGAATTTTAAGCCAGCTTTTTCACTCTCTTCTTTCACCTTCATCAGAAGACTCCTTAGTTTCTCTTTGCTTTCTGGGATTAGAGTGGTATCTTCTGCTTATCTGAGATTGTTGATATTTCTCCTGCAAGTCTTAATTCCAGCTTGTGATTCACCCAGCCCAGCATTTCAGTTGATGCACTCTGCATATTATATTAAATAAGCAGGGTGACAATATACAGCCTTGATATACTCCTTTCCTAATTTTGAACCAATCTTTTGTTCCATGTCTGGTTCTAACTGTTGCTTTTTGGTCTGCATACAGGTTTCTCAAGAGACATGTAAGGTGGTAAGGTATCTCTCTCTGTTTTATTATTATTCTTAATAATCTTTTGATGTTAAAACTACCTGCCCTTTGCTGCAAACTTCTGTATAATCTGGCTCCTCCCTCTGCCTCTTCAGAGTAGTTAGATCAGGGTTTCCTGAGATGCTGTCTCCCAGGCTAGATGTCCTAAAAAATCCCATCAAATAAAACATAACTCTCAAATTTTAGGTTGTGATTATTTAAGTCAAAAACATATACATTTGAACTCTTCAAATAATACAAAATTTTAATATAAAGTAGTTGGGCATATGATCCTGGAAGTGAGAAGGAAGGTTAGTTTGGAGATACAAAGATAAGAATCATTAGTTATAGAGCAAGACCATAAGACTGGGTAAGATCACTAAGAGAGAGAGTGTAGATAGAACAAGAAAAAACAAATGCATGATGGTTCTAAAGATAAAACTTTGGGAAAAAGAGGGGTAAACAGTAAAAGAGATTTTTTTTTAATTTGCCATAAATTTAAATTTTGGAAATCAGGACAGCAAGGTGAGAGAAACATTTCCAATTTTGGCATTTATAAGACTACTTTCCATGAAGTGCTAGGGGCTTTTCCATGAAAAGCTTCATAGAAATTGCCTTAAGAGAGAGTGAGAGGAGAGAAATTGGAAGTTGAGATTCTATAGTCAGTTCGTTCCAGAAATGTTGTTATAAAGGAGAACAGAGAGGAGAAAATGCATATAACAGAGAGGAACAGAAAGGAAAATACAGATGAAAAGAGTTTTTTATGGACTGTTGTCATTTTACTTGTCATCAAGAAAGGGTCTGCTTTTAATGAGTCTTTAAATACAAGCCAGTGAAGAAAATGTCTAAAGATAGGTTGAGGATATAACTTGTTATTCTGAGTTCCAGAGAGCACAGTGGAAGAATATTAGGAGTTAGTGGCAGATGATCAGTGGATCCAGAAGTGGAGATTAAACTTGATTAATCTTAATTAGAGGGGTAGGTAACGGGAACATGACCAGGCTGTCCTCATAATAATTTTCATTTTCAAATGGTTGCCACATAACATGATTAAATCCTCAAATGGAAATATTAATACTTTTCTGTTTATTATTTTTTGAACTATATGTTTTCCCAGCACAGAAGTGTGATTTATATTAGTGCTGTTAATTTTTTGATATATAACTGAGTTGATGTCTGGAAAATAGAGCTGCTATAAGTTAGCAATTTTTCAAAAGTAAAAACTTAGTCCAAGTTTTTCAAGTAATTTCAAAGAAGACCTATATCTTTCATTTGCTCTCTATCTTTTTCAGCAAACACCATGAATATAATTCATATATCCCAGTCCAGCAGCAGAGAGTTGGCTTTGACAGGGAAATACAGGGAACGGGGTCTAGGATAATCTGCAAGGTGAGGTAAAATCTAGAAATCTAAATATTAGAATATGGTCATGACGTACATACTTAGAGATGGATCTACAGAATAGATACAGAATATTACTTTGCAACATAAATAAACAGATGGGTCAGTTTGAGGAAGTAAAAGGAGTCTGACCTCAATAGCCCAGTCAAAAGTCATCAGAACATTATCAGTGCATTTGTTGTAAAACATCATGGTAAACTTGCAGAACATATCAGGACAGTGCAGGTAAGCCAGTGGA
Organism: Capra hircus; assembly: GCF_001704415.2. Lineage (NCBI taxonomy): Eukaryota > Metazoa > Chordata > Mammalia > Artiodactyla > Bovidae > Capra > Capra hircus. The sequence continues at coordinate 100,502,001 of NC_030808.1, forward strand.
AATTGCATATAAAGCAAGATCAGAATTCATGAAAGAGAAAAGATTTCATAATGCATCATGGATGAGCACTAGGCCTCCTTAAACTTTATCTCATTTTATTCACAGTCTTCTATAAATAGTCTGTATTTCTGATTCATTGGTTTCTTTTTTTTGTTTGTTTGTTTCTTTTTTTACAAGATGTATTTCATGGAAGACTCTCTACTACTTCTAGTTTTTTATTTTCATTCACATTGAAACAATTTTTTATACTCCATGTTTAATATTCTGCTAATTAAATGGACAGCTAGATGTTTGTTTCAAAAATTTGAAACTGAAGATTCTCTATGATTGTGAACATTTAAGATTAGGCAATTGATTCTGGGAGGGAAAGGTGAGGTAGAATTCATTCTACTTTCAATTATAATATAAATCTAAAATGGTAAACTAATTTAGTGCACCTGGACAAAAAGCCAAAGCAGAAAAATATGCAGAAGTAAATTTCAGTGTATATTAGACTCAGTGTTAGAAATGATGTTTCACTGTGGGGGAACATGATTAGTTATTTAGACATAAGATAAAGCTAGTTTCTAGCTCAGTCCTACAACAAAATGTGTTCTAGATGGATTAAAATTTAATATAAATTTATAACTTTAAAAAAGAAAATAGAGAGGAATATCTCCTTATGTTGGAGAAGGGAGTGCCTGTATAAGCACAACATGGAAAAGGCAGTAAATTTTACTACAAAAAAATTGAAAACTTTTATATGGTGAAGAAATATCACAGATAAAAATAAATAAACAACCCCAAGGAAACACTGAAATGAACTTGCAGCTCATTTCACATAGAAAAATGTGGTTAACATTAAAAGATATCAAAATTGATGTGAACAAATTCATAGAATAACAACCAAAGAATATCTAAACCAACGGTGCCTCTGTTAGCTATCATGATAACTTGCTTGTGAATTAGAAGAAACGCCCCTTCCTTCAGCAGCAAAAACTCCATCTCAGGGATAGCTTACGGTGAATGATATCAGATCTGTGATCTCCAAAGAAGATTTTTCTTTGGGACCAGAAACTAGGCTTGACCACTCAGGGATCTTGTGTGGCAGAAGTTTTATTACAGTGAAAAGGGGCAGAAAAAGCTTCTGACATAGACATCAGAAGTGGGTAGAAAGTGCCCACCTTCTAGTATTTAGCAAGGGAGCTGTATACTTATTTAGTTATTACAATAAATCCAAAGAATGCCTCAAATTTTAAAAATTTTACCAGACCCACTCCCACAATTTACATTTTAAGATAACAGGATTAGAACTTAACAATAGAAAGATTTTACCAAACCCACTATCATAATTAAGATATCAAGATTAGTCAGAAGGTTTTCAGAAGGAAAAACTGACCTCAAGCAGGATACACTGTTATATAATCCTTAGTACAGCGTTTAAGCTGAGTTGTGTTGTGTAATCATCAGGTCTAGGCTTAAAGTGAAAAACGTTTTATGTAACTAAGACTAAGGAATGCACAGAAAAAAAGACTTTTGTCCTTTCCTCCTCCTTGAAAATTCCAGACCCCTCTCTCCTCCTTGGGGACCCCAGACTTCTTATCAATCTGCCTAGGAATTGACTCTCCAAACAGCACAGTTTGGGAACCTGTTTATAGCCTCGATTTCAGCTCTAGGTCATCCACTCAGCTGGGCATCCCTTTGTAGTGAATAGTAATGGCAATCCTGAAGAAGATGCTCAATTTCTTTCATAATCAAATAATGTACATTAAAGCAAGGTGATATTTTTCACTTGTCATATTGGCAAGATCAAGAGGCTTGATAATTCTCGGTATTGGTGAGGTTGTTGGGGAAATAAATATTCTTATCCTGGGTAGATAGTAGAATAAATTGGTGCAAGTGAAGGAAATTTTGGTAATATCAAAACTGAAGACAAAATGTTTTATTTGAATGAGCCATTCCATCTCTAAACACTGCCTGTAGTGCCTGTAGTTATAATCTCATACCTATGCATATACATATGGGACAATGTAAGTCTTTCTATTTTATTTCTTTCTTGCTGGGCTGGGGCTTCATTGCTGTGCACAGGGTTTCTCTACTTGCAGAGAAAAAGGGCAACTCTTTGGCGTGGTGAGTGGGCTTCTCATTTCAGTGACTTCTCTTGTTGCAGAGCACAGGCCCTAGGCATGGAGGCTCAGTAGTGGTGGCACTCAGGCTTGGGACTCACAGTGCTTGGGCTCCACAATGCTGGCTCAGTACTTGTGGTGCATGGGCTTAACTGGCTCTGGGGCATGAGAGATTGCTCCTCCAAGACCAAGCAGCCAATGGAACTCATGCCCACCTGCACGGGCAGGTGGACTTTTAACCACTAGACCACAAGCGAAGTCCTGTAGGATTGTTCTGAAAGGAAAATGTTGAACCAAACTATCCATCAGTAGTGTTGTGTTAGTTGCTCAGTTGATTCCAACTCTTTGTGATCCCATGGCCCATAGCCAGCCAGACTCCTCTGTCCATGAAATTCTCCAGGCAAGAACACTGGAGTGCATAGCCATTCTCTTCTCCAGGGATTTTCCCAACCCAGGGATCAAACACGGGTCTCCTCTGCCTTGTAGGCAGATTCTTTACCATCTTAGCCACCAAGAAAGGCCATCCATCAATAGAGGATCAGTTAAATAAGTTATTTGCATCTATTTGGAAGAGACCTATTGCCAGTAAATATGCAGATATGTGTGTTTTTCAGTGGAATTCTATAGACAGAACATAACTCTATAAGCATGTATATATCTACATGTGTTTATATGTATAATTTGAACATATTTAATCTTTACTAATATTTCTAAAAAGTTTTAGAGGTCCAATTTACATTTCAGAATTTTAAATAAAAATTAAAATACAGCAACTTTGAATAATGTAATATCATTGTAGACTTAAAAATAGCCTTGTTTACCTTACAAAGGAATGTTTAATAGGATTACTATAGAAAGAAGTAATTAGAAATCTGCCACGGGGAAAATATGTTTCATAGTGTTAATTTTGATTTGGGTAAAACATATTTCAATTATACATTCTAATTACAAAATCATGACATATTGTACTACTTAGCATCTTTCTTCCAATTTTTATGGACAAGGTCTCCTAACCTCAGATATGCAGATGACACCATCCTTAGGGCAGAGAGCGAAGAGATACTAAAGAACCTCTTGAAAGTGAAAGTGGAGAGTGAAAAAGCGGGCTTAAAACTAAATATTAAAAAAAAAAAACTAAGAATATTTGGCATCTTGTCTCATCACTTCATGGCAAATAGATGAAGAAACAATGGAAACAGGGACAGACTATTTTCTTGGGCTCCAAAATCACTGCAGATTGTGACTGCAGCCACGAAATTAAAAGATGGTTGCTCCTTGGAAGAAAATCTATGGCCAATTTAGACAGCATATTAAACAACAGAGACATCACTTTGCAGACAAAGATCCTTCTAGTCAAAGCTATGGTTTTTCCAGTATTCATGTATGGATGTGCGATGTGGACCAAAAATAAGGGTGAGCACCGAAGAATTGATGCTTTTGAACTGTGATGTTGGAGAGGAGTCTTGAGAGTCCCTTGGACTGAAAGGAGATCCAACCAGTCCACCTTAAAGGAAATCAATCCTGAATATTCATTGGAAGGACTGACGTTAAAGCTGAAGCTCCTATACTTTGGCTATCTGATGTGAAGGACTGACTCATTGGAAAAGACCCTGATGCTGGGAAAGATTGAAGGTAGGAGGAGAAGGGAATGAACGATGATGAGATGGTTGGATGACATCACCAACTCAGTGGACATGAGTTTGAACAAACTCCAGGAGATGGTGAAAGACAGAGAAGCCTGGCATGCTGCAGTCCATGAGATCGCAAAGAGTTGGACACGACTGAGTGACTGAACAACAACTCCAAAACTAAGGTAAACCCAATACCATTTCAAAACACTTCCTTTTATAAATGAATATTGAATTCATTCTAATCTGTAGGAAAATCATTTTATGTACACATTTTTATTCTATAGCTATATTATATATTTCACAATACAGTGTATATGTAAACAGTAACGAACTTTGTTCTCACTGGCAGGTCCTCCTCATCTCTTGCTTTGATCTCATTACCCTTCTTCAGCTTTACTCTTAAATCTCATCATGTTACCCTCTATTTAAAATCCCCCACTGGTTTCTGACAGCTCTCAGATAAAGTCTAATATTCTTAGGTTTGTGCACTTGGGTGTCTATAACCTGGCTCTTGCTTATATGTTCAATTTCATTATTTCCTTACTGGTAATATATAGGAAACTTCCATGAAAAAAAGCTTGTTCACTTCCAGGGCTCTTCTATTTCCCTAGCCTGAGAACTGTTTTATTCTTTCTCCTCACGCTGTCATTCCCTTCACATTACATAGCTTACCTATCTTTGACATTTACTCCCATGTCACTTCTTAGAGAACCCAGTAATCCAGTTAAAGTAGTTTCCTATGTCCCAGAGTTCCATGTTTATGCTCTATTACAGTGTATGGTGTGGTTTAGTCACTGAGTCGCATCCAACTCTTGCAACCCTGTGGATTCTAGCCGGCTAAGCTCCTCTCTCCATAAGATTTCCCAGGCAAGTTACTGGGTTGCTGTTTTCTTCTCCAGGGGATCTTCCCAAACCAGGGATCGAACTGACATGTTCTGCATTACAGACTGATTCTCCATTGCTGAGCCACCAGGGATTCCCAATACAGTGCATACCAATATGTATAATAATTGTCTATTTACTTGCCTCTTTTGTTCATTTGAATATACACTCTTGGGAGCAGAAACTCTTACTCATCTTTGCATTTCCAGAAACCTGACCCATGCATGACCAGTAGCATGTACAAGATTAACATGTTAAACAATTTAATAATTCCTTCTGTAACACTTCACATTCTCTCACCAAAGCTCCAAGGAGACACGTTAAAGAAAAATAATCACTAGAGCAACAATTTCCAAAGTGATTTCAGGGAACTCCACACAGTAAAATCTGTTGGCAAATAATGTTTGAGAAGCTCTATACAATGCCTTCCTTTTCAAATTCAAAATGCATCTTACCATGTAAAAATCAAAGATTCTGGGAAACTGCCTACTGTTTAAAGAGTTGTAGCATTTATCTTCCTTACTTAAGAAACAAACATATCAAGAAGGCTGATTTTAAATATAGGTTAAACAGGAATATGGGGCTTTCCAGTTTGTGCTAGGAGAAAAGAAATGTGAAAGTATTTATCCTCAGTCATGTCTGACTCTTTGTGACCCCGTGGACTGTAGCCTGCCAGGCTTTTCTGTCCATGGAATTCTCCAGGCTAAAATACTTGAGTTGGTTGGAAAACCCGCTTGCTAATACAGGAGACATAAGAGACACCCAGGTTCAATCCCTGGGTCGGGAAGATCCCCTGGAGGGCCTGGCAACCCACTGCACTATTCTTGCCTGGAGAATCCAACGGACAGAGAACGCTGGTAGGCTACAGTCCATAAGGTCACACAGAGTCAGACACGACTGAAGCAACTTAGCACATATGCACAAACAGACATAAAGTGAAAGTGAAAGTCGTTCAGTCATCATTTCCAGCTCTTTGCCACCCCATGGACTATACACTCCATGGAATTCTCCAGGCCAGTATACTGGAATGGGTAGCTGTTCCACTCTCTGGGGGATCTTCCGAATCCAGGGACTGAACCCAGGTCTCCCGCATTGCAGATGGAGTCTTTACCTGATGAGCCACCAGGGAAGCCCAAACAGACATAAATGTCAGACAAAAATCAAAACATATTCTATCAGTGCATATTGAAGTCTTCATACCTTGAGAGGTATGCTTTTTGTATCTTCTTTATAATAATGAAACATTATTTATAAAGCCTGCTTTTAAATACACTGATCTCGTCAACATTTCTACATATATTTTTATACTTTGATATTTTCAAACTTCTAAGAAGTTTTGGGAAATTTGCTTCTTTTTTAATGGTTTTGTCTTTCTTCTCTCTCCTTTCCTTTCCCCATCCATTGTTCTCCTCCCCGCTTCTTCCCCTATGCCTCCTCCTCAAATTCTTCCTTTTCTTCTTCTACTTCTTCTTGCAAAAGTATCCTAGTTTCTTTTTTTTAGCATAGAAAAAAATACAAATTTTACTGAAATTATGCTCAAGATAATGTTTTTATATAATGAAACTCGATATAGCACACAGTGTATATTGAATTGCTTGCAGTACATTAATCATTTACTATAGAATTTAATAAATACATTATAACCAAAATAAATTACAGCTATAATTTCTATGGCCTGCTTATGATTTGAATCTAAGTGTCATGTATTTCAGATTAACATCATGGAGCATTATCGGCTCAGAGATAGTTCAACAAACTTTGAATTTATTCTCTTTTCTTGGAGATAGAGCAGCAGCTGTGCATTTTGAGGTTTTCTACTATGATTTAACAACTCCTTGTCTTTCAGTCAAGCTAAATAGCATTTTTTGTTAATGTTTACAAAATTTGGTTTATATAGTTTCTTAGCAATTGGTGTATTTTAATGATGGTTTCTATTATGTAATGAGTTTTGTGATTATATGAACTGAAAGAATAAATTCCAAAGCTATGGGACCAAAAAGCATACATATTCTTTCAGTATACTGTTTCTTTTTTTTTCCTTAACACAATTATAAATATTCATCACCAATAAAGCTAAAATCTGATGTTTAACTATATATAAATATTTTACTTGCTGGAGGAATTTGTTTCTCATTAGAATTACTTTCCAACAAAAGCAAATAAGCGGTAAAAATAGAAACATAAATTTTAACAAATGTGATTAGAAATAACCTGATCTTTAAGATCTGAGGACACTCTTTGAACAATTTATTTCAGTTACTGTTGTTGTTATAAAAACAATTTTACATAATATTGTATGTTTTTTCAACTAATGTTTAAATATCCAGGGATATTTCTAAAAGATGATAAAATTTAGGAAAATAAAAAGTAAATGCTTCCATTAGAACATTCCATGAAAGTGAAAGTTGCTCAGTTCAGTTCAGTCACTCAGTCGTGTCCGACTCTTTGCAACCTCATGAATTGCAGCATGCCAGGCCTCCCTGTCCATCATCAACTCCTGGAGTTCATGCAGACTCACATCCATCGAGTCCGTGATGCCATCCAGCCATCTCATCCTCCGTCATCCCCTTCTCCTCCTGCCCCCTATCCCTCCCAGCATCAGTATTTTCCAATGAGTCAACTCTTCGCGTGAGGTGGCCAAAGTACTGGAGTTTCAGCTTTAGCATCAGGCCTTCCAAAGAACACCTAGAACTGATCTCCTTTAGAATGGACTGGTTGGATCTCCTTGCAGTCCAAGGGACTCTCAAGAGTCTTCTCCAACACCACAGTTCGAAAGCATCAATTCTTCGTTGTTCAGCTTTCTTCACAGTCCTACTCTTACATCCATACATGACTACTGGAAAAACCATAACCTTGACTAAACGGACCTTTGTTGGCAAAGCAATGTCTCTGTTTTTCAACATGCTATCTAGGTTGGTCATAACTTTCCTTCCAAGGAGTAAGCGTCTTTTAATTTCATGGCTAAAATCACCATCTGCAGTGATTTTGGAGCCCCCAAAAAGAAAGTCTGACACTGTTTCCACTGTTTCCCCATCTATTTCCCATAAAGTGATGGGACTGGATGCCATGATCTTCGTTTTCTAAATGTTGAGCTTTAAGCCAGCTTTTTCACTCTCCTCTTTCACTTTCATCAAGAAGCTTTTTAGCTCCTCTTCACTTTCTACCATAAGGGTGGTGTCATCTGCATATCTGAGGTGACTGATATTTCTCCCAGCAATCTTGATTCCAGCTTGTGCTTCTTCCAGCCCAGCATTTCTCATGATGTACTCTGCATAGAAATTAAATAAGCAGGGTGACAATATACAACCTTGACATACTGCTTTTCAGTCATGTCCAACTCTTCATGACTCCATGGACAGTTCATGAAATTATCCAGGCCAGAATACTGGAGTGGATAGCCTTTCCCTTCTCCAAGGGATCTTCCGAACACAGAGATTGAACCCAAGTCTCCCACATTGCAGGTGGATTCATTACCAGCTGAGCCACCAGGGAAGCCCAAGAATAGTGGTGTGGGTCGCCTGTCCCTGATACAGGAAACAAACTGGGGTCTTTTGCATTGCAGGCAGATTCTTTACCAACTGAGCTATCAAGGCAGCCCATACCTAGTATTCCATACCTAGTAATTAGAATAATAGCCTGAGAATGATAATTTAAATAACAACAGTTAACATTGGTGAATTCTTAAAAGCATGTATGTGTATGTTAGTTACTCTCGCAGTCGTGTCTGACTCTTTGCAACTCCATGGATTTTATTTAGCCAGACTCTTCTGTTTATGGAATTCTCTAGGCAAGAACACTGGAGCGGATTACCATTCCCTTCTCCAGGGGCCTTCCCAGCCCAGGGATATTTTTAAAAGCTACTCAACAATTCCTGGTTGGTTTATTTCTTTACTTATTTTTTACATAGAAATTGTAGTGTTTTATTAAATATGTTAATACATTTTATTAAATGTATAAATCCCATGGTATGACATATATTTAAAATATGCATAATGATTATTGTACACATAGAGATTAATCAAGATGATAAGACAACAATCATTAATGGATGTTATTAATCTAATTTTAGTATAGCCAAACTAGTGTTTCATTGTCTATTTCACTTCTTTCTAATTTAGCTTTCTTTAAATCAGTTAGAAACCATTCCAGGTAGATTGTGCAAACCATTTAGAATGAGATGATAACTAAATTTAATACTATTTTCAAATTAATTTACCATAGTAACAGGATTAAATTGTCAGTTTTTTTTTTTTTTTTAAATTTAAGCTTTTAGTATATGGGCTTCCCTGGTAGCTCAGCTGGTGAAGAATCTACTTGCAATGCAGGAAACTCTGGTTTGATTCCTGGGTCAGCATGATCCCCTGGAGAACGGACAGGCTACCCACTCCAGTATTCTTGAGCTTCCCTGGTGGCTCAGCTGGTAAAGAATCTGCCTGCAATGTGGGAGACCTGGGTTCCGTCCCTGGGTTGGGAAGATCCCATGGAGGAAGGAAGATCCCCTGGAGAAGGGAACAGCTACCCCCTCCAGCATTCTGACCTGGAGAATTCCCTGGACTTATAAAGTCCATGTGGTCACAAAGAGTCGGAAACTACCGAGTCACTTTCACTTTCTTAGTATATTCTTTTCTATTTGCAATTATTAAAAATTCATTTAATAAAATATCTCTAACAAAATCTAATCAAATTGAAGTTTGATTTAGTTAATGGTATACTTAGGGTAATTTTGTGAATAGTCAAAAAACAAAAGTGATCATATGGCTGATATAATTTTAGTCTTTTAAAGAGGACAAACACTTTTATACTTACAGGAGAATATGTAGTACCTATATATCCATAACTGGGAAATTAAAACAAAGTGAAAATACTGTCTGTGTAAATCTAGTATAGATAACTGATAAGTTTGTGTGCATGCTCAATTGTTTCAGTTGTGTCCAGGTCTTTGTGACCACAGGGACCATAGCCCACCAGCCTCCTCTGTCCACGGGGCTTTTTCCTGGCAGGAATACTGGAATGAGTTGCCCTTCCCTCCTTCATAGGATCTTCTCTACCCAAGGATTAAATCCATGTCTCTTGAATCTCCTGCATTTCAGAGGGATTCTTTTTTTTTTTTTTTTTTGCAGAGGGATTCTTTACCACTGAGCCACTATATGATATGCTTAATTTTTACTAAAAAAACCCATAGTCTGAGCCTGAAGTTTAGGAGTTTACCAGTAGGAATTTTAAAACTTTTTTAGGAGTTAATTTTGCTGTTCTGACCCTCCACATTCTAAATCAATTACCATGATCAGCATACAAGCTGTGATCATAAAATCTGTTTATAAGATCAATGCTCAAACTATATAGGTCGATTGATTTCAGAGGTCTACCTATCATGCAGTCAAAGCAGAGCAGATAGTAAAAAGGAATGAGAAGACAGAATTTGAAATCTTTGCAATGGAAGAGTTATAAATGATTAAAAGTATGACTGATATTTAGCTACTATCGAATCAAATGCATCTAAACATTCCAGCACCATTTGTGTCCTAGGATGTGAGCTGCCTTCCTACTAACATTTTCAACGATAGAGAGCATAGTGATTTGTTATGTTCAGGCTATACCATTCCACAAGCAAACTGCAGATGCAGGATGGCTGGGTAATGATGTGATAAATCAGTCAATCTGCAGCTGACAGAATGTCATTAGCATTGCTTCTATTTAATAGTGGGGATAAGAGGATTTTTGAAGTTGAACTCCAGGTAATAACCAAAGATAATTGAGTTAGTATTGACTTTTGCATAGAATGATAAACTGCAAATCAATAAAACCACTAATCAAAAGTATAAAATATTTAAAAATTATTTTTAGACATATTCCCAGAACTTGTTTAGAATTTAAGTCTTATAGCATGGCATTATCACAGTATTTCACATTTCATGAGTGAGTGAAGTCACTCAGTCGTGTTGGACTCTTTGCGACCCCATGGACTGTAACCCACCAGGCTTCTCTGTCCATAGGATTTTCCAGGCAATAGTACTGGGGTGGATGTTGAACATATACTCTGAAGTGTTCTGAGCACAATTTAACAGTGCGATGTTCTCTAAATGACATTGTGCAAGGCTATTTTTCCTTTTTTTTTTTAATCTCCCAAGTGTATCAACATCGCATTTACTTACCATAAAATGCATTTTTCTATAATTCAACAATTTAGAATCTCTAACTTGATGCTAGTATTTTTCACCTGAATTAACATTAAAAGGTGTTTATATATATACTTTATCTATATAAAATGTAAATATGTAATGAGACAGAAACAGTTGAAAAGAGCTCTTTCTTACACATTTTCCAACAGATTGTCTTGTGAGTATTTGCTTATTATACCAATCATTCCAAACTTGGAAAATGGTTTTCTTTGAAAACAATGAAATACAAGACTATTGGTTCCAAGATAATTCCATGAAAACAAGTGTATCTGTGCTGTAGCCAAACAGAAATCCTAAGTCCTATCAGCACAGATCGTTTTTTAGTTGTTGTTGTTGTTTTTCCTTTCTCTTTTAAAATTTATTTATTTATTTTTGGCTATGCTGGGTGTTCCTCGTTTTATGCAGGCTTTCTCTAGTTGCAGCAAGCAGGGGATATGATTCATTGTGATGCTGGGACTTTCCATTGTGGTGGCTTCTTTTGTTGCAGAACATGGGGTCTAGGTACGAGCTTTAGTAGTTATGGCACGCAGGCTCAAAAGTTGTGGTTTCTGGGCTCCAAAGGACAGGCTCGCTAGTTATGATGCACAGGCTTAGTTGCTCCACAGCATGTGGAGTCTTCCTGGATCAGGGATGGAACTCATGTCCCCAGGCAGATTTTTATCCACTGTGGCACCAGGAAAGTCTTAAATTTTCTTTTTAAAAATTTTTCAGTCTTTATTGTCCTTTTATTTTTATTATTTTTTTCCTTCCTGTGGACAATACATTGGAGTCAATGTGGTTCATATCAGTCTTCATACTTAGTGAGTTGCTCCCTGGGGGCTATGTTGTAAAGAATAACGCCTACAAATGCAGGAGACCTGGGTTTGATCCTTAGATCGAGAAGAACTCCTGGAAAAGGAAATGGCAATCCACTCCATTATTCTTGCTTGGGAAATCCCATGGAAAGAGGAGCCTGGCAGTCTATGGTCCATGGGGCTGCAAAAGGGTACTGAAAGGAGTTAACAACTAAACAACAAGAATTTGTCTGAAATGAAAAGAAATCCAAGAGTGAAAGTAGTATCCCTTTGTTCTGAGTTGTTACAAGTGTTTTTCACTTGATGGCATGGAAAAAAGGAAAAGCCAAAACTGGGATGTGAGCTGTGAAGTAAAGTATTCCTAACATTGTTTGGGGGCTTCCATTTAATTATATCCATTTAGGATATAAGAGAATGTGAATGAGTATCTCTCAGTTTATTAACATCATGTTCTGTGCTAAGTGGTCAAAAATAAGAACTTTGTATCAAACAACAAATGCTGACTTCCAAATTTTATTTCCTAAGGTGGTTAAATTTTACTTTATTCAGCAAGATAAGGTTGTTGACCCAGTGGGAAGTAGAACTATGCATCTAATAAGTATGTATAGCAGGTCATGATTTCCCTCATGGCTCAGATGGTAAAATGTCTGTCTACAATGCGGGAGACCCAGGTTAGAGCTCTGGGTTGGGAAGATCCCCTGGAGAAGGAAATGGCAATCCACTCCAGTACTATTTCCTGGAAAATCCCATGGACAGAGGAGCCTGATAGGCTACAGTCTATGTGGTCACAAAGAGTCGGACATGACTGAGTGACTTCACTCACTAAGCAGGTCATAAGGAAATGATAAACAAAGCAACAACAACAGAAAAACAAAAAACAAAAACAAAAACTATTTCCACTGAAGTCTACTTCCAGTGATAGAATAGAAAATACGTGTAGCTTTAGAAATCTTGTACTGTTGTGGTTCATCCATATTGATAACAAGATACTTGAGACTTGACTTTGACTTTCCACTTGAATAAGGGACAGGTTGAGAGCACAGTAATTCACAAGACCAGTCTTTGCCAAAAGACAAAACTTTTTCAGTCTTTTTTTTTTTTTTTCTTTGCCCTCTATTTGCCACCAGGGGCATCATTCCCACAGAGAGGATGTGTAATCTGTTGTTGTTCAGTTACTCAGTCATGTCTGACTCTTTGTGATCCCATGGACTACAGCATGCCAGGCTTCCCTATCCTTCAATATATCCCTGAGTTTGCTCAGAGTCAAGTCCATCGAGTTGGTGATAGCATCCAACCATCTGTCATCCCCTTCTCCTTCCCTCAGTCTTTATCAGCATCAAGGTCTTTTTCAAATGAGTCAGCTCTTCACTTCAGGTGGCCAAAGTATTAGAGGTTCAGCTTCAGCATCAGTCCTTCCAATGAATATTTGGGACTGATTTTCTTTAGGATTGACTGGTTTAATCATTTTGCTTTCCAAGGGGCTCTCAAAGAGTTTTCTCAAGCACCACAGTTCAAAAGCATCAATTCTTTGGCACTCAGCCTTCTTTATGGTCCAAAATCCACATCTGTTCATGACTACTAGAAAAAGTATAACTTTGATTATAAAGACCTTTGTGGGCAAAGTGATGTCTCCGCTTTTTAACATGCTATCTAGCTTTGTCATAGCTTTCTTTCCAAGGAGCAAGCATCTTTTAATTCTCTGGAACTCTGCACATAGTTGGGTATATCTTTTCCTTTCTCCTTTGTCTTTTGCTTCTCTTCTTTCCTTAGCTATTTGTAAAGGCTCCTTAAATGGCCACTTTGCATTTTTGCATTTCTTTTTCTTGGGGAGGATGTCAGTCACTGCCCCCTGTACAGTATTACAGACCCTCATCCATAGTTCTTCAGGCACTAGGACTACAAATCTCATCCCTTGAATCTATTTGTCACCTGCACTGTATAATAATAATGGATTTGATTTAAGTCAAACCTGAATGGACTAGTGATTTTCCCTACTTTATTCTATTTAAGCCTGAATTTTGCTATAAGGAACTCATAATCTGAGCCACAGTCAGCTCCAGGTCTTGCTTTGCTGACTGTATAGAGCTTCTCTATCTTTGGCTGAAAAGAATGTAATCAGTCTGATTTTGGTATTGACATTTGGTAATGCCCATGTGTAAATGCATCTCTTGGGGCTGGAAGAGGGTGTTTGCTATGACCAGTGTGTTCTCTTGGCAAAACACTGTTTTGTTATGTTAGCCTTTGCCCTGCTTCATTCTGTACTCCAAGGCCAGACTTGCTTGTTGCTTCAGATATATCTTGACTTCCTACTTTTGCATTCCAATCCCCTGCAATGGAAAGGACATCTTTGTTGGTGTTAGTTCTAGAAGTTCTTATAGGTCTTCAGAGAACCATTCAATTTCAGCTACTCTGGCATCAGTGGTTGTGGCATAGACTTGGATTACTGTGATCTTGAATAGTTTGGCCTAGCTTTATTGCTCATAGTTTCACTGACTCCTTCACCAGAACAAGGTTGTGTTTCATGAAAGTGATGTGTTATCTACTGTGACTATATTGAGACATGAGTATGGAGTTTAGAAGTTAATAAATTCTGTGTTTACTGTGGCCCTAGTAAGTAGACTTGCTAGTTAGACTCTGTTACTAATAGTGCTTTCAATTCATTTAGAGGAGTTTAAAGGAATTGCCTTTTACCCTTTTTTATCTAGGTAACTCTTCAGCTCAGTTCAGTTCAGTTGCTCTTTGCGATCCCATGAATCGCAGCATACCAGGCCTCCCATCACCAGCTCCTGGAGTTCACTAAAACTCATGTCCATCAAGTCGGTGATGCCATCCAGCCGTCTCATCCTCTGTTGTCCCCTTCTCCTCCTGCCCCCAATCCCTCCCAGCATCAGAGTCTTTTCCAATGAGTCAACTCTTCGCATGATGTGGCAGAGTACTGGAGTTTCAGCTTTAGCATCATTCCTTCCAAAGAAATCCCAGGGCTGATCTCCTTTAGAATGGACTGTTTGGATCTCCTTGCAGTCCAAGGGACTCTCAAGAGTCTTCTCCAACACCACAGTTCAAAAGCATCAATTCTTCGGCACTCAGCTTTCTTCGCAGTCCTACTCTTACATCCATACATGACTATTGGAAAAATGATAGCCTTGACTAAATGGAACTTTGTTGGCAAAGTAATGTCTCTGCTTTTCAATATGCTATTTAGGTTGGTCATAACTTCCCTTCCAAGGAGTAAGCATCTTTTAATTTCATGGCTGCAATCACCATCTGCAGTTGGACTATGTCAAATCCAAATTATATTCTCATAAACTTTGCTTTATTCTAATTAAAGAAGTAAAAATGTATGAGACAAAATGTATGCTTGCTAAGTATGAAGCAAATTCAGATTTATTCTGTTACATTTCACCACAAAATGTTTTAAGAAAACAGACTTTATGGGGCTCATAAAAAACTTATTTGGAAGTATTGGAGCTGTGTCATTATGAAGTTAATGGCTCACTTATTACAGAACATATTGATGGAGAGAAAGTTTATTAGAATACCTTCATTACCTACCTGAGATTATTTATGGATATTGCAAAAAAGATTCATGTCCAAGACTATTTTCCTAACACAACAGCCACAAAGTATCCCAAATATAGTGAGATTTATTTTCTCGGTCTACGGCATTTCATTATTCCTTATTTAAGTAAAACTATACCAGAGCAATGATGTAACAATATTAAGATAAAGCAAGTTTCTATATGTTCATTGAAGAGGAGACTAGTAAACAAATTTCTTCAAAAGAGCTAGAGAGAGAAGACAGAGTAGAGACAAAAGACAGAGACAGAATGCCAAAGGAATTCTAAACCAGCAATGGAGCTGTGTGTTCAGGAACCCCTGAACTAGGCAGTAGATTGTGCACTTAATTATGTAAAGTATGTTTTAGTTTAGTCTTCAAGCAAAGTAGACCCTAAAAGAAGAAGTTAAATAAAGATAGGTAACATCATTGAGAGAGAGGGGAAAGTTGTATAGAGAAATAAAATTTAAAAAAAATAATGAGGTGCATTAATAAGCAGGTGATTTATATGGTGAGTTAGGTTTCTTTCTGTTGAAGATTTTCTGAGGAACTTTATAAAGCTTGCCTTAACATTTTCACACCAAGATACCTTTTGTTAAGGAGAGAGGAAAGTAAGAAAATAATGAAAATAAGACAGGCTCTACCACAGAGTTTTGCATGCTGAGCACATAAAATGTACATTACTTCGGGCATAAAATAATCCAGTGCAGAAATTAAGTGTGAAAGAAGTAAGCCAACATGTAACAAGCATATAGCAAACAAATGAAGAAAAGATACAATTAGATTCCTAAATAAAATCACTGGAGATCTGAAGACTCATTGTCCCCACACTTTTAATAGATCAGAGGAGAACTGGCACAGCAGGTCTAGATGAGCTAAACAGAAAAGCAAGCTGACACATGGAAGTAAACTTCAGAGACTCCTCCTTTATAACATGTTCACCTCTGTGACCAATGAGTTCTTGTGTTATAGCTTTTTGTTTGTTTTCTCCCCTCTAACTTGAAAAGTACATAAAAAGTTATATGAAAGAAAATAATTTCTACTGGACGTGTTGGCCATGATGACTATATACGTTTGGCCTAAGCTGTGGGATGATAAGACACGCCTAAGCTATGTGACATGACTCCAGGAGATAGTGAAGGACAGGGAAGCCTGTTGAACTGCTGTCCATCGGGTCACTAAGAGTTGGACATGACTTAGCGACTAAACGGAAGCAACAAAAGGGACAATGAGTATTGGAGCAGATGGAGAGGTTGTGTGTTCTCTACTAGATGTCAGCCTTAGTTTTCTCCAATAAACTCTATGTTATATCTTTACTAGTAGTGTGTGCCTTGAGAGCTTGGCACAGTACTTTTAGGTTCTTTCCATGGTTAATGTTGACTAGATGCCTTTGACATTGATCTCTTGAGCTAAATACTCAGTAAACTGTTATCTTCAAAATATGTCCTGATTTCTCAGTATCAACCTTATTTCCCTTCAGCCAGATACCAGGACTCATATTTTCTTTTTCTAAAAACAGATTATCTACCATCAACATCAGCCATACCTAAGGTCCATTATCTAGAGACCTTGAAGAGATGACATGCTAGAATACCAAAGAATTCGTTGAAATATTAAACAATCTTTGTAACTCTCTTCCCCTAAAATCTGCATTTTATTTAGGATCTTTTGTGACATAAGACACAAATCAAAAGGGGCAACTAACTTAAAATTTTAAATGATCATACCTGTGTCAGTAGTAGAAATACATTTTGCTTTGACATAGATTTTTAGCAACTAGTCAGCATATAAGATATGATAAACAGTCTTGACATCCTCTGTCTTGGGTAGTCTCTGAAAGTGGTTCTGCATATCACTAGCATTCCCAGGTTTCCCAGTGGGTAAAGAATCTGCCCGCAATGCAGGAGAAACAAGAGACATGGGTTCAGTCCCTGAGTGTGAAAGATCCCTGGAGGAGGACATGGTAACCCACTCCACTATTCTTGCCTGGAGAATCCCATGGACAGAGAAGCCTGGTGGGCTACAGTCCATAGGGTCTCAGAGAGTGAGACTCAACTGAAGTGACTGAGCATGCATGTACTCCGTGTATCACCACAGCGATGTTGTGGCAGTTCTGCTAATGGAATGAATCAGAAACTATTTGCAGACTCCAAACAGCAACTTGAGAACAGTTGCTTTTTCTCTTTGCTTCTGTTTTAATTAACCACAGTTCCAAACCTCGTGAGCTATTTTCCGATGAGTCAATACATAGAGTGGTATCAAGAGTGCAGTGCATTTGCTGCAGATCTGAAAGCCATTTAATTTCTAATGCAGATCTCCTCAATATGTTCCACTTGTAAGCAAACCAAGTGGACATTTATTTTCATTTTAATTGCTTATGCTGGCCGTTTGAAGGGAGGAACTGTTTTTGACTAAACTAATTTTTCAGACATTAAAATAAATTGCAGTGAAGCATGCAACCTTTTCAAATCTATTTTTTAATTGTCAACATAGCACACCACATTATTTCAGACCTTAAATATAATTAAATGTCAGAAAATGTCATGTGAGTTTTGCTTCAGTAATGATTTGTTAATTATTCTACTAAGGTGCTTTAAAAAATCTTTTGATATCATAGTCTTTGCCTTAAGAAACTCAAACTTGCTAAGTATAGTAATTAGACAAGATTCTGCCCTTCCTTTAGGATATTTAGCTTCTGGTCCTCTAAGCACAGGAGAACAGCATGACCAAACCTTCAAATATACCAGGTATTTTGGAGAAATCTGGCTCTTTTGTACATACCTCACCAGATAGAAAATGAAGTGAAATAAATGAAACACATGAAATAAATCAGTTAAAGTGAAATATTTATATCTACATGTATGCACACACACGCACACACACACACACAAGATTTATTTAATTCAGGATTATGAGAATTTTGGTTCTCTAATTTAATATTTCTTTTTTTTCCTTGGATAACACTTAAACCATATTAAATTTTGGGAGTGATCATTTTTTATGTAATTTTAATGAAACAGAAGGAACCCCCTGGCCCTCCTCATCTTCCTGGTGCTTGAATTCTTTTAATAACAGCAAAGTTTCATATTCTGCAAAGAAAGGTCAGACATGAAATTCAAATGTATCTGGGGAAAAGAAGCGCTTTGGTTTAAATTCACACTCATATAGAAGTGAGTGACATGAGAACTTTCCTGACAAATTTTGATATGTGAGTATTTGAATTACTTGTTGAGAGAGTGTCAGAACAGAGGGTACAAAAGATGAAATTTTGCTAGAGATAGCTTGACATATATTTTACATACAAAGTTGCTTGCTAGAAAAAAAGTCACTTAAAATATGCAATTTTGGAAGATTATGCTTTCCCATTTCTATCTTCATGACTACTACCTTGATTTGCATCATCGTCATGGAAATGGAAGCTCACTCCCCTATTCTCGCCTGGGAAATCTCATGGACAGAAGAGCCTGGTGGCTACAGTCCATGGTATCACAAAGAGTTGCGCATGACTTAGCAACTGAGCACAGCATAGCAGCATCTATTCGCTATGATTGGGAAATCCATCAGCATTAGAATCTTCTGGTTTACGAGGCTGCTGCTGCTAAGTCGCTTCAGTCGTGTCCGACTCTGTGCGACCCCATAGACGGCAGCCCATCAGGCTCCGCTGTCCCTGGGATTCTCCCGGCAAGAACACTGGAGTGGGTTGCCATTTCCTTCTCCAAAGCATGAAAGTGAAAAGTGAAAAGTGAAAGTGAAGTCGCTCAGTCGTGCCCGACTCTTAGCAACCCCATGGACTGCAGCCTACCAGGCTCCTTCCTCCATGGGATTTTACAGGCAAGAGTACTGGAGTGGGTTGCCAATGCCCATGTCACCCTATAAATTTTTATATAGGAGATATGGGATGGACATAGGATCCTGTGATACTATAAATCTTTCAGGGTGATTCTGATGCAGTTTCAGGAGTGATGTTCATTCCCTTAAAGGCTTCCAATTAGATGGTACTTCCTTTCCTATGAGAGTATTCAAAAGAACAGATTTCACCTAATCGCTATCCTCAAGATCTGCTTACAGTTGTTTTCTAATTTTTTTTAGTATCTGGTTTCAACTATCCCTTCCAAACACTTTACCAAGTTACTCCCGCCAAGCCACAGTTAACTGTTTGATGTTTCCCAGTTTCTCCATACTTGTCTATGCTCCTCTGAAGCCAACATCGCACAAGTCAAACCTCAACGTTCATCCACTCATTCTCCTGCTTTGTCAGACTGGACGCTACATTTTTCCTTGGTTAACTGATGCATTCTAAGACTTTGTCAATAAACTATGTTAGAGGACCACTGTGAGGGCATAGAGGAATACATTTCTGTTATTGGTCCAAGGAACGTTCCTTACTGCTGCACAGTTGCCAGTGGCTTAAGAAAAGTCTGAGGACACTCTCTCTATCCTCTGGACCAATCCCTCCCTTCAGCACAGCAAAGAACATCTCAGCCATATAGCCTGAGTCTTTTACACTAACTCTTGCCCACCCTCATCTGCAAGCAGTTTCCTGAGTCCCACAGTAGGCTGTTCCAATAAGCCAGCTTGAGTATCTGCTACTGGCAAATTTCATCACCATCCATAAGTTGCTTGTTCACTCTCTCCAGTAAGTTTTGACTCAACCTGGGGTCAGGTGGGGAGTATGGAGGGGGTACATTTTTCCAAATTTGTTTCTTCTTTGGATACTCTCCCTCAGCCCTTGAGGTAGTAGCTGTTTTCTGTAATTTCAATTTCTTTATATTTTGAGTTCTCTTTTTTCCTCTTTTAACCACAATTAATGGTTAACAATTATTTATACTTCCCTCATTCAAATTTACCAATATGGTTTCTGTCTTCCAACTAGATTCTGATGAATACATTCTTCTTTTTGCTTGGCTTTTTCCTCCTTTGAAGTTCACATCATTAAAATCTCTCCCAGACCTAAATTCCCTCTGGGTATGTGTCAGCCTCAAGCTAACTTATTTACTGTTCTTTATTCACTTTCTTCATACATTTGTAGTGCTTGTCACAGTGTGCCGAAATTATTTCTATACACATTCCCTCCCCCATTACATGAGGAGCTCCTAAACAATATGCTCATGTCATCTTTCTCTTTGTTCCTCCAAAATTTGACATTATAGGCATCTAATAAAAACTTCTGCATGAAGAAAAACATGAAAAAATACACTAAAGAATAACAAATCCCTCATATATGTCATTTTGATCAGAAGGAGATTTCAGAGCCAGCTTTGGATGCTTTGGAGTTTAATGCAACATTCACAATATCATAGTGACATCTTAAGACAGGTTATATCTTTATTTCCTGTGTTATATCATGTATTTTAAGAAGTACTCTGAAACCCTTACTTGACAAATTTAAGGTTTTATTTAAGAAGTTATTGTGGAAACAGTGTCAGACTTTATTTTGGGGGTCTCCAAAATCACTGCAGATGGTGACTGCAGCCATGAAATTAAGAGACGCTTACTCCTTGGAAGAAAAGTTATGACCAATCTAGATAGCATATTCAAAAGCAGAGACATTACTTTGCCAACAAAGGTCCGTCTAGTCAAGGCTATGGTTTTTCCAGTGGTCATGTATGGATGTGAGAGTTGGACTATGAAGAAGGCTGAGCGCCGAAGAATTGATGCTTTTGAACTGTGGTGTTGGAGAAGACTCTTGAGAGTCCCTTGGACTGCAAAGAGATCCAATCAGTCCATTCTGAAGGAGATCAGCCCTGGGATTACTTTAGAAGGAATGATGCTAAAGCTGAAGCTCCAGTACTTTGGCCACCTCATGAGAAGAGCTGACTCATTAGAAAGGACTCTGATGCTGGGGGGGATTGGGGGCAGGAGGAGAAGGGGACGAGAGAAGATGAGATGGCTGGATGGCATCACTGACTCAATGGACGTGAGTCTGAGTGAACTCCTGGAGTTAGTGATGGACAGGGAGGCCTGGCGTGCTGCGATTCATGGGGTCACAAAGAGTCATACTCGAATGAACGACTGAACTGAACTGAATTCCACTTTTGGGCTTCCCAGGTGGCTCAGAGGATAAATAATCCACCTGCAATGCAGGAGACACAAGAAACACCAGTTTTATCCCTCTGTCCGAAAGATCCACTGGAGGAGGAAATAACAATACACTCCAGTGTTCTTGCCTTGGGAATCCCATGGATCAAGGAGTCTGGTGGGTGACAGTACATAGAGTGGCAAAGAGTTGAACACAACTGAGCATGCATACATGCAATCTACTTTTAGCCATATTATACTTTTATAAATGGCAATGAGTAATTTGTGAAAGACTAGAACTTACCTTCTATATTATTCCAGATACAGGAATTAGTTGTTCAATATATTTGAATAATGTGCATTGTATTTCCAGACCTCAAATACATAGCCAATCTTTGTTTTCCTTCACAGACTCATTCAGCAATCTTAAATCAGTCTTCTCATCTTTGAACATTTTTTGATTGCCAGCTATTAACATGTCAAAACTATACCAACCAACTTGAATTCAGTGAAAACCAGAAAGATCTAGTTATCGTGATTAAATTAGTTGGTTAAACTTTTATATCAATTGGAATAAGTGGAGACTAATTTGAATCATAGCACTCCTTCTTCATGACTTCTGTCCATGTCACCTATGAAAACTTTATATTCTAAACTTATATAGAAACTCTGAGGCAAGTTCAGAGAATGGAATTGTCCATATATCTGTCAATCTCATGGTGGTTATTCAGTTCCTACCCTAAAAGAAAAAAGATAAAAAGATAAAGAATATGCAATATTTCTGCACAGAGAAATTGCAATATTTTCACATGACCCTAAGAAGCCCTAGAAAGTCTTGTAAAGGCAAAGCAATCTATCCTGTTGTACTAATTATTAAGTTGCTATAAACACCAGTTGAGCTATTCTGTTGAATTATAAAAGGTTGATATTTTAGGGTGTGAAAAAATGTGGCTGAATATGATTTACAAAATGTTTTCTGAAGCTGTTGTTCAGAGAGTAAGTAAAAGGTTGAGTTGGCTGTTTTCTCTTTTAACCTGAATATATTGATCTCTTTTTTGCTCAGAAATCAGATTATGGAAAATAAAACAAACAAACAAACAAAAATCACTATCCAGAGTAAGAAATTATCCCCAAATGTCTTCAAAATCTTAAAAGATTTTTTTTTTCATACAGTAATCTCAACAGTAGCATTTAACATGGATCATAATAAAAATAAAGTGTGGACAAATTCTTAAGTGGTGGCTCATAATCTTGATTGTAATTTAGGCCAGAATTTAACTTCTCTGACCCTTCAGAGTTTGTGATTGGTTTTGAACCCCTGTAGCTATGCATTTATTTATAGAAAATCCTGATTACTCACCTCACAAGAATTAGACTCTTCTAAAAAGGTTTCTAACCAGAAGATTTAGGAATTACATAGTCCTACATCTCAGGTCACCCTGATTCTGCAAAGTCCCAAAAGTGTGATTTCTCATTATAGCTTCATTTTTGAGGGCAAAAGAACTAAACACTGTGTCTTGCTGCCCATTGGACATTTTAAGGTTGCAGCTTTTCTGAATTGCTAAAAATGGTAGTGAAAAAAATAAGTAAAAGGTTTATTTT
Source organism: Capra hircus (assembly GCF_001704415.2). Lineage (NCBI taxonomy): Eukaryota > Metazoa > Chordata > Mammalia > Artiodactyla > Bovidae > Capra > Capra hircus. The sequence goes on from NC_030808.1 coordinate 100,524,768, forward strand.
CCTTATTTTTGACTGTGTCTGTGGGCCATATTTTACTCTTTGTCATCTCTCATCTAATTAACTCTGCATAGTTTAGTATTCTTTTGGCTTAAGAAAATATTTTGGTCAATTTTGCATATCTTTGAAACAAGCAAAATGCATATTCCTGGACATAATTCACCACTATGCTTTATATTAAAATAATGCTGAATTAAAATTAACACTTTAGAGGATATAAATAGAATTCAAAATGATTTTTACAGTTGCTCTGAAAGTGTCAGAATTAATCAACAGATTTAAAATGGGCTTCCCTGGTGGCTCAGATGATAAAGAATCTGCCTGCAATGCAGGAGACCCGTGTTCAATCCCTGAGTCAGGAAGATTCCCTGGAGAAGGAAATGGCAACCCACTCCAGTATTCTCGCCTGGAGAATCCTACTGACAGAGGAGCCTGGTGGGCTACAGTTCATGGGGTCGAAAAGACTCGGTTTGCAACTGAGTGTCTAACACTTTAAAAAATAAGAGAGCCCTAAAAGTTTTGAATACATAATATTCAAACTGAAAAAAAAGCACAACGTTAGAGTTGTGAGTTGTTTTATTTAGGGCAAAATAGACTACAGACTGGGAGAAAGCATTTTGGATTTCTCCAAGATATAACTCCAAAGAGGCTGTTTGGAAAGTTAGCATATTTGTGATTTGATGAAGGAGATTATGTCCAAGCAGGTACACATTTTTTTGCAGAAGTTTGCTGCCAGTCTCTCGAATGTTACAACTAGTAATGAAGAGCAGACGTCAGTATGATTTTAGTCCATTCTGTGTATGAAGAGACACAAGAATTGGCTTCATAAATCTTCTTCTGAAATATCTAACTATCTGGAGACATGTTCTGCCAGTTTTTCTCAGCACTCAGAGAACCTCATTCTTGATCTTCACCCTGAAGTCCTTTAAGGGGCTGTTGAAGCTCGGCAGCTGCAACAGCTCATGATTTAATCTTTGTAGAGGTAGATGGCAAGTACCAATTTATAGCTGGCAAATGACTTGCAGAAAAAAAAGGCATAATAAATGTATAACTATTCCTTTACTGATAACACCCAAATGGGAAAGGAAGAGTTTGGGCACTATTATTGTAACTGAGCAGGACCCTGTGGGGCCTTCCAGGGACAGATTTTCCCCACATCCTCTGCTTATAGCTTCTTTCTGAAGTAGACAAGAATATCTGATGCATATTTCCTGAGTTGTTTAACAGACGTGAAACCTATCCACCAACCCCTATCCCCCCATTTAATGAAAGATGTTAACTACTTGATGGTCATGAGCACATAGCCCCTGGCATCCTGAAGCCTAAGGACTAAAAATGTTAACCCCTTTGACACCACCCTAACCATCAGCCCATCAGAGAATTGTGCTCAAACTGATCATAGACCCTATTGGCTTTTAAAAATGTTTTGCCAAAATCCTTCCAGGATTTGAAGGGATTTTTTGAGCGTGAGCCACCTTGTCTCCTTACATGGCCCAGCAGTAAACCTTTCTCTGCTCCAAAGCCAACATTTCAGTTTGTTTGGCCTCACTGTGCATCAAGCAGTATAATGCACGTTTCTTAAATAAATATCTATCTTATCAGTTAAGATGAGAAAAAGTATATGCCATTCCATTGGAAACATTAAAAAAATGTATCTCTACTTTCTCCCCATTCTACCCCAAGGGAATCTCTGTGAGCCTCTTGTGGTAGGTAGAATAATAGCAACCCAGTAATTTCACCTCCTGATAAACTATTTTACTGCTTGATGAAATCCACTTCTAGAATAATTTCACCTCGAATAATTTCACCTATGGATAATAATTTCATGTATGGATATGAGAGTTGGACCATAAAGAAAAGTGAGTACCAAAAAATTGATGCTTTGAACTGTGGTATTGGAGAACTCTTGAGAGTTCCTTGCAATGTAAGATCAAACCAGTCAATCCTAAAGGAAATCAGATCTGAATATTCTTTGAAAGGACTGATGCTAAAGCTCCAATATTTTGGCCACTTGATGTGAAGAACTGACTCATTGGAAAAGACCCTGATGCTGGGAAAGACTGAAGGTAGGAGGAGAAGGGGATGACAGAGGATGAGATGATTGGATGGCATCACCAACTCTATGGACATGAGTTTGAGCAAGCTCCAGGAGTTGGTGATGGACAGGGGAGCCTGGCATGCTACAGTCTATAAGGTCACAAAGAGTCAGACACAACTGAGCAACTGAACTGAAAGATGTCCATTGGATCTGTGAAGAATATGCTATATCATGAGAGTGGGAGATTAAGGTTGCAGATGGACTTAAAGTTGCTAATTAGATGACCATAACATTGAGAAATTATCCAAGTAAACTCATTGTATTCAGAAGAGTTATTGTGTTAATCCAGCTTTGTGAGCCTGACACACAATGAGGCCACAAAAACTGAAACATCAGAGTTGGAAGCAGAGAAAGTTTTGTTGCAAGACCATGTGAGGAGATGAGGTGGCTCATACCCTGAAAAGCCTAGATCTCCCAGAAGGTTTTCAGCAGTGTTTTTAAAAGCCAGATGAGGGACCGGTGTTGCTGAATCTCTGACTGTCTGATAATACGGAAAAGGGTGTTGTCACAGGGGTTATAGACTCCAGGAGGCCTGGGGCTGTGTGCTCATGGCCAGTAAGTAGTTAACATTTTCTACTTGGTGAGTGTTTTTCATCTGCAAAACAACTCAGAAAATGTGCATTAACTCCTATTATCCAGGTACTTCAGAGAGGATTTAAAGCAGAGGATATGGGGGACGTTTCCATGGGATCTTCTCAATTTACTGTTGAAAGTGGGAAAGGAAGGCAGAGTAGAATAAGAAGGTGATATGACTGTGGAAGAATGATCAGGATGCAGCTTTGCTGGTTTTGAGAAAAGGTGTTCAGGGTGAAGCAAGGAATCTAGTTGACTGTTGAAAGCTAGAAGAAGCAAGGAAATGGACCCTCTAATAGAGGATGCAGTTCTGCCAACATCTTGAACTTAGCCATTTGAGACCCATGTCAGAGTTTAAGGTAATATACAGAATTTAAGGTAATACGCAGAATTTAAAGTAATACATTTGTATTGTTATAAAGTCAGTAAGTTTACAGTAATTTGTTAAAACAGCCATAGAAAACTAACCCACTTCTCAAAGTGAATTTTTGTCCTTTGCTTCTTTCCATGAAAGTAACTAATCCAGCACCTGACATGTTCCACAAACAGCACTGTTACTAACTAGATCCTTTCTATATATACTACAGTTAGAATTCTTTTTTTTATACAGCAATATCTGCTTTATTTTTTTATTATTATTATTTTTATTTATTTTTTATTTTTTAAATTTTAAAATCTTAACCAACAAATCATTATTGAACATCTCTCTTGTCATGCAAGAAACTATTAGACTCTGAGGAACATTATTACGTCAGTTAGACACAGTCTGATATCAGTGGTGGGCAACGGGTATACATTACTAAAATGGGAATCCGAGTTCTTGTTTGTGGAGCCAAAGAGTGAATTTCACAAACACACAAACACTAATGGTAGCTAACAGGCAGAATTTACTTTAAAGAAGAGAGAAGTGCAGAGCTCCCAGCATAGACAAAGAGAGGGGATAAAATGCCCTGAAAAAGATGTGACTTACAGTAGCTTATATCCTTACTAGTATTGATCTGTTTGTTTTTTGCTGGTTCATATCCGTGATGTATGTAATTTCTGGCTGATCAGTTGGAAGGCCACTGTGTCCAGTTTGTCATCTTTATGGCTTCTTTTGATACCCAGTTTCTAAATTTCCTCAGACATTGAGTTACCATCCCATGACCCTATCTTATGACAATTTTTCAAAGGACCAGATATGAGCCAAAAACTTATGGTAACCTGTTGTTTTTCTTTTAGATAAGAGGACCAGGAGTTAATGATTGTTCTGTCTTGGATCTGGGTGTTTTATGATCTACCTGACCAAGGACGCATTCCTCTGAAAGTCAGGAAACTGTAACAAAGGCTATAGCTTTAGGTTAATGGGGTGAGATGTTTATATGAAAGAGTTGAAATTATAAAAAGAACCAAGGTCTCAGCCATACACTGACTGCCTAACAATTTCTACCTTTACAAGCAAATTTACATGCAAAGAGATTTGAAAATTTAGTATATCACATTTTGATGTTAAAAGTTTGAAAAAAATTTAGAAAATTGTATAACTAGGCTTTGGCATATTGTAATAAAGTTTGCCTGTATTAAAGAACACTTCTGGTGTATTAACTGTAATGAACAATTACTGGTTTTGCCTTCTCTACTGTTTGCTAGGGCTGTTGAACAAAGGACACATAACTGAATGGTTTAAGCAAGAGAAATTTATTATCTCAAGGTCATGGAAGCTAGAAATCTAATACCAAGTTGTAAGCAGGGTTAGCTCCTTCTGAAAGCTATAAAACATAATCTGTGCTATGCCTCTCACCTGGCTTCTAGTAGTTTTCTGGGAATCTTCGGCATTCCTTGCCTTAGTTTGTGGAAGAGTTATAGCACTCTTTGAGCTTATATTCACATGACACTCTCCTTGTATGTATATTTCTGTGTCTAAATTTGTTCTTTTATCCTTTTTCTATAAGGACTTCATGTCATTAATGGTAAAGAAACTGCCTACCACTATAGGAGATATAAGAGTCATGGATTCAGTTCCTGGATAGGGAAGAGCCCCCGGAGGAGGGCATGGCAACCCACTCTGGTATTCTTGCCTGGGAAATCCCATGGACAGAGGTGCCTGGGGGGTTACAGTCCTTAGGGATGCACAGAGTTGGACACAACTGAAGCAACTTAGCACACACATATGCACCAGTCACAATGGATTAATGCCCAACCTAATAATTTCATCTTAACTTTGTATATGCAGTGATTCTATTTCCATATAAGGATTTTTTCAATTATAAAAGAGCTTCACTGAATATAAATATAACAGAAAATATAAAGAAATACAAAGAAGTATATAGAAAGAAATTTAAATAAAAAGCTTTTCCTTTAAAAATTACACCACATTTTAAAAAAGATATTTTTAAAAAATAGTCATTTTTATGTCACACTGAAGCTTATTTTTATACACATTCACATGTTTAAGTCCTGGAGGAGAAAATGGCAGCCCGCTTAAGTATTCTTGCCTGGAAAATCCCATGGACTGAGAAGCCTGGTGGGTTACAGTCCATCAGTCAGTTCAGTTGCTCAGTCATGTCCGACTCTTTGCGATCCCATGAATCGCAGCATGCCAGGCCTCCCTGTCCATCACCAACTCCCGGAGTTCACTCAAACTCACGTCCAATGAGTCAGTGATGCCATCCAGCCATCTCATCCTCTGTCAACTCCTTCTCCTCCTGCCCCCAATCCCTCCCAGCATCAGAGTCTTTTCCAATGAGTCAACTCTACACATGAGGTGGCCAAAGTACCGGAGTTTCAGCTTTAGCATCACTCCTTCCAAAGAAATCCCAGGATGGATCTCCTTCAGAATGGACTGGTTGGATCTCCTTTGCAGTCCAAGGGACTCTCAAGAGTCTTCTCCAACAACACAGTTCAAAAGCATCAATTCTTCAGTGTTCAGCCTTCTTCACAGTCCAACTTTCACATCCATACATGACCACTGGAAAAACCATAGCCTTGACTAAACAGACCTTTGTTGGCAAAGTAATGTCTCTGTTTTTCAATATGCTATCTAGGTTGGTCATAACTTTTCTTCCAAGGAGTAATCGTCTTTTAATTTCATGGCTGCAGTCACCATCTGCAGTTATTTTGGAGCCCAAAAGAATAAAGTCTGACACTGTTTCTACTGTTCCCCATCTATTTCCCATGAAGTGATGGGACCGGATGCCATGATCTTCGTTTTCTGAATGTTGAGCTTTAAGCCAACTTTTTCACTCTCTTCTTTCACTTTCTTCAAGAGGCTTTTTAGTTCCTCTTCACTTTCTGCCATAAGGGTGGTGTCATCTGCATATCTGAGGTAATTGATATTTCTCCGACATTCTTGATTCCAGCTTGTGTTTCTTCCAGCCCAGCGTTTCTCATGATGTACTCTGAATATAAGTTAAATAAGCAGGGTGACAGTATACAGCCCTGATGTACATAGGAGGCTGCAAAGAATCAGATATGACTGAAGCAACTTAGCATGCATAACATCCATAAATACATCTGTTTCATAGCCAGTGATTTCCAGTGAGGAATGAAGGTAGGCAATGTGGAACTTCTTCAGAAAACATATGTCCATTCTGCCAGGGAGGAAGGAGGATGTGGTCTCACATCCTACACTGTTGGTTTGATTGGCTTTGCTTAATAGGCCAGTATTACTGATAGGAGGCTGTATTAAGGTATATCATGGTAATCAAGTGATAAAGATCCGCTTTATAAGGCTATATATAATTTCATTCCTATAAGAAAACACATGGAAAATCATCTGCAAAATGAGCATGTAAATGAAGTAAAATTTTAAACATTTTATCACAGTAATGATAACATTAATAAGCCTAAATAAATATTTTGAATAAATAATGCTATATGTTATATAGTTATTAAGTTTTGTGCATTTATTGCATGATGAAAATTTGATTGTTTTTTGAAGAACTCAGGAATATGTTACCCCATTCAAGGCAGAGTAGATAAACTATACACCCCTGAAGGTGTCATTCTGAGTATTAACTTACCCTCAAGTCCCTATTGAATACAAATTATAAAATTGGTCATTTGAATGCTGTATTTGTTTCAATAAAAGTATTTTATCACTATTTTCCCATATAATTTATTTGCATTTAATAAAGGCTATTAACATCTGTCAGAAATATATTTTTATATATATTTATAGATGTATAAATATACATGAAAATTTTGCTTATTGAAAAAATTTTGACTTTAACTGATAGGACTCTTTATTCTGTGATGGGATTCTTGATGTGTATATTTAAATCCCATGTCTCCACAGTATATTCAAAATAATTCATATTCAAATCACTTTTATGCACAATTGACCACTTATTTATTAGTAAATATTATTTGTCTTCACTACTATTTATATTACCTATAAGGAAATCCATTAAATTATGTGATTTTATTATAACCATTAAAATATATTTATATGTGTATTTTCATGAACACAAAACATGAATAAATCCAGAGATGACTCTTTTAAAACTTACAATTATGATCAAATAATATCCATACGTAGGCACAAAGTAAGCAGTCCAAAGGAAATGCTACTCATTGACCTTTACTTGAAGATAGAAAGCAGAAAATAAAATTGAAGGCAAAAATCTCATTTCTTTCATCTGTTCATATGATAAAATGATTAAGCTATTAATACAATCCCACGGGCTACTTAGGTCATATCTAATATTTGGGAGGAAGTGATGGCATTTCAGAACTCCTGCTGCCAGCATCCTCGGGCTCACTGATATTTACTCATTTACATTTAAGATAATCCAAAAGAAATTCCAGCTTAAAACACAACCTTTGATATTCTACCATCTCAGCAGTGGGTTTATCTTTTTTTTTTTTTTCATATTTGTATTCATGTATGTCTACGTGTCTCTTGATAACCTGCTATCGTTGAAACCTGTCTGCTTAAATGTGATAAGCTGAAGAGAATTTATATTCTTCCCTTCAAATAGAGCCTTGATATGTGGAATGTAAAGCCTTCAATGAGTCATGAATTCATTCCCTTAACCAGGAGTGATATCAAGCTCTTCTGAACCTCTGTGAAATACAGTGTATGGTTTTCTGATCTGTAATGCTTGCCTACAAGTAATAGAGCACAGATCACGCTGGTCAAATTCATCTATTCAGTTTTAAAATTCCATCTGAGTGAAATGACAGAGGGGGAGAAATCAAGTGCTTAGTTCACAAAGTCATCAGTATCTGAAAGACTGAGTTTTATCAGCCCTTTTATCCAAAGGAATCTCCTTGAGGGAGAAAGGTAACTTAGAGCTCCATAGCAGACTTATAAAGCTGAATCTGAAGTGTATTTATGGTTATAATTTGCACAGATCACTTGGTGCTCTAACACCATGCTCTTGATCATAACATAAATCAGACTTTAATTTTAACCGTTGCAGTTCATCAGTAGATTCAATATCAAAAATAACTCAAGACTGACACTATTGGTTTACAGGTAAGTTTAACAAGAATGGGGAGGCTTAGTGATGTATTAGTTGCCTTGTCAAGTGAGGCCTAAAGATTCATGACTCTTAACCTATGTTTCCATCACAGACTCAGAGCTACAAATAATACAAGCAGCTAATCAGGCATAGAAAAGATGTATAGCATCATTGAAAATTGGTATTTGTACTGTTCAAGCTTTTAAAAATGTATTCTATGTAAAGTAATCCAGTGTCATAACTCACTAAGGATCTGTGGTATCTCACAACCCATATTCAGTATTTATTTTAAAAGTTTTATTAGCCTCATAATATAGCATTATTTCTTAAATAGCAATGATCTTTTAAGACAGAATAATTTAGTTTAAAGCTATTTTATGATTTATGCAGAATATTAATTGCTAAGATTTAAAGTGAATTTCAGAGTAATAATTTGTAACTTCTTTTCTTTTTTCATAATTAGCAAAATAATTTTCAAAAGATAGAAAAATAAAATAGAAGCAAATACAAACTCCAGAGACTTGAAATTATTGAAAATTATGTAGAGACGAGGATTGGCAATTTTTTCCTCTGAATCTGCATTAGTTTTCTATGGGTGATATTATGTGGCAAAGTAGATAGCTTAAACAACAGAAATTGTCTCACTGTTCTGAAGAATGGAAATCCCAGATGAAGTTGTTAGCAATTGTTGGTTTCTTCTGAGGTTTATGAGGAATAATTTCTTCCATGTTATTCTTCTACCTTGGGAAGTCCTTGGCTTGTTACCTTGGCTTGTTAAACAAACAAATTCTTCTTGTGCCTTCACATTGTTAGATGTCTGTCCAAATTCCCTCTCTATATCAACCATATTTAATTAAGGCTCAGCCTAATGTCTTCATCTTAACTTAGTTACCTCTGTAAAGATCCTGTCTCCAAATTAGATCACATTTTGAGCTATTAGGTTTTAACACTCCAACACAGATTTTGTCTTGGACACAGCTTGACCCATAAAAGATTCCAGCAGGCCACCATATTCTTGGAATATTGTGTTCGGTGAAAAAGTAGTTTAAACTGCACTGTTACAAAGTAGATTTATCCTAGGAGAAAAGTCAAAACAAAATTGTGGAACCAAGTTGAGTATATTTCACATGGAAAGGAGATTGATATAACCCACAGATAAGGAAATTCAGAACCAAGAAATCTATAAATTCAGGGCAGTGGGTAACAGTATCTCAACTGTCAGAATTGAATTTGAGGCAAATTCAGTTCTTTTTTGGAGAGAAAAAGAAAGGAAAAAGTAAGGAAAAGCCCTGATCTAGAGTCTGGTATGGTTTGTAAGTAATAAGGCAAGTAATAGGCCCAGGAAAATAGCACTGGTAAAGGCAGTTACCATGAACCTACCTACAAACTTTCCTATACTAAATATGTAACTTATCTTACTACACACACACACACACACACACACACACACACACATTTGTTTTTGTTTAGTTGCTGAGTCGTGTCCAACTCTTTGCAACCCCATAGACTGTAGCCCTCCAGGATCCTCTGTCCAAGGGATTCTCCAGGCATGAATACAGGAGTGGTAGCTATTTCCTCTTCCAGGGGATCTTCCGGACCCAGGGACCAAACCTGCATCTCCTTCATTAGCAGGCAGGTTCTTTACCACTGAGTAAGAGACTAGATTATAATAATTTATTTTTAGAGCTGATCTCATGGATAGAAACATTCACACAAAGAAGAAGAATGATAATAAATAATGATATTCATCTCAAATTTAGGGTAAAATTTATTCCACTCAATTTAACTTTCAAAACATTATTAAAAAATATGTTGCTATTAATTTCACTTTAGAAATAAGAAAACTAAAAGAGCAGAAATCCAAAACTTTTGCTGCTTTCAGAAGAGTGATTCTACACACTGGTTTGCTCAGAAAGGTAATGATTTATGTGAAATTATAAAGTAGCTATGAAATACTTTGGAAATACAGGTGAGCATCCCAGCTGTAGAAAGAGAAATATGAATAATCTTGCCAAAGGGATTGTCATTTTCTTTAGTTGAAACTAAATAATGGATCTAAGGTTTTTAAGACCAGAAATCTATAAAATGATGGAGACATTTTAAGAAAAATACAACATTATGAAAACAGAATTAAATACAAAGTGACTACTTTTCTATTATAGAAAAAGTGGAACATTTCAAAGTTTGGAAATATTAAATAATAATTTACTATGAGGTGTATTTTTACAATAATCATTATAAGTGTTAGTGTAACCAATGATTCTGAAAGAACATACAGAATTAATCTCATGTTAGAGCCTAGACAAAGATAATTCAAACAATTTTAAAATTACTGTCATGTTGGTTTTGATCAACATAATTTAATCAGTTAATCATGTAGTACATCCATCCATTGACTTCTTGACAAATATGTGTAAGACTTTTGTTACTGGAATGCTTCTTTCTTCAAATTGTATTGCCACATTTGGTGACAGCTTGGCATGAGGTTTTAAATTGGTATTCTTCACCACAAAGAGATGCATCGGATACACTAAGACATGATCTGACATGTTGAAATGCAAGAGGCATGAATCTTTCTATACACAGACAAGTTTGCTGATAGAGAACTTCTGTTTTTCTTATAACACAGTTATGATAAGCTTTATTTTTATAATAAACATGCGTGCATTGTGTGTATTTGTATGTGTGTCCAAGTGTGTGACATGTAATGCTATACATTTTATGTTCAGAGCATATTCTTATATTTTTAACTGGAGAGAATTTCCATTCTGACTAGATGTCAGTGAAAACTGAATCCTCCTCTTTAACTTTCCACAGCTGTTTGTTGCTGGAAAAATTTTTCACAGGCTAGTTTCTGATTCCTTACTTGTCAAATCTTGTTTCTCCTCTATGCCTCACGTTATTTTGATATTTCATTTTGTAGGTCCTGCTCATATTGGAATGACCATTGACATGTCACTTTCATAGCATGCTATCAGATATGTCTGAACAGGGTGCAGTAGGTTTTTTAATAGGTCAATCCTACACTATGTAGTAAAACAATAATTAAATATGCTCAAAAGGACATCAAGGAATCTGCATATAGCTTACTATTAATAAATGTTATTGTGTTTTCAACTCAAATTTTTCTAGATCCTAAAAAACATGTAACTGATCCAACATCACACAACACAAGGGTCAAAGTGGTTATAAATGGGAATAGAAACAAAAATTAATCTTAATGTATGATATCAATAGTTAAAATGCCTTAGTTTTTCAAATTAAAAAAAAAAAAAAAACTGTGAATACATTGCCAGAACTATACCTCTTGAACTTTGAAAAAGTCAGGTGCAATTGAAAAAACCTTGAAGCTTAAGATTCATTTGTATCATAGAAAATTTGACACTGAAATAAATTGGCAACTGTTATTTCATTCTATGGCATTTCATTATGTTATTCATTATGATTTCATTACATATTTATTATGTTTTTATATTATAATTTCATTATGAAATTATTATGACGTGATGATTTCATTACATATCATAACATATTTCATTATGTTATTTCATTGATACTGTTTATTTTGGGGGAAAACACTTTGGGAAGCAATAAATTCAAGAAAACAATTGAATGAGCTTAATAATTATGTGCTGAATATATTTTTCTCAAAAAATTGGATGATGAAAGTATAATTAGTAGTGATGCTATTAACAGCCATGTGAAAACCAAAAGACATAAATCTATTAAAGAAAAATCAGCTCAGACTTCAAAGTTAATAGCATTTTAAAGGCAAATGGGTTGGATGCTGCTTCTTTGACACAGATAGCTGCAGGAAGCATTCTGACGCATCACCCTGTGGAGCGTGACTTTCCACTTAGACCACTTAGATCAGTGTGCTCTACTCAGTACATTTTTACTAATCTTCTATTCTATGGTTTTTGTACTTTTACAAACAGTGAAGCCATAGCTGTGAAGTATTAGTTCTATTAGAAGAAGGGCTTTGCAAACATTTAAAGTAGGGCCAGTGTCATCTGGTTCCAATAGAAAATCAATTTATTCTAATAATGGTTCCATTATTTCATATAATTCATGTAATCACGATAAAGCTTTTGAAGTTGATTTGGCCAAAGAGGAAACATTTGATACTGTGGCAAATGCTACTGAAAAGTCATCTAAAATTTTTAGCATAGAAAAAAATACAAATTTTACTGAAATTATGCTCAAGATAATGTTTTTATATAATGAAACTCGATATAGCACACAGTGTATATTGAATTGCTTGCAGTACATTAATCATTTACTATAGAATTTAATAAATACATTATAACCAAAATAAATTACAGCTATAATTTTCAAAATGTAGGTTTAATGTAGAAAAATAAAATATTTTAATTAGAAAATAAAATATATTAATTAGAAAAGTTTTGTAACATATTCAATATTGAATTTTAAAATGCGTATTTTATAATGTTAGTTTTCACACAAACTTTCTGTTGCCTATCATTAATATTTTACAAATGTTTGAAGCTTTTGACAAACTGTTTTTTAAAAAATGTAATTTTACAATGGCATTGGATATTTTCATACATTGCCTAAATTTGACTGCAATTGATTAAACATATGCAAAATTTTTGAAACTATTTGATTTATGGAGTTTAAAACAACTTAATCTTTTGTAGATTCTAGTGAAATATAATTATTGAAAACAAAGTTTGTAAATAGGAAGACCTTAAAATTAATCTCTATGGAGCAGAGTGAAATGAAATTAAAAGATGATAAAATAGGCTGTGGACAAGGTCTCAATTTGAAAATCTATAATTAAACTTTGTGATTTCTCAATATGTTGAAAGAATCTTGATGGATCTACCAGTCTTTATACATGGTTTTCAACCAAAGGTGATTTTGTTTCACAGGAAATCATTGGCTGTGCCTTGAAAGTGTTTTTGATTATTACAACTTGAGTAATGTGACTGTCATCTAGTTTGTAAAGGCCTTAGTATGCTGGTAAACATCCTACAATGTACTTGTGTGTGTGTGCGCGCGTGTGTATGTGTGCAGTTGCTTAAGTTGTGTTCAACTCTTTGTGACCCCATGGACCATAACACGCCATCCTCTTTGTCCATGGGATTTCCCAAGCAAGAGTACTGGAGTGGTTTTGCCATGCCCTCCTCCAGGGGATCTTCCCAACCCAGGGATCGATTTCACATCTCCTGTATTGCAGGCAAATTCTTTACCTGTTGAGCCATCAGGAAAGCCCCACAATGTACTTTTAGGCCTCCCCAAAAGAAATATCTATTCCAAAAAACCAAATCTACTGAGGTTGAGGAACTGTTTTTCATTGGATAAATGTATCACCTATCCTAGAATTGAGTGAAATTGAGGCCTAAGATTTTGAACCATCTAGTGAACGTTCAAAAGACTCGTACAAAAAAGACAACTTACCTGACAAATGTTATCCTATAAAAATTTTTGTCAGAGATGAGTTTTCCAACTGAAGCATAAAGTCAGTAGCTCTGAAAATATTTGCACTGAAATGCGTTTACAATAATATATAAGAATTACAGATAATTATCTTCATTTTTGCAGTATTTCTTTCTTTCTTTCTTTCTTTTTTTTTTTTTTTTTTGAGCTTCGTTATATGTGTCTGATTATTTCATTAGGAAAAATACCTAGTCTTGGAAACACAGAGTTATAGAGTATGGACATACTCACCATATCCAAAGATTTCTCTGGAGGGAAGTAGTCCCTTAAAGCTGATTTATTTTCCCAAGTAGCTTAGTGTTCTGTCTAATATAATTTGGAAAGTTTTATGACTACTCATGAGTGTTCCTGTTTTGCTCTTCCATTGTTAAGTTTCTGAAAGGCTAAGGTACAGACCAGGTTTCTAAATTCTAGGTTATCTCAATTTACTGTCAACATTTCTGTGTTTGTAGATCTTGAAGTGAATTTAAATAACTAATGGTTGTTTCCAATTTATTACTGGCCAACTTATTCTGCTACTATGTAAGAAAACACTTAAAATACTGATATGTCTGTTCTACTGAAGGGTCTCTCAAACATAGGCTTGTTTTATGATACAATCTTCTCCATGGTATACCAGGGGGATTATTTCCTAATGAAAATATCAGACACATACACTGAAACTCAAAAGAAAAATACAGCAAAAAAGAAGTTGTTTTTTTTTTTTTTAACTGACCTTAGACCTGTATTATCCAACACAGTAACGACTAGCTACATGTGGCTTTTGAGCACTTGAAATGTGGGTAACCCAAATTGAAATTACCTTGCTAATTATGAAACTAATACCAGTTTTCTAAGACTAAGAATGAAAAAAGAAATATAAAATATCTCAGTAAAGTTTTGTATTGATTGCTTTATGAAATATTTGACATATAGTAATATATAATTTAAATTTAATTTATTTCATTTTACTTTTTTAAAGTTACCACTAGGAAATTTTAAATTATCTATGTGACTTTTACTATATTTTTATTGAACAATGTTGTACAAACCTATGAAATCCTGCAGATTAGGGTCTAATGCTTCAATCATCATTGTATTCATCATATCTGGTAGAATAAATATCTGACATTCATATGTTGAATAAATTACATAGAAAATAACGTATAATGAAAGAAAGATACAAAATGTGTCTGTACTACTATGAAACACAAAGCAAGTTCCATGGGTTTGTTGAAACATGTGAATACTAAAAATAAGAAGTTATATTCTTCTTTAGTGTCTTATATAGAGTCTTAAAGTTAGTCTTGAGATTTATAAGAATAAAAGTGGTTAAACAAGGGAATGGAAAATGCACAGACAGAAAAGGAATACAATATATACTTTAAGATATTTGAGATCAAAAGCTCTAAATCAAATTAAAAATATTAAAAACCTCTTACATTAATTAAAAATTACCCACTGTCTTCTAAACATACTATCATATTTATATTTTATAGTATAAAGATTAGTAGTTTTCTGCTTTTATTATCTAATTGATAATGCAAATCATGTTTTAAATTGTGGCCTCAATGAGGGTCCTAAGTTTTCTTAGCCAGTGAAGTATCCCTAAAGCTTTCATCCACTCACTTGAAGCTGACTTCAAATCAAGAAATAGAGATGAAAATAAGACTCCCTGTTGTGTTTCTCCCTACCCATCTAGGCTTTAGCTCAGGCATTTTATTTGTGTGAATGAATCCCAGTTGCCTCAAGGTAAAGACTCTTTGGGCAGCAAAATGAATTGAACCATATTGGCTAAAGTCAGCATGCCATTATTGCCTACAAAAGTTGCAAGTTTTACTGAAAATGAGATTTACAGTTTAATATGGAGTCTCTAGCTCCCAAAGCAAACATTCAGTTCCTGTCAGGAACCCTGGCTTTTCAAGGAAACATTACTTAAAGCCACAGATCACAAAAGGCAAGAATGCTTTAAATATTGTGGTTCTACTTATATTCCTTGAGGGAGACTTGATAGAGTAAACTTACTTACTCATTGGAAAAGACCCTGATGCTGGGAAAGATCAAAGTCAGGAGGAGAGGGGGTGAGGGGAGGGCATGCAACAGAAGATGAGATGATTGGATGGTATCACTGACTCATTGCACATGAGTCTCAGAAATTCCAGGAGATAGTGAAGGACAAAGAAGTCTGCAGTCCACGGGAAAGGCAAAGAGTCAGAAGTGACTTAGCAACTGAACGAAACAACAATAATTCACAGATGGGGGCTTTTATTTTTTTATTTTTTATTTTTTTTATTTTTTTATTTTTTTAATTTTAAAATCTTTAATTCTTACCTGTGTTCCCAAACATGAACCCCCCTCCCACCTCCCTCCCCATAACATCTCTGTGGGTCATCCCCATGCACCAGCCCCAAGCATGCTGTATCCTGGCTTTTATTTTTGTATCTGTGTAGAAGAGTTTGACAGAGGAGAACAAAATAAAATTTTAGTTAGTATTGTGTGATGAACACTATCTTATGTGTGATCTAAGATAACCTTTAGGACAATCCTGTAATTATTTTGTCTATTTTAGAGATAGTACTACTAGGTGGTCTCCTTGCCTTAATTCTCTTCCTATCTAATTTGAAACTCGGCCCATTTCTTACAATGGTATTTTTGTCCTTGGAATAAAACAAGTGATATCTCCCAAAACTGAAGGAATGAATTTAACAGCATAAACACTTTTTTTTTTTTTGCTTTAGTCTTGTGCTTGCTTTATTCTAGGTTTCAATCAAAGCAATTAGAACTGGCTTCCAGGTGACTCTCTCAGAGGATATTAGCAGAGCCTTAGCATACTTTTGGGAGAAGGAAATGGCAACCCACTCCAGTATTCTTGCCTAGAGAATCCCAGGGATGGGGGGGCCTGGTGGGCTGCCATCTATGGGGTTGCACAGAGTCAGACACGACTGAAGCGACTTAGCAGCAGCAGCAGCATACTTTTGAATTACTTTTCCACTGAAGAGTTGGAGACAGTGCTTCCACAGCCCCAAACTCCCAATAGTATGGTCATGCTCCCCACAATATTGGCTGCTTCCATTATTTAGTGAATTTGACCAAGATCAGCTTTGACTGTTTCTATCTCAGTAGTTTTTGTTTTGTTTTTAGTAATTTATTTATCAATCCCTCAAACAGATTAAATTAGCCAAATGGAACAATTAATTTTACTTAAAAACAACCAACATTTAGTGTATATATAAAGGTTGCACATTAAGTTAAATAAAATGCATACTAAACCAAAGAGCTGGGTCAACTAAGTGACACTGGGAAAAAGGAGTTGTGTCATTGGTTTGGTGCTGGTAGTGGTATCAGTGAAAACCATCCAATGATACATCTAGAAATGTTTACTTAAATCTGTCACCAAATGTTAGAATACCATTCTAAAAGACCTTCAGGCTTAATTGCAACAGACATATATTTTAACTATTTCTTTCTTCCTTTTGTTGATCTCTATTAATCTTTTGTTCCATTACTATGATGCTGAGTAGATTATCCAACATATATGACTCTCTCTTTTCAGTTCAGTTCAGTTCAGTCGCCCAGTCGTGTCCAACTCTTTGCGACCCCATGAATCGCAGCACGCCAGGCCTCCCTGTCCAACACCATCTCCCAGAGTTCACTCAGACTCACGTCCATCGAGTCCGTGATGCCATCCAGCCATCTCATCTTTGGTCGTCCCCTTCTCCTCCTGCCCCCAATCCCTCCCAGCATCAGAGTCTTTTCCAATGAGACAACTCTTCGCATGAGGTGGCCAAAGTACTGGAGCTTCAGCTTTAGCATCATTCCTTCCAAAGAAATCCCAGGGTTGATCTCCTTCAGAATGGACTGGTTGGATCTTCTTGCAGTCCAAGGGACTCTCAAGAGTCTTCTCCAACACCACAGTTCAAAAGCATCAATTCTTCAGCGCTCAGCCTTCTTCACAGTCCAACTCTCACATCCATACATGACCGCAGGAAAAACCATAGCCTTGAATAGACGGACCTTAGTCGACAAAGTAATGTCTCTGCTTTTGAATATACTATCTAGGTTGGTCATAACTTTTCTTCCAAGGAGTAAGCGTCTTTTAATTTCATGGCTGCAGTCACCATCTGCAGTGATTTTGCAGCCCCCCCAAAATAAAGTCTGACACTGTTTCTACTGTTTCCCCATTTATTTCCCATGAAGTGATGGGACCAGATGCCATGATCTTCGTTTTCTGAATGTTGAGCTTTATTACCTCTAAAATAGGAATAATAATGACATATAAGATCACTTGATAATTAATATCAGAATGAACATGTAGAGTCAGAGTACTCTGTCAGTAATTGTTATTTTTATTTCCCCATAAATAGCAGTTGCCATCCTTCTTCTGCGCTACAGCTCACAGTTTCTAATTTACAGTCATCCTTCAGTTTATACATGGCAGCACCTGCATCTGTTCATAAAGTTACTTCCTCATTCCAACAAAAAGCATTTTATTATGCATATATGCTAGCAAAGGGCCATTTCTCCATATATGAAGATCGCACATACAATGATCTTACATACAATATTGGTCAACATTTACCATACTCAGCATAAAGCATAATATTTTATTATTTAATTATATTCAGTCAAAATATTCAGCCTCCTTATATAGAATTTAAGTTTCTCCATGGATAAAAAGGTTAAAATGTGAAAATAGTTGCCACAACTAGATTAGTAATACTAGACAGTAGTACAGTCATAGTGTTTGAAAATGTGGTTCTGATGTCAGAAAGAAGACCTAGATCCAAACCTTGTGTAAACCATTTGGTAGCTATATGATATTGGAAGATTGCTTTACATCTTTAAGCCTTAGTTTTCTCAACTGTAGAAGAGAGCTAATTACATTAATAGCAAATATAATTTGTTGAGTTGGTTATCACGTACCAGGCACTCATTTAATTCTCACAACAGTCTTAATAGTGCATGTTATTATTATTTTCATTTTATTGGTAACTAACACGTAGAGTTGCAAAGAGTCAGACATGACTGAGTGAACAACAACAACAAATAAATAGAGAGGTAGGTAATATTTTCACAAAGTTCATCATTGATAGAGCAGTAACTAGTACAGATGCATGTACAACTGACTTCAAAGCCAATCCAATTAACTATTCTGTTGATTCCTACTGTACTGGATTATTTGCTTAGCATACTGTCTGGTACAGAGTAAAAGCTCCAGGTATTATAATACTACTCAGGCTGTAATTAACATCATCAATGTAATGATAGGATTGTGTAAACAGCCAAAATAATCAGAATGAGGAAAAAAGTGTTACAGGTTTGCAGCATGGAAACAAAGAACAACAAAGCAAAGATGAATTGAAATGGCATTTTACTAGGTAATATACAAATCAGCTTCTTCTATTGAACTATACTGGGTTGTAAACTACAGAGTGGGGCTCTCCATGTGGCCAAGTGGTAAAGAATCTACCTGCAATGCAGAAGACACAGGTTTGATCCCTGGGTCATGAGGATCCTTGAAGAAGGAAACGACAACCCACTCCAGCATTCTTGGCAGGTAAATCCCACAGACAGCGGAGTCTGGCCGCCTACTGTCCATGAGGTAGCAGAAGAGAACAACACGACTTGGTAACTAAACAACTACAAAATAGGACCAAGTTTTATTGTATCCAGATCTATTATGGTACTCAGATATTTTATTTTTTAAGCATAATCACCCCTCCTCATACTCAGTTCTAAAAAATGTACCTTATAACTTCTTCCATCATATTATAGCCACTTAAATTAATCACAAAGTATTATATTTCCAAAGTCTGAGAATAATTTTAAGAAATTATTATACCCCTTTGTTTTTTAGTTTTAATAAGATTACCTTCATATTAGAATTCTTTTCTAGCAGACTGACAGTGAAATTTGTTATTTACCAGTAAAGGAATTCACAGAATGACATTTAAGTTGTCCTGCAGATGCAAGAAATCTTGTACTTCATTAACACACCAAAGAGAATGTATAATCAGCTTCGGAGTGAACTCCAATAATATTAAAATAATTCCCTGGCTCATAATTCAGTGAAGTACAATGGAACTATAATTCACATTTTAAAATCTCAAATAACCTCCTGCTTCTACATAAAAGTGTTATGTAAACCAGCAACAGTGTTAATAAACAGCAAAGCCAGAGTTCCCTGACTGTGTGAGTGTTACTAGGAGGCTCAACATCCTA
Organism: Capra hircus; assembly: GCF_001704415.2. Taxonomy (NCBI): domain Eukaryota; kingdom Metazoa; phylum Chordata; class Mammalia; order Artiodactyla; family Bovidae; genus Capra; species Capra hircus. The sequence continues at coordinate 100,544,547 of NC_030808.1, forward strand.
ATGTAATATTTCAAAATCAGTCTTTTACATTTTTTTTCTGTCAACAAACTGAACAATAGAGAATATGTGAAAACAATCCTCACCTTCCACATAATTTTCTTTATTGATGTAATATAAAGACTTGATGGTTGATCACAGTTATCAAGCTAATGTCTAGAGACTAGAACACTTCTTCTGGACACAGACTTCTTAAAAGTTTGGTAAGAAACTTTCCGTTACTCCAGGCCCTATGTACAGAATTTCTACATCATCTACCTTTACCCAGCTACCATCATACCTTGAAAAGTCACTTTTTGCTACAGTCACATCCATTTGAGTAGTTCTGCACACTCTTACAGTTTGCAAGGAATGAAATCATTCCACTTATTTATAATAATGTAGGTTAAGATTATGGATGGCTATGGAAACTGGAGCCTTGGATTAAGTCTTACAGAGTGTGAATACCATTATAACACACAGCGATAGTTCTAGCAAATAAGAATTCTACTAACTAACTTCTGAAGAACAATAGTTGTTGTTCCTATTGAAGGCTGAAATTCTTATTGCAAACTTCAACTACACCATCAAAACACTCAACATGCATATCATAGAACTTACTTATTTTTGTATAAATACAAATTTAAACTACTCCATTTTGAGGATTTCATGAAGGCATGTCCCTTCAGAAGGAATGTGAAACTGCAGAACACAAAAAAAATAGATCCCTTCCTAGACCATCAACTTCTGTAACTGTCAACCTTATTTTGAAAATGTCAATATTTTTATATATCCTGTAATGCTCTAATATGACAAAATGTGTCCATTCCAATTCATTATATTATCTGTCCAAACATAGTAATTCTAGTAAATGAGAATTTTTAAATGTCTTATGATATAAAAATTAATGGCCTTAAGAATTATCTCTCACTGATGAACACCAAGATTGTTAAAATATAAAAGTGCTTTGCCAAATATTATGGAAACACAGAAGTGATCTTCTCGATGGCATGAAAATGTTCATTATTCCAAATCAGATTAACATTGCTCTACTATAAATCCTAGGTTTCCTTCTGCTTACTCTTTCTCTTCTCATCAAGCCAATAGAATATAATTGAAAATTTGTAGCAGTAAGTCTTAAAGTCACCTATTCTATAGGTTTTTATGAAAAAAAATTTTTTTAAGACATTTAGACTTCTTTATTTAGGGAAGAAAACACTTGCTTGTTACCCACAACAACAGTTATAGATTATATCAAATAAAATCATTTATTAAATAACTTATCTTCATATTAAACAACATGAAATTACTAAGATAATTAGAGGAATAAATTAAGATAATATCTACTATACAAAAAAAAAAAACAAAACAACAACAAACAACAAACTTCTTTACCCAGGTAACCACGATGATGTGATCACTCGTCTAGAGCCAGACATCCTAGAATGCAAAGTAAAGTGAGCCTTAGGAAGCATCACTATAAACAAAGCTAGTGGAGGTATGGAATGCCAGTTGAACTATTTAAAATCCTAAAAGATGATGCTGTGAAAGTGCTACACTCAATATACCAGCAAATTTGGAAAATTCAGTAGTGGCCACAGGACTGGAGAAAGTCAGTTTTCATTTCAATCCCAAAGAAAGGCAATGACAAAGAATGTTCAAGTCAGTTCAGTTCAGTTCAGTTCATTCACCGAGTCATATCTGACTCTTTGTGACCCCATGAACCACAGCACGCCAGGCCTCTCTGTCCATCACCAACTCCCAGAGTCCACCCAAACCTATGTCCATTGAATCAGTGATGCCATCCAACAATCTCATCCTCTGTTGTCCCCTTCTCTTCTTGCCTTCAATTTTTCCCAGAATCAGGGTCTTTTCAAATGAGTCAGCTCTTTGTGTCAGGTGGACAAAGTATTACAGTTTCAGCTTCAACATCAGTCCTTCCAATGAACAACCCAAGACTGATCTCCTTTAGGATGGACTGGTTGGATCTCCTTGCAGTCCAAGGGACTCTCAAGAGTCTTCTCCAACACAACAGTTCAAAAGCATCAATTCTCCAATGCTCACCTTTCTTATAACCCAACTCTCACATCCATACATGACCACTGGAAAAACCATAGCCTTGAGTAAATGGACGTTTGTTGGCAAAGTAATGTCTTTGCTTTTTAATATGCTGTCTAGGTTGGTCATAACTTTCCTTCCAAGGAGTAAGTGTCTTTTAATTTCATGGCTGCAGTCACCATCTACAGTGATTTTAGAGCCCAGAAAAATAAAAAGTCAGCCACTGTTTCCACTGTTTCACCATCTATTTGCCATGAAATGATGGGACCGGATGACACGATCTTCATTTTCTGTATGTTGAGCTTTAAGCCAACTTTTTCACTCTCCTCTTTCTCTTTCATCAAGAGGCTCTTTAGTTCTTCACTTTCTGAGATAAGGTTGGTGTCATCTGCATATCTGAGGTTATTGATATTTCTCCCGGCACTCTTGATTTCAGCTTGGGCTTCCTCCAACCCAGCGTATCTCATGATGTACTCTGCATATAAGTTGAATAAGCAGGGTGACAATATACAGCCTTGACGTACTCCTTTTCCTATTTGGAACCAGTCTGTTGTTCCATGCCCAGTTTTAACTGTTGCTTCCTGATCTGCATACAAATTTCTCAAAAGGCAGGTCAGATGATTTGGTATTCCCATTTCTTTCAGAATTTTCCACAGTTTATTGTAATACACACAGTCAAAGGCTTTGGCATAGTCAATAAAGCAGAAATAGATGTTTTTCTTGAACTCTCTTGCTTTTTTGATGATCCAGCGGATGTTGGCAATTTGATCTCTGGTCCTCTGCCTTTTCAAAACTGGCTTGAACATCTGGAAGTTCATGTTTCATGTATTGCTGAAGCCTGGCTTGGAGAATTTTGAGCATGACTTTGCTAATGTGTGAGATGAGTGCAATTGTGAGGTAGTTTGAGCATTCTTTGGCATTACCTTTCTTTGGGATTAGAATGAAAACTGACCTTTTTCAGTGCTGTGGCCACTCCTGAGTTTTCCTAATTTGCTGGCATATAGTGTACAGCACTTTCACAGCGCAGGCAGCTGTGGTGGCACACAAGCATGGCCAAGAGGAGCTACCCCACTTCCAGGGTGAGGGTCGGTGGCCAGGAGGAGCTGCCACACAACTCAGGTAAGGAGCAGTGTCAGTGCTTTGCTGGAGCAGCCATGAAGAGATACCCCACATCCAAGATAAGAGAAAACCAAGTAAGATGATAGGCACTGAGAGAGGGCATCAGAGGGCAGACAGACTGAAACCACAACCACAGGCAACTATCCAATCTGATCACATGGACCACAGCCTTGTCTAACTCAATGAAACTAAGCCAGGCTGTTTGGGGCCATCCAAGACAGATGGGTCATAGTGGAGAGGTCTGACAGAATGTGGTCCACTGGAGAAAGGAATGGCAAACTACTTCAGTATTCTTGCCCTGACAACCGCATGAACTGTATGAAAAGGCAAAAAGATAACGCACTGAAGGATGAACTCCCCAGGCTGGTAGATGCCCAATATGCTATTGGAGATCAGTGGAGAAAGAACTCCAGAAAGAATGAAGGGATGGAGCCAAAGAATGTTCAAACTACCACACAATTGCACTCATCACACATGCTAGCAAAGTAATGCTCAAAATTCTCCAAGCCAGGCTTCAAACAATAAGTGAAACATGAAATTCCAGATGTTCAACTTTGATTTAGAAAAGGCAGAGGAACCAGAGATTAAATTGCCAACATCAGTTGGATCATCAAACACACACACACACACACACACACACACACACACACACACACACACACACACAAGAGAATTCCAGAAAAAGAGCGTCTGCTTCATTGACTATATCAAAGCCTTTGACTGAGTGGATCACAACAAACTGAAAAATTCTGAAAGAGATGGAATACCAGACCACCTAACTTACTTCCTGAGAAATATGTATGCAGGTCAAGAAGCAACAGAACTAGACATAGAACAACAGACTGGTTCCAAGTAGGGAATGGAGTATATCAAGTCTGTATATTGTCACCCTGCATATTTAACTTATTTGCAGAGTACATCATGAGCAATGCCGGGCTGGATGAAACACTAGCTGGAATCAAGATGGCTGGGAGAAATATCAATAACCTCAGATATGTAGATGACACCACCCTTATGGCAGAAAGCGAAGAAGAACTAAAGAGCCTCTTGATGAAAGTGAAAGGGGAGAGTGAAAAAGTTGGCTTAAAACTCAACATTCAGAAAACGAAGATCATGGCATCCGGTCCTATGACTTCATGGTAAATAGATGAGAAGCAATGGAAACAGTTACAGACTTTAATTCTTGGACCCTAAAATCACTGCAGATGGTGATTGCAGCCATGAAATTAAAAGACGCTTGCTCTTTGAAAGAAAAACTATGACAAACCTAAACAGTGTATTAAAAAGCAGAGATGTTACTTTGCCAACAGAAGTCTGTCTAGTCAAAGCTCTGATTTTTTCAGTAGTCATATACGAATGTGAGATTTGGAGTATAAAAAAAAGCTTAGCACTCTTCTTCAACTGATGCTTTTGAACTGTTTTGTTGGAGAAGACTCTTAAGAGTCCCTTGGACAGCATGGAGATCCAACCAGTCCATCCTAAAGGATATCAGTCCTGAATATTCATTCAGAGTCTGATGCTGAAGCTTAAGCTCCAATACTTTCGCCACCTGATACGAAGCACTGACTCATTGGAAAAGACCCTGATGCTGGGAAAGATTGAAGCGGTAGGAGAAGGGGACGACAGAGGATGAGATGATTGGATGACATTACTGACTCAATGGACATGAATTTGAGTAAGCTCCGGGAGCTAATGACAGGGAAGACTGGTAGACTGCAGTCCATGGGGTTGCAAACAGTTGGACATGACTAAGCAACTGATCTGAACTGAAAATATACTATTAAAACTAAACTTTTATAAAAGAATGTGTCAGTGTTGTTTTTTCAGAGAAAATATTATAGGCAAAATGTATGTATAACCAAAACTATGATGTTGCATTTTAGGAAGTATCACATTTTTATTTCAACAAGAACTATAAATTATCCTTTATAAATATAGTACAATCAAATAGACTACTGTTTCCCCAAATATTACATTTTTAGAAATAAATTGATAGTAATTATTGGTTCTCTTTCTCATCATCTTTTTCAGTAAAGGTAATTATAGTCAGATTTTAATGGAAATAAAGACATAATTTAGCTAATGTTGATCAGAAAGGTAATGGTCATTTGATGCTAATGAGAAGTATGAATAGAAAATGCATGGATAAGGAAATGAAGAAAAGTAAAAATATGAATCTAAAAAAACTTACTACTAAGAGCTTTGCTTTTCTACTGATTTTTTTAATTAATACTTTTATTTCTTGTTCTTAATTTTAATATCATTGCAGCATTTAGGGATGTGTGTGTGTATAATGGAGCAGCATAGATTAGTGATAAAGAGTGAAAATTTCTGGAGGTGGAAAACCAAGATTTGCTTCCCAGTTAGTTCTGTGTATCCTTTGGCAAAAACTTAACCTGTCTGTGCCTCTGTTTCCCTATATATAATACAGAGATTCTAACAGTGCCTACCTCAGAGGATTGTTATGTAGATGACCTAAGTTAATAGTTCTAAAATGCTTAAATGTATGTGTTTCTTAAATGAATTTGTAGATTTTTTAAAGCATTTTAATAGGAAAAGTTACTTTTTCTCAATATTATATTTCTACTACTTTTATTGAGACTTACTCCAAAATATATTTGTTTCCAAGGAGAAAATAAGAATCAATATGTGTATATTATCCCCAATCAAACTCTAAATATTATTTATGCTACTGCTAAGTTGCGTCAGTCGTGTCCGACTCTGTGCGACCCCATAGACGGCAGCCCACCAGGCTCCCCCGTCCCTGGGATTCTCCAGGCAACAGCACTAGAGTGGGTTGCCATTTCCTTCTCCAATACATGAAAGTGAAAAGTGAAAGTGAAGTCGCTCAGTCGTGTCCAACCCTCAGCGACCCCATAGACTGCAGCCTACTAGGCTCCTCAGTCCATGGGATTTTCCAGACAAGAGTACTGGAGTGGGGTGCCATTACCTTCTCCGAAATATTATTTATAATAAACTTCTATTATAAATTAATCTAACCTTTAATGTTTGATAAATTGAAGCCCTAAGATCTGTCATTAAAGGTAACAATGGATAATATACTATAATTAAACCAAAAGTCAATTAAGATTCATAGGTCCTTTCACTTTTAATTATAATTAAAAACTATAAGTGGTGCATTCTTCAGTTTTGGATACCCTGCAAATGTAGATTTTATTTAAAGGAACAAAATACTAGCAGATATATGAAGAAGCAGCAGCTGAACAATACTGTGAATTTCATAAACTTATTTGGTTCAAGTTTATGCTCATTAACTAGAATGTGCTCTTCGACTTTGATTTTAAAAACTATGACAGATGAGAAATCCAGACTGTTTCATTAATACCATAGTTTGAGATGCTGAAATGAGAAGTGGCATTTGGAATAAGATCAGTGTCATGACCCCTTTCAGGATACAATTTATGGCTCTGTGAATGCACTTTTGAATAATATTAAGCAAGCTAAAACTATGCCTCCATAAATATGCCTTACCCAGAAAATGAGGAACAGTGAACAAAAACTAGTATGCTCTAATTCTTTATGTATGTAAGTCAAAGGAATGGTGGATTTACAAAAAAGTCAAATGAGGGAAAGTCAAATGAAAGAGAGCCATACATTTGCCAAACTGAGTAAAGCCCAGTATAATACACTAATACTAAGTCTCAGTTTCAAATGTTTTGTCAAGAATAATATTGTTCCAGAATAGACATTTTGCAAGAAGAGCTTTCAAAGATATCAAATATAGTACATGGTGGTGGTGGTTTCGTTGCTAAGTCGTGCCTGACTCTTGTGATCCCATGGCTATAGCCCAGCAGCCTTCTCTGTCCATGAGATTTCCCAGGCAAGAATACTGGAGTGCATTGCCATTTCCTAATACACAAAATATGGTTACTTTAATAAGTAAATTGTAGAACAGGATCCAGAGATAATCCCATTTGTTTAGAAAAAAAAAATACATGCTTGTGTGTGTGAACAAAATAGTATTTTTAAATGTAAAATAAGTAGTTGAAACTTGATAAACCTATTGAAAGGAAAGTACTGATAGACACAAAATTTATTTTATGCTTGGAAGTTGGGCGATAGTCACAGGTTTATGTGCTTCTTGGATCAAGTAGTGAATTGAGAGGTTTTCATTATATTATATAACTGTTGAAGTATTATTTTGTATGTTTTAATTATTTTTAGTAGGAAAAAACTGAAGTTTCACCTCTGGAAAATAAAGTAGTTGTGCTTTTTTTTCCATTCCTCCCACTAAGTAGGACTAAATCCTGTGTGCTATACATAAAATAGACACAAACCTCTGAAAGGCAGAGAGAAAAGACATACCACCTAGAAATCTCAGAATCTAGAGAACAAAATGTTGTGAGTCTCCTGGGTTTTCACTTTTCTTTATATGTACTGGCCTCATTATTAGAGAAACCAGCAATCTGGAAATGTCAATGAGCTAAAAGATGACCCCAAAAGACTGGTCTGCTTAGCTAAAGAAAAGGGAAGAATATGTCTGGTAAGGCACAAATTTCCAGGCAATAAGTGCTCTATTCCAGCAAAATCCCTGCAGGAAAACATGATGGCCCCCACACTCTTCAGGGAAGTCTGAACGAGGAGCCTAATCTCTCTCTTATAGCTGTTAAAGCTTGTTACACACTCACCTGTGCATGCACACATGCACACACACACACACCCCTACACACATAGGCATGCACTTCTGTCTTGTCAGAAAGCCAAGTGTAGAACTAGGCTCTCATATCTGCTATTTGGCAAAAAACCTCCTTCCACTTTCAGGGTCCATTGAGTCCAGGTGGAGAGCTTGGAGTTCCAAGTTCACCTGGCAATAACAGCCCTCCTGTATGGTGTCAGAAGAGTCTCAGTGAAAGGTTAGAGCTTTCACCATTGCCCTGGAATAACATTGCTACCCCTTCACCATGTCAATGGACATAACACAGGGAACAGTAAAGAGGCATTCTTACCCTTCTCAACCAGGGAGGTATCAGTGGAGGCCAAGTTGGGAACTTCCACTAGCAGTAATGAAGTTAAGAAATATGAATTTTCCCCACATCTATGACTTGATGGACGTGAGTCTGAGTGAACTCCGGGAGTTGGTGATGGACACGGAAGCCTGGTGTGCTGCAATTCATGGGGTCGCAAAGAGTCAGACACGACTGAGTGACTGAAATGAACTGAACTGATCTGATACATAATGAAACCACTTGCCTTTGTTCACCAGCGCGGTACCAGAAGAGACTTGATAAAATGGATTTAAATAAGATGCAGAATCTTACAATGTAATATCCAAGATTCACATGAAAATTGCTTATCATTGTAAGAACGAGGAAAAACCTAACATGAGGGAGAAGAGATAATCCACAGATGCCAAGATTTAGGTGATATAGACACTTCAGTGAGAAATTACATGTACACTTGAAATAAATGAAAAAAAAATAGAAAGTCTCAGTAAATAGATTCTAATACTGAAATATTATTATTTGGACAATTTTATATTATAAATTTTATAAATCTTTCTACAAAGAGAATTGCCTTCTTTTATGTTCTTGATATAAAGTATAATTAAATTTCAATGACCTTGATGTGGGTATCATTATTTCAAAACTGAGAATTCAACTTTTGAATGTGTGAGCAGCTTGCCTAAATTATGAAGCTGGCCAGTTGCTGGATGTTTAAATATTCACCACTGTAAGATTTGAATTCTAGGGTTTGTCAACTACTCATATTGCTTTATCATCACTATTGGAAACACTGTTTACTACATCATACACACACACACTCCTTCTTGAGGAACTGTAAAATGTGTATTATAAATTATACTTAGAAAAGTAATTAGTCCTCACAGATAATATGAATTATATAACTCATATCATTTCCAAATTAACTTTATAACTTGGTACAGAAAAAACATAATCCAGATCCTGACAAGAACGCTCACTTTAAAGTTGTAAAATAGTACAATATGTTTTGTGAACCAACTGACTCTCTAGTTCCTCTTTAGAATGCTGACTTTAATTCTCCATCACTCAAGTACTATATTACCTATCTATCTAATCTATCTATTTAATTTATTGTGTTGCAAACGCTTGAGTCACATTAAAGTCTTCTGTTAGATAGTGGCAAAGAATAAATGAATATGTTCAAACCAGTTAGCTTTAAGGTCTGGTGTGGACTAATTTATAATAAAACATTACATACTTAAATAAATTAATCTCTAATTTTAAAGAGTATCCTTGATTTTTGCTTAATTATTTCTTTCCCTTTTAAACCTCTATACACTTGACTTCAAGGACATGCAAATGCTTTTTATTCACCTGCTTAAAAGTATGCAAAGTTCTTACTATAAATTCAGTTCTCTTGAACAAATGACTTCTTTCTAGATTTTTGTTTATATAAGGATAGAAACTGAAAGGGATTTCCCCCGTGGTCCAGCAGTAAAGAATCCGCTTGCGATGCTGAAGACATAGGAGATGTGGGTTCGATCCCTGGCTTGGGAAGATCTCCTGGAGAAGGAAATGGCAACCCACTCCAGTATTCTTTCATGGAGAATTCCATGGACAGAGGAGTCTGCCGGGCTACAGGGCCATAGATCTCAAAGTGTTGGACATGACTGAAGCAACTGAGCACAGTACAGAAACTGAAAACTGAAAGAGAACATGTTACAGAGACAGCTATGGTTCTCCAACATTCACTCTCCCCTTCCATATGTATATCAGTTTCATAGATACAGTATTCCAAATCTTACCACTATATATGACTATTCAGGATAAAGGCTGTACATTTCCCAGAATGCTTTGCAGCTAGGTCTGCGTCATGTCTGGGCCATTGGGATGACAGTGGATGTGGTTTTTGAAATGTTCATGTTGTGTCTTTAAAGAAAAAGAGCATGGCTTTCCTTACCTACTCCTTTGTCAGGTTTTCTGGACCCTGTTCTTGGTACCAGAGCCATTTTAGATCATGTAGACAATGTATCCACTTTGGGAATGATAATGCCACCCAAAGATAATATGCAGGGAACTGGTGTTCTAGTTAACATTGTGTAGTATGGCAAAGTAATATATTAATAGCATCTAGATTGTCATATCAGATGGAAATCATCCATATGTTTTATAATAATGCTATTTGGGATCTCTGTTCAATGATGTTAAAGCTATTTGCTAAATAATAAATGAAGAGACTCTTGAATTCCTACTTGAAAATGTTCTAATCTTTTTTCCATAACAAGGATGCAAAATTTCATTCCAAATGGCATGCTGTTTCTACTGCTGCTGCTAAGTCACTTCAGTCGTGTCTGACTCTGTGCGACCCATAGACGGCAGCCCACCAGGCTCCGCCATCCCTGGGATTCTCCAGGCAAGAATATCAAATGGCATAGAAGAGGTTTAAATAATGATACTAAGACATTTTCTTTACATTTTCACCTTAAATCATGAAAAACAGCTTATTTCATTTTGATGTGATTTATTTAGCATCATTGATTAAAGTCAGAAAGTTTGAATTTGTATAGAGGTGGAACATAAAGATTGCAAAACTTATTTGCGAAGTTTAATAGGCAAAAATATCTTCTTTTGCTTCACTTCTCCTTTAATGAAAACTCCTTTTTCCGTGTTTTTTGTTCCTAGTCATATTATTGATACACATACTGTGGATCTTTTAAACATGAATTTTCCAACAGCTTTGAAAGAAACATTTGAAATGAAACAGCTTCTTTACTTTTCTAATTTATCATTCTCAGGCTCATACAACTTTCTATATTTGGTTAAATTTCTACCTTGGTTTATCTAAGGTAAATTATTTCTGGTAAAGGGTAATCAGAATAGCAAGCACTGGATAACTAGTAGGAATTTTGCAGGAAACAGGTATAAATTGCTTTATGATTATTGAGTTGCAACATTTATGGCATTTATTCAATTTAAATCAAATTTGGCTCTGGGCTCCCACTTGCAAAGGTTAGTAAGAAGTCCACAATATGTGTCCTTTTGGTATTCTCTATTTCCTTTAGTTTATACTGGGACTCTGGGGCTTATACCACAAAAAGTAAAATGAGGGAGGTACTGACTTGTAGTAAACATTAGTCACTACTGAGTTAGTTTTTGTCCAGAATCATATAGAATTTTCCATGAGAAGCACTCTTTTGGTGGCATAAATTTCTTTCATATACAGGTCAGATTCACTGACCTTTACTATAGCTTGTATAACAAAGTTGAAAAGAATATTAAATGATTTTAAAAATTAACTTTAGTAGGATTTTGAACTAAAGGCAACTACAAATGTTTAATTTTTCCTGTGTAGTTACTTTAGTGATACAATAAATGCTTCAAATTCTTCCCTTAAATCAGTCTAAATTTCATAGCTCTTTTGGCAGTTTGGAAGTAATGTCGAATGAGGAAAATTAATGTTATTATTAATAGTAGAGTGATTACTCATTTGTGTTCCTGCACTAAGGTTTTGTTTTGTTGTATTTTCATACGCCTTGTATATGGGGGGCAGGGTGGTAAGATAGCCAGCTCTGAAATTCAGGTTATGGACAAAAGGTGGACTCCTCATTTCTTTTTCAAAATCAATTGACCATCTGTACAAAGGTTTTGGGAACTTGGGCTCCTGCTGCATTTTACATTTTTCATTAGCACAGCACTAAAGTAATATCTGGTGATCTTACAGGATAATGAGAATCATCTTTTCTTGTCAATCTAAGGGATTGTTTGTGAACTGTTGTCCTTGATCCCTCATTAATTCTCATACCTATAACCAGCTTTATTGTGAGGAGATGTTGTAGATGAAATATATTCAGCAAATAATGTTACTTTTTCACAGTCAAATGGGATACTTTCTTATATAACAGAATTACACTTAAAGGATTTGCCAAGGAGACACCATACTGTGTCTTTTCTTCTTTTGAATGAAATATCTGATCAGCAATATTACCAGTCATATATATTCATATATATGCAATTGTGTACTTCACATATAGTGGAAAGCATACTTGCCTTTAAAAATGTATTTAATGTTTTTTGTTTCTGTCAAAATATCACTTTTTGTTTATTCTTCCTGTTACCAGTCTGCCTCTCATAGTAAAGTCAAGTCTTGCTACTTCTACTTCATTTACCAGCTTCAACTTGCTTATACCAGTAATGTTTACTACTACTAGGTTTCCCAAAACTTGAGGTTAATATAACATAATGAATATTGTTGGAAGATTCTAGCTTTAATCATTATTGTCCATATACCGGATGACCCAGAGAGATGATATGGGGAGGGTGGTGGGAGGGGGGTTCAGGTTTGGGAATTCGTGTACACCTGTGGTGGATTCATGTCAATGTATGGCAAAACCAATACAGTATTGTAAAGTAAAAAAAATTTTAAAAAAAATTCTATATAGGGAAAACCTTTAGTGAAGTGATAAGAAACCAGATCTTTGCAAAACTGAGATCTTGGTAAATAACCTCTGAGGAGCCTTTCATGAGCCACTCCATTGGCTATTGTAAGTTTCCTATTTTAAAATATGAGAATCAGGCTTTCTCTCTACAACACCAAAGGAACTCTGCTGTCAAGGGTTTATATGACTTTGTAGATGCCAAACTAAATGGATCCTGTGGACCACTTCCTCCAATATCCAGTTTTCTGACAAAGCCGCTGTTGCTGTTTATGTCTTGTTGCCTTTACCTTTACTTTTTTTACTTATCTACTAAGCATTTTTATTTTTTAAGCATTTCATTCTCAGCCTGTCCTCTGTCGGCTATAATGGAAATTAAACCATGACTTTAGCTTCCATCTCTGCCCTCTTTATTACTCGGTTTAGTTAGATAGCCCTCTACCCTTCTCCTGACCTCTAGTTCTTTCTACTCCTCTTTATTCATGCCTTTCCTTTTCTTTTTCTCCTTCACTTTTTCCTCCTTCTTCTGTGTTAAAATGTTTTATTTTGATTATTTCACACTCCTGTGATTCAAAATGTCCTTATTTAATACCTTACACATGGTATGAATGACCCTTTATGATTTTACCTTGACTACTTCATTCCCAGGCTCTGTTCTTTCCTATCTTTCTGCACACTTATGTTCTTAAGTTCTACCAACTTTGTATTATCAGATATCCACTAAACACAATATTAGATTAAGGCTTCTGTTTTCTATCTGTGTTCATTCATTCTTTCATTCATTCAAAGTATATTTTGCAAACACAAATTACATGTTGGACTTTATTATTATCCCTGAAGACACAAAAACGATAAAAATAACCAAAAAAAAATTTGTTAAAATCTTTGTGTTCAGAGAGCATCCATTGTAGTTATGGAGACAGAAAATAAATGAATGGCATTTTGTTAGAAGATACAAAATTAGAAAATATTAAAACAGGGAAGAGGGAGAAGGGTCACCTAGGTAGTTAAAATTTAAGTAGCATGATCAGGGTGAGAGTGGCTGAAAAAGAAATATGAGTAAATGAAAATTAAGCCATGCAGCCATCAATATGAAGAAAGTTCAAGGGTTTAAGGTTAGAATAACAGCATATTTAGGAGCCCTAATGGTATATCAAGTCTCATATCTTCAAACAAGACCATAAAATTACATGTGGCTTGATAGGTGGAAGTAAGTTGATGAACAGTAGCAATAGTATTCAGTGATATTGGAATCAGATTATGTAGGACAAGTAAGTCACTACTAAGATTCTGACTGACTCTGAATGAGATGGAGTGCCAGTGGGAAATTTTAAGCAAAATGTCACACATTCTAGATAGTTTAACGAATTCACTCTAATAACCCAAATGAGGAATGGGTGAGCTGGAACAGAGGTGATACCATCCAAGACCAAGAGTACTGATTAATTTCTGGGTGTATTTGATAACTTCCACCAAAGCTAACTATCCTTTCTGATCTTTCAAAACCTCTTAAATTTGGGTACCACAAAAGAATCATCTCAGAAATTGTCAGTTTATTTCTAAATCTCCAATGTTTTTCACTTATTCTTTATAGATATGGTTATTTCGCATCCAAACTAAAACATGGAAAATCATATGACATGATATAATGGCTCATGTTCAATATTTGGTAAGTATTACTTCCCCAACTCTGCCCATAATTTAGATACTCATCTTGATTATCCCATAACTATGAATAATTGTCAAAGATTTTGAATTATATTTAGTTTTAGAATTTTTAATTAGTTATGGGCATAATATGTATTATATATTTGAAGTAAGTTCTCAAACTTTCTGATCTTAGGAATTCTTTATACTCTGAAATTATCAAGGACTCCATACAGCTTTTATTTAGGTGGGTTATGTCAATGATGGCTGGTAAAACAGATATCTGGGAAAAAATACAAACAAAACAAAAAAAAACAAACAAAACTTTGATTTGTAACATTGTGATTTCTATGGCTTAAATGTTGATATCACCTCAGATTTCTAGCTGTCAATAGTTTAATAATTGCCTCTCAAAATTCCAGAATATTAAACAGTTAGTTCCCATGTGCCATTCAGTATAATCTAACTTTAGTACATGGTTAATATAGCTATTGATGTCTACACATTAAATATGAAAACTATTTTTAAATATTAATTTTGTAAAATATTAATCTGTTGCAGGTTTGTATAAAAGACATTTAAAACCTACATTTATGAAAAGCTATTTTTGAGAGAAGTGGCATTATTTCCCTTGCTTCTGCCTTAATAGAGGAGTTATATTTTATACCTTTTTTATTCAGTGTATGCTGAATCTGTTTTTTGTTGATGTGTAAAGAAAATCCAGGCTTACTCAGAAATGGTATTAGAAATATAATTATTTGAATGACTTTTTGAGATAATAGTGGATATTCTTCCTTGATGCTATACCAAACTTGGCAATTTCTAGCTTCTTAAAAGCTTGTTACAGTGTAAATTTTGAAACATTATCAGTGAACTATTTTATTAAGTTTCATTAAAATCCATTGATCTATCCTGCATTTGAAATGACTCATTTAATGTATGATTTTTGGCATTAATCACCAGTTATTTTTGAAATATTTCATTTAGAGTTCTGATATTCAAATTAAAATTTTAATTTAACCTATTCTTCAGTTGATACCTTTTATTTATTTATTTATTTTTTGTGTGTATCTCTTTATTATTTTTTTTTTAGTTTTTTATTTTTTAAATTTTAAAATCTTTAATTCTTACATGCATTCCCAAACATGAACCCCCCTCCCACCTCCCTCCCCATAACATCTCTCTGGGTCATCCCCATGCACCAGCCCCAAGCATGCTGTATCCTGCGTCAGACATAGACTGGCGATTCAATTCTTACATGATAGTATACATGTTAGAATGCCATTCTCCCAAATCATCCCACCCTCTCCCTCTCCCTCTGAGTCCAAAAGTCCGTTATACACATCTGTGTCTTTTTTCCTGTCTTGCATACAGGGTCGTCATTGCCATCTTCCTAAATTCCATATATATGTGTTAGTATACTATATTGGTGTTTTTCTTTCTGGCTTACTTCACTCTGTATAATTGGCTCCAGTTTCATCCATCTCATCAGAACTGATTCAAATGAATTCTTTTAATGGCTGAGTAATAATCCATTGTGTATATGTACCACAGCTTTCTTATCCATTCATCTGCTGGTGGACATCTAGGTTGTTTCCATGTCCTGGCTATTATAAACAGTGCTGTGATGAACATTGGGGTACATGTGTCTCTTTCAATTCAGGTTTCCTCGGTGTGTATGCCCAGAAGTGGGATTGCTGGGTCATAAGGTAGTTCTATTTGCAATTTTTAAAGGAATCTCCACACTGTTCTCCATAGTGGCTGTACTAGTTTGCATTCCCACCAACAGTGTAGGAGGGTTCCCTTTTCTCCACACCCTCTCCAGCATTTATTGCTTCCAGATTTTTGGATCACAGACATTCTGACTGGTGTGAAGTGGTACCTCATTGTGGTTTTGATTTGCATTTCTCTAATAATGAGTGATGTTGAGCATCTTTTCATGTGTTTGTTAGCCATCCGTATGTCTTCTTTGGAGAAATGTCTATTTAGTTCTTTGGCCCATTTTTTGATTGGGTCATTTATTTTTCTGGAATTGAGCTGCATAAGTTTCTTGTATATTTTTGAGATTAGTTGTTTGTCAGTTGCTTCATTTGCTATTATTTTTTCCCATTCAGAAGGCTGTCTTTCCACCTTGCTTATAATTTCCTTTGTTGTGCAGAAGCTTTTAATTTTAATTAGATCCCATTTGTTTATTTTTGCTTTTATTTCCAGAATTCTGGGAGGTGGATCATAGAGGATCCTGCTGTGATTTATGTCTGAGAGTGTTTTGCCTATGTTCTCCTCTAGGAGTTTTATAGTTTCTGATCTTACATTTAGATCTTTAATCCATTTTGAGTTTATTTTTGTGTATGGTGTTAGAAAGTAATCTCATTTCATTCTTTTAGAAGTGGTTGACCAGTTTTCCCAGCACCACTTGTTAAAGGGATTGTCTTTACTCCATTGTATATTCTTGCCTCCTTTGTCAAAGATAAGGTGTCCATAGGTGTGTGGATTTATCTCTGGGCTTTCTATTTTGTTCCACTGATCTATATGTCTGTCTTTGTGCCAGTACCATACTGTCTTGATGACTGTGGCTTTGTAGTAGAGCCTGAAGTCAGGCAAGTTGATTCCTCCAGTTCCATTCTTCTTTCTCAAGATAGCTTTGGCTATTCGAGGTTTTTTGTATTTCCATACAAATCTTGAAATTATTTGTTCTAGCTCTGTGAAAAATACTGCTGGTAGCTTGATAGGGATTGCATTGAATTTGTAAATTGCTTTGGGTAGTATACTCATTTTCACTATTTGATTCTTCCTATCCATGAACATGGTCTATTTCTCCATCTATTAGTGTCCTCTTTGATTTCTTTCATCAGTGTTTTATAGTTTTCTATATATAGGTCTTTAGTTTCTTTAGGTAGATATATTCCTAAGTATTTTATTCTTTTCATTGCAATGGTGAATGGAATTGTTTCCTTAATTTCTTTTTCTACTTTCTCATTATTCGTGTATAGGAATGCAAGGGATTTCTGTGTGTTGATTTTATATCCTGCAACTTTACTATATTCATTGATTAGCTCTAGTAATTTTCTGGTGGAGTCTTTAGGAATTTCTATGTAGAGGATCATGTCATCTGCAAACAGTGAGAGTTTTACTTCTTCTTTTCCAATTTGGATTCCTTTTATTTCTTTGTCTGCTCTGATTGCTGTGGCCAAAACTTCCATAACTATGTTGAATAGTAGTGGTGAAAGTGGGACACCCTTGTCTTGTTCCTGACTGTAGGGGAAATGCTTTCAATTTTTCACCATTGAGGATAATGTTTGCTGTGGGTTTGTCATACATAGCTTTTATTATGTTGAGGTATGTTCCTTCTATTCCTGCTTTCTGGAGAGTTTTTATCATAAATGGATGTTGAATTTTGTCAAAGGCCTTCTCTGCATCTATTGAGATAATCATATGGTTTTTATTTTTCAATTTGTTAATGTGGTGAATTACATTGATTAATTTGCAGATATTGAAGAATCCGTGCATCCCTGGGATAAAGCCCACTTGGTCATGGTGTATGATCTTTTTAATGTGTTGTTGGATTCTGATTGCTAGAATTTTGTTGAGGATTTTTGCATCTATGTTCATCAGTGATATTGGCCTGTAGTTTTCTTTTTTTGTGACATCTTTGTCAGGTTTTGGTATTAGGGTGATGGTGGCCTCATAGAATGAGTTTGGAAGTTTGCCTTTCTCTGCAATTTTCTGGAAGAGTTTGAGGAGGATAGGTGTTAGCTCTTCTCGAAATTTTTGGTAGAATTCAGCTGTGAAGCCAGTCTGGACCTGGGCTTTTGTTTGCTGGAAGATTTCTGATTACAGTTTCAATTTCCGTGCTTGTGATGGGTCTGTTAAGATTTTCTATTTCTTCCTGGTTCAGTTTTGGAAAATTGTACTTTTCTAAGAATTTGTCCATTTCTTCCACGTTGTCCATTTTATTGGCATACAACTGCTGATAGTAGTCTCTTATGATCCTTTGTATTTCTCTGTTGTCTGTTGTGATCTCTCCATTTTCATCTCTAATTTTATTGATTTGATTTTTCTCTCTTTGCTTCTTGATGAGTCTGGCTAATGGTTTGTCAATTTTATTTATCCTTTCAAAGAACCAGCTTTTGGCTTTGTTGATTTTTGCTATGGTCTCTTTTGTTTCTTTTGCATTTATTTCTGCCCTAATTTTTAAGATTTCTTTCCTTCTACTAACTCTGGGGTTCTCCAATTCTTCCTTTTCTAGTTGCTTTAGTTGTAGAGTTAGGTTATTTATTTGACTTTTTTCTTGTTTCTTGAGGTATGCCTGTATTGCTATGAACTTTCCTTTTAGCACTGCTTTTATAGTGTCCCACAGGTTTTGGGTTGTTGTGTTTTCATTTTCATTAGTTTCTATGCATATTTTGATTTCTTTTTTGATTTCTTCTGTGATTTGTTGGTTATTCAGAAGTGTGTTGTCCAACCTCCATATGTTGGAATTTTTAATAGTTTTTCTCCTGTAATTGAGATCTAATCTTAATGCATTATGGTCAGAAAAGATGCTTGGAATGATTTCGATTTTTTTGAATTTATCAAGTTTAGATTTATGGCCAGGATGTGATCTATCCTGGAGAAGGTTCCATGAGCACTTGAAAAAAAGGTGAAATTCATTGTTTTGGGGTGAAATGTCCTATAGATATCAATTAGGTCTAACTGATCTAATGTATCATTTAAAGTTTGTGTTTCTTTGTTAATTTTCTGTTTAGTTGATCTGTCCATAGGTGTGAGTGGGGTATTAATGTCTCCCACTATTATTGTGTTATTGTTGATTTCCCCTTTCATACTTGTTAGCATTTGTCTTACATATTGCGGTGCTCCTATATTGGGTGCATATATATTTATAATTGTTATATCTTCTTCTTGGATTGTTCCTTTGATCATTATGTAGTGGCCTTCTTTGTCTCTTTTCACAGCCTTTGTTTTAAAGTCTATTTTATTGGATATGAGTATTGCCACTCCTGCTTTCTTTTGGTCTCTATTTGCATGGTATATCTTTTTCCAGCCCTTCACTTTCAGTCTGTATGTGTCCCTTGTTTTGAGGTGGGTCTCTTGTAAGCAGCATATAGAAGGGTCTTGTTTTTGTATCCATTCGGCCAGTCTTTGTATTTTGGTTGGGGCGTTCAACCCATTTACGTTTAAGGTAATTATTGATAAGTATGATCCCGTTACCATTTACTTTATTGTTTTGGGTTTCGGTTTATACAACCTTTTCATGTTTCCTGTCTAGAGAATATCCTTTAGAATTTGTTGGAGAGCTGGTTTGGTGGTGCTGAATTCCCCCACTTTTGCTTGTCTCTAAAGTTTTTGATTTCCCCTTCGTATTTGAATGAGATCCTTGCTGGGTACAGTAATCTGGGCTGTAGGTTATTGTCTTTCATCACTTTAAGTATGTCTTGCCATTCCCTCCTGGCCTGAAGAGTTTCTCTTGAAAGATCAGCTGTTATCCTTATGGGTATCCCCTTGTGTGTTATTTGTTGTTTTTCCCTTGCTGCTTTTAATATTTGTTCTTTGTGTTTGATCTTTGTTAATTTGATTAATATGTGTCTTGGGGTGTTTCGCCTTGGGTTTATCCTATTTGGAACTCTCTGGGTTTCTTGGACTTGGGTGATTATTTCCTTCCCCATTTTAGGGAAGTTTTCAACTATTATCTCCTCAAGGATTTTCTCATGATCTTTCTTTCTGTCTTCTTCTTCTGGGACTCCTATAATTCGAATGTTGGAGCGTTTCATATTGTCCTGGAGGTCTCTGAGATTGTCCTCGTTTCTTTTAATTTGTTTTTCTTGTTTCCTCTCTGATTCATTTATTTCTACCATTCTATTTTCTATTTCACTAATCCTATCTTCTGCCTCCGTTACTCTACTATTTGTTGCCTCCAGAGTGTTTCTGATCTCATTTATTGTGTTATTCATTATATTTTGACTCTTTTTTATTTCTTCTAGGTCCTTGTTAAACCTTTCTTGCATCTTCTCATTCCTTGTCTCTAGGCTATTTATCTGTGTTTCCATTTTGATTTCAAGATTTTGGATCATTTTCACTATCAATATTTGGAATTCCTTCTCCGGTAGATTCCCTACTTCTTCCTCTTTTGTTTGGTTTGGTGGGCAACTCTCCTGTTCCTTTACCTGGTGAGTATTCCTCTGTCTCTTCATCTTGGTTATATTGCTGCGTTTGGGGTGGCCTTTTTATATTCTGGTAATTTGTGGAGTTCTCTTTATTATGGAGCTTCCTCACTTTGGGTGGGGTTCTATCAGTGGCTTGTCAAGGTTTCCTGGTTAGAGAGGCTTGTGTTGGAGTTTTGGTGGGTGGAGCTGGATTTCTTCTCTCTGGAGTGCAGTGGAGTGACCCGTAATGGGTTATGAGACATCAAAGGTTTTGGGATAATTTTTAGCTGCCTGTATATTGAAGCTCAGGGGAGTGTTCCTGTGTTGCTGGAGAATTTGCATGGTATGTCTTGTTTTGGAACTTGTTGGCCCTTGGGTGGAGCTTGGTTTCGGTGTAGGTATGAAGGCATTTGATGAGCTCCTATTGCTTAATGTTCCCTGAATTCAAGAGTTCTCTAATGTTTTCAGGCTTTGGATTTAAGCCTCCTGCTTCTGGTTTTCAGTTTTATTTTTACAGTAGCCTCTAGACTTCTCCACCTATACAGCACCGATGATAAAACATCTAGGTTAAAGATGAAAAGTTTCTCCACATTGAGGGACACTCAGAGAGGTTCACTGAGTTACAAGGAGAAGAGAAGGTGGAGGGGGTAGTTAGAGGTTACTGGAATGAGATGCAGTGAGATCAAAAAAGGAGAGAGCAAGCTAGCCAGTAGTCACTTCCTTATGTGCGCTCTATAGTCTGGACCACTCAGAGGTATTTACAGAGTTATACGGGGAAGATGAGAGGGAGGAAGTAAACAGAGGTGACCAGGAGGATAAGAGAGAGGAATGAGTAGGAGAGAGACAAATCCTGCCAGTAACCAGTTCCTTAGGTGTTCTCCACCGTCTGGAACTCACAGAGATTCACAGAGTTGGATAGAGAAGAGATGGGGGAGAAAAGAGACAGAGGCCACCTGGTGGAGAAAAAGGAGAGTCCAGAGGAGGAGAGAGTGGTCAAGCCAGTAACCTCGCTCTCAAGTAAACTTGGGTAGTGAAGTTTGGGTTTTTAAATGTACAAAATTGACAACAAAAACCTAAGAGCAAAGATTAAAAATCTAGAGTAGAGGTTGGATTTTCAAAGATACAATATTAAAGAAAAGCAGAAGGAAAAAGGAAGAAAGAAAGAAAAAAAAAGAATTATTAAAAAACAAACAAACAAACAAAACAAAACAAAACAAAAAACACCAACAACCATCCAAAGACTGTATATGGTGTTTGCCTTTAAAAAAAAAAAAAATCTTTTTTTTAAATAGTAATAATAGGTTATAGAAATAAAAATTAGAGGAGAAATAGAAGATTTAACAATTAAAAAAAAGTTAGAAAAAAAAGAAAAAAGAAAAAAAACAAAAAACTAAAAAGCAAAAAAAAAAAAAAAAGGGAATGATTTTAAATATATTAAAAATATATCTGGCCCTTCTCTGATGTTATGGACCATGTGGGATCACTTCCAAGGTGGTTCACTCTGTTTAACTTCTTCTGTGTGCTGGTTTTTTAGGCTCACTAGTTCAGTCACGCTGTGGGGAGGGGGGATGCTGCAAACAAATAGCACTGTCGTGTGCACACAGTGTCTCAGCCCCACTTGACCTGTCCTTTCTCGCGGCGCACAAACCGCTCCGGCTCTTCGATGCTCAGCCGGGAACCTTCTGGAGCCGGCCCTAGGCTGCGTGCACTTCCCCGGTCCAAGCCGCTCAGGTTCAGCGCTCAGGCAGCCCTCAGAGGCACAAATTCGGCTGGGACTGCGCTTTGTGCCCTTCCCAGGTCCGAGTAGCTCAGGAGTTTGGCGAGCACGATCGCCGCAGCTTGTCACCTTTTCTGCCGCTGCTGCTCAGCTTTCTGGGTGGACCGCTGGCGCACCCCGTGAGGCAGATTGTGACTGTCCAGCACCCCCAGAAGTCTTAGCAAAGGAGCCTGCTTGCAGTTAGGTAAGTCAAGTCTCTCCGGGTCTGCAATTGCCCCTTTCCAGTCCTTATGGCTCTGGCTGCCTGTCCCCGGCGGGGGATGGTCTACAGCCGGCTTTTTCCGTTCTGTCCTTTGTTCTGTGCTAGGTCCTGGCGGTGTCTTATGTTCGAGCTTTTCGCGTGGTAGCTATCCCACAGTCTGGTTTGCTAGCCCAAGTTAGATCGTTCTGGTTGCGTGTGGGGCGTTCCTGCCCGATTCTTACAAAGCTCTGCAGCCCGCGCCTCCCGTGCGTCCCTGCCCTGCCCCCACTTCCCAATGGCGGATGCAGGCTTCTGTGCTGCTTTTCCGCTGGGGGAGTTACTGTTGGGCTTGTAATCTGTTGGTTTTAATTATTTATCTATTTTTCCTTCCTGTTATGTTGCCCTCTGTGTTTCCAAGGCTCGCCACAGACTCAGCAGGGAGAGTGTTTCCTGGTGTTTGGAAACCTCTCTTCTTAAAATTCCCTTCCTGGGATGGGCTTCCCTTCCTGGGACGGAGCTCCCTCCCCACCTCCTTTGTCTCCTTTTTCGTCTTTTATATTTTATCCTACCTGTTTTTGAAGACAATGGTCTGCTTTTCTGGTTGCCTGATGTCCTCTGCCAGCCTACAGAAGTTGTTTTGTGGAGTTTGCTCAGCGTTGAAATGTTCTTTTGAGGAATTTGTGAGGGAGAAAGTGGTCTTCCCATCCTATTCCTCCGCCATCTTTCCCTCCCCCCAGTCCAGTTGATACCTTTTAATTTATATGTAATATCTGTCCTATTTTTACAAAGCATCAAAGGAATGAATGTGAGCTATCAAAGTGTTCCTTCCTATGATGTACTTCTAAAGCACTTCTAAGGCTTGTAACCAGTTGAGTTTAGCTATTTAGATAATGAAAACTTGCAACAGTAGAAATAGACTGGTGCTTTGGGGCTTCCCAGGGGGCGATTTCAACACCATTTGGGAACTAGTCATATTGATAAATAAGATGGCAAACAGCAGAATAAATGACCTCTAAATGATCTTTTTAGTTGCCTTCAGTCAAAATGGAAGATCAAATAAGTGTTAAAATGGTGTACTGGAGTTGGGAAAACTGGTCAACCACTTGTAAAAGAATGAAACTAGATCACTTTCTAACACCA
This sequence comes from Capra hircus, assembly GCF_001704415.2. Lineage (NCBI taxonomy): Eukaryota > Metazoa > Chordata > Mammalia > Artiodactyla > Bovidae > Capra > Capra hircus. The sequence goes on from NC_030808.1 coordinate 100,567,961, forward strand.
TACACAAAAATAAACTCAAAATGGATTAAAGATCTAAATGTAAGATCAGAAACTATAAAACTCCTAGAGGAGAACATAGGCAAAACACTCTCAGACATAAAACACAGCAGGATCCTCTATGATCCACCTCCCAGAATTCTGGAAATAAAAGCAAAAATAAACAAATGGGATCTAATTACAATTAAAAGCTTCTGCACAACAAAGGAAATTATAAGCAAGGTGAAAAGACAGCCTTCTGAATGGGAAAAAATAATAGCAAATGAAGCAACTGACAAACAACTAATCTCAAAAATATACAAGCAACTTATGCAGTTCAATTCCAGAAAAATAAATGACCCAATCCAAAAAATGGGCCAAAGAACTAAATAGACATTTCTCCAAAGAAGACATACAGGATGGCTAACAAACACATGAAAAGATGCTCAACATCACTCATTATTAGAGAAATGCAAATCAAAACCAACAATGAGGTACCACTTCACACCAGTCAGAATGGCTGCGAATCCAAAAATCTGCAAGCAATAAATGCTGGAGAGGGTGTGGAGAAAAGGGAACCCTCCTACACTGTTGGTGGGAATGCAAACTAGTACAGCCACTATGGAGAACAGTGTGGAGATTCCTTTAAATAATTGCAAATAGAACTACCTTATGACCCAGCAATCCCACTTCTGGGCATACACACTGAGGAAACCAGAATTGAAAGATACACATGTACCCCAATGTTCATCGCAGCACTGTTTATAATAGCCAGGACATGGAAACAACCTAGATGTCCATCAGCAGATGAATGGATAAGAAAGCAGTGGTACATATACACAATGGAGTATTACTCAGCCGTTAAAAAGAATTCATTTGAATCAGTTCTGATGAGATGGATGAAACTGGAGCCAATTATACAGAGTGAAGTAAGCCAGAAAGAAAAACACCAATACAGTATACTAACACATATATATGGAATTTAGGAAGATGGCAATGACGACCCTGTATGCAAGACAGGAAAAAAGACACAGATGTGTATAACGGACTTTTGGACTCAGAGGGAGAGGGAGAGGGTGGGATGATTTGGGAGAATGGGAATTCTAACATGCATACGGTCATGTAAGAATTGAATCGCCAGTCCATGTCTGACGTAGGGTGCAGCATGCTTGGGGCTGGTGCATGGGGATGACCCAGAGAGATGTTGTGGGGAGGGAGGTGGGAGGGGGGTTCATGTTTGGGAACGCATGTAAGAATTAAAGATTTTAAAATTTAAAAAATAAAAAAAAATAAAAAATAAAAAAAAATAAAAAATAAATAAAATGGTGTACTATTTCTACCTATTACCGTGTGTCCATGCATGTATGTGTTAGTCGTTCATTCGTTTCCAACACTGCAACCTCATGAACTGTAGCCCACCAGGCCCCAGTTTCCTCTTTTTATGGAATTCTCCAGGCAAGAATACTGGATTGGGTTGCCATGCTCTCCTCCAGGGGCTCTTTCTGATCCAGGGATTGAACCTGGTCTCCCACACTGCAGGCAGATTATTTAGGGAGACATATAAATCTCATTGGACAGGAAAGATACAAAAACTGTTGTCTAAATGCTGTGTTTTAGTCTAAGCAGAATCAGAATATTCTATTGTTCTTACATATTAGTTCTATATTCCTTATTTTCATAAATGGAAAGAAATTAACACATCTAGGTATAAGGTATAAGGTACTTCCTTATATCTGGACATATGAAACTGGCAAGAAAGGGTAAAGGCTAGAAGAATAAATGATTGGAATACTCCTTTTTATTTAAGTGTAGTTGATTTACAATGTTGTGTTAGTGTCTATTATATAGCAAAGTAATTCAGTATTATACATATGTATAAGCATATAAAACATATATAAATATATATTTTTCATATTTTTTCCATTACTGTTTGTTACAAATTATTGAATATAGTTCTCTGTGTTATACAGTTGGACCTTGGTGTTTATCAGTTTTATATATAGTTATTTATATCTGCTAATCCCAAACTTCTAACTTATGCCTCTCTCCATTTCCCCTTTGGGAACCATAAGTTTATTTTCGGTATGTGTGAATCTATTTCTGTTTTGTAAATAAGTGCATTGGCATCATACTTTAGATTCTACATGTAAGTGACAAAGTATTATATGGCTTTCTCTGACTTACTTCACTTAATATGGTCACCTTTAGGTCTATACATGTTGCTGAAAATGGCATTGTTTCATTCTTTTTTATGGCTTAGTAGTATTCCATCATACACACATACATATATATGTATATATACACACAATGTGTGTGTATATATCACATCTTCTTTATTTGTTCATCTGTCAAAGGACATTTAGGTCACTTTTCATGTCTTAGTTGTGATAAAGTGTGTTGCTGTGAACATTGGGGTGTGTACGTCTTTTTGAATTAGTTTTCTCCAGATATATGCCCAAGAGTGGGACTGCTGGATCATATGCAACTCCAGTTTTTTTAAGAAACCTCCATAATGTTTTATATAGTGACCACACCAATTTACATTCCCACCAGCACTAAAGTAGGGTTTCCTTTTCTCCACACCCTGTTCAGCTTTTTTTACTTCTTGACTTTTTAATGATGACCAGCCTGACCTGTGTGAGGTGGTATCTCACTGTAGTTTTAATTTTCATTTTTCTAATAATTAGCAGTGTTGAGCATTTTTATTTATGTCTGTTAACTCAGAGTATGTCTTCTTTGGAGAAATGTTTAGATATATGTTATATTTTTCAATTGGGTTGCTTGTTTGTTACTGAGTTGTATATGAGCTGTCTGTTTATTTTGGATATTAAGCCCTTGTCAGTCACATCATTTGCAGATATTTTCTCTGAGTCCATAAGTTGTATTTTCATTTTGTCTGTTTTCCTATCCTGTATGAAAGCTTGTAAGTTTGATTGGGTCCATTTGTTTATTTTGCTGTTGCCTTGGGAGACTGACATAAAAGAACATTGTTACTATTTATGCCATATATAAAAATGTTTTGCTTGTGTCCTCTTCTAGGGGTTTTATGGTGTCATATCTTAAGCCATTCTGAGTAGGGTCTGAATCAGTGCTCCAACCCCATTGATTTGCATGTGCCTGACTGTCCAGTCTCCAAACACCACTTGCTGAAGAGACTATGTTTTCTTGATTGTATATTTTTGCTTCCTTTGTCAGAAATTGACCAAAAGTGTGAAGGTTTATTTCTGGGCTCTTTGTTCTGTTCCATTAATCAATATGCTTGTTTTTGTGTCAATATCATGCTCTTTAGATTACTATAGTTTTGAAGTATTGTCTGAGGTCTAGAGGATTATGCCTCCAGCTTTGTTATTTTCCTCAAGATTGCTTTGATAATATTATGTCTCTTATGGTTACATATAAATTTTATGATCTAAGCTGATTCAAAGAAATGAAAAGCTATCCATGCTCTTGGATTGTAACAATTACTATTGTTAAAATAGCCATATTACTCAAAGCAACCTACAGATTTGACACAATCCCAATCAAACTACCGATGACATTTTTCCACAGAACTGAAACAAATGTTCCTAAAATTTATGTGGAATATTCTTGATATTAGAATTATATCTTCACTCTTTGGGGCAGGATAAGTGCTCTGACTGCTGCAGAATCAATGGAACTTTCCTTTGTGTGGAATAGGGTCCCTGATCTCTTCTTGCAACTGTGGATATGTTCACTAGCTTTCAATAGATAGTGATAGTTCAGGGTACTAAGGGAGCATGTATTCACTATATTCCTAAGTAACATTTGAACAGAAAATAAAACCTTAAAGTTGGATCAACAAAAACATTTTAAAAGATAATAAGCATGAGACCAATGGGGAAAAATCATTTTATTTAAAAGAATGCCCAATATACTGAAAAAAAAATACCTTAAGAAAAATTACTAGTAGTACTTAAAGAAAAGCCATCAGCTTGTTCACAGTGTGTATACATAGAGCTTAGCATTTTATTAGGAGCTCAGTAGGTATGAACTGAAAAATATAGTTTAATTCCTTGCTCTTTGCTTTGTTTTACTAGTCTGATTTAATATACTTGAGCCAGTAAAATACTCATTTAATTTGCTTTAGCATGCAAAACACTTTAGTATCTGGCAGATAATCCTCTCCAATTATTTTTCTTTTAAAATTTTCCTTAGGTGTCTTTAACCATGTATTCTTCCAGATGATGTCAGAATAATTTCTGTAAAGTTCCACTTTTTTCATCAGTGTTAAATGGAATAAATTTACATTTGTATGGAGCTTTATAGGAAAGTAATGTCTTTATAATATTATGTCATCTTCTTCAGGAACACAGTATTCTATCAATTTCTTAATGTCTTCTTTTATGTACTTGAATGGCTAGTACACCTGTCAAAAGTGTGTGACAGAGGACACAAGAAAATTCACTTCCTCAGGACTTGCCTTGCAAAAACCCAGGAGGGACATTTTTTAAAAATCTTTCTTTCATGTTGTCTGGTACATTGTTTTCCCCTTCATTTAGTTACTTTATAGATCTTGAAATTTTATTTGGGTACGCCTATTTATGCTATGAATTATACCTCTTTTACTACCTCATTTTAAAAATATTTGTCAATAGCATTTATGTAAACTAATAATTTTAGTAGGAGTTTCCTTGGTGGCTCAGTGGTAAAGAACCTGCCTGCCAGTGCAGGAAACACGGGTTTGATCCCAGGGTCGGGAAGATTCACTGGAGAAGGGAATGGCAACCCACCTCAGTATTCTTGCCTGAGAAATCCCATGGACAGGGGAGCCTGATGGTCTACGGTCCATGGGGTCACAAGAGTTGGACACAGTGACTAAAAAACAACAGCAGCAATTGTGGTAAGATTTTTTTTTAAATTTTTCATTTTTTAATTTAAAAACATGTCCCCTCCTTCTTGAATCTCCTTCCCATACCCCTCCCTATCCCACCCCTCCAGGTTGATACAGCACTCCTACTTGAGTTCCCTGAGACATACAGCAAATTCCCATTGGCTATCCATTTCACACATGGTAATGTAAGTTTCCATGGTACTCTCTCCATACATCTCACCCTCTTCTCCCCTCTCCCACCGTCCACAAGTCTGTTCTTTATGTCTTTTCCTCCATTGATGTTTTGCAAATAAATTCATCAACACCATCTTTCTAGATTTTATATATATATATATATATATATATATATATATATATACACACACACACACATCAGTATACAGTATTTACCTTTCTCTTTCTGACTGACTTCATACATAATAGGCTCTATGTTCATCCACCTCATTAGAATGGACTCAAATGCATCCCTTTTTATGACTGAGTAATAGTCCACTGTGTATATGTACCACATTTTTTTATGCCTTCATCTGTCGATGGACATCTCAGTTGCTTCAAAAGTGCTGCAGTGAACACTGGGGTACATCTGTCTTTCGATTTTGATTTTCTTAGAGTATATGCTTAGGATTAGGATTGCTGGGTCATATAGTGGTTTTATTCCTAGTTTTTAAAGGAATCTTCTATAGTGACTGTATCCCGCAAACAGTGCAAGAGGGTTCCCTTTTCTCCACACCCTCTTCAGCATTTAACTGAACTGATTCTGACCAGTGTGAGGTAATTCTTGTGTGAGTAATCTTGCCTGGAAAATGTCATGAACAGAAGAACCTGGTAGGCTACAGTTCATGGGGTCACAAAGTAGTTGTAATCTTGCCTAAAAAGATTATGGAAACTACAATCTAAACTATAAGATTATACACTGTCTTATAGAAAACACAGATAGATGTTGTGTGTCATGAGTATTGATACTGCCTGGATTAGCATTAAAATCTCTTCCTTGCCACTTACTATGTAACTTTTGGCAAATAAATTAGCTTTGGTGGTCATAGGAGAACCATAGGAGAAATGGTTTAACTACCAACTTGACACCTTTTAGTAAACCCAGGAGGATGCCTGACAACAATTTAGCTCTCCACTTAGATTAGATGATATGTAACATAATTTGTTTTTGTTGTTTAGTCTCTAAGTCATGTTGGATTTTTTTGTGACCCCATGAACTGTAGCCTACCATGCTAATATATTCATGAAATTTTCCAGACAAGATTACTAGAGCAGATTGTTGTTTCCTACTCCAGGGAATCTTCCCAACCTGGGATCTAACCTGAGTCTCTGTCCTTTTCTGCACTGACAGTGCCACCTGGGAAGCCAAAGAAATGTGTAAAACCACATTTTTGTTTTTGTTTTCTTCCCTGCCATGTGGTTTGCTGGATCTCATTTCCTTAATAGTGTATGTGGGTGAAATGCTGAGGCAAAGAATACTACCCTTTGTTACTGTTCATAAGCGATGCTTGCACTCATTTATATGCCTTGTTTGATCAAGGAATGTTATTTTTTACCATGATGCTATATCAAATGTGCTAGCATTTTTATGAAAACTTTTGCATAATGTTTCATTTTTGCACTATACTTGTTAGATTTTACTAACAGTTTGTTTCTTTCATGTAATGTTTTTAAAATATGTAGAGAAAATTAATAGCTGTGGAAATCTTAAAAAAGTCAGACATTCCTCAAGTTAGATAAACTTATCTATAAAGTTATCTGGATTTGAAACATTTTTAAAGAAACATATTTCAGTGTGTTTCATAGTAACACACTTGTCTAGTTTGTTTAAATCTACTTTATTTAATTTTAATATCTGAGGTCTAACATTAATCTGGAGTCCAGTGTTGGGCATTATTTTTATCTTAACTTCACATAGTTTCTCTTTCCTTTCAAATATTAACTGTTTACCTTATGGTGATGGAGCTATTCACCATTATGAATGGCTCCTATCTTTTCATATTCATTGTTGATGATACCCCCTCTGTTGATATTAGATGAGGACATAGTATTTGTTTTAACCAATAAAATAGAAGTGAAATCAATGCCTGGATTCCAGGATTCCAGGATTAAGCCAAGAAAGGAAACATGTGACTCTCATTTCTGTGTTCTCTGTGTCTACCCTGCTGTGTCTTATTGATGATATTTCAGACAGTTTGAAATTTTTCTTACACTCTGGGTCACTGAGTAAAGATGACATGGAAAAGAATCTCCTGCTGATATAAAATAGATATGCAGTCTGTGAGCAAGAAAAATTGTGAGTGATATGTTTATGTAACCCTGGTAGGAAGTTGAAAGAGGAACAACACAACAACAACAACAACAACAAAAATGTCATTCTTTTCAGAATCTTAGTCCCTGACTTCCAAAATGTCATTGAAAATGCAAATCTACAGATTTTTGAATGTTCATTTGTCCATTTAATATAAATCTAGGAAAAATCAGGTTATTGGGAGATAGTTTATTCTTTGATTGATTTTCTAATAGGGATTATATCAAAATACTATGCAATTACATCAAAGGAAATATCCATAATATGTATATCCCAATGTTGCCATATTAGAATAACTTCCAAGAGATATTTAAAGTGAATTTGAATATCTAGTATGTGGTTAGCTTCCACAAAAGATGTAAGGAAAGATTACTGTTTTAAAATGGATTTGTGATATGGAGTATTATCAAGAGATTTTATAAGAAATTATGACAATTTGTTAACTATATTTTATAGATAGATGTTATGTCTAAATATCAACTATGTTAAATATACTAGAAGAAGTTATAAAAGAAATAAACATACTTGGATATTTAGCCATGCAAAAAGATTTTGCTGAGCATAAGTGCTAATAAAAGATATAGATGCAAATTTGATAGATTTGTATAGTTATAAATTAAAAGATTCTACATATCTGAAATAACAAAATTAAAAGGTAAACTAACTTAGCAGGTATATTTATAATGTATTATACAGGATAAATAGAGGAAAACAACAGAATGGTAATGACTAGAGATCTCTTCAAGAAAATTAGACATACCAAGGGAACATTTCATGCAAAGATGGGCTCGATAAAGGACAGAAATGGTCTGGACCTAACAGAAGCAGAAGATATTAACAAGAGGTGGCAAGAATATATGGAAAAACTGTACAAAAAAGATCTTCACGACCCAGATAATCATGATGATGTGATCACTAATCTAGAGCTAGACATCTTGGAATGTGAAGTCAAGTGGGCCTTAGAAAGCATCACTACGAAAAAAGCTAGTGGATGTGATGGAATTCCAGTTAAGCTGTTTCAAATTAAGGAAGATGATGCTGTGAAAGTGCTGCACGCAATATGCCAGCAAGTTTGGAAAACTCAGCAGTGGCCACAGGACTGGAAAAGGTCAGTTTTCATTCCAATTCCAAAGAAAGGCAATATTAAAGAATGCTCAAACTACTGCACAATTGCACTCATCTCACATGCTAGTAAAGTAATGCTCAATATTCTCCAAGCCAGGCTTCAGTAATATGTGAACCGTGAATTCCCTGATGTTCAAGTTGGTTTTAGAAAAGGCAGAGGAACCAGAGATCAAATTGCCAACATTTGCTGGATCATGGAAAAAGCAAAAGAGTTCTAGAAAAACATCTATTTCTGCTTTATTGACTATGCCAAAGACTTTGACTGTGTGGATCACAATAAACTCTGGAAAATTCTAAAAGAGATGGGAATACCAGACCACCTGACCTGCCTCTTGAGAAATCTGTATGCAGGTCAGGAAGCAACAGTTAGAACTGGACATGGAACAACAGACTGGTTCCAAATAGGAAAAGGGGTATGTCAAGGCTGTCTATTGTCACCCTGCTTATTTAACTTCTATGCAGAGTACATCATGAGAAACGCTGGACTGGAAGAAACACAAGCTGGAATCAAGATTTCCGGAAGAAATTCAGTAACCTCATATATGCAGATGACACCGCCCTTATGGCAGAAAGTGAAGAGGAGCTAAAAAGCCTCTTGATGAAAGTGAAAGAGGAAAGTGAACAAGTTGGCTTAAAGCTCAACATTCAGAAAACAAAGATCATGGCATCTGGTCCCATCACTTCATGGCAAATAGATGGGGAAACAGTAGAAACAGTGTCAGACTTCGTTTTCTTGAGGGCTCCAAAATCAGTGCAGTTGGTGACTTCAGTCATGAAATTAAAAAACGCTTACTCCTTGGAAGAAAAGTTATGACCAACCTAGATAGTATATTCAAAAGCAGAGACATTACTTTGCCGACTAAAGTCCATCTAGTCAAGGCTATGGTTTTTCCTGTGGTCATCTATCCATGTAAGAATTGGACTGTGAAGAAGGCTGAGTGCCGAAGAATTGATGTGTTTGAACTGTGGTGTTGGAGAAGACTCTTGAGAGTCCCTTGGACTGCAAGGAGATCCAACCAGTCCATTCTGAAGGAGATCAACCTTGGGATTTCTTTGGAAGGAATGATGCTAAAGCTGAAACTCCAGTACTTTGGCCACCTCATGCGAATAGTTGACTCATTGGAAAAGACTCTGATGCTGGGAGGGATTGGGGGCAGGAGGAGAAGGGGACCATAGGATGAGATGGCTGGATGGCATCACTGACTCGATGGAAGTGAGTCTGAGTGAACTCCGGGAGATGGTAATGGACAGGGAGACCTGGCGTGCTGCGATTCACGGGGTCGCAAAGAGTCGGACACGACTGAGCGACTTAACTGACTGAACTGAACTGACACAGGATTAAAATCTATAAAATATCTAGTACATAATTTGTTCTTACAGATTAGTAATAAAATCATTAAGTTAAAAATGTCCAGGTATAGAACATCTGCAGACTATCATACAGATACATCTATGAGACATTGTTTGTAAGAAATTGAATCATTTTTATAATGAATCATTTTACCTATTGATGGAGAGCAAAATATGTCATTCATATTGTTGAAGAGATGTGCTGAAACAGACACAAATATCCATTGTGGGAGAATATGTATAGAAGTGTTTGGAGAGCAATATTGTAGTGCATAACAAAATTCTTAAATATATCCATATTATTTCACTCAATAATTCCACTTCTTAGGGCTCTAATCTTAAAGAATTTCAGAATGTTTCCAAAACTATGATTATAATTGTCTAATTATTTATGAAAACAATTTGAAGATGATTTGCTTATAAAAAATCCAGAATTATCAAAATAAGTTTTGAAATATTCAAACCACAAAATTACAGCAAAAATAAAAAACAACACCATATACTCTAATGAATCAAAATAAAGGCATATTTCCATACAGAGTTTTGTGGAAACATAAGGAAACAGAATTTAAGTTTATAAGGTAGTTTCCTTATAATCTTTAAAGAATCTACATGATATATGTATATATATATATATATATAAATAAACTCATACTTTTATCTCAGTTTTAAAATTTTATAATATTAACTAAGATTCTACTATATTATTTTTTGCACTTTTTTTTTTTTTTTTTTGGAAACATTGTGACTTTTGCCTATGAAGTCCCCATAGATGAGAAACACAGATAGAAACCCCAGGTATATAAGAGGATTTGAGGTCAAGCAGACTGCTTTGCTTTTTTCCTATTGAAGCTTGGGGAAACTACAAGCATCTCAAGGAAGTTGGTTGTACCAAGATGATGAGCTGAGACTCCTCTTTGCAAAGAAAAGTATGAGAGCATCTAAACACTTCCAAAAATGATTAAGAAGAGTACCAACAAATCTAATAAGATAACGAAAAGGGAGAACTCATGGATCAATGACTAGGGATGGCTTTGGCTCAGACACTCCTTCCCCACTGATACATGGGATTCACATAGCTCTAACCTATATGCTATGCTGTTAGGAAAATGAAAGGGTGCATGGAAATTTGGAATTGAATTACATTAAACATGAAATAATAAGGAAAATACTAAACTGATCAAGTTTCTGTAGAACTGACTCATTTGTATATTCTTTTGTCATGGGGACATGATTGTTGAAAACACAGAATAGGCTATAGACAACATTTACCTATATTGCATGGCTGAGTTTTCTGCCAAAATTATTCTGAATAGGCTAGGTTCTTAGATGCACTGTAAAAAAAGAAATCGTGTTCCATATAAATATGAAAAAGATATATTAATCTTAGAAATGTGTTTTTGTTTTTATTGACTCTTTGGAAAATAACATTTTGCAGTCTAGCACAAAGCAAACTTTTTGTAGTTTGGGGGTATTTAGTTACATAAAATGAAAGCCAATCTTGAATGGAGAGAGACTGTAGTTAAAATTCTTTGCTAATAATCATGTTACAAATTGAATATTTTTTACCTGTCTTTGTTTAAAGTTCCTTTTTTTTAATCCCCTAATCCTTTAGGAATCTTTTTTTTTTTTTTTTTCAGGTGAAATAGTCTTGCCTGATCACTTTGTGGCTCAGCTAGTAAAGAATCGGCCTGCAATGCAAGAGACCTGGGTTTGATCCCAAGGTTGGGGCGATCACCTGGAGAAGGGAAAGGCTACCCACTCTAATATTCTGGCCTGGAGAATTCCATGGACTATATAGTTCATGGGGTTGGAAAGAGTCAGAGACGACTGAGTGACCTTCAGTTAGCTATTAGAACATTAGCTGATGGGCTTTTATTTGTGCTTGATATAAAAATCACATGGTGGTAGTAGCTATCTGAGTGGGATAGGTTAATGATTTAAGGGGTGAAAGAGTAGACGAGGACTCATCTGTGGAATATCTATACATAAGCATTCCTTAAGGTTTCTCAAGATTAATGGCATATAATAATCTGTAGTCAAGAAAGTTGGAGGCTTGCATAATATAAATGAGTGTATCTGAAGAAAGAAATATAATATAACATATAATATATATAATATAATTCTGGGAGGGATTGGGGGCAGGAGGAAAAGGGGACGACAGAGGATGAGATGGCTGTATGGCATCACAGACTCGATGGACACGAGTTTGGGTAAACTCCGGGAGTTCATGATGGACAGGGAGGCCTGGCGTGCTGTGATTCATGGGGTTGCAAAGAGTCAGACATGACTAAGCGACTAAACTGAAATGAACTGAACTGAACTGATGCAGTTCTTGATATAAGATAAGAAAAAAAAAATATTAGTCAGAAATTGTACTAGCATACTGCAGCAACAAATAACCTCAAACTTTCAGTGACTTATATCAAGTGTTTATTTTTTATTCAAACTGCATGTCTAATCATATCAGCCTCATCTTGTTGCATTAAATCCTTATTCCATGTCCCAGCTTCTCTTCCGGTGCATTCAAATCATTGTGATTGAAACAAACAAACAAAAAAGACAGGGAAAATTGCACAACGACTTTATAAAGCTTCTGTCAAGTGTCATATATGGCATTTCTACTCATACTACATCATCCAAGCCAAGTCAACCCTGAGATCTCCAGGCCAAGGATTATATATATCCACACTTCAGAAGGAGCACAAGAAGAAAGATGAAATATTTATCAAATATTAATAAAAGCTATCACAAGCATCTATTTAACACATGATAAATATATTAACTTCATATTTAGGTAATTTTCAATTCAATTAATATATATCATGCACATCCTTTTTTTCTAACTCTGTGTAAGAAACTGTGAACTTTATTTTCTGATCAGTTATCTTAATGTCTTTCTAAGGTGAAGACTGGCTGATTTTCCTTATCTAACCACCATTCCATTTTCTACTGGTAAGAGTGCCTTGAATGTCTTCTTGAACTGCATCTTGCCCATTTGGTGGTCATGTATCTTAATGATGCTACACTTGTAACTCCAAGTTTGTTTCATGTGATCCTGCCCAGGGTCAAACAGCACAGATATTTATGCTAGGCAGTGTGACACATCATTGTCCAAACAGTGTGTTTTGATCACTCTAGCCACATTGATCCATATCAGTTGAAATGTACCCATTAAGATGTTTCAATTAGGATCAATCCTGGACATGTGTAGAAGTTTGTCAGAAGATACAAAACAAAACAAAACCTCTCTTCTTTTTATTGGACCAGGGAAATGTAGGCCTAATTGCTGGTTTTCACCTTGTTCACATGAGTGAGTTAGGTCGAAAGTGTAGATAGGGTGACAGCTGATGTCATGTGGATATTTGAAGAATGAGCTGTATCTGAAAGTAGAAATAAAGGGGGGAGGAATGGAAGCAAACAGTAAGGAACCAGTGTGGAATATGCAATCTATGAAAGTATGTGATCTATGAAATAAATGCCCCTCCTTTTTTTCAATAATCAGAAAGAAGTAAGTTCTCTAGCTACCTGCAAACAACAGTCTCAGCTGATTCAAATACTATTTCAAATAGTAAACATGCTTCTTGATTGACTTTTACTGTTTCTATAGTTGCTTTTTGCCCTAATTGCCAGGCTCAGGCCTTCTCATCTTCTCAAAAGTAGAAAAGACCAGACTTCCGTTAAAGGAAACAGTAAAATTTATTCATGTTGATACTGGAGGTAAGAAAATATAAATAAGCTTCCAGGGATTTATGAAGGATCAGCATCAATTTAATAGGTTTCTAGAATTCATGTTTGTTGCTTAGTTTCTAAGTTGTGTCCAACTCTTTAGCAATCCCATGGACTTTAGCCCGCCAGGGTCCCCTCTCCATGGGATTCCCCGGCAAGACTAGTGGAGTGGGTTGTGATTTCCTTCTCCAGGCTAGACATCATGAGTTGAACAAATTGAAGGAATTATTGTTTGAAGAGATAACAACATATATTTTTCCAGGTTGGTGTAAAGATATTGGGTCTCAAAATGAATTCAAGCAAAAAATAAATAAGTTTTCGATAGAAATCTCTATCAATGGGTACCATGTTTTCATCACTAGGATATCATTTTTTTCTTTCGATCGAATGTAATAATGACATGGTGACCTTATGTCTAGACTTAAGCTTTTAACCCTACTTCTGCTCAGGGGGTTCTGATATGTTTCAAAAGCAATCAGTCACATGCCAGAAGCTGCCTGGATGATTACCTCTGGGATTTTTTGAAAAATTTTAATCATTTGATATGAATATAATTGCAATAAAATGCTCTCATCAATGCACCAGGTAGGATTAGAGTATCTAACGCCTATTATATTTAATAATCTATAAAACCTACTTAAGAAGACGGTCTTTTTTATTGTGATTGTCAAAGAGTTTAACCATCAAATATATATTTTCAATCTTTAAATTCTTCTACTTTGAAAATTTACTGGAGACAGCTTCACATCCTCGAAAGTGTCTATATCCTGAAAAATAAGATATTAAACCAGTTTCATCATTTAAAGAATAGTCAAGATTTTGCTAACTTTTTAAAGCCAATGCATTGTCCATAAAGTATTTCCTATTAATCTGTACTTACATTTTTAGCAATATGATTTAAAATAAATTTTAAAGCTCATGTTATTATGTAATCAATACTCCAGAAACTCATTAAAGTTGAATCAAATTCATATATTCAGCAGAAAGGAAGATCATCTATAATGCAATGCAATTGCTCTGTATAACAAGGAAAATTAGATAATCAACTGGAATTGTAAATAAATCTCCACTTATTTCATATACAAATTAGATTGTTGAATATAAGTTGTTATCAAATTGTGCAACATACGGTTTGGATTTGTTTGTTTTTTTGCTGGCTTAACGGGTCAGTGGAAAGGGGAGAAGAAAAAGAAGAAATGAAAAATAAGGATTGTTATCCTAGATTGAGGATTATTAAATTTAATCTTTATTTAATCTTCAGTAAAGTGTTTGGGGTTATTTTATATTATTGAAGTAAAAACATAAGACAGATTTTGATCTGGGCCACAAGCCACAATGAGTTATTAAGTGGTGGTCTCATAGTACAGGACTGTGTATAAATTTATTTGTCCTTCTTAATGAATGAAATAGATGTTGGGAGTTCTCTGGAAGTTCAAATTTATCTAACTGAGTCATTCATCAGATTGTGATAATAAAACTGGTGCAATAAATTATACTATTTAAGCAACCATAGGCTATGATTTGTGTGGTTTCAGAGTTTTAGCTGGGTATCATTCTGCTAAATCATATATTTAAAATTGGCATCAGATCAGAATCTACCTGCAATCCATTAGACCTGAGATCAATTCTTGGGTATGGAAGATACCTGGAGAAGGGAATGGTAACCCACTCCAGTACCCTTGCCTGGAAAATTGCATGGACAGAGGAGCCTGGCGGGGTACAGTCCATGGGGTCACAAAGAATCAGACACAACTGAGCGAACAAGCACACTTTGATGACAGAGGACATGAAATGCCATGAATTTCTAAACTCTCTTATATTTAAAATTCTCACTTTGCGACAATTATTGATAAGAAAAATCTGCTGTTAGTAGTCTTAATAGGTAATCTTAAGTTCAGTCTCAAAGTGGATCTTTATTTTAATTTCTCAAATGTTTCCTACTAAATGTAAGCAGTATTCCTTTATAGGGTATATCAGATCCTATGCTCTGCTGTGCTTGTTTTGTTTGCTCTGCTAGTCATGTCTGACTCTGCAACCCCATGGACAGTAGCCCACCAGGCTCCTCTGTCCATTGGACTCTCCAGGCAATACTAGGGTGGCTTGTCATGCCTTCTGGCAGGGCTTCTTCCCAACTCAGGGATTAAACCCAGGTCTCCAGCATTGCAAGAGGATTCTTTACCATCTGAGTCACCAGGGAAATCCGGAATACTGGAGTGGGTAGCCAATCCTGGGGGGTCTTCCCGACCCAGGTATCCAAATGGGGCCTCCTGCTTTGCAGGTGGGTTCTTTGCCAGCTGAACTACTAGGGAAGCCCCTCAGGTCCTATAATCACCTACTATTAGTTGGAAATCTATGAGAGGGAGATATAGAAGCATGAGATAATCTGCAATAACTTTGATCTTTGTTGTGTTGTCAAAGCCTCTAATAATATTGCTTAAACTATCTTCACTTATGTGTGACTTAGGAGCTATAAATGTCAATCAGTTCAGTTCAGTTCAGTTGCTCAGTTATGTTCTGCTCTTTGTGACCCTATGAATTGCGGCATGCCAGGCCTCCCTATCCATCACCAACTCCCGGAGTTTACCCAAATTCATGTCCATTGAGTCTGCAATGCAATCCAGCCATCTCATCCTCTGTCATCCTCTTCTCCTCCTGTCCCCAATCCCTCCCAGCATCAGGATCTTTTCCAGTGAGTCAACTCTTCACATGAGGTGGCCAAAGTATTGGAGTTTCAGCTTCATCATCAGTCCTTCCAATGTACACCCAGGCCTGATCTCCTTTAAGATGGACTGGTTGGATCTGCTTGCAATCCAAGGGACTCTCAAGAGTCTTCTGCAATATATGAAGTGAAGTGAAGTGAAGTCGCTCAGTCGTGTCCGACTCTTTGCGACCCCATGGACTGTAGCCTACCAGGTTCCACCATCCAAGGGGTTTTCCAGGCAAGAATACTGGAGTTGGTTGCCATTTCCTTCTTCAGGAGATCTTCCCGACCCAGGGATTGAACCCGGGTCTCCCACATGGTTGGCATTGTAGGCAGATGCTTTACTGTCTGAGCCACCAGGGAAGATAATAACATATGTTAAAATCATTTTGTCCATTTTGTAGTAGCATTTAAGTTTTATACTCTTATTTGCCTGTGTGCATGCTAAGCCGCTTCAGTTGTATCCGACTCTTTGTGACAGGTGGACTGTAGCTTGCCAGGATCCTCAGTCTATGGGGACTCTCCAGACAAGAATACTGGAGTGGGTTGCAATGCTCTCCTTCAGGTGATCCTCCTGACCCAAGAATCAAACCTGCATCTCTTATGTCCCCTGTATTGGCAGGCAGGTTCTTTATCACTAGAGCCATCTGGTAAGTCCATCCTATTTATTAATCATCAATCACTCCAGAATCACATAGCATGATTTCATTGAAAATAGACATATAATTCAAAAAAATATCAAATAAATCACCACACTCATAAAGAGTAAGATAGGTAATGCATACTTTTCTATTCTGTCTTTTACAAATTTATAACTTTAAATATCACTGGAATAGTGCATATCACACTTGAATTTATAGAATATTCAGAGTTATGTTTCTGAATTCTTAAGAGTTGGTGAGAAGGGTATATGAAACTTTTTATTTTTGTGCTTTTTAACTCATTATTTATTAAATGCTTTACCATGTTTAAGTTGTCTTCTTATATTTTCCTTTGATCTAAGCTTTCTCATTGATACAGTGAAAGGTGCTCTCAAGCATCAGTTCAGATAATTTGAGAACAGTCAAGTAAGTGTACAGTCAGAAAAGTCAGAGTATGTGAAACAACAGAAAAGAAAATTGGGGTGAATTTCACATCCCAATGGATAGATACCTAATGCCCTACTAGGATCAAAGGGAAAAAAATAATCAGTTAAACTTTCATTCAGCTTTGTAAATTCTGATAGAAAGTTATTACATTCTTCATAAAAATATTTATCCAAAATTTAAGGAAAAACTTATCTGAACTCTTCATTTTAAGGTAAACTGCAAATACATCTTTGGTATTTCTTGAAAATCAGCAAATGATCACAACTGGCACTTGTATTAAGCACTAGCTATGGTTGATGTATGTGATAATTACAGCGCTTTGCTGGAAAATCTAATAAATCCTAGAATTGTTGTTTTCAAAAATTTATTTTTATGGAAATTAGAGCCTGAATATCTCATTTATTACAGCAAGAGAACTATACAAGTTTTTCTGACAGACTCAATCAAAAATTGTGTCAACTCATGAAAAGTAATTGTTTCTGAAAACTGGGATAAAATGCTTTATTTTCTAAAACTGAGTGGCTTAGTATTACAATGTAGCAAACATAATTTTCACAACAAAATGAATTTAATAAGATTCAGATACCTGTTTTGACCTAGAATTCAAGAAAATAAGTAAATATAGAAACACTTTAAAATGTATCTGACATATTTTCAAAACATGATTCTCTTACAGTATAATTATTCTTGAAATAAGATATTTTATTCAGGTCAAATGCTTTATTGTTTTTTTTTTCTCCATATCTAAATTCTTTGTGATTTAAAAAAATTAGTGTGTAGATTATTTAAAGCTGTATAAAAGATTATTCAAGGTAAATTATTTTAGAGGGTTAATGAGTTCCACATTTGGTCTCAACAAAGTTGAAATTGTGTAGCTAACTTTTTATTAATTCAGTTGAGTCAGTTTTTTTTGTCAAAATGATAATGTAAGCTCAACTAAGGTCAAATTTTCAAGTTTAATAACAGAATATATGCAAATAATATAAGTACATTTTTTTTTACATTTTTTACATATCCAATAGAGTTTGCACTTCTTAGCTATCAATCCTTCCTGGAATGTTTTTAATATATTTCTTCAATTTGTTTAAATTTTAATTAATACATGTATAAAATTGAAAGGAAGAAGCTTTTATTCTTCCTTAATTTTTTGAGGTATCATAGACAAATAACGTTATATTAGTTTTATGTTTATAACATAATAATTCTATATTGAACATATTTCAGAAGTTTTCTTCTTGTCTTAAACTAAACTATATGATAAACATGTATACCTGAAATGTTGGCTTTTTTCACTTAGTAATATACATTTGGGCTTTTGTAGTTAGTCAGATGGTTCTGCCTGCAATGTGGATTGGGAAGATCCCTTGGAAAAGGGAATGACATAAGTCCATGGACAGAGGAGTTTGTTGGGCTACAGTCCATGGGGTCACAAAGAGTCACACATGACTGAATGACTAACATACACACATACACATAGACATACAATATGCATTTAAGGTAGCTTCATGTCTTTATATGATTTGGTTTGACTCATTTATTTTTGTACTGAATAGTATTCCATTTTGTGAATGTGTCACACTTTATCCATTCACTTACTGAAAGACACCTTGTTTGCTTCCAAGTTTTGGCAATTATGAATAAAGTTGCAATAAGAAACCACGTACAGATTTATGTGAAGACAGAAGTATTCAGCTCCTTTGAGTGAATACCAAGGTTTACATATGTATGGTTATATGGTAAGTTCTGTGTAAAACCACCAAACTGTCATCCAAACTGTCTATACAAGTTTGCCTTCCTACCACTTTACCCCCTGCACTTGGTATTGTCAGTGTTCTGGATTTTGGCCACTATAACAAGTTTTGTAGTAGTGTCTCATTGTTGCTTTAATTAGCATTTACCTAAAGACATATGTTGTAAAACATCTTTTCTCTGTTTCTTTGCTATCTGTCTATATTCTTTTGTAAATTGTCTGTTAAGGCATTTGGCCCATTTTTATCAGCTTTTTCTAAAAAAAATTGTTCAGTTCAAAGATATTTTGTATATTTGAAATAAGTATTTATCAGATTTATCTTTCTTATTGGTACATGTTGGCATAAAGCATTTAACATGTATAGTGCGTTAATTTGATAAATTTGTATATTGCAGTTTGATTACCAACTAACACCTCTGCTGCTGCTACTGCTACTGCTGCTAAGTCTCTTCAGTCGTGTCTGACTCTGTGCGACCCCATAGACAGCAGCCCACCAGGCTCCCCCGTCCCTGGGATTCTCTAGGTAAGAACACTGGAGTGGGTTGCCATTCCTTCTGCAATGCATGAAAGTCGAAAGTGAAAGTGAAGTCGCTCAGTCCTGTCCGACTCTTCGCGACCCCATAGACTGCAACCTACCAGGCTCCTCTGCCCATGGGATTTTCCAGGCAAGAGTACTGCAGTGGGGTGCCACACCTCTAGCACATCACACAATTATCATTTTTGGTGTGTATATGATAAAAACCAGATCCACTGTCTCAGCAGCTTTGAAGTTTGCAATTCGATATTGTTGACTATAATTTCTATGCTCTGTATTACATTGCTGAAACTTTTTTATGTACTGGTTATGAGTTTGTACCCCATAGCAACATCTCCCTGATTTTCCCAGACGCCAGCACTGGTAACCGCCATTCTACATTCTCCTTCCTTAAGTTCAGCTTTTAAAGGTTACATATGTAACTAATATATAGTATGTCTTTATCTATATGATTTATATCACTTAGCATAACGCCTTCAAGTCCATCCATCAGGTCAGTTAAGTTCAGTCGCTCAGTCGTGTCTGACTCATTGAGACCCCATGAATTGCAGCACGCCAGGCCTCCCTGTCCATCACCATCTCCTGGAGTTCACCCAAACTCACGGCCATTGGGTGAGTGATGCCATCCAGCCATTCATTCTCTGTCATCCTCTTCTCTTCCTGCCCACAATCCCTCCAAGCATCAGAGTCTTTTCCAATGAGTCAACTCTTCACATCAGGTGGCCGAAGTACTGGAGTTTCAGCTTTAGCATCATTCCTTCCAAAGAAATCCCAGGGCTGATCTCCTTCAGAATGGACTGGTTGGATCTTCTTGCAGTCCAAGGGACTCTCAAGAGTCTTCTCCAACACCACAGTTCAAAAGCATCAATTCTTCAGCACTCAGCCTTCTTCACAGTCCAACTCTCACATCCATACATGACCACAAGAAAATCCATAGCCTTGACTAGATGGACCTTAGTCGGCAAAGTAATGTCTCTGCTTTTGAATATACTGTCTAGGTTGGTCATAACTTTTCTTCCAAGGAGTAAGCGTCTTTTAATTTCATGGCTGCAGTCACCATCTGCAGTAATTTTGGAGCCCCCCAAGTTAAAGTCTGACACTGTTTCCACTATTTCCCCATCTATTTCCCATGAAGTGATGGGACCAGATGCCATGATCTTCGTTTTCTGAATGTTGAGCTTTAAGCCAACTTTTTCACTCTCCTCTTTCACTTTCATCAAGAGGCTTTTTAGCTCCTCTTCACTTTCTGCCATAAGGGTGTTGTCATCTGCATATCTGAGGTGATTGATATTTCTCCTGGCAATCTTGATTCGAGCTTGAGTTTCTTCCAGTCCAGCGTTTCTCATGATGTACTCTGCATATAAGTTAAATAAGCAGGATGACAATATACAGCCTTGACATACTCCTTTTCCTATTTGGAACCAGCCTGTTGTTCCATGCCCAGTTCTAACTGTTGCTTCTTGACCTGCATATAGGTTTCTCAAGAGGCAGGTCAGGTGGTCTGGTATTCCCATCTCTTTCAGAATTTTCCACAGTTTATTGTGATCCACACAGTCAAAGGCTTTGGCATAGTCAATAAAGCAGAAATAGATGTTTTTCTGGAACTCTCTTGCTTTTTCCATGATCCAGCAGATGTTGGCAATTTGATCTCTGGTTCCTCTACCGTTTCTGCAACCAGCTTGAACATCAGGAAGTTCACGGTTCACGTATTGTTGAAGCCTGGCTTGGAGAATTTTGAGCATTATTTTACTAGCATGTGAGATGAGTGCAATTGTGCAGTAGTTTGAGCATTCTTTTGCATTGCCTTTCTTTGGGATTGGAATGAAAACTGACCTTTTCCATTCCTGTGGCCACTGCTGAGTTTTCCAAACTTACTGGTATATTGAGTGCAGCACTTTCACAGCATCATCTTCCAGAATTTGAAGCAGCTCAACTGGAATTCCATCACCTCCACTAGCTTTGTTTGTAGTGATGCTTTCTAAGGCCCACTTGACTTCACATTCCAAGATGTCTGGCTCTAGATTAGTGATCACATCATCATGATTATCTGGGTCGTGAAGATCTTTTTTGCACAATTTTTCCATATATTCTTGCCACCTCTTGTTAATATCTTCTGCTTCTGTTATGTCCAGATCATTTCTGTCCTTTATCGAGCCCATCTTTGCATGAAATGTTCCCTTGGTATCTCTAATTTTCTTCAAGAGATCTCTAGTCTTTCCCATTCTGTTTTTTCCCTCTATTTCTTTGCATTGATCCCTGAAGAAGGCTTTCTTATCTCTTCTTGCGATTCTCTGGAACTCTGCATTCAGATGCTTATATCTTTCCTTTTCTCTTTTGCTTTTCACCTCTCTTCTTTTCACAGATATTTGTAAGGCCTCCCTAGACAGCCATTTTGTTTTTTTGCATTTCTTTTCCATGAGGATGGTCTTCATCCCTGTCTCCTGTACAATGTCATGAACCTCATTCCATAGTTCATCAGGCACTCTATCTATCAGATCTAAGCCCTTAAATCTGTTTCTCACTTCCACTTTATAACCATCAGGAATTTGATTTAGGTTATACCTGAATGGTCTAGCGGTTTTCTCTACTTTCTTCGAGTCTGAATCCAGCCATATCTTACTCCAAATAGCAAGATTTCCTTCTTCCTCACACTGAATAATAGTTAATTGTATATTGATATATTAGTGTACATATATATGTATATATATTTATACACTCACATAGAATGTGTATACACACAGTAATATATAAATAAGATCGTTTATTTCTGGGTCTCTATTTTGTTCTATTGGTGTATAGGTCTATTTTTATGTCAGTATCATACTGTTTTAATTATTATGCTTTTGTAGTATTGCTTGAAATAAGAAAGCGCGATGCCTTCATCTTTGTTCTTTCTTGGGATTGCCTGGGCTCAGTGAAGTTTTTTATGACTGTACAAGTTTTGGGATTTTTTTTTTCTATTTCTCTAAAGAAAATAAAACTAGACTAATAACTCTCATGACTATATATGCAAAAATTCTCTACCAAATGTTAGCAAAATTATATCAACAATTCATTAATAAGGTTATACACCACAACCAACCTTCCTGGGATGCAAGAATGGTTCAACATAGGCAAATCAGTAAATGTGCTCCATCACATTAATAGAATAAAAGAAAAAAAATCATATGATCATCTCAAAAGTTTCAGAGAAAGTATCTAACAAAATGTAATATCTTTTCATGATAAAAACCCTTAACAAATCGGGCACAGAAAGAGTATGATACAATGCTTTAAAGGCCATATATGATATATCCACAGCTAACATAATTCTCAATAGTGGTAGAATGTCAAAAATGATAGCAGCTCTAATAAGTCTTCTCATTTGTTTAGATTACAGTGTGTAGTGTTTTCATATTTACTCAGTTTCAAGTACATATTGCGCTAATCGTTCAGCATTTAAGACCTGTTTTTCTCTGGAATTTTAAATAATTGTTAGCATCTTCAAGTAGTTTCAAAAACCACTCTCTTCTCTATTGCTTATCACATAAGGTAAGAGAGGATCACATGCCAGATGTTTCTTATTCCAGCAAAAGTTCTTCCAGAGTTATGAATGTAGAAATAATTTTTGATTTCCTTTCTTTGCCAGGTCAATTACTGTACTTTATTTTTATTGAACTGTTTTGACTTTGCTTATGGGTGTATAAGCACTCAGCGCAAGTGGCACTCAGGGCAGCCAAGAGGAGCTACCCCACATCCGAGGTCAGGGGCCATGGCCAAGAGTGCCAGGCTGGATGGCCGGCATGGGAATGGCCGAGAGGAGTCATCCTGTGTCCGAGATCAGAGGCCGTGGCCAGGAGGAGCCACCCCACGCCCGAGGCCAGGGGCGGCAGCCAGGAAGATCAGTGGCTGCACTGGCGCAGGAGGGCCTAGAGGAGCTATCACACGTTGAAGGTCAGGAACAGTGGCAGTGAGGAGATACCCTTCATCCAAGGTAAGGAGCAGCGGCTGCGCTTTGCTGGAGCAGCCGTGAAGAGATACCCTACGCCAAAGGTAAGAGAAACCCAAGTAAGATGGTAGGTGTTGCAAGAGGGCATCAGAGGGCAGACACACTGAAACCATACTCACAGAAAACTAGTCAATCTAATCACACTAGGACCACAGCCTTGTCTCAATGAAACCAAGCCATGCCTGGGGGGCAACGCAAGATGGGTGGGTCATGGTGGAGAAGTCTGATAGAATGTGGTCCACTGGAGAAGGGAATGGCAAACCACTTCAATATTCTTGCCTTGAGAACCCCATGAACAGTATGAAAAGGCAAAATAATAGGATACTGAATGAGGAAATCCCAGGTCAGAAGGTGTCCAATATGCTACTGGAGATCAGTGGAGAAATAACTCCAGAAAGAAAGAAGGGATGGAGCCAAAGCAAAAACTATACCCAACTGTGGATGTGACTGGTGATAGAAACAAAGTCCGATGCTATAAAGAGCAATATTGCACAGGAACCTGGAATGTCAGATCCATGAATCAAGGCAAATTGGAAGTGTCAAACAAGAGATGGCAAGAGTGAACGTCGACATTCTAGGAATCAGTGAACTAAAATGGACTGGAATGGGTGAATTTAATTCAGATGACCATTCTATCTACTACTGCAGGCAGGAATCCCTCAGAAGAAATGGAGTAGTCCATTGTCAGAAAGAGTCCGAAGTGCAGTACTTGGATGCAATCTCAAAAATGACAGAATGATCTCTGTTTGTTTCCAAGGCAAACCATTTCATATCACCGTAATCCAAGTCTATGCCTCAACCAACAATGCTGAAGAAGCTGAATTTAAACTGTTCTATGAAGACCTACAAGACCTTTTAGAACTAACACCCAAAAAAGATGTCCTTTTCATTATAGGGGACTGGAATGCAAAAGTATGAAGTCAGGAAACACCTGGAGTAACAGGCAAATTTGGCCTTGGAGTACATAATGAAGCAGGGAAAGGCTAATAGAGTTTTGCCGAGAAAATGCACTGGTAATAGCAAACACCCCTCTTCCAACAACACAAGAGAAGACTACACAGGGCATCACCAGATGGTCAACCCCGAAATCAGATTAATTATATTCTTTGCAGCCAAAGATGGAGAAGCTCTATACAGGCAGCAAAAACAAGACCAGGATCTGACTGTGGCTCAGTTCATGAACTCCTTATTGGCAAATTCAGACTTAATTTGAAGAAAGCAGGGAAAACCGCTAGACCATTCAGGTATGACCTAAATCAAATCCCTTATGATTACACAGTGGAAGTGAGAAATAGATTTAAGGGCCTAGATCTGATAGAGTGCCTGATGAACTATGGAATGAGGTTCGTGACTTTGTACAGGAGACAGGGATCAAGACCATTCCCATGGAAAAGAAATGCAAAAAAGCAAAATGGCTGTCTGGGGAGGCCTTACAAATAGCTGTGTAAAGAAGAGAGGTGAAAAGCAAAAGAGAAAAAGAAAGATATAAGCATCTGAATGCAGAGTTCCAGAGAATAGAAAGGAGAGATAAGAAAGCCTTCTTCAGGGATCAATGCAAAGAAATAGAGGAAAAGAACAGAATGGGAAAGACTAGAGATCTCTTGAAGAAAATTAGAGATACAAAGGGGACATGTCATGCAAAGAAGGGCTCGATAAAGGACAGAAATGGTATGGACCTAACAGAAGCAGAAGATATTAAGAAGAGGTAGCAAGAATACACAGAACTGTACAAGAATGATTTTCACGACCTGGATAATCACGATGGTGTGATCATTCATCTAAAGCCAGACATCCTGGAATGTGAAGTCAAGTGGGCCTTGGAAAGCATCACTACGAACAAAACTAGTGGAGGTGATGGCATTCCAGTGCAGTTATTTCAAATCCTGAAAGATAAGGCTGTGAAAGCACTGCACTCAATATGCCAGCAAGTTTGGAAAACTCAGCAGTGGCCACAGGACTGGAAAAGGCCAGTTTTCATTCCAATCCCAAAGAAAGGCAATGCAAAAGAATGCTCAAACTACCGAACAATTGGACTTATCTCACACACTAATAAAGTAATGCTCAAAATTCTCCAAGCCAGGCTTCAACAATACGTGAACCGTGAACTTCCTGATGTTCAAGCTGGTTGCAGAAACGGTAGAGGAACCAGAGATCAAATTGCCAACATCTGCTGGATCATGGAAAAAGCAAGAGAGTTCCAGAAAAACATCTATTTCTGCTTTATTGACTATGCCAAAGCCTTTGACTGTGTGGATCACAATAAACTGTGGAAAATTCTGAAAGAGATGGGAATACCAGACCACCTGACCTGCCTCTTGAGAAATCTATATGCAGGTCAGGAAGCAACAGTTAGAACTGGACATGGAACAACAGACTGGTTCCAAATAGGAAAAGGGGTATGTCAAGGCTGTCTGTCGTCACCCTGTTTATTTAACCTCTATGCAGAGTACATCATGAGAAACACTGGGCTGGGAGAAACACAAGCTGGAATCAAAATTGCTGGGAGAAATACCAATAACCTCAGATGTGCGGATGACACCACCCTTATGGCAGAAAGTGAAGAGGAGCTAAAAAGCCTCTTGATGAAAGTGAAAGAGGAGAGTGAAAAAGTTGGCTTAAAGCTCAACATTCAGAAAACGAAGATCATGACATCTGGTCCCATCACTTCATGGGAAATAGATTGGGAAACAGGGGAAACAGTGTCAGACTTTAACTTGGGGGGCTCCAAAATTACTGCAGATGGTGACTGCAGCCATGAAATTAAAAGACGCTTACTCCTTGGAAGAAAAGTTATGACCAACCTAGACAGTATATTCAAAAGCAAAGACGTTACTTTGCCGACTAAGGTCCGTCTAGTCAAGGCTATGGTTTTTCCAGTAGTCGTTTATGGATGTGAGAGTTGGACTGTGAAGAAGGCTGAGCATCGAAGAATTGATGCTTTTGAACTGTGGTGTTGGAGAAGACTCTTGAGAGCCCCTTGGACTGCAAGTAGATCCATCCAGTCCATTCTGAAGGAGATCAACCCTGGGATTCCTTTGGAAGGAATGATGCTAAAGCTGAAACTCCAGTACTTTGGCCACCTGATGTGAAGAGTTGACTCATTGGAAAAGACTGATGCTGGGAGAGATTGGGGGCAGGAGGAGAAGGGGACGACCCAGGATGAGATGGCTGGATGGCATCACGGACTCGATGGACGTGAGTCTGAGTGAACTCCAGGAGTTGGTGATGGACAGAGAGGCCTGGTGTGCTGCAGTTCATGGGGTCGCAAAAGTCGGACACGACTGAGTAACTTAACTGAACTGAACTGATGGGTGTATAAGTATATATACATTTCTTTAATTATTATTTGCCTGATTTTGTAACTGCCTTTTAACTAGGGTGCATCTTTGGTTTCTCATTTTAGGTATTTGTTTTAATCTCAATTAGTTCCATAACAACCACTTGTGGAAACTTTGTTCATGACCAGAGGTCAAGCCCTGAGCATTTGGAGTGGGAGTACTGACTCCAGGACCCTAGACTACCAGAGAACGAACCCTAACTGGTATCAGGTAGTGAGAACTCACTCAACAGAAACCACTTGAATACACATTTTGGTATCACCTAACCACCAGTAGCACTCTGTGCAGGATGTCTCATCTAAACAGCAAGCAAAACAAAAATACAAAACCAATCATTAGCAGATAGGATTACTACCTTTCTCAACCTTGCCCATCAGAGGAAAAGCAAGCAAACAAACAACAACAACAACAACAAACTCAGCACAAATCTCACCCTATATGAAGCCTACACAAACCACTGGACCAAGCTTAGGAGGGTAGAAAACCAAAAGGAGGAAAGAATTCAATTTTGAAGCCTCTGAAAAGGAGACCTTAAACACAATAAGTTAAAATAAATAAATAAATAATGAACTGAGAGAAATACCAAACAAATGAAGGAACAAAGGAAAACACAAAAGTCCAAATAAATGAATAGGAAATAGGATACTTGCCGGTAGAGAATTCAGAATAAAGATAGTAAAGATGATCAAAAACCTTGAAAACAGAATGGAAAAAATGCAAGAATCGGTTAACAAAGACCTGGAATAATTGAAGAATAAACACACAGAGACAAACAACACAACTACTGACATTAAAAATATTCTAGAAGGAATCAGTATATCTGAATATTCAGAATATCTGAAGCAGAACAAATCAGTGAGTTGGAAGTTAAAATGGTAGAAATAACCTCTGAAGAGCAAAATAAAGTATAAAGAATGAAAAGAACTGAGGATAGTCTGAGAGACCTCTCCAATAGAGAAAATGGCAATAGAAACATACATATCAATAATTACTTCAAATGTAAATAAATCAAATGACCAACATTCAATTATAGATGTCCCAGGATAGGAGAAAAAAAAAAAAATACATGAGAAAATTTTTGAAGAGATTATAGTTGAAAATTTCCTCAAGATGGAAAAGGAAATAGTCAATTAAGTTCAGGAGGTGCAAAGAGTACCATACAGGATAAACCCTCGGAGAAACACACCAAGACACATATTAGTCAAACTAACAGAGAATAAACACAAAGAAAGAGAAAGAATATTAAAAACAACAGGGAAAAGCAACAAGTACCATACAAGGGAAACCTCACCTGTTTAACAGATGATCTTTCAGCAGAAACTCTGCAGGCCAAAAGGAAATGGTAGGATATATTTATGGAGAAGGCAATGGCACCCCACTCCAGTACTCTTGCCTGGAAAATCCCATGAATGCAGAAGCCTGGTAGGCTGTAGTCCATGGAGTCGCTAAGAGTCAGACACGACTGAGCGACTTCGCTTTCACTTTTCACTTTCATGCATTGGAGAAGGAAATGGCAACACATTCCAGTGTTCTTGCCTAGAAAATCCCAGGGATGGAAGAGCCTGGTGGGCTGCCATCTATGGGGTCGCACAGAGTCAGACACGACTGAAGCGACTTAGCAGCAGCAGTGGCAGCAGGCTATATTTAAAGTACTGAAAGGGAAAAACCTACAACCAAGATTACTGTACCCGGCAAGGATCTCATTCAAAATTACTGGAGAAATAAAAAGATTTTCAGACAAGTAAAAGTTAAGAGAAATCAGTACCACCAAACCAGCTTTACAACAAATGTTAAAGGAATTTATATAATCAAGAAACGCAACAGAAGAAAAAGATCTACAAATTCAACCCCAAACAATAGAGAAAATAGCAATAGGAACATACATATCAATAATTACTTCAAATGTAAATGAATTAAATGCTCCAATGAAAAGACACAGGCTGGCTGCATGTTGACAAAAATAAACCCCATATATATGCTGTCTACAAAAAGCCCACTTTAGACCTAAAGACACACACAGACTGAAAATGAGGATGGAAAAATATATTCCATGCAAATGGCAAACAAAACAAAACTGGAGTAGTAATCCTCATATCAGACAAAATAAACCTTAAAATAAGATTACAAAAGATAATGAAGGACACTATATAATGATCAAGGGATCAATCCAAAAGGAATACATAACAATTGTAAATATCTATGTACCCAGCATAGGAGCACCTCAATACATAAGACAAACACTAACAGACATAAAAGGAGAAATGGACAGTAACACAATAATTGTAGGAGACTTTAATATCCCACTCATACCAATGGACAGATCATCAAAACAGAAAATTAATAAGGAAACACAAGCCTTAGATGATACATTAGGTGAGATGGATCTCATAGATATCTTCGGGACATTCCATCAAAATGCAAAAGACACACTTTCTTCTCAAGTGCACATGGAACATTCTCCAGGATAAACCACATCTAGGGTCAAAAATCAAACTGCAGTAAATTTAAGAAAATTGGAATTGTGTCAAGCATCACTCCAACCACAATGCTATGAGACTAGGTATCAATTACAAGAAAAAAAAACTTTAAGAAACACAAACACATGGAGGTTAAACAACACATTTCTAAATAACCTGGAGGTTACTGAAGAAATCAAAAGGGAAGTCAAAACATCTCTAGAAACAAATGACAATGAAAACACAACTCAAAACCTATGGGATGCAGCAAAGGTGGTTCTAAGAGGGAAGTTTATAGCAATACAACCCTACCTCAAGAGACAAGAAAAACATTAAATATGCAACCTAAATTTACACCTAAAACAATTGGAAAAAGAAAAACAAAATAACTCCAAAATTAGTAGAAGGAAAGAAATCATAAGATCTATGCAGAAATAAATGAATAAGAAATGAAGTAAACAATAGTAAAGATTAATAAAACTAAAAGCTTGTTCTTTGAGAAGATAAACAAAATTGATAAAATTTAGCCAGACTTATCAGGAAAAAAAAGAGAAGAATCAAATCAACAAAATTAGAAATGAAAAAGGATAGGTTACAACAGACAATGCAGAAATACAAAGGATTATAAGAGACTATTATAAACAACTATATGGCAATGAAATGGATAACCTGGAAGAAATGGACAAATTCTTAGAAAAATTCAATCTTCCAAGACTGAATCAGGAAGAAATAGAAATTAAGAACAACCCAATTATAAGCACTGAAATTGAAGTTGTGAAATCAAACATCTCCCCCCAAAGAAAGCCCAGGACCAGATGGCTTCACAGAATAATTCTATCAAACATTTAGAGAAGAGCTAATGCCTATCCTTCTAAAACTCTTTCAAAAAATTGCAGAGGAAGGAACACTTCCAAACTCATTCATATGAGGTCGTCATCACCCTGATACCTAAACAAGAAAAAGACAATACACAAAAAAGAAAACTACCAGCCAATATCACTGATGAACACAGATCAAAATCCTCAACAAAATTTTAGCAAACAGAATTCAACTACACATCAAAAAGCTCATACACCATGATCAAGTTAGGTTTATTCCAGGGAAGAAACTATTCTTCAATATACTCGTATCAATCAATGTGATACATGATATTAATAAGTTGAAAGATAAAAGCCACATGATAATCTCAATAGATGCAGAAAAAGCCTTTGACAAAACTCGGCACCCATTTATAATTAAATGGGTGCATAGAAGGAACTTACCTCCACATAGTAAAGGCCATATATGATAAGCTTACAGCAAACATTCTCAATAGTGAGAAAATGAAAGCATCCCCCATAAGATCAGGAACAAGTTAAGGGTGTCCACTTTCACCACTATTATTCAACATAGTTCCAGAAATCCTAGCTACAGCAATCAGAGAACAGAAAGAAATAAAAGGAATTCAGATTGGAAAAAAAAGATGTTTGTCACACAGATGACAAACAGTGTCATCTCACTATTTGCAGATGACATGATACTGTACATAGAAAACGCAATCAAACAGCCCAATCAAAAAGTGGGAAAAAAGCCCTCATAGATATTTCTCCAAAGACATACAGATGGCTAACAAACACATGAAAAGATGCTCAACATCACTCATTATTAGAGAAATGCAAATCAAAGCTACAGTGAGATATCCCCTCACACCAGTCAGAATGGCCATCATCAAAAAGTTTACAAACAATAAATGCTGGAGGTGTGGAGAAAAGGGAATGCTCTTGCACTGTTGGTGGGAATGTAAATTGAAACAGCCACTATGGAAGATGGTAGGTATGGCGATTCCTTAAAAAAAAAAAAAAAAAAAAAAAAAAGCTAGGAATAAAACCACCATATGACCCAGCGATTCCACTTCTACACATATACCCTGAGGAAACCAAAATTGTAAGACACATGTGTCCCATTGCTCATTGAAGCACTATTTATAGTAGCTAGAACATGGAAGAGTTATGAGTATTTTACAATCTCATAAAATAAAAATACTGTTATTTATCCAATAACACTCTCGGATGAGTATATAATACTTTTTGTCACTTTATTTCAAAGTTTAATAATTTTCTTTAGTAAATATATCAATGATATGCAGAAGGTTTAATTTTTCAGTTTCTCATCAGGTGGTATCTTTATCAGTTTTACAATGCCACTTCCCAGTTGTTCATATAGCTCCCTCTTGTATTCAGGATCTTCATTAGAATATCATCTCAAAGAAGCCTTTCCATTTGTCTCTATCAAAAATTGTTCTTGTCACTCTAAATAGATCTTATTGTCTTTCATAGTAATTATTACTTACTAATATTATAGTGTATATATTCTCTTCTCTTTTCCCCACTAGAATAAGAATTCTCTGTGGGTAGGAAATTTGTCCATTTTAACACTCTACACCTAATCTCAAATAATCGACAAAGCTATGTAAGCAGTACTCAATAAATCTATATTAAACAGATGAGAAAATGAAAAGAAAGTAACTTTTAGTTTAGTTTTACAATAGTGTTTAAGATAAAAATAATTAGGTACTACATAACTGTAATATAGGAATATGTTGTGGTGAAGTGGGTGGTTTGGGATGGAATCAATTCATTTTAAGTTTTTTTCTTGATGTATATTTGATTTACAATTGTGTGTTCATTTTTGGTGTATAGTAAAGTGATTCAGTCATATGTGTGTGTGTGTGTGTATTATTTTCCATATTCTTTTCCATTATGGTTTATTCAGTTTAGTTCAGTTCAGTTGCTCAGTTGTGTCCAACTCTTTGTGACCCCATGAATCGCAGCATGCCAGGTATTAAATATAGTTCCTGTGATATATAGTAGGACCTTGTTGTTTATCTGTTTTATATATAGTTGTTTACATTTTCTAGTCCTAAACTCCTAATTTATCCTTCGCACCCCCACCACTTCCCTCTGCTCTTTGTTAACCATGAGTTTGTTTTCTATGTCTGAGAGTCTGTTTCTGATTTAAATAAGTTCATTTGTACCATTTTTTTAGATTCCACATATAAGTGATATTTTCTGATAGTATAAATATGTAACAGACAATATATTTCATCCTGGTGATGTGTTTTCCAGGATAGGTCATTTCCTTGTGTACCCAGGAGCTTAGCAAGGAAGAAAAGTCCCTGAACAAATCATTTCATGATGGTTGATCATTTCACATGAGAAGTATAGAGTAATACTAAA
The DNA here is from genome assembly GCF_001704415.2 of Capra hircus. Lineage (NCBI taxonomy): Eukaryota > Metazoa > Chordata > Mammalia > Artiodactyla > Bovidae > Capra > Capra hircus. The sequence goes on from NC_030808.1 coordinate 100,600,369, forward strand.
CCAACAGCAATCATAACAAATCATTAAACTGAAGCCCAATTTGTATTCAAATGATGGATAAAATTTAACTAACCAAAAGCATGTGTAGACAAAATGAAAAAGCATATGTGTAAAGAAAGACTAAAGAGCAGTCCAACATGATTGATGAATAAGGCTAAGTCTTCTCCAATGAGATCAGATGTATGAAAGCCACCATGTAATGTCTTGGTTCAGGCCACTATCCAAGGGTTCTCAAAGAGTTGGACAAGACTGAGTGACTTCACTCACTTTATAGTAAATTTAATATGTTGGTTCTTCTTTACTCCCTATGTAAAATCACATGTACACATCACTTTCAGAATCTCATAGTGGGATGTATTTCCAGCTGCTTGACAGGAGCCTAGGTTATTTGACTTGTGCAGATCAAAGGAATGTTTGTAGACCTGATGTCTATAGAGGTTTGCTATGTGTATATATGACTGGCATTGTTCCCTTGAGCTTCTGCCATCTTAGTAAGAATAAAGGCCATGCATAGCAGGTGACTGTAATTTGGCCTCTACAATGAGACAGTTTTAGCCCAGTAGAGCCTGGGGTAGAGTCACTCTAGCTAAACCGCAACTATGTTAACAAGAAATAATACTTATTGTTTTTATACCACTGATTTGCAAGGTTTTTTAATTCTTCTTCTTCTTCTTCTTTTTTTTTTTTTTCTACAGCATTATAGAAGAAAGTAACTAAGTAACATAACATGGTAAAAAAAAAAAAAAAAAATCTACCCAGAGTAACTTAGAGCTTCTGTGGTGGTTCAGCAGTGAAAATTTGCTTGCAGTGAAGGAGACACCAATTCAATCCTCAGGTCAGAAATATCCCCTGGAGGAGGAAACTACAACCCACTCTAGCATTCTTATCTGTGAAATCCCATGGACAGAGTCTGGTGGGCTAGAGTTTATAGGATTACAAAGAGTCAGACATGATTTAAGAACTAAACAACAGTGGTAACTTAAAATAGGGATCAATACCCTAATATTCCTAAACTCACTCTTTTCCCATTTAGGCTCCTTCAGTTCAGTTCAGTTCAGTTGCTCAGTCGTGTCCGACTCTGCGACCCCATGAATCGCAGCCCGCCAGCCCTCTCTGTCCATCACCAACTCCCGGAGTTCACTCAGACTCACGTCCATCGAGTCTGTGATGCCATCCAGCCATCCCATCCTCCATCGTCCCCTTCTCCTGCCCTCAATCCCTCCCAGCATCAGAGTCTTTTCCAATGAGTCAACTCTTCGCATGAGGTGGCCAAAGTACTGGAGTTTCAGCTTCAGCATCGTTCCTTTCAAAGAAATCCCAGGGTTGATCTCCTTCAGAATGGACTGGTTGGATCTCCTTGCAGTCCAAGGGACTCTCAAGAATCTACTCCAACACCAGAGTTCAAAAGCATCAATTCTTCGGTGCTCATCCTTCTTCACAGTCCAACTCTCACATCCGTACATGACCACTGGAAAAACCATAGCCTTGACTAGACGGACCTTAGTCGGCAAAGTAACCTCTCTGCTTTTGAATATACTATATAGGTTGATCATAACTTTTCTTCCAAGGAGTTAGCGTTTTTTAATTTCATGGCTGCAGTCACCATCTGCAGTGATTTTGGAGCCCAAAAAAATAAAGTCTGACATTGTTTCCCCTGTTTCCCCATCTATTTCCCATGAAGTGATGGTACCGGATGCCATGATCTTCGTTTTCTGAATGTTGAGCTTTAAGCCAACTTTTTCACTCTCCTTTTTCACTTTCATCAAAATGCTTTTTAATTCCTCTTCACTTTCTGCCATAAGGGTGGTGTCATCTGCATATCTGAGGTGATTGATATTTCTCCCGGCAATCTGATTCCAGCTTGTGTTTCTTCCAGTCCAGCGTTTCTCATGATGTACTCTGCATGAAAGTTAAATAAGCAAGGTGACAATATACAGCCTTGACATACTCCTTTTCCTATTTGGAACCAGTCCGTTGTTCCATGTCCAGTTCTAACTGTTGCTTCCTGACCTGCATACAGATTTCTCAAGAGGCAGGTCAGGTGGTCTGCTATTCCCATCTCTCTCAGAATTTTCCAGTTTATTGTGATCCACACAGGTCTAAATAATGTTTATGGATCTCTTTCTTGATTTTGTTAGCTATATATATGATATATTAATTAAACAATAGGATAGTTGTACATTTCTCTTACATAAATTTATTGCCCTGTTACTTTAAACTCCTTTTAAATATTTCCATAACATATTTCAATTTCCATATTTTATTTTCCTAACTTCAGACACTCTCTCGACCCCCTCATTACCTATGATATAAGATTATTATCACCCTTGATTTCTCTTCCCCCATCTGTTCCTCACTTCTGCTTTACAGTTATTTGTTGTTAAGTTGCTAACTTGTGTCTGACTCTTTGCAACCCCAATGGACTGTAGCCCACTATGGAATTTTCTAGGCAAGAACATTGGAGGGAATTGACATTTCCTTCACCAGGGAATCTGCCTGGCCCAGGGATTAAACTGTCATCTACTGCTTGGCAAGCAGAAGCTTCACAGTGATACCAAAAAAGGTAAAATATAGTATGCTGTGAGAATGCATAAGCATAATTTGGGTGTTATTTATGTGGTTTTGTTAAAAGTAATGCTTAAGCTGTGACCAAAAGAAGATTAGTACATGTGAGTTAGAGAAAGTTGGAGTCTACAGAATGATGTAGAGTAGAGGAAGACAAAAAGAAGAAAGTAGATAGAAACTCCTAGAGAAAACAAGTTTTAGTTTCTCTGTCAAGTGTTTAAATAAATAAATGAAAAATTAGAACAAATTTCCAAATTTTCTAGCAGTCTACATGCACAGCTGAACCCATTTTTGATGTGTTGGAGACAACATAAGAGAGGTAATAAACCATTTTTCATGAAATGGCTTGCTATTAGAATGTAGGCACTTCTGCACCGTGCAGTGAGAATCAGATAGATCAGTTTGAAGTTTTTCAATAATTACAATTATTGATGGATAGCAATTTTAAATATTTGATAATTATATTTAAACTCTGTTACAGTCCAGAATAATAAATTAATTTAAAATTCTGAGAGTAAATAAAAAAAAATATTTATTCTTGAATTTTCTGAAACCCTATTTCAATTACAATTTCTTTATTCTTGCAAAAACAGAGAATATTATTCAAAGAACTCTCAAAAAGTCTCAACAATGCCTGTAAGTTAAGGTAAATGTATTGTCTTAGGTAGATCATTTTCTTAATAAAGCTCTTAAAATTAAGCGCCTCTACAATTTCTTAAGGGAACTCCATAGTTTTCTTGACCTTTTAATAGACAAATTATTTCTGAGAAGAGATCATCTTAGTCACTTCTTAAAAGTCAGAGTGAAATCTAGAGGCTATTTTTAAGAATTGGAAAAGGCCAAAGCACTTAAAATCTTGCAACAGTGTGTTTTATCATACTAAAACAACTGCCTTAAAATGGCAGTTTTAGAATGAAGTCATTTTAAATTTGTCACACTATGTGGTAAGTAGCTTTTAAAATTTTTCAATAGTATATGCATTGAAAAAAATGTATATACCATTGGTATATGCATTGAAAAAAATGGCTGTAATAGTCAATAGAGAATTGCTAGCTGATGAACTAAAAGATAAACAAATATAACTGGCCAATTTATGTGACATTCTTTGAGAAATGATTTTTCATTGGTCAAATAATAGTACAAAACATTAAATGAAAGGTGTTAACAATGGAGATATGCACATAAATGTTATAAAAGAAATATATTTGATAATAGTTTATAAACCATTTTCAAATTAATTGTTTTGCAAAATTAAAAAATATATATATAATTTTGTTTCAAATCAGAGAAGTAATTTCCTATAAGGAAAGTATAGTCATTTGACAATGTTTGCCAGAAGGATAATTCTTCTCTAATTGTTAAGATGTGTCCGTTGTTGGCAGTACATATACTGATGGAGATATGAAATAGCCAACTAACTATTCAACTGGCAGAGGGTTTAATATTCTGAATAAAGAAAATGATTCATTTAGAGGAGTAGAGACCTCACATGTAATCTTCATTTTGTGTATACTCTAAATGCAATTTATTGGAAGTGGTTAAATGATTTCATTCAAAGGGTATCTATGTGAGCATATATATTTACTTTCAGGACTCAACAAAGTTCCATTAGACAAAGCTATGGTTTTTCCAGTGGTCATGTAGGGATGTGAGTGTTGGACTATAAAGAAAGCTGAGCTCTGAAGAATTGATGCTTTTGAACTGTGGTACTGGAGACTTGTGAGAGTCCCTTGGACAGCAAGGAGATCCAACCAGTCCATCTTAAAGGAAATCAGTCCTGAATATTCATTGGAAGGACTGATGCTGAAGCTGAAACGCCAATACTTTGGCCACCTGCTGCAAAGAACTGACTCATTTGAAAAGACCCTCATGCTGGGAAAGATTGAAGGTGGAAGGAGAAGGGGATGACAGAGGATGAGATGGTTGTATAGCATCACTGACTCAATGGACATGAGTGTGAGTAAACTCAGGGAATTGGTGATGGACAGGGAGGCCTGGCGTGTTGCAGTCCATGGGGTTGCAAATAGTAGGACATGACTTTGTGACTGAACTGAACTGAGCTGAAGGTCTTCCCTGGGCTTCCCAAATGGCACTAAAGAACCCACCTGCCAATACTGGAAGATACCATGGAGGAGGGCATGGCCACCCACTCCAGTATTTTTGCCTGGAGAATCCCAAGGATAGAGTAGCCTGGTGGGCTACAGTCCAGAGGGTTGCAAAGAGTCGGACATGACTGAAGCAGTTTAGCATGGCACAGAGCTTCCCTACTGGCCTAGTCAGGTGAAGAATCTACCTTCAATACAGAAAACTGCTTGCAAAGCTGGAGACGTGGGTTCGACCCCTGGATCAGGAAGATCATCTGGAGAAGGAAATGGCAACCTTCTCCAGTATCTTGCCTGGGAAATCACATGGACAAAGGAGCCTGGCAGGCTACAGTCCATGGGGTCCCAAGAGTTAGACATGAATTGAGTAAGACGCGACTGAAGCGACTTAGCAGCAGCAGCAGCAGCAGCAGCAGCAGCAACAAAACCACCATCACCATGTGGTCCATAAGTGCATGTTGTATAGGATATTCCCTACTTTTCTTCACTTTAGAAAAAGTATTTTCAGATGAAAAATAGATGATAGAAAGATCAATTCAGATGAAAAAGATTTTATTGGAAAAGGAAAGACAGAACATTAATTCACATATTTAATATTGATTTTTTTGCCAATAAGTTTTAGAATATATTTTTTCTTCATTAACAATGAAACTATTTAATACATTCACATTTAAAACATGGTTATTAAGTTAATCCAGTTGATGACTTAATCACCTCTATTACCCATCTGTAATACTGAATTTCCACTGATTCATTACATACATAAAAAAGGACAACTGTCACAAATATATTAATAAGTATTCACTTTTCCAAGATATTGAAAGTCATCAATTTTTTATGAATTTTTCTAATTTTCCGTTAGTTTTTCTTTTCTTTATTTTATAATACAGTATGAGATACATCCATTATGTTCTTCAGTATAGCTAAATTGGCTTAAAGCTCAACATACAGAAAACTAAGATCATGGCATTCTGTCCCATCACTTCATGGGAAATAGATGGGGAAACAGTGGAAACAGTGTTAGACTTTATTTTTGAGGGCTCCAAATACACTGCAGATGGTGCTTGCAGCCATGAAATTAAAAGACGCTTACTTCTTGGAAGGACAGTTATGACCAACCTAGATAGCATATTAAAAAAGAGAGATATTACTTTGCCAACAAAAGTCCGTCTAGTCAAGGCTATGGTTTTTCCAGTGGTCATGTATGGATTTGAAATTTGAACTGTGAATAAAGCTGAGCGCTGAAGGATTGATGCTTTTGAACTATGGTGTTGGAGAACTCTTGAGAGTCCCTTGGACTGCAAGGAGATCCAACCAGTCCATTCTAAAGGAGATCAGCCCTGGGTGTTCTTTGGAAGGACTGATGCTGAAGCTGAAACTCCAGTACTCTGGCCACCTCATGTGAAGAGTTGACTCACTGGAAAAGACTCTGATGCTGGGAGGGATTGGGGACAGGAGGAGAAGGGGACAACAGAGGATGAGATGGCTGGATGGCATCACCGACTCGATGGACATGAGTTTGTTGAACTCCGGGATGGAGGCCTGGCGTGCTGCAATTCATGGGGTCGCAAAGAGTTGGGCACGACTGAGCAACTGAAATGAACTGAACTAATAGCTAAATTGTCTAAAGTCCAATGATACTAAGATAAATTGGGAAATCAAACTTGTATGTCAATAATTTTGTACGATTACATTATTGGCATATGATACAAAACTAATTTCCCAGGTGGTTATGGGAAAAATGCTCATCATGGGTTTAAGGTTAAGCCTTAGGAACAATATCAAAAGTGAAATATATCCTGCTCAGGATCAGTAATGAAAATGATTTGGAAATCATCTAAGAACAAAGAAAGAAGAGAACATACAATCTACATAATATGCCAGAATATTGGAGTATATGGAGAAATATAATTGTCTTAGTTCAGACTGCTGTTACAAAATATAGACTGGGAGATTTACATAAAAAGCATTCTCTCAGTTGTAGAGGTTGGGAAATCAAAGATTAAGGTGGTGTCAGATTCAGTTTATGGTGAAAGCCTTGGTTTGCAGATAGATACTTTACAGCTGTACCCTTTCATGGTGGGGTACAAGTGGTTAGAACAAGAGACAGAGATATCTCTTATCTCTTTTTCATTTTATAAGGATATTAATCCCATCAAGATTTCACCTTCATGCCAATGTAAAGCTGAATAGCTGCCAAGGTGAGCAGGAATTTTTGTAAGCATTGATGGATAATGTTCACTTTTAAAGTTTTCTTTCTACAATATATATCCCCTCTGCTCACACAACCATAAAGTAAATTCTGGTCTGTACACATAACTTGTAAGTTGCCCACTAGCACTATCACCCAGTCTAAATAAAAAAATTAAAAATAAAAGACAACATTTGAATTGATATGGGACACAAAGAGTAGCAGGATGAGATAAACTCCAAGCCAAAGTAACATCTCATTGAGACCAGGAATTAAAATCCTGGGTGTTCAGGTAAAAATAATAATGAGTTTTCTTGAAAAATCTGGAAATTGTGCATTGACTTGAAAATTTCAGAAATTGTGGAGATTCCTAAATTTCACTGGACTTAAATGTGAAAGACATGTATGTGTATGTGTGCACACTCAGTCCTGTCAGACTGTTTGCAACCATGTGGACTGTAGTCCACCAGGCTCCTTTGTTCACGGAAACTTTCCAGACAAGAATAATGAAGTACATTGTCATTTCCTACTCCAAGGGATCTTCTTGACTCAGGGACTGAATCTGCGTCTCTTTTATCTCCTGCATTGGCAGATGGGTTCTTTACCACTGGTGCCACCTGGGAACCCCTAAAAAGACTTAAATTTAGCTAGTATCTGTCTCAAAGCATTGGAAAAGATCCTGATGCTGAAAAGATTTAAGTCAGGAGAAGAAAGTGACAACAGAGGATGAGACAGTTGGAAGGCATCACCAACCTAATGGACATGAGTTTAAGCAAGCCTCATGAGTTGGTGATTGACAGGGAAGCCTGTAGTGCTCCAGTCCAGGGAGTTGCAGAGTTAGACATGACTGAGCAACTGAACTGAACCGAATATTTGTCTCAAAGTATAAAGGTAGCATTTGTCTCACAATATTTAGTTTATATTGACATCTCAAGGTTGCATTTTATAAGTAAACTATCTTACAGTAAGTTATGAATTAGCTTATATTTACTTGCTTTTAAAAATCATTCTTAAAACTTTAAAGATATGAACATTTTATTACTTATTGTGGGCAATAGTATGCTTTGGGAACTTTTTTTGTTGTTGTTAATTGTTCTAACATAGTGAAATCTTAATCATCTGCAGCCTAAATCTTATTTGCTTAAATCTTTAGGAATATTTTAGATGGAATATTTTAAATATTGCCTCAGTATTTTGAGGCAAACTATGTGACAGAGATAAGAACTATTTGTGAACATTTGGATGCAAAAGATTAATTAAAATTTGCAGGCAAGTAGGGAGATGGTACTTATATAAATCTGAATAGCTATTTTGATATATCCTCAAAGACTCATATAGTCTTCATGAAGTCATTATAGTCTCAGTTTTAATCCCAGACTTGTAGTTTCATAAATTCTTTCTTGTTAAAGTCTCTGAGAGTCTTGGAGAATACTGATTCATATTAACAAAACCTACAAAGGACTGAAAATATACAGACCATATAATATATTGCATACTATGGCTAAATTATAAATATAGGACCTAAGACATTTGTTCTTTGACTATGCTCATGTATGATGTTTTCTGAGCAGATTACTTTACAGAAAAGCAAGTTATCAAAAGAAATCCCTTGATGAGAAAGAACTTAGAGAAAAAAAATTGTATTACTTGATTTAATGTGTATAGCATTGATCTCTGACAATAGGATATATCCATCTCTAAAACAGAAGTGAAAGTAATTTTTAAATCTTTCTGATAGATATATTTTTCAGAATTGATCAGAATTTTTTTTTTAATGAGATTACTCTTCTGCTTTGTTTCTTGGAAACAGAATGAAATTTTGAATATGTTTGTAGAAAAGGGAAAAAAATGAGGGGACAGGTTTTTGTACCAGCTCTCAGTTTGTATCCATGAGTGGAGAGAGCTGCACCAGATGGATCCATTTCAATAAAGCATATATTTAACAGAACACTCTACTGTCAACACAAGAGTAGACCAGCAGTGAAAATGTATGGAATAGCTCTGTTATGCTTGTGCTTAGTTGCTCAGTCATGTCCGACTCTTTGCCATCCTTTGGACAGTAGCCTGTCAGGATCCTTTGTCCATGGGATTTTTCAGGCAAGAATACTGGGGTAGTTAGCCATTTCCTCTTCCAGGGGATCTTCCTGACCCAGAGATTGAACCCACGTCTCCTGTAGCTCCGGCATTGCAGGTGGATTCTTTACCAACCCAGGGAATGAAAGATAGTACAACTGAGATCAACACCATGAAGGAGAGTCTCTGTGGCAGAAGTACCAGACTGCAGAGGCTTTATGTAAGATTAGCCACCCCATAGATTTATGGAGAATACGACTGAAAGGCAAAGATGTCTTTGCCTTTTCACACTTATTTTAGTAGCAGATGCAAACAAACAGTACAGGAACCTGAAAAAGACATTAATGTGGAAAGTAAAGGGAAACAGGAAAATAGCTGATCCTTTTTGTGTGGATCCCAGGTGTTCCTCCTCTTTCCAGTGCAATTTCATGCTTACCCTGAGTAAGCCAAATGTCCTTTTGGGAAGCAAAAGAATATCTCGGAAAAGAAAATAGATTTTTACCTAGGAGAATACTTAAAATAGATTATTTGAATTAGAAAAGATTGACACAGTACTGTATTTTTGTAAGACACAATCTAATTTTAGAGATGTTAACTTGTAAAAAGCAAAAGAAGTACTTTAATAATGAGGAAAAGACTATTAATAAATATACTAAAATTACCTGTCATCCTCTACTCTACTGGACTAAATTAAATTTAAATGGGCCCTCTTAACACTTTGAATATTGATCTGTAGGCATAATTTGGCTTAAAGCTCAACATTCATAAAAACCAGAAGTTTTTTTCAGCATTCTAAACAATTAACCTGAATTAAGAGGTATTATTATAGTTTTATAGTTTTTCTCCTTTTCTATATTTATTTTCTGAAATGCACTATTTCCCTTATCTCATGTGTATCTGAAGTCAATCCTAAAGGAAATCTGTCCTGAATATTCATTGGAAGGACTGATGCTGAAGCTGAAACTCCAATACTTTGGCCACTTGATGCGAAGAACTGACTCATTGGGAAAGACCCTGATGCTGTGAAAGAGAGAAGGCAGGAGGAGAAGGGAAGGACAGAGGATGAGATAGTTGGATGGCATCACTGACTTGATGAACATGAGTTTGAGCAAGTTCCAGGAGTTGGTGATGGACAGGGAAGCTTGGTGTACTGCAGTCCATGGGGTCACAAAGAGTCAGAGATGACTGAGCAACTGAACTGAACTGATCTCAAGTCACAGACTACAGTGAAGTTCTGTTATCCAATTTGCTTTAACTACATAAGAAAGCTCTGTCGACACTACTGAGAGTTGGGATATATCCATTAAGTGTGCTTTCCTGTTTATTTAACGTTTATTCAGAGTACATCATGAGAAATGCTGGGCTGAATGAATCACAAGCTGGAATCAAGATTGCCAGGGGAAATAACAATAACCTCAGATATGCAGATGACATCACCCTTATGGCAGAAAGTGAAGACGAACCAAAAAGCCTCTTGATGAAAGTGAAAGAGGAGAGTGAAAAAGCTGGTTTAAAGCTCAAGATTCAGAAAACGAAGATCATGGCATCTGGTCCCATCACTTAATGGGAAATAGACTGGGAAACAGTGAAAACAGTGTCAGACTTTCTTTTGGGGGGCTCCAAAATCACTGCAGATGGTGACTGCAGCCATGAAATTAAAAGACGCTTACTCCTTGGAAGAAAAGTATGACCAACCTAGATAGCATGTTGAAAAGCAGAGACATTACTTTGCCAACAAGGGTCTAGTCAAGGCTATGGTTTTTCCAGTGGTCATGTATGGATGTGAGAGTTGGACTGTGAAGAAAGCTGAGCACCGAAGAATTTATGCTTTTGAACTGTGGTGTTGGAGAAGGCTCTTGAGAGTCCCTTGGACTGCAAGGAGATCCAACCAGTGCATTCTGAAGGAGATCAGCCCTGGGTGTTCATCGGAAGGACTGATGCTAAAACCGAAACTCCAATACTTTGGCCACCTCAAGCGAAGAGTTGACTCATTGAAAAAGACCCTGATGCTGGGAGGGATTGAGGGCAGGAGGAGAAGGGGATGACAGAGGATGAGATGGCTGGATGGCATCACCGACTCAATGGACATGAGTTTGAGTAAACTCTGGGAGTTGGTGATGGACAGGGAGGCCTGGCGTGCTGCAGTTCATGGAGTCGCAAAGAGTCGGACACGACTGAGCGACTGAACTGAACTGAACTGAACTCAATTAACATTAGAGCTTTTGCTAAGATAGTTATTTGAATGTATTATACAATTATCAATATGAATCTATAATTGAAATATGTGTCAGATAACACTTAGTCATTTCCTTATGAAGCTTCTAATTTGAGATACATATAAATGGAACAGAAGGGTTTTGTAGGTCTGCATAGTTGAATTAGGATTCATTAGGATCACTTCCAATTAATTTTTCTTTTCCTTGTTATCCTTCTTTTATTTAGATCGATGAATTTATTCACTGATACATTTTTCTTTTATATTTGCAACAGCCAGGAGTATCCCTGATGCTCTATGTAGGTATTCTATTTGTAGTTTAGGAGCCCTTTTGTACTTCAGGTTGCAAATATTTTAAAATTCGAGTTTTCCCTTATTAATTCATGGAAATACTCCTTTCTATTCTGTTGTAAGTATTTGTTGATGTAAATATAATGATTTCCTTCAAGTGACTCAGTTGTTCTCAGGCTGACTATATATTTAAAGCGGTGATTTTGATGTGTGTTTTTTGCTGTCCACTAGGAGGACATTTTTGTCTTCCAGGTGGCTCACTGGGTAAATAATCCATCTGTGATGCAGCAGATGTGGGTTTGATTGATTCTTGGGTTGGGAATATGCCCTGCAGGAGGGCCTGGCAACCCACCCCTGTATTCTTGCCTGGAAAATCCCAAGGACAAGAGGAGCTCGGAGGGCTACAGTGAAAGGTTCACAAAGAATCAGACACAACTGAAGTGACTGAGCATGTACTCATGCAGAAAGGCACTTTAAAAACCTATGAAAGTGTGTGTGTGTGTTTCCCCCAGAATGGTTGTGAGTTCTTATATTAAATAATTAGGGAAAAAGAATGCTAAAAGTTTTGGTATGCATAATAACTGTCTTACACAGATAGGCACTATGTCACAGGGCTTTCTAATGGACTACAAGACAGAATCTAATTGATAAACCCATTTATAGCTTATCTCATCCCAAAACTTAACTCTCATATATTAATGAAAATATCTTACATAGTTCGAAATACGCTAATCTTTTCAGGATATAAGTACTGAAGAAAGATTAAGGAAGATTATATGACTCTCTTTATTGTAGTTCTTTTGAAATTTTAGAGTTTTTTTTTTTTTTTAAAGTAAAGTTGGTGATACAACATGTTTGTATTCAATTCCATCTGTTGTTACTGTACACTCATGCCTCTGTATTTATGTATGGAAATAGACATTTTATTATAAAGGAGCTTCCTTTTAGGCATGTTATTTATTTACAAAATTTCCATTTATTCATAAGATTACTCAGTTGTTTCCCCAATAATGCCACATTAGAAATCAGCCCACAAAATTAGTGGTATACAGCTGTCTGCATTAATGTCACTTTCTTGTCAACTGATTGGATAGTCAGGTTTTAAATGACTTAGTAGATTTGTCTGCAATCTGAAAGTTAAGTTCAGATCTGCCCCAGCAATCTCCCATTCTCCTTTTATCAGGAACAATCTGAGACATGTTTTTTGTTTGTTTGTTTAAATGCAGGAGCTCTCTCTCTCTCTCTCTCTCTATATATATATATATATATATATATATCTCCCAAATGAGTGAACACAGTTTAAGTCTGTGTTCATATGACATTTGTTAATATCAGTTTTCCAAAGCAATTTTTATGGCCAAACCAAAAAGAAAAATCAAAAAGTTTCAAAAATAAGAATTTAAGTTACACAAATGTTGATATCACATTTATACATGATAGTCAAAAACTGGAAACTATCCAGACATCTTTCAATGGCGAATGGATTAGCAAATAGTGTCATATCTATGCAATGGAGTACTACTCAGCAAGTAAAAGGAACAAACTGTTTACACATTCACTACTTTAGATGAATTTCAAAGGCATTATATGAGTTATAGAAGTGTTTATCTCAAAAAATTATGTACTATATGATTCCATATATATTTTGACATTTTAAAGACTAAATTCTAACAACAGACAACAGATCAGTAGTTACCAATTGTAAGTATGATGCTGGTTGTGACTATTAAAAGAAAATATGCAGAAATTTCAGGGAGGTAATGAAACTTCTCTGTTTCATTTGTTTCAGTAGATACACAAATCTATATATGTTAAATTTCATAGAAATGATGGGAAGCAATTACTAAGATGGTCCCAATGATCTCAGTTCCAAGGTAGCCACTTCCTTGTGTAATCCCTTTTCCTTGAATGAGGAATGAGCTCATAAGTTGCTTCTAATTAATAGCATGTGGCAAATATGTGAACTGTCACTTGCATGTTTATGTTATATAAGATTGCCACTGACTCTGTTCTAACAGCATGTTCTCTCCTTTGGTGTCTTTTGAAGTAAGTTGATGTGTTGGTGAGGCCCATGTGGCAACAAAAGTGAAGGTAGTCTCTGGGAAATAACCAACTAGGAACTAATATCTTTGCTGCAATACATCTGCAGGAAGAGAAAAATTCTGCCAATAACCACATTAGCTTGAGTGGATCTTTCCCTACTTGAATCTTCAAATAAGTCCCCTTCCCTAGCCAACACTTTGACTGCAGACTTGTAAGACCTTGAAAAGAGATATAAATAAACTAGGTTTCTAAACCTTAGAAATGTAAATAATAAATGTGTGTAATTTTTAAGTCAACAACCTTTTGGTAATTTGTTACACAGTAATAGGAAATTACATAAAACTGTTCACCAAAAGAAAAAAAAATCAATTATATTGTGTGATAACTTAAAAAGACAAAATAAAAATATTATGATATAATTTTTGGTAGATCATACAATACATTTTTTTATTGTGCTAAAATATGTATGATATAAAATTTGCCACTTAACCATTTTAAGTGTACAATTCAATGACATAATTTCAGTCACACTTTTGTTCAATGACCACTACAGTCTATTTCCACAAGTCTTTCACAACCCCAAGCAAGATCTCTGAAATTGTCAAGCAACAATTCCTTTTTATTCCCTCCTCCAAGCCTCTGGCAATCTCTAATATACTTTCTGTTTCCATTAATTTGTCTATTCTAGATATTCTGTATAAGTGAGATCATACAATATTTGTCCTTTGGACTTGCCTTATTTCACTTAGCATGTTTTTAAGGTTCATCCATGTTGTGAATATATTGGAGCTTCATTCCTTTTATGGCTAAATAATATTACATTGTATATAAACATCCCATTTTGTTTATCCATTCACTTGTTGATGGACATCTTTTGGTTACTTTGAATAATGCTACAGTAGACATTCACTTGATCTTCCCAGATGGTGCTAATGGTAAAGAACCTGCCTGTCAGTGCAAGAGACATAAGAGACTTGGTTTTAGTCCTTGGGTGGGGAACATCCCCTGGAGGAGGGCATGGCAACCCCAGCTAATATTCTTGCCTGGAAAATCCCATGGACAGTGGAGTATGGTGGGCCACAGTCCATAGCGTTGCAAAGAGGCAGACACACCTGAAGCAACATAGTACACAGGCAGAGAAACATTCACTTACAAGTATCTGGTTGAGTCCTGCTGGAATAATTTTGGTTATATATGTAGGATTGCAACTGCTGAGGCAAATGGCAATTTTGGGGTTAGCTTTTTGAGGAAAAGAAAACTGCTGTCCAAGGTCATCGTAACATTTTTTCATTCCCACTAGCAATGCAAAAGAGTTCCAGTTTCTCCACATTTTGCCAACACATGTTATTTACACTTAAAATTCTATAGCTATCCTAATAAATGTGCAATGTTATCTCACTGCAGTTTTGATTTGCATTTCCCTAACACACAATAAACTATGGAAAATTCTGAAAGAGATGGGCATACCAGACCACCTGACCTGCCTCTTGAGAAATCTGTATGCAGGTCAGAAAGCAACAATTAGAACTGGACATGGAACAACAGACTGGTTCCAAATAGGGAAAGGAGTATGTCAAGGCTGTATATAGTCACCCTGCTTATTTAACTCATATGCAGAGTACATAATGAAAAATGCTGGGCTGTAGGAAGCACAAGCTGGAACCAAGATTGCTGGGAAAATTTAAATAACTTCAGATATGCGGATGACACCATCCTTATGGCAGTAAGAGAAGAGGAACTAAAGAGCCTCTTGATGAAAGTAAAAGAGGGGAATGAAAATGTTGGCTTACAGCTCAACATTCAGAAAACTAAGATCATGGCATTTGGTCCCATCACTTCATGGCAAATAGATGGGGAAACAGTAGAAACAGTGTCAGATTTTATTTTGGGGGGCTCCAAAATCACTGCAGATGGTGATTGCAGCCATGAAATTAAAAGACACTTACTCCTTGGAAGGAAAGTTATGACCAACCTAGACGGCATATTAGAAAGCAGAGGCATTACTTTGCCAACAAAAATCTGTCTAGTCAAAGCGATGGTTTTTCCAGCAGTCATATATGGATGTGACAGTTGGACTATAAAGAAAGCTGAGCACTGAAGAAATGATGCTTTTGAACTGTTGTGTTGGAGAAGACTCTTGAGAGTCCCTTGGACTGCATGGAGATCCAACCAGCCCATCCTAAAGAAGATTAGTCCTGGATGTTCATTGGAAAGACTGATGCTGAAGCTGAAACTCCAGTGCTTTGGCCACCTGATGCGAAGAGCTGACTCATTTGAAAAGACCCTGATGCTGGGAAAGATCGAAGGCAGGGGGAGAAGGTGACGACAGAGGATGAGATGGTCTGATGGCATCACCGACTCAATGGACATGAGTTTGAGTAAACTCAGGGAGTTGGTGATGGACAGGGAGGCCCAGTGAGCTGCAGTCCATGGGATCACAAAGAGTCAGACACTACTGAGTGACTGAACAGAACTGAAAGACTAGTGATGTTGATTCTATTCATGTGCTTATTGGCCACTTGTAGATCTCGCCAATATTTAGTGTGTTTCTCATATTTCTAGTGTAACGTCTAAGAATTCATTGCAAAATTCAAAGTCATGAAGTTTAATCCATATGTTTTTCTCTATAAGTAAAATGGATTTAGCCCTTAAAGTTAGGTCATTGATTCATTTAGTGGTTTTTGTTCATTCATCCATTCATTTTTACCTTGATTCATTTCAAGTTAATTTTTTTTTTTTTAAAGTAGTATGAAGTAGGAGTGCAAATTCATTCATCTGCATGGGACTATCCAGTTGCTTTAGCACCATCTGTTGAAGATACTATTGTTTCCCTATTCATGGATTAGGCATGTCAAAAACAATTAGCCAAGGAGGTGTGAGTTTACTTCTAGACTCTCAATTCTCTTCAGTTAATCTAAGTCTATCCAAGGTCAGTAGCAAACTGTTTCAATTATTATAGTTTTTTGTAACTTGTAATCAGGGAGTGTGAGTCTCCAAAATTTTCCTTTTTTTTTTTGGATGATTTCACTTATTTGGAGTCCTCTGAAATTCGGTATAAATTTGAGCATACAGTTTTGAAAAAAAATATTTAAATTTAGAAAGAAATGAGCTGATTCTGTAAGTCATTTTGGATGGCATTGGCATTGCAAAGATCTTGTCTTCCAATCCATGAAAATGGAATGTCTTTCCATTTATTTAGATCTTCAGCAACATGTCTAGTTTTGTTTTCTGCAGTGTTTCAGTGTACTAGTCTTTTATTTCTTTGGTTAAATTTATTCCTTGGTAATCTTTTTTTCTTTTGGGGCCTCCCAGGTAGCTCAGTGGTAAACAGTCTGCTTGCAATGTAGAAGATGTGAGATTGATCTCTGGGTCAGACAGATCCCCTGGAGAAGGAAATGGCAACCCACTCCAGTATTCTTGCCTGGGAAATCTCATGGACAGAGGAGTCTGGTGGGCTAAAGTCCATGGTGTTGC
Organism: Capra hircus; assembly: GCF_001704415.2. Lineage (NCBI taxonomy): Eukaryota > Metazoa > Chordata > Mammalia > Artiodactyla > Bovidae > Capra > Capra hircus. The sequence continues at coordinate 100,617,323 of NC_030808.1, forward strand.
AAAAGATTCAGACGTGACTTAGCACTAAACAACAACAATAACTTTATTCTCTTAGAAGTTATTCTAAGTGAAATTGCTTAATATACGTTTTGGATTATTCATTGCTGATGACTATAAACACATCTGATTAATGTCTGTTGATCTGTCCTGAAATTACTGAATTCATGCTAGCTTTTATATTTGAACATGCATTTACTTTTGCGTGCTCAGTTACTTCACTTACCTCTACCAGAGGTCTTTATTTCTTTATAAAACTTCAAGTTACCTGTCTCATGTCATTTTATTTCAACTGGAAAAAATCCTTTCAGAGTTCTTGTCTAAGTGGAATGAACTACCTCTGATTTTTTCTGGGAATATCAAAATTTTATGAATGACAGTTTTGCTAGATATAGAATTATTAGTTAACTTTTTTTTCTTTAAATGCTTTAAATGTGTTATCCTATAGCCTCTGGTCTCCATGGTTTCTGATAAGAAATTAACTGTGATTTTTTTGTACATTGTGAGTCATTTCTCTTCAACTTCTTTCAAGATTCTCTCTTTCTTATGACTTTTAACCAATTTATTATAGTTTATTTAGGTATAGACTTCTGAATTTATAGTACTTGGACTTTACCGATCCCATATTTGTAAATTTATGCATTTCATCACATGTGGGACATCTTTGGCAAATGTTTTTCAAATATTGTCCATGTTTTTTTTTTCTGTTTCTCTTCTGGGGCTTCCCATAATGGATACGTTGGTCTGATTATCGATGACTCACAGATGACTTCAATCCTATTTACATTTTCTTCTTATTTTTCTTCCTGCTCCTTAGACTCGAAAAATTAGATTTTCCTATCTTCAAGTTTAATGATTATTCTTCTGCCTGTTCAAATCTGAGGTGAGCCTATCCTCTAAGTTCATCCTTGTACTATTCAGTTCCAGAATTACCATTTGTTTTCTTTTTATAATTTCTATTCCTTTTACTGAAATTCCAATTTTGTTCATATATCATTTTCCTGATTTTATTAGATCTTTGTCTCAGCTTTCCTTTAGTCCTTTAAACATAATTAACATTACTGTTTTAAAGGTATTTTAGTAAATCTGATGTTTGCTTCCTCATGGATGATTTTTATCAATTTATTTCATTTCTATGAATGAGCCATACTTTTCTGATTCTTTCTATTCCTTTATGATTTTTTAATTGCTGAAAAATGTATGTTGAAATATTATAATGTGGTAATACTGGAAATCAAGTTCTTCCTTCTCAAGATTTAAGTGTTTTTGAACATTAAAATGCTTTAGTAATCCATTTGTGTAGTACTTTTCAAGAACTATTTTTGCAAAGACAGTATTTCTTGTCATGTATAGTGACTGAAGCCACTAAAGTCTGTAGCTTAGCTTATGGTTTAGCTACTGTGTTCACAGATATTTTCTTAACAGGGAAGAGCTAAAAAGAAACAAAACAAAACATTAAAACAGCAATAAAAATACCAAATTAAAAAAAAATGAAACTGAAGCAATAAAAAGCAAATATCTCCTAGTCTTTGCAGATTAGCTCTGTTCTCATACATTCTTTACCATTAAGTAGGTTTGAACTGAGCCTAATGATCAGCCCAGAGTAAAAGCTTGTTATTCTTAGTTGTTTTCTAAACATGTATATTGCCCTGTGTGTGCACATGGCTTTCTAAATTTCCTTGAACACTCAAGTGTTTTTGAATACTCTGATTTCTCTAAGACCATCCCCCAGCTTTTCCTCCCAGGCCTTAGTTTGTGTAGTATACATCTTAATCATAAACATCTGTGGGTTGTAAATTTGCCTGCTACCATTTGTTATACAAGGCCTGCCATTTATGGCCTGAGTTCTAATTAGACCAAATCAAGTTGAATGCCTCTATTTGTCCTTCAGGTAGCTCTTAGTCTGGATAGTACAAACATTTACAGTAATTTGTAAATAAGATTTGTTATGCTCCCTCCAAAATCAGGGATCTGGGTTCCACACTAGGAACTGTCTGTAGCCATTTCAAGACTGCTATCACACTGGGACTTGGGTGTAACAACTGTAAGTAAAACTATCCACAACTTTCTTACTCTTTTCAAGTTGCTCTTTCTTGATTCAATATTTGCTGAGCTGAGTAAATCTCTGTCTTCCAATTTGCCATATGAATGTGTGTGTGTGTGTGTGTGTGTGTGTGTGTGTGTGTATTTCTGTGGGACACGAGTATTTAGAGATGATTACTCTTTACTTTTCTGATGTTCCTATCCCACACATCTTCTGTTATTTTTAGGGCAAAATGGAGGCATCATATGCAATGATTCCTTTACTAGGAGTATTTTTTGGACAGTTGTGTAAAGAAAAGATGAGGCTATTACCCGTGCCCTTTATTTATTTATTTTTTTAATACCATCTTACTTTTCTTCATAGAGACATCCAAATTCTCTACACTTCCTTCCATTTCACATAAAACAGTAACTTTTTTCCAACTAGTACAAAGTACCACTCTAAAATTTAAAAATATACTTGCACTATTATTATATCTGTGTAAATGGTTACTATAGCATTTGTCATTAGGTTTTACTCAGAAACAGCTGACATGTACATGCTTAATTTTTATGCTAAGTGCCATTAATGGTGTTCTGATAAATAGAGAAGGTAAATTTGAATATGTTATTTAAAACTTTTTTGAGAAGTCTGAAAATGTTAAGATCAGCTTTTTCTTTTTTAAGGAAATTTCATTGTTCATGGCATAATGACATATATTTATTTAATTTAGCTATATATAAACATCTATGATATTGAAAATAAGTTTTATTTCTTATCTTATTTTTGAACCAAACAAAAAGAAAGGAAATATGGTGAGTTCTTTGACTGAAAAGCACTCAGTTCTTCATGGCATCAGTCTCAAAGTATCAAAGGGGCAGGTGTCGGAGGATGATTTCAATAGGAAAAATAAAAATAGAACCTAAGCCTCTGTGACAGATGTCAAGCATGCTGACAACTGGTAAAAGAAAAATCATTTTCCTGATCTTGTGCAAGGAGACAGCTTGTAAGATTAAAGATGTATCTCTTTATCTATGTTTTCAGCAGATCATTTGTACTGAATAGGGCATGAAAGGTACTTCAGATGGAGAAAAGGACTCCAGGAATTTTCATCATCTCAGCCACACAAAGGCTATAATGAAAAGTCAGAGTGTAAAGAAATATAAAAATAAGAACAAAATTTAAACTGAGCAGAATTTACTGTGTGATTTTAAGCCCAAATATTAGTATGAGAAGTTATTTCTGCTTTAAAAAATCCTTAAAAAGCTCCCACAATAGAGAAATAAATTGTCAAATAGTGAATAACATATAATAAATGCTTGATAAATAGTTGAGCAATGGTTCATGTTTTACTATGATTTTTTTTTTAATTTAACAGTGTATCTCAGTAATGTTTTCATATTAGAATACATAGAGCTACGCAAATTGGCATAGTATTCCAAGGTATGGGTTAACCAGACTTTATTTATATGTAGTCCTACTGATGGGCATTAATTATTTATGTTAATTTTTGCTGTTGCAAATACTGCTGCCCTGGACATTCTTATATATGTTTTCTTGTACTTGTTGAGTATTTTCATAATGCAAAATCTGGCAAGTAGAAATATTGGGCTACTTGGAAATACACATTTTAAATTTTAATTTAAATTTACCTTATCTTACGTACATTGTGCAATGTATTTATTGTTTATTATTATTGCAGTTACTAACAAGGATACTTATCCACTCTCCTACCACATGTCTATTAAAAAACAGGATTTTTTCAAACAAGAAGTTAGAATATCAATAAAGGCTGTTAATTCTCAATATTTTCCACCTTATATTTTCACCTGTGTACATTTTCAGGCTCAGAAAGAAGAATCTAATTATTCCTTGAGTATGTCTTGTAGCTTTTCCTCCCATATTAGTGTTTTTCTTCTTCTGTATTCACATGCATGATTTTATTTAGGCTCATTTTGAGGTTTCTAGCTTATCTGAAGTTATCTTGTCCCATAAATAACATGGTTTTCTATCCTCAGTTTTCTCTCTTCCAAGTATGCAAAACATGACTTCCTAAATGTCAAACATACTACTTTGTATATGATCATCATATTGATTATGTTTAATATAGTCTAATAAATGTATATTAAGCCAAAGATATCTCTAAAACTGAAAACATTTAGTAGGATTAGTATTCTTTAGTTTTGCTAATGAATGTAGTGATATTTAAAGATAATAAGACCAAGATGATTTGGTATTTTGTCTAATTTGTATTGAAAACACTTGAATACTGAATAATAATTTTTATAGCTAATTTGTACAAAAATATATTATTCAATTTCATAACCATTAAAGTCAGTAGGTAGTTTTTAATCTCCAACTTCTTTTGTGCAACTTAAATCCACTACTTCCTGTCTAAATGTCAGTGAAAACTTGGAAATCCACCTATAGTGTACATGTACTATATTTTAAAAATGGCAAATACTCCCCACATTGTGATTTTCCATCCAGTTCCTATATTTTTTCCAGATGGAGACCGATCCCTATGCTGATCTTAAACCTTTCAGAATCATACATTTACCACATGCATGCATGTGTGCCAAACCACTCCAGTTGTATCCAACTCTGCAAATCTATGGACTATACTGGATTCTCTGTCCATGGCATTTGCTAGGCAAGAATACTGGAATGGGTTGCCATACCCACCTCCAGGGGATCTTCCTGACCCAAAAATTGAATCTGTGTCTCCTGCATCTCCTGCATTGCAGGCATATTCTTTATGGCTGAGCTGCCAGAGAAGCCCACACATACCATGTGGAACTTAATATTTTATAAAATCTTTCAGTAGAATTTAACCTTTGTGGCTTGCATACTTCTGTTCTCTGATTCAGCTATTATGTTTGCTTTGGATTTATAGTGACAATTATTGAGCATAAATTAAGTGGACTGAAAATTATTAATATATAGATACTTCCTCTAATCACCAATTTATGTTCACCTTGTAAGCACAGAGTACAATTGCCTGTAAAAGCAAAAGTGTTAGTTGCTTAGTCAGTTGGACACTTTGAGAAACCATGGACTGTAGCCCTCCAGGCTCCTCTGTCCATGTGATTCTCCAGGCAAGAATACTGAAGTATGTAGCCATTCCCTTCTCCAGGGAATCTTCCTGACCCAGGACTGAACCCAGGTCTCTATCATTACAGACAAATTCTTTACCATCTGAGCTACCAAAGACCAGACTCAGTTACTGTAAGGAATTATGCTGATACAGATATATTGCAAAAGCTGTTACTGAGAACACTACATTCAGTTCAGTCGCTCAGTCATTTCCAACTACTTATGACCTCATGGACTGCAGCACACCAGGCTTCCCTGTCCATCACCAACTCCAGGAGTTTACTCAAACTCATGTCATTGAGTTGGTGATGCCATCCAACCATCTCATCCTCTGTCGTTTCCTTCTCCTCCCACCTTCAATCTTTCCCAGCATCAGGGTCTTTTCCAATGAGTCAGTTATTCACATCAGGTGGCCAAAGTATTGGAGCTTCAGCTTCATTGTCAGTCCTTCCAATGAATATTCAGGACTGATTTCCTTTAGGATGGACTGGTTGGATCTCCTTTCTGTCCAAGGGACTCTCAAGAGCCTTCTCCAACAGCACAGTTCAAAAGCATCAATTCTTCGGCAATCAGCTTTCTTTATACTCCAACTGTCACATTCGTACATGACTACTGGAAAAATCATAGCTTTGACTAAACGGAAATTTGTCAGCAAAATAATGTCTCTGCTTTTTAATATGCTGTCTAGGTTTGTCATAGCATTTCTTCCCAGGAGCAAGTGTCTTTTAATTTCATGACTGCAGTCACCATCTGCAGTGTTTTTGGAGCCCAAGAAACTAAAGTCTGTCACTATTTCCATTGTTTCCCCATCTATTTTCCATGAAGTGATGGGACCAGATGCTATAATCTTAGTTTTCTAAATGATAAGCTTTAAGCCAACTTTTTCACTCTCCTCTTTTACTTTCATCAAGAGGCTCTTCAGTTCTTTTTCACTTTCTGCCATAAGGGTGGTGTCATCTGCATATCTGAGGTGATTGATATTTCTCCCGGCAATCTTGATTCCAGCCTGTGCTTCATCAAGCCCAGCATTTCACATGATGTGCTGTGCATATAAGTTAATAAGCAGGGTGACAATATACAGCCTTGACATTTTCCTTTCCTGATTTGGAACCAGTCTGTTGTTCCATGTCCAGTTCTAACCTTTGATTCTTGGCCTGCATACAGATTTCTCAGGAAGCAGATAAGGTGTTCTGGTATTCACTCTCTTCAAGAATTTTCCACAGTTTGTTGTGATCCACACAGTCAAAGTCTTTGGCGTAGTCAATAAAGCAGAAGTAGGTGTTTTTCTGGAACTCTCTGCTTTTTTAATTATCCAATGGATGTTAGCAATTTGACCTCTGCTTCCTCTGCCTTTTCTAAATCCTGCGTGAACATCTGGAACTTCTCAGTTCATGTACTGTTGAAGCCTGGCTTGGAGAATTTTGAGCATTACTTTGCTAGCATGTGAAATGAGTGCAATTGTGCGGTAGTTTGAACATTCTCTGGCATTGACTTTCTTTGGGATTGGAGTGAAAGCTGACCATTTCTAGTCCTGTGGCCACTGCTGAATTTTCCAAATTCAGGTATGACCTAAACTAAATCACTTACTATCCCTTACAGTGGAAGTGACAAATTCAAGGATTAGATCTGATAGGGTGCCTGAAGAACTATGGATGGAGATTTGTGACATTGTACAGGAGGCAGTGATCAAAACCACACTCGAGAAAAAGAAATTCAAAAAGGCAAAATGGTTGTCTGCTGAGGCCTTACAAATAGTTGAGAAAAGAAGAGAACCTAAAGGCAAAGCAGAAAAGGAAATATATATACCCATTTGAATGCAGAGTTCCAAAGAATAACACAGAGAGATAAGAAAGCCTTCCTCAGTGATCATGCAAAGAAATAGAGGAAAACAATAGAATGGGAAAGACCAGAGATCTCTTCAAGAAAATGAGATATCAAGGGAATATTTCATGTAAAGATGGGCACAATGAAGGACTGAAATGGTATGGACCTAAAGGAAGAAGATATTAAGAAGAGGTGGCCACTGTACACAGAAAACTATACAAAAAAGATCTTCATGATCCAGATAACCACGATGGTGTGATCACTCACCTACAGCCAGACATCCTGAAATGAGAAGTCAGGGGGGCCTTAGGAAGCATCACTATGAACAAAATTAGTGGAGGTGTTATAATTGAAGTTGAACTATTTCAAATCCTAAAAGATGTTGCTATGAAAGTGCTGTACTCAGTATGCCAGCAAATTTGAAACACCACATTAATACTTATTTTGTATTTATATGAATGCTTATTTGGGGACATAGTTATTCACTAACAATGGCAATATTCAATTGTACTCTTTTAAAACACTAGAAGAGTAGATTATTTATTGAAGGAGAACCATATTATACTTGGGTTTTCATGTTCCATTTATCCCTTTGTTTAGTCAAGAGACCCTTTACTCATGTACTGAGTCTTTAGTATCTTTGTAGCTTTGTAGTTTATACAACACCAAACAGTGCCTTGTGTGCTTTGTATTGTTCTTAGTTGCTCAGTCATGTCTGACTCTGCAAATCCGAGGACTATAGCCTGCCAGGCTCCTCTGTCCTTGGGATTCTCCAGGCAACAATGCTAGAGGGGATTGCCATGCCCTCCTCCAGGGGATCTTCCCAACCCAGGGATCGAACCCATGTCTTCCACATTGCAGGCAGATTCTTTTCTGTCTGAGCCACCAGGGAAGCCCAAACAGTGCCTTATTAAGCCTTAAATATGTGTTGAGGCTTAAGCCTAGTCATATTATGACTGGACTTCTGCAAGGCTGCAATCCAAGTATTGACTTTGCCATCTGTCTGGATGAAGTCTTTGTTTTCTTCTGGTTCCTCTGGAAGTTTCTCTCATTTCCTTTGCCATGTTGATCTCAGAACATGTCACAACCTTTTTTAAATACATCTCTAGCATGTGACACAACTCCAAAGAATTACCTAAACCATTGATCCCTTTGGGGCATACTGAGTTGTTTACTACTAACAGAGAATTGACAGTAGTACTTCTGCAGGAGCATGGAGATGCTCAATGTGGTGGTGGTTGTAGTAGAGGATAATTGTTACTATCTATTTCATGTTTAGAAACACAATGGATTTATCTAGAATATTGTGGCAGACACTGTTGCTTTTCTACTCCAAAAACATTTCTGATCACATCTCTTATACTACTTCCCTCTATATCACCTAGAAAGCCATAGAGTCATTTTCCCAGTCCCCTTGCAGCTAACTGTGGGCAAATGGCTCAGTTTTTGCACACAATAAATAAGTAGATAAGTTTGGGGATGGAAGTGCTTTGGGGAAAGTTACTACTTTTTTATTTTTTTTAATTAAAACAAAGCCATACCTGGTATATTCCTTCTCTCTTCTCTAGCTTAAAGGCAAAACCCATCTTGCAACATTGCTGAATATCTAAGAAAATCAGAGAAATGTCAGAAGTAATGCTTTTGAGCAGCTGAAAAGATGGCAGTATATATAGCAGTATATATAGTATTTAGATAGTCATGGATAAAATAACTGATAAATGTTGACCTTTAAATTGTTAAAGAGGTCTGCTATACAAATTCCCAGTAGGTGACTTCTGTTTTCCAGTGTTTCTCTGTTTTTTTTCAGTCTTTTATTTTTTATTTTATTTTTTTTTACTTTACAATATTGTATTGGTTTTGCCATACATCAACATGAATCCACCACAGGTATACATGTGTTCCCCATCCTGAACCCCCCACCCTCTTCCCTCCCTGTACCATCCCTCTGGGTCATCTCAGTGCACCAGCTCCAAGCATCCAGTATCATGCATAGAACAGAACAATCTTTTGGACTCTGTGGGAGAGGGCGAGGGTGGGATGATTTGGGAAAAGGGCATTGAAACATGTATAATATCATATATGAAATGAATCTCCAGTGTTTGTTAAACTTTACTGTCTATTTGCATCACCTGGGGATCTTGGCCAAATACACGTTCTGATTCTGTAGGACTGGCGTGGGAAATGATATTCTACATTTCTCACAAGCTCCCAGGTGATGACAGTACTAGGGGTCCACAGACTATACTGTGAGTCATGAGTTCTATAGCCCTCATTTTTTCCTGCTATCTGATTTCTATTCATTACAATAAAAAAGCTACCACTCATCTCATGGAAGACAAGGGCTTGGTCTTTTAAAATCATTGCTGTACCCTCATTGTCCACCTTATTTTCTTGTAAGTAATGAATGTTGCGTAAGTGCTTGTTTAAGGAATACATGTGGGTTGTCAATACAAAAATGAACTGTTCCCTTATTGGGAACTTGAGCTTATGGGTTCAGAAGATAGTGGGAGCTGACTAAATGGAAGGGCTGTGTGAAAAAGCTCTATGCAAATATTTAGGAGAATTACGTGGAGAGATATTAACTCAAGGGAGGGTTTTTTAAGGTGAGGATTTACAGCATGTTTATACTCTGATGGGAAGGATTCCTTATAGCAGAAAACTCATAGTACAGAAGTAAAAGGAACTTGCTAAAATATATCGGTGTCATGCTGAAGAGATTAGATAGGTTGTAGCAATCAAGTTACTACAGTGTAACTACACTGTCAGACTTTATATTTTGGGGCTCCAAAATCACTGCAGATGGTGATTGCAGCCATGAAATTAAAAGACACTTACTCCTTGGAAGGAAAGTTATGACCAACCTAGATAGCATATTCAAAAGCAGAGATATTACTTTGCCAATGAAGGTCCATCTAGTCAAGGCTATGGTTTTTCCAGTGGTCATGTATGGATGTGAGTTGGACTGTGAAGAAAGCTGAGTGCCGAATTGATGCTTTTGAACTGTGGTGCTGGAGAAGTCTCTTGTGTGTCTCTTGGACTGCAAGGAGATCCAGCCAGTCGGTCCTAAAGGAGACCAGTCCTGGGTGTTCATTGGAAAGACTGATGCTGAGGCTGAAACTACAATACTTTGGCCATGATACGAAGAGTTGACTTATTGGAAAAGACCCTGATTCTGAGAGGAACTGGGGGCAGGAGGAGATGGGGATGACAGAGGATGAGATGGCTGGATGGCATCACCAGCTCGATGCACATGAGTTTGGGTGAACTTCGGGAGTTGGTGATGGACAGGGAGGCCTGGCATTCTAAGATTCATGGGGTGACAAAAAGTCGGACATGACTGAGTGACTGAACTGAACTGAACTGAACTGATTAACCAAGTAGAGAAAAATGTTTAAAAGCAAGCATATTTCACTGATAGAAATTGGAGTGAAAATCAGTATGTACATATAGATGTTAATACAAGTAGTTTGTTGTGATGGGAATGTATTTAAATTCTTTTAATTTCTTCAAGGTTTTCTATGAGTGAAGATGCATGATCAGTTGTTTAGAGGAAAGAAGGGACTGATATTTTTAATAAGAAGATAATATGAGTTAAAATTAAGATAAATAGGCATAAATGGGGGGAAATGTGATACACAATTTCTCCCACTATTAAGATCATTATTGATTTTTTTGCCTAGTTTTTATACATTTTTCTCTTTGTCTAAGTGGTTATCAAATTCAGTCAGACTGTAATATGAGTGACCAATATTTGAATTTCTACTATAGGAGGAACAAATCATTTGTAGGTAGCATATTGTTCATTAAATATTACATTTTTCTTTTGCAAAATTAGGTCATATTCTAAAAAGTTTTGTATATATCAGTTATATGCTTAGAGTGCTTTGAGTAGCATAGGATAAAGATATAGTTTTAAAATATATTCCACATAAAGTCATTTTTTTCCTTATTCCATTCTGTTCCATTTGTTGTAAGTTTCATTCATGTCACAGTTTTAATTGGAAGCTATTTTAGTTTGTTAGGACTGAAATGACAAATACCACAGACTAAGTGACTTAACAAAAATTTATTTCTTACAACTCCAGAAGGTAGAAATCTGAGATCAAGGTTTGGCTTCTTCTGAGGCCTCTTTCCTTGATGCACAGATGGCTGTCTTATCCTTCTATCATTACATGGTGCTTTCTGTTTGTGTGTCTGTGCTAGTCTCCTCTTCTTATAAGGACACCAGGTGTATTGGATTAGGGCCCATACTAAAAAGCTGAATTTAACTTATTCTTAAAAAAATCTTGTTTCCAAATACAGTCATCCTAAGGTACTGGGATTGTTGTTGTTGCTTAGTCACTAAGTCATGTTCAACTCTTTGTGACCCCATGGACCATAGCTCGCCAAGCTCCTGTGTCTATGGGATTTCACAGGCAAGTTTACTGAAGTAGGTTGCCATTTCCTTCTCCAGGGGATCTTCCCAACCCAGAGACTGATCCCAAGTCTCCTGCATTAGCAGGTGGGTTCCCCATCACTGAGCCACCCGGGGGGTTCTGTATTAAATATATGAATTTGACACGTACTCAACTGACACACAGAAACAATGAGAAAACTAAATGGGACACAGTGTATGTGTGTTTGTGTGCATGTGGAAGGCTGTTTTCCACAGCTTCCTAACAGCAACTTGTAAAGCATGTCCTATTGTTTATTTGGATATGCATCATCCTAATGATGTGCATCTTATTTCAAACCTAAAATTAATAGAGATCTGAAAATGTGGAATATATGCTGGTAAGAGTAAATTAAAAAAATTGTAAATTCCCAACGTGTAACATGGTGCAGGGAAAGAGAACATTTGATAGATATTTTTTACTTTAAGTAGTTATTCCACTTAATTTTTTAGTTATTGCAAATGATTCTATTTTATAAAATGGTCTGCTAAAATTGCTTTCAGTTAGTAAGTTATTACAGTGAGCTTGTTGATTTTGTTTTCGTCCCATCTAAGGAAGCGTTCATTCTCCTGTATCAACATTCAGACCATCTAAATTGCAAAGCTTGCTCTAATGTTTTTTAAGTCACCTCTTCTGATTGATTAAGTCCTTAGCACTATCACTATTTACAGTTACCAGGCAGACAATGGAAATTAAAGCTTTTCAAATAAAAAACTTTTGTGGCCTCAGGGAAGTGTGAGCCATAGAGACAATAATACAAATCAACAAAATGAGTGCTTAGATTGATACTGTGTTAATATTTGTTTCAAAAAGAGCTATTCTGAGAAAGGAAAAGGAAACTAGCATTCTTATATATGGAATATAATTAGGGAAATCAAATACTTCAAGTTTTCCATTCCCTCATTATTTACATTATTTTGTAGCAGTAATTCATTATACACACTCATAAATAAAAATACATTTTTCAACAATGAATAAGAAAAATTTGGATTGTTTACCATTTAATATCATCTCATATTTATGTCATGAAGTTAGTCATTCTCTCTGAAGCTTAAATTCAATCCTTCACTTTTGGCATTTTCCTCATTTATAACTGTGGCACCAAATATTTCTCATAAATAGCATTCAGAACTCTTGGTGTTTTTCACTTATAGTCTAATTATCTCACTATAAGAGATTCTTTGAGAGCAGTGGCCATGGCTATAATATTGATACTTAAATTCAAACCTAACAAATTGAATGCCCAGTGAAGACTTGTTAAATGGCAGAATTCTCTCAGACCAGTAGGATTCTAATGCTAAATTGGTATTTTCATCATAAATCTTAATTCATCAATTATTAGATTAGTACTTGAGTTAATTATTTCCAAAGGTGTCTAATTTAGCTTCCCAAGAAAGCTTACAAGTTTATGTATCAGTACATGATTAATATGTAACATATTTACTCTGCATTTTAAAATTCATACATGTTTTGAAGGAGCATAGCAGCATACTAAAGGAGTGAGGTAGGAAAGCAGCCACTGTAGTATGTCAGGGGAGTATAATCTGTGGACCTTTTAAAAGCAATAAACCTACTAATTTGAGTTTACTTTTCATTATCACCATATTTATTGATTCTAAACAGTGTCAGTAATAAAATGTTCACTCTCACAGCTCCTGCCTTGGAAAATTACTAAGGAAAAAATCTATAGACATTAATTATTTTATAGTTCCTTTGTAGCATCTTACTTGCATCACATTCCTGAAGGAAAGTGTGAACTTTCCATAAGGAACAAATATTCATAAACTAAAGTTATGAACAGTTAGGAGACTATGGCAAGACAAAATATTGAATGAGTAAGTAATCAATAAATAGCAATTTTGTAATAAGTTATTTTTTCAAATTTACAATGCAGGTAAAAGTACAATTAAAAAATAGTATATGTAATCTGATGACTTGTTAAAATTATTAGAACATATAAATAAAACCAGTATATCTGAGTTTGAGTATGCTCTGAGAGTTGGTGATGAACAGGGAAGCCTGGGGTGCTGCAGTCCATAGGGTCGCAAAGAGACATGACTGAGCAACTGAACTGAACTGATACTTCTTTACAGTTTTCTACTTTACTATTTATCTTTGATTATTATTTTTATTCAGTGGTTAGTGGGTGGATGCTTTTTGTAGTTTGAAAAATGTTTTATTAAAAATAACATAAATATCAAAGTACAAATACAAAGCATTATTAATTCTATACAACACTAGCTTTAAAAGCCAATGAACTGGTCTATATATATATATATAGAGAGAGAGTTATCTTTTTTATTGACAATAATCTATTTTTTTAATTTTTAATTTTTATTTTTTTAACACCAAAAAATTTTGTATTGGGGTATAAACAATTAACAATGTTGTGGTAGTTTCAGGTGAAAAGCAAAGGGACTCAGCCATACATACACATGTATCTGTTCTCCCTCAAATCCCCCTTCCATCCAGGCTGGCACTCTGCTCAGTGTTATCGGCTATTTTTATATCAACTGAATACTTTCCTGTATGTTTTACCAGTTTTAGCTATGATTATTTTCATTTTTCATACATACTCTCATAGCACTCAACTGATGGGCACCCTCATCAAACGGATTTATTACATTTCTGTATGTACTTGTCTGATTCCTCACTTAGCCATAAATGCCTCTAGGGTATATCTGCATCTGTCTTGGGGACTGACACAGGGCAATGCATATGTTGAATAAATATTTACTGAATCATTGTTGAAAAAAAAAGTTGAACTCTCATAGGAAAAGCAGAAAATAGGATAATAAAACTAAAGAAAATGAAAATTCCAAAATCTCTGACTAGAAGAAAACACTCTTTTTATGCGTGTCAGTGTGTATTCATCAGATGTTATATTTATGTGTATGTTATAAAAAGATTCAGAGTATGGATACTGTTTTATAAATTGTGTTTAAATCTTTAACATACTGTTTTTCCATTGTTACTCCACAAATTCTGCAAAAGTCACAGTCAACACATACATGTTATTCTATTGTAAACATAAAATTTATGCATTAAACTCATTAAAATATTATTTGCTATTATAAACAATAATATTCTACGATAATTATATTTATAAACAAATTTCTCTACCAATTTTTACTGATTATTTAGTATAAAATTTTATTGGTGACTTTTCATAGCAAAGGGTATGTATGAGGCCATTTTATGTAAGAAATTTTATGGTCGCCTCACACATATAGGTACCTAATTCCCATAAGATTATCAAGGGTCTGTGAAAATAATTAAATCAAAAAGGGAAAAGTGAGTTAGTTTTAAAAATGTTTAAAGAAACAAAATAAAAATGAATAATTACCTTAAAGGTAGCATTATTAATTTAATAAAATGACTACATTTAATATTGCTAAAATTTAATATTGTAGATGCACTTTTTAACTAAAAGTTTCTTACTTCATAATAAAGTTTAAGTAGGCGTAATAGTTACATTCCACACAGGCGAGTAAGTTTAATAGTAACATTTTAAGATTATTCAAGTATTTATAGCAGAAGTATTATCATTAAACTAAACATGGTTGCATTTTTATATATTTGATGTAGAGTAGGATCTCTAAAAGTAAGGCACATTATGATCTATAGAATTTTTTCTTAATTTAGTCAATTAAAGTTTGGTGGACTTTCAATGTGATAATTTTCACTGTACAGCAAAGTGATTCAGTTATACATCTATACATTCTTTTTCATATTCTCTTTCATTATGGTTTATCATGGTACATTGAATATAGTTCCCTGTAATATACAATAAGACCTTATTTACTCAAGTTCCATGAAGTTTTAAAAGTGGCCCAGGGTATGTAAGGGCTTCCTTGGTGGCACAGTGGTAAAAAATCCACCAGCCAATGCTGCAGGTGTAAGAGACACAGGTTTGATCCCTGGGTTGGGAAGATCCCATGAACTAGGAAATGGCAACCTGCTCCAGGATTCTTGTGTGAAAAATTCCAAGGCCAGAGGAGCCTGGCAGGCTATAGTCCATAGGGTCACAGTGTAGGACAAAAAAAAAAAAAAAGAAAACTGTAGGACAAAACTGAACAACTGTGCAAATGCACACACACACACACACACGCACACAGGGTATGTTGATTTTTAAGAGGATGATATATATTATTATCAGAAGGTTGTACTGAATTATAAAAATTTTTTAAAAATTGTCATGCAAATCAATGGAATGAATTTTGGGGTTTAGATCCAGACCTCACTTCAGTTTCCTAAGAGAAATCTGATGTTGACCTCTATCCCAAAGAACAATACTGTTTTAAGAAATTTTACTGTTGATAATGAAGCAACACATTATCCTTCAGAGAGAAGGTGACAGTTCATTTAAAATAGGAACACTTCATTTCACTGCTTTATTGAAATGGGTCCCTCTCCCTCCCAAGCCATCATGTGCAACTTCATATAATAAAGGGAATAAAAACATAAGTGGGATGGGGACAGAAACTTTAGTTTGTCAAGATGATGTATCCCATGGCAATTTTGTTTTTCCTTGTGATGAGAACTAAGGATTTACTCTCTTAAAAACCTTCATATATGACATACAGCAGTGTTCATCATATTTCTCATATTGCACATTATATCCATGGGTTTCCCTGGTGGCTCAGCAGCAAATAATCTACCTGCAATCAGGAGCCACAGGAGATGTGGATTCAATCCCTGGCTCAGGAAGATCCCCTGGAGTAGGGCATGGAAACCCACTTCAGTATTCTTGCCTGGAGAATCCCATGGAAGGAGCAGCCTGGTAGACTAACAGTCTTTGGGGTTGCAAAGAGTCGGACATGACTGAGCTGCTAAGCATGCATTGACACTACATCCCTAGTCCTTATTTATCTTACAGCTGGAATTCTATATTCCTGACCACCTTCATCCAATTCTCCCTTCTCCAACACACTACCTATTCAGTTCAGTTCAGTTCAGTTCAATTCAGTCGCTCAGTCATGTCAGACTATTTGCAACTCCATGAACCACAGTACGCCAGTCCTCCCTGTCCATCAACAACTTCCGGAGTCCACCCAAACCCATGTCCATTGAGACGATGATGCCATCCAACCATCTCATCCTCTGTCGTACCCTTTTCCTCCTGCCCTCAATCTTTCCCAGCATCAGGGTCTTTTCAAATGAGTCAGCCCTTTGCATCAGGTGGCCAAAGTATTAGAGTTTCAGCTTCAACATCGGTCCCTCCAATGAACACCCAGGCCTGATCTCCTTTAGGATGGACTGGTTGGATCTCCTTGTAGTCCAAGGGACATTCAAGAGGCTTATCCAACACTACAGTTCAAAAGAATCAATTCTTTGGTGCTCAGCTTTCTTTATAGTCCAACTCTCACGTCCATACATGACCACAGGAAAAACCATAGACTTGACTAGATGGACCTTTGTTGGCAAATTAATGTCTCTGTTTTTAATATGTTGTCTATGCTGGTCATAACTTTCCTTCCAAGGAGGAAGTGTTTTTTAATTTCATGGCTGCAATTACCATCCACAGTGATTTTGGAGCCGAGAAAAATAAAGTCTGACACTGTTTCCACTGTTTCCCCATCTATTTGTCATGAAGTGATGGGAACAGATGCCATGATCTTAGTTTTCTGAATGTTGAGCTTTAAGCCAACTTTTTCACTCTCTTCTTTCACTTTTATCAAGAGGCTCTTTAGTTCTTCTTCACTTTCTTCCATAAGGGTGGTGACATCTGCATATCTGAGGTTATTGATATTTCTCCCGGCAATCTTAATTCCAGCTTGTGCTTCTTCCAGCCCAGTGTTTCTCATGATGTACTCTGCATATGAGTTAAATAAGCAGAGTGACAATATACAGCCCTGACAATATACTTCTTTTCTTATCTGGAACCAGTCTGTCATTCCATGTCCAGTTCTAACTGTTGCTTCCTGACCTGTATACAGGTTTCCCAAGAGGCAGGTCAGGTGGTCTGGTATTCCCATCTCTTTCAGAATTTTCCACAGTTTATTGTGATCCATAGAGTCAAAGGCTTTGGCATAGACAAAAAGGCAGAAATAGTTGTTTTTCTGGAATTCTCTTGCTTTTTCCAAGATCCAGCAGATGTTAGTAATGTGATCTCTCTTTCCTCTGCCTTTTCTAAACCCAGCTTAAACATCTGGAAGTTTATGGTTCCCATATTGCTGAAGCTTGGCTTGGAGAATTTTGAGCATTATTTTACTAGCATGTGAGATGAGTAGTATTGTGTGGTAGTTTGAGCATTTTTTGGCATTACCTTTCTTTGGGATTGAAAAGAAAACTGACTTTTCCAGTCCTGTGGCCACTGCTGAGTTTTCCAAATTTGCTGGCATACTGAGTGCAACTCTTTCACAGAATCATCTTTCAGAATTTGAAATAGCTCAACTGAAATTCCATCACCTCCACTAGCTTTGTTCGTTTTGATGCTTCCTAAGGCCAACCTGACTTCAGATTCCAGGATGTCCAGCTCTACGTGAGTGGGAGTGATCACGCCTTCATGATTATCTGGGTTATGAAGATCTTTTTTGTGCAGTTCTTCTGTGTATTCTTGCCACCTCTTCTTAATATTTTCTGCTTCTGTTAGGTCCATACAATTTCTGTTCTTTATCTATCCCATCTTTGCATGAAATGTTCCCTTGGTGTCTCCAATTTTCTTAAAGACATCTCTAGTCTTTCCCATTCTGTTGTTTTCCTCTATTTCTTTGCATTGATTGCTGAGGAAGCCTTTCTTATCTCTCCTTGCTATTCTTGGAACTCTGCATTCAGATGCTTATATCTTTCCTTTTCTCCTTTGCTTTTCACTTCTCTTCTCTTCACAGCTATTTGTAAGGCTTCTCCAGACAGCCATTTTACTTTTTTGCATTTCTTTTCCATGGGGATGGTCTTGATCTCTGTCTCCTGTACAATGTCATGAACCTCTGTCCATAGTTCATCAGGCACTCTATCAGATCTAGTCCCTTAAATCTATTTCTCACTCCACTGTATAGTCATAAACTATTTGATTTAAGTCATACCTGAATGGTCTAGTGGTTTTCCCCACTTTTTTCAATTAAGTCTGAATTTCAATAAGAAGTTCATGATCTCAGCCAAAGTCAGTTCCCTGTCTTGTTTTTGCTGATTGTATAGAGTTTCTCCATCTTTGGCTGCAAAGGATATAATCAATCTGATTTCGGTGTTGACCATCTGGTGATGTCCATGTGTAGAGTCTTCTCTTGTGTTGTTGGAAGAGAGTGTTTACTATGACTATGCATTCTCTTGGCAGAACTCTGTTACCTTTTCCTTGTTTCATTCTGTACTCCAAAGTCAAATTTGCCTGTTACTCCAGGTGTTTCTTGACTTCCTACTTTTGCATTCCAATCCCCTATAATGAAAAGGACACCGTTTTCGGGTGTTAGTTCTAGCAGGTCTTGCTATAGTAACCACAAATCCATTTTTCTATGAGGTGTTGGTTTATTTTTGAAGTATAATTAACCTGCAATATTATGTTAGTTTCTATTACAGAGCATACAGATTTAATATTTCTATACATTTCTAAATGATCGTCTTGATAGTCCATTTACCATTTGGCACCATACAAAGTTATTGCATAATTATTGACTTTGTTTCCTATGCTGTACATTTCATACTCATGACTCATTGATTTTGCACCTAGAAATTTATGCCTCTTAATCACCCTCACCTATTTTTCCCTTTGCCTGTTTGTCTTTCTCCATACCAATTTTCAAAGAATGAATGATGTTTTTGATTCAGTGTAGTATATCAAGGATTAGCTTAACACCATCCTACAAATAGCTGGTTAATTTCTCTTACATTTGATTTCTCAGACCTATAAATTGCCTTCTCTTCTCTTCTATCAATGGCAGGTCTGAGGAGATCTGAAAGAAAGATTATGCCAGTATCTACTTTAGGAGCAGAGATATTAAATACCCATCTAGAAATGAAGTAGGGGTGAATGAGGTAAGTGAACTGACAAGAAGGGCAAAGGAATGTACCTATTGAATGGGTGGTAAGGATAAGCTAAAGGGCACATACCAGTTTGCTTTAAACCAACCAGTGACTTTGTTTAACACTTAGTAATGATACTTAAATTCTTTTATTTCACCCTGACTGTGTCTCCAACTTTAGCTTGAACTATTTTAGTGTTCACCATATACTAACATATTTTCTATTTCATGCATCTTTGTCATTATAGAATAGATTCATGGAATTTTATCCCTCACATTTCCTACATAATAAACACTTTCCTATCACCTCTTCCATGAGTTACTTCCCAAAAAAATTACTTAACATTTCTATGTCCATTACTTTGTCCCACTGCATTCAACTTATGTTTCTATCAAAGCATCCAAGTCAGAGTTACTCAGCCTTGGCACTATTCACATTTTGGACAGGATGAAGCTTGTTTGAGAGAACTGTTCTGTTCATTGTAAGACAAGAGATGCATTAAACATCCCTGGTTTCCCACTCTCTAGCATGCCAGTAGCATCCCACCCAATTCTGGCAACAAAATGTGTCTCCAGATGTTGCTAATCACACCCAGTGACAAAATTACCTCTGGTTGAAATCACTGATTTAGATCTATTTTTTTGTATTGCACTTCTTTACTCAGAGGCTTTTCATCCCCTCTGATGATATCTCCTCTTGAGAGTAAACATCACTCTGTCTGACTTATCCCCCACACCTATGGCAGGACCAGACTCTAAGAAAATGCTTAAGTAAAGTATACACTATAAAAAAATGAACTTATCCTTAAATCATATTGGCTGTTGAAAGCTCACAGTTAGATTCTTCCCCAGGAATTGCCCTGACTGAAGGATACCTAAGGATACCCTTTTGCTGGGAGCAGACTGCATCTGTTGATATTTATGTAAAAGGCCAGTCTCCTATGGCTCATTTCAGGTCATGTCTCAGAAGTCATACCAGCACCTGAATTGGCAGGATTAACTGACACCTCTGTCACAGCTGTATCACAGTTTGCTCTCTCTCTGCACAAGTCTGTTTTCCTTATAATTTCACAGAGGCTGTTCTCAGTTACATTCCCTAATAAACCTTCTTTACAGATGTGTAAGAAACCCATCCTGTACAGAAGGTAGCCCCTTGCTTTGAAAACTCACAAAGTCTGATGCCTTTTTTTCCCTTTAAGTATGAAGATGATCAGTGAAAGGAGACGTTAAAAATATGCCATTGACAGTCATATAAATGGAGATGCAAAATACCCTTCTTAGAAATATCATATATTATATTGAGTGTAAGGTATTAGCCTTTTCAATATAGGGAAAAAATCATTAGTGATCAGAAAAAAAAAAAAAAAGACATTTTCCTGTATTTACACTGTAAGTCAAAATACTTCCTTACCTGCTTTAGAGCACAATGTTTACTATGTTAGCTTGAGGTTTTTTTTTTTTTTTTTTTTGCTTCATAATAATTACCCTTTATTCTAATAAAAAAAAAATAGAGAAAGGGAAGGAAACAAAAAAGAAAAGAAAAGAGAAAAAAATTCACCAGCCAAAATTCTTGAGTTTGGCCACAATCTAGCACAGTAAGATATTTAAGGAAATAAAACTAATTTCCGTTTCACAAACATCATTTACATCCATACTACAAACTGTTTTATATCTTAGTCATGATCACAAGTTAGTCACAATGTTGTTTCTAACATAAAATCCAATTCCTGTATTATCTTTATTTCTTTCCCTACTTTTAGAATCATTCCCTGGCAGTCTTAACATGTATAATTTTTCATTCCTTATTCTTAAAAGCTTAAATATATTTTCCTGGAATGAAAAACATTCAATATCTCACAAATGCAAGGCCATAAAATTAAATTTAAAAATGGTATCACAATTTCAAAGCAAATTAAAAAATTAAAGCTGGAAATCATCAAATATAGTGTAACTACATTGTTGGATATTTCAATGATCAACTGTTATATGGATTCATATTTACTATTGTTCAGAGAGTACACATGAAATTAAATGAAAAAGATGGATGAGGCATGACAAATAGAATAAGGAATTAGACATATTTTTGTGCCATTATTATGTAAGGGATTTCATTATCATTTTTTATGGTTTGACCTTCAATCACTTGATTTTGATCCTATACTACTTCTAGACAGTTTCTGCTGCAACAAACCAATTCAACTTCAGACATAATGAGTTGTGCCTTTCTTAATTATGATCACCTGCTATCAAGGATGTCAAAACAAATGAGAAATAGATTAAAGAGAAAATTTGGTGGCAACACCCATGTTTAACACTTGAAACTGTATTTATATAGACAAGAGTTTATTTCTCTTTAAATTTTGGTTTTCAATGAGTTATCCAGGAAGAATGATAAAATTGTCCCTTGCTGTCCATAGATGCGGAACCCATAGATATCAAGAGCCGAGTATCCTATGCCATTTTACATGAAGGACTTGAGCATCCACGGATTTTGATACCCACTGGAGTCCTGAAATCAATCTCCCATAGATGCTGAGGGACTACTGTGGAGGTATATGTATTTGGGCTTCTTGGAGAGAAGCGAGCACTTAGTCTTTCTCTTCCATCCAGAAAGTAATGTTTTGTACTAACCCGTACCTTGATCCTCTAAAGGACCCCCCACCACACTCAAACACACACACACACACACACACACACACACACACAGCACTTGCTGCTAGGTGTGGTAATAGTTCAATAGGTTTCCATTGCTATTAAAAAAAAAATCCAAATAGACTTAAATTCTTTGTTCTCCATTAAGATATACATTTCTCCTGGTTTCTCACACTGTTTAGCACATTCTTTCTTTTGCCACTTCCCTCACACTTTCTTCTCTCTCACACATATGTCCCCTTTTTATTCTTCTCTCTGCCTCTTCCCTCTTCCTCAGTTGCTCCCATGTTCTCACAGCCTCTCAATCTCTCTCTCTCTCTCACACTCCCACTTCCTGGCACTCTCACTCACTCCCACATCCTTAACTCTTCTCTGTGCTCATGCACACTTTCTGTTTCTTGTTTATACCCCTCCTTCTCATTCTCTTCCACATCCTCTCCTATTTTTAAAATAGCATCCTCTTAACTGCTCTCTTTCTCTTACCTCTCTGATTCCCTCTCCTTCAGTATTTCTCACTCCTCAGACTTTCCAAAATTTCACTTTCACTGTCTTTTGCTCTTATATCTTCTCTTGAACTCTTGTTTACACTCTCACACCCTATCTTCTCTCTCTCCTCTACACTCTCACTATTCTCTCTTTTCCTTGGTCCCTCCCAACCCTACCCTTTCATACAAAACAAAGAAGAAATTGATAGATACTTGCCTCCTCTTGCAAGATCCCAGTCAGCATTTATTCACTGAAAACACAGAATGTTTGGTTTCTTCTAGCAAACTGGTAATGACAATACATTCAGGAGGAAGAAAGGCCTTTCTTAGGGCTTGCACACTTTAACTTAGCTTATGAAAATCTATCTTGGAACATAAGACACACTCAAGCTGGTAATGAAGTAATGATAGTTTTCACAATTTGTCTTTATTGTTTGTTTATACAGTGTATAATTCTCCTATGACCCACAGTGATTTAAATATATATTATATATGTAATTATATATATGTTGGTCATCATTCAGTTGCTAAGTCATGTTCAACTCCTTGTAACCCCATGGACTGCAGCACGCCAGGATTCCCTTCACTAACTCCCAAAATTTGCTAAAGCTCATGTCCATCGGGTCAGTGATGCCATCCAACCATCTCATTCCCTGTCACCCCCTTCTCTTCCTGCCTTCTATCTTTCCTAGTGTCAGGGTCTTTTCCAATTAGTTGGCTCTTTGCAATATTTGGCCAAAGTATTGGAGCTTCAGCCTCAATATCAGTCTTTTGCTCTTATATCTTCTCTTGAACTCTTGTTTACACTCTCACACCCTATCTTCTCTCTCTCCTCTACACTCTCACTATTCTCTCTTTTCCTTGGTCCCTCCCAACCCTACCCTTTCATACAAAACAAAGAAGAAATTGAACATTCAAGATCGATTTCCTTTAGGATTGACTGGCTTGATCTCTTTGTTGTCAAAGGATCTCTCAAGAGTCTTCTTCAAAACCTCAATTCAAAAGCATCAATTCTTTGGCGCTCAGCTTTCTTTACAGTCCAGCTCTCACATCCATACATGACTACTGGAAAAACCATCACTTTAATTATACGGATCTTAGTCAGCAAAGTGATGTCTCTGCTTTTTAATACAACGTCTAGGTTTGTCAGAGCTTTTCTTCCAAGGAGCAAGTGTCTTTTAATTCCATGGCTGCAGTCATCATCTGCAGTGATTTTGGAGCCCAAGAAAATAAAATCTGTCACTGTTTCCCTTGTTTCCCCTTCTATTTACCTTGAAGTGATGGGGCCGGATACCATAATCTTGATTTTTTGAATGTTGAGTTTTAAGTTAGCTTTTTCACTCTTCTCTTTCACTTTCATTAAGAGGCTCCTCAATTCTTCTTCGCTTTCTGCCATAAGGGTGGTGTCATCTCTGTATCTGATGTTATTCATATTTTGTTCTTCTTTGCTTAGGCTCTTTTGCTCCTCTTTGCTTAGTATATACAAGGTATACAAATATATATGTTTACATATTTTAAATCTAGGAAAAATATGTAAAAGAAAACATTTGAATCTGCCATTTGATTGTCCTGATTTTAATATACATTTTGCAAAAGAAGGTAAACATCAAGAAACACTAGGGTCTATAGAAAAGAAAAGGGTATGTTTCTATTTATTGATGTATCAAATAGCAATAAAAGAACAGAAACTTAACCTTTGATAACCGGAGGAAAAGAAAAAAAAAACATATATGAAAATAAAGACAAAAAATTTCCATTTAAAAAATAGAAGAGAATAGTTTCAAAGCTAATGGTTTTATTACTTACTTTGGAAAGTGTTAATCGCTCAATCGTGTCTCACTCTTTGCTACCCCATGGACTGTAGCCCACTGGGCTCCTCTGTCCATGGGATTCTCCAGGCAAACATACTGGAGTGGTAGCCATTCCCTTCTCCAGAGAATCTTCCCAACCCAGGGATCAAATACAGGTCTCTTGAATTGCAGGCAAATATTTTACCATCTGAGCCACAGGTATGTCCATTACTTATAGTAGGAGAACTGGTTCTAAAATATTAGCTAATGGTATAGTCCTAGAATCCTTTGGAGGAGCAAGATGGTGGAGGAGTAGGAGGACATGGAATACATCTTTTTTCACGGATACATAGGGAATACACCTTCAGACACAGAAGTGCATACAGAACATCAGCTGAGAGCAGACAGGAGTACCTGACCATCAGAAAAGAATATATAGACCCACAAAAAATTCAGTAGGATGAAGGAACCAGGGGGAAAGCTGGGAGTGTTAATAGGACTGGACCTGCCCTCTGTGGGTGGGGGAACTGAAGCAGGTGTCCGATCCCCACACTGGGATTATCTGAGTCAGAGGAGAAACATTTAAGGCCAAGAGGGGAACAGGTGATCTATAGCAGCCTAAATGGAATGAGAATCAGACAGTCCTTGCCCCAGCCATACATACCTTAGACAATACAGTGGCTGGGAGCTGAAGTTTAGGGATTGTGGAGCAACCCTAGGGTGAGGGAGGCTGTTGACTGCGAAAAGACAGATTGAGGGGATGTGAGTGAGGAGATTGCGGTGAGAAATGCCTGTGGAGGAAAGCTCTGCAGCCATGGAAACAAAGGGATACTGCTGAGTCATGCATAGGGGGTGGAACCATCACCATAGGCTCTCTCCCCCCACATGCCAGCATTGGCAGTTGAACAATAGAGAGGATGGCTCATCAAAAGTCTGACACACTGAACTCCAGAGTAGAACCGCACCCAGGGTGCTCCTTTAAGTTCCTGATGAGCCAAACTACAGAGTAGGGCCCCACCCAGGGTGCCCCTTTAAGTGCCTGATGCACTGATCTACAGAATAGGACCCTAGGCAAGGAAGCCCTCTAAGTGCCTGAATGGGTGAAGTTATGGAGAAAGACTGGCCAAGGAGGCCTTCTGATTGCCAGCTGCAAGAAGCTGGAAAAAAGACTCTGATAGGGCCATAACTCCTGCAGGAGAGGCAGTCCATGTCCCTGCACGTGTGGTGCCACCAGGGCCTCTGTAAGCCAAGAAGCTGCATTACCTTCACGTTCAAATCCCACTGGGGCAGAGTTGCCACAGGCAAAAAATGTCTTTCACCTATACACACAGGGTCACTTCAGTAGTGTCTGACTCATTGCAACCCTGTGGACTTTGGCCTGCCAGGCTTCTCTGTCAGGGAGGCGGGTTCTCCAGGCAAGAATACTGGAGCATATTGGCCAATGCTAGTTGCCATATCCTTCCTGAGCACTATATTTCCTGCTGCCTTTGCCACCAACTCCCCTGAGTACCTGGTGCTGCCAGAACCCCTGCAACTCAAGCAGCTGCACCACCTCCACACCTGGTCCTCACAGGGGCAAACCCAAGTCTTCCAGGGCAGCCTCAGAAATAACCCCCAGTGGATGACCCATATCCAGAGGTGGAAATAAAATAATTGAAACCCAGGTGCAGTGTGACTAAGGAAGAAGACCCAAAACCCTCTCACCAGCTGTACCACTGCAGAGTAAATCCACATGATCAATTAGGCAGACTCTGTGTTTGTGGAATATATAAAAGGTCATTGAGAGTTCCCACAAAAGAAAACACACTAGTTCTGATAACTGCGGACATTGGGGGCAAGAACAGAGTAGAGTAGGTGCAGATTAAAATCTGAACTGCCCTCTCAGTGGGTCCAGAGATCAATATGGTGTTAGAGGGCATCCTAGGGAGGTGAAGTGGACTGTGACCCCCAGTGAGGGAAAGGACACTGACAGCAGTGACTCAAGAAAAAACATTTATTATTATGTTTTGACATGTTCTGTAGATTCTTTTGGAATCTTTCTTTTTTTTTTCTTTTTTACCCTCTCTGTTGCAGTTGTCAGTTTTATTGGCACTCTAAAATCTAACTAAGCTTTGGAGGTTTTTTTTTTTTTTTCTCATTCACATTTTTTATTGTTGTTATAAACCTCTGCCTCTGTATCAGGCTTTTATAGTTCTCCAAAGTTTTTTTTTTTTTTTTTCCCCTCTCTCTCTTTTTTTTAAAATTAATTTTTTAAACGTATTTTTTTCTACATTTATTCCTTTGTTTGCTTTTCCTACTGTTCTTTTCTCCTTGCAGTTAATCTTTAATATATATAAATTTTCTTTATCTATTTCTATTTAACTTTGCATATCTATCTTTTCTTTCTTTCATTTAGTTTCAGCAAATTGTTAGTTTTATTTTCATTGCTTTATACGTCAATTGAAACCTAGCTTTAATTTTGTTTTCCTGTTTGTGCTTTAGTCAGCTTTGTTTTGATAGATATAATTTTAGGTTTCCTTTGTTCACTGGGTCAATCTATTGTATTTTATTTTTCTTGAACTGTTTTGATATTGCTTATGGGTGTGTATGTATATAAATATATATATATATCTGTGTGTATATATTCAGTCACACTTTTTATTGTTGTTATAGACCTCTGGATCTACTTTGGGCTTTTGCAGTTCTGTGGAATGTTTGAAGTTTTGTGGAATTTTCCTATTTTCTCCCCCTTTTTTTCTGCTTCCACTTATTTTTAATCTTTTATCCTTTTTATAATGTTAAGTTTTTATTTTTTAACTGATTATATTTTTCTACATTTATTAATTTGTTTGCCTTTCCTTCTATTCTTTTCCCCTTGCAGTTAATCTTTAATATATATAAATCTTCTTCATCTACCTCTATTTAATTTTGCCTATCTATTCTTTCTTTCCTTTCCTCCTTTCTTTCCTTTGCTCTCAACATATTTGTTAGTTTTGTTTTCACTGCTTTATTCCCCACTTGGCACCTTGCTTTAGTTTTGTTTTCCAGTTTGTGCTTTAGTTGGTTTTGTTCTTAACTAATAAATATAATTTTTAATTTCCTTTGTTCTCTGGGTCAATCTATTATACTTCATTTTTATAGGACTGTTTTGACTTTGTTCATGGTTGTATAAGTATATGTGCATGTTCCATTATTTTAATTATTATTTGCCTGAGTTTTGGAACTGCCATTTGTCTGGGGTTCATCTGTGATTTCTCAGTTTCAGATTTTTGTTTGAATGTCAATTACTGTGATAACAAACTACTTGTGGAATCTTTGTTCCTGACCAGAGATCAAGCCCGGAGCCTTTGGAATGGGAGCACTGACTCCAAAACCCTAGACTACCAAAGAATTAACCCTAGGGGATATCAAATAGTGAGAACTTACAAAGGAAACCACTGCAAAGAAGACCCAGCATCACCCAACCACCAATAGCACCCTGTGAAGGATGCCTCATTTAAGTAAAAAACAAAACACAAACCCAATCATCAGCTTACAGTATTACCACCTCATTCAGCCTGCCCATCAGAGGAAAAACAAACAAATAAACAAAAATTCAGCACAAATCTCACCCTATAAGAAGCTTACACAAACAACCAGACCAAACTTCCAGGGCAGAAACCAAAAGGAAGAAATAATTCAGCCTTGAAGCCTGGAAAAAGGAGACCTCAAACACAATAAGTTTAAAAAAGAAATAAATAATGAGAGAATTTATTTATAATAAATAAATAAAAGCAGAGAAAGACTACACAGATGAAGGAACAGACCAGAAACATGAAAGTCCAAAAAATGAAGAGGAAATAGAGAAACTACCTAAACAAAGAATTCAGAATAATGATAGTAAAGATGATCAAAAACCTTGAAAACAAAATGGAAAAAAAATGCAAAAATCAATTTAAAAAGACCTAGAAGAATTAAAGAATAAACATACCGAGACGAACAACAAAATTACCAACATTAAAAATACTCTAGAAGGAATCAATAGCAGAATACCTGAAGCAGAAGAACGAATCAGTGAGCTGGAAGTTAAAACAGTGGAAATAACCCTGAAGAGCAGAATAAAGTAAAAAGAATGAAAAGAACTGAGGATAATCTCAGAGACCTTTGGGACAATATCAAACACACAAAGATTTAAATAATAGGTGTCCCAGAAGAAGAAGAGAAAAAGAAAGGATATCAGAAAATTTTTGAAGAGATTATAGTTGAAAATTTCTCCAACATGGAAAAGGAAATAGTCAATCAAGGCTGAGAGGTGCAAAGAGTCCCATACAAGATAAACCTGAGGAGAAACAGACCAAGACACATACTAACCAAACTAACAAAGACTAAACACAAAGAAAGAATATGAAAAGCAGCCAATGAAAAGCAAGAAGTAATGTACAAGGGAAAACTCATGCTTAACAGCTGATCTTTCAGCAGGAACTTTGCAGGCCAAAAGGGAAAGATAGGATATATTTAAAGTACTGAAAGGGAAAAATCTACAAGCAAGATTACTATACCCAGCAAGGATATCATTCAAAATTGGTGGAGAAATAAAAAGCTGTTCAGACAAGTAAAAGTTAATAGAATTCAGTACAACCAAACCAGCTTTACAAAAAATGTTAGAGATTTGTTTACAAGAAATACAATGGAAGGAAAAGATCTACAAATTTGACCCCAAACAATTGACAAAATGGCAATAGGAACATACATATCAATAATTACTTTATTTTATTTTTTTTTAATTTTAAAATCTTTAATTCTTACATGCGTTCCCAAATATGAACCCCCCTCCCTCCTCCCTCCCCATAACATCTCCCTGGGTCATCCCCATGCACCAGCCCCAAGCATGCTGTATCCTGCGTCAGTCAATAATTACTTTAAATGCAAATGAATTAAATGCTCCAATGAAAAGATGCAGACTAGCTGAATGGATACAAAAATAAGACCCATGAATATGCTGTCTACAAAAAACCCACTTTAGACCTCAAGACGTATATAAACTGAAAATGAGAGGGTAGAAAACTATATTCCATGCAAATGGCAAACAAAAGAAAGCTGGAGTAGTAATCCTCATATCAGACAAAATAGACCTTAAAATAAAGAAGATTACAAAAGATAATGATGATTACAAAACATAATGATCAAGGGATCAATCCAAGAGGAAGACATAACAATTCTAAATATCTATGCACCCAACATAGGAGCACCTCAATACATAAGAGGAGAAATGGACAGCAACACAATAATAGTAGGAGACTTTAACACCCCACTCACTCCAATGGACAGATCATCAAAACAGAAAATTAATAAGGAAACACAAGTTTTAGATGATACATTAGATGAGATGGATCTCATAGATATCTTCACGACATTCCATCCAAATGCAAAAGACACACTTTCTTCTCAAGTGCATATCGAACATTCTCCAGGATAGACTACATCTTGGGTCAAAAGTCAAACCACAGTAAATTTAAGAAAACTGAAATCATATCAAGCATCACTCCAACCACAACACTATAAGACTGCATATCAATTACAAGGAAAAAAAAAAAAAACTTTAAGAAACACAAACACATGGAGGTTAAACAACACGTTTCTAAATAATCAAGAGCTTACTGAAGAAATCAAAAGGGAAGTTAAAACATTTCTAGAAACAAATGACAATGAAATCACAACAACTTAAAACCTATGGGATGCAGCAAAAGCAATTCTAAGAGGGAAGTTTATGGCAATATAATCCTACCTCAAGAAACAAGAAAAACATCAAGTAGCAAACCTAATAGTACACTTAAAAAAACAAGAAAAAAGAACAAAAAACACCCAAAATTAGTAGAAGGAAAGAAATCATAAAGATGTGAGCAGAAAAAGAAATGAAAGAAACAATAGTAAAGATTAATAAAACTAAAACCTTGTTCTATGAGAAGATAAACAAAATTGGCAAACCTTTAGCCAGATTCATCAAGAAAAAAAAAAAAAAAGAGAGAGAGAAGAATCAAATCAACAAAATTAGAAATGAAAAAGAATAGGTTACAACAGACAATGCAGAAATACAAAGGATTATAAGAGACTATTATGAACAACTATATGACAACAAAATTGTTTCCCTGGAAGAAATGGATGAGTTCTTAGAAAAGTTCAATCTTCCAAGACTGAACCAAGAAGAAATAGAAATTATGAACATCCGAATTACAACCACTGAAATTGAAGCTGTGATCATACATCTTACCCCCCCCCCCCAAAAAAAAAAAAAAAAAGCCCAGGATAAGATGCCTTCACAGAAGAATTCTATCAAACATTTAGGGAAGAGCTAATGCCTATCCTTCTAAAATGCTTTCAAAATAGAGCAGAAGAAAGAGCATTTCAATGAGTTCTCCATCACCCTGATACCAAAACCAGAGAAAGACAACACAAACAAAGAAAACTACCAGCCAATATCACTGATGAACATAGATGCAAAAATCCTCAGCAAAAGTTTAGCATAGAAAATTAAACAACACATCAAAAAGCTCATACACCAACCATGGTCAAGTTGGGTTTATACCAAGAATGCCAGGAGTCTTCAATATATATACATCAATCAATGTGATACACCATATTAACAAATGGAAAGATAAAAACAATACAATAATATCAATAGAAGCAGAAAAAGCCTTTGACAAATTTCAGTATCTATGATTAAAATGCTTCAAAAAATGGGCATAAATGAAACCTAACTCTACATAGTAAAGGCCATATATAATAAGCCTACAGCAAACATTATTCTCGATGGTGAAAAACTGAAAGCATTCCCCCTAAGATCAGAAAGAAGACATGGGTATCCACTTTCACCACTATTATTAAACATAGTTCTGTAAGTTCTAGCTACAAAATCAGAAAAGAAAAAGAAAAAAAAAAGATCCAGATCAGAAGGGGGAAGTAAAGCTCTCACTGTTTGCAAATGACATGATACTGTACATAGGAAACCCTAAAGATAGTATCAGGAAATTACTAGAGCTCACCAGTGAATTTAGCAAAGTTGCAGGATACAAAATCAATACACAGAAATCATTTGCATTTCTATATACTAACAATGAAAAATCAGAAAGAGAAATTAAGGAATCAATCCCATTCACCATTTCAACAAAAAGAATTAAATATCTAGGACTAAACTTACAGAAGAACTGTACAAAAAAGATCTTCACAACCCAGATAATCATGATGATGTGATCACTTATCTTGGAATGTGAAGTCAAGTGGGCCTTAGAAAGCATCACTACGAACAAAGCTAGTGGAGGTGATGGAATTCCAGTTGAGCTGTTTCAAATCCTGAAAGATGATGCTGTGAAAGGGCTGCACTCAATATGCCAGCAAATTTGGAAAACTCAGCAGTAGCCATAAGGACTGGAAAAGGTCCGTTTTCATTTCAATTCCAAAGAAAGGAAATGCAAAAGAATGCTCAATCTACCGCACAATTGCACTCATCTCACACGCTAGTAAAGTAATGCTTAAAATTCTCCAAGCCAGGCTTCAGCAATACGTGAACCATGAACTCCCTGATATTCAAGGTGGTTTTAGAAAAGGCAGAGGAACCAGAGATCAAATTGCCAACATCTGCTGGATCATGGAAAAAGCAAGAGAGTTCCAGAAAAACATCTATTTCTGCTTTATTGACTATGTCAAAGCCTTTGACTGTGTGGATCACAGTAAACTGTGGAAAATTCTGAAAGAGATGGGAATACCAGATCACCTAACCTGCCTCTTGAGAAATCTGTATGCAGGTCAGGAAGCAACAGTTAGAACTGGACATGGAACAACAGACTGGTTCCAAATAGGAAAAGGAGTACATCAAGGCTGTATATTGTCAACCTGCTTATTTAAGTTCTGTGCAGAGTACACCATGAGAAACTCTGGACTGGAAGAAAAACAAACTGGAATCAAGATTGTCAGAAGAAATATCAATCACCTCAGATATGCAGATGACACCAACCTTATGACAGAAAGTGAAGAGGAGCTAAAAAGCCTCTTGATGAAAGTGAAAGAGGAGAGTGAAAAAGTTGGCTTAAAGCTCAACATTCAGAAAACGAAGATCATGACATCTGGTCCCATCACTTCGTGGGAAATAGATTGGGAAACAGGGGAAACAGTGTCAGACTTTATTTTTGGGGCTCCAAAATCACTGCAGATGGTGATTGAAGCCATGAAATTAAAAGATGCTTACTCCTTGGAAGAAAAGTTATGACCAACCTAGATATTATATTCAAAAGCAGAGACATTACTTTGCCAACTAAGGTCTGTCTAGTCAAGGCTATGGTTTTTCCTGTGGTCATGTATGGATGTGAGAGTTGGACTGTGAAGAAGGCTGAGCACTGAAGAATTGATGCGTTTGAACTGTGGTGTTGGAGAAGACTCTTGAGAGTCCTTGGACTGCAAAGAGATCCAACCAATCCATACTGAAGGAGATCAACCCTGGGGTGGATATCTTTGGATGGAATGATGCTAAAGCTGAAACTCCAGTACTTTGGCCAACTCATGAGAAGAATTGACTCATTGGAAAAGACTCTGATGCTGGGATGGATTGGGGGCAGCAGGAAAAGGGGACGACCGAAGATGAGATTGCCGGAATGGCATCACTGACTCGATGGACATGAGTCTGATTGAACTCCGGGAGTTGGTGATGGACAGGGAGGCCTGTTGTGCTGCAATTCATGGGGTCGCAAAGAGCTGGACATGACTGAGTGACTGAACTGAACTGAACTGAAGGAGACAAAAGAACTGTACAAAGAAAATTATAAGACACTGATGAAAGAAATCAAAGATGACATAAACAGATGGAGAGTATTCCATGTTCCTGGGTAGGAAGAATCAATATTTGAAATTACTATAGTACCAAATGCAATCTACAGAATCAATGCAATCCCCAACACATCAAATTACCAATGGCATATTTCACAGGACTAAAACAAAAATATTTTACAATTCATATGGAAACACAAAAGACCCTGAATAACCAAAGCAGTCTTAAGAAAGAAGAATGGATCTGGAGGAATCAACCTTCAGGACTTCATACTACAAAGCTACAGTCATCAAAACAGTATGGTACTGGCACAGAAACAGATATATAGACCAATGGAACAAGATAGAAAGCCCAGAAATAAACCCATACATCTATGGATAACTTATTTTTGGCAAAGGAGAAAAGAATATACAACAGAGCAGAGATAGCCTCTTCAATAAATGGTGATGTTCAAACTGGACAGCTACATGTAAAAGAATGAAATTAGAACACTTCCTAACACCATATGCAAAGATGAACTCAATATGGATTGAAGGCCTAAATGTAAGACCAATAACTATAAAACTCTTAGAGAAAAGCATAGGCAGAACACTCGATGACATAAATCAAAGCAAGAGCCTCTATGACCCACTTCCTAGAACAATGGGAATAAAAACAAAACAGTGGGACCTGATTAAATTCGAAAGCTTTTGCACAGCAAGGTGAAAAGACAACCCTCAAAATGGGAGAAAATAATAGAAAATGAAACAGCTGACAAGGGATTAATTTCCAAAATATACAAGCAGCTGATACAACTCAATACCAGGAAAACAAACGACCCAATCACAAAGTGGGAAAAAGACCTAAACAGACATTTCTCCAAGAAGATACACAGATGGTAAACAGGCACATGAAAAGATGCTCCACATTAGTCATCATTAGAGAAATGCAACTCAAAACCACCATGAGATATCACCTCTTGCCAGTCAGAATGGCCATCATCAAAGAGTCTATAAGCAATAAATGCTGGAGAGGGTGTGGAGAAAAGGGAACACTCTTTCACTGTTGGTGGCAATGAAAATTGGTACAGCCACTATGGAAAATGGTATGGACATTACTTAAAAAACAAGGAATAAAACCATCATCGATTCAATTAAGTTCAGTCAGTCATGTCCAACTCTTGTAATACACCAAGACTCTCTGTCTGTCACCAACTCCTGGAGTTTACCCAAACTCACGTCCATTGAGTCGGTGATGCATCCAACCATCTCATCCTCTGTCGTCCCCTTCTCCTCCCACTCTCAACCATTCCCAGCATCAAGGTCTTTTCAAATGAGTCAGTTCTTCACATCAGGTGGCCGAAGTATTAGAGTTTCAGCTTCAACATCAGTACTTCCAATGAATATTCAGGACTGATTTCCTTTAGGATGGACTGGCTGGATCTCCTTGCAGTTCAAGGACTCTCAAGAGTCTTCTCCAACACCAGGGTTCAGCACTCATCTTTCTTTATACATCAACTCTAACATCCATGTATGACTGCTGGAAAAACCATAGCCTTGAAGATGGACCTTTGTTAGCAAAGTAACATCTCTGCTTTTGAATATGCTATCTAGGTTGGTCATAACTTTTCTTTCAAGGAGTAAGCATCTTTTAAATTCGTGGCTTCAGTCACCATCTGCAGTGATTTTGGAGCACCAAAAAATAAAGTCTACCACTGTTTCCACTGATTCCCCATCTATTTGCCATGAAGTGATGTGACCAGATGCTGGGATCTTAGTTTTCTGAATGTTGGGCTTTAAGCCAATTGTTTCACTCCTCTTTTACTTTCATTAAGAGGCTCTTTAGTTCTTCTTCACTTTCTGCCATAAGGGTGGTGTCATCTGCATATCTGAGGTTATTGATATTTCTCCCAGCAAACTTGATTCCAGATTGTGATTCATCCAGCCCAGCATTTCTCATGATGTACTCTGCATATAAGCTAAATAAGCAGGGTGAAAATATACAGCCTTGACACTCCTTTTCCTATTTTGAGCAAGTCTGTTGTTCCATGTACTGTTCTAACTGTTGCTTCCTGACTTGCATACAGATTTCTCA
The DNA here is from genome assembly GCF_001704415.2 of Capra hircus. NCBI lineage: Eukaryota > Metazoa > Chordata > Mammalia > Artiodactyla > Bovidae > Capra > Capra hircus. The sequence continues at coordinate 100,652,424 of NC_030808.1, forward strand.
GGACACAGGTCAGGTAGTCTGGTATTCCCATCTCTTGAAGAATTTTCCACAGCTTGTTGTGATCCACATAGTCAAAGGCTTTTGCATAGTCAATAAAGTAGAAATAGATGTTTTTCTGGAACTCTCTTGCTTTTTCCAAAATCCAGTGGATGTTTGCAATTTGATCTCTGGTTCCTCTGCCTTTCTAAAACCAGCTTGAACATTTGAAAGTTCATGGTTCACATATTGCTGATGCTTGGCTTGGGGCATTTTGAGCATTACTCAACTAGCATGTGAGGTGAGTGCAACTGAGAGGTAATTTGAGCATTCTTTTGCATTGCCTTACTTTGGGACTGGAATGAAAACTAAACTTTTCCAGTCCTGTGGCCACTATGGAGTTTTCCAAATTTTCTGGCATATTGAGTAAAGCACCTTCACAGCATCATATTTTAGGATTTGAAATAGCTCAACTAGGATTCCATCACTTCCACTAGCTGTTTATAGCGATGCTTCCTAAGGCCCACTTACTTCACATTCCAGGATGTCTGGCTCTAAGTGAGTAATCACACCATTGTGATTATCTGGGTCATGAAGATCTTTTTGTATAGTTTTTCTGTGTATTCTTGCCACCACTTTTTAATGTCATATGCTTCTGTTAAGGCCATGCCATTTCCATCCTTTATTGTGCCCATCTTTGTGTGAAATGTTCCCTTGGTATCTCTAATTTTCTTGAAGGGAGCTCTAGTCTTTCCCATTGTATTGTTTTCCTCTATTTCTTTGCACTGATTGCTGAGGAAAGCTTTCTTATCTCTCCTTGTTATTCTTTGGATCTCTGAATTCAAATGGGTTTATCTTTCCTTTTCTGCTTTGCTGTTCACTTCTCATTTCACAGCTATTTGTTAGGCTTCCTCAGACAGCCATTTTGATTTTTTTCATTTCTTTTTCTTGGGGATGGTCTTGATCCATGACTCCTGTACAGTGTCATGAACCTCCGTCCATATTTCATGAGGCACTCTATTAGATCTAATCCCTTAAATCTATTTCTCACTTCCCCTGTAAAAATGCAAAGGATTTGATTTAGGTCATACATGAATGGTCTAGTCGTTTTCCCTACTTCAATTTCCATCTGAATTTGGCAATAAGAAGTTCATGATCTGAACCACAGTCAGCTCCTTGTCTTGTTTTTGCTGACTTTACAGGAGTTTCTCCACCTTTTGCTGCAAAGAATATAATCAGTCTGATTTTTGTATTGACCGTCTGGTGATGTCCATGTGTAGTCTTCTCTTGCGTTATTGGAAGAGGGTGTTTGCTATGACCAGTTCATTCTCTTGGCAAAACTCTATTAGCCTTTGCCCTGCTTCATTCTGGACTCCAAGGCCAAATTGGAGAACACCTGTTACTCCAGGGGTTTCTTGAATTCCTACTTTTGCATCCCAGTCCTCTATAATGAAAATGACATGTTTTTTGGGTGTTAGTTCTAGGTCTTGTAAGTCTTCATATACCGTTCAACTTCAGCTTCTTCAGCATTATTGGTCAGGGCATAGACTTGGATTACCATGATATTGAATGGTTTGCCTAGAGAAGAACAAAGATCATTCTGTCATTTTTGAGATGTATCCAAGTACTGCATTTTGGACTCTTTTGTTGACCATGATGGCTACTCCATTTCTTCTAAGGGATTCTTGCCCACAGTAGTAGATATAATGGTCATCTGAGTTAAATTCACCCATTCCAGTCCATTTTAGTTTGCTAATCATTTCACATATGATATTGTACATGTTTCAATGCCACCCTCACCTTCTCCCACAGAGTCCAAAAGACTGTTCTATACATCTGTGTCTCTTTTGCTGTCTCACATACAGGGTGACTGTGGTTTTCAGCCTGTCTGACCTCTGATGGAGAATTATAAGAAACCTATGAAAGCTCCCTGATGGGAGAGACTGACTGAGGGGGAAACTGGGTCTTGTTCTGATGGTGGGACCATGCTCAGTAAATCTTTTATCCAATTTTCTGTTGATGGATGGATCTGTGTTCCCTCCTTGCTATTTACCTGGGACCAAACTATGGTGGAGGTAATGAAGATAATGGTGACCTCCTTCAAAAGATCCCATGCATGTACTGCTACACTCAGTGCCCCCAACCCTGAAGCAGGCCACCACAAACCCATGCCTCTGCTGGAGACTCCTGGACACTCACAGGTATACCTGTGTCAATCTGTTATGGGGTCACAGTTCTTTTCTCCTGGGTCCTGGTGCATGCAGTGTTCTGTTTGTGGCCTCCAAGAGTTTATTTCCCAGTCCTGTGTAAGTTCTTGTAGCTCTATGGTGGAGTTAATGGCGACCTCCTTCAAGAGGGCTTATGCCATACCCTAGTCTGCTGCACCCAGAGCCCCTATCCCTGTGGCAGTCCACTGCTGACCCTTACCTCCACAAGAGACACTCAAACACAGTTTTGTCTCAGTCTCTGTGGGCTCCCTGGGTCCTAGTGCACACAAGGTTTGTTTGAGCCCTCTGAGTGTCTCTGGTGGGAATTGGGTTTGATTCTAAATGTGAATTTGCCCTTCCTACCATCTTGCTGGGGCTTCTCCTTTGCCCTTGGGCATGGAGTATCTCCTCACAGCCACTCCAGTGCCTACCATCTTACACGGGTTTCTCTGACCTTGGACTTGGGGTATCTCCTCATGGCCACTCCAGCAAGGTGCAGCTGCTGCTCCTGACCTTAGATGTGGGGTATCTCCTCACAGCTGCTTATTCCAAAACCACCATGTGACCCAGAAATCCCACTCCTAGGCATATACCCTGAGGAAACCAAAATTGAAAAAGACACATGTATCCCATTGCTCATTGCAGCACTATTTATAATAGCTAGAACATGGAAGTAACCTAGATGCCCATCAACAGATGAATGAGTAAAGAAGTTGTGGTACATATACACACTGGAATATTACTCAGCCATAAAAAGGAATGCATTTGAGTTAGTTCTGATGAGGTTGGTGAACCTAGAACCTGTTATAAAGACTGAAGTGAGTCAGAAAGAGGAAGATAAATATCATATTCTAACACACATATACGGAATCTAGAAAAAATGTTTCTGAAGAATTTATTTATGGGGCAGCAGTGGAGAAACAGAAATAGAGAATAGACTTATGGACATTGGGAGAGGGAAGGAGAGGGTGATATATATGGAAAAAGTAATGTGGAAACTCACATTACCATATGTAAAATATATACCCAATGAGAATTTGCCGTATGGTTCACGAAACTCAAATAGCAGCTCTGTATCAACCTAGAGAGGTGAGATGGGGAGGGAGACAGGAGGGAGGTTCAAAAGGGAGGGGATATATGTATACCTATGACTGATTCATGTTGAGGTTTGAAAGAAAACAAAATTCTGTTAAGCAATTATCCTTCAATACAAAAAATAAATAAAAAAAAAGAATCTTTCTTCTTTTTCTTCAATAGTGGTGAAAATCCAAGAAAATATATGTACACTTATGGATGATTCATGTTGACGTGTGGCAAAAAGCAGCACAATATTGTAAAGAAACCAAGAAAATGAGGTTGAATGAAAGAGCATTTATAATTTAAGGCTTGCCAGTTTTTCCAATTAGCTGCTTATCGTAATGTTTCAAGCATAAGCAAGAAATATAAAGATAATCAGTGAAATTTTTCCTTTGCAGGCTATTTTTAAATGACTTTGATTCTAAAATTGGTCAGTGTGATGAACTTGCATTATAACATCAAAAATATATTTCTTTTTTTTTTTTAGTTTAACAATGTAAAAATGTTTTTATTGTAATACAAATGCATAGTAAAAAGAATATCTATAAAATAGTATTTTAAAAGCCTTCATCTTTGTCACAACTCTATTTTTCTAGTTTTTCGATATATTCTTTGATTTCAAGTATATCAATAGTCATATTAATAGCAATTGTAATAGCTTTTCATACTAGCTCCTGTTTAGCATCAAGTGCTTTACATCCATTATTTCAATAGATTGCGTGTAAAAGTGAAATACGTATTATTATATTATTTTTGTTTTTTGTATACTGCAGCTTTTACTTATTTATTTTTTTATTTTTTAAATTTTAAAATCTTTAATTCTTACATGCGTTCCCAAACATGAACCCCCCTCCCACCTCCCTCCCCATAACATCTCTCTGGGTCATCCCCATGCACCAGCTCCAAGCATGCTGTATCCTGCATCAGACATAGACTGGCGATTCAATTCTTACATGATAGTATACATGTTAGAATGTCATTCTCCCAAATCATCCCACCCTCTCCCTCCCTCTGAGTCCAAAAGTCCATTATACACATCTGTGTCTCTTTCCCTGTCTTGCATACAGGGTTGTCATTGCCATCTTCCTAAATTCCATATATATGTGTTAGTATACTGTATTGGTGTTTTTCTTTCTGGCTTACTTCACTCTGTATAATCGGCTCCAGTTTCATCCATCTCATCAGAACTGATTCAAATGAATTCTTTTTAATGGCTGAGTAATACTCCATTGTGTATATGTACCACTGCTTTCTTATCCATTCATCTGCTGATGGACATCTAGGTTGTTTCCATGTCCTAGCTATTATAAACAGTGCTGCGATGAACATTGGGGTACATGTGTCTCTTTCAATTCTGGTTTCCTCGGTGTGTATGCCCAGAAGTGGGATTGCTGGGTCATAAGGTAGTTCTATTTGCAATTTTTTATGGAATCTCCACACTGTTCTCCATAGTGGCTGTGCTAGTTTGCATTCCCACCAACAGTGTAGGAGAGTTCCCTTTTCTCCACACCCTCTCCAGCATTTATTGCTTGCAGATTTTTGGATCACAGCCATTCTGACTGGTGTGAAGTGGTACCTCATTGTGGTTTTGATTTGCATTTCTCTAATAATGAGTGATGTTGAGCATCTTTTCATGTGTTTGTTAGCCATCCATATGTCTTCTTTGGAGAAATGTCTATTTAATTCTTTGGCCCATTTTTTGATTGGGTCATTTATTTTTCTGGAATTGAGCTGCAGAAGTTGTTTGTATATTTTTGAGATTAGTTGTTTGTCAGTTGCTTCATTTGCTATTATTTTCTCCCATTCAGAAGGCTGTCTTTTCACCTTGCTTATATTTTCCTTTGTTGTGCAGAAGCTTTTAATTTTAATTAGATCCCATTTGTTTATTTTTGCTTTTATTTCCAGAATCCTGGGAGGTGGATCATAGAGGATCCTGCTGTGATTTATGTCTGAGAGTGTTTTGCCTATGTTCTCCTCTAGGAGTTTTATAGTTTCTGGTCTTACATTTAGATCTTTAATCCATTTTGAGTTTATTTTTGTGTGCGGTGTTAGAAAGTGATCTAGTTTCATTCTTTTACAAGTGGTTGACCAGTTTTCCCAGCACCACTTGTTAAAGAGATTGTCTTTACTCCATTGTATATTCTTGCCTCCTTTGTCAAAGATAAGGTGTCCATATGTGTGTGGATTTATCTCTGGGCTTTCTATTTTGTTCCATTGATCTATATGTCTGTCTTTGTGCCAGTAGCATACTGTCTTGATGACTGTGGCTTTGTAGTAGAGCCTGAAGTCAGGCAAGTTATAATAGAGATATATAAAAAATATATTTCTTATATATCTCTATTATGTTAAACAAAGAAGCAGGAAAGATGTTTCAGAAATGAAAGCACTTATATTGCTGAAGCCTATAACCTGTGTTGGATATGAAATGAAGATACAGTAGTTGACTGGGGAAACAGCCTATGGTAACAATTCTAGATTTTTTAATTAAAAAATGCTCACAAATTTAATTAGCAGCTTGTAACAGCTATCAATAATATTTTAGTTTCTGTTCTTAGATATAGTCATTGTTGTTGTTTAGTCATTAAGTTATATCTGACTCTTTTCAACCCCATGGACTATAGCCCTCCAGGCTCCTCTGTCCATGGGATTTCCCAGTGGGTTACCATTTCCTTTTCTGGGGCATCTTCCTGATCCAGGAATTAAACCCACATCTCTTGAATTAGCAGGTATATTCTTTACACTGAGCCACTAGAAAAGCCCAAGATACAGTTATCACAAGGATGTAATTTACCTTAAAGAACTATCTGTATAGTTAATGTCTAAAATGGGTTTATAATTGAATATACTGGGATCTGTCTAAAGTTGTGCATCCCAAAATGTAAAAGATACCCAGTCAATCTCAGTCCCTCCCTCTTGTGCTCTCTTTCCTTCTCCTTCATGTCATTAAGATTTGCTGCATTATTCAGGGAGCTCAAATCTGGTGTTGTGTGACAACCTAAAGGGGTTGGGATGGGGTGGGAAATGGATGGGGTATTCAAGAGGGAGGGGACTTATGTATATCTATGGATGATTCATGTTAATGTATGGCAGAAAGCAACACAATATTGTAAAGCAATTATCCTCCAATTAAAAATAAAGTTTAAAAAAGAACTGATAAAGAAACTGGTATAGATCTGGCCCAAAATAAAAAGTTTAGTAAAGTATTGGTATATATTTCTGGTAACATCTCTACACATCATGTTCATATGCAGAATTTGTAAGCAACTGATTTTTTTTTTTTTGTATATGCTTAGTCAGCCTAATCAAGAGTAAAATGCTCAGACTGACTCTTCTACTAAATGATACTTATTATTTTCCACCCTTCTGAATGTTCAAAATTCAGTCTTTCCAAACTGCTTGTGGTTTTATCTTTTGAATCTTGTATTACTTTTATAAATTTTATTTTTGCCTTCATCATAGTAAAATGTTCAACACATTTATTTTCCTTTCTGTAGGTATGGCATTAATATCAGTTGCTCTGCGGCAAATAAACTTGTCAAATAACCTCCAGATAAACTTGGAGTTTATCTCAAGAGAGGCCTAGAGCCATGGTGCTTACCATGGCCAAACTTGATTGAAATGAACTAATAAATGATTAATTTAATCCTCCACTATATTCTGAGAGATCAGATGGCCTGCTAAACTAGCTTGTTAATGTTATTTATAGAAAATAAGCATATTTATGATTTTTACATGGTTTCCATTATCATGTCTTGTGTACATGCATGCTCAGTCACATCCAACTCTGTGTGACTTCGTGAACTGCAGCCTGCCAGGCTCCTCTGTCTATGGAATTTTCTAGGGAAGAATACTGGACTGGGTTGCCACTTCCTACTCCAGGTAAATCTTCCCGATCCAGGGATCAAACCTGCATCTTTTATGTCTCTTGCATTGGCAGGTGGATTCTTTACCACTGCCTGGTTTCTATGTGGTCATGAAGCCTGATGGTGGCTATATGATACACTAAGAGACCTCTCCCTATTTAGGATTGTGAATGCCTTGAAATCAAGACATTATGCATGTGTCTTGATGTTTGGAAGATAGTGCATTCTGTGTCACTGAGAACAGGTCCTTGTAACACAACAGGAAGTATTGGGCTTCTCTGAGATATTTCTGTGCTCTATTTTTTTGCTACACTACATTCTTTTTCTTTATTAAAACCTTACATGAATATACCCTGTGGAATTTCATGAGTCCCTCTAGTTAGCTAACTGTGTCATTGTTGCCTCTTGTATTTCAGTAAAATTTGCAGGATAATTAAGTCTGTCCATAAATTATTCTTCTGCTTAGTAAATATCTCATTTTTTCTGAACTGTACTGATAAAAACTAAATCTCATTGCTTTCATGATACATTTGTTATGAACAGTTGAGGGCAGAACCTATTAAAGGAGACTTTCTATTCTGCAGAGGCTATCAGCTTCTACAGTATTTGGGACCTTTGTATTAAGAGGTTTCAGGAAAGATTGGAAGATCTGTAAAGGCCAAATTATAAAACAGCTGAAAGATAAGACTGGTGTCTTTTTGTAGTACATCTAGCATCATCATTTAAATCCTTACCACATGTATTTTATATTGCCAGTAAGGTAAAGATCATCATGGTCCTGATACATCAATACACTTTTGTACTTTTGTCTTGTGAATATAAGTATAGGTAATATATATGTGTATCCATATGTATATAGTGTTAGTCACTTAGTCATGTCCACCTCTTTACAACCTCATGGACTGTAGCCCATCAGGCTCATTTGTCCATGAAATTCTCCAGGCAAGAATACTAGAGTGGGTATCCATGGGTAGCCATTCCCTTCTCCAGGGGATCTTCCTGACCCAAGGATTGAACCTGGGTTTTCTACATTACAGGCAGATTCTTTACCACCAGGGATTCTGTATTCTTCTGAGCCGCCAGGGAAGCCTGTTTATGTATATCAGTTCAGTTCAGTTCAGTTCAGTCACTCAGTCATGTCCGACTCTTTGCGACACCATGAATCGCAGCACGCCAGGCCTCCCTGTCCATCACTGACTCCCCGAGTTCACTCAGACTCACATCTATCGAGTCAGTGATGCCATCCAGCCATTTCATTCTCTGTTGTCCCCTTCTCCTCCTGCCCCCAATCCCTCCCAGCATCAGAGTCTTTTCCAATGAGTCAATTCATCACATGAGGTGGCTAAAGTACTGGAGTTTCAGCTTTAGCATCATTCCTTCCAAAGAAATCCCAGGGTTGATCTCCTTCAGAATGGACTGGTTGGATCTCCTTGCAGTCCAAGGGACTCTCAAGAGTCTTCTCCAACACCACAGTTCAAAAGCATCAATTCTTTGGCACTCAGCTTTCTTCACAGTCCAACTCTCACATCCATACATGACCACTGGAAAAACCATAGCCTTGACTAGACGGTTTATGTATATAGATGTAAGTAAGTATATGTATATAGATGTAAGTATATGTATATAGATGTAAGTATATGTATATGAGGTAAAGAACCCACTTGTCAATGCAGGAGAGGAAAGAGACACAAGTTTGATCCCTGGGTCAGGAAGATTCCCTGGAGCAGGGCACGGCAACCCACTCCAGTATTAATGCTTGGAGAATATATACTATATAAATAAAATATGTGTATCTCAATAGATTAATTGGAGAAGGCAATGGCACCCCACTCTAGTACTCTTGCCTGGAAAATCCCATGGACGGAGGGACCTGATGGACTGTAGTCCATGGTGTCGCTAAGAGTCGGACCCGACTGAGTGACTTCACTTTCACTTTTCCCTTTCATGCATTGGAAAAGGAAATAGCAACCCACTCCAGTGTTCTTGCCTGGAGAATCCCAGGGACGGGGAGCCTGGTGGGCTGCCGTCTATGGGGTCGCACAGAGTCGGACACAACTGAAGTGACTTAGCAGCAGCAGTAGCAGCAATAGGTTAATAAATAATGTACTAATACATTAATTGCTGTTTTTAAATCAACTATCCCTTAGTTATAATTTTCTCACAATTGGCTGTAACCTTGAATCAGTTAACATACTGATCTATTACGGCAACATTTTGCTGTTTCAGCAACATAAATGATTCTCTGCTTATTTTCAGTAGCCCTCTACAGTCTACAACCTGTTAATTTTATAACAGAAGCCTGTTTCATATGTCGCAAGCCTGTGACATAACAAAACATCATTTGAAGAAGGAAACTATGGGCTGAAGAAAGTTCACATTGAAGTACTGGTAGTAGTAAGCTCCAAATTTGTAGCCTTCTGCACAGTCAAATTTCTTAAAAAAAATTTAAAAAAAATTCTTCAAGTAAAATTTAAGCCAGAAGAGAGTAATGATTATTTTCACTCTGGTAGCTGTTCTGCCTTTATAAACTGAGTGGTTTCACTGTTTATTACTGTTAAAAGGACCTGTGGGCACCTAAGTATATTTCTGGGGATGCCAAGCTTTGTTCAGTGTCACTGTTAAGTACTTGGTGGATTGGGAAGGTACAGTGGGTATCCCTCTGGCTATAATATAAAAATATGTAACCAGTACAACCCATTCGTAGACAGCTGAAAATGACACTCCAGCATGTGTGGATAACCATGACTTCAGCTGGAACTACATAATAAAAAAACCCTTTAATGCAATTATTACAATGTTAAATTCCTGTGCCTATGAACCCCTCTGCAGAATTAACTCATAAACAAAGTCAGTTTGAGAGCTAACATGGGACTCAGAAATTTTCAAGAAACACAGAAACATTAGAGGGGCATGAATAATTTTTGTCTGGAAGAATTCAGCATGAATTAAAATGTAATAGAAATTCTCTTAATTTGAGAAAGGATGTAACACCAATAGATGCTTTGGTGGTGGTTTAGTCAGTCATGTCCGACTCTTGAGATCCCATGGACTGTATATTCCTGTGTCCATGGGATTCTCCAGGCCAGAATACTGTAGGTTACCATTTCCTTCTCCAGAGTATCTTCCCAACCTGGGAATTGAACCCAAGTCTCCTGCATTGCAGGCAGACTCTTTATTGACTTAGCTACAAAAGGAAGCCCCTAGATACCCTGGGATGTACTAACAGGTAGAGATCAAAACTGTCTCACTGCCCCTTGAGGTTGAATATTACTCTTCAAAAGTTATTTGTATGCCAAAGAAAGATCATCATTTGTTTCTACCAAATGCCAACCAAATATTTCTTTTTTTCTTTTCTAAGCCTTGTCAACTTAGATTTATATACTACTCTTCTCCCCAAAATATTGATGGCAAACTCACTTTCTTCTACATTTTTGGACTGAAAACTTACCTAAAGCTTCTTCTCTTTTTTTATTGTTTATCTCACCCAGATGTATACATATGGGTGTTTCTTATCTGTTTTTTAATTTGAATATTAACATTTTATTATTTTCTTAGGGGATCTATAATTCTTTTTACTTTTGTTCTTTTTAACCCCCATCTTTTTTTTAAAATAAGCACTCTAAGAAAGTTGGTCAAATATTTTTAGTAGTCTTTCAAGACCAACCTACTAGGTAGACTTTCATGTTCTTTCTTATTCCAGTTAAGGGGTCTGACATTTCCTGTGTTAGTGATTATGTCATGTAGATTATTTCATTTATCTGAATCTAAGCTAATTTTCTATCTTTTCTCTTGGACTCTCATTCATCCACTTGTACCCACACACATATAATTCCTTAAAAACCACTAAGACATTTCTTGGGTTGTTTCAACATTTGGAAAATCTATACCCTTGAATAGTTAGAAAATTTGTATTAATCTTTTGAAGTCTAGGGAAATAAAGCTGAATTTTTTAAGCTTTCCAAGATAATCATAAGGATATATATATTTTTTGTATTCTCATGGCATATATCTGTGGACAATTATAGCTGATTCTAATACTAAATTAAGATAAAATTTATTGAATACTTATGTATTAAACACAAAAAAAGCATTATCTCTTTTTAATTTTAAAAAATAGTATTATTGAATAGGTAAACTTACTATGTGTGTAAGTGGTAATGCTACCATTTTAATCTAGGTTTATCTGATTTTTAAGAATCCTGTACACTGTCCCTAAGTAACAGCTCCTATTACACATTATTTGAAAACTTATTTCAATAGACTGAAGTAAACTAAAACCCTAGAGCACAAATCTTATCTATTATGGTTAAGAACTACTAGTTATTAACTACTGTTGGCAGATATCTTATATTTAATAATTAACAAATGAATGAAAAAACAGTGTAATTGATTTGAGCAGTACCAGAGAAAAAACTGAGTACTTCATTTGAAAAAAAATCATGAAATCTTTAATTATAACATCAAAAGGTATATATAATATTTGTGTTTTCTCCAAGATTCTATATTAATACACAAAATTATTTCCTTAGGTAATAAATTACTGACCATAAAATATTTTAAAATTGTTATTGAAACCATGAATTGTTCCAGTTATTAAACTAGAAGATTAGACAGACAAAAAAGCAGGACGATATATGCTTAGCAATGTAAAACTGAGGTCTTAACCATTTGTTATCTGATAATAAATACTTAAATAATAATCTGATACTTTTCAAAGAAAAAACAAAAATAGTTTCAAAAGCCTATGTATGTTCCAAGTTGTGAAATTTCCTTCCACTCAACTAAATTTCTCCTGAACTTTCAAATCTTCAAATGGAATTTCTTCCTGTGCTCAGCTGTCGAGAAATTTGCAGTATGGCATTATACAGCTGTCAGATTCCACCCACGGGACCTGATTTGGCAGTTTACACAAGCAATAATTCTACTGACACTAAGGCCAGTTACCATTTTTAGCATTTGTTGAGAATGAAGAAAAGAATTGCTTCATTTCGAAAAACCTTCTTAGAAATTCTTCTACACACGAAAAGAGAAAATTTTAAAGTAATCAACTAAGCTTTTCAAAATATATTAAAAAAAAAACACCCAGAACACATTGTTTTAACTGCAAAAAATTTATGAAAATACTAAAGATAATTTTATATTATACCTTATGTGCTTAGTCACTCATCTGTCTGATTCTTTGTGACCCCATGTACTGTAGCCTGCCAGGCTCCTCTGTCCATGGGGATTCTCCAGGGGAAAAAAAAAAAAAAATGGAATGGGTTGCCATGCCCTCCTCCAGGGGATCTTTCCAACTCAGGGATTGAACCTGCATATCTTGTGTCTTCTGCATAGCAGGCAGATTCTTAATGCACAACTTCAAGAGAAAATGATGAGTTAGCAACCTTATAAGAAACCTCTACTCAAACTTAAAATCAGTCTTTACATTCAAAGTGTTTCCCGGTGGCTCAGATGGTAAAGTGTCTGCCTGTAAATTGGGAGACCCAGGTTTGATCCCTGGGTTGGGAAAATCCCCTGGAGAAGGAAAGGGCAACCCACTCCAGTACTACTGCCTGAAAAATTCCATGGACTGAGGAACCTGGTGGGCTACAGTCCATGGGGTCACAAAGAGTTGGACACGACTGAGAAAATTCTCTTCACTTCACTCTACCTTCAAAGCAATGTAAGCAGGATTATGAAGCTATTAATAAATGTTAACAATTAGAGAAAGAAAGAAGTTTTCAATATAAAAGCTTTGCAGGGAAGTATCAATTCTGAGAATAAAGTGGAGTGGGTTTATCACACAGCAGTTACATTACATTGACCTGAGAAGATTAGCTGATGGAAGATCAGTAGTATCCTTCTCCTTACTTCCTTTGACTTGGAGAAGTAGTAGATCAGGCCAAAGTAGAAACTGAACGTATCCATTGCCAAAGATAGTGAACAAGATGCTGGGGAGATTGCCCACAATCAAAGTGAGTATGGTGCACTCTCCTGTTCATACTGTAAAGGCCTGGTGGAGAGGCAGATTGCTTGCTATTCACTGCCAACACCCTAGTCAGTGAGACATCTAGTCTACATTCCATCAGCATTAGATAGATAGCAGGCAGCCTTTCTTTCCAACGGAATACACTTGAAAGACTGGTTGCCATTAATATAGTCATCTCCTTGTAGTCTGAACACAAATCCAATAACTGTAAGACTCTTAAAGAGTACCAGTAACAAAAAAGCAAAGATTCAAGATTAAAACAATAAAACAACATCGGAACCCACATGCCCAGCCTTGCCATCCCCTTTACAATGCCTAGAATAGCCTTTCCCCTTCCCAAGTCTGACCCCTCCAGTCCTGACCTAGGTCCCAACTCTGAAATACTTAAGAGATTATAACTTTTTAAAATATCTCTTTTCCTTATTTAATAATTAAGTTCCCCCTCAGTTGCATTACTCCCCTATACAAGCACACTGCAATATTTTTTTATGACAAAGCAAAAAACTCTTTTGGATATCTTATCCTCTGGGCAAATGCTCAGTTTCAATTTACAACGAACTTTGTGAGAAGCTTGCTTGATTCCTATTCTTCAAACAGTCCCATCAGGCTTTTGTACCACCATGTTTCAAAAGCCATCAATCATCATCAAGATCTATTAGAACTTGAAGACTGGGAAACATCTAGCTAGATAGAGACAGGCAGTGAATATACCCAGAAACTAGAGGCAAAGTGAAAAAAAAAAAAAAATGCTCAATCGTGTCCGATTGTGACTCTGTGGACTGTGGCCCACGAGTCTCCTCTGTCCATGGAATTCTGCATCAAAAGAATACTGGAATGGGTAGCCATTCCCTTTTCCAAGGAAGTGGTGGCCTAAATTGTGCCCGTCTTATCTGGTGTTATTTATGTAGTTTCCTGGTGGCTGCTGCAGCTCTTGCTTCCTCCATGACAGCTAATTCCTCTGTCAGTCCCTGCACTGGAGCACCAAAGGAGAGCTGTTACTCAGAGAAGAAGCTGCTCTTCTTTGATACTCATGTCTCAGTGTGTTTACTACTCACCAAGCAGAAATGCACCTTCATCTGAGTGGATCATATATGACAAACAAGGATGTCATCTACAAAGACGTGATCCTTAAAATGCAGCTGATGGCTCCTCAGAAAATGTCTGAGGCTGTTACTTGGAAAACAGATATGATTATTTTGGAGAACAGTAAGTTTTTAGCCCACAAAGCAGAAAAGAAAAAGGAAAAAAAAAAAAAAAAAAAAACCTAAATGACATTGGTTAAAGCATCAAGTAATAGATGAAGTGATCAAAGTTCAAAATAGACCCCCCCCAAAAAAAAAAATTCAAATTGAATCTAGGAAAGAGTTTCTTTAAAAAGAAAAATATAGTATTCACTGAATGAAAGGAAGGTACATAAAATTAGGAAAATATTGGTAGCATTATATGTCCAGCAAGATAGGGCCTCAACAGACAAGAGTGACACTGAGAACACTGGCCTTAAAACCTTGTATATTCTTGCAAACTTTATAATACTAAATATTCATCAACCTATATTTACATGCTTACTGCTGACTCAGATTTTATTGGTTATGGACATAGTATAGTTCCTATTTAAAAAAATATATAAATGCTGAAAAGTAAAATACTGTCTTTTTCCCATTCATTTCAAAGTTTAAATTTACTATTTTATGCCTATTGTTTACTTTTATGCAAATTATGGATATATAATCAATGAAAAGATGTCATGAACTTTATAACAATCTGTCTTTTCTGTTTGGTTGACTTCATAATGCTGAATGTTGCTGGACAATGTTCAGCTGCACAATGAACTTTATCTCCCCCATGGTGTGCTGCGTTAGTAAATATTTGTATTATATCCTGCAATTTAACATAATTTTCACATATAGGCTTTTGGTGCTCCATTTTAAAGACAGTGCTTTTACTGTATGAACCACGCACTAACAAGAACTCCAAACTCTTTTATCCAACCCCTAACATCAGCTGTTCCCTGAACAACATTTTTGGTTTCAGGGTATTTTGTTTCAACTGAGCTGGTTGGTGTAATGATACATCAGGACTTCTGCAACCAGAGTAGTTTTTCCCTCTGTGTCCTAGTAAATTATTTTTATGGTTTCTTTTTGTTTGCCTTCCAGTAAAAAAGTTTCTAAATGATTTTGCCTAATAAAATATTCAAGCTTAAGGGCTTTTGCACAATGAATGAACTCATCAATAAAATGGCAAATCTATGGACTGGGAGAAGATATTTGTAAATGATACATCTGATAAGGAGTTAATATCCCAAATATATAAAGAGCTCATACAACTCAATATAAAAAATAATAACCAACCTAATCTGGAACATAGGCAGAAGACTTAAATAGAATTTTTTTCAAAAAAATCAATACAGATGTCAAGAGGGACAAGAAAAGGTGCTCAATATCACTAATAGTTAGGGAAATGCAAATCAGAACTACAATGAGATATCATGCCACACCTGTCATAAAGGCTATTTTCAAAAAGACAGCAAATAATCAATGTTGACAGGGATGTGGAAATGGAGAAAAGGGAACCCTCATACACTGCTGGTGGGAATGTAAATTTGTGAGGACACAATGTAAAACAGTATAGAGGTTCCTCAAAAGAATAAAAACAGAATTATCATATGATGCAACAACTCCACTCCTGGGCATTGGTAATGGAGAATTTTATGTTAACTCTTTTAAAACACTAATTTCTTTTTCTTACCAATGATTTTAGAGCTATGCCTACTGTCCATTTTTGAAATTATACATACAATAGAGGCTTCCCTGGTGACTCAGTAAAGAATCTGTCTGAAATGCAGGAGACTCAGGTTCGATCCCTGGGTCAGGAAGCTCTCCTGAAGAAGGAATTAGCTACCCACTCTTATATTCTTGCCTGGAAAATTCCATGGACAGATAAGCCTGGAAGACTTATCTGGGGTTGCAAAGAGTGGGACATGACTGAGAGACTTCCCCTTTCACTTTCACTACTGTCTATTTGGGAAATGATACACTAAAAATTTGTGAATCTTGGTAAATGGCTACACAAAATAACAAAGTTCTTTCTGAGCTACTCTGCCTTACAAGGATTCAGATTATTTAAACAGTAGGCAACAGCACCAAGGAGGCAAGAGACAAAAACATTTGCAACAGTTTTGATCAAGCCACATGAGGAAATAGCCAGAGCTTGATATTTAAAATATCTCTTTCCAGACAGGAATGAAAAAAATCATTGCCAAATGCCTAAAACAGTTTATCTAGTGAATAAATATATTTGTGTTTCCATTTCATCAGGGAGTCACTCTTCATTCTGGCTGAGGGCTCCTCTAACTGATATTTCTCTTCCTTCCACCTGTTTCACAATCCCTATCATTTTAAGCTGCATTAACAGCTTTTAGACTCCTACTGCTCCATTAATAATCATGACCTGTTTGTGTGTTTCAGGGAGGAGGAAATTTTACCCTACCTTTTTAGATTCTTCTGGGTGGTCTAAAAATTAAATTGACATGAGACAGATTAACAGAAAAAAATCAATCAAAAGTTTAATAACTTGTATGTAATACAAGAGTAAGATTCAGGGAAATGGAGTAACTTGCCAAAATGTTTGAAGAATTAACTTTACATACTTTCCTCTGCTAAAAACAAAACAACAACAACAACAAAAAAAGGGTGCTTAGGGTAGAGAGAGTCAATTATGGGAGGTTACTAGGAAAAGCACAGTAAAAATAAAAAGCGTAAAGTTGTTATGTGGATTTAATTCACTGCCTTCTACACTGATAAGAGTTTCCAATACAGATTTGGTCATTTTCCTCTTTCTGTTACAGACAGAAACACACTCTTGAAAATGGATTCCTATTATACATGTAAGCGACTATTCAGTTCAGATCAGTTCAGTTCAGTTCAGTTGCTCAGTTGTGTCCGACTCTTTGTGATCCCATGAATCACAGGATACCAGGCCTCCCTGTTCATCACCATCTCCCAGAGTTCACTCAAACTCATGTCCATCGAGTCAGTGATGCCACCCAGCCATCTCATCCTCTGTTGTCCCCTTCCCATCCTGCCCCAGTCCCTCCCAGGATCAGAGTCTTTTCCAATGAGTCAACTCTTTGCATGAGGTGGCCAAAGCATTGGAGTTTCAGCTTTAGCACCATTCCCTTCAAAGAAATCCCAGGGCTGATCTCCTTCAGAATGGACTGGTTGGATCTCCTTGCAGTTCAAGGGACTCTCAAGAGTCTTCTCCAACACCACAGTTCAAAAGCATCAATTCTTCGGTGCTCAGCTTTCTTCACATTAAAACTCTCACATCCATACATGACTACTGGAAAAACTGGAGCCTTGACTAGATGAAAATTTGTTGGTAAAGTAATGTATCTGCTTTAGAATATACTATCTAGGTTGTTCATAACTTTCCTTTCAAGAAGTAAGCATCTTTTAAATTCATGGCTGCAATCACAATCTGAAGTGATTATGGAGCCCCCCAAAAAATAAAGTCTGACACTGTTTCCACTGTTTCCCCATCTATTTCCCATGAAGTGATAGGACCAGATGCCATGATCTTGGTTTTCTGAATGTTGAGCTTTAAGCCAACTTTTTCACTCTCCTCTTTCACTTTCATCAAGAGGCTTTTTAGTTCCTCTTCACTTTCTACCATAAGGGTGGTGTCATCTGCATATCTGAGGTTATTGATATTTCTTCCAGCAATCTTGATTCAGTTTGTGCTTCTTCCAGCCCAGCATTTCTCATGATGTACTCTGAGTATAATTTAAATAAGCAGGGTGACAATATACAGCCCTGACTTACTCCTTTTCCTATTTGGAACCAGTCTGTTCTTCCATGTCCAGTTCTAACTATTGTTTCCTGACTTGCATACAGGTTTCTCAAGAGGCAGGTCAGGTGGTCTGGTATTCCCATCTCTTTCAGAATTTTCCACAATTTATTGTGATCCACACAGTCAAAGGCTTTGGCATAGTCAATAAGGCAGAAGTAGATGTTTTTCTGGAACTCTCTTATTTATTCGATGATCGAGCAGATGTTGTCAATTTGATCTCTCATTCTACTGCCTTTTCTGAAACCAGCTTGAACATCATGAAGTTCACAGTTCATGTATTGTTGAAGCCTGCCTTGGAGAATTTTGAGCATTACTTTACTAGCGTGTGAGATGAGTGCAATTGTGCAATAGTTTGAACATTCTTTGGTATTGCCTTTCTTTGAGATTGGAATGAATACTGACCTTTTCCAGTCCCGTGGCCACTGCTGAGTTTTCCAAATTTGCTGGCATATTGAATGTTGCACTTTCACAGCATCTTCTTTCCGGATTTGAAATAGTTCAACTGGAATTCCATCACCTCCACTAGGTTTGTTCGTAATGATGGTTCCTAAGGCCCACTTGACTTCACATTCCAGGATATCTGGCTCTAGTAAGTGATCACACCATTGTGATTATCTGGGTCATGAAGCTCTTTTCTGTACACCTCTCCTGTTATTCTTGCCACCTCTTCTTAATATATTCTGCTTCTGTTAGGTCCATACCATTTCTGTCCTTTATCGAGCCCATCCTTGCATGAAATGTTCCCTTGGTAGTGACTATTACAGAAGTTTAATTCTCATATAATTTTCAGAGTTCACCTGCCGGGATCCAGCCCTGGTTGATCCAGGGAATTCAAAGTGGGGATGGCGTCGGCGAGGAGAGACTTATTTATTTAGAGATATAAAGAAATATTAATAAAGAATACTGTAGTGGAGAAAATAGAGGAGAAAATAGGCTTTATTCCTTGGTTTACATAGCAAGCCGATAAAGCCCTGAGACAAGGGACTTGCACCATCTACATAGGCTGCAGGCGCCCGCTTGAATAGCGGAGGGTGCCCCACCTTGGGCTCCCTCTTTCATGGGTCTTAGAAGCCCAGGCATAATAAGTAGACACGACGAGCCTCTATGCTCCAGATGGGAATTTAGCCTGAAAAGGGAGAATAAAAAAAGAATGACATGGGGGAGCCAAACATCAGTGCAAGACCCACAACTTTATTTTCAAAGGCAGCTTATATACCCCAAGTTGTACATAAAGAAATAATGGAATATGCAGAGTTATACAGGGGCAGCAGTCCTGACCCTTATTGAGACCAGGCTTTCTTTTTGCATATCTTCCCGTATACAAAAGATCTCAGGTAATTTACATTATCTTCTGGCCAAGAGGCCTGTTAAGATTTTTATGGCTCTTTTCCTAGATAAATGTCTATCAACTCGAAAACTCATTTCCCCTCAAAGTGTTTTTTCTTTAATCTGCATCACCCTTAAAGTACTAAATATAGTTACATTCCTGTAGAACAAAGGTACAGTGGGTTATAACAAAGAAAGTACTTAACTCAAAGATCTAATGTTGCTAATGCCAGGGCTACTACCTGTTTTTTCTACATACCAACTATTTCTACAAATAAAAAATATGAAAACTTGGCAGCAAGTATTGACTCAACAATGAAATGCTTAATCAGTTCTATTCTAATGATTTTGACTCCTCGGAAGGCCCTACATTCTTAGGATGTTTTTTAAGCTTCCTGTGTCTCTTGCGGTCGGGAGTCTGTAAACAATCACATGCGTAGCTGTAAGAGTCTGGATAAACTTGTCAGGGAGGCTAGAAAGCCATCAGAGGGGTTTTGGGATTGAAACACTCTTATTATGCCCAGGAGACTTATTATCTAAAAGCTCTAAATTAACCTTTTCCAGAAAAAGGTGGTGGGGAGACAGCCCCCTGTTAATGTCAGAGGAGTTGGTGAAAGGCATAATATAGTAAGGATGACAGATCCTGGTTTTGGGGTAGATGCTTGAGTAGGTCCAGGGAGGTTCCCTCGAGATCCGACTCACCTTTGCCTGTCGGGTCTCTTCCTCATGACCTTTGCCATGGGTGGGATTCCTCGTGCTGGCTCCCGGAATTCACCCATGAAAGTAACCAGCTTTAAAAAAAATTAATATACCAAAGACATATATTTGGGGGTGGAAAGTTCTGGTCCCCTACATGTATGTGTTCTTTATCAAAAGCACTAATTTTTATTATGGTGGTAATTTTATTTTCACAGGTTGGTTTTTCAGCTTAAATGAATAGCAAAAATGAAATCTGAATGTATTCATTTTCCCCATATACTAAGTGTTTTTTTGAGAAAGCACAACACTGAGTCAAACCATAAATGTTCCTGAAATTTATATCTGAACCTTTTAAAACCAGACACTTGATAATAAAGAGGTATAGTTGCTGTCACAAAATGATTGGATGGCATAGAAAGAAATCAGTTTTCTTCTAAATAATCACTTGGTCACCTCTTAATTTCACTTTGCCTGCTTTGGATGGTAAATAGACCAGCTCAGCAGTCATTGTTTAATAATGGCATAATGGCCAGTGGCTTTCCAGGTGGCTCAGCAATAAAGGATCAACCTTATAGTGCAAGAGATGCAAGAGATCCACGTGTTCACTCTCTGGGTTGGGAAGATCCCTTTGAGGAGGAAATGAGAGCCTGCTCCACAATTATTGCTTGGAAAACCCCATGGACAGATGAGCTTGGTGGACTAGAGTCCATGGGCTCACAAAGAGCCTCACAAAATCGAGCAAGTGGGTACATGCGTGCATACACACAAACAAACACACACATAGTCAGTGGCTAACACTCTTCAGAGGTAAGAGTTTGAGGTAATTGCACTAGAGAAGCCACCCAGACCCCAGAGAAATGAGCTGAAAATGAGGGGAATTTGAAATGGACTGTAAAGTAAGAAAATTCTAGTATTGACTGTAGCCCAAGACCAGCTGTCATGACAGACAGATACTGTAGTTTTTTCCACCCAATTCTCACTTGTGAATTTCCTCTCAGGAAAAAAAAGTCCATCAGAATTTTGTAGTTACTGTTTCTGGAAGTTTTTATTTAAAAATGTTTCTAGAAAATGTAAAGTGGAATGTCAGTGATGTTCTGATCCACTCTCTACATTCCCCTTAGGTAATTACCTGGGCTTATTCCGCAGATGCAAGGGTGCTCCAGGCTGTGTGCCTTCAGCTGTAAGTTTTTCCAGGAATTTTCCTCAGCTAAAGAGAGACACCTCACTCCTGGTTGGCTCCTTCCTGGGGCAGGGAAGATGCGGGGAAGACTATACCAAATAACTGCTTGATGTGAACAACACAGAAAATTTTCATGTCAGGATTAAATATAATTGTTTCTATTTTTAACTTAGTTCATTAGCAACCTACAAGGATAAAATAAAATTTAGAATCTTAACTTTGAAAATGCAGTATATTTCTTGTCCCAGAATTTGAAGTTTTTGTGATTCTATAGAATCTTTAAAAAACTTAATCTCAGAAAATGAAATGCAAATATTGAATGTAATGATATATAACATTTTAGAAATAGGAATAAGTTTTAACTGTTGGAACTATCAGGGAACTTGTCCCTCTTCTATCACATTATTTTACTACATCTAGTTTCAAAAGAAAGAACTCTGAAATAGAAATCAGTCATTTATCTTTGCTTTAATTGGTATAGTGCATGGGCTTGTGCTCAGTCATGTACGACTCTTTGTGACCCCAGGGACTGTAGCCCAACAGGCTCCTCTGTCCATGAGTTTTCCATACAAGAATACTAGACTTGGTTGCCATTTCCTACTCCATAGGATCTTACCAACCCAGATATCAAACCCTTGGCTCTTGTATCTCCTGCACTGGAAGACAGGTTACTTACCACTGAGCTAACTGAGAAGTACCTTGATTAGTATAATAGTAGCATTAAAAAAAAAAAAAAAAGACATTTTGTAGGATTCAGTTCAGTTCAGTCCAGTTGCTCAGTTATGTCTGACTCTTTGCGACACCATGAATTGCAGCACACCAGGCCTCCTGTTCATCACCAGCTCCTGGAGTACACCCAAACCCATGTCCATTGAGTCAGTGATGCCATCCAACCATCTCATCCTCTGTCGTCCCCTTCTCCTCCTGCCCTCAATCTTTCCCAACATCAGGGTCTTTTCAAATGAGTCAGCTCTTTGCATCAGATGGTCAAAGTATTGGAGTTTCAGATTCAAAATCAGTCCTTCCAATGAACACCCAGGACTGATTTCCTTTAGGATGGACTGGTTGGATCTCCCTGCAGTCCAGGGGACACTCAAGAGGCTTCTCCAACACTACAGTTCTAAAGAATCAATTCTTCGGCACTCAGGTTTCTTTATAGTGCAACTCTCACATCCATACATGACCTGTGGAAAAACCATAGCTTTGACTAGATGGACCTTTGTTTGCAAAGTAATGTCTCTGCTTTTCAATATACTGTCTATCTTGGTCATAACTTTGCTCCCAAGGAGTAAGCGTCTTGTAATTTCATGGCTGCAGTTGCCATCTAGAGTGATTTTGGAGCTCAGAAAAATAAAGTCAGCCACTGTTTCCACTGTTTCCCCATGTATTTGCCACGAAGTGATGGGACTGGATGCCATGATCTTCGTTTTCTGAATGTTGAGCTTTAGCCAACTTTTTCCCTCTCCTCTTTCACTTTCATTAAGAGGCTCTGTAGTTCTTCTTCAATTTCACCATAAGGGTGATGTCATCTGCATATCTGAGATTATTGATAAATCTCCCGGAAATCTTGATTCAAGCTTGTGCTTCCTTCAGCCCAGCGTTTCTCATGATGTACTCTGCGTATAAGTTAAATAAGCAGAGTGACAATATACAGCCTTCAGGTACCCCGTTTCCTATTTGGAACCAGTCTGTTCCATGTCCAGTTCTAACTGTTGCTTCCTGACCTGCATATAGGTTTCTCAAGAGGCAGGTCAGGTGGTCTGGTATGCCCCTCTCTTTCAGAATTTTCCACAGTTTATTGTGATCCACATAGTCAAAGGCTTTGGCATAGTCAATAAAGCATAAATAGATGTTTTTCTGGAACTTTCTTGCTTTTTTGATAATCCAGCAGATGTTGGCAATTTGATCTCTTGTTCCTCTGCCTTTTCTAAAACCAGCTTGAACATCTGAAAGTTCACGGTTCACGTTAGTGTGTGTGAGGAGGGCAATCACAAAATTTGCGGTAGTTTGAGCATTCTTTGGTGTTGCCTTTCTTTGGGGTTGGAATGAAAATTGACTTTTTCCAGTCCTGTGAATTATGCTAAATTAAAAGGAAATGTGGGTTTTATTTTAATCTCACAACTTTAGAAGTAGCGTCAAACTGTATTGGGAAGAAATGTTGGGAAAGAAGTGTATTGGGGGAGCACAAAGCAGAAAATGCAGGGAAAACTGATGAGGGGAAAAATGCTTGCCCTGCCTTTCTTAAGTTAAAAAATACAAACTAAGTGAGACCCAGGTAAATGTCAGGAAACACTGGACAGGCCTAGGCTGACAAGCAGAGAAGGCAATGGCACCCCACTCCAGTACTCTTGCCTGGAAAATCCCATGGACAGAGGAGCCTGGTAGGCTGCAGTCCATGGGGTCGCTAAGAGTAGGGCATGACTGAGCGACTTCACTTTCACTTTTCCCTTTCATGCATTGGAGAAGAAAATGGCAGCCCACTCCACTGTTCTTGCCTGGAGAATCCCAGGGATGGCAGAGCCTGGTGGTCTGCCGTCTATGGGGTCGCACAGAGTCGGACATGACTGAAGCAACTTAGCAGTAGCAGGCTGACAAGAACAATGTTACTTGCATGTAATGCAAAGTTGAAACGTCAAAGACTTATATGCAGCATCTAAAAAGTAAAAAATATGCAAATTAACTATTTCACTAAATAGAAACAGAATCACAGACTTAGAGAAGGAACTTATGGTGACCAGCAGTAAGCGTGGGAGAGGGATAGTTAGGGAATTTGAAATTGACAAATACACACTGGAACGTTGTGCAAAAGGCAGGGATCAAGACCATCCCCAAGAAAAAGAAATGCAAAAAAGGCAAAATGGTTGTCTGAGAAGGCCTTACAAATAGCTGTGTAAAAGAAGAGAAGTAAAAGGCAAAGGAGAAAAGGTAAGATATACCCATGTGAATGCAGGGTTCCAAAGAACAGCAAAGAGAGATAACAAAGCCTTCCTCAGTGATTAATGGAAAGAAAAAGAGGAAAACAATAGAATGGGAAAGACTAGAGATGTCTTCAAGAAAATTAAGAGATGCTAAGGGACATTTCATGCAATATGGGTCCAATAAAGAATGGAAACAGTATGGACTTAACAGAAGCAGAAGGTATTAAGAAGAGGTGGCAAAAATACACAGAACTATACAAAAAAGATCTTCATGACCCAGATAATCATGATGATGTGATCACCAACCTAGAGCCAGACATCCTGGAATGTGAAGTTAAGTGGACCTTAGGAAGCATCACTATGAACAAAGCTAGTGGAGGTGATGGTATTCCAGTTGAGCTATTTCAAATCCTGAAAGATGATGCTGTGAAAGTGGTGCACTCAATATTCCAGCAAATTTGGAAAACAGCAGTGGCCACAGGGCTGGAAAAGGTCAGTTTTTATTTCAATCCCAAAGAAAGCCAATGCCAAAGAGTGTGCAAATGACTACACAACTGCAGTCATCTCACATGCTAGTAAAGTAATGCTCAAAATTCTCCAAGCCAGGTTTCAACAGTGAATTGTGAACTTCCGGATGTTCAAGCTGGATTTAGAAAAGGCAGAGGAACCAGAGATCAAATTGCCAACATCTGCTGGATCATGGAAAAAGCAAGAAAGTTCCAGAAAAACATCTACTTCTGCTTTGTTAACTATGCCAAAGCCTTTGACTGTGTGAATCACAACAAACTGTGGAAAATTCTTCAAGAGATGGGAACACCAGAGAACCTGACCTGCCTCCTGAGAAATATGTTTGCAGGTCAGGAAGGAACAGTTAGAACTGTTCCATGTCCAGTTAGAACTGGACATGGAACAACAGACTGGTTCTAAATAGGGAAAGGAGTATGTCAAGGCTGTACATTGTCACCCTGCTTATTTAACTTATATGCAGTGTACATCATGAGAAATCCTGGGCTTGATAAATCGTAAGCTGGAATTAAGATTTCCAGGAGAAATATCAATCACCTCAGATATGCAGATGACACCACCCTTATGGCAGAAAGCGAAGAGGAACTAAAGAGCCTCTTAATGAAAGTGAAAGAGGAAGTGAAAAAGTTGACTTAAAGCTCAACATTCAGAAAACTAAGATTATGACATCCAGTCCCATCATTTCATGCAAATAGATGGAGAAGCAATGGAAACAGTGACAGACTTTATGTTTTGGGGCTCCATAATCACTGCAGATTGTGATTGCATCTATGAAATTATAAAATACTTGCTCTTTGGAAGAAAGTGTGATGAACCTAGACAGCATATTAAAAAGCAGAGAAATTATTATGCTGACAAAGGTCCATCTAGTCAAGACTATGGTTTTTTCCAGTAGTCATGTATGAATGTGAGAGCTGGACTATAAAGAAAGCTGAGTGCTGAAGAATTGATGCTTTTGAACTGTGGTGTTAGAGAAGTCTCTTGAGTGTTCCTTGGACTGTAAGAAGATCAAACCAGTCCATCCTTAAGGATATCAGTCCTAAATATTCATTGGAAGGACTGATACTGAAGCTGAAACTCCCATACTTTGGCCATCTATACGAAGAACTGTCTCATTGGGAAAGACCCTTATGCTGGGAAAGATTGAAGGCAGGAAGAGAATGGGATGAAAGAGGATGAGATGGTTGGATGGTGACTCAATGGACATGTATTTGGGTAAACTCCAGGAGTTGGTCATGGACAGTGAAGCCTGGCGTGTTCCAGTCCATGGGGTCCCAAGAGTAGTATATGACTGAGCGACTGAAATGTAATGGACTGATATTTCAAATGGATTATCAATGAGTATCTACTGTATAGCATAGGCAACTCTGTTAAACATTATATAACAACCTAAATGTTGAAAATGAATTTGAGAAATGATGGATATGATACAAGTCCAAGTTTACTCTGCTCACCTCACGATAGGCCAATGAATCTAAAAGGCTAGATGTTGAGGCAAGAAAGAGACTTTAAAATGGAGCTGGCAGACCAAGAAAATGGCAGGCCAGCTCCTCAAAAAAACCATCTTATTGGGTTCTGGATGCCCAGTTCTTTTATAGATCTGAGAGAAAGAAGCAATGAGGAACAAAAGTTTAAAAGCAGAATAGAGAGGAAGATGCAGTGGGGAAGTAAAGTGAAAGGGTCTTCAGTCTTGTAAAACATCTCAAAGGGAATGTCCAATCTGAAAGTGGTGTGTTAATCTCTTCTCTTCATAGGTGGGCAGGGACTATCTCTCCAACAGCTGAACAAAGGCAGTTTAGTTTATAGTCAAGCAGAGGGGCAGGGTCCTCCAGGCAAGCCTTTGAGTGTGATTATAATAATAAAAGCAAGTCACAGACACAGTTTCCAACATGGAGTCAGAATTGGCTTCCTCCCTGCAACAGATACATGTATAAATATAAGTGAATTACTTTGCTTTACAGCTAAACTAACATAAATTTTTTAATCAACTATACTTCAATATAAAGTAAAAGGTTTTTTTTTTAAAGTCAATCTTTATGTGAAAATTCATTGAATATTTTTTTTTGAGTAAAAATTTTTAAAAAGGTTATAAAGATAGGGTTTACAGCTAATTATTTTGAACACACCATCCTTATTTTAGTAAAATATAGCCCACCTCAACATAAAGAAAAGAACATAAAAGAGGAGGCAAATGAATAATAGCACAGTAAAATCAGTAGTAACTAGGGTCATAAAGAAGTTGTTGATGATATTTTAAAAAGACAATGTATTGAATGGAGAAGAAAGCAATGATTTGTCACATTGCACTGCTTGCTTTCTAGAGTGACATGAAATATATTCCTATGAAAAATTCACCCTTCCTATACAAAGAATATGTAGTTAGTAGTATCCCTTATTTGGTAAAATCCATTGGTAAAAAGACAAAGTGCATTTCTGTGCACAAAATAAAAGACCCAAAGAAAAACTCTAAAAGAAGAGGTAGAAAAAATAGAGGCAAGCAAAGTATTTGGGCCAGAAAGGAACGCTGGAATGTAGAGAGGAGATGGTTATAATCACAGGCTATTAGAGCTGAAACAACCCTTAAAGATATTCTTGTCCAAAGCATTCAATGTTTTTGTTAAACCTAAAGAACTGATTTTCAAGGTTACACAATTACTGAGTGAGAGAAAGAGAACCAGAATGCTTAACTCTTGGTTCCCAACTCTGTACTATGGTCTCACATAACTTAAGTCTAAATTGCTTCAACTGTTCTGTAAAGTCTGTGGGAAAGTGGAAAAGAAGACTCTATCTTACATGCAAAGTACAGGATTCAGTGAGTCCCTATAGATTCATTATATTTCAATCCAATATTCTGTGTCTTGCAATAGAGCTGAAGAAGTTGGTCACATGCATATTCTAAGCATCAATCCTAAAAGATTAAGGTTAGCTTCAAATATTTTATTAATGCTAGTCTTAAGCCACTTCTTTTCTGATAGTGCTATCCCTGTATAATATGAGCAATGCTTTCTCTGAGCAACAACATCCTCAGAATGAGCTTCAAGCACTTTTTCTGGATCCTTTTTCTATGTCTCACTAAATCTTCATACAGGAGGTCAGTAGGAATTTTAAAGTTACATCCCAAAGACATTTTATTTACTAAGGTCTTCCTACAACCATATGCTTGAGATCTGGGCTATAAGTTTTTATGTTCATAAATACATAATACAGCAAGTATTATCTTCATATTTTATTCTGTGTATTCCCCTATGTAGTATCCCAACTGAATTAAAAGCCACTGTTGTATGAAATTTAAACTGATATTCTAGGAAACTGTATTAGAAATATTTCCTTTCTTCAAAGACTTTAACCATCATGTAGAGACATAACAGGAGATTAAAATATAAAAGCATATTCCAATGCACATATAATTTTTGTCACAGATTTGAAGAATATGTAGTTCATGATTTAATTCAAAACTCCTGGGACTTCCTTTGTGGTCCAGGGTTGAAATTCTGCCTTCCAGTGTGGAGGAGAGGGTTCAATCCCTGATTGGGTAACGCGAATTCCATGTGCCACAGGGCAGCTGGGCCAGGTCACTGCAACTGAGACATGATGCAGCCAAATAAATAAATAAATACTTTTAAAATTAATTTAAAACTTTAAAATAGACTATTTGTTCATAAAAATTATGAGGGCCTATATTTGTAACTATGTGCTAAGTCACTGTAGTTGTGTCCAACCCTTTGTGACCCTGTGGACTGTAGCCCACCAGGCATTTCTGTCCAAGGGATTCTCCAGGCAATAATACTGGAGTTGGTTGCCATTTCCTTCTCCAGGGTATCTTCCTGACCCAGGGATCGAACCCACATCTCTTAAGTCTCTTGCATTGGCAGGCAATTCTTTACCACTAATGCCACCGGGGATAGTTTAATGTATGTCAATAAAGTGTAAAATAAATTTCCACACAGGGCCATGAATACCAGTAGCTTATTTCAACATATGCACAATGTATGAGAAATTTCTTAGTGTTTCCAAATTATCCATTCTCTCTTCTTGTCTCTCTTTCTTTCTACTTTGAGTTTTAGCAGAACGTATTGCCTTCAAGGTGGTGATGACACCTTCTAGCCTCCCTTGCAGCTGCATATAGCCATGTGATTAAATTCAGGCCAATAGAACTAAGCAAAAGTGAGGTTTACAACTTCTTTGAAAGTATATGAGACATGCTTTCACATCCTTGAAAGCAAAGCTAGCTGCTCTACTCTCTCCTTTCCCTTATTACTCTCTGGGGGATGGGGTTGGGGGGGAGGTACCGCAGGAACATCCTCTTTTATCACAGAAATGACAGACATATATTGAGAATAGTATGCATTTTTTTGAGCTAAGACCAATATGGATAATAGGAAGGTATATAATATGAATCTTAGAAGTTCCCTTGTCATCCAGGAAGATCAAGATTTAGTTTTAAAGATGGACGCATGTAATTTTAGATGAATCAGTATTATAAATTCATATATAATTTATAGAAGAGTGATAGATGATATTTTCTTTGAAATATCTAAAAAACAAAACAAAACAAAAAAACAGATTTAAACCCCAGATTTATATGAAAAGGTGATTTCGTTAATATCTAAGCAATTCTAGTAGAAAAGTCAGGGCCATTCCACTGTCAGGAACAAATCTAAAATTTTTTGATGTGACCTCAACATTGAAATTAGAAATGTCCCAGGAATGTTCTTTAAGGGACATCTTAGTTCAGGAGCTCAGCAATGTCCTCCATGGGCTCCGTTTTTCGAGTTTATGGAACTGCAATGTGCTATTGCTTCAAAGGACTCAAAGGATCAAAGGAATCCTTCAGTCAGGATTGTTCAACAAAACTGAGTCCGTTATTTCAGCATTTTCCCTATTTCACTTGCAAGATATTTCTTCCAAGTTTAGATAGTGATGTTGTCACATGAAGAACTTTGAAAAGCATCAATAAAAATCTGGTAACACTTATTTTTAGAAGGAAAGGAAATGATTTATAAGTTTCTTCCTATTTTTGAGTCATTTCATGAATCACTGTATATGCCAGTTCTTATCTTGTTTCACTTCATGCCTCTTTCTTTCATAATCACTCCCACACACACCAGCTCTAGTAGAAAATGTGAATCTTCATCTCTATATTAAATTATCCTCAAACATATTTTATAAAATTTAGCATGCCAGATTATCTAGACAGGATCAATGACTCTCATATTATGAATTATGAAGAATTATTAAAACCTGGAATAGTAGGTTAGACTGATTTTATCATGTGCTGATGAATGTTTGTTAAAATAAATGAGACAGAGCACAACTAACATAAAATGTTAAAAAAAAAAAAGAAAGAAAAAGAAGAGTTAGTAAAGTGGATTGGTCTTGATAACATCATAGTACCACTAGGTTCTATCTAAAAATGAAAGAATGGCAGTGACTGTATAGTTTTTTTTACTAAGATGTACTGAGAACATGCGCTTACTAAAAATGATGTAAATTCTATCTTCAGTTCAGTTTTTCACTCAGTCGTCTCTGACTCCTTGCGACTGTAGACTATAGTCCACATATAGCACGTCAGGCCTCCCTGTCCATCACCAACTCCCGGAGTTTATTCAAACCGTTGAGTCGGTGATGCCATCCAACCATGTCATCCCCTTTCATCTCCTTCTCCTGCCGTCAATCTTTCCCAGCATCAGGGTCTTTTCAGCTGAGTCAGATCATCGTATCAGGTGGCCGAAGTATTGGAGTTTCAGTTTCAACATCAGTCCTTCCAATGAATATTCAACACTGATATCCTTTAGGATGGACTGGTTGGATCTCCTTACAGTCCAAGGGACTCTCAAGAGTCTTCTCCAACACAACAGTTCAAAAGCATCAATTCTTCAGCACTCAGCTTTATTTATAGTTCAGCTCTCACATCCATACATGACTACTGGAAAAATCACAGCTTTGACTATATGGATTTTTGTTGGCAACGTAATGTCTTTGCTTTTTAATATGCTGTCTAGGTTGGTCATAACTTTTCTTCCAAGGAGTAAGTGTCTTTTAATTTCATGGCTGAATTCACCATCTGCAGTGATTTTGGAGTCCCCCAAAATAAAGTCTCTCACTGTTTCTACTGTTTCCCCATCTATTTGCCATGAAGTGATGGAACTGGATGCCATAATCTTAGTTTTCTGAATGTTGAGCTTTAAGCCAACATTTTCAGTCTCCTCTTTCACTTTCGTCAAGAGGCTATTCAGTTTTTTTTCATTTTCTGCCATAAGGTTGGTGTCATCTGCATATCTGAGGTTACTGATATTTCTTCCAGCAATCTTGATTCCAGCTTGCAATTCATCCAGTCTAGCATTTCTCATGATGTACTCTGCATATAAGTTAGATAAGCAGGGTGACAATATATAGCCTTGATGTACTCCTTTTCCTATTTGGAACCAGTCTTTTGTTCCATGTCCAGTTCTAACTCTTATTTCCTGTCCTGCACACAGGTTTCTCAAGAGGCAGGTCAGGTAGTACGGTATGCCCATCTCTTTCAGAATTTTCCACAGCTTATTGTGATCCACACAGTCAAAGGCTTTGGCATTGTCAATAAGGCAGAAATAGATGTTTTTCAGGAACTCTTGCTTTTTTTGATGATCCAGCGGATGCTGGCAATTTGATGTCTGGTTCCTCTGCCTTTTCTAAATCCAGCTTGAACATCAGGAAGTTCATGGTTCACATATCGCTGAAGCCTGGCTTGGAGAATTTTGAGCTTTACTTTACTAGTTTGTGAGGTGAGTGCAATTGTGCGGTAGTTTGAGCATTCTTTGGCATTGGCTTTCTTTGGGATAGAAATCAAAACTGACCTTTTCCAGTCCTGTGGCCACTGCTGAGTTTTCCAAATTTGCTGGCATATTGAGTGCAGCACTTTCACAGAATCATCTTTCCAGATTTGAAATAGCTCTGCTGGAATTCCATCACCTCCACTAGCTTTGTTTTTAGTGATGCTTCCTAAGGCCCACTTAACTTCGCATTCCAGGATGTCTGGCTCTAGGTTGGTGATCACACCATTGTGATTATCTGGGTCGTGCAGATCTTTTTTGAACAGTTCTTCTGTGTATTCTTTCCACTTATTATTAATATCACCTGCTTCTGTTAGGTCCATACCATTTCCACCCTTTATTGTGCCCATATTGCATGAAATGTTCCCTTGGCATCTCTTAATTTTCTTGAAGACATCTTTAGTCTTTCCCATTCTATTGTTTTCCTCTTTTTCTCTGGATTAATCACTGATGAAGGCTTCGTATCTCTTCTTGCTATTCTTTGGAACTCTACATTCAAATTCTATTTAGTAACATATAAAATACACCTGTGAAATCCATAACAATCTTGTAGAATTTTTGTTGTAATTAAACACATTGCTATGGATGGTTTCAGTTGTTCATGTCCTATACATTTTATTTTCAATTGCATGTAATATTCTATTATTAACAGAATTTTCAGTTGTTACATTATTAATCAATGCTATATAATATTCAATCTGCACAACACTAAAGAAAAATTGTCCATGTTCTCAGGTATTTAAGAAACTTCCTAGAAACCTGACTAAATCATCTTCTCACTTTCTTAGAGCTTTTGATTAGTGTTTCTATGAAATTTAAAGATCTATCTAAGCCATTTCTTCATCAGTATAGTGGAGTTCCTATCTCACATTTAAGATAAGCATACATGCATGCTCAGTCATTCAGTCGTGGCAGACTCTATGTGATTTCATGGAATCTAGCCCACCAGGCTCAGAAGACTTGACTGTATAACTGGCTTGCTTTTCTGCTGTATATTCTTTTCCTCCAGGTCTGTCTACTCTGCCCTGGTCAGTGTTTCATGAGGCCAATCTCTAAGGTCTATATCAATGGTGTTTTCTTACTCTTTATCTTTTGGTTGAAGTTAATCAAAGGGAGGCACCAGCAAGAGAGTGGAGGGAGGAAGGAAGGAGAGGTCATGCTATTTACTCACCAGCCCTGCCCATTCCACAATATACTTTTTTTGAAGTGTCACATGTTTTTGGCACATATTTGGCATATCTCTGGGATGTTCAGAGATGCTGTGACACTTATGGATAAGACTAAATTTTTTTTTTGCTTTTAAATGAACTCTGCAGTGCAAATACTAAAATGTACACTCTAATTCCTCCTTTTAGTCTAATTATTATTGTAGTTATAATTATTTTAAAATCTCCTAGTTTTTCCAGCTACCTTACCTGAAATCTGTGTGTGTGTTCATATTCAATCACTCAGTTGTGTCTGACTCTTTGTCACCCCCATGGTCTGTAGCCCACCAGGCTCCTCTGATCTTAGAATTTTTCAGGCAGAAAAACTAGAGTGGGTTGCCATTGCCTCCTCCAGGGGATCTTCTCGACTGTGATAAACCCCTGCAAAACTACAGAGACTAATGAGATTTTTTTATTCCTTCCAAGTTGTTTACCCAGTTTTTCTTCTATCTAAACAAAGGACAAACACAGAATTTTGTCCTTTAAATTCATCTTCCACTGTTCTCTGACCTTTTCTGCATTCTTGGAGGTTCTCCTCTTCGAATTTTACCATTCAGACTTGTTTTTCTCTCTGTCATCTGATTGGCTTTGACCTATAGGGAGCACAAGGCACAGAGAGAGGAAGGAGGTAGATATAGTAATATCTCCCCACTTCCATCCCTCTGTCTTGACCCTCTCCTCTACCAATGGCCACGTCTTCATTGGATAGCTTTTCTTACATTACTACAGTTCTTTCTAGACCCTGTAAGCATCCAGGCTGAAATGACAGTAAGAATCACTGGTATTAAAAAGTATTTGGATATTTCTGATCCTGAGATGCTTACCTTTTCCTTGCTGGTTTTCTTATCCTTTTTTAAAAAATGTTTTTATCTTGTATTGGAGTACAATGTTGTATTAGTTTCAAGTGTATGGCAAAGTGATTCTATTATACATATGTGTGTATCTATTCTATTTCAAGTTCTTTTCCCATTTAGGTTATCTTTGACTAAAAGGATAAACTTTGACTGCCAGATCCCTGATTGATATATTATTTGGATGAAAAGAAAACAGTATTTCATTTAGAAGATGCACATTACAATATTTAAGAAATCTTTGAGAAGTGTCAGATAAGCTAGTATATAAAACACAGTATAGAGATGGTATTTTTGGAGAGATACTGAAAAACATGTGAAATAGCTGTCATTCCTAAAATGTAAAATAATGTGAGGAAAGTGAAAGTGTTAGTCTTTCAGCTACTGTTCTCTTAGTCTCCACAATTTACTACAAGTTAAGCAAGATTATTATATTTAGAAAATTTTAGTGTTAAAATATCCACCCTTAATCTACCCATTCAAATATTTATTTTGTTTTTATGCAGATACCTGTCAACTTTTTAATCAGCATTTTAACTAAAGAACTCATGTTAAAAAGGAACTACAATAAAAGCAATAACGCTATCATTACATCATTACAATATGATCCCTTCTGTTTAGAATCACATTCATATATACTGTCCCATCAACACTAATGTGTATTTGGCTTGCTAATAACCTATCTAAACGTAATAAAAGTGGCTATTATGTATAAGTCTTATTGCTGTTCCAGCAACTAAGCATTAATAGAAAATAAAACAAAAATTCTAGAGGAGACAGCAACAGATCAATATTTAGTCATTCACATTTCTTTTTAATTTTGTGAAGAGGATATATACTATATATATATATATATAGATACACACTTTAATCCATGTAAGTTTATTTAATTTGTATTAAATTAAAATTTTAATAAATTAATTTAATTTTAATAAATTAAAATTTTTGGTATTTTTGCTTTTAATGACTATGAGATTTAAAAGAAGAAGGCTTCTACCTGCAGGTAGCAAAATGATAAGTGAAATTATGCTATCTACTTATGCAAGAGTTGTTTATCCTTTCAATGTTAGGAGAGAACATACAGTTTGTAGATTGCTTTTGTACACTTTGTGTACATATGGGTTATCAAGAAAGGAAAGAAATAAATTTCTTCAAAAAATTTTATCAAATAGTCCCCTGATTCTTGATATAGAGAAAACAAGGACTAACTGCTTAGCTTTGGCAACAGCTGGCAGAGTTATAAAGCAAATCACAAAAATAGGATAACTTCTATTTCTGAACATAGAGAGAGTATAGAGGAGGAAATGATTCAGTGGGATGAATTAAGGAAATAATTATTGAGGAGTATACTACATTTATTTAGAAGTGGAAGCGGACGTTAAAGAAGAGCAGCTAGGGTGTAATCCTTCAAGGGAAGTAAACTGTATGACTAACATAAACCTAGGTAGAAAATAAAAGAGAAGATGAAATACTTTGAAAGAATGACAATATTGTGAATAATTATCAGGAAATAATATACGTTAGATTACTTATAATTTTTTTCTGAATATATACACCAGTTTATGAATTGCAGAAACAGCATAGCCTTATTTAAAGTGAATGCTTATAATGCATGTATCAAATTATGATAAATTTCCTAGAAATTTAGGATCTTCAAACCATTAAATGTTATTTTTTATGATCCTGGGGGTCAAGATTCCTGCAGAGTTCTGTTGCACATGATTTATTTGGATTATGCATGAGGCTGCAATCAGCTTGTAACTTGACTGGAGCTGGATGACTACTTAGTTCCATTCATATGCCTGGCAGCTGATGCTGGCTGTGAGCCTTGATTTCCTTTCATGATTCCTCTTCCTCTAGAAGCATAGATGGTCATCCCTCAGAAGCTACCAGACATCTTATGAGCTATACAAGGAATAGGAACATGTCACTTCTGCCCATTTTAATGGTCAAAGCAAGTTCAGTGCAGATACAATAAAATAGGAAACTGACTCCACACAGAGCAGTAAGTACAGGGAAGAGAGGAATATTGAGCAACTAACTTTAGAGAACAAATTGTAGCACATTAGAAATATTGTATTATAGATCTGTCATATCTCTGTTTCTCACAAAGTTTGAATAAATGCAAATCCAAATTTTGTTTGAAAATGTATCTATAATTGTACAAGCTAATGATTGTCAGACCAAATCACTAGAAACTACATATAACACTGTTCAACTTCAGCTGTCAAACAAAAATAGCAACCAAACTATGAAAACTTAGTTTGAAACAAGTGCTGTTTATATGAATCAGGGTTTTTGCCATGAATTTAGCAAAAGTTTTATTATAGTGTTATTTATTATAATTTAAAATCTTTTTTCCAAATTTTAAACATTCTATTTCTATAATAATCTTCCAGTCACAGTGCTGAAAAAGGAATTCTGAAAATAATTTAAAAACTTGGGAATGGAAGTTAGATGATATCATATGCTATGAATAAAGTTAAACAATCATCATTAGATGAGAGATTTGTTTCTATAGTTCTTGCTCAATCACTAAGTCATGTCCCACTCTGTGATCCGCATGGACAGCAGCAAGCCAGGCTCCCCTATCTTTCGCTATCTCCTCGAGTTTGCTCAGATTCATGTCCATTGTAAGT
Source organism: Capra hircus (assembly GCF_001704415.2). Taxonomy (NCBI): domain Eukaryota; kingdom Metazoa; phylum Chordata; class Mammalia; order Artiodactyla; family Bovidae; genus Capra; species Capra hircus. The sequence continues at coordinate 100,688,518 of NC_030808.1, forward strand.
GATGCTATCTATCTCATCCTCTGACACCTCCTTTATCTTTTGCCTTCAATTTTCCCAGCATCAGAGTCTTTTCCAGTGAGTCAGCTCTTTGCATCAGGTGATCAAAGTATTGGACTTTCAGTTTCAGGATCAGTTCTTCCAGTGAATATTCAGGGTTGATTTCCTTTAGAATTGACTGATTTGATATCCTTGCAGTCCAAGGGACTCGAGAGAGTGTGTTCCAGAATCACAATTCAAAAGCATCAATTCTGTGCTCAGCCTTCTTTATAGTCCAGGTCTCACATCTGTACATGACTACTGTTTTGACTATATAGACCTTTCTCAGCAATGTGATGGCTCTACTTTTTAATACACTGTCTAAATTTGTCATAGCTTTCCTTACAAGGAGCAAGCATCTTTAATTTCATGGCTGCAATCACCATCTGCAGTGATTTTGGAGCAGAAGAAAATAAAATCTGTCACTGCTTCCACTTTTTCTCCATCTGCTTACCATGACGTGATGGGACTGGATGCCATGATCTTAGTTTTCTGAATGATGAGTTTTAATCTAGCTTTTTCACTCTCAGGCAAGGCGTGATCTAACAGAATTCCCTACATTATATCTATTACCATGTCTACCCTGATGCAGAATGGATATCTATCCTAAACTAGGATACAAAATCACCTGACTTTGGAACTAAATGTAAGGGATACATGAAGGACTAAAAGAAGGAAGTAACACGCTTTTCTTCCTGTACATTATGCCCAAATAAATCTTTCTGCTTTCTTTATGTAAAGCTTCTTTTAGAATGAACAACTTGATCAGTATACTCGAATACAGTAGTCTAACAAAGACTATCATCTCAGGTTTTGCTAAGGAAATTAGACTTTGTCTTGCTTTAGAATTTTTCACCTACCCTATGGTGCTAGGGAGTCACTGAAAGTTTTAAAAGGGAAAGTGACAAGATTTGGAGAGCATCTCTAAAAGCAGTGTAAAAAAACAATAATAACAAAGAACTCTGGATAAAAATCCATTACAGAAGTTAAGGATAAATAAAAAGAGTTAGATGAAAGTGCTAGTAAAGGAAATGTATGATTAACAAGGTTCATATTATAGGAGGGAAATATGTTTGGGTGAAATGAGAATATGGAAAGGAAAATGGCATATCTTGTTCATATTGTTAGCAATAACAAAAAATTAATATTTTATTCTAAATAAAATAACAAGATTATGATCATTGCATGGCTTCTCTAATGTTTGTTGTGGGGAAAGGAATTGATTCACATAACACCTATTAAATAAAAACTGTGTTTTCATTGATTTACATCTCCACCATTATATGGTTGGCATGAGTTTACCTGATTATAAGAAATTATCGAGTTCCTTTGTCTTATTTCTTTCTAAAAACTGAAAAACATAAATTAATATTCCTGAGAGATTTATTTCTGATAACAATATTCATCCTGTTTCTTCTGCAAACTAATAATGTCACTGAAAAATTAAATTTATTCACAAATTTTTCCTATAAGTATTCCACTAAATATGGCCTTAAATCTTGTTAAATAACCTTACCAGTATATAAAATGTATATATTCATGTCAATGTATGGCAAAACCAATACAGTATTGCAAAGTAAAATAAAGTAAAAATTAAAAAAAAATGTATAATTATTCTAAGTATTCAAGAAAAACTTTACAGTCTACCATAGGAAAAAAAAAAGTGAAGAAAATAAGGAAATCGATAAAATTACCCAAAATGCAAATGAAACATAAGAGACTTCTGATAAATAACTAAAATCAGTCTTATTCATTTTGAAAATTATATTAGCAACTCATCAATCAAAGGCATGTAAGATATTACTTTATTTCCTCAAAAATTTTTCTATTGTAGTAATGTTCCGGTCAGAAGGAGAATGCAAATGTACTATATGCTTTCTACATGAGAATGTAACTTAGTTGAAATTTGCTCTTTAGGTTTTGTGATAACATGACAATTCACTGGGGTTTTGATCACATTTTGGCAACTTCTACTAAAATTAAGTGTATGTGAATGATTCAATAGATTATTTGCAGCAAGCAACAAATCATCAGATTACATCTTTAGATCTTCAAAACATCTATTCTCAAGTATGCACGATTTTCAAAATTTTTGAGGTACTATTATTTTTTAAAAGATTGTGTTGTTTAGTTGCTAAGTTGTGTCCAACTCTTTTGTGCCCTTGTGGACTATAGTTCACCAGGCTCCTCTGACCATGAGATTTCCCAGACAAGAATACTAGAGAGTGGGTTGCCATTTCCTTCTCCAAGGGATCTTTGGTACCCAGGGATAGAATCCATGTCTCTTACATTGCAGGTGGATTTTTTTAAAGCTGAGCCACCAGGGAAGCCATATAGAAGTATAAATGCCACATAACAAGGATATATAAGGATTAGATTTTATCACTATTCTTACATATTTACTTTTTAAAGTTTATAAACATTATACTATGAAGAAAAATTAGTTACAAAGTTTAAAGATGGAACAAATATATTAGCTATTTCATGACAAAAAGTATGATCATAATAATAATATTACTGTCCATTCTGAAGGAGATCAGTCCTGGGTGTTCTTTGGAAGGAATGATGCTAAAGCTGAAATTCCAGTACTTTGGCCACCTCATGCAAAGAGTTGACTCATTGGAAAAGACTCTGATGCTGGAAGAGATTGCAGGCAGGAGGAGAAGGGGACGGCAGAGGATGAGATGGCTGGATGGCATTATGGACTTGATGGACGTGAGTTTGAGTGACCTCCTGGAGTTGGTGATGGACAGGGAGGCCTGGTGTGCTGCTATTCATGGGGTCGCAAAGAGTCGGACACGACTGAGCGACTGAACTGAACTGAAGTTAGGTATATTTAACCAAACATTATGCCTTAGTAAATAGCAAACTTAGTCACTTGAAGTGTTATTTTAAATGTTACAAATTGTCATCTTTTAATATTATAAAGAGGAAAAACTCTTCTTTTTCTTTTTTTGCCATATCATCCTTTAGTTACAAAATTGAAGAGGCTACTAGAAAGTGAATAATACTCTTAAGCCTTCTAATGTACTCTTCCACACTTGTATTATTAGAGAGATCAAAAGGAATACTCTTGCATGAAAGACATTTAGCATTAAGGCATTAAGAAAAGATATATAATTTACATAAATCTATAGGGCACAGAGAACAATAGAATTCTCTGTACTAGACACAGTGTTTTTAACTTCATTAAGATCATTCAAACAAATTCCATACCTACAGATTCTGAATAAGGTAAAAAAATACTGCTCTCAGTAGCAATTAGCCATTTATAGTGTCTTCAAAACAGAGTTCCATGACAGGTAGAAAATTACCAATGAACTTTCAGCAGATCATGAACATCTGTTGAATGCTAAAGGTCTAAAAATTAAAGAATTTTTAAAAATATTTAAAAATTATCTAAAGAGAATTTTGAAGTGAAGTGAAGTCACTCAGTCGTGTCCAACTCTTTACTACCCCATGGACTGTTGCTTATCAGGCTCCTCCGTCCATGGGATTTTCCAGGCAAGAGTGCTGGAGTGGATTGCCATTTCCTTCTCGAGGGGATCTTCCTGACCCAGGAATCGAACCTGGGTCTCCTGCATTGCAGGCAGATGCTTTACCATCTGAGCCCAAAGACTCTTATATTTCCTTCACAAAGTGTCAGTTCAGTTCAGTCGCTCAGTCGCATCCGACTCTTGGTGGACTTTTTCCACAAGGTTTAAAAAAAAAAAAATCAATATTCAGTTTTAAGAGTTATCAGGACAATGGTATCAGGTATCAGGGCAACTTATCTACATAAGATACCAAATCATGATTAATCATACATTTGCCAGTTATTTTTCCTTTAAAGGAGGGAAAAACTGATTGCAGAAATCACTTTAGTAGTTTGAAAGAGACAAGTTGAGGAATCAAAACACTAATCCCCATGAATTATCAATGTTTCTTCAATTGACACCTCAGATCTAATTTAGTATCTACTTGCCTTCTGTTGCTGAATGATTTGTGCTATGCATGTCAGTCTTTTTAAGAGGGCTGTTGGATGTTCTACAGGAGACTAATCTCTTCAAATAATCTTTTGCAGGTAACAGCTGTTCTGGCAATTCAAACAGCTGTGAAAAGCGGGAACAATTGTCATCAAGCTAGGGTAATGAGAGTTTATAGCAAAGTTCCAGAGAGTTACCAGCTGCATCTTGGGTGTCACAAGCTTCTCAGGTTTTCTGATATCTCTTCATCACCATCCATTTTTTTTTATCATTTGATCTCATTTATAAGATGTTCTTTACTTTGAATTCCTCTGAATCATGAGGGTTTTAGAAGACTCTCTCAGAATTGCAAGAGGCAGAACATTCCATATTTTTCTAGTATTCCTCCCTTTTAAATGATAAGATTTCTAAATATGATAATCAACAAGATATTTTCAAATGCAAAATGCTGAATAGGAGTTTTTTATGACACACACACATGCATACACAATGAATTTTTTCTGTTACGCATTTCTCATAATTCATATTCAGGACAATATTAGACAGTGATAGCTTCTTATACGTGTTTCCAGGTCACATTTACTTTGCCCACAATTTAGGTATTAGGAACTTTATCATCCCTTGTGCACAAATCTCTGTGTCTACTGTACCTATTTATGTTGCACTTGCAATCATTTAAACTAAATTTTATCTAAGTTCCTTTAATGTTCCTACTGCATGATGCTATTCAAAGCCGTGCTGGAGGAGGTCCAGTTGATCCACGAGCTAAACCCAGGCAACAGGAGGATCCCACTGACCCCCAACCCGCATCCTTGGAGTGTGAGTTCTGCTTGCTTCCCCCACTCCCAGAAGCGACTCCCATATACAGCCTTGAAATTGGAATGTGATGTTGAAGCTATCTGAACTGGACATCTGACTGAATCCAGTTAAGACCTCTTTATAAACTTTTAAGATTCTGGCAGATAGGTGAAGAAATCTAATAACCTTGCAACTATCCAAAACAAGCATCATAAGTTCCCTTGCTTGTTAAACCTGTCACCTACCAATTTGGCATGGTTTGCCTTTTCTTTAGTCTGTCTCTATCTTTCACATACAAGGATGGTTCCAGATTATACTTGGCGCAGTTCCCAAGGAGGTTGCAAGTCAATAAGCCAATTAGAAATGTAGTAATGTTACTGTCATCATCTTGCATTCATTTTGTGTTGACTAAGTCACAAAACTAGGTCTTATATTAAGCATCTAGATTGTATATGTTGTATTCCATTAGTAACCAACATAAATATCACATAGCATGACCCTCTAAGGTTAGAAGAGTAAGTAGAGAGTCACTTGTGGTTCAATAACAGTATCTTTCAGGTTCTTTGCCATTGTCACAGGTAAAGTACATTATAGTAATAAAACATAATGAGGTAAAATAAAGATGATTTTTCAACTGGAAAGGGCACTCTGTTCACTGCAGCATAAGATATAAAGCAGCATTTTGGGTACCCCAAAATATATGGGAATCCAGTAGACACTGGAGTAGCTCATTTTGATATTCCAGGAAATCTCTCCTTCAGTTCCTGATATTGAACAACATATTTAGTCAAATTCTAGCATATCAGTCCAGGATGAAGGATTGAAAATCCGTAACCTGTGAAATGAGGGAGGATGAGAGAGGAATTGATTAAAAAGTGCAGCAAAACTACAATAAAATTTCTTGTGGGAATATAGTAGGGGTAGGGAAGATAATAAATGAGTTTGTAAAGATAAAAGGGAGAAAGAAAAGCTGCTTTTTCACATATGAACTTCACCTTCAAAATTTTATCCCATTGGCCTACAAAAGGATTTATTTTGTGGTTTCTGTGAAGGATAAATCCACATTAATTGAAGATCTCTTTTGTAGTAAGAAGATATTCAGTCTTAATGATTTTGAAGTTCATCACTCAGTAACTTTCCATGTATACCAGAAAGCACATATATTGGTTAAGAAATATAAAGAAGTACAGTATTAGATATCATAGGAGAAACTTATTGAACAGATAGCTAAGCTCAATTAAAAAATATCAAATGTTAGTGTTTGCATATAATCAAAATCTTCTATTTAGGAAAAAAAATATATATATAGTTTTCAGGTTTAAATGAATTTAGAGTATGTCCTAACAGTGATTTCCTTTACTGCTATTGTTGAGGCTTCTTTTTTAAATTCATTAATGGAGCTGCAATATCAGTATAGCTTCAGTACAAAAACTGTAAAACTAAAGATTTATTCATATTATTAAACATCTATCATAGATGGTGTCTTTAACTTTTTATGAGAAGTATCATCATGCCCAGGTAGCAGATGAGGCTATACTTGTATCAGCTAGTTATCACAGAACAATACTGGAAGCCTATACATAAGATCCTTTCATCTTAAAAAGAAAAAAAAAAATCAAACTAGGATATCTTCTATCCACAGACATTTGTCATTACATCTTTCTAGTTATTATATCATTATTCTGCATCACTCACCAGAGAACATTATTCTACATGTTAAATTGAGTGATGCACTGGAATGACAAAGTTTTAATCTTCACTAAAATTTTAAAAGACATACAGCTATACTTGGCTGAGGAAGCTGCCACTGATTCATTTATAGATTTTTTTTTCCCCAACTGCAATAAAGTTGCAGTCATTTTTTTCAAAGCCTATCATACATTATAAAAGAACAGTACTTCAATTAATTCAATTTCCAGGACAAGGAACTGGAAATACAATTACTTGAACAGGATGTGGTTTAGTTAGTTAAAGGGAAAATGACCTTTTAAAATACAAAATCCATTTTTAAATTCAAAAATCTGTTTAAGATAAAAGTAATTTAATGATGACATGTATAGTGATGTTATATCAATTTAGAAGCCAAAATATTAAATGTCATAAGCACAGGAATTGGAATACACCAGTTCTTGTGGCAATGGTGCGTTTAGAAGTAGACAAAACCTAAGCATTTGCTATATTCATAATGGACAAAAAAAAAAAAAGGAATACATTTCTCTATTCCTCTATAATTTCAAAGTCATGTACATTCATTCCACAGGTATTTATCAAGCCCATTCATGTGTATAGCCTATCTGTTCTAAGCACTTAAAAATTTTCATTTCTAAATTAGATTCAGGGCTTGCCTTCTATATATTTAAAATCAATTCAGAGAGACAAGTTTCTATGTGGGTATGTCATAACATAAAGATCTATCACAGAGCTCAGGGAATGAGACACTAATGTCAGCCTGAAGAGGTTGGGAAAGTAAATCAATGGACAGAAACCTTTTATTGGCAGCTATGGCTAAGTATTAACAGTAATATAAAGAGTAAAAGGACAGAAACATTTCAGGATAGGTAATAATAGAAATAATTATTTTTAATTGTGAAAGAACATGACATATTAAAGGTAAATGAAGACTTGTATTTCTGAAGTGAAAAATATGTGGTACAGAATAGTGGGAAATGATTGAGAATCATACTTTGAACATGCCTTAGATAGATAAATCCATTATTTCCTATGTGGTAATTTAATGCACTATAAGAAGGCATATATTGGCTTGGACAAAAAGTCCCTTTGGTTTTTAAGTAAAAATGACAGGTACATTTTTCATTTTTATGAACAACTTTATGGAACAACTTAATCACAGTTTTGTACCACTACCTTCTGCCATTTTTCAGGCAAATTCATAATTCCATCTTCCCAAAACTTTTGGGAAGTTGGACAAAGCACTATTTCAGGTGCCTTTTACAGTTTCCAGGAAATTTAATATTTTTCCATTAATATAATTTTGTGAAAACCAAACTAAGTGGAAATTCAAATATGTAATGTCTGGTGAATACGGTGGTTACATGAGACCCTCCCAGCTAAACTGTAACAGTTTTTGCCTGGTGTTTGATCAAACATGTGGCCTTGCATTATCCTGATGGAAAATTGTGTGTTTTTTGTTTAACAATTCTTGACATTTTTTCATCAATTTCTGCTTTCAGTTGGTCTAAATGGGAGCTATACTTGTTGGAAGTAATCATTCGGTTTTCTAGGAGTTTATAATGGAGGACTCTCCTCTAATCCCACCATACAAACAAGATCACCTTTTTGGGATGAAAACCGATTATTGGTGAAGTTGGTGGTGATTTATTTCAATTGCCCCACAATTTCTTCCACCCTACATTTTTGTGCAGTGTCCACTTTTCATCACCTGTCAAAATTTGTTGTAAAAATGGAACATTTTTGTTACATTTTAGAGAAATGCATATGGAAATATGGTCAAGAAGGTTTTATTTTCACTTAATTTATGAGTGCTCCAAACATCAAAGGAATTTCCACAAAGATGATGCAAAACATTTTCCAATGCTTGATTGGGATATTTTGAGTATGTCAGCTATCTCTCATGTGGTATAATGTTTATTGTTCTTATTTAATATCTTGATTTGATTGCTATCAACTTCAACTGGTCTACCTGACTGTGGCACATCATCCAGTGAGAAATCTTCAGTATGAAACTTCACAAACCAATTTTGACAGATTCAGTCAGTCACAGCACCTTTTCCATACACCACACAAATCTTTTTTTGTGTTCCAGTTGCACAATGTAATAGTATCCTTTGAAGACACATATGGACCTAGAGACTGTCATACAGTAAAGAAAGTCGAAAAGAAAAAAAAAAAACAAATATTGTATAATATGGTGTATATATGGAATTTAGAAAAATAGTAGAGATGAACTTATTTGCAAAGCAGAAACAGAAACATAAAAACCATACAGACACCAAAGTGGGAAAGCAGGGGTGGAATGAATTGGGAAACTGAGACTGGCATATATACATTACCATCTTCACAACTAAGATAATCACGATGGTGTGATCACTCACCTAAAACCAGACATCCTGCAATGTGAAGTCAAGTGGGCCTTAGGAAGCATCACTACAAACAAAGCTAGTGGAGGTGATGGAATTCCAGTTGAGCTATTTCAAATCCTGAAAGATGATGCTGTGAAAGTGCCACACTCAATATGCCAGCAAATTTGGAAAACTCAGCAGAGGCCAAAGGACTGGAAAAGGTCAGTTTTCATTCAAATCCCAAAGAAAGCCAACGCCAAAGAATGCTCAAACTACCGCACAATTGCACACATCTCACACTCTAGTAAAGTAATGCTCAAAATTCTCCAAGCCAGGCTTCAGCAATACGTGAATTGTGAACTTCCAGATGTTCAAGCTGGTTTTAGAAAAGGTAGAGGAACCAGAGATCAAATTGCCAACATCCGCTGGATCATCGAAAAAGCAAGAGAGTTCCAGAAAAACATCTATTTCTGATTTATTGACTATGCCAAAGCCTTTGACTCTGTGGATCCCAATAAACTGTGGAAAATTCTGAAAGAGATGGGAATACCAGGCGACCTGACCTGCCTCCTGAGAAATCTGTATGCAGGTCAGGAAGCAACAGTTAGAACTGGACATGGAACAACAGACTGGATCCAAACAGGAAAAGGAGTACTTCAAGGCTGTATATTGTCACCCTGCTTATTTAACTTATATGCAGAAGACATCATGAGAAACACTGGGCTGGCAGAAGCACGAGCTGGAATCAAGATTGCCGGGAGAACTATCAATAACCTCAGATATGCAGATGACACCACTCTCATGGCAGAAAGTGAAGAGGAACTAAAAAGCCTCTTGATGAAAGTGAAAGAGGAGAGTGAAAAAGTTGGCTTAAAGCTCAACATTCAGAAAATGAAGATCATGGCATCTGGTCCCATCACTTCATGGGAAATAGATGGGGAAACAGTGGAAACAGTGTCAGACTTTTTTTTTTTTTTTGGCTCCAAAATCACTGCAGATGGTGATTGCAGCCATGAAATTAAAAGACTTACTCCTTGGAAGAAAAGTTTTGACCAACCTAGATAGTATATTCAAAAACAGAGACATTACTTTGCCGACTAAGGTCCATCTAGTCAAGGCTATAGTTTTTCTAGTAGTCATGTATGGATGTGAGAGTTGGACTGTGAAGAAGGCTGAGTGCCGAAGAATTGATGCTTTAGAACTGTGGTGTTGGAGAAGACTTGAGAGTCCCTTGGACTGCAAGGAGATCCAACCAGTCTATTCTGAAGATCAACCCTGGGATTTCTTTGGAAGGAATGATGTTAAAGCTGAAACTCCAGTACTTTGGCCACCTCATGCGAAGAGCTGACTCATTGGAAAAGACTCTGATGCTGGGAGGGATTGGGGGCAGGAGAAGAAGGGGACGACAGAGAATGAGATTGCTGGATAGCGTCACTTTCTCAATGGACGTGAGTCTGAGTGAACTCCGGGAGTTGGTGATGGACAGGGAGGCCTGGCGTGCTGCGATTCATGGGGTCACAAAGAGTCAGACAGGACTGAGAGACTGAACTGAACTGATGCTTGGTGATATTGGTAAAATAATGCATCTCTATTTGCCTCATCTATGAAATTAGGACAATGGTGCTTAATTTAGAAAACATTTATATGGTTTAAGTCAGTCATCAAATAGTACTGAACCTATGCTTCTAGACAGCAACCTTCACAAGAGTGCCTAATTTTTTTTTGTGTTTTTTTGTTTTTGTTTTTTTTGTTTTGTTTTGTTTTTTTCCCTTCTCTCTCTCTTAGGTAGGACAGGATGGGTAAGAGGGCTCTCTCTTTCTTTAGTCACCAGGTCGTGTCCAACTCTTGCGACCCTATGGACTGTAGCCTGCCAGGCAACTCTGTCCATGGGATTCTTTAGGCAAGAATACTGGAGTGGGTTGCGATTTCCTTCTCCAGGAGATCTTCTCAATCCAGGTATCAAACCTGGGTCTCCTGGATTGCAGGCAGATTCTTTACAAGTCATGTCCAACTCTGTGTGACCCCATAGATGGCAACCCATCAGGCTCCCCTGTCCCTGGGATTCTCCAGGCAAGAACACTGGAGTGGGTTGCCATTTCCTTCTCCAACGCATGAAAGGGAAAAGTGAAAGTGAAGTCGCTCAGTGGTATTCAACTCTTCACGACCCCATGGACTGCAGCCCACCAGGTTTCGCCATCCTTGGGATAGAGGTGGGTATTTATCTTCTCCTACCTGGGAGGCTACAGCCTACTGGAGTTGGGTATTTCTATTCCCCTAGTTTAACTTGGTCCTGATTTTAGGCTCTGGCTGAATAATTTCTCCTGAGGGCAGGTCTTGTTAAAAATAGTGTGCAAGTGAAAAAGTATCAGTCTTTCAGTCATGCACAACTCTTTGCAGTGCTATGGACTGCAGCCCACCAGTTACCTCTGTCCATAGAGTTCTCCAAACAAGAATACTGGAGTGGGTGAGTAGCCATTTGCTTCTCCAGGTGATCTTCCTGCCCCAGGGATTGAATCCACATCTGCTGCATTGCAGGCAGATTCTTTACCATCTGAACCACCAAGGAAGTACTAAGAACAGTGTGCTCTAACATATTTCAACATGGTTCCTTTTTCGCTGCCTTCAGGAAATCATGCAGGAATTTTTCTTTGATATTTTTCTGTAGGAAGCTGGTCAAACTCCTGGAGGTAAATCTCACAGTATTTTCCCACCAAGATTGGATTTCTGTGGAGTTTTTAAAGCCCCCAGACATTTTTCAGCTATAGTTGATATTTCCCTACCAGAGAACTACTTTCTCTGGTGGATTCAGCTTGTGAGACTCTGTTCCTGGATGTAGCCGTATATTCACTGGTCTGCATCTCTGGTTATGATAGCACTGGTTTGCCCTGTGCCCTCCAGTCTCTTAGCCGTCTGAGAAGAGCTAAGACTGATTTTTTCAGTCTGTCTGCTCTTTACTTGTTGTTAGGATGGAGTAGCAACTTCCAAACCCCTTACATGAAAAACTAGAAACTGGAAGATTATGGATATATAGTTTAAGATTTATCTTGTATCTGGTCATCTTTCAGAACTCTATTCCTCTAATTCTGACATAGATTCTCCAGGAAATTTAAGGCAGTTCATGCACTCATCCACCAGTGAAAAGTTTTTTCCATCTTAATTCTTCTCATATGTCTTATTAACTTGGCTAGAAATTTCAGTGTAATGTTGAATATAAGTAAGGATAGCTGGAATCCTTATTTCTGATTTTAACAGGAAAAGTTATAAATTGATTATTAATATTAACACATATCAGATAATATTTAATTTCCATGATTAACTTATTTTTTCTTAGATGATTCTTTAAGTCAGAATAAAGCAAGTTCCATATAATGAGTTTGGTGAAACCTTAAATCTCTACTTCCTCTCATCATCTTTCCGTTTGCACTTGTTAGTAGAATATTCTGCATTCTGGAGATGGTAAAGAATACACCTGTGATAGAGGAGACCAGGGTTTGACCCCTGAGTCAGGAAGATCCCCTGGAGAAGGGAATGGAAATCCACTCCAGTATTCTTGCTTGGAGAATTTCATGGACAAGGGAACCTTGGAGTCACAAAGAGTTGGACATGACTGAGCAACTAACACTTTCACTTTCAGTGTCATGGCATTGGTTCATATGCATCTATCTTCTATAATGCTGGTAAATTGATATTTATAGCTAGCAGTTATATCAGATTCAAATTCAGCGTTTTGGCAAGAATAATTTATAAGCATCTGGTGTATTATCACAGGCTTTCCTGGTGGTTCAGACAGTAAAGAATCTGCCTGAAGTGCAGGAGACCAGGGTTCAATCCCTTCATTCAGAAGATCCCCTGGAGGAAGCCATGGCAGCAACCTCCAGTATTCTTGTTTGGAGAATCCCATGGACAGAGGAGCCTGGCAGACTACAGTCCATGGGTGGCAAGGAAGGGGTTGGACACTACTGAAGAACTAATACTTACACTTCATACAGTGTATTATCTATTGCAGTACACAAGAAAATACTTATGCTATCCAGTCACTAAAAAAATCACATATTTTAGTGATATTGAGATCATTTAGTGAGTTCATACATTGCCTGTTTGATCCTCCATTCTAAAGTTTTCCATTACCTTTTATATAATGTTTTTTGCAACCAGTGATAATTGCTGTCTAAATCATTCCCTCCTGCTGCTGCTGCTGCTGCTGCTAAGTCGTTTCAGTCGTGTGCGACTCTGTGTGACCCCATAGACAGCAGCCCACCAGGCTCCCCTGTCCCTGGGATTCTCCAAGGAAGAGTACTAGAATGGGTTGCCAATGCCTTCTCTGAAATCATTCCCTAAAGGCTGCAAAATAATGATTCTCTGGATTTATTATGTATTTAGGATTTATTAACTGCGTTTTTTTCTATATAGAAGATCTCCTCACTTCAATTATGTAGTTGTTAAATACAGTTCATACAATAAAGAAAGAAACATTTTGTTTTATCCCTTGTTTCTGCTCAGTGTGTAGAACGAATGGATGTTGCCTATTGAGCACTATGGATTTATCAATAATTTTCAGTGGGATTATTTTGCTAATATCATTATGAACACATGAAATTTTACATAGTATTTCTATCAACTGCAATAATTTTAAGCCTTGAAAACAAATGTACAGTCTATTAGAATTTTTACATGTCTGTTGAAATTGAATGATCATTTATTAGAATACTGTTAAAGTTTTTCTACAAATTTTTTAATGCTTTATAGTCTAGTGATACTAAACTGCTATATTGAAACAATAATTTTCTCCATTTGGTATTCATTTATTTCTCTACTTATAATCTGTTTGTTTTGATGTTTGATTTCTTTCATATGTGACATTTAAATTTCACTTAAACAGCATTTTTTCTTCCCTAAACTATGCCTTGTTGTTGCTCTAACATTTTTGCTTTATTCTTAGAGATGTGGAATTTTGCATCACAGAATTTAAAATTTCTGATTAATTGGCATCATGTAAACTTTCATATGAGTTTTAAAATGTGTTTTTATAATTGTTATAACAATTAAGCATATAGTTGTTACATAAGCCTAAATGATTTTATATCATTTATAATTATTTCGCTGTTGTTCAGCTGTTTTGTTGAATGTTGCCATACCTCCTTTTGTTTCTGGTTAATATTTTTATCCATCCATTCATTTTCCATCTTCCTTCATGAGTTTTATTTAGATATAAGCCTTAAAATTATCATTTAGCTAGAATTTGTTTTCTTATCTAATCCTAGTGTATCTGTGTGTTAAAAATATATTTTTTTTTTCACAAAGCTTTGAAGACTTATTCAAAACCTTAGAAAAAATCTTTTTTTTCAGTTTTTTTTTTTTAATTTTAAAATCTTTATTCTTACATGCATTCCCAAATATGAACCCCCCTCCCACCTCCCTCCCCATAACATCTCTCTGGGTCATCCCCATGCACCAGCCCCAAGCATGCTGTATCCTGCGTCAGACGTAGACTGGCGATTCGATTCTTACATGACCGTATACATGTTAGAATGCCATTCTCCCAAATCATCCCACCCTCTCCCTCTCCCTCTGAGTCCAAAAGTCCGTTATACACATCTGTGTCTTTTTTGCTGTCTTGCATACAGGGTCGTCATTGCCATCTTTCCAAATTCCATATATATGTGTTAGTATACTGTATTGGTGTTTTTCTTTCTGGCTTACTTCACTCTGTGTAATTGGCTCCAGTTTCATCCATCTCATCAGAATTGATTCAAATGCATTCTTTTTAATGGCTGAGTAATACTCCATTGTGTATATGTACCACAGCTTTCTTATACATCCATCTGCTGATGGACATCTAGGTTGTTTCCATGTCCTGGCTATTATAAACAGTGCTGCGATGAACATTGGGGTACATGTGTCTCTTTCAATTCTGGTTTCCTCGGTGTGTATGCCCAGAAGTGGGATTGCTGGGTCATAAGGTAGTTCTATTTGCAATTTTTTAAGGAATCTCCACACTGTCCTCCATAGTGGCTGTACTAGTTTGCATTCCCACCAACAGTGTAGGAGGGTTCCCTTTTCTCCACACCCTCTCCAGCATTTATTGCTTGCAGATTTTTGGATCGCAGCCATTCTGACTGGTGTGAAGTGGTACCTCATTGTGGTTTTGATTTGCATTTCTCTAATAATGAGTGATGTTGAGCATCTTTTCATGTGTTTGTTAGCCATCCGTATGTCTTCTTTGGAGAAATGTCTATTTAGTTCTTTGGCCCATTTTTTGATTGGGTTGTTTATTTTTCTGGAATTGAGCTGCATAAGTTTCTTGTATATTTTTGAGATTAGTTGTTTGTCAGTTGCTTCATTTGCTATTATTTTCTCCCATTCAGAAGGCTGTCTTTTCACCTTGCTTATATTTTCCTTTGTTGTGCAGAAGCTTTTAATTTTAATTAGATCCCATTTGTTTATTTTTGCTTTTATTTCCAGAATCCTGGGAGGTGGATCATAGAGGATCCTGCTGTGATTTATGTCTGAGAGTGTTTTGCCTATGTTCTCCTCTAGGAGTTTTATAGTTATATTTAACTGACTGTGATTACAGCCATGATTGGAATTATTCTTGCTTTCTTATTTTTGTATTTACATGATAATTTCCAGTCATACATACATACAGATACACATATATACATTTCCATAGTTTTGAGATTTATTGCATTGGTCAACTTTTTACATAGCTTTCCTTAATATTTTTAAAGCAGTGTGTTCCAGATATCTTCTTGAATTCTTCAACCTGTACATGTTTATCACACCTATAAATACACTTTAAATGAAAAGTGTGAAGTTAATCACTATCTCTGTTCCCTCAATCAAAAATGAAGACCTGTGGTATGCTTTAATTTTTCCATTTCTTAAGATAATCTGATTATTAAGTAACATATTTTTTTAAAAAGTAACATGTTCCATCCATGTTATTTTTTTCATGGTTACTATTTTGTTTAACTCCAAACATTGCTTTTGTATTCATTATCTTAATATGGCTTGAAAATGTCTTCTATGACATCATTTGGAAGAGTATCTATAGATTGCCTACACAGAATCCTTATATTAGCATTCATTTTTTATTTTATCCTTTGAATTAAATCTTACACTGGGTGGAAAGAGATTCATTAACATCACATTTTAATCTGAGGAATCTGATAACACTTGTTTTCTGGGAAATATTTTCCTCTTTGCAAGATTCTTAAATTTTCATTTTTTCTCACTTTTCTGAAATTTCATCTGCAGTGCAGTTTCTAATTTGTTACTCATAATCAGAACCTGCAAGTTGAGAACCAATTAGAAGATTCTTTTAAGCCATCTTTTCTTTAGTAAAAATCTCATCTTCTATATGCCCTAATCTTCAGGAAGTACCAAAAGATCATTGTTCTGTTGGTGCTACACCTCTTATTTTCCTTTGACAGCATGACATATGTAAAAGTAAGAGACATATGTATATCCTACAAGAGAGAGCCCATTTCATAACAATTTCCATTTAATTAAAGATAATCAAAATGGCTGTCTGGGGAGGCCTTACAAATAGCAGTGAAAAGAAGAGAAGCAAAGAAAAGGAAAGATATAAGCATCTGAATGCAGAGGTCCAAAGAATGGCAAGGAGAGATAAGAAAGCCTTCCTCAGTGATCAATGCAAAGAAATAGAGGAAAACAAAAGAAAGACTAGAGATCTCTTCAAGAAAATTAGAGATACCAAGGGAACATTTCATGCAAAGATGGGCTCGATAAAGGACAAAAATGGTCTGGACCTAACAGAAGCAGAAGATATTAAGAAGAGGTGGCAAGAATACACAGAACTGTACAAAAAAAAATCTTAATGACCAAGATAATCACGATGGTGTGATCACTCATTTAGAGCCAGACATCCTGGAATGTGAAGACAAGTGGGCCTTAGAAAGCATCACTATGAACAAAGCTAGTGGAGGTGATGGAATTCCAGTTGAGCTGTTTTAAATCCTGAAAAATGATGCTGTGAAAGTGCTACACTCTATATGCCAGCAAATTTGGACAACTCAGCAGTGGCCACAGGACTGGAAAAGGTCAGTTTTCATTCCAATCCCAAAGAAAGGCAATGCAAAAGAATGCTCAAACTACCACACAATTACACTCATCTCACACATACTAAAGTAATGCTCAAAATTCTCCAAGCCAGGATTCAGCAATACATGAACCGTGAACTTCCAGATGTTCAAGCTGGTTTTAGAAAAGGCAGAGGAACAAGAGATCAAATTGCCAACATCCGCTAGATCATGGAAAAAGCAAGAGAGTTCCAGAAAAACATCTATTTCTGCTTTATTGACTGTGCCAAAGCCTTTGACTGTGTGGATCACAATAAACTGTGGAAAATTCTGAAAGAGATGGGAATAACAGACCACCTGACCTGCCTCTTAAGAAATCTATATGCAGGTCAGGAAGCAACAGTTAGAACTAGACATGGAACAACAGACTGGCTCCAAATAGGAAAAGGAGTACGTCAAGGCTGTATATTGTCACCCTGCTTATTATTAACTTATATGCACAGTACATCATGAGAAATGCTGGGCTGGCAGAATCACAAGCTGGAATCAAGATTGCCGGGAGAACTATCAATAACCTCAGATATGCAGATGACACCACGCTTGTGGCAGAAAAAGAATAGGAACTAAAAAGCCTCTTGATGAAAGTGAAAGAGGAGAGTGAAAAAGTTGGCTTAAAGCTCAACATTCAGAAAACGAAGATCATGGCATCTGGTCCCATCACTTCATGGGAAATAGATGGGGAAACAGTGGAAACAGTGTCAGACTTTATATTTTTGGGCTCCAAAATCACTGCAGATGGTGATTGTCCTTAGAAGGAAAGTTATGACCGACCTAGATAACATATTGAAAAGCAGAGACATTACTTTGCCAATGGAGGTCCGTCTAGTCAAGGCTATGGTTTTTCCAGTGGTCATGTATGGATGTGAGTTGGACCGTGAAGAAGGCTGAGCGCCAAAGAATTGATGCTTTTGAACTGTGGTGTTGTAGAAGACTTTTGAGAGTCCCTTGAACTGCAAGGAGATACAACCAATTCATTCTAAAGGATATCAGTCCTGGGTGTTCTTTGGAAGGAATGATGTTAAAACTGAAACTCCAGTACTTTGGCCACCTCATGCGAAGAGTTGACTCACTGGAAAAGACTGATGCTGAGAGGGACTGGGGGCAGGAGGAGAAGGGGACGACAGAGGATGAGATGGCTGGATGGCATCACTGACTCGATGGACGTGAGTTTCAGTGAACTCTGGGAGTTGGTGATGGACAGGGAGGCCTGGCCTGTTGCAATTCATGGAGTCACTAAGAGTCAGACAGGACTGAGCAACTGAACTGAACTGAACTGAATCTAATAGAGGCATCGTTAATAGTTTGAAACAGGACAACTTATTATAGTAATTCATGAACTAAAAATTTTTGATACACGTTTGAACAAGATTATAACCAATGTATTGTACCTTCCTACGATAGCTATATAGGGAAAAACACTACCTTGTCTCATCATTTATTTAAGTAATTGCTGCTGCTGCTAAGTCACTTCAGTCGTGTCCGACTCTGTGCGACTCCATAGATGGCAGCCCAAAAGGCTTCCTCATCCCTGCGATTCTCCAGGCAAGAACACTGGAGTGGGTTGCCATTTCCTTCTTCAATGCATGAAAGTGAAAAGTGAAAGTGAAGTCGCTCAGTCGTGTCTGAATCTTTGTGACCCCATGGACTGCAGCCTACCAGGCTCCTCCATCCATGGGATTTTCCAGGCAAGAGTAGTGGAGTGGGGTGCCATTGCCTTCTCCGAATTAAGTAATTAATAAAAGAGTAAATACGTGTGAAGCATCTATCACAGTGACTGAGACATGATAGCTCAGTCAATGGAAATCCCATTTACTTTTTCTTTGTTTTTGAACCAAATTACAGCTGCTCAATTACATGCAAATTCACCTCACGTGCAGAAACACTCATACACACACTCACAGATCTAACATGAGTTCTGGGTAGAGTAAAAATCAGTTTTGCTTAATTTTATCCAACATAATCTGGCTTCTCAGGTAAGACGCCCTGTGGACTGCAGTGATTTTATTGTAATTGCATTTGTATTATCTTTTTAAAGATGAGTTTCTAAAGGGAAGAGACAATGGTATTTTAGGGGAAATTTGTATAGATCATGTTTTTGTGTTAACATCAACATAAAAGACATGTAAAAAAGTTTCATGTCTTGTAAATAGCCTAAAGAAAGAAAGAAGTTCATAACAGACCCCGATTATATACATGGAAAGGACAGCATTTCTTGCTAATTGCTTTATAAAGTGGATTTTCCTTAAACATTGCTACAGTCTTTCCAAAAATAGTCTAATATCTTCCTTCAGAAGTTTTTAATTGGGTAATTTGATTAGTACATTGGTTAGAAATGAAAATCCTATTATATATTTATGGCATAATGATTGACTAATTTTCTTCAATAACTATTGTTTGTTTCTTGCCTCGTTGCACATCAATGATTTTTTTTTTTAGAGGACTTATGTGGAATTTCTATTTCTTTTTTCCACAAACACAGTCTAGAAAAAATTAATTTCATGGATTTGATTCAAGAAGGAGGCACTCTGTGTATACAAATTATGAAACTGGTAAAGCACTGTATTTTAAGACACCAGCAAAACAGTAAGATTGATATAGGGCAGTTAGAATTACTATAGTTGATGTTTGTGACCTATCTAAATCTTGGAAACCCATTCACTGTGATTTCTTCTGCAAATGAAGAAAAACAATGTAACAGTAATGTTAATGCCTGTGGTATATTAATACCTCAACCCTACCCAATACTAAATGTCTTACAAGTGATTTTGAGTTATTTGATTCTATCTTCCATTTTATTCCATCTTCGCGCTCGCTCCCCCTACCTGGTTGCTCCTGCCAGTAGCATATGCTTGTCTCAAAGATTAAGCCATGCATGTCTAAGTACGCACCGCCGGTACAGTGAAACTGCAAATGGCTCATTAAATCAGTTATGGTTCCTTTGGTCGCTCGCTCCTCTCCTACTTGGATAACTGTGGTAATTCTAGAGCTAATACATGCCCACGGGCGCTGACCCCCTTCGCGGGGGGGATGCGTGCATTTATCAGATCAAAACCAACCCGGTCCGCTATTTTATTATTGTTTTATTCCATCTTCCATTTTGTTTTCCTCAGTAAGAAGTTCTTAACTGTTTATAAAGTCAGTATCAGTGTCCTGTGTGAAAACACCAAGACCTAAGGAAAAGCCACAACCCTGAGGTCAAAGTGCCACAATTATTCCCTGTTTTACTGGAAGTGGCTTAATAATCCGTCCTCGATTCTGCCATGGCATTTGTCACCTAGACTCTAAAGAAACACACTAAATCTCTCATAAATCCAGGTTCCCTCCACTACTGGCTTTATTTATCCTCCATATGAAAAAGTAAAATAAATAATTATTATTTTGGCCAAGTGGGAGAGAAGATGTAAAATTCTCTCCAATGCCTTTGGCCCTTCTACTCTCCACTAGCAATCATATTAACACTTTCTTCTTTATTCTTCACAGCACATATTGCTCAAAATCTGGTTATTATAATATTTTCACATAGAAACTAGAGTAAGCTACTTCTGCAAACAACTAAACTCAAGTTTCCATTTAGGGCTTTTATAGAACATTAAGCTATGTAAATATGTTAGAGATTCAAACTTTAGTCTTAACTAGGGATTCAGTCATGAATGAAGATGCCCAGACTCCTCACATTTCCTCTCATGAACTCTTAACTTATATTCTAGAAAGATAAGATGTAAAAAAAAAAGTAATCTTTTTGTAATAGTTCTACTGTGTATTAATAATAAATAATCAACATTGACAGTTATAGCAGCATGCAGCTGAACAAGTTACGAAGGTAAGAAGTCACTTGACAAATATTTATTTCAGCATGAAAGTGATATCGCTATCTTTCATGCAGATAACAGCAAAGCAGGAACCAGAAAAGGAACACATTGTAGCCTGAAGAAGTTTTAGAGTCAATATGAGCTATCTCTTCACATTTTCTTAGCAGGAAATCAGTCAAATATCAATAAAGTGGAAGACAAGTACATTGAAGTCTTGCTAACATCTACAGAAACAGAATTAAAATGATTCAATTGGTTTTGCTGTATATATAATCTTACCCCTAAGGTAAAAAAGCAAAGTTAGAATAAAATACCAAGAAAACAATAAAAAAAATTCATAATGTGAATATTTTCTAATTTATTTTCAAATTCTTTTAGGAAAGGCAGTGTGATATCAGTAGAGGTGAGTTGTAATCTATGCATTTGGGGCAGCCTGTTTCTTAATGAGAAATATAATACTACGGGGTTCAAAGACCATGTACCAGAGGCAGCAAATACCCTTCAGCTCTCTGTATCATTAGAGTAATGAGAGTCAAAATTAGACTCTTACTGGTGATATTTGTGTTATTGACTAGAAATATTTTAGAATCATTCTCATAAATGTCTTAACAACCTTTTCACGTTTTTCTACTCAGAATAAAACTTCCAGTAGTCCAGTTATGTACCAATAACATATTGATCTTAAATATGCCCTTCTCTGAATTGCTGGAGCTAGAACTATGCAAATAAGATATTCCAAATTCCTGTGCTAGGGTTTGACCAAGGTGAACATTGTTTGTGAATGATGGAGCTAGCAAATGGTGAGCAGATTAAAGATATTAATTTTCTCTCCTCTTCTTGGCTTCTTTGTAGCATCTATGGAAGTGGGTGTGTCCTGGAAATAAGGGTGTGGATAGGAAGCCTATAGTACTCACTTCTAACTATTGGAGCATACTGATATTTATTTTAAAAAAAGACAAAGATACAAATTATCTAGATTTGCTTGTATTGATGAAAAGCACATTATTTTGCATAAAATGTCAATATTACTTGAATGGAAGTCAAGTATAAGTATCTACATTTATCTGTTTTCAATGATAAAATATACTGGACACTAACCAATTCATGTTCTAGAGTTTTTGTAATCATTATGTATCCTAAATAATAAAAAGAAATAAGGTAATTTTATTTAGATGTATCCATAATATTTCCTTATTACTGTCAAATAAATAATTTATCTCAATATGGAGGAAAAATGAATATATATTAATTCATTTAATAAATCTATATTGTGATCAGTGTTATTAAACACCACAATACAGGAAATTTTTAAAAAAAGCAGTAGAAAAAACAATGCTGCTTAACAAAAGACTACAGTTGTAATTTGCATAGAGGAAATGTATATTAGGTAAACACTAGTGATATAAAATAAAATTAGAAGTCATATTTTATAAATTGTCTTTAAGATTATGTGAAATGTCCAAAAGAAGTATAATACTGCTGCCACAAGTGTAAAAATAATTGATGAAAATATGCCAAAGATAGGGGTTTCCGAGGTGGCTTAGTGAAGTATCCACCTACCATTGCCAGAGACACAGGAGACTGTGTGGGTTCCATCCCTGGGTTGGGAAGTTCCCTGAAGAAGGAAATGCCAACCCACTCCCGTATTCTCGCCTGGAGAATCACATGGACAGAGGAGCCTACCAGGCTACAGTTTATGGGGTCCCAGCGTCAGATACTACCCAGCACACATGCACACAGGCACACGCCAAAGACAAAGGTTATGCAACATGCTCCTTTGATACAGGTAAAGACTATAATTTACAACCCATGAAACAGAGCAAGTGATACAACAGCACTCAGTGGAGGGTCAATGGCAAAGTAACACAGATTGTGAATTTCACTTATCAAATTACCCCCAGTGCCTAGGTCTGGTATGGAACTGATGTCCAATAAGTAGTTGATAAATGAGTAACTAAGCAAGTAAATGGAGGGGGAGTTACTTTGGTAAAAAAAAAAAAAAATAGTGTTGGGGAAAGGCATTCCAGGCAGAGAGGACAAGGAAGAGGTAGATGTTCTTGATGATGGAAGAAAGGCTAGTGACTGAGCCTGGAAAATACTGACAGAATAAGAATGGTACCAGAGGGGCTGGAGAACAGGACGAGAACCAAACTCAACAGAATCTTGAAGATAGTATTAAGTTTTTTTACATTTTATCTCAAGTACCAGAGAAGGCAATGGCGCCTCACTCCAGTACCCTTGCCTGGAAAATCCCATGGACGGAGGAGCCTGGTAGGCTGCAGTCCATGGGGTCTCGAAGAGTCGGACACAACTGAGTGACTTCTCTTTCACTTTTCACTTTCATGCATTGGAGAAGGAAATGGCAACGCACTCCAGTGTTCTTGCCTGGAGAATCCCAGGGACCGGGGAACCTGGTGGGCTGCCGTCTATGGGGTTGCACAGAGTCGGACACGACTGAAGTGACTTAGCAGCAGCAGCATCTCAAGTACAATAGAAAATGATATGTTATGAGCCTGAGAATGGTATTATAACATCTAATTTTCACTTTGAGGTTTTCCATCGAACTACTAGGTGAAAGAAAGTTGGGATTAAAAGGTTCTGTTGAGTAAAGAAGAAGCAAAGAGGAGGATATAGCAGTATAATTGAATGAAGACATTGGTTTGGACTGGAGTAAATTTCCAAAAACCCATGCATACACATACACATACCCACACAGAAGGAAAGCTTGGAGATTTGAAAGAGAAATGAATAGAAAAAGAATTATGTTCTGAGAATTATGAGACCTGAATTCTGCTCCCTACTGAGCATTTACTAGCCATGTGTCTTTGCAAAAGTAAATTAAACCCATCTATGAAAGTAGGGGTACCCAGATAGTATAGAGGTAAGGAATCTTCCTGCCAGTGCTGGAGACACAAGAGATGCAGATTCAATTCCTGGGTCAGGAAGATCCCCTGGAGAAGGGAATGGCAAACCACTCCAGTAATCTTGCTTGGAAAATCCCATAGATGGAGGAGCCTGGTGGACTACAGTCCTTAAAGTCACAAAGAGCTGGACACAGTTGAGCACATGGCATGCTGCACATGAAAGGAAAGATGAGAATTAGAGGAACTTTAAGGTCTCTTCTAGTTCTAAGACTGGAGATTATTTAATTTTGAAGGAAGATGTTGTTGAGCCTGAAATTTTTAAAGGTCAATTAACCAAAGTTCTCCAGGGAAATGTGCCACTAAAATAAAGATTTTCATAAGAATAAAAAATAAAAACCTGGTTTCAGAACATTATAAGCAATGCTGAGTTTTAAGACATGAAATATTTTGCTAATTTTATAAATCATAGAAACTTATTTGAAAGCACAAAAGTTTAAGCACTTAAAAATCTACACTCTTGGAGTTTTTAAAAAAATCTCTCCTAAGTAAATTTTGAGTTAAAAAGGAATAAACTGCATTTGTATTAATATATATATGAATATACAAATAGTCCAACTAAAAATATACACCCAAAAGAGTGGCCAAGGTATAAAGCAAAATTAGGATAGATATGTACATTATGATATTTTAAACGAAGTATATTGCTCTAAATACTTTCTGTGCACATTAACTTTTTAAATGGACTATATGCATTGGTGATGAGCAACCTGTGAAACATTCAGCAATGTATTTCTGATCAGCGTCTATTTTTTAACCTATTTCCTCCTTTAATTAAAGGAAGTGCCTTCATCTGTAATTGTTAAAATAAGGCATTATTTTGTTTTCTTTCTAGGATTCTGGGGTTTTCCACAGCCTGTCAAGAGACTATTACAGCCCCATTGCAATCTAGGGCTTCCCTGGTAGCTCAGCTGGTAAAGAATTTATCTGCAATGCAGAAGACTCCAGTTTCAATCCTGGGTCAGGAAGATACCCTGGCAAAGGGATAGGCTACCCACTCCAGTATTCTTGGGCTTCTCTGGTAGCTCAGCTAGTAAAGAATCCATCCACAATGCAGAAGATCCCAGTTTGAAAAATTACCTAATAAACCCATAGTAACTCTCTCTGAGACACCTCATTGTTCCCCATGAGGTACACCCCCTTTGCAGTGATGCCATCATCCAAATTTTGTCTGACTACAGATGTGTCTCTTGAGGTTTCTGGGAGAAATGATGGTTCTGCTAAGATCCAGCTAAATTCCTCATTGCCACCGATGAAGACTTACAGTAGTGTGTGCATAGGCAATCCCTGGGGATAGACTGAAATGAGGCCACCATATCCGTAGTTGGATGGTAAGCAAATGCTAAATGCGGCACCAGTATTTTGCTGAAGCCCTTTGTTTTGGGGTTTATTTTGTTTCTTTGCCAAGAAATATAGTCCTCTGGGGAGTTTGAATATCTTATTGAAATTATATTGTTTGTTAATGATTTTTTTTCCCTAGTCTTCTAATTTCTGCTCCCATGGTTTTTTCATTTTTCCTTTGAGTGTTTTACTTTGTAATCTATAAAGGGAAATAGTGAAAAAATGATAGCATGATCAGCTTCCTTGAATTAACCCTGAGGTCAAGGGGTTCTTAAGTCTTCTCAGACCAGATATTTGATAAATATATCCTCTGCTCATCATTTGAACCTTACATGGAACTTCTTTCTCAGTCTTGTCTTAATGTTTCTGAGAACTTTATTCAATTTTATCTGCTCAGAATCAAAAGTTTTGTCAATTGGTCTTTTGTTGATTTCTAGAGACGCAAGAGTACGGAAACATCAATTACACTGGTCATTGCTGTTCTCGTGTTGCCTGCTTAATATAACACATAGCTCTTCCAGGCCAAACATTTTCTTTATTCCTATTTCTTTACTACAATGTTAAATTATGTTTATTTCTCAGACTGGCACAATTTCATTAGGATAATTTGAAACTGCAATGCTCACTTCTTAGAATTTTGAGGGGAACAGAATTGTTTTACTGAGGGGTGCAACAAAGTACAACCTTGAAGAAAGAAAAATATTTTGCTTAGCATATGAAATACTCCAATCATGAGTCTATTTAGGGATTAATAAATATCATTATTTGTTAAATATGCAACTTGTTAAAATTTTAGGGATTTAATGTATTAATTCAAGCACACTTTTTCTTTTTTGTGTTTACATGTTAGAATGCCCTTTACTACATCTAAATTTTCTGCCTTTTACTGGCAGAATAAAGAACATTGGTGCTTTTCAATGATAATTTCATATGATAATTGAATGATAATTTCATATGTCTTTACCACTAAAGCTACCTGGGAAACCCTATAGGCACACTAGGATTATCTAACCTGGCAAAGCAGTCAATAATGCCTAAAAGAATGAAAGACTGGTAATTAAACATTTTTGTATCTTTTTATGACTTTGAAAAATATGTTTCATAATAACCTTCATTTGTAGTGGAGCTGGTGGTCAAGAACCTGCCTGCCAGTGCAGGAGACATAAATGATGTGGGAGTGATCCCTGGGTTAGGAAAATCCCCCTGGAGTAGGAAATGAGAACCCACTCCAATATTCTTGCCGTGAAAATTTCATGGACAGAAGAGTCTGATGGGCTACGGTCCATGGGGTCACAAAAAGTCAGACACAACAAGAATTTTAGATGCACAAGAATTTTAGAATTGTGAGATTCTCCTATTTTACTAGCCAACATGACTAAATACTGCCAGAAGCCCCTATGATACCTCCAGCTTTTGTACAAATTTATTCAAATTGCATATTCAAAATTACCACCCAAATAGCCCTTACGTGGTCTGAATCATGGAGATTTCATCTTTTGATCAAGATATCAAGAAAAATTGATCTTGAATACAATGGGAAAAACTCTATCTGTTATTAACAACTGACATAACAGTAAAACTCCATCATAGTTACCCTTGACTTATGATTTCCAGCTAAAAAGACAAAAGTAAGTTTTTAATGACTATTATATGACGATTCCATTAGGAAACATCGAATCGCAGGTTGGTAGAAATTCACCGGGAACTAGATCTGCTTCCACTGAAGACGATACATTAACGATTGCAAAAGTGGGCAGCTTCTGAGCAAAGTAAGATAACAAGATCAATTTTCTAAGTCTTCAGTAGCCTCTTACTTTTTATTCTATCATTAATCTTACATATTATTACATTTGACATGCTCTTTTAATTAACGAAGTTTCATCAATGTACCCTTTGTTATCTTCAGTTTGTTGCTTTTCAACAATGATTTTCTGTGATTGCTCTGAAATTAACCAACTGATGGATATTCCATCCTCTACCTAATCTTACTGACTGAAAATTTAATAGCTATTCCTTTAAATATTTTAGGAGATAAACATCTTTAAAATATCTCTTCAGATACTTAAATTTTTCTCACATAATTAATCCCAAACTTCAATCTTATTGATACTGAACTTTGAGCCCATATCAACAGATAGTTGTGCTGAAGAATTATTATCCTACCAGCAAAATCTAGTCCACCACCAGGAATATAAAGTAGTGTCAGGGGAGTGGGTAATTTCCTTGGTTCTGTCTCATCTCAACA
Source organism: Capra hircus (assembly GCF_001704415.2). NCBI lineage: Eukaryota > Metazoa > Chordata > Mammalia > Artiodactyla > Bovidae > Capra > Capra hircus. Next base: position 100,715,775 of record NC_030808.1, read on the forward strand.
AAAATTTGAGGCGACAGACATTAAAGCCTTCGATGGTGTCACAGTTCTCAGACAGACTGTGTCATAGCTCTCAGACAGATCAGTGTTACACCTCTATGTTACAGCTCAGTTCTATTTAGAAAATAAAAGGAAAATACGTCCTTGAGGAGTGAGGGCATGCTGACCCAAAAGGCATGAAGAGAAGAGAGCCCTGTCCCATTGGCTCCTCTTTTGATATGTCTTTTCTTCCCCCTAGGCCTGCCATATGTAGACTGGGCTAGACAGGAGGGCTGTTTGTTCTACCTGAGGTCCTCACTCTGGTCCTGGGACCTTCCTTTATTCTATCTTTGTGGGCTTTTCCCTTCCTTGTCTTTTAGCCACTGCCATTCTAGACTCCTGTTTCCTATTCTAAGTACCTAACATTCCCCCCCTCAAGAGATAGGAGGCTCAATTCTTTGGAAATAGGGGTTTCGAGGTCTTTCTGGCTACTTCCTGCTGAACTGGGATGGCGAGGGGTATTGGGCCTCCCCCTCTTGCTAGTCTCAGGCCTCAGAGTCCTTATGGTGGTGTCCATCTGAGGCTGAGTGATCTTTTTTGTGGTCAGCTGTAATTTTATATAGCCTTGTTGAACTGGCACTGCATGTTGTAATTTTTTGACCTAGGCAGAGAAAAAACAAGTTAGACAATCGATAATACATGGAGCAATCATAAAAGCATCAATACGGTATAACAAGGACTAGTAGGGGCATCACCCAACTCCATATTCCCATCCCCAGGATGGCTCAAGTCCCTCCTTGTTCAGGGTTCAGAAGATCTATCTCTGCTCTGTTTTGGAGTACAACACCTGCCAAGCTGTGTAGGCTCCTTAGAGCTATCCTGAGAAATCTTTAGCCCCAGAAACTAGATTTTGGGGGTGTTCACTAGAATAGCACTTATTTGTAGTGTTATTGAGTGTCCTCTTCTCTTTATTTCCATGGCTTGACTCGTGAGTAGTTAATCCAGGAGTCATGTCCTGGTACCTTGACTGCTGTGGGGGTAGAAAGTATTACAGGGTAAGGACCCTTCCATGTGGGCTGGAGTTGAATCTTTGGGGACTCATCTTTCCAGACTTTAATTGGAACTTGAGTCCCTGGAGCATAGAGTGGTGACTCCTTATAATCTTTTGGGTCCTGGTTCACACCCCACAAGTGTATATGCTGTTGAAATTGCCCAATGGCCATGGTATAAGACTGGAGGGTCTGAGCCTCTGGATCTAGGAAGAGGTCATTGGCATAAACAAAATGCCTTCCATATAGCATCTCATAAGGACTAAGACCAACCTGTTCCTTAGGGGCAATACAGGTGCAGAGGAGAGGTATTGGAAAGCCTCCTTGCATCCCAAGGAGGTCTCCTGGGTTATCACTTTTATTGCTGATTTTAAGAATTTGTTGGCTCTTTCTACTTTTCCTGAAGACTTGGGCCTGCAGGCCCAATAGAGATAATAAGTAATGCCCAATGCTTTAGAGACCCTTGGGTGACCTTGGGTGACCTTGTAATGACCTGGGCAGACCAAATCTGAAATGATTTCATGGAACAGATTTTTTTTTTTTTAATCACCTCCTCAGCCTTCTCCATCCAGGGGGGAAAGCCTTCAATTCATCCTGTGAATGTATATATCATGACTAATAGGTATTTATACCCTTGAGAAACTGGCATCTAGGTGAAGTCCATCTGCCAGTCCTCTCCTAAGTAGATTCCACATCATTGGATAGGCTGGGCCAGCTGGGGTCTTTGAGCTCCTTGGGGGTTGTTTATTTGGCAAGTGGGACAAGAGGAGATCACTTGCCTTATAGTTGTTTGGAGGCCTGTTCCTCTGAAGGTCCTTTCTAGTCATTTTTGGAGAGTTTTTTTTCCCCTAAATGAGTGGTGGCATGTACGGAGTTAATAAACTTCCCTTGGAGGTTACCAGGCAGAAAAAGAAGTCTCTCTTTTAGGAACCACGCATATGATGTTCTTGAAAGCCCTCATTCTCACTTTTAAGAGTCTCACCTTCAGTATATGAAGGAGTTTCTGGCAAATTAGTCTGTGGAACTAAGGTGACAACACCTATTAGGTCATTGTTCTGTAATGCTGCTATCTTAGCTGCCTGATCAGCTGCTTGGTTCCCTCATGCCACTTCCATGCTCCCTTTATGGTGTCCTCTACAGTGGGAGACTGAAACCTCAGTGGGCAGATGGAATGCCTCCAAGAGTCTAAGAATGTGATTACCATATTTGATTGGGGACCTTCGGGTGGTCAAATGGCCCCTTTCTTTCCAAATAGCATCATGTGCATATAGCATCACAAAGGCATACTTAGAGTCAGTGTAAATGGCTACTCTTTTTCCTTTTCACAGATCTAAAGCTCGAATCAGGTCTATGAGCTTAATTAATTGGGCTGAAGTACCTGATGGCAAAGGTTTAGCCTCTATCATCTCAAAATTGGAGACTACTGCACATCCAGCTCTTCCTTTTCCATCCAAGACAAAGCTGCTTCCATCAGTGCACCAGATTTCCTTAGGACTTGTCGGAGGATCTTCCAAAAATCCCTCGCGAGGTTTTGTCCAGTGGTACAAGGTTTTTAGGCAAGAGTAAAAGGAGAGAGAACTCTTGGGGGTATGCTGGAGGGTGGCTGTGTTAAGAACCTCACAAAGGGATATAGTAAACCCTGGATTTTCCATCAGCATTATTTGATATCTGAGGATTCTTTGATCAGACATCCATAAATGGCCTCTCTCATCCAGGAGTTGTTTCACTTGTGGCTGGTAAAAATAGTTTGCCCCTAAAAGAGCGTTTAAAAGCATCTTCTATCATGATTGCAATCGCTGCAAGATTTTGAAGGCAGGGAGGCCAGCCTTGGGCAGTTGGGTCGAGCCTCTTGTATAACTAAGCTACAGGCTAGGGCTCAGATCCCAACCTTTGAGTTAACACTCCCAAGGTTATTCCCTCTCTTTCATGGACATAAAGTTGAAATGTTTTTTATGGGTCTGGCAACCTCAAGACGGTTGCTTGAGTTAAGGCTTGTTTCAGTGTAGCCTCTGCCTTCTTTTGAAGAGTTCCCAACATCAGTGGGATTGAATCATCATGTCCCTTTAAGCTTTCATATAAGGACTGGGCAATTAGACCATAGTTGGGTATCCAGATTCTGCAGTAAGTACCCAGGTAGCCCCATAAGATCTCTCAATTGATTTCCATCAAGGGGAGGGAAACTGGAGGATTCCTTGTACCCAATCAGAGGACAGCCTCCTGGACCCATGTGTAATCTGAACTCTCAGGTAAACGACCTTTGTCTTGATCATCTGTGCCTTAGCACAGGAGACTTTATATTCCCTCTCTGCCAAAAAAGTTTAGATCCTGAATTCCATGTGATTGGGCATTTTTATCATTTGGAGTGCAGATTATTAAGTCATCTATGTATTATAATAGTTTTCCATAAGGTCCCAGGTACAGATCTAGGAGATCTCGGCTAAGGGCCTGTCAAAACAGATGGGGGCTATCTCTGAACCCCTGAAGTAATACTGTCCAAGTCATCTGTTGGTGTTTTTCTCCTGGGACCTCCCACTCGAAGGCAAAAAAGATATTAGGACTCTTTAGTCAGTAGTATGCGAAAAAATGCATCTTTGAGATCCAACACTGTAAACTTGGCACAGGGTGGGATTTCTCCCAAGATTATATAGGGAGTGGGTACTGTGGCATGGAGAGAGACTACAGCTTCATTTATGATCCAAAGATCTTGAACCATTCACCAGCTTCCATCCTTTTTCTTTACTGAGAGGATCGGGGTGTTACATGGTGAATCGGATGGAGAAGGAAATGGCAATCCACTCCAGTGTTCTTGCCTGGAGAATTCCAGGGATGGGGGAACCTGGTGGGCTTCCATCTATGGGGTCACACAGAGTCGGACATGACTAGCAGCAATAGTCCACAAGCAATTAATGTATTTATTGAAGGCTGTAATCCCCAACAAAGCACTCTTTTGAGGGGATATTTTTTCCTGTTAGGAAACCAAGTGGGATCTTGGAGGACAATGATGACTGGTTCAGCTTGGTGGGTTCATCCAGGAGTCCCTTGGTCCCACACCTGGGGGTCAATTTTGTCCTTTCATAGTTTTTGGTCCCTTTCTATTGGAGAGGGTGCTATGGGTTCTTCAGTAGTAACCAGAAGCTGTAGGGCTCTAGGGGCTGAAAAGCTTCCCAGCACAAGGGTGGTCCCCAGTTTAGTGAGCATATCTCTTCCCAGTAAGGGAGAAGGACACTCAGGGACCACCAGAAACTTGTGGAAAAATATTTATCCATCCCAGCAACAAAGAAGTGCTCGGGTGAATCTTTTAGTAGTTGTTTTTTCTATAGCACCCAAAATGGTGCAGGTTTGGGAGGAGAAGGCTCCTGAGTAGAAGATCAAGACAGAGTAGGTAGCCCCTGTGTCAACCAAGAAATTCTCAGACCTACCTGCCACATTCAGTTGCACCCTTGGCTCCAGCCCTGTGATGGCTATCTGAGACAGGCAGGCTGCCTCGAGCAAGCCGCTTCAGTCCTGTTGAACCATCATGAGGGAAGACTTGGTGCTTGACCTTGAGGGTCCTGGGACCTTGGGTCCTGAGGGCAGACTGCTACCCGATGTCCCAGTTGATGTCATTTAGAACAATCTGTTTTAGGAGACTTGTCACGGTTTGGACACTCTAGGCCCAATGCCCCGCCTGTCTACCAATTAGGCATTTGCCTCATGCCTTGTCCTTCAAGGACTCGGGTTTGCCATAGGGCTTCCCTGGAGGGAAGCCAGCATCTGGGCATTCCTTGTCTCTTTCCCTTTCTCCTTCTCCTGGGCCTTGGTCTCCTTCTCCTGTTTTCTGTTTTCTGTTATAAAATATATTGGTGGCTGTCTGGACCATCTCATCTAAAGAGGAAGCAGGGTCCTGCTCCTGTAGCTGTTGTAACTTTATTCTGATATCTGATGCACATTGGGACAAGAATTTGCCCTTTAAAATCATTTGTCCCTCATAAGAGTCAGTCCAGATTGGTAAACTTTTGGAGGGCCTCTTTTAGTCTTTCCAGAAGGCAATGGGGTTCTCATTCGGCTCCTGAGTTATTGCTGAGACCCAGGCATAGCTGATTACTTTTTTCTGGGTTGCTTTCAGTCCTGCCTTCACACAGATTAGAAAATAATCCCTTTCCAGATGTGCTCAGGGTCATTATAATTCCAATTAGGATCTGAGGAGGGGACTGCAGTTTCACCTACTGGGTATTTATCACTTGACATGTGAAGCCCTGTTGCATACCTTCAGGCTTCCTTTATGATCCTAGTATGCTCAGGGTCAGATAAAGTTTGACTAAATATGACCATGATGTCCTTCCATGTCAAGTCAAAGGCCAAGGTAATGTGTTGGAGTATATCTATATATTTGCCTGAGTCATTTGTATAGCTTCCCAGGTCTTGTTTGATCTGTCTTAGTTCTAAGAGGGAGAAAGGATTATGGACCTGGTTTGGTCCAAATTCTCCTCCAGTTTCAGCTAAGGGACATACTCAAGCTGGCTTTTGTGAAGGGGGTGCTCTCAGATATGGGGGTGCTTTTGGATACAAGGAAGAAGCACCAGGCAACTCAGGAGCTGTGGGAAGCTCCAGTCTCTTCTGGGGTGTGGGAGGTGAGCCTTCACGAGGGAGCGGGGGTTGAGGGGGAGGTTCCTTCTCTTGGTTGTCTGTGCCTAACACCATTTGCCTAGTAGGCTCACTTTTAGGGCATACAACAATCCCATACTTAAGACAGAACTTCTTCATATGTCTTAGTTGGAAGAAAATTTGGACATAGGGGATCTCTGTCCATTTCCCTTGTCTTTTGAAGAATTCTAGCTGCAGGATGGTATTGTAATTTAAACTCCCATCCTCAGGCCACTCTTCCTCATCCCCCAGAGGATAATGTGGCCATACAGTGGCACAAAAAATTTTAAACTACTTCTCCTTAGAGTTAGAGGATCAAACCGCTTCCAGTTATCAAGGATGCATCTCAAGCGTATCTGCCAGGAAATGGATTGGTTATTTGCCATCTGAAAGACAGTCATGATAGGGAGGCAAAGAAAAAAAAAGACTAATAGGCCTCCTTCAATCTCCATGGGGGGACTTCCTTAGGGGTGAGTCTTTCTGAAGCTTATCCTACCCAGTACTGTTGCAACCTGAGAGCCAGGTGTCCCTGGGTCAGGGTGTAGATCCCTAGGCAGGCCGAGGCATGACAGCCTCTTGGAAATTGAATCCCCAGGAAGGTCAAGGTGTGACAACCTCCTGGGACCCCTGGACTGGCAGATCCCTGAGCAGGTTGAGATGTCACAACCTTTCAAGGACCAGATCCCGAGGCAACTACTGGGGCTCAGCAGATAGTGCCTTTGGGACATACCCAGGAGTAGCCTCTCCAAACTCACACTGAGTGACACATGGCAGTCACACCCACTGCTACTCACCTGTTTGCGGGGGCGGTTCAAGGAAACAAGAAATGAGAGATTGTAAAGGAATTAAGATTTTGTTAAGCATATGTCCCTCCAGCCATAGGAGCAAGGACCTTCTACCTTAACCGGAAGTCTTCTGGAATCTGAGACTGAGCTGCATGAGCTTTCTGCTGAGTTCTTTTTTCACTGTCCCAGTTTCCAGCATGATGGTCTTCTTGTCATTTCCCCTGCACTGGGTTTTCTTCACGTTCCACTTCTACCATGGCAACTTTTGCCGAGTTGGGCTCCTGCTGTGCTTGGCCTCCTTCTTGCGGTGGCTACACCGAGGTTGTTTCAGCCAGGTTAAATCGGAGTCATGGAACCATAGATGTCAAGGGAGTGGGTAATTTCCTCAGTTTTGTCTCATCTCAGCAAAAATTTGAGACAGACCATTTTATAGCTCTTGGACAGATTAGTGTTACAGCTCCATGTTACAGCTTAGTTTTATTTAAAAAATAAAAGGAAAATACATCCTTGAGGCATGAGGGCATGATGACTGAAAAGATGAGAAGGGAAGAGTGTTCTACCTGAGGTCCTCACTCTGGTCCTTGGATTTCCCTTTGTTCTATTTTCGTGGGCTTTTCCCTTCCTTATCTTTTAGCCACCGCCATTCTGGGCTTCTGTTTACTATTCTAACTATCTAACAGTAGTATTGGGATTACCTTTGTTACAACAGTTAGATTGTTCTCTTTGGAGGCATTCCAGGCTACTCTGTAGGAACTGCTTAATTTTTTTTTTTTTTTTTTAGGAACTGCTTAATTTTATTCAAAGAAGCTTCTCAGCAAAATAATCAGTAATTGATTACCTCCAAAGGAAATAAATATTATGTGCCTATTAGTCTTCTTTTAAAAATATAACTTTATGCTCTGAAAATTTAATAAATCAATTTAAATTTGAATTTATTAGTCAGAGTTGTCATGAACAAATATGTAGCCTTGATTTCTATTTACATAACCAAGGGAGGGTCTTCCAGGGTGGCTCAGTGGTAAAGAACGCACCTGCCCAAGCAGGAGATACAAGTTTGATTCCTGGTTCAGGAAGACCTCTGGGAGAAGGAGATGACAACCCACTCCAGTATTCTTGCCTGGAAAATCCCATTGACAGAGGAGTCTGGCATGCTGTAGTCCATGAGGTTGAGAAAGAGTCAGACATGACCTAGGACAACAACCAAGGGATAAATCATACTACAACAAAAAATACTATAATAAAAATTTCTTGCTGTGCATATGTAAATACAGCAGGTCACATAGAATAAATTGTGATTAGGCCAAAAGGAAAGCTTATTGGATCTTTAGAAATGACACAGCTGGATTTAGGACAGGTTTTTATTGCTTTAGTTGGATAATTCAGACCTCTATCTTCAAAGCCTATCACAAAGGCTAAAAAATATTTTCTTGAAGCTGACTAAAGTATCTTGCTCAATCTTTTAAATTCTACTGTCTTTTCTAATCCACCAAAAATGAATGGAAAAAAAACTAATTCTACTCAAACAAAAGACAATGTGCTTTGAACAACCTCCCAAGGAGCAAAATCTTGGCAAGTGTGAATATCTTGGTCAAAGATTAATATCCCTGAGTCCTCATTTCATCTACCTTTGGACAAAAGCAGGGCCTGAGAAATAAAAAAGAAACTCCTGACAGTAAGTAGCTGGCTCACCCCTGACAATTAAGATTTGATGTTCCTAAAAGTGGGGGTGATACAGCTAAGCCCTGATGACTTCCTGTTTGAGCTTCTGTGGTGGTTCAGTCCATAAAGAGTTTGCCTACAATGCAGGAGGCCTAAGTTGGATCCTTGGGTTGGGAAGATCTGCTTGAGAAGGAAATGGCAACACACTCCAGTATTCTTATCTGGGAAATTCCATGAGCAGAGAAGTCTGGCGGGCTACAATCCATGGTGTTGCTAAGTTGTGTCTGACTCTTTGTGACCAAACCACCTAAAATATTGTACCAAACACAAACATCAGGCAAAGTCACTTGTGATCATAATGGAAAAAAGAACAAAGGTGTAATCATGTCTAAGATAGAGAAAAACAATAACTTTATAAACTAAAACAACAGCTAGACACCAATTTCCTTACTAATATATATAACTGCTCCCTTTTTAAAAGTTGTAGCCTTATCCCACTTTGTTGCTCTCATATTCTAAGTAAAAGTGTTTAAGATACTCAAACACAAAATCATCCTTATTTTCTAAGTGTGTCTAATATCGAGCAAAATTCTGCATCACTCACCCTTTCCCAAAATTACCTAACAGAAGCACAAGTCATATATGTAATATACTTTGTGGATACTTCTTAGTGAGAAGCCCTATAGTTACCCATTGTATGTGTTCTCACTCGGCCACAAGCCAATAAGTCCAGCTTCATTCAACCCTTACCTTTTTTGACTGGAGGACATCAACAAATATGCATATAGAAGGAAAAACAGCAGGCTTTCTCTTAAAGATTTGATGGATATATTTAATTTTAAATGTAAATTTATTTATATCTTTGTTTACAAAAGTATAAAATGTGCATTGAGTTAAACCTGAAAAAGAAGAAAAAGTAAAATTCCATAATCCTGTTGCAATGGAAAAGATCATTTAGCAGATCCAGGCACATCTGTGTAGGACTTGCCATTATCTCTCAATGCCATCCACTGTTTTAAGCAAAGTTCAAAAATCTGCATATGTGAAAGGAATTATTACACTATACCGTGGTAACATCTCTAGAATTCCCTTTTTAAGTAGTTGTATTATATAAACAGCAAGATAAAAGCATAATGGTCCTTTGTGTTTATTTAGAATCTAATCCAATTTTGAATTAAATATTCTTAGGTTAGACTGATCTGCTCTAATAAATAGACCCCAATAAAAGTTTATTTTTTCTCTGATGTAACTTTCCAGGATAGGTTTTCAACAATGTAGACAAGGAAAAGAGTGACTGTTTCACACAGAGGCTGGAGGATAAAGAAAGATTGTGTCATTTCCAAGGGATGACTTATAAGGCTGCTTGGTTATTATAACTGCACACCCAAGAAAGAAAAGAGCAGTGAATATCACAAACAGGATACTTTGACCAGACCTGAATCTGGCCCACAACACTTTCATTCACATTCTATTTTGAGAGCTTAGTCAAATCATCACACTCAGTTTTAAAAGAGACTGAGTCTATAAGTCTAAAAGTCTGTGTCTATAGAATTAAAGGTATATTGGTTTGGAAAATAGCCACTGTTATCTTCCCAAATGTGTAAGGAAATAATTATCTCCTTTGCATTTAAATGATTATTGCTATCACACTAATTTTAATAAGTATTTAATTACATAAAACTTGTTTATATGTTACAATATATACTGTGAATTTCTTAGAAAATAATACTTGATGAAAACTGTCCACCCAAATGGTTTACTGTTTTATATAACAATAGTTATACACCCAGCCCTCTGCTGAAGTCTCAGCTATGGAATTTTCATATCATTTGTGTTAAAAATACACTGAAAAATCTGACTCTATAAAGTACAGAGCTGGTGCACTGGGATGACCCTGAGGGATGGGGTGGGGAGGGAAGTGGAAGAGGGGTTCAGGATGGGGAACACATGTACATCCATGGCTGATTCCTGTCAATGTATGGCAAAAACCACCATAATATTGTAAAGTAATTAGCCTCCAGTTAAAATAAATTTTTAAAAAACATAGCTTAAAGTATAACAAAAATACCATACAATTTGACAGCAAACCAAGTGTATTAGTAAAACATGAGTGAAACCCTTAATGTATGGAAATAAAAATCAGCAAATCTGAGTATCAACTATGTACAAGGTACTGCTAAGCAAGATTTGCAATGTTATGAAAGATCATGGCAAAAATATTTAGTGTTAGCAAATCAAAAAAGGATTCAATTTTATCTAAAGATTCAAATTGTAAAAATACAATATTTTGTCAATAGTTTCTTAAATTGTGAGAGTTAAAATATATCTAAGTTGAATTTGTATAAGAGTAAGCCTAAAATCCACTATTAAATGAGATGGATAATTATTCTATATAAAGCTACATTTGAAGAAAAGTGAGATCAAATTAATAAATGCACAAAATCTTCATAAAACAAATATTTTGGGTGATTCAAGTGCTTTAGAGCTGACAAAAATTAATAAAAACTCCATAGCATCTCAACTGATTCAAGTCTATGGGAATTCTTTCCTTGGATTTATTAAGCTGCTACAGATGGATAAACAACCGCATATATTTGCTGAAATCATTCTTCCAAACCTGTGGTCCCCAGGGTGAGGATGTGATATACAGTGGTTTAATTTTCTTGAAAAAGACAAGTCATCCACATTCTTCTAAAGACAGATCTTTTAAAAATAAAAGATATATTATTAATATTAAATTCCTTGAAAACTGCTGATTTAAAAATAGGTATTCACATTGCACTCTCTTTTCTGGCTAATTGAGTAGACATATTTTCCCTATTCTTTCCGTTTACTGCAATTGTCAAATGTTTACATTATACATAAAATGAACACAAGACTTTGAAAAGTGATGAGAAGGCAGATAGGTTAGGGACCTCAGGATGTAAGAACAATGTAGTAGTGTTCCATGGATTTTCTTTTTGCCTCGTAGATCCCGCGAATGCCAAGAGACTCAGACAAACCAAGATCCAACCAAACTTTGGCCTCTCTAGCAAAATTACCAGGAAAAAGCCTAGCAAGTCAGAAACATTTTAGGCAATAGCCGCTCAGTTCCAAACACTCACAAACACACACACAGCTTAAAGTAAACAGGCAAGATAAAAAGGCAAGAGTGAAAGAAATATCTTCAGTGTACAGTATATTTAATATAGATATCATATGTAAAGTACTGTTCCAATACTTTTCAATAAGTAAAAGGCAAGTGAGCTAATTAAAAAAAAAAATTCAAAGGATATGTTCAAATTTTAAAAGAGAATAACCAAATGGTAATAAACATAGGAAATAGTACTCAATCTTATTAGCCAACAGGTAGATGCAAAATAAATCCACGACAGTTTCACAGTCTCACTGGAAAATGTCAAGTAACAGAGACAGAAGAAACAAAGTGTTAAAGTGGAGGTGAATCAACTAGCACTTTCATACATTTTTGGTGGGGTGATTCCATTGTATAAACATTTTTGAAACAGTCTGGCAGTAACTTGAAGCTGAACAAATGAATATACCAAGGTCCAGTAATTCTATTCCAACAGAAATATAAATGTGTGCATTTATATATGTATCTATGTGCACGTGTGTCAGACATGAACAAATGTATTCATAGTAGCACAGCTACTATTATTTCCAAACTGGAACACTCCCAAATGGTCATTAATAGTAAATTGTATGAATAAATTATGGTAGAATCACAGAAAAGAATATTAAAACAGTAATGAGAATGTTCAGCAGTGATATATAATATTACAAATAAGCTTCACAAGCATAAAGTTGAGCAAAAGAATCTATATACAATTAAATTTCAAAATCTGACAACTTACACCTTAAAGAAACTCTAGCTGGGACTTCTAGAGCACTGTTAATTTTCTGTTTCTTGATCTGGGATCTGATTCTATTGGAAAGTTTGCTTTGTGACCATTTATCTTACTATGCAATTACATGTGAAATTTCCTGTATATATATTAAACTTAAATATTAATAGAACTTTTTAAAAAGTAAGCAAATGAGTCAGTTACGCATATACTGATCTAAGAGGATTCCATAATGTGTCATGGAAGAACAATCTGTATTAGTATATTGTAAACCTATATACATAATTTTTGAAATCATAAAAACAAATAGGCTATAGATATACATACAAATAAACATTTGGAAGTTACACTTGACTACTGTATTTTGCTTTTCACAATTCATGTATATGCTTTGTACTGAAATGTTTTTTGTTTAATTTATTGCTTAGTTGTTACTCACATATTTCTACTTTATTTTTTGCTATTTTATATATCTCTATAAACTGCATTTTTCTCCTAGGCAAGAATGACTGCCTAAGATGATATATACATCATCTAGGTTATTTTAGGTTATATCATTTAGGTTTTATATATATATATATATATAAGCATATATGAAGATATTTATTATAAGAATTGACTCATGTATTTACAGAGGCCAGGAAGTCCACAGTCTGCCATCTACAAACTGAAGAACCATGAAAGCAGGTGGCATAATTCAGTCTGGGTCCCAAAGCCTGAGAATCAGAGTGCGGCTGGTATAAGTCTTGGATTCTGAAGGCCCAAGAATCAGGAGCTTTGATCTTGGACAACCAAAGAAGGATGTTTGTCTCAGGTCAAGAAGAAAGAGAGATTATTCCCCCCTTCCCCAGATTTCTTGTTCTATTCCAGCCCTTAAATGGCAACACACTCCAATTTTCTTGCCTGGAGAATCCCAGGGATGAGGGAGCCTGGTGGTCTGCCATCTCTGGGGTTGCACAGAGTCGGACACGACTGTAGCGACTTAGCAGCATCAGCAGCAGCCCTTAATTAGACGATGGCTGTCTGCATTGGTGATGGCGGATCTCTTCCTCAGTCTCCTGAATCAAATGCTATCTTTTCAGATTGGAAGCATCTCTTAGGCCAGTGATCTTTACATATGAAATTAACCATCATCAGTTCAGTTCAGTCACTCAGTCGTGTCCGACTCTTTGTGACCCCATGGACAGCGGCACGCCAGGCCTCCCCGTCCATCACCAGCTCCTGGAGCTTACCCAAACTCATGTCCATTGAGTCGGTGATGCCATCAGACCATCTCATCCTCTGTCATCCCCTTCTCCTCCTGCCCTCAATCTTTCCCAGGATCAGAGTCTTTTCAAATGAGTCAGTGCTTTGCATCAGGTGGCCAAAGAATTGGAGTTTCAGCTTCCACATCAGTCCTTCCAATGAACACCCAGGACTGATCTCCTTTAGGATGGACTGGTTGGATCTCCTTGCAGTCCAAGGGACTCTCAAAGTCTTCTCCAACACCACAGTTCAAAAGCATCAATTCTTCAGCACTCAGCTTTCTTTATAGTCCAACTCTCACATCTATACATGACCACTGGAAAAACCATAGCCTTGACTAGATGCACCTTTGTTGGCAAAGTAATATCTCTGCTTTTTAATATGCTGTGTAGGTTGGTCATAACTTTCTTGCCAAGGAGCAAGCGTCTTTTAATTTCATGGCTGCAATCACCATCTGCAGTGATTTTGGAGCCCAAAAAAGGAAAGTCTTCCATTGTCTCTCCATCTATTTCCCATGAAGTGATGGGACCAGATGCCATGATCTTCATTTTCTGAATGTTGAGCTTTAAGCCAACTTTTTCACTCTCCTCTTTCACTTTCATCAAGAGGCTCTTTAGTTCCTCTTCTCTTTCTGCCATAAGGGTGGTGTCATCTGCACAGCTAAGGTTATTGATACTTCTCCCGGCAATCCTGATTCCAGCTTGTGCTTCCTCCAGCCCAGAGTTTCTCATGATGTACTCTGCATATGAGTTAAATAAGCAGGGTGACAATATACAGCCTTGACATATTCCTTTTCCTATTTGGAACCAGTCTGTTGTTCCATGTCCAGTTCTAACCGTTGCTTCCTGACCTGCATACGGATTTCTCAAGAGGTATGTCAGATGGTCTGGTATTCCCACCTCTTTCAGAATTTTCCAGAGTTTATTGTGATCCACACAGTCAAAGTCGTTGGCGTAGTCAATAAACCAGAAGTAGATGTTTTTCTGGAACTTTCTTGCTTTATCAATGATCCAGTGGATGTTGGCAATTTGATATCTGGTTTCTCTGCCTTTTGTGTATAAAACCAGCTTGAACATCTGGAAGTTCACAGTTCACTTATTGCTGAAGCCTGGCTTGTAGAATTTTGAGCATTACTTTGCTAGCGTGTGAGATGAGCTTGACATATGAAATTAATGATTATACAAGTCAGGAAAAAACACAAGCACACACATTCCAGAGGACTTTCACTTTCTATTCAATAAATATAAGCTTCTTATCCTAGTATTCTTGGACTGACATCTAAAATACACTTTTCAAACTGTGACTTCCACAACTTCCTTACAGGATACTCTTGGTCAAGTGAAACTGGGTGACTTACTCTTACCTCTAATATCCTACTTTCATGCCACCTAACTATTTATTTTTTGTCAAGAAAATGTTATCCTTCATTTCTTTTCACCTCCACTGAGTTAAATCTCTTTAAGGCCGTCTCAAGTACTAACAATGATCTCTGTCTAGAAATCTAATCTACTCAATGTGATAGAATGTTTGTTAACTGTTATGAGACATTAATTTACATAGTGGTATTATTGTATTCGTTATGAATATTTTATTTTTAATTTAAAAAGTATTTAATATACATTTTTACAGTTTATTGAGATATGATTAACATTTAAAAATTGATTACATATTTAAGGTAAGCAATTCCATATGTTTGGGGATAATCATACACCCACAAAATGATTACCACCATTAATGCCATAGATATATCCATAATCTCCCAAAGCTTCTTCCTGCCCCCTTTGTGATGATGTTAATGATGATGATGGTGATGTTTATGTGTGCGTATGTGTGTGTGTGTGCTGAGAACACTTAATGTAAGATCTACCCTCATAGAAAAATTTAAGTATACAATATGTTATTGTTACCTATGAGCACCATGCTATATGGTAGATCTCCAGAAATCATTTATCTTGTATAAATGAAGATTTGTACTCTGACCATCGTTTCTTCACTCCCCACTATTCTACTGGCTGGAAACCATCGTCTGCTTTCTGGTTTTATGACTATTTTAGATGTCATATAAATGAGGTCATTCAGTATATATCTATTTTTTTGTGTGTCTGATTTATTTCACTTTTGTGTATACCTTTTTCAGAACTTTATTTTATTCTGATTAGTTCATTTTATCTAGCTCTGGGGTTTTTGTTTTCTTTTCCATGCTTTGACTTATCTCTCAAAAGGTAAACAAGAAACGTCTGCATTTGAGATATGGCATTCAGCAAAGGGGGAAATGCTTTTATAACTGCTATGAATTTATCATAAATGTATTGGCAATTTCTTGCTTGATTAAAAATATACAGATCCCCAAATATACCTTGAATCTTTCCACTGTTTCCTAAGCCTAGAATATTCTTTCTACATATTCTTTTCTGCCTGTAAAAACCCACCTCAAATGGGCTTTTCCCTCTTTGAATTTAATCCCTCAGTCATAATCACTGACTTGTAGAACTAAGTAATTCTAAGTGTTTCATATCAATCTGTCCCCCACTTTTACTCAACCAATTGTAAGTTATTTGAAAGTAGATTCCTATATTTTCTACCCTGCTCCTATGACCATTAATCAAACACACACACACGCACACACACACACACCTACCATAATGTAGCAAATGACAATATTCACTGTGATTTTTTAGATTGAATCTGGCTTATTTAGAACATCCCATGTACTAAGAAAGAGGAAGATGGAGAAAGTCACAGTAAAATGATCCTTGATTTATTTTAATAAATAAGATGAAATGCTTTCCATGACATTTCTCAGAAAAAGTTTGAATAAAGAATTATGAATAAGTATTTAAATTTATGTTCATATATCAAAATATTCCTTTAAAAATCAAAGTTTGTCCCAGACTAGGAACTAAATAAATATTTACTTGTCTTTCATTTTTGGTTGACTTTCTTTCTTTCTTTCAGTTTTATTCACATAATTGTCATGTAGCAGTATATTTTAAGTGTATAGCATAATGACAATATATTGCAAAATTATGTTTTTACCAGTATATTACCCAGTTTCATATATACATAAACATACATATATGTCCTTTTTTTAAAATCCACTCATCTGGTAAGGGTCACTTAAGTTGTTTACAGATGCTGGCTATTGTTAAGAGGCTGGAGTTAAAATGGAGTTACAGATGTCTCTTTAAAATGGTGACTTTTGTTTCCTTCTGATATATATTCAGAAGTGGAATTATTGAATCACATGGTAGTTCTATATAAGATTTTGAGGAACATCTATAGTGTTTTCTATGCAGGTGAAGAAGCAACAGTTAGAACCAGACATGGAATAACAGACTGGTTTAAAAATTGGGAAAGAAGTATGCCAAGGCTGAATACTGTCACCTGCTTATTTAACTTATATGCACAGGGCTTCCCTGGTAGCTCAGTTGGTAAAAAATCCATATGGAATATGGGAGACCTGGGTTTGATTCCTGGGTTTGAAAGATCCTCTGGAAAAGGGAGAACATTTTCAGTATACCTACTTCAGTATTCTGGCCAGAAGAATTCCATGGAGAGAGGAACCTGGAGGGCTACAGCCCATGGGGTCACAAAGAGTCAGACATGGCTGAATAAGTAAACATGGCACAGAGTACATCATGCAAAATGCAAGGCTGGATGAAGCACAAGCTGGAATCTAGACTACTGGGAGACATATCAATAACCTCAGATATGCAGATGAAACTACCCTTATGGCAGAAAGCAAAGAGGACTAAAAGGTCTTTTGATGAAGGTGAAAGAGGAAAGTGAAAAAGCTGGCTGAAAACTCAACATTCAAAAATCTAAGATCATGGCATCTGGTCCTATCACTTCATGGCAAATAGATGGGGACACAGTGGAAAAAGTGACAGACTTTATTTTCCTGGGCTCAAAAATCATTGCAGAGGATGACTGCAGCCATGAAATTAAAAGAAACTTGCTCCTTGGAAGAAAAGATATGACCAACCTAGACAGCATATTAAAAAGCAGAGATATTACTTTTCCAACAAAGGTCTGTCTATGTCAACAAAAGTCCATCTACTTAAAGCTATGGGTTTTCCAATAGTCATATATGGTTGTGAGAGTTGGACCATAAAGAAACCTGAGTCCCAAAGATTTGATGCTTTTGAACTATGGTGTTGGAAAAGACTCTTGAGAGTCCTTTGGAGTGCAAGGAGATCAAACCAGTCAATAGCAAAGGAAATCAATCCCAGATATTCATTGAAAGGACTGATGCTAAAGCTGCAGCTCCAATACTCTGGCTACCTGATGTGAAGACCTGATTCATTAGAAAAGACCCTGATGCTTGAAAGACTGAGGCAGGAGGAGAAGGGGGTAACAGAGGACAAGATGTTTTGATGTCATCACCAACTCAATGGACATAAGTTTGAGCAAGCTCCAGGAGATGATGAAAGAAAGGGAAGCCTGGTGTTCTGCAGTCCATAGGGTCCCAAAGAGTCAGACATGACTGAGTGACTGAACAGCAATTAGCATTTTAGGGCATTTTAGCTTTACCCATGGTCACTGAAATGTTTCAGTCATATACTGAAATGTTTCCAGATTAATAAGAACCTTCCTCATTTTTGACAGCAAGGATACATTTTATATTTTCTTTCTTGTCTAGCATCTGCTTACTAGATCAAATTAATAACACATTTCTTAATTATACATATTAACTGGATGACATAGCCAAGTAGAACTTTTTTATGGTAAAAAGAAGGAAAAATTAACAATCCTGCTAAATGTATCATGAAATGTAACATAATGGAAGGTAAAAAATATTAGCTCCTAGAAAAAATATTAAAAAAAACAAATTTGTATTCAATTTAGGCTGAATTAAAATTAAGAGTAAATATTAAAAGTTACCATTATTCCCCAAATTATGGTCAAAAACACCTCTAAACATGCAGTAATATCATCTCACCCAATATGATTTACCCTCAACTCTTCTTTACATAGGACATTTGTTCCTCTGCCTTTCCTCACACATATTAATTTCTGTTTTTGCCATCACATCATAACATTTAAGAGCATATTGTATCCTCTATATGGTGGCTCATATGGCAAAGAATCTGCCTGCAGTTCAGGAGACCCGAGTTCAATCTCTGGGCATTGATGATTACCTGAAGAAAAAATGGCTACCCATTCAAGTATTCTTGCCTGGAGAATTCCATGGACAGAGGAGCCTGGTGGGCTACAGTCCAAGTTGGACACGACTGAGCAACTAACACTTTCACTTTTTCATACTATAGTTACCTAATGTGGCAGGGAGATAACAGTGTTGTCATTGCTGTTCAGTCATTCAGTTGTGTCCAACTCTTTGTGACCCCATGGACTGCAGCACACCAAGTTTTCCTGTCCTTCACCATCTCCTGGAGCCCATTCAAACTCATTCCCATTGTGTTAGAGATGCCATCCAGCCATCTCATTCTCTGTTGTCCCCTTCTCCTCCCACCTTCATTCTTTCCCAGCATCAGGTTCTTTTCTAATGAGTCAGCTCTTCACATCAGGTGGCCAAAGTTTTGGAGCTTCAACTTCAGCATCAATCCTTTCATTGAAAATTCAGGATTCATTTCCTTTAAGATAGACTGGTTTGATCTCCTTGTAGTCCAAGAGACTGTCCTACTCTGATCTCTCAAGACTTTTATTCAACACCACAGTTCAAAGGCATCAATTCTTCGGCACTCAACTTTTTTATGGTTCAACTCTCACATTCATATGTGACTACTGGAAAAACCATAGCTTTGACTAGACATACCTTTGTTGGCAAAGTAATATTTCTGCTTTTTAACCCACTGTCTAGTTTGGTCATAGCTTTTTTCCCAAGGAGCAAGCGTCTTTTAATTTCATAGCTGCAGTCATCTTCTGCAGTGATTTTTGAGCCCAAGAAAATAAAGTCTGTCACTTTTTCCATTGTGCCCCCATCTATTTGCCATGGAGTGATGGGACCAGATGCCATGATCTTAGATTTTTGAATGTTGAGTTTTAAGCCAGCTTTTTCATTTTCCTCTTTTAGATTTCATCAAGAGGCTCTTTGAATCTTATTTGCTTTCTGCCATGAGTGTGGTGTCATCTGCGTAACAGGTCATTGATATTTCACCCAGCAGTCTTGATTGTGGCTTGTGCTTCATCCAGCCCAGCATTTTGTATGATGTACTCTGCATATAAGTTAAATATTCATGGTGACAATATATAGCCTTGATGTACTCCTTTCCCAATTTAGAATCAGTCTCTTCCATGTCTGGTTCTAACTGTTGCTTCTTGACCTGAATACAAATATCTCAGGAGGCAGGTAAGATGGTCTGATGTTCCCATCTTTTTAAAAGTTTTTCACAGTTTGTTGTGATTCACAGTCTAAGGCTTTAGCATAGTCAATGAAGCAGACTGTAATTCTCTTGCTTTTTCTATGATCCAATGGACAATAACTGTGTCCCCACCCTCCTCAAAAAGATCTCCATGTCCTACTCTCTGAAGCCTGTGAACATGTGCTGTTACATGGCAAGGGAGAATTAAATATGCAGATCATTAAGTTTGATAATCAGTTGACTGTAAAATAAGGAGATTATCCTATACTATCTGAGTGGGCCAAATATATTCACCAGGGCCCCTTTAAGAAAGTGGACAAGTTGTACAGAGGAGCAGCTTTAAGAGCTTTCACAGGAGTCAAAGGGAATGCAGCTGTGCAGACACTTTGTTTTAGCCCAACAAGACTAGTTTGAGACTTCTGATCTTTAACATTGTAAGGTTATAAATGACTGTGTTGTTTTAAGTCAATAAGATTATGGTAATTTTTACAGAAGAAATGGAAAATGAATACATTGCTTGCAGCCCATCTCCAAGAAGATGGACTGGATTAGCCTATAGTTTTGCTATCCTAGAAGCCTTTTTTTGGTCACACTTTACATAAAATGCACTTTTTTGTGTCCAATCCTGGGGATATTTGTTATTAATTACTACTTTATCAATCAACCACAAATAAGTATTTACATTTATTCTGACCCAACTCTATTTTTGCTTATGCAAATGTTTATTATTGTTATTACCTAGGAAATGTTAAGAAATGGTACAGAGTTTTGCAGCATTTTTCTTTTCCAATCAGTGCGCAATTAATAGAAATCTCAATAAGCACTATGAAGTGATTTCAGTTTAAATCTAATGTTGGTTTATATATTTATTTTCCAATATGATGCTAATAAGAGAATGAGAAAGATAGATCTATTTTCTCGTTCACCTCTCCATGTTTTAAACTTTTTAAAGTAACTATACATAAGAACTATTTTAGTAACTAAATTAAAGCTATAGAAACTAAAAAACAAAGAGGAGTTTTTATGTAAATTAACACTTTATATCCAGTTTTCCGTGCAAAGTTGCCAATGTTAGCACCTAAATCAAAACTAAAATGGTTTTATATCCATGTAGAAAAGATAGCACATTTTAACAAAAAGGTTTGCTTATAAATAGCAAATAAACCAATCATGACATTGCAAATCTCAATAAACTGGGCATATTATTTAGTAGTTAAATAGGAATATTTTAGTACCAGCAAACTTAAGAGCCTCTCAGCAATTTTTCTGTATATTTGTTTTAATTTGGTTGTGAAGATTTGCTTGGAGCAGGAAATTTACAATTTTTACAGCTAAACAGCTTTATATATTTATATATATATATATATTATACATTGCTAAATATTTATATAAATCAGCAGACATTTGTATATTAATTATGTGCCTGAATTACTGTGTCAACTTATTTCTACAGAAAAGCAATTATCTGTATTTTAGAATCTGTTGAATTAATGACTGTACCAGCAAATATCTACTCTGCTTTGAAAATAAACCACCAATGACTAATGAAAGGTAGAAAAAATAGAGAATAAAATGGAAAGAATTCATAAGTTTTCTGTGGTTGTGAGAGTTTAAATTGTTATTGTTGAAATATCTTCAATGACCTGTGTGGAGGAGAATGTTGTTTTCTTTTTTTATCAAAATGAAAAATTTAAGTTATTATACTTGCAATTACATCCACAATATGTGGCAATTTTATGCTCTGGTTCACTATGCTGCTGCTGCTACTACTAAGTCACTTCAGTCGTGTCTGACTGTGTGATCCCATAGACGGCAGCCCACCAGGCTCCCCCGTCCCTGGGATTCTCCAGGCAAGAACACTGGAGTGGGATGCCATTTCCTTCTCCAATGCATGAAAGTGAAAATAGCAAATATTAAATGTCAAGAGCTTCTAAACTTTCATGAAATGCAGATGATTTTGCATGTCCTTGTAAACTCATTCTGATTTCTAGTAAACTACTGTTTCTCAAATTCACAAAAATTTCCCCAACATTTCACTGTGGGAAAATTTAAATGTTTTGGAATAAAGGCCTCTTTATTATTTTATCAAAATTCTCCCAAAGTTTTCCATGCATTCTCATTTTGGGGAGGGAGAGGTTAAATGATCTTATTAAAGTATCAAATATGATTATAAAACAGATAACTGGTCCCAAATTCTATATTAAGTGGCAACTACTATATCTTCTGGAGAAGGAAGTCACAACCCACTCCAGTATTCTTGCCAGGAGAACCCGCAAGGACAGAGGAGCCTGGCAGACTACAGTCCATGGGGTTGCAAGAATCAGACACAATTTAGCGACTAAACCACCACCACCACCACTATACCTTCATTCTTAAAAGTGACTAGTTGTGAGAATTCAGTTACAGAATAAGGGTGGAATGATTTAGGTGGAGGGCTTTTTCCATACCCAGGTTTAATTAATGTAACTAGGCGTATATCTGGCCTTATCATTCCAGGGAGGTTATTCAACTGTTTCATTATCTATTATAAGGAAATTAAAATATCCTTTAGAAATAATAAACACTATTGTTAATAAAATTGGATCAACTTGATAAAGGTGGGAGAGGAAAATCTCAGATTCAGATTTGAAGTGAAAAAATATGGTTGAAGATAAAGCTTTGTAATTTTTTTTTCTTTTTGGCCTTTGTATCATTTGTGATCAGTCCTCTGCTAAGCTGAGTTAATTTCTGTTTTGTACTTTGCATTTTATGTGTAAACATTAACAGCTGATGCCCAGACTAAGCCCCATGAGGTTATTTGACCTATTCACAAAGAACTGAACGCAATAATATCTCAGCACAAACAAAGCAATCTCCAGTTGCATTTATAAAATTTTATGGAAAAACTAGAAATAACATGATAAACACATATATTCTGTCAAAATCTGTTTTTGATAACCGTATAGATGCTGTATAAAATAGTTTACAATTCTACAACTAAGAAGGACAATAATGCTGAAATGATTTTAAACCTCACAGAAGAATTATATGAATATAAAAATAAGAATTAAATCTAAGAAGGAACAATATTTATAAATGTATTCAGTTCGGTTCTGTCACTCAGTCATGTCCACCTCTTTGTAACCCCACGAACCGCAGCATGCCAGGGCTCCCTGTCCATCTCCAACTCCCGGATTCCACCCAAACTCATGTCCATCAAGTCGGTGATGCCATCCAGCCATCTCATCCTCTGTCATCCCCTTCTCACCCTGATTTCAATCTTTCCCAGCATCAGGGTCTTTTGAAATTAGTCACCTCTTTGCATCAGGTGGCCAGAGTATTGGAGTTGCAACTTCAACATCAGTCCTTCCAAAGCACAACCCAGGACTGATGTCCTTTAGGAAGGACTGGTTGGATCTCTTTGCAGTCCAAGGGACTCTCAAGAGTCTTCTCCAACACCACAGTTCAAAAGCAACAATTCTTCAGTGCTCAGCTTTCTTTATAGTCCAACTCTCACATTCATACATGACTACTGAAAAAACCATAGCCTTGACTAAATGGATCTTTGTTGGCAAAGTAATGCCTCTGCTTTTTAATACGTTGTCTAGGTTGATCATAACTTTCCTTCCAAGGAGTAAGCATCTTTTAATTTCATTGCTGCAGTCACCATCTGCAGTAGTGATTTTAGAGCCCAGAAAAGTAAAGTCAGCCACTGTTTCCCCATCTATTTCCCATGAAGTGATGTGACCAGATGCCATGATCTTAGTTTTCTGAAATTTGAGCATTAAGCCAACTTCTTCACTCTCCTCTTTCACTTTCATCAAGAGGCTTTTTAGTTCTTAACTTTCTGCCATAAGTGTGGTGTCATCTGCATATCTGATGTTATTGATACTTGTCCCAGCAATCTTGATTCTAGCTTGTGCTTCCTCCAGCCCAGTGTTTCTCATGATGTACTCTGCAGATAAGTTAAATAAGCAGGGTAACAATATACAGCCTTGATGTACTCCTTTCCCTATTTGGAACTAGTCGGTTGTTCCATGTCCAGTTCTAACCGTTGCTTCCTAACCTGCATACAGGTTTCTCAAGAAGCAGGTCAGGTGGTCTGGTATGCCCATCTCTTTAAGAATTTTCCACAGTTTATTTTGATACATATAGTCAAAGGCTTTGGTATAGTCAATAAAGCAGAAATAGATGTTTTTCTGGAACTCTCTTACTTTCTTGATGATACAGGAGATGTTGACAATTTGATCTCTGGTTCCTCTGCTTTTTCTAAAACTAGCTTGAACATCTGAAAGTTCACAGTTCACATATTGTTGAAGCCTGGCTTGGAGAATTTTAAGCATTACTTTACTAGCATGTAAGATGAGTTCAATTGTGCAGTAGTTTCAGCATTCTTTGGCATTGCCTTTCTTTGAGATTAGAATGAAAGCTGACCTTTTCCGGTCCTATGGCCACTGCTGAGTTTTCCAAATTTGCTGGCATATTGAACGCAGCACTTTCACAGCACCATCTTTTAGGATTTCATAGTGATGCTTCCTAAGGCCCACTTGACTTCACATTCCAGGATGTCTGGTTCTAGGTGACTGATCACACCATTGTATAAAATACTTTTCTACAAGCCTTCAATTATCTTATGTTCATTTTTGGAAAATAATAAGGATTCCCTTGTCTGCATATTCTCTCCAATTCTTGGAATCATTTGTCTTTTTGATACAAACTATTTTAACAGATGTGAGGTTATTTCTCATTGAAGTTTTGATTTGCATTTACCTGGTAATTAATGTTGAGCTCCTTTTAATACACAGGTCAGCCATTAATATGTCTTTTTTTTGGAAAATGTCTATTCAGGTCTTTAGCCCTTTTTCAAATCTGATTATTTGTCTTTTTGTTATTGACTTGTAGGAGTTCCTTATATTTTTTTCATGTTAATTGTTTCTCAGATATATGTTTTGCAAACGTTTTCTACCATTCTGGATGTAGCTTTTTCGTTTTATCCATGGTTACCCGAGGTAAAGTGACTCAGTGGTAAAGAGTCTGCCTGCCAAATTAGGGGCATGGATTCAATTCCTGGATCTGGAAGATTCCCTTGGGAGGTAAATAGCAACCCACTCCAGTATTCTTGTCTGGAAATCCCATGGATAGAAGAGCCTGGCAGGATATGGCTCTTGGTGTCATCTAGAGTAAGACATGACTTAGGAACTAAAACACAAAAACAATGAGATCAAATTGCCAACATTCGTTGGATTATTGAAAAAGCAATAGAGTTCCAAAAGACATCTGTTTCTGATTTATTGACTATGCCAAAGCCTTTGACTGTGCGGATCACCACTAACTGTGGAAAATTCTGAAATCGATGGGAATATCAGTCCACCTGACCTGCCTCTTGAGAAATCTGTATGCAGGTCAGGAAGCAACAGTTAGAACTGGACATGGAACAATAGACTGGCTCCAAATAGGGAAAGGAGTATATTGTCTGTATAAAGGCTGTATATTGTCACCCTGCTTATCTAACTTATATGCAGAGTACATCATGAGAAATGTCGGGCTGGATTAAGCACCGGCTGAAATCAAGAATGCTGGGAGAAATATCACTAACCTCAGATATACAAATGACACCACACTTACGGCAAAAAGAGAAGAAGATCTAAAGAGCCTCTTGATGAAAGTGACAGAGGAGAGTGGAAAAGTTGACTTAAAGCTCAACATTCAGAAAACTGAGATCATGGCATCCAGTCCCATCAATTCATGGCAAATAGATGGTGAAACAGTGGAAACAGTGACAGACTTAATCATTTTTGGCTTCAAAATCACTGCAGTTGGTGATTGCAGCCATGAAATTAAAAGACACTTACTCCTTGGATGAAGAGTTATGACCACTCTAGACAGCATATTAAAAAGCAGAAACATTATTTTTCCAACAAAAGTCCATTTAGTCAAGGCTATGTTTTTTCCAGTAGTCATGTATGAATGTGAGAGTTGGACTATAAAGAAAGCTGAGCACTGAAGAATTGATACTTTTAAACTCTGGTGTTGGACAAGACTCTTGAGAGTCCCTTGGACTGCAAGGAGATCCAACCAGTCCATCCTAAAGGAAATCAGTCCTGAATATTCAAAGGAAGGACTGATGTTGAAGCTCAAACTCTAATACTTTGGCCACCTGATGCAAAGAATTGACTCATTTGGAAAGAAACTGATGCTGGGAAATATTGAAGGCAGGAGGGAAAGGGGATGACAAAAGATGAGATGGTTGAATATCATCACTGACTCAATGGACATGAGTTTGAGTAAACTCCGTGCATTGGTGATGAACAGGGAGGCTTGGCATGCTGCAGTCCATGGGGCCGCAAAGAGTCAGACATGACTGAGTGGCTGAACTGAACTGAACTGAACCAAAACAACAGGAACTTTTTAGTTATATCAAATGATTTGTCCTGGCTAATTTTTTTTTTTTTTCATGGCTTGTGTAGACATTCCTGAGGTGCAAAAATGACCACTGAGGTTCTCACATCAGCATTCCAGAGGCAGTCCTGAAAAAAATTTGGAATCTAAGCGGGTGAGTAAGACATGCTGCTGCTGCTGCTAAGTCACTTCAATCATGTCTAACTTTGTGCAACCCCATAGGTGGCAGTCCACCAGGCTCCCCCATCCCTGGGATTCTCCAGGCAAGAACACTGGAGTGGGTTGCCATTTCCTTCTCCAATGCATGAAAGGGAAAAGGGAAAGTGAAGTCGCTCAGTTGTGTCAGACTCTCAGCAACCCCATGTACTGCAGCCTACCAGGCTCCTCCATCCATGGGATTTTCCAGGGCTGGCACCTAAAACTATCTATTGAAAATTTATTGTTCATAAAAATGATTCAACTTTGCTGATTATTTGTGGATACCATCTTCCTAGAAGTATGATTACTTGGTATTTTTGTGCCTCATCATTATTACTTGAATGCCAGATACTTATGTTTGACAATACAATGAAATCAATATTAATATTATTTATTCCCAGAAATGAGCATGCACTTTCTTTCAAGTGTGGATTTTGAGTCATTGAGAACCTGATCCAGGTTTGGCATTTGTTGTTGCTGCAGTTACTCTCAGTGATCAACAGCTTTAAATTCCTCTAACTGTTACTCTTAGATAACATTACTGTTAGATAACATCAGTGACTAAAGGACATGAATTTAAGCAAACTCTGGAAACAGTGAAGGAGAGGGGAGCCTGGTGTGCTGCAGTCCCTGGGGTCACAAATAGTCAGACATGACTTAACAACTAAGTAACAACAGCATTGCCTTGTGGTTATATTGAGCCTGATTTTCTACAAATATTTCCTTTTTTTAAATTTTTAAATTAATTTTAATTGGAGGCTAATTATTTTACAGTATTGTGGTGGTTTTTGCCATACATTGACATGAATCAGCCATGGCTATATATGTGTCCCCCTGTCCCCAACCCCCTCCCCCATTTCCCTCCCCATCCCATCCCTCTGGATTGCCCCAGTGCAACAGCTTTGAGTGCCCTGTTTCATGCATTGATCTTGGACTGGTCATCTCTTTCACATATGATAATATATATGTTTCACTGCTATTCTCTCAAATCACTCCACCCTCACCTTCTCCCTCAGAGTCCAAAAGTTTGTTCTTTACATCTGTGTCTCTTTTCCTGTCTTGCATATAGGGTCATTGTTACCATCTTTCTAAATTCCATGTATGTGCATTAATATACTGTTTTGGTGTTTTTCTTTCTGACTTCACTCTGTATAATAGGCTCCAGTTTCATCCATCTCATTAGAACTGACTCAAATACATTCTTTTTTATAGCTGAATAATAATTCATTGTATATATGTACCACAACTTTCTTATCCATTTGTCTGCTGATGGACATCTAGGTTGCTTCCATGTTGTAGCTATTGTAAACAGTGCTGCAATGAACATTTAGGTACACCTATCCCTCTCAGTCTGGTTTCCTCAGTGTGTATGCCCAGCAGTGGGATAGCTGGGTCTTATGGCAGTTCTATTTCCAGTTTTTTAAGGAATCTCCACACTGTTTTCCATAGTGGCTGTACTAGTTTGCATTCCAACAAAAGTATGAGGGTTCCCTTTGCTCCACACCCTCTCCAGCATACAAATATTTTCTTCATACCCAGATGATGTCCTCTTTTACCTTACAACTTAAAGTGTGTGGCTCTCCTTACTCTTCTCCCTCTTTTACGGTCAACTGCAGTTCTTTATTATTTAATTCTCATTAACCTTTTGTTGGGAGTGCTGATCTGTTGTTATGGTTCAGCATAAATCTTAGGTGCTGTGTCCCTTTGTCTCCTGGATGATATTTTCTCAGTGATTTTTGTCCCTCTTCTCCCAGCGGAAAGAGGATCTTAATGGTATGGCCTGGTTCTGGCTGTAGTATGTTACCTGTCTCCTGTTGGTAATGAAGTTCAGCTCTCTTCCCACTGCAGCTTAAGGCCATTTTCCACAAGGGAGTTGGGGAGAAGAGGTCTGCATGACCTCAAATGTCTCTACAGCAGTTGTCATTCTCTTCTTTGAGTCCTGAACCACAAGGGAAGAATTCTCCAGTCTCTGGCTTTGACTCTTATCTTGTGTGTGTGTGTGTGTGTGTGTGTGTGTCTAGAGGCTTGTAGAGAAGAGCCTGAAGCAAGCATGAATTTTAAATGCTTCCACTAGCCTAGATTCTGTCTTTGGTAATTGGCTAAACATTTTAGCTGATTCCTTCTAACTAGATTTATTGGCATCTGGTATAAATATTATGTATGTGTGTGTGTGTCTGTGTGTCTGCGTGTGTGTGTGTGTGTCTGTGTGTTAGACTATTTGCGACTACATGGACTGTAACCCTTCAGTCTTCTCTGTCCATGGAGTTTTCCAGTCAAGATTACTCGAGTGGGTTACCATTTCCTTCTCCTGTCTTACATATATATATACTTAAGCCTGGAATAAACTTAAAATTATCTAGTTTCATCTTGTGATTACATAGATGGGATCTTTAAATCTCACAATAATAAACTGACTTAAACTAAATTCAATGTTTTTTCATTTTTTTCTGTTGTATGTATGTTTCTAAGGAAAATGTATCTGTGTCTATTTTTTCCTTATATTTATATTTCATTTACCTAGAAATATGCCATGCATGTAATATATACTCAATTAACATTTTGTTAATAAGTGTTTAATTCTACCAAATATGCTTACTGATTATTCAATCTCAATCCCCAAAAGAATGATTTATGAAAGTCAGTGAATAAACTAAAATAAGTTAAAATTAAAAAGGGAAAACATACAATGGTAATTGTCTATACAATGTGAGTAAGTAGTATTTCTGTCATTCCTAAATCATCTGCTAACATCTCTATTCTATGAAAGGATATTTAATTATTTGTTTTAATATATCCTTTTATAGTTATTAAAAGGAAAACATCCCCTAGAGAAGAATGAATCCTAAAAATCTAGTATACACTAATTGCATTTATGGATCCAGTTTAAAAAGAAAAGCAAGGGTATTGTTAGTTATTGGAACTGGGGACTTGGGAAATTAAGCATGAATGATATTATTTAATGAATACATAACATAACATGTAATTACAACTTTGTATGTGTTTTTTAGTGTTAAAAAATTAGCCAAGTTCTTTGTTTATCCATCTTTTTCAAAAAACAAAAAATAAAACAATCAAAAAATAGTCCTCAGAAATGTTTACCAGCTTGCCCTGTTTACTAGAGAGAGTTAATGAATAAGCTGGAGTCATAGCCCCTCCAAGATCTTATACTTTTTCACTATTCTGAAATATCTTCCTAAGGTCAAGAAGATGAAAATGTAAAAGAGGAAGTACAGAGACTGGACTTAGAATATTATTCTTTTTCACTGTGCCAGACAGGAGTTTCAATAGGAAAAAATAACTAGAGATGAATGAAGATATAAAGATATACCTTTAGATTCTGACAGGTTGAGAAGTTTTTTTTTAGTTCTCTGTGGACTAATTTGAAGAGAATAGTGAAAAGCAGGTTATCATCACCTTGTTCAACTTTCATGATATTCAGGTGTATTTTAAAAAGAAAACACTCAAAAATGAGTTGCAATAAACAGGTAATTGCATTCTTTTTTATGTGTTCACTCCTTGTAGCTACATAATATTTAGACTGGCCATTTATAGGTTTTTTTAAACATTTATTTTCAATTGACTGATGATTGGTTTGCAATAGTGGTTTGATTTCTGTCATACATCAATATGAATTAAACATGGATGTACATATGTCCCCTCCCTGTTGAATCTTCCTCCCAACTCCCACCCATTTCCAATCCTCTAGGTTATTACAGAGCCCCAGTTTGAGTTTAAAAACTTGATCTAGCACAATTTTAAAGAAACTCAAATTATTTTTTCCTTCTGTTTAAAAAATACATATTCATAAAAAAGAAACTACTTATAAAATGATTTTTTTAAATTTCTGACAAAAATAGACCTTTTTCTCTTTTGATCTTCTGAATAAAGCAGCTTTGCTGCATTTCTACGTTTCACATAAAGGGATGAAACAGTGAACGTTAATCATTTTCATGCATTGTGACTATTAACATTCTTTAATTATCCTGTTAATCAGTGTAATGTCACCTGTTACAATATTCATGCACTACATCTATGTCACCCATTAGTCAAATTAATTAAAAAATTGAAGTTATTTATTGATTCATAAAATAATTGGATACAGTTCATACACCTCTATAAAATGTGCTAAATTAAATTTTGTATCTGAGTTTTATTTATCTTTCTTTTACTAGCCTACTCTTGTCAGAAAATTCCAGATATTTTAACATTTTTTATTTTATTTTGCTTTGCTAGTCAACATTTTCAAAATGTAATTGTCTTTTACAGGTACATGAAATATAAAACAACAATAAGCAAAACAAAACAAAACAAAAAAAAGTCCTACTTTCCTGGAACTTGCTTTTCAGAGGAAGAAGACAGACTATTGCAAGAAATGGGGCAAATGAGTAAATTATATAGTATGTTTGAAGATAATTGCTTTTATGGGAAATAAATGGGAGGACGATGAGAGAAACAATATAAGCAATTTTAATAAGATGGTCAGGAAAGAAATAGAAATGAAGCTATAAACTACTGTGACCTTCGTGGGTTTTTAGAAAAAATCTACTTCCTTCTCAGTTTCTAAATATTCTTTCATTCTTTTGATCCTCAGTGAGAATTCCTTGAATATATTTAGGGTATTAGAAAAAAAAAATTCAGAAGCTTAATTAATTGCTGCTTCTGTTTTGAGCTTGGCCCAAATCCACAAGGCAAGAATTTATTATCCCTAGCATCTAGCTCAAAGTAAAGAAAAAGGAGAAAACAAAAGTACCATTTAAATAAATAAGTGTACATTAAAAGTTGTTTTTTTTTTTCTGAAGGAGTTAATGAACTCAAGAGTGAAGACAAGAATATACATATAAAATGACAATTACTCTTCAAATGTAGAAGGCCTATAGATTTTAATACATCATTTTATATGAAAAGTGATAGAATAGTAATAAATTGTGAAGCATTCTGATTTTATATACTTTTTATTTCAAACCAGGAAGAACAAAATGTGATTTGCCATCTCTTAAAGACTTATTGGTAGCTCACGCAATGAAGAATCCACCTGCCAATGCAGGAGATGTGAGTTTGATCACTGGATTGAGAAGATCCCCTACAGAAGGGAATGGCTACCCACTCCAGTATTCTTATCTGGAGAACTCCATGGACAGAGGAGCCAGATGAATTGCAGTCCATGTGGCTGCAAATTGTCTGACATGACTGAGCAACTAACATGGAGACTTTCAAATATTCAATTCTAAAATTGTTATCTCTGCAAACAACTGTTTGGCACTAGAAATTAGACAGAGTACTTAAATAAGTTGAACTTCAGCATCTTCAACATTAAAATGAATAAAGCCAATTTTCCATATTTTACCTCAATTTTGAAAATAATTTTGAAAGTCATATTTTATTTCTTAGAATATGCTCTATCTCTTTGAATAGCTTTTAAAATTTTATTCATTATAAAACTTGTGTATTTTGTTACTTATAAAATATTACAGTAACTGTAGTTATATATTTATGGACTTCCCTGGTGGCTCAGATGGTAAAGCGTCTGTCTACAATGCAGGAGACCCAGGTTCGATTCTTGGGTCAGGAAGATAATCTGGAGAAGGAAATGGCAATCCACTCCAGTACTATTGCCTGGAAAATCCCATGGACAGAGGAGCCTGGTAGGCTATAGTCATGGTGTCGCAAAGAGTCGGACATGACTGAGTGACTTCACTTTGATTCACTTCACTTTGATAGTCATATAGTGTAATCTAGCACTCTCATAGTCAGATAAACAGATGTCTTAATTATGATACTTGATTATCGATTTTATCCTTAAATTCATCCATGGGACATTTTTATTTTTGAGAAGTTAAGAAAGAAGTAATTGTATGCTTTGTTTACATGCTGATAACTTTTCAGTTACCTGCAAATCTGAAACTAGTATGACACCTTATTATATCATTTAACAGTTAATTTGGACTTCTCTAGTGGCACAGTAGATAAGAATTCACCTGCCAAGGCAGGGGACAAGGATTTGATCCCTGATCCAAGATTCCACATGCTGTGCAGAGCAACCAAGCCAGCGCACTGCAACTAATGAGCCATGTGCTGAGAGCCTGTGCTCTTCAATAAGAAAAGCCACTGAAGTGAGAAGCCTGTGCACTGCAAGGAAGTAGCTCCCAATCATGGCAATTAGAGAAAGCCCACATGCAGCAACAAAGACCCAGCACAACCAAAAATAAACAAATAGATTAAAAACTACTTAAGCAGTCAAGCAAAGTTAGCTTACTTAAAAAATAAATTTTATAATTAAAATTTTGCATTTTTAGTATTTGAACAAAATGGGGAATTTTATAGATTTAGCTTTATTCAAGTACTCCATCTTTTCTAAAATAGGACAAATTCTTTTAGAAATATATAGACATACATCACTTATACATCACTAGTACTCTAAAATTTTTTCCAAAGTATACTACAGCTGTACAAAAAGTAAGTCATCAGTTGTTTCTATTATGTGGGAGAGAGAGGAGTTATGTGTGTGCTGGAAATTCACTCTTGATTTTTGTTTTCCTATGTCTTGCAGAGTATGCTAAGAATATAAGGACCTGACAGCTGTTTACTTATGCCACTTCTCAGGGTTGTGTTTGCAGCAGGCAACCTTGAGGGATGAGGTATTATAGGCCAAAGAGCAGATTCGCTTATTGCTTGATATAAAACCAGTAGATCCCCCAAGGTCTGTATTCTTTAACTGTGAAGAAACACACTCTATATACAGCATGAATGCTGAAACTGTGGGCTGCTAGGCTGCCTCATGATGGCTCCAAGAGACTCAGGGACAATGAGATGTGATGCACATATCCTGATGGGCATGCTGCTTGCTATGCTGTGAGTAATAAAGCCTTCCCTCTTTGATTCAGCAGTCTCTTGTCTTCTGCTAGCATATGTGACAGTTAAGACACATTTGTTAAGTTATGCACAGGTTGTTAAATCCCAGATCCAACAATAAGTGATGTACAAATTATAGAAGACAGCAACTAGGGTAAAAATCAAAACAAACAAACAAATGAAACCCAAATAGAAAATATGGTCCCTTTTCAGGATTATTTATAGAACACATCTATATTCTCAAATACACAAGGAAACTGCCCCAATAACCTCATAACATGAGAAATACACCTCTAATTTATAGATCCACATGATAGTCTGCCAGATAAAGTTTTATTGTGTTTTTATCCTTGAATATAAATAGCTTTCAAAATCCACTTTCTTTAATAGCATTATGTTAGGTTGGTAACATTCTCTGCAGTGAGCTTCCCAGGTGGCTCAGTGGTAAAGAATCCACCTGCCAATGCAGGAGACTCAGGAGACATGGGTTTGATCCCTGGATTGAGAAGATCACCTGGAGGAGGAAATGGCAATCCACTCCAGTATTCTTGCCTGGAGAATCACATGGACAGAGGAGCCTGGCAGGCTACAGTCCATGGCAGTCACAAAGAATCAGACTCAACTGAGAGTCTGAGCATGCATGCATTCTGTGCAGTAATGCCAAAGCATTTGAGAAATCATTCTGTAGAAAATAGTCTTTAGCATTATGAGCCTATGGTAATTTACATGGTTCACTTCAGTTCAGTTCAGTTGCTCAGTCATGTCCAACTCTTTGCAACCCCATGAATCACAGCATGCCAGGCCTCCCTGTCCATCACCAACTCCCGGAGTTCACTCAGACTCACGTCCATCGAGTCAGTGATGGCATCCAGCCATCTCATCCTCTGTCGTCACCTTCTTCTCCTGCCCCCAATCCCTCCCAGCATCAGAATCTTTTCCAAAGAGTCAACTCTTCGCATGAAGTGGCCAAAGTACTGGAGTTTCAGCTTTAGCATCATTCCCTCCAAAGAAATCCCAGGGCTGATCTGCTTCAGAATGTACTGGTTGGATCTCCTTGCAGTCCAAGGGACTCTCAAGAGTCTTCTCCAACACCACAGTTCACAAGCATCAATTATTTGGTGCTCAGCTTTCTTCACAGTCCAACTCTCACATCCATACATGACTACTGGAAAAACCATAGCCTTGACTAGACAGACCTTTATGGGCAAAGTAATGTCTCTGCTTTTGAATATACTATCTTGGTTGATCATAATTTTTCTTCCAAGGAGCAAGTGTATTTTAATTTCATGGCTGCAATAACCATCTAATGTAAATTTTCACTTATAAAAAAGACAGCCTCCTACTTAGTAGTCAGAAAATAACTTGAAGTTAAGTTCCTCACTTGAAAATAATTAGAAGGAAATGTTGCCAAAATAAATTGAAGTATTCACTTTGGTCTGCTGTTTGATATATCTGAGATAAAATAGCTTTTTAACTAAGAAAGGAAAATTAAATTTATTTTTTAAAAAGGTATCTGGAGCACTTAATTTTTTCCTAATCCATAATCCCTTAACTTTTGTTTTGAAGATGCACTGAGCTACTTTAATTGGGAGACAGCCCATAGCAGCAGCTTACTTTAAATTCAAGCTTTTCTTTCTCAGCTAAATTGATTTTTGGTGTTTATAACCAGGGCCCACAATATTAGCCACCATGGACTGACTTTAACATTTTTTACAATCATTATTGCATTTTCTATTTCTATAATCATGGTAAATATAGCAGAACCCACTTTAAATACTTTACTAAGATAGAAGGATCTGCTACAAAATAGGAGAGGATAAATTGGAGGGAATAAAAATAAATTAATAAGAATGTTGCCTGACAACTTTAATATTCCACCTGTCATTTTGGACTTTGCATATTTTACTGGAATTTTCTCTGCTAAATGATATATAATAAGGACAGAAATAAATTTTAGTGTATGTCTACATCATTAACAGTAAGTAGCACAAGCAGAAGTGATAAGTTGGTGAGCTAAGAATCAGAACCATTTAAAAACTAACCCAGAGAGCCTAAAATTCAGTTACAGTGGAACATTTACATGTTGGCATTCTAATACTTAAGACAAAAATGACTCTAGTGGTGAAACAAACCATTTTTCTTATATCAGAGTATAAAAACGATGTGTGGAATGCACAGTTTTAGATAGATTGTTGGGGAAAAATGGGGCCAGGGAGAGAAAGGACAAGACTTTCAGTAATTAAAAGAGTAGATTTGGAGAGAAGAGAGTTGTGACAGTAATTATAATGTTTTTGGAATACCATGTTACTATTTTTAACCAGTTACTATTGTCTTGCCCATAGAACTAACTACTCACATTTAATATAGATTTCTGATAACATTAGAAAGCAGGAATAACATTGCAGAGTACCTTTGTATTTGAGACAAATTATAGTTATAATAATTTGAGCATATCTCAAGATATGCCTAAAGCAATACAGATATAATCAATATGATATATATAGTAAAATGATAAGTTCTTAAGACTGGCTTTGCACAATAAATAATTTCTGCAATTTTCACATCAGGATATAAGGATGATACTTTGTGGGGGTGTTTATAATCCTTACCACATTTGTAATGAAAACACTTTCAAGAATATGTATTTACCATTAGGGTTTCTAACTCTATCACTTGGAGTGTTCCATAAATATTTGTTAAATGAATATTGAGTAATGGATCTCCATAGAATGAAAAAACATGTAGAGAATCCATGAGAAAAGAGTGCAAAACCAAAAACTGAAGAAATTTGACTCATGACCACATCAGTCTTAGATAGTCAGCTGTGTGTCACTCTAAAGCTAAGTGCTCCACAGAACTTTTTGCTTTTGAAACAGGAGGAAAGAAGAAGGGCACAACCTTTGAAAAATGACTTAGCCTGAGGACACAACATAAACTGATTAGAATCAAATATTCCAAGGTGGCAGACATGTACAGATATGAGATTTCAACCATAGAGAAAGCTGAGTCCCAAATAATTGTTGCTTTCAAATTGTGCTGAAAAAGACTCTTGAGAGTCCCTTGGAAAGTCAGGAGACTGAACCAGTCAATCCTAAAGGAAATCAACTCTGTATATTTATTGAACGGACTCACGCTGAAGCTCCAATACTTTGGTCATCGTATGCGAAGAGCTCATTCATTGGAAAAGACCCTAATACTAGGAAAGATTGAGGGCAGAAGGAGAAGGGGGCGACAGAGGGTGAGCTGGTTAGATAGCATCACCAACTCAATGGACATTAATTTGAGCAAACTCTGGGGGATAGTGAAGGACAAGGAATCCTGTTGTTCTGCAGTCCATTGGGTCCTAAAGATTTAGACATGATTTAGCAACTGAACAACAAGATGGCAGACAAGTCAACTTCAACTAGACCTTCGTCCTCAGTATACACATCAACAAGCTAAATGAAACACCCAGAGGTGCCATGACAGTCCCAAGCTCAACCATCAAATACCAAAAAGTGGACAGTGGCCTAATTCCTGGAAATCCCCACCTCTTCACCCAAATGATTGGAAGATTACTCCCACTCATTAGCCTATGAAGTTACCCAGCCCATAAAAGCTAACCACACCACATTTTGAGGTGGCATTCATTCCCTGTGTTGGCCCACAGTCTCTGTGGAGTGTTTCTCTCTGAATAAATCCACTTCTTACATTTCACTTTGCTTATCAATGAATTCTTTCTGCAATGAAATGCCAAGAACTTCAAATCCTTTAGGTCCTGAAACCAGGCTCTGTGGATTTTGGCTGGGTTTGAATCATGACCACATGGGTTCAAGTCCTATCTGAGGTAAACAGTTTCACTTTGTGTGACAGAAAGATGCCATATTCACATATTTCAGATTCTTTGCTGAATTATGTTTCTTCCATTACTGTTTTCATTTTCTATCTTAGTTCTTTCAAATAATCTATGATTGATTCTTTTTAATTACTTTATTTTTTATTGAAGGATAATTACTTTACAGAATTTTGCTGTTTTCTGTCAAACCTCAACATGAATCAGCCATATCCTCTCCCTTTTGAACCTCCCTCACATCTCACTCCCCATCCAACCCCACTAGGATGATACAGAGCAACTGTTTGAGTTACTTGAGCCATTAATGTATGGCTGATTTTTTAATAGAATTTCTGTTAAGACTTTAGGAGAAGATTTTGGTGAAGTTAAGTATAGTTTCATATAGGCAGTATAGTGTCAGTTGTTAAGGATATCAGTTCTGAGGTCAAATGTCTTACTGTTATTGGTTAAGTATGTCAATGTGCAGATTAAAATAGCAGCTACTTCATATGATTACACTGGAAAATTATATCAGTTACTTTTTAAAGTTTATGAGCTTTGATATATGCTCATGAAAAATTAACCTCACAAGAAATTTAAATACTTCATACCCTGTACTTCCCTGGTGGTCCAGTGGCTAAGACTCCACGCTCCCAATGCAGGGAAACCAGGTTCCATCCCTGGTTAGGGATGCTGCAACTAAGACTCGACATGGCCAAGCAAATAAAGTAAATAAATAAACATGATAAATAAATAATTCATACCTTAAAGTTATTACATGTGTCCTCTTCAAATACATGTACAGTAAGAAAAAATATATTAATTTCTAATTGCTGATGTAACAAATTATCATGCATCAGGGCTTCCCTGATGGCTCAGTTAGTAAAGAATCCACCTGCAATATGGGAAACCTGGGTTCAATACTTGGGTTGGGGAGATCACCAGGAGGAAGGCATGGCAATCCACTCCAGTATCCTTGCCTGGAAAATTCCCATGGACAAAGGAGGATGAAGGGCTATAGTCCATGGGGTCACAAAGAGCTGGACATGACTGAGCAACTAAGCAGAGCACAGTGATTTAAAACAACATAAATTTATTCATTTACCTTCTTCTTTTTTTTTTAATCTATTTCCTGATCTGAACCTTTTATTTTATTTCATTTCTTTTTTTTTTTAAGATTTTTACCTGTCTTTTTTTTTTTTTTTTTTTTTACTTTACAATACTGTATTGGTTTTGCCATACATTGACATGAATGGTAAGTTGCTTGACATGGCTTCCCTTGGATAGGATCAAAATTTCATCAAAGATGGTTTCTTGCTTCATAGAGTCCAGAGGCTGCTAGCGTGGCTCCTGGCTATATCACTTCAATCTCTGCTTCCATTATCATATTACCTTTTTCTGTGTTGTCCTGTGTCTTACAAATATGCTTGAGATTACATTGGGAGCACCTAGATAATTTTCTCATCTCAAAATTCTTATCTTAACCCCAACTGCAAATATTTATGTTTGTTTGTTTGCCATATAAGTAACATTCACCGGTTTTAAGGATTAAGATATAGACATCTTTGCGGGGGCAATTATTCAGTCTATTACAAGTATTGAAGGTCAATTTCAAGAAAACAGCTTGGGAGTCATCATTTGTTGACCAGTCCAAAAGAGCTGCCAACATGGATAAATACTTGAAGAGGTGATACATGAGAATTTGCTGGGCACTAGCTGCTTGGGTAAACTGAAAGGGGAAATACAATACAATTTCACGAACTGGAGACCAAGAGTGGCAGAGCTCTTTATCCTAATTTTCCAGTTTGTAGTCTTATAGTTCCACAGTCTGTGGACCCTTATGGAGACTTGATAGAACAAGACTTTTGCTTTCAAATATCTCTACAGTGGCATATGTCAAAGTGCTGAATGTTGAACCTGCTTATCCTAGATTCAAAGGGGCACAGTATGTACTGTGGTAGCTCAATACTGCCAAAGCGTCTGTACAGAAGAGATTTCTAGAGGGGCTACAAGTAGCATTGCTATGTTTGAGTTATAAATAGCTTAAAAGGTACCATGCACTCAGCTTATGTAAGAATCTTTTTTAATTCTTCAGAGTTAACTTCAATCAGAAATAGAAGAATTTTTTCAAACTAGAAAAGTGAGTATAAAACATGTGAAATATAATGTAAAATTTAGGAATTGAGGATGTAGGGACACAGATATAATTTTTGAGAAAAGGAAGTAACTGTAATGTTTGATAAAGACATTTATTAAATTTGATAAGTATATAGATTCTTTCAGTACATAGCATATGGGCTTTCTTTCCACATCACACTGGGCTTAAACTTTTAAAAAAAAAATTTCTTCATAACTCAAAAAAAGAGAATCTCCCCAGCATATAACCTCTTAATTAATAATCAATAATTAGATCTGAAATTGAATACAGACTCAATTGTTTATCTTGTGAAGGAGCCACTACTATAGGATGTGTCTGTTTTAAGTTGAAATATAAAGTAAATATCATGACTGGAACCATTTTAGGAGAATTAACATTTATCATTAAAATAAAAGTACTACACAAAGCTGAAAATATTTATTTCAGTCATGCATATCATTCTACCTTTCCTTTTATTTTTTCTTCACTTCTCTTAAAGTGAAAATTTCTGGTAAGCAATATTATAAATCAGATCAACTTTGGATTCTAAATGAATAGCTTAAACCATCACCAGAATGGACTAGAGTGGGAACGTGTAGGAGAAAAAACTGGGTCCTAGGTTTTGACCCATACTGAAGCAGTATTTCATCTTGAGTTAGGCAAATTGGTTGTAGAGATGGTACAATTTCCCACTCTCAAATATTCTTTATAATACCTATCTTGGGTGGAAAGACAAATCAATTGGTGTGTGAGCGAGTGAGTGAAGTCACTCAGTAGGGTCCAACTCTTTGCGACCCCATGGACTATAGCCTACCAGGCTCCTTGGTGCATGGAATTCTCCAGGCAAGAATACTGAAGTGGGTTTCCATATCCTTCTCCAGGGGATCTTCCCGACCCAGGGATCAAACCCAGGTCTCCTGCATTGTAGGCAGATGCTTTACCATCTGAGCTACCAGGGGAGCCCATCAATTGCTATGTATTTATTTTTAAATTTAAAGTAGTGTGAATTTTGACAATTAAAAGTCAATTTGAAATCACCATAAAAAGAATGTCCATCCTGGGCAATACTTAAAAATGATAATTAACTTAAAAATGATAGTTAATTTCACTTAACAAGTTTTTTTTTCCTATAAAATTACTCTGTTGCCAGTAGAAGCACAGATGTGGCATGTAAATTTTGGTACCAATATCACCTTCAAAATCTGTTTCAAATAACACAAATATAACAAAAATAGTGTACTTGTAGTGTGTATTAGAAGGCTTTCCCAATGACTCAGTGGTAAGTAATCCACCTGCAATGCAGGAGTCTTGTATTCGATCCCTGGGTCAGGAAGATCCCCTGGAGGAGGAAATGTCAATCCACTCCAGTATTTTTGCCTGGAGAATTCCATGGACAGAGGAGCCTGGTGGGCTCCTGACCAAAGGGTTGTAAAGAGTTGAACATGACTGAGTGACTTAACATGAGCATGAGTGTGTATTAGTTTTCTAGAGCTGTGTGGAAATTGTTTCAAATTTACCAGCTTAAAAAAATGCTACTTATTTTCTCACAGTTTCCTTGGATCTGGGGTCTAGGCACAATTTAGCTGCTGTTTCTCTGGTCTTAAATACTGCAATCTAGCTGTGAGCTATTTCATCTGAATCTCAAAGTCCTTTCCCAAGTTCATGTGAATATTTGTAGAATTCATTTCCTTATTGTTGTAGGACTGGAGCCCTTAGTCCCTGAGGCCATCTCTTTTTATAGGCAGTGCATGAAATAGTTGTTTGTTTTCTTTAAGGAGACCAGGGACATATTTCTGATGCTTTATTCTCTTTTAAGGAACTCACCTAATTAGGGCAGGTTCACTAAGCATAGTCCCTCTTTGGGTCGACTCAGAGTCCACTAATTTGGAACTTTAATTTCATTTGCGAAATGCCGTCCCCCTTGTCATGTAATCTAATCATAAAATTAAACTCCATCATATTCACGTATCTTGCTTGCACTCAAGGGGATTGGACTATAATGACCATGTACACTAGGTGTCAAGGAATCTTGGAATTCAATCTTAGGGGTCTGGCTGCTACAATATGCAAATGGAATAAAATTTCAAGAAAAGTTGCCTCTCCTACAACCACCCCCTAATTCTATCCCATTTCCAACCAATTTTCATTCTGTAGTTCCCTTCCACTCAGAATAGTAATTCTGGAATTCCAACTGTCACTATTATGTTCCATCTTTTTTCAAGTCAGCATTTCTCAACCTTCTTTTTTCATCACCCACATATGTAGCCTTTTTAGACATTTGCTTTTTCTAATCACCCCACCCCATGAAACCTTAATACCACAGATAATACATATATATCTATGTATGTATTATATATATGCTGCTGATGCTAAGTCGCTTCAGTCATGTCCAACTCTGTGCGACCCCATAGACGGCAGCCCACCAGGCTCCCCCGTCCCTGGGTTTCTCCAGGCAAGAACACTGGAGTGGGTTGCCATTTTCTTCTCCAATGCATGAAAGGGAAAAGGGAAAGTGAAGTTGCTTAGTCTTGTCCGACTCTTAGCGACCCCATGTACTGCAGCCTACCAGGCTCCTCCATCCATGAGGTTTTCCAGGCAAGAGTACTTATGCCTTATACATAAAAAAGAGGAAAACTTATTTATTTATTTATTTGTCTCCTACAGGACCAGATTTTGCTCCTTTGGCTGCCTTATCCTTGATGTTGAGAATGCATGCTATAAGTAAGTGTACTTGATTCTACTTGCTCCTCAGCTCTGAATACAGCACCAATAACAGATGATCACTGCATAATTCTCAGAAGGGTGAATGCATGCATGCTTACAAAGCAAACTCTAAACTTAGAAGCTGGCTATAGAATTTGTGTGAATTGTCCTCTTCCTTTTCTACCATTTCTTCTTACCAAATTGGAATTTTTCCATTTCTGGCTAATATCTATACTCACGAATGGCTAGAACCAAGAACTAAATTTTAGAACAGTCGATGTTTTCAAGTGCTAACAATCAAATGCATGGCTGTATAGAATGTAGCAACACAAGTGGACAATAATTAGTCATGCATTTCAATTATTCATAGTCTCCCTTTCTCACAGGGAGTAGATAATCACTATGTCTTCTTTAGGTGAAACACTGATTAAAAATAATAACTCAAATAGTGCTTTAAAACACTTAAGACAGTTAAAACCATTATCTTTAATCACTGTTGTCATTTTCTTACTAGACTTCTTGGCATAGAGAGTTAACATCTATGAAAATGTCATATGACATTGTGAAAACACTTGAAGATGTGTAAGAGTTTCATGAAATGGACTAGAAGGAGAAGCCTGGGCTGAATGAAAAGAA
Source organism: Capra hircus (assembly GCF_001704415.2). Classification (NCBI taxonomy): domain Eukaryota; kingdom Metazoa; phylum Chordata; class Mammalia; order Artiodactyla; family Bovidae; genus Capra; species Capra hircus. The sequence continues at coordinate 100,757,992 of NC_030808.1, forward strand.
AGCACTGTTCTCAAGCTGGTAAAGACACTACTTTCACAGTATTACATTGACTGACACAATGTAAGTTCTCTTTCAGGGATACTTACCATGTACAGAATTTACAGAAAGTCCCTAACATGGGGAAATATAGATGCATTGCCATAATGCCATTCAACACAAGGTCAATTTGTAAAACCAAATATTATCACCTGTTTCCAGATTATATGTACACTGCATATAATAAATAATGAGTGCAAGAAACTTCAGGGAAGGTGAATATATATTAGATAGCTGTAGTGGTTCAGAGTAAAATATCCACGTATGGTTCATTGTGACTGTCTTGTTTCCATAACACAGTGATCCAAACATAGTGCACAGCATTGTTTTTGCTGATAGTCTTTCTTTCAAGAGATATTTGCTTATTGATTTCTGTGAGGCAAGGACTCTTCTACGTATTGAGTACAAATGGTGAATAACATTGAGGCGTTTTAAATCTAATATTACATTTCTGAGAATTTACTTAGCATCACTTGGAAGCCTTATTATACTATTCATATTGTTCATGGGGTTCTCAAGGCAAGAATACTGAAGTGATGTGCCATTCCCTTCTGCCAGAGTCCGGTTCCAACAGCCAGGGATTCAACCTGAAGGGATGAGCGGTGTCGGTGAGAAACTGAGGCAACCTCTCAGGTTTTTTGTTTTGTTTTTTTTTTGGATTGCCTGTTTATTTCAAGCTTATGATTCTTTTATACTTCTGCAAAAGCATTAGGTCAGAGGTTTGATATTTTTAGTTCCCATTGACCCAGATTTATTTTTCTCCAAAAGGAGTTGCCCCTCAAAAGGAGTTCCTCCCTCAGCAATTCTCTTATCTACTTTTTCTCGTGTGTCCTTGTGAATACACTGTAACTCACGTTAATGTCTGGGCTGCACACCACATTCCTCAGTTTATTTCTTATCTTTCTATGTCCTGTTTGCCCCTAGTATCCTAAGCTCACTATTTCTTAGAAAGGGCTTCTAGCTAATGATATCTCTAAAGTCCCTAATTTCTATAAGCTATAGTAGAATATTGTAACATTATAGCAATCCTTAAATCTTTAGCTTCTAACTATTTTAATTATTCCTAAGCCCTAAATTCAGCAAACTTCCTTGCCATAAACACTTTTCTCACAAATGGGCTTCAGATAGCAATCCCTCCCATGACCTCAAGCTGTGGCCTGTGTGCTCACCCTGGAACACTTTTTTGTAAAAGTCCTTGTTCAAATGTCAGTGATTAAATTTATGAATTAATTATTCTTCAAGCACAGCTGCAGAAGGCTTTATGCCTTCTCATGCTCCTCTCAAAAACAATAAGCACCTTAATATTCTCTTCATTCAACTCAGCTGAGGAAAGGAAAAAACAAGTTAGAATCACAAAACCTAACTCCTTCATTCCAGGTCTGTGCCTACAGAACAAAGGGAGGGGGTTTAGGGCTGTGCCTCTATTTTGTCAGTAATGCCTAACACAGCTCCCAACACCCTTCTTCAGTGGACCACATTTTGTCAGACCATGATCCATCCATCTTGGGTGGCCCGACATGGCATGGCTTAGTTTCACTGAGCTAGACAAGCTGTGGTCCATGTGATCAGATTGGCTAGTTGTCTGTGATTGTTGTTTCAGTCTGTCTGCCTCTGATGCCCTCTCTCAGTGCCTACTGTCTTGGGTTTCTCTTAACTTGGACATGTGGTATCTCTTGGCTGCTCCAGCAAAGTGCAGCTGCTGCTCCTTACCTTGGACTTGGGGAAGCTCCCCTCATCCGCCACCCCTGACATTAGACATGGGATAGCTCCTCTCTGCCGCCTCCCTGACCTTGGATATGGGGCCACTCTTATGCTGCACAGCCGCTGCTTCTGTTCATGACCCCATGAATAGCATGAAAAGGCAAGAAGATAGGACATGAAAGATGAACTCGCCAGGTAGGTAGGTGCCCAAAATGCTACTGAAGATCAGTGGATAAATAACTCCAAAAAGAATGAAGAAATGGACCCAAAGCAAAAAACAAACAAACAAACAAAATACCCAGTTGTGGATGTGACTGGTGATAGAAGCAAGGTCTGATGCTGTAAACAGCAATATTGCATAGGAACCTGGAATGTCAGGTCCATGAATCAAGGCAAATTGGAAGTAGTCAAACAGGAGATGGCAAGAGTGAATGTCGACATTCTAGGAATCAGCAAACTAAAATGTACTGGAATGGGTGAATTTAACTCAGTTGACCATGAGATCTGCTACTGTGGACAGAGATCACTTAGAAGAAATGGAGTAGCCATCGTGGTCAACAAAAGAGTCTGAAATGCAGTATTTGGATGCAATCTCCAAAATGACAGAATGATCTGTTCATTTCCAAGGCAAACCATTCAGTATCACAATAATCCAAATCTATGCCCTGACCAGTAGTGCTGAAGAACTGGAAGTTCAACGATTTTATGAAGGCCTACAAAAACTTTTAGAAGTAACACACAAAAACAATGCCCTTTTCATTATAGGGGACAGGAATGTAAAAGTAGGAAGTCACGGGAGACCTGGAGTAACAGGCAAATTTGGCCTTGGAGTAGAGAATGAAGCAAGGCAAAGGCTAATAGAGTTTTGCAAAGAGAACTACTAGTCATAGCAAATACCCTTCTCCTACAACACAAGAGAAAACTCTACAGATGGACATCATCAGATGGCCAACACTGAAATCAGACTGATTATATTCTTTGCAGCCAACGATAGAGAAGCTCTATACAATCAGCTCTATACTGGGAGCTGACTGCAGCTCAGATCATGAACACCTTATTGCAAAATTCAGACTTAAATTGAAGAAAGTGGGCAAAACCACTAGACCAGCCAAGTATGAACTAGATCAAATCCCTTATGATTATACAGTGGAAGTGAGAAATAGATTTAAGGGACGAAATCTGATAGAGTGAAGAATGAACTATGGATGGAAATTCATGACATTGTACAGGAGACAGGGATCAAGACCATCCCCAAGGAAAAGAAATGCGAAAAAGCAAAATGGCTGTCCGAGGAGGCCTTACAAATAGCTGTGAAAAGAAGAGAGGCAAAAAGCAAAAGAGAAAAGGAAAGAAATACCCATTTGAATGCAGAATTCCAAAGAATAGTGTGGAGAGATAAGAAAGCCTTCCTTAGCAATCAATGAAAAGAATAGAGGAAAACAATACAATGGGAAAACTAGAGATCTCTTCAAGACAATTAGAGATACCAAGGGAACATTTGATGCAAAGATGGACTCAATAAGGGACAGAAATGGTAAGGACCTAACAGAAGCCAAACATATTAAGAAGAAGTGGCAAGAATACACAGAAGAACTACACAAAAAAAGATCTTCATGACCCAAAAAAAACATGATGGAGTGATCACTCACCTAGAACCAGACATCCTGGAACGTGAAGTCAAGTGGGCCTTAGGAAGCATCACTATGAACAAAGCTAGTGGTGGTGATGGAATTCTAGTTGAGCTATTTCAAATCCTAAAAGATGATGCTGTGAAAGTGCTGTACTCAATATGCCAGCAAATTTGAAAACTCAGCAGTGGCCACAGGACTGGAAAAGGTCAGTTTTCATTTCAATCCCAAAGAAAGGCAATGCCAAAGAATGCTCAAACTACCATATAATTGCACTCATCACACATGCTAGTAAAGTAATGCTCAAAATTATCCAAGATAGGCTTCAGGAATACATGAACTGTCAATTTCTATTTGTTCAAGCTGGATTTAGAAAAGGCAGAGGAACCAGAGATCAAATTGACAATATTTTCTGGATCATCAAAAAAGCAAGAGAGTTCCAGAAAAACATCTATTTCTGCTTTATTGACTATGCCAAAGCCTTTGACTGTGTGGATCACAATAAACTGTGGAAAATTCTGAAAGAGATGGGAATACTAGGCCACCTAACCTGCCTCTTGAAAAAACTGTATGCAGATCAGGAAACAACATTTAGAACTAGACATGGAACAACAGACTGGTTCCAAATAGGAAAAGGAGTATGTCAAGGCTGAATATTGTCACCCTGCTTATTTAACTTATATGCAGAGTACATCATGAGAAACGCTGGGCTGGAAGAAGCACAAGCTGGAATCAAGATTGCCAGCAGAAATATCAATAACTTCTGATACACAGATGACACTACCCTATGGCAGAAAGTGAAGAAGAACTACAGAGCCTCTTGATGAAAGTGAAAGAGGAGAGTGAAAAAGTTGGCTTAAAGCTCAACATTCAGAAAACTAAGATCATGACATCCAGTCCCATTACTGCATGGAAAATAGATGGGGAAACAGTGGAAACAGTGGCTGACTTTATTTTTTGGCTCCAAAATCACTGCAAATGGTGATTGCAGCCATGAAATTAAAAGATGCTTACTCCTTGGAAGAAAAGTTATAACCAACCTAGATAGCATATTAAAAAGCAGAGACATTACATTGTCAACAAAGGTCTGTCTAGTCAATGCTATGGTTTTTCCCATGGTCATGTATAGATGTGAGATTTGGACTATAAGGAAATCTGAGCACTGAAGAATTGATGCTTTTGAACTGTGGTGTTGAATAATGCTCTTGAGAGTCCCTTGGACTTCAAGGAGATCCAACCAGTCCATCCTAAAAGACATCAATCCTGGGTGTTCATTGTAAGGACTGATGTTGAAGCTGAAACCAATTCTTTGGCCACCTGATGCAAAGAGGTGACCATTTGAAAAGACCCTGATGATGGGAAAGATTGAGCGCAGGAGAAGAGGATGGCAGAGGATTAGATGGTTGAATGGCATCACCAATCCAATGGACATGAGTTTGGGTAGACTCCGGCAGTTGGTAATGGACAGGGAGGCTTGGCATGCTGCATTTCATTGGGTTGCAAAGAGTTGGACACGACTGAGCGACTGAACTGAACTGAACTGAACTGAACTGAAAGCTTATTAAACACAAATTCCTGAATCCCACCCCTAGGATTTCTCTTTTAGTAAGTTTTGGAATAAAATCCAAGGTTCTACATTTGTAATTATATTCAAACTGAACAATACCATCAGATGATGCAATATATGTTGGAAGTTTTTCTACTTCATCCACTCATTCTGGGCATGTTCCTTCATTATACTCAGACTCCTCACCCATCCTATCATTTCTGCTACCTCTCCTTCTGTCTCAATTGTCTCTTGGATGACTATTTTCAAAATTTAGATCTCTGGAATGACTTTTCAAAGGCAAAACAAAATAAAAAAAAAATCTCTCCTTAATAGGACTATTCTTTTACTGATGGCTTTTTAAATTCTTTGTTCTCCTTATTACATTTATCACCAAAAGGGAAAAGAAGTACGTTTATGAGAAAATAATTGAGGATGAATGATGCAAGCTATGATACAGAGAATAAAATTTATTTAGAAGAATCCTTTATATTTCAAATATATGAGTTGTAGCAACCTTTATCTATGCTGTAAACAGTATTTGTTGTGAATAAGCACAGCTCACAATCAAAACAACCTGACCCATTGTGATATTTACTTATTTTTGCAATATATGCTGTTTAGGCATGAATACAAAGTGGTATATTTGTTATTTGTAATGATAAAGCTAATACATTTTTCCTTCTCTAGTCAATGTGTTACTTCTCTAGGATCTATAAATAATATCAGTGCAAAAGATTTTCTACTAAAATGACCCATTTAATATTCCTTCCTTACTCATACATTAAAGTGACTCATGGCCCTACATAATACATCCAAGTAATTGGGATTTCTTCTCTTAGCTCTATTGTATGATAGAACAGGTACTAGAAAATTTTTATTACCTATGTTATCAATATGTTTAAGAAGCAGGAGAAAGAGGTGAAGGAGGTACTAGACAGAGGCTGGGATGCCAGAAGGAAAGACAAAGAAAAGGAAAATGAAAATTAAAGCCATTATTTGCATCCACAAAACTAACACATCTCCACTCAGTAAACCTGAATTAATTGCATGATCAATCCACTTATCTAATTTTAAAGTGCTTGATGACCCTTGCTTGTTATATAGTCTTAATAGATATATATATATTAAGATTTTGTTTCATAATACATAAAATATTTATTGTAAAAAATTTTTGTTTCTGTTGATATATATTTTGGAATCCCTTAGAAACTGTGGTAATTGCTGTTAATGAATGAGAAATAAAATGTGTAACAGATGGGTTTTCAGAATAGAGAGGTAGTGAGTAAAATATCTGTAATGATAATTTTGCCTCTTACATTTCTACTAAACAGATGACATAATGCATTCTAATTACCTGAATGAAGAGTGATCTTTTTTTTTTTTAACTTAATTTATACCACAATGAATTTACCATGAATGTAAATTAACACTGAGCAGGTTTTTTGTTGAATCCAAATGCTAAAATGTATATTTTTTCTAAAGATGGCACATACACAGAAAGTACTTTGAAATTATCAATATTCCCTTCTTCTGTATTTTAGTCCAAACTACTCCCTAGGATTAAAGCTGATTGTTACTATTGTTTCACATTCATATAGCTCTAAAAATTTCAAAGAACTTACAAGGTCTGGGCAGTTACTTCAAAATTTTAAAAACCCAGTATGAATACATTAAGAAATAATAACCCATTGCACAAACCTTCATTACACTTTTATTTTTCATAAAAAAAATCAAAATTGCTCATTCTCTGTACAGATGGAAAAGGAAACTACAAACCCATGAAATGCAGTTTGAGAATGAATGCAGCAGTGTATGAATGAGCACATGTCTGAGCTTCAACTGTAAAACAGAATGTATTAGCTCTTTCTGATTCCAGGCCTCTATTTTGTCTCATTAGGCCAGGTATTTATTCAAAAATTTAATTCCAAAGGAATCAGTGTTTTTCATGACATTTGTCATACAGAGTGTTCTGATTTACATAACACTTTGACCTAGAGCAGAATTCTCAAGACTTTTCTGTGCACTGCTGGTATTTAGAAATCTTGTTAAAGTGCAGTTTCTGATCAGTATTTCAGGGGTAGGGTTAGAGAGTCTGCATCTCTAACAAGCTTACAAGTAATGCTGATGCTGCTAGTTCTTATAAGATTGAGAGAGACCTGGCTGAAAATTTCCCTGGGTCAGGTGATGCTCCATTACTAAACTGTGAGGACCAGTTGAGAGTTTCTGGGCCTTTCTATGAAAAATAATAATGTGGGAGTCTCTATTATAAATAATAATTTATAAGAATTACTTTTTCTTAAGCAAAATAATTTAAGAATATTCATTTATCTTGAGAATAAAACCTCAAGGTTATAGTTATAGTAATGTTTTAATCTTTTTTCTAGTTATAAAAAACATATTGCTTACAATGGACGCATAAAAGCATGTATGCTCACACACATCCACACACATAGGCATGTGAGCATACATGCAGATATAAACCAAATGCAACTGATTTTTTGATGCTACATTCAAAACTAATGCTTATACACTTTAGTTAACTGCCTCTGTTCTACCACTTATAATTATGGTCCAAAATGGTGCAAATATTTAAGGCAGAAACCTTTCAAAACCTAACAACTATAGTTTACTGCCATTTCTTTTTCTTTTTACTAATCATAGATTTATATGAAACCAAAGCCATAATTATTTGAAATGAGGAAAATATTGTGTTTCTGCATGTGATGAAAAAGACAGGGTGAAGTGGTTCATAAAAAAGACAGCACCTACTTTCTATCGATATTTTCCTGTCTTCCTTTGAATTCTGAGTTTTGAATAAAAGCTATAATTTCTGGCAACAATCTGTTTGAAAAAGACCTTCAAAGAGTAGGCAAATTAATAATGATTCTAACATCTTCTTGTGAATGGAGTGATTGTAGAAGCTACTGTAAATATAGTCAAGAAAGACATTGTTATTTTGTTGACCTATTTTCTGGAAATATTTCTCATGCCACCTGGAAAAGTTAGTCAGTGTTTCAATCAAATGATTAATTGAATTGTTCCATGACCTTTCCTTCAAATTCTAGTTATTGGAAGTAATTTAAGAAAGGGAATGTATTAAGACATCCCATGCATATACCAAACTCAAATGCAAAATTAAATGAAGTAATCTTTACTCTCTGCCACCATCTAACCCAGAGTTTCCATCTCTGGCCTCAGTCTACGGTAACGTTATTTTTATTTACACATTTATCAATACTATAAATTTGGAATTTAACCCTCTTTCTTACTTCAAACACCCAAACCGTCTTCCTATTTGTTTCCTTAATATATCTAGAATAAATTTCTCTTCTCCAGATGTACAATCAACCACTTACTTGAATGCTCATCATCTTTCCTGTGTATTAAGAAAATCTTCTTCTACATTGTTCCCTGTGTTAAAGGTAAGCACAGTCCTGCTACTTATTAAAAGACATCATCTTAGCCTATCTGTTTAAAAATGCTTGACCAGTGGAGGGGAAAAAAAAAGAAGAAAAAAAAACTAATGAATTTGACAATTTTCCTATTTCCCTCTGTTTTCTGTTGATACTACACTTGTCAAAACATCACAGAAGTAAATAGGACAAAAAGCATAGAGTCTAGGAATTCCCTATACTCTGAAGACTCCTAATAAAAATGCTATTTCTCTTACCATTTGTGTTAAAATATTTTGCACGTAATTCAATACAGAATCAAGCTCTCCCAATGATTGTCTGTCAAAAGTTCAGAGACAGTTTTATGTTAGGATAGAATTTTTAAAGTCTTTTAGTTAATAAAGCCTTTGTGAAATGAAAAATATGGCCCATAAAACTGACAAGATATACTTAGATATCATTATTGCCTAAAAGATATTTACTGAATATGTTTAAAGTTCTGTCTTTAGTCCTTTCAGCACATAACCCAACAAAAAGCGATATTATAAATTAAAAAATGATATAACTCAACACAAAAATTTGAATTTTCCTCTGTTCTATATTTTAAGGCCAGAGGTCATTCTAAGGGTCACCCTGGCATTATAATTCCTTAGGAAACTAGCCTTTTGGGGCAACTATTGGGTTATAATTCCCTTTGACAATAAACACATTCAGCCAAGAAATGCCATCTCACATCTTTCCAAGGAATTGGTGTCACAGAATTTACCAGAAGTAGGCCCTCTGGGGTTGCTCTGAACAAAGGCTGTATCTGAAGCTCCAAACTGATATAATGTATTTTCAATTTTCCACCAAGGTTAGGACTAGGAGGCCACAAGGTGTTTATTAAAAAATATAATGCTAAATAACTTATATTCACATTCTTTACTCCACTAACTACCCAAATTAAAAAAAAAAAATAAACATGGTCTACTGTAAGGAATAGATTTTGGAAAAATCATCATTATTGACATGTTAGTCTCATGTTATTGACATAAACTCTCCTGGTTTATGACGGAAATTTACTTTTTCAAAGAACACTGAAAATCATATATTTAACCTTCCAGCAGAATTTTTTCAGAGAAGAGAAGGCCTATGTGATTTATTAAATATGGGCCATATTAACTCCTAACTTGAAACCAAGACTTAAAAGTTCATCCTTTCACTCAACAGGCTTTGAAGCGGGGTTCACCTTTAGAAACCTGGGTGGTGAGTCCTGGTGAGTTTTTTGCTCCCAAAGCCCTCCCCAATATAGCACCAAAGTCAAGATCCTGTACTGTCCCATGTCTTCAGGTCCTAGATCATATTCAGTCAACTTGATACTCTATTTTCATCATCTTGTGAATCTCAACTAGTAAAAGCTGAGGGAAAAAAATTGTGTTTTTAAATTGCCATCTTAAAACTTCAAACATGTGATTGGAAAGAAGTAACAACAAGCAGTAACAATAAGTAACAAGAGAGAGTACCCACAGGCTTGGGAAGTGCAGTAAAAGCTCTCTCAATTCAATTCATTACATAAAAGTAATTAGGTGGAAGGTTTGATTTGATATTGTAAAGTCATATTATTTTGTGTAAATCCTTTTATAATCTGCTAGGTGGTTTGAATAACCAAACCAAGGTCAATTATATACAAATGAATCAGAGATCAGCTGAAGATAAACTTGGAAAATGCAATTAAATCAAACAAATTTTCTAAGTGTACATAATACATATAATTTATTTGTCAGGAGGTTTTGGAGTATTGGACTAAACGTGAAATGAAGAATCTATGTGTTAGTGAGATTAAGACCATCAAAATGTCTTAAATATGTATAGTGCTATCCAAGTGCTTTTATTGAATTCTAATCATGTGTTCTCATGGTGCAAGAAAGTGACTAAAATTCAGTATTGGGGCTAGAGCTACACACAGAGGTAAAATAAAAATCAGTCACTGAACAAGTAAAATGTATTCAAGTCTTCCCAGGAGGAAAAAAAAAAAAAAGCCTCACCTGGGGAGAGGCCTGGCTGCTCTAAAGAAATGTTACATAACACAGTAACCACAGAGGAACTAGCATAGCTGATTTATGGAGCCTAAGGGAGATGCAAAATACACTGAAACATAAATATATGAGCAGGTGGGAAATAGTCCTGAATATGAAAATAAATGAGGGTAAATGGGAAAAAAAAAAAAAAAAAACTTTCATTTTGTATTACTGGGGTTACAATTTAATGAAAACCCAATTCTAGAGATTATTTAAATGAAGCAATAGTATTTAAATACACAACTTTAAAAGACATATAGAAAATAACTATTCATGCTAGGATGGGAACGATTCCCAAGAAGGCATTGCTAGCATATAGTGTCAGATTTTATTTTATGGTCATTAGTACATAAATATATGTAATTAGAAGAGGAGACAGATAAGCCAAGAGCAAGATGCCATGTTTAATTTAGAGCTTTGACATTACATAGCCTCACTCTAACTTTAGGCTGTTTTCCAGAGAACAGTTTTAGTTCGGCACGTACAAATACTTCTTCTGTATTTGGTATAATATGTGAGAATTTTTCAAAAATAAAAAGCACTGCTACTACCACTAAATGGCTTAAGATAAAATGGTGTATCTTTTTAAGTAGGTAAATAAATAACACCTGAGCATACTTCAAATGATCAGAAGTATTGGATTGAGGAAATGTAAAAGGATCTCCTGAAAAATCTGACTTGTGGGTTACATAAAATATGTGCCTTGGTTAATTGATGAATATGCTTATGTAACTATGAATTATCCTAAAGGACCAAATATTTCAAAAGTGTTCTAAATTCTCTTAATGGGTCCAATGTACCTTTTTAAAAACCTCTTGCTGCAACTCTTCAGAACAATCTGAAATGACAAAAGGACCCTCAGAAACTATTATCCTCCATCTCTTTAAAGCCTACCTGCCTCTTCTAATGTTGCTTTTTAGACAACTAGATTATTATGATAGAAAGGTGTCAATATCCAGTTAAGTTGAACTCAACTATGATATTCCATAGTTCTGGAAGCAAAACTGCTTGGCATGCAGTCACATAAGGGCTTTCCTGGTGACTGAGTTGGTAAATAATCTGCTTTCAATGCAAGAGACCCCAGTTGAATCCATGGGTCATGGAGATCCCCTGGAGAACAAAATGGCAACCCACTCCAGTATTTTTGTCTGTGAAATTCCATGGACAGAGAAGCCTGGCAGGCTATAGTCTATGGGGTCACAAGAGGTGGACATGACAGCGACTAAACCACCATCACCAGCATACTTGCAGAAAGGACCAATGACCAAAATCATACTAGTGGTGGTACAGAGGTTTCTTCCTTAAAGACTTATAATGGACAAACATTGCTAAAGCTGTTATTATTTTTAATATATTTTAGTTTTATAGTTTTTCTAGAAGAAACCAATCTGGATGTCAAAGAGGGTCATTCACTAACCCATTTTCTACACACAAGAAAACCTTTTAGTTATTTAGTATAAAGTTGACTCAACTGGTCCAAGATAGCTTAGCTGAAGAACAGGCTGATTCAAGCTGCAAATTCTAGAGGGTCTTCTTTCACAAAAGGTTCTCTCCTCTCCCAGGAAAATTCTACTGTACATAGTCACATAGAGGTTTCTTATCCACCATCCCTACATATATAGTGAGAATTGTGAGGTAGAATTCCTCTTAATAGAAAAGTTGACTTTAATGGAGAAAGTCTATCTGTGTCTGGATGAGCTGTTATATAAAATCTTATTTTATATTTGAACATATGGCATTAGTCATGTGACAGTGCATTGGGCGAATATAAAAGAAACACCATAGACTGAGTGGCTTCCTCCATAATTATTTATTTCTCATAGCTCTGGAGGCTGGAAAATCCAAGATCAAGCTGCCAGCATACTTGCTGTCTAGTGAGAACTTGCTTCCTGGTTCACACATAGCCATCTTCTTGCGGTATTCTCACATAGTGAAGAAAATAAAGAAACTTTCTGAGTCTCTTATGTAAGAGCACTAATCCCATTCAGGAGGACTCCATTCTCATGACCTAATAGCCTCCCAAAGGCTCTCATTTCCTAATACTATCGGTTTGAAAGTGAAAGTATTAGCCATTCAGTTCTGTCTGATTCTTTGTGACTCCATGGACAGTTGCCAACCAGGCTCCTCTGTCCATGGGATTCTCCAGGCATGAATACCAGAATGAGTAGCCATCCCTTCCTCCAGGTGATCTTCCTGAACCAGGGATCAAACTCAATGTGGGTCTCCAGAGCTGCAGGTAGATTCCCATCTGAGCCACCAGGGAATGACACTGGGTGTTAGTATTTCAACACACTAATTTTGGAGGAACACATCCAGTCCATGACATACTATAGGGTGCATAACTCCTATAGAAGTTGGTTAATGACCATAAAAGGATATACTCATCTTGTATCACTGTTATTCTTTTTGAAAATAGTATCTATCTAACCCACAAACACCACACCAGTGGAAAATATCCCTTCTAGGGATATTGGCAGGTCATAGGAAATGCTGGTGACTGACTTCTTCAGGTTTCCAAGTGGGTAGAATAGCTGTGAAAAGAACCCATTCAGCATTTTACAGAAGGGCCACTAAGACATCCGTTTTAAACCCTGTGTGCCGGGAGCCAGCGTGAGGAATCCCACCTGTGACAAGGTCATGCGGCAGAGGCCTTGATGGGCAAGGCGAATCAGGCCTCAGGTTTTCCCCCTGGTATTTCCTGAGCATGTACCTCAAAAAACCAAAATCTGCCGGCTTTTATACTCTGCTTTTCCACTCTTCTGACACTCTCTGAAAAAAAAAGTTAATTCAGGGCTTCAGTCTCCTGCAAAAGAATGTCTCAGCTTAAAACCCCACTCTGATAGTTCTCTAACTTGCCTAACAGATTCCCCCGGACTTTTTACAGCTTGTGAATTATTTACAGTCTCCCAACCGAGAGAGGCACAGGAAGCTTAAAACATCCTAGGATTGCAGGGGCTTCCAAGGTGTCAAGATCATTAGAATAAAACTGATTAAGCGTTTCATTGTTGAGCCAATACTTGCTGCCAAATTTTCATATTGTTGAGATAGTTGGCATATAGAAAAAACAAGTAGCAACATTAGATCTTTGAGTTAAGTACCTTCTTTGTTATAACCCACTGCGCCTTTGTTCTATAGAGATGTAACTTTAGTGCCTTAAGGAGATGCAGATTAAAGAAAAACACTTTAGGGGAAATGAGATTAACATTCATTAAGGAAGGGAGCCAAAAAGTGTTAGCAAGCCTCTTGGCCAGAAGATAATATAAATCACCTGAGACCTTTTGTATACAAAAAGATATACAGAAAGGGTCAGGACTGCTGCCCCTGCATGACTCTGTATCTTCTATTATGTAAAATTTAGGATATGTAGTAGTTTTGATGTTAGCAACACTAGACTTTTGAGTTAATTACTTTTCTTTTGTTACAAATCACTGTACTCCTTTTACTTGTTATAAATTGCTGTATCTTTGCTGTATAAGAATGTAACTTTATTTAGTGTTTTCTGAGAATGGCACCAGACTTTGGGAAGAACAACACAAATAAGTCTTCTGGTTGGCAAACCTTATCATAAAAGGACTGTAAAATGTTAATTGGCCCTTTTGGCCGGAAGATGATATAAATCACCTAAGATTTCTATGCAGAGAGAAAAGCCTGGTTTTGATAAGAGTCTGGGCTGCTAAAGCTGCATAACTTTGTATTACCCATTGATTTCTATGTACAATCAAAAAGGTATAAGAGGCCTTTCTAGACAACAGAGGCCGGCCCAGTCATTGGAAGGACTGGTTTCCCCCATGTCTCCTCTTTACTCTAATTTCAGGCTGAATTCCCATCTGGGGCGTGGAGGCTCGCCATGTCTACTTACTTGTCCTGGCTTCTAAGATCCATAAGAGAGAGAGCCCAAGGCGGGGCCCTCTCCAATATTCAAACGGACGCCAGTGGCCTAACATAGATGGTGCAAGCTCCTTGTCTGGAACTTTATTGGCTTTCCACGTAAACCAAGTTATTCAGCCTCTTTTCTCCACTTAATTTTCCTACTATACTATTTCTTCCTAATCTAATCTTATATTAATAAATAAATAAGTTTTTTCCTCGCCTACTCTGTCTCCCCTTCGAATCACCCTGGATCCACCAGGGCTGGACCCCAGCACCTGTGGAGAGCAGCATAGCTGTGATGGCTCGTAGCCCCAGAGGAAGTACAGCAGCCGCAGAATGTGCTAGACAAGGACCATCAAACCCTAAGGGTAATGAGGCAGGATCAGAGTAGTCTGCCAGTCACCAAAACTCCCAAACCAAGAGAGAGTTGAAAGAGTATAAGAAACTTAAATCAAATCAAGTCCCTAAAACACGTAGATCATTGAAAAAAGGTGGATTTACTACCAGAGGAAAACCCTAGGTAGTGAGATTGGTAACAGAAAAAAGGAGGTCAGAAAAACTGGAACTCAGAAAAGTCCCACAGGAATGCATATACTATGTGGCTGCTGGTTGGGGAAATGCAAAGATTAAAGAGACTAGCAGAGCTCATAAATATGAGGACTTGAAGCACAACCAAGCAGATGGTCTGATATAAAATTCTAGAATACATCTGGCTTCTCCATGGGGCAAAAATTAAACTTAAAGCCAATTCTTTGGTTTCTGAGAACTAATAGGATGAATGAGGTAGACACAAGAACCAGGTCAGGGAACAGTACTCTGCTCTTCCTCCCAGGGGAGGGTTGGTGTTCAGAACATTCCTGAACTAGCTAGATATTGGATTTGACATGACTCAGTTTCTTTTGTGTCTGGTTTGTCCTTGCTCTTCTTTTGTTAAGCTGTAAAATTATATAAATATTCTAGATGAAAGATTATATAGGCATGTTGCTTGGCTATAGGCATTACAGGCTCTGCTATTGGCTACTAGAAAAGATGGAAAATTCACAACACCAAGTGGTCTGTACTCACAAAGCTTGGTAATGCTGTAGAGTTCTAGCAATGTCTCATCCAAGAATGTAATAGATCTTACAATGGGCTGAATTGTGTTTGCCCCCATATGCTGATTTGTTCTAACCTCCCACACCTCAGAGTGAGATTTTATTTGGAGATGGAGTCTTTCAGGCAATCAAGTTAAAATGAGATCATTCAGTCTGGGATGAGAGTGGCTAAATCAGTATGACTGATGTCTTTAAAAATGGGAATATTTGGACACAGTCACAGGGCGAAACCATGTGAAAATGAATACATGACACTTCTACAAGCCAGGGAATATCCAGGATTGCCATCAACTCACCAGAAGTTAAAGGGATGCATGGAACATATTCTTTCTCACAACCTTCAAAAGAACCCAACTCTGCCAACATCTGGATCTTGAACGTCCAGAACTGGAGTTTCTAGAACTGTGAAAAAAAAAAAAAAAATTCCTGTTATTTAAGTGAACCAGTCTGTGCTATTTTGTTTTGATAAGAAAGTCATCACCATTGATCCTGTACAACTGGACCTCAGAAGTGTGCTAGGTTGCTTCAGTCATGTCCAACTATTTGTGACCCTACAAACCTCTAGGCTCCTCTGTCCAAGGAATTCTCTAGGTAAGAATACTGGAGTGGGTTGCCATGCCCTCCTCCAGAGGATCTTCCCTACTCAGGGACTGAATCTGCATCTTTTAAGTCTTTTGCATTGGCAGGTGAGTTCTTTATCACTAGAGTCACCCGTGAAACCCAATATCAGAATACTACTGTTGTAATAAAAAGACTTGGCATGTAGCCTTGAACATTGCTAATGTTTTGTTTCTTATATTACTCTGGGAATAAAACCCACATTTGCCTTTAGTCTTTTGAACTCATCAGTAACAGGTCATCAAATCATGGACAAGCCCCAGTAATGTGTTATTCTCATGGATGTTTGGCAATCTGTTAACAGTGATGTCTGTGCTTGGGAAGATATTGAAGTTTTATTTCTAATATACATATAAAAGGAAATTAAATGTAGGTACTTCTTTAGCTGCTTCTACAAAATTCAGTTTTACTTTCATAAGCATTTAGTTATGGGTATCTTTTAATTTCCTTTGTAATCCATGAGTTAATGAGAGGGCTATTGTTCGATTTAAATCCTTTGGGGATTTTCTAGGTAATTCCTTGTTTCTGTTTACTAATGTCATCCTTTGTGGTTACATACTCTGTATGGCTTTGAGAATTTGAAATTTACTGAAGGAAGACTCTATATGTCAGTGGTGCATGCGTGGTGTAATTGGTATAGTGCCTGGGCCTGTGCTCAGTCATGTCCAACTCGTTGCAATTCATCAGGCTCCTCTGTCTAGGAATTTTCCAGAAAAGAATACAGGAGTGAAATGCCATTTCCTATGCCAGGGGATCTTCTTGACCCAGGGATTGAACCTGCATCTCCTGCATCTCCTGAGTTGGAAGATGGATTCTTCACTGCTGAGCCACCTAGGAAGCCCAAACTGTCAGTTAGGTTACTGGGTTGATAGTTCTAAAACGGAGAAGACAATGGCAACCCACTCCAGTACTCTTGCCTGGAAAATACCATGGGTGGAGGAGCCTCATAGACTACAGTCCCTGGGGTTGCAAAGAGTCAGACAGGACTGAGCGACTTCACTTTCGCTTTCCATTTTCATGCATGGGAGAAGGAAATGGCAACCCACTCCGGTATTCTTGCCAGGACAATCTCAGGAACAGAGGAGCCTGGTGGGCTGTCGTCTATGTGGGTGCACAGAGTCGGACACCAGTGACACGACTTAGCAGCAGCAGCAGCAGCAGTTTTCATACTTCTCTTCTTTCTGATTTTCAAAAAGGGAAGATCTATAAAAAGTCTGGAATCTCTTTCCCCATTTAGTTCTGTCAAGTTTTACTTTGACTTTTTAAAAAAATCTATTGTCCAATCCATACACATTTAGGATACTTATGCCTTTTTGATCTTTTTGTGAGAATGATATGTTCCTCTCTATCATTGGCTATACCCTTTGCTCTAATTTTTTCTGATATCAGTACTGCCACTGCAGCTATTTTATAATGTATGTTGTGCATTTTATGTTTTCTATCATCTCATTCTCAACCAATTTATGATTTTATGTTTGAAATTCATTTTTGCAGTTAGCATAAAATTTCATTTATCTCAAAATGTTTTTTGTTTTTTAATCTTCATTATGAAGTTTACATCCATTAACTAGAGAACTCTGCATTGATTGCTTTTATTTTCTCTTTCAGCACTTTGAAGGCACTGGCCATTTAATTTTGTCCATTGTTTGTAAGTCAGCGTTAGATTTTTTCTATGATGTTCTGCATGTGATATGATTTTTCATCTTGACTTGTTTTTTAGATTATTTTTAGCAGTTTGAGACAGTGTGATTTGGTATGATTTTATTTTTATAACTCGATTTTGTGGTTTCAGAGATGCCTGGACCCTTTGATTGCTTTTGAGCAACTACTGTCTCAACTTGTTCAGTTCAGTTCAGTCACTCAGTCGTGTCCGACTCTTTGCGACCCGATAAATCGCAGCACGCCAGGCCTCTCTGTCCATCAGCAACTCCTGGACTCATGTCCATCGAGTTGGTGATGCCATCCAGCGATCTCATGCTCTTCTCCTCCCGCCCCCAATCCCTCCCAGAATCACGGTCTTTTCCAATGAGTCAACTCTTCACATGAGGTGGCCAAAGTACTGGAGCTTCAGCTTTAGCATCATTCCCTCCAAAGAAATCCCAGGGCTGATCTCCTTCAGAATGGACTGGTTGGATCTCCTTGCAGTCCGAGGGACTCTCAAGAGTCTTCTCCAACACCATGGTTCAAAAGCATCAATTCTTTGGTGCTCAGCCTTCTTCACAGTCCAACTCTCACATCCATACATGAACGCAGGAAAAACCATAGCCTTCACTAGACAGACCTTTGTTGGCAAAGTAATGTCTCTGCTCTTCAACATGTTATCTAGATTGATCATAACTTTTCTTCCAAAGTGTAAGCGTCTTTTAATTTCATGGCTGCAGCCACCATCTTCAGTGATTTTGGAGCCCCCAAAAAACAAAATTCTGACACTGTTTCCACTGTTTCCCCATCTATTTGCCATGAAGTGATGAGACCAGATGCCATGATCTTCGTTTTCTGAATGTTGAGCTTTAAGCCAACTTTTTCACTCTCCTCTTTCACTTTCATCAAGAGGCTTTTTAGTTCCTCTTTCCTTTCTGCCATAAGGGTGGTGTCATCGGCATATCTAAATTATTGATGTTTCTCCCAGCAATCTTGATTCCAGCTTGTGTTTCTTCCAGCCCAGCTGCATGTAAGTTAAATAAGCAGGGTGACAATATACAGCCTTGATGCACTCCTTTTCCTATTTGGAACCAGTCTGTTGTTCCATGTCCAGTTCTAACTGTTGCTTCCTGACCTGCATACAGATTTCTCAAGAGGCAGGTCAGGTGGTCTGGTATTCCCATCTCTTTCAGAATTTTCCTCAGTTTATTTGGATCCACAGAGTAAAATGCTTTGGCATAGTCAATAAAGCAGAAATAGATGTTTTTCTGGAACTCTCTTGCTTTTTCAATGATCCAGCAGATGTCGTCAATTTGATCTGTGGTTCCTCTGCCTTTTCTAAAACCAGCTTGAACATCAGGTAGTTCATGGTTCCTGTACTACTGAAGCCTGGCTTGGAGAATTTTGGGCATTACTTTACTAGCGTGTGAGATGAGTGCAGTTGTGTGGTAGTTTGAGCATTCTTTGGCATTGCCTTTCTTTGGGATTGGAATGAAAACTGACCTTTTCCAGTCCTGTGGCTACTGCTGAGTATTCCAAATTTGCTGGCACATTGAGTGCTGCACTTTCACAGCATCATCTTTCAGGATTTGAAATAGCTCAACTGGAATTCCATCACCTCCACTTGCTTTGTTTGTAGTGATGCTTTCTAAGGCCCACTTCACTTCACATTTCAGGATGTCTGGCTCTAGGTGAGTGATCACACCATCGTGACTATCTGGGACATGAAGATCTTTTTTGTATAGTTCTTCTGTGTATTCTTGCCACCTCTCCTTAATATCTTCTGCTTCTGGTAGGTCCATACCATTTCTGTCCTTTATCAAGCCCATCTTTGCAGGAAATGTTTCCTTTGTATCTCTATTGAGAGAATCATTTCACAGAAAGCAAAGTCATGACTTAAACATTCTCATTCTTAATCAGGTCCTTTCAAAATTAAATTCCCACACAGTGGGGCAAATTTCAAATAATTCCAGTGTGAAATGAGGACTATGATTCCAGTTAATTAGAGACTATAAAGAGATAGCTGTTTCATTTTATATACTTGGATGTTTTTGAATGTCAACGTTCACCCTTGCCATCTCTTGTTTGACCACTTCCAATTTGC
This sequence comes from Capra hircus, assembly GCF_001704415.2. Lineage (NCBI taxonomy): Eukaryota > Metazoa > Chordata > Mammalia > Artiodactyla > Bovidae > Capra > Capra hircus. The sequence continues at coordinate 100,777,682 of NC_030808.1, forward strand.
CTTCATTCATGGACCTGACATTCCAGGTTCCTAGGCAATATTGCTCTTTACAGCATCGGATCTTGTTTCTATCACCAGTCACATCCACAGCTGGGTATTGTTTTTGCTTTGGCTCCATCCCTTCATTCTTTCTGGAGTTATTTCTCCACTGATCTCCAGTAGCATATTGGGCACCTAATGACCTGGGGAGTTCCTCTTTCGGTATCCTATCATTTTGCCTTTTCATACTGTTCATGGGGTTCTCAAGGCAAGAATAGTGAAGTGGCTTGCCATTCCCTTCTCCAGTGGAGCACATTCTGTCAGACCTCTCCACCATGACCCACCCATCTTGGGTTGCCCCGCAGGCATGGCTTGGTTTCATTGAGTTAGACAAGGCTGTGGTCTAGTGTGATTAGATTGACTAGTTTTCTGTGAGTATGGTTTCAGTGCGTCTGCCCTCTGATGCCCTCTTGCAACACCTACCATCTTACTTGGGTTTCTCTTACCACAGGCATGGGGTATCTCTTCATGGCTGCTCCAGTAAAGCACAGCCACTGCTCTTTACCTTGGATGAGGGGTATCTCACCACCACTGTTCCTGACCTTCAATGTGGGATAGCTCCTCTAGGCCCTCCTGTGCCTGTGCAGCCACCACTCCTTGGGTAGCTCCTCCTGGCCGCAGCCCCTGATCTCAAACGTGGGGTGTCTCCTCAAGGTCTCCACCCCTGACCTCGGACTCAGGATGTCTCCTCCAGGCCACCACTGACCTTCGATGCAGGATAGCTCTCCCGGCTGCTGCCCCTGACCTCAGATGCGGTGTGTCTCCTCCTGGGACCACTGACCTGGGACGCAGGGTAGCTCCTCTCGGCCATTCCTGCACCGTCGCAGCCTGGCACTCTAGGCCGCTGCCCCTGACCTCTAATGTGGGAAGCTTCTCTCGGCCACAGTTAGTGAGCCAGCTCGCAGCCGCCTGTACTCCGGAGCTTCAGCGGACTGGATGCCTATGCCGCCTTCCTGCAGCCACCTCCTAACCTTCCCTTGGGGTCTGTAACCCCAAAACAGCTAGAGCGCCCAGCTCTAGCAGCAGGGGTAGGGACGTGTCCCAAGGTGCCTTGGAAAAAATAAGACATCCCCGAAAAATGCCAGCGCCTAGGATCCTTTTAAAATGAACTTGGCAGGGCAGCAGGAGCTTCCGCTCACTCCTCTCTGGAGAGAGGGCATCCCAGGTGTGCCTTAAATGCCTCTGATCTTGTGGAATGAAGCAGGACAAAGACTATAACAGAGTTTTGCCAAGAAAATGCACTGGTCATAGCAAACACCCTCTTCCAACAACACAAGAGAAATCTCTACACAAGGATATCACCAGATGGTCAACAATGAAATCAGATTGATTATATTCTTTGCAGCCAAAGATGGAGAAGCTCTATACAGTCAAGAAAAACAAGACCAGGAGCTGACTGTGGCTCAGATCATGAACTCCTTATTGCCAAATTCAGACTCAAATTGGAGAAAGTAGGGAAAACCGCAAGACCATTCAGTTATGATCTAAATCAAATCCCTTATGATTATACAGTGGAAGTGAGAAATAGATTTAAGGGTCTAGATCTGATAGATAGAGTGCCTGATGAACTTTGGAATGAGGTTCGTGACATTGTACAGGAGACAGGGATCAAGATCATACCCATGGAAAAGAAATGCAAAAAAGAAAAATGGCTGTCTGGGGAGGCCTTACAAATAGCTGTGAAAAGAAGAGAAGTGAAAAGTAAAGGAGAAAAGGAAAGATATAAGCATCTGAATGCAGGTTCCAAAGAATAGCAAGAAAAGATAAGAATGCCTTCTTCAGGGATCAATGCAAAGAAATAGAGGAAAAGAACAGAATCAGAAAGACTAGAGATCTCTTCAAGAAAATTAGAGATACCAAGGGAACATTTCATGCAAAGATGGGCTTGATAAAGAACAAAAATGGTCTGGACCTAACAGAAGCAGAAGATATTAAGAAGAGGTGGCAAGAATACACAGAAGAACTGTACAAAAAAGATCTTCACGACCCAGATAATCATGATGATGTGATCATTAATCTAGAGCCAGACATCTTGGAATGTGAAGTCAAGTGGGCCTTGGCAAGCATCACTACAAACAAAGCAAGTGGAGGTGATGGAATTCCAGTTGAGCTATTTCAAATCCTGAAAGATGATGCTGTGAAAGTGCCACACTCAATATGCCAGCAAATTTGGAAAACTCAACAGTGGCCACAGGACTGGAAAAGTCAGTTTTCATTCCAATCCCAAAGAAAGGCAATTCAAAAGAATGCTCAAACTACCACACAATTGCACTCATCTCACATACTAGTAAAGTAATGTTCAAAATTCTCCAAGCCAGGCTTCAGCAAATCATGAACTGTGAACTTCCAGATGTTCAAGCTGGTGTTAGAAAAGGCAGAGGAACCAGAGATCAAATTGACAACATCCGCTGGATCATGGAAAAAGCAAGGGAGTTCCAGAAAAACATCTATTTCTGCTTTATTGGCTATGCCAAAGCCTTTGACTCTGTGGATTCAAATAAACTGTGGAAAATTCTGAAAGAGATGGGAATACCAGACCACCTGACCTGCCTCTTGAGAAATCTGTATGCAGGTCAGGAAGCAACAGTTAGAACTGGACATGGAACAACAGACTGGTTCCAAATATGAAAAGGAGTGCATCAAGGCTGTATATTGTCACCCTGCTTATTTAACTTACATGCAGAATACATCATGAGAAACGCTGGGCTGGAAGAAACACAAGCTGGAAACAAGATTGCTGGGAGAAATATCAATAACCTCAGATATGCAGATGACACCACCCTTATGGCAGAAAGTGAAGAGGAGCTAAAAAGCCTCTTGATGAAAGTGAAAGAGGAGAGTGAAAAAGTTGGCTTAAAGCTCAACATTCAGAAAACGAAGATCATGGCCTCTGGTCCCATCACTTCATGGGAAATAGATGGGGAAACAGTGGAAACATGTCAGACTTTATATTTTTGGGCTCCAAAATCACTGCAGATGGTGATTGCAGCCATGAAATTAAAAGACGCTTACTCCTTGGAAGAAAAGTTATGACCAATCTAGATAATATATTCAAAAGCAGAGACATTAGTTTGCCAACTACGGTCTATATAGTCAAGGCTATGGTTTTTCCTGTGTTCATGTATGGATGTGAGAGTTGGACTGTGAAGAAGGCTGAACACTGAAGAATTGATGCTTTTGAACTGTGGTGTTGGAGAAGACTCTTGAAAGTCTCTTGGACTGCAAGGAGATCCAGCTAGTCCATTCTGAAGGAGATCAGCCCTGGGATTTCTTTGGAAGTAATGATGCTAAAGCTGAAGCTCCAGTACTTTGGTCACCTCATGTGAAGAGTTGACTCATTGAAAAGACCCTCCTGCTGGGAGGGATTGGGGGCAGGAGCAGAAGGGGACGACCCTGGATGAGATGGCTGGATGGCATCACGGACTCGATGGATGTGAGTCTGACTGAACTCCAGGAGATGGTTGTGGAAAGGGAGGCCTGGCATGTTGCGATTCATGGATTCGCAAAGAGTCGAACACGACTGAGCAACTGAACTGAACTGAACTGAACTGATGTTTTTGAATATATATAATATAAACTGATTCAGTGGAGCACTACTAAAATACTTGGCAACAAACTGATGGTACGGTTGACTGATAAAACAGCCTACTTCTAATGTTGTGATAAAACTAATAAAAAAGTATAGCCACTCATCCTAATGATGATAAATTTCTGATATGCCAATCTATTGAGTTTTCCTCTGTTACTATTTCTAAAGACAGGGTAAAATTGGCTATTTCTAAAGATAATATTACTCAGCATTGGCATTACTGACATTTTTCTTTCATATCATTTCTTTGGGGGACTATCATGAGCATATGTTCAGTAATATCCCTGGCCTCTATGTACTGGTTACCAACAGCATCCTCTACCACCACCAAGTGTGACAATCAAAAGTCTCTACAGACATTGTACATTCCCCTCACAAGAAAAACAACCCTAGTTAAGAACCGCTACTATAGACTATATATGCCTTAGAATGACTGAAATATAACTTTATGCATGGTGGGGAGGAGGAGAAGAAAGTGTTACTAATAGCCTATTTGGATAGGACTATCAATAACCTCAGATATGCAGATCACTCCACGTTTATGGCAGAAAGTGAAGAGGAACTAAAAAGCCTCTTGATGAAAGTGAAAGAGAAGAGTGAAAAAGTTGGCTTAAAGCTCAACATTCAGAAAATGAAGATCATGGCATCTGGTCTCATCACTTCATGGCAAATAGATGGGGAAACAGTGGAAACAGTGTCAGACTTCATTTTTTGGGGCTCCAAAATCACTGTAGATGGTGACTGCAGGCATGAAATTAAAAGATGCTTACTCCTTGGAAGAAAATTTATGACCAACCCAGATAGCATATTCAAAAGCAGAGACATTACTTTGCCAACTAAGATCTGTCTAGTCAAGGCTATGGTTTTTCCAGTAGTCATGTATGGATGTGAGAGTTGGACTGTGAAGAAGGCTGAGCGCCAAAGAATTGATGCTTTTGAACTGTGGTGTTGGAGAAGACTCTTGAGAGTCCCTTGGACTGCAAAGAGATCCAACCAGTCCATTCTGAAGGGGATCAACCCTGGGATTTCTTTGGAAGGAATGATGCTAAAGCTGAAACTCCAGTACTTTGGCCACCTCATGCGAAGAGTTGACTCATTGGAAAAGACTCTGATGCTGGGAGGGATTGGAGGCAGGAGGAGAAGGGGACAACAGTTGATGAGATTGCTGGATGGCATCACTGACTCGATGGACGTGAGTCTGAGTGAACTCTGGGAGTTGGTGATGGACAGGGAGGCCTGGCGTGCTGCGATTCATGGGGTCGCAAATAGTCGGACATTATTGAGCGGCTGAACTGAACTGATTGGTCTGCTCGAGACTAAATAGCTAAAGTATTTGGTTGCCATTTTATGGAAACACATGCAACAACTTATTCATGAATTTGATCTTCATATGATATTCATAAATGCCTATATGAAGTGCTACCTCTAGATTAAACCATCTGGACTTACAGTGCCATTTAAATATGTTAGTTATCATCTCTTCTATAGCCCAGTAAATCTATGTTGTAACGTATCATAATAATGGAACCACCAGAAATGATTCAAATGATTTATCTGAAATTTTCCTGACTTATGTAACTACTACTTTGTGTGTCTTCTCACTGATAACTACTGTAGGGACAACTGGTCTCATTCTAGTCAGATATTCAAAGTACACCTGAACATATGTGCTTAGCTGATTTTCTATTCCAAGAGTCAGGAAAATAAAGAGATTGTGAGAGGAAATAGTAAGTATCAGATTGATTCTTATACTTTAGAGTACTTACTTTGACCTCTGCAGATAAATGATGGATGATAGATAAAGAAAGTGAAGTAGCTCAGTTGTGTCCGACTCTTTGCGGCCCCATGGATTGTAGCCCACCAGACTCCTCCATCCATGAAATTTTCCAGGCAGGAGTACTGGAGTGGGTTGCCATTTGCTTCTCCAGGGCATCTTCCTGACCCAGGAATCCAACCCAGGTCTCCCACCATGCAGGCAGATGCTTTTACCATCTGAGCCACCAGGAAAGCCAGGGATGATAGATAGGTAGGTAGTTAATAGCACTCAGACAGTGGATACCAAGATCAATATGAATAAAGACACATCATTTCTTTCAGATGATTCCAGAACCATGATAATATGCCTCCAGATGGTATTCATAGTGACAAAAAGATAATTATTGGGTTCCATGGAAAACATCACTCCAAAAAAGTGAAAAAAAAAAATAGTCTCTTCCATGAGGAGGCATGACATCTAGTTCATAAAATTGATAGGAGACAAGAGTGAAGTCATTCAGTCGTGTCCGACTCTTTGAGATATCATGGACTGTAGCCTATCAGGCTTCTCCGTCCATGGGATTTTCCAGGCAAGAGTTCTGGAGTGGACTGCCATTTCCTTCTGCAGGGGATCTTCCTGACCCAGGAATCGAATCCGGGTCTCCCACATTGCAGGCAGACGCTTTACCGTCTGAGCCACCAGGGAAGCCCGAGACCAGAGGGAGGTGTTAAATATCACTCTCCTTTCCTTACAGGTATGGACAAAAATCTCCAGCTGCCCTTCTATAATTTTCTAGGCAGTAACTCATTAACTAATAGCCTTACAATGTTCCATATGTCATTTCCCATCTGGGACAGCTGTTTGAGACTTTTCTAATTCTTGAATCCCAGAAAATATCTCTACTATCTCTATGACCTGAATTCAAACAAACATGAAGGGGGAAAAAATGAAGTAGTTCTGCAAAATTTTGAGGACTAAATTAACAAGAGACAGATGAAGATTGCCCTGGAGGCTAATGTTATCCCATTTTCTGGTAGGTTAGTAAAAGTCTGACTCAGCAGGTGTGACTTGACCCAATATAAAAAAAGGGCTGATACCAGTAACTGCTGTTGGATGCTTCTTTTTATCTGGTCACTTTCTCAACCCAAGCACTCCTATTTTTTCATGTCTGTATATCTCTTTCCTACTAGTTGACTCAATAAATACATAATTATTATATGGGGGATTCTCTGCTGAGAAGTTGGCCATGGTAGTATAGTCCATCTATCCTCAGGCTAAATCATGGACTCAGGGTTAAACTTTTGAGACTGTGATGTTTTGTTTAAACTTCATGCTAATTTTCCCCCAGTAAACCCATTTTATATCCACAGTGCATGTGACCAGTGGTATCTTTCTCTTTAATACTTACATTATATCAATATGCTCATGTTTATACTTTTATATGTTATTAATAAAAATAAATATTCAATATGCTAGCATTATTTTGAGTAGTTTATAGGTTGGAACTCTTCAAAATATCATTAATACAATCAATAAAATTTTAAAATCCCTGTATGACTATATATATATCCTAATGAAAATATATTACATGGCATTTCAAATAAATCTCCAAATGCTCATGAATATCAATAGTGGTGTTATTATTAAATGCCTTTGGCTATACAGAAAAAGTCAGACAGATTTGATAATATATTTTTAATAGTTAAGACTATGCACAGTAAAAAAAATCTTGGAAAATGAAGTGTCACCCAACCTTGACTTGAAAATCAACTTCAGATTTTTTCCTCATATTATTTTTATCATGTAATAAAATTACCAAAATTGTTTCTGACACTAATGTAATTTTAGTATATTTTTATTCAAACTTTTTTTTTTTTAATAAGCAAATTTTTGGCAATGGAATGCAATGAGGTTTAATGAAATTTCTAGGTATATATATTACAGTAAAAGTTATACATCATACTTAAAATGCACTGCAATATTATATGATAAGCTTTACAAAATAAAAATAAATTTTCTTTATATGAAAAATTAGAATGGACAAAATTATCAGAACAGCAGCTGTCACTGGAAGGTTGGAATGGGATTGATTTGGCAGAGGCATGAGGATACTTTCAGGGAAAATGGTAATATTTTATATCTTCAAAGGGGTTTTGGCTATACAAGTTAAATTATTTTCCTAAAGTTAGGCAATGTATACCTAATCTTTTTGCATTTCACTTTATTTCAAAAGAAATAAAAAAGATATTGAACACTAAATGATGTAAATGCTTTTTATATCATTTTTTAGGGGGAGGCTTGCTAATGTCTGCGATTTACATTGGAATGCTTCCAAAATGAAACTGGACTGATGACAGGCATATTAATGGTAAAATCTAAATAGTGGGTATATGGATATTCACTAGTAGATTCTTTTAATTTTGCTATATTTTGAAATGTTTTTAAAATGAAATTTTAAGAAATATAATAAAATAAGATAAACTTAAGATGAGAATAGCCAGATGAACATAGAATATATTGACAATTAAGAATAATATATAATATATCTAACAAAGGAAATCCTCAAAACTAATAGCTTGATGAATATTTTTAATGCCTTGTAAAATGATGATTGAGTCTAATTTTTACATACAATATGGAAACTGTTATTAGAATAAGAAAAATCTAACATGCAAAGACAAGGATTTGTTGGGTAGATCAATTTTTTTCACTCTTAGGACTTTCCTTGAAAGCAATTCTTTAAAGTAATATACTGTGAAGAGTACTACTGACATTTAAAAAAAAAAAAAAAAGACACGTGAAGTCTAAAGAAAACAGAACACACAGAAAATTGACTTTTTAAAAATCAGATTTGCCCCAATCCCATTATCTTCAGAAGGTCAAGAACTTCATGTTATGGGAAATAGCAGATCTTTGAAAACTTTACTTTCAGCAAAGTAGTGGAGCGGGTAGAACAACAGAGAGTAAAATGTTGACTGAGATGCATTTTCAAGTTCCCAGTTTGTAAGATGTTTTGCTGCAATTCATGGCTTTCACTTTCTTTAAAATGATTGTGTCATACTGTTTAGCAGTTATGTTTTTCATTTATTAAAATGATTGTGTGTTAGGTGCTCAGTCATGTCTTACTCTTTGTGACCCAGTGGACTGTAACCTGCCAGGCTCCTCTGTCCATGGAATTTTCCAGGTAAGAATATAGGAGTAGGCTGTCATTCCCTTCTTCATGGGATTTTCCTGACCCTGGGGTCAAACCCCAGTCTTCCAAATTGGAGACATATTACTTACCATCTGAGCAACCAGGAAAGATAAAACAATGCATAGAAATAACCTTGTTACCGATATCTCTGTGGGGATAGAGTCATTGACTTAAGTTATATTACATATATATATATATATATAAACACTTTAATTAAAAGTAATTATTAAATAAAAGCATTTATATTATGGGTTAGACTATGGAAATAAACAGAAGTGGATAAAATAGGAGTTATTGGCTCCAAAAAAATTCACAAAATTCATTTGGAACCCATTCTTTCTTAAGTAAAAAATATCTCAAAATTTCTGAAACATATTGAAATTAAATAGTCAGGTGAATGTTTCAAGAGAGGGTATTCATGCATGAATGTTGTTGCTTCAGTTGTATCCAACTCTTTGAGACCCTATGGACCATAGCCAGCCAGGCTACTCTGTCCATGGAATTCTCCAGTGGGTTGCCATGCCATCCTCCAAGGGATCTTCCCAACCCAGAGATTGAACCCCTGTCTCTTATGTTTCCTGCACTGGCAGTCAGGTTCTTGGCCACTAGTGCCACCTGGAAAGCCCAGAAGTAAGGTTAGAATTCCTTAATTGGTAATGTTGACAAAGGCTGGCATCACATTAAACTCCAATACTTTGACCACCTGATGTGAAGAACTGACTCATTTTAAAAGCCCCTGATTCTGGGAAAGATTGAAGGCAGGAGAAGGGGACAACAGAGAATGAGATGGTTGGATGGCATCACTGACATGACTTTGAGTGAGTTTGGGGAGTTGGTGATGGACAGAGAAGCCTGGCATGCTGCAGTTCATGGGGTCACAAAGAGTTGGACACCAGAGTGACTGAACTGAACTGAAGGCCAAATAACAAAAACCAGATAGAATGACAAAATAACCTACATTAAATCACATGATGAGATCTAGAAAGAAATATGAAAAAATCAGTACATGCCAAAATAATGCCTTTTTTGTCTTTTTTTTTTTTTTTTTCCAAAGCCCTTAGTGGTCCAAACTTTCATGCGTCTTTCTCTAGCATACAGCGGATTAGTTTTGTTTCAAAATTCATTTTAGATTTCAGAACAATAATGTAGTTTTGTTGTATCTTGATTTCAATAGATCACTGGCCACAATTTATCATATTATCCTTGAGAAAATGATTTAATAATAGATTGATGATAAGCAAATATAACTATCTGTGAGATTAAATATTAAGAAGTTGATCATTAGAGTGAGGTCAAGCTAGAAAAAAGATGATAGAGAAGAGTCAAATGTTGCTATAATATTTAATAAATATTTAACTTAGGTGATTAACACAAAACAAGGTTAAAACTTGCAGATGAAGCGGAATTGTTAATACCAACCAATAAATTGAATGGAAGAATTGATATCAGTACTATCTTTACTAAACAGAAAATTAATATGAATTGAACAATAAAATTGTATATATAAGCTGGAAAAAGTGTATCTTCTATCCAGGATAACAGAATAAATCGACTAATTTCAAAATGCATTAACCAGGTTGGTTAAAAAGTTCCAGTAAAAGATGCTATCTTACAGTAAGTCCTTGTTGGTTATCCATTTTAAATATACCAGTATGCATAACAGTGTGTACATATCAATACCAAACTCCCAAGCTATCCGTTTGGAACTCTGCTCAATGTTATGTGGCAGTCTGGATGGGAGAGGAGTTTAGGGGAGAATGCATACATGTATATGTTGGCTGAGTTCCTTTGCTGTCCACCTAAAACTATTAAAACATTATTAATTGGATATAGCCCAATACAAAATAAAAAGTTTAAAGCAAAAAAAACAACAAACAAACAAACAAACAAACAAAAAAACGAAGTGACCTTTGTTTTTATCAGAGGAGTGGAAAATTTCAGTTTCCACTCTAATTCCAAAGAAAGGCTATGCCAAAGATTTTCTCAAACAATGGCACAATTGCACTCTTTTCATATGTTAACAAGAGAATGATCAAAATCCTTCCAGCTAAGCTTCAACAGTACGTGAACTAAGAAACTCCAGATGTGAAGCCCCAAGCTGGATTTAGAAAAGGCAGAGGAACCAGAGATCAAATTGCCAACTTCCACTGGATCATAGAAAAAGCAAGAGAATTCCAGAAAAAATATGTACTTCTGCTTCACTGACTGTGCCAAAGCCTTTGATTGTGTGGATCACAATGAACTGTAGAAAAAGGGATGGGAATACCAGACTACCTTACCTGCCTCCTAAGAAACCTGTATGCAGGTCAAGAAACAACAGTTAGAACTGAACATGGAACTATGGACTGGTTCCTCTTTGGTAAAGGAGTACATCCAGGTTGTAAAATGTCACCCTGCTAATTTAAATTATATACAGAGTACATCATGTGAAATGCTAGGCTGGATGGAGCTCAAGCTTGAATCAAGATTGCCAGGAGAAATATCAACAACCTCAGACATACAGATGACACCACTCTAATGACAGAAAGTGAAGAGGAACTAAAGAGCCTGTTGATGAAGGTGAAAGACTTGAGTGAAGAAGCTGGCTTAAAATTCATTATTCAGAAAAGTAAAATCATGGCATCTGGTTCCATCACTTCATGGCAAATAGGTGGGGGAAAAAAATGGAAATAGTGACAGACATTATTTCCTTGGGCTCCAAAACCACTGCTGATGGTGACTGCAGCCATGAAATTAAAAGAAACTTGTTCCTTGGAAGAAAAGCAATGACAAACATAGACAGCATTTTCAAAAGCAGAGATAACACTTTGTTAACAAAGGTCTGTCTAGTCAAAGATATGATTTTTTCCAGTAGTCATTATGGACATGACAGTTGGACCATAGGAAAACTGATTGCTGAAGAATTAATGCCTTTGAGCTGTAGTGTTGAAGAAAACTCTTGACAGTCCCTTGTACAACAAGGAGATCAAACCAGTCCATCCTAAAGGAAATTAGTCCTGAATAATCATTGGAAAGACTGATGGTAGAGCTGAAACTCCAGTACTTTGGCCACCTGATGCCAAGAACTGACTCATTGGAAAAGACCCTGATGCTGGGAAAGACTGCAGGCAGGAGAAGAAGGGGAGAAAAAAAAAAGGAAAGATATACACAATTCCATGCAGAATATCAAAGAATAGCAAAGAGAGATAACAAAGCTTTCCTCAGGGATCAGGGCAAAGAAATAGAGGAAAAACAATGGAATGGGAAAGACTAGAGATCTCTTTAAGAAACAAGGGAACATTTCATGCAAAGATGGGCTCAATAAAGGAGAGGAATGGTAGGAACCTAACGGAAGCATAAGATATTAAGAAGAGGTGGCAAGAATACACACAAGAACTGTACAAAAAAATCTTCATGACCCAGATAATCACGAAGGTGTGATCATTCACCAAGAGCCAGACAGCCTGAAATGTGAAGTCAAGTGGGCCTTAGGAAGCATCACTATGAACAAAGCTAGTGGAGGTGATGGAATTCCAGTTGAGCTGTTTCAAATCTTGAAAGATGATGCTGTGAAAGTGCTGCACTCAAAATGTCAGCAAATTGGAAATCTCAGCAGTGGCCACACGATTGGAAAAGGTCAATTTTCATTCCAATTCCAAAGAAAGGCAATGTCAAAGAATGGTGAAACTATTGCACAATTACACTCATCTCACACACTACTAAAGTAATGCTCAAAATCCTCTAAGCCAGGCTTCAGCAATACGTGAACCATGAACTTCCAGATGTTCAAGCTGGTTTTAGACAAGGCAGAGGAACCAGAGATCAAATTTCCAACATCCACTGGATTATCAAAAAAGCAAGAGAGTTAGAGAAAAACATCTATTTCTGCTTTATTGGCTATGCCAATGCCTTTGACTATGTGCATCACGATAAACTGTGGAAGATTCTGAAAGAGATGGGAATACCAGACCATCTGACCTGCCTCTCAAGAATCCTGTATGGAGGTCAGGAAGCAATAGTTAGAACTGGATATGGAACAACAGACTGGATCCAAAATGGAAAAGGAGTACCTCAAGGCTGTATATTGTCACCCTGCTTACTTAACTTGTATGCAGAGTACATCGTGAGACATGCTGGACTGGATGAAGCATAAGCTGGAATCAAGATTGCCAGTAGAAATATCAATAACGTCAAATACACAGATGACACCAACCTTATGGCAGAAATTGAAGAACTAAAGGGCCTCTTGATGAAAGTGAAAGAGGAGAGTGAAAAAGTTGGCTTAAAGCTCAACATTTAGAAAACGAAGATCATGGCATCAGGTCCCATCATTTCATGGCAAGTAGATGGAGAAACAGTGGAAACAGTGGCTGATTTTATTTTTCTGGGCTCCAAAATCACTGCAGATGGTGACTGCAGCCATGAAATTAAAAGATACTTACTCCTTGGAAGAAAAGCTATGACCAACCTAGATAGCATATTCAAAAGCAGAGACATTACTTTACCAACAAAGGTCCGTCTAGTCAAGGCTATGGTTTTTCCAGTAGTCATGTATGAATGTGAGAGTTGGATCATAAAGAAAGCTAAGTGCAGAAGAATTGATGCTTTTGAACTGTGGTGTTGGAGAAGACTCTTGAGAGTCCCTGGGACTGCAAGGAGATCAAAACAGTCCTTCCTAAACGAGGTCAGTCATGGGTGCTCATTGGAAGGACTGATGTTGAAGCTGAAACTCCAATACTCTGGCCACCTGATGCGAAGAGCTGATTCATTGGAAAAGACCCTGACACTGGGAAACATTGAGGACAGGAGGAGAAGGGGATGACAGAAGATGAGATGGTTGGATGACATCACCGACTCAATAGGCATGGGTTTGTGTGGACTCTGGGAGTTGGTGATGGACAGGGAGCCCTGGCGTGCTGTTGTTCCAGGAGTCACAAAGAGTCGGACACGACTGAACGACTGTGAACTGAACTGAACTGAAGAAGGGGCAACAGTTCAGTTCAGTTCAGTCGCTCAGTCGTGTCCAACTCTTTGCGAACCCATGAATCGCAGCACGCCAGGCCTCCCTGTTCATCACCATCTCCCAGAATTCACTCAGACTGACGTCCATCAAGTCCGTATTGCCATCCAACCATCTCATCCTCGGTCGTCCCCTTCTCCTCCTGCCCCCAATCCCTCCCAGCATCAGGGTCTTTTCCAATGAGTCAACTCTTCTCATGAGGTGGCCAAAGTACTGGAGTTTCAGTTTTAGCATCATTCCTTCCAGAGAAATACCAGGGTTGATCTTCAGAATGGATTGGTTGGATCTCTTTGCAGTCAAGGGACTCTCAAGAGTCTTCTCCAACACCACAGTTCAAAAGCATCAATTCTTCGGTGTTCAGCCTTCTTCACAGTCCAACTCTCAAATTCATACATGACCACTGGAAAAACCATAGCCTTGACTAGATAGACCTTAGTTGGCAAAGTAATGTCTCTTCTTTTGAATATGCTATCTAGGTTGGTCATAACTTTTCTTCCAAGGAGTAAGCATCTTTTAATTTCATGGCTGCAGTCATCATCTGCAGTGATTTTGGAGCCCAAAAAAATAAAGTCTGACACTATTTCCACTGTTTCCCCATCTATTTCCCATGGAGTGATTGGACCAGATGCCATGATCTTCATTTTCTGAATGTTGAGCTTTAAGCCAACTTTTTACTCTCCTCTTTCACTTTCATTAGGAGGCTTTTTAGCTCCTCTTCACTTTCTGCCATAAGGGTGGTGTCATCTGCATATCTGCAGTTATTGATATTTCTCTTGGCAATCTTGATTCCAGCTTGTGTGTCTTCCAGTCCAGCGTTTCTATTGATGTACTCTACAAAAAAGTTTAATAGGCAGGGTGACATTATACAGACTTGATGCACTCCTTTTCCTATTTGGAATGAGTCTGTTGTTCCACGTCCAGTTCTAACAGTTGCTTCCTGGCCTGCATACAGATTTCTCAAGAGGCAGGTTAGGTGGTCTGGTATTCCCATCTCTTTCAGAATTTTCCACAGTTTATTCGGATCTACGCAGTCAAAGGCTTTGGCATAGCCAATAAAGCAGAAATAGATGTTTTTCTGGAAGTCTCTTGCTTTTTCCATGATCCAGTGGATGTTGTCAATTTGATCTCTGGTTCTTCTTCCTTTTCTAAAACCAGCTTGAACCTCTGGAAGTTCACAGTTCAGGTATTGCTGAAGCCTGGCTTGGAGAATTTTGAGCATTACTTTACTAGCATGTGTGATGAGTGCAATTGTGCGGTAGTTTGAGCATTCTTTTGAATTGCCTATCTTTGGAATTGGAATGAAAACTGACTTTTCCAGTCCTGTGGCCACTGTTGAGTTTTCCACATTTGCTGGCTTATTGAGTGCAGCACTTTCACAGCATCATTTTTCAGGATTTGAAACAGCTCAACTGAAATTCCATCACTTCTACTAGCTTTGTTCGTAGTGATGCTTGCTAAGGCCCACTTGACTTCACATTCCAAGATGTCTGGCTCTAGATTAGTGATCACATCATCATGATTATCTGGGTCGTGAAGATCTTTTTTGTACAGTTCTTCTGTGTATTCTTGCCACCTCTTCTTAATATCTTCTGCTTCTGTTAGGTCCATACCATTTCTGCCCTTTATTGAGCCCATCGTTGCATGAAATGTTCTCTTGGTATCTCTAATTTTCTTGAAGAGATCTCTAGTCTTTCTGATTCTGTTCTTTTCCTCTATTTCTTTGCATTGATCACTGAAGAAGGCTTTCTTATCTCTTCTTGTTATTCTCTGGAACTCTGCATTCAGACACTTAATATCTTTCTTTTTCTCCTTTGCTTTTCGCCTCTCTTCTTTTCGCAGCTATTTGTAAGGCCTCCCCAGACAGCCATTTTGCTTTTTTGCATTTCTTTTCCATGGGGACGGTCTTGATCCCTATCTCCTGTACAATGTCATGAACCTCATTCCATAGTTCATCAGGCACTCTATCCATCAGATCTAGGCCCTTAAATCTATTTCTCACTCCCACTGTATAATCATAAGGGATTTGATTTAGGTCATACCTGAATGGTCTTGTGGTTTTCCCTGCTTTCTTCAATTTCAGTCTGAATTTGGCAATAAGGAGTTCATGATCTGAGCCAGTCAGCTCCCGGTCTTGTTTTTGCTGACTGTATAGAGCCTCTCCATCTTTGGCTGCATAGAATATAATCAATCTGATTTCGATGTTGACCATCTGGTGATGTCCTTGTGTAGAGTCTTCTCCTGTGTTGTTGAAAGAGGGTGTTTGCTATGACCAGTGCATTTTCTTGGCAAAACTCTATTAGTCTTTGCCCTGCTTCATTCCGCATTCCAAGGCCAAATTTGCCTGTTACTCCAGGTGTTTCTTGACTTCCTACTTTTGCATTCCAGTCCCCTATAATGAAAAGGACATCTTTTTTGGGTGTTAGTCCTAAGAGGTCTTGTAGGTCTTCATAGAACCATTCAACTTCAGCTTCTTCAGTGTTACTGGTTGGGGCATAGACTTGAATTAACGTGATATTGAATGGTTTGCCTTGGAAATGAACAGAGATCATTCTGTCGTTTTTGAGATTGCATCCAAGTATTGCATTTCAGACTCTTGTTGACCGTGATGGCTACTCCATTTCTTCTGAGGGATTCCTGCCCACAGTAGTAGATATAATGATCATCTAAGTTAAATTCACCCATTCTAGTCCATTTTAGTTCACTGACTCCTAGAATGTTGATGTTCACTCTTGCCATGTCTTGTTTGACCACTTCCAATTTGCCTTCATTCATGGACCTGACATTCCAGGTTCCTAGGCAATATTGCTCTTTACAGCATCAGATCTTGCTTCTATCACCAGTCACATCCACAGCTGGGTATTGTTTTTGCTTTGGCTCCATCCCTTCATTCTTTCTGGAGTTATTTCTCCACTGATCTCCAGTAGCATATTGGGCACCTAATGACCTGGGGAGTTCCTCTTTCGGTATCCTATCATTTTGCCTTTTCATACTGTTCATGGGGTTCTCAAGGCAAGAATAGTGAAGTGGCTTGCCATTCCCTTCTCCAGTGGAGCACATTCTGTCAGACCTCTCCACCATGACCCACCCATCTTGGGTTGCCCCGCAGGCATGGCTTGGTTTCATTGAGTTAGACAAGGCTGTGGTCTAGTGTGATTAGATTGACTAGTTTTCTGTGAGTATGGTTTCAGTGCGTCTGCCCTCTGATGCCCTCTTGCAACACGTACCATCTTACTTGGGTTTCTCTTACCACAGGCATGGGGTATCTCTTCATGGCTGTTCCAGCAAAGCTCAGTCGCTGCTCCTTACCTTGGACGAGGGATATCTCCTTACCACCGCCATTCCTGACCTTCAATGTGGGATAGCTCCTCTAGGCCCTCCTGTGCCTGTGCAGCTACTGCTCCTTGGGATGCTCCTCAAGCTGCGGGCCCTGGCCTTGGGCATGGGCGGCTCCTCCCAGCTGCTGTCCCTGGCCTTGGGCTCAGGGTGGCCCTTCAGGGTCACCACCCCTGGCCTCGGTGCGAGGTGGCTTCTCCCGGCCGCCCCTGACCTCGGATGCAGGGTGTCTCTTCCCGGCCTCCCCTGACCGCGGACGCGGGGTAGCTCCTCTTGGCCGTTCCTGCGCTGTCGTAGCCTGGCACTCTAGGCCACTGCCCCTGACCTCGGAAGTGGGGTAGCTCCTCTCAGTTGCACTTAGTGCACTGGCTCTAGCAGCCGCCTGCGCTTAGCGCTCCAGCTCTGGCAGCTGCCTGGCATCTCTGATTGTATGTACATGACTTTGAGCAATCCTCAGGTGATGGTCAAAGTGCTGCACTCCATGGGGTGTCAGAGTCAGGCACGGCTGAATGACTGAAAAACAACAAGACTATAAGATTGACATGAACTTGAAGGAGAAAATCTGGATTATTCTCTTTGTTTAAGACTGACCACCCCTGAAATTGTGTCTGAATAGCACATTTTTAAAAGATTACTAAAAAGAATGCATACATGATTGGAATCAGGGACATGACAGAGAATGATAAGAGTATGGTCAGCTGTGTCATATGAATAAGAGTTGTTGAAATCAGAAGTGTTTTGCAAAGAGAAGAGAATTGCTGGATGAAGGGAAAAATCATCTCAGTCCTAGTTTTCCTACATTGCTCAAGTTCATTAATATTCATGGCACCAATAACTATTTCTGTGATTATTTCAAAGCACGTGTAGCCTTGCCGTTCAAGTTGTCTTAAAATCATTGATCCCAACATCAAAGTGTAGATGGTTTTAAAAGTCTGTCATGTAAAAGAAGAAATAAACTCTTTTTACTCAAGAGAGCAAAAATAAAATAAATATGTAGATAAATCAAGAAGACAGATTCTTATCTCCATTTATTGAGTAAGTATGTAAAAATTCAGCCCATTATCAGCCCATAACATTTAAGCCACATGCAATACCACTTTCAGTCACATGATATAAAGTAGATTCTTGCACCATGAGGAAAATAATATCACTAACAAGCATTAGTGTCCATTTCAGATTTAAGACTGTAATATTTTAATTTGGTAAGGAAAAACCATTTGTCAATGGCTTTTATCTACAATTCTTTTATTTACATTGAAATATTATATTAATCAAATAATCCCAATAATTAGCTTTTGGCTAAAACCTGAATCCATTGACTCTTCAGTGTTTTTATTTTGTTTCATCTTTCCCCGATTCAGCAGGCAGCAGCTCTTAGAATCCGTATTCTTTTTTTCTGTATTACCAAACCTTGGCACTTAGTATTTACTGATCCAAATCACTCTATTGAATTATAGATGATGACAGAAACTTCATTCCTCAAAATTACTTGGCAATCCTAGAATTTTTACCACTAGTAATAATTAGTAAAAGGTACTTCCCACACCATAAAGTATCTGTATGACTGGAAAAGAAAAGTATAGAAACTCATTATTCATCAGTTTATTATCTAGCAAAAATTGGGCCCTGAGGAAGTTAAATATGAGGATTCTAGAATAGGATGCATTATCAAAGAAAGGAAGTTCAGTCATGACGACATGGAAGTTTAGTCAGGGTCTCTCCCATTGTCTAGGGACATTGTTAGTTATGTTTTTCATATGAAAAATTGAGACAAGCTTAGTTTTCTCCACAATTCTGCTCTAGTCTATTTTATAAAAATTTATGAAAATGGTAACTTAAAAATTGTGTTAAGAACAATTAAATGAAATCTACACAAAACAGTGCTGTTGACTATATACACAGTGTTGTACACTAGATCTCTAAAACTCATCCATCTTGTATAGGTGATACTTTCTACCCATTGAAGCACAACTCCCCCTTTCCCCTTCCCCATAGCCCCCACAAGTCACCATTTTTTTCTCTCTATTTTTATAGTTTAACTATTTTAGATATGTCATTTAAATGGACTCATGCTGTGTTTGACCTTCTGTAACTGGTTTATTTCACTTAGCATAATGTCCTTCAGTTTCTTCTGTGCTTTCACATATAACAGGGGTTTCTTCTTTTAAAGGCTAAGATTCCATTGTATGTATAATACCACATTTTCTTTATCAATGTATCCACTGATGGACATGCAAATTGTTTCCATAGCCTGGCAATAGGCTGCGAATTGGGCTGCAATGAACATAGGAATTCAAATATCCCTCTGAGATCTTGATGTCAATTCTTTTGGCTATATACCCAGGAGTATAATTGCTGGGTCATATGACAGTCCTATTTTTTTTCTGAGAAAATGCCATACTGTTTTTCATAGCAATTGCACCAACTAGCATTCCCACTAACACTGTATGAGGGCTCCAATTTCTTCACATCCTCACCAACTCTTGTTATCTTTTGCATTTTGAAATAAACCCACACATATACAATCAATTAATCTTCAACAAGCGTGCCAAAATAAATGATGGGGAAGGATATCTATATGTAAAAGAATAAGATTGGACCCTTACACTATATCCCAAAATGAAATCAAATTAGCTTTAAAATGTAAATACAAAATGCTGAAACTGCAAAATTCCTAGAAGAAATCACAAGGAAAAACTTCATGGCACTGGTCAAGGAAACAGTATCTTGTATATCACACTGCAAGCAGAGCAACAAAAGTAAAATCTGACAAGTGGGACTATATCAAACTAAAAAGCTCTGCACAACAAAGGAAACAATCAATAGAGTTAAAAGGCAACTTGCTGTGGAATCAGAGAAAAGATTTGCAATCCATATATCTGATAAAGGATTAACAACCAAAGATATAAGGGACCCCTATATAACAAAAAGTCAAATAACTCAGTTTTTAAAAGACAAAGGACTTGAATTGACATTTCACCAAAAAGACATCTAAAAATTGAACAGGTGTATAAAATGATGCTCAATGTTACTAATCATGAGGAAAAGGCAAGTTGAAACTACAGTGAGATTATAACCTCACACCTGTAAGAATGGCTGTTATGGAGAAAATTCTTTTCAATTAGGATTATTTTTGAGTCCTTCAAGTTTAATGGAAAGAATCTGGACACTTCCTTTTTATAGCAATTTTCCCTTCTGAAATTATTGCCTTTATATATTGTTGGCTCTGCAAACTCAAAGTTTATGTAAGTATTAATATTTTGACTACATAAAAAGAATTAGAAATTGCTTACAGTAAAGAGAGCATGACATAGTAGTTAAGAGCATATAATCTAGAGCCAAAATGTCATTTAGTCAGTATTTATCAAGTATCATTTCTCTCCTCTGGCCACCAGGTTTAGATGGTCCAGGAGTGTTCCCTCTGTGGGCTACTTACATCTTTATGTTGCAGCAGGCAGACTTTTGTGCATCCCTCGGTGGCCCCTGGCCAGACTGGCTATATTGTTTGGGTGTTCTGTTGGGTGGCACAGGCACCTAGCATAACTGATTACAATGCCTGATGGAGTGCAACTGCTGTGAGACCACTGGTGGACCAGACAAGCTCCCAGCACTAGTAGGCTAGAGGCAAGATTCCAAAATGGCACTTTCCATCACCAGTGTTTCAGCATGGTAGAACAAGATCTTCCAAATGGCTGCAGCCAGTGTCTACACACCCAGGGGGTGCTTAGCTGCTTCTTGCCTCAAATTTGGGAGAGTTGGAGGACTATAGGAACAGAGACAATGTCTTAGTGCATGTGAAATTTCTCACAGGCTCTCAGACCTATTAATAGGTCTGACCTAGGTGCCTTTCAAACTACTGCCTCTGTGCTGGAACTCAAAACCTGTGAGATTTTTTGCATGTACTCTTTAAGAGTATTGTCTCTGTTTCTAATAGCCCTCCAACTCTCCTGAATTTGCAACTTGTATTAAGCATTTTGGGGAGATTCCCAGTAGTCTTAAAGAACCAAACTGTCAATGCAGGAGACATAAGAGATGTGGGTTAAATCCCTGGATCAGGAAGATCCCTCTGAGAAGGAAATGGCAGCCTCCTCCAGTATTCTTGCCTGGAGAAGCCCATGGAATGAGGAGCCGGATAGACTATGGTTCATAGTATGGGAAACAGTCTGACATTTCTGAAGTAACTTAGCACACACACATTGAACATTTTTATGCCAGGCACTATTCTGAGAATTTTGTATCTTTAACATAACATATCATATATAATATACATAGTATACATAACAAAACAAATATAATATTAGCCAATGGTTAAAGAGAAAGTAAGTCATATGTTGATTAACAGGGGGGCGGTCAAGATTTGAAAAGATTTACTTCTTAGCCATTGTCCCTCATCACAAACTTTGCAAAACAATATAGCTGCTTTTTAAGACAAGGGCATCTGGAAATTAGAGCATCACATTCCAAAGTGTTCTTTGCATATTAATCTCTAAAAATATTCCAGTAATAAAAGAGTCTGTGGTGAAACGTGTTTGAGATCCAACAGATTCTGTTTCCCACACACCCTTACAAATTCACAAAGCACATCACAAACTCTTAGAAATCCTGAAGGAAGAAGTCCTTTAGATGT
The DNA here is from genome assembly GCF_001704415.2 of Capra hircus. Classification (NCBI taxonomy): domain Eukaryota; kingdom Metazoa; phylum Chordata; class Mammalia; order Artiodactyla; family Bovidae; genus Capra; species Capra hircus. Next base: position 100,799,218 of record NC_030808.1, read on the forward strand.
GTTCATCTTTACATTTTCCAAATTTTACTCGTTTGAGCCCTTAGAAACTTATGTACTAACCTTCTGGATAATCAGCCACAATACACATTGAAACATTCTCATCTATAAAGTAGCTGAGAAAATCTTTTGGAGAGAAATCAGAATGTCCCATAAAACACTGCATATGCAAAAGCCTTTGTAACCTACAAAAATAGAAATCATTGATTAGAGATAATTTTGATGATGTTTGAAGAGATCCTCATTCCATATCTAGCAGGAAAATACTCCTTTCTCTCTTTGTAGATGAGACAATAATCCCTGAAAAATTGTGATGTAATTATGATCTCACAACCTGTACACTGCTCATTCTTCCATATTACTTTAAATTGTTATATTTCTGATTAGTCTAATGTGGAAGGATTTTTTTTTTTTTTAACCCAAGCCTCCTCTATAGAACTGTCGACATTTTAAAGCTGAGCTAGTTCAATCCCATTTATGGCATCACTGCCAATTTCCCCAATTAGTCTGACAAGACACATAGTCTCAGTAGTCAAGTTGTCTTAGAATCATTGATCCAAAGACCAAAGGATAAGTACTGCTGATCTTCAAACCAGTGATCAGAATGGCCTTCCTAATTATGGTTGTCCACTCTCCTTTTTCTCTGTATGACGCAACCATTCTTAACAGACTTGAGTCATCTGCCCAGAAGCTGTTGTCATTACTCATTAGAATTTCACATCCAAAAAGGTGTAAACAAGTCTCCTGGTTTCCACCTAGAGATAAAAAGCCTTTGGAACAATTTATTTTTTCACACTGCTAGACTTAATATTGTCTTTGCCATTTTATTTAATACTTCACGACTTCCTTTTTGGGGGAAATTAAGATAATTTCCTATAATTTTTATCTTTTCCTACAGGTTGATTTAATCATTTTTATCCCTCACTTGTATATCATGACACAGTCACTTATGAATCATGATAATTTGACATTTAAATTAAAGTGTTATTAAATCTATAATACCTGCAAGTACACCATTGCAATATGATTTTTCTGGAGTTCAAAGTAGATATTGAAGGAATATGTGCTGAAATGGTAGAGTTCTTTTGTTTATTTGGGCAGATTTAGTTACTTAATTAGGCATGGATATAACCATTTAGATTACTAGTTAGTTTAAAACTCAGTCTCTAGGAGTGGCTTTCTTTCAGAATTAGCAACTGAATGTATATTCTTCTCAGGTATTCAGAGCTCTCTAGTTTAATAGATTATCAGAATATTATTATTTATCTCTCTTGTTGACTGACTTTTAGCCTTTTAATGCCTTTCCACACCACTAATAAAGGATGAGCAGAAGAGACATTGAACTTATATTAGTCCACTTCTTAGTCAGTCACTGAGTCAGCAAGGACCTGCTGGGTGTCCATAGCACAAAAATTACAGCAATTTTCTCTTGGTAATCACTTAGTGAGGAGGAAGCTGAAAAAAAATTATTGATGCTGCATTTATTATGGTTTCTATGAATTTCAACTCTGTATATTCTATTACAATGTGTATTATTGTTAATAATATTTATTTATATCACTATGTTTAAGTGTAATTTTCTCCTAAGTCATACTATAGCATTTGAAATATAATAATTTAAATTCACTATAAAGATAACATCATACTAGCATTCCTTTATAATTCCTGATACTATTTTCTATTAATATACTGATGAATAGTTTTTTAAAACAGTTAAAAGTTCACCAGAATATAAATATAAAAAACATAGTCAATAATTATACAAGTACCCCAGAACTGGTAACTATTGCAACCAGAAATATTGTGATTTTAAAGACATAGTTGTTGACACACATATAGTCTTCACTCTGGTGAACAGAAGTATGTGTTGCTAGGAAATGTATGTGAGATGTCTGTTCATTGGTTTTCCCACCACCACCTTCCACTCCATTTACTCAAATCTCTTGAAGTGCAATCTGCACCAACCAGGAGAATCAACTTTTGTGTCTTACAAGGCTCCAGAGTCTCTGCACCATCCATTCTGTCAAGCATGAATTGTTCTACTTCCTTGTATGTTCCTGAATTAACACAGTAGGGCTCAGTAAAATGGGAAGTTCCCTAATATAAATAACAAAAAGAGCCCATGAAACAGAGTATAAGTTTCTATGCCTTATATTTGATAAAAGAAGAAATTCCTTACTAAAGGCAACTGGAACAAAAGCTACCCTTTGATTAGCCAGATCCTGGATCAGAGACAGGGTTTGAGAAAGCCCTGTTTCAGTCCAGCAAAATTCCAAGAGTTAATCATATAGCAGATACTGGAAAGTGTTTAAGAACATCCTTTGACAGCCAAGTTTCAACTTTTATTCGGAAAATAAAATTCTTCTTCTACCCATGTAAACAGTTGTTGTTTAATCATTTCACTCATCTCTGACGCTTTAGCAACCCTATGGATTGTTGCCTGGCAGGCTTCTCTTTACATGTGATTTTCCAGGCAAGAATACTGGAGTGGGTAACCATTTCCTTCTCCAGTGGATCTTCCTGACCCAGCAATAGATCCTGTGGTTCCTGGCCTGTCTCCTGCATTGTAGGCTGATTCTTACAGTTGAGCTTATATGGAAGCCTATATAAACAGTAAATTAAGGCAAGAAATCTTCCAGGCATATTTTTTTACAAATGCCAATTTTGGGTGGAATTCACCTTGATGGAAATATTAAGCCTAATTTTCAAACAAGCAAAAATAATGTTAGCCTATGGGAAAAACAATAACAATTTCCTTCTTTCTCTCTCTGAATTTTCTTTAAGATCTATATCTACAGAACATAAATAGTGGGCACCCTGAAGTGTTCAAGGAAAAAAAAAAATCTTTACACTACTACAAACCTCTGGTTTAGAACATCAGTAGGAAACAAGATAAAATTTCTTGCATGACTCACAAAGAGGAGGTTCAAAAAGGAAATTTTAAGGGTTTAAGGAAGTGTGTTTACAAGTCAATCTGAGGAAGTCTGAAAACAATAAAGGACTTAAATAGTCTGCAGATAATTTTTAAACGGTTATCTGTTTTTAAGCGAAAGAAGTTATAAAATGTTTGGACATATAAATTCCAAACATATTTTCCAATATTATCTACTTAAAGTTTCACGTATAAGCATTGTAATGATAATGAACAGTCTCTCAGTGGTAAACAGCTCATTAAACCAGGTTTCTGAGAGGAAGATGTATGCTTGCTAAAGCACAGGGCAGTTTGTTGTTTTGTTTTTCTTTTGGTCAAAATACTAAAAAATAGGATACTATATTTAACGATTCACATTTCCTCTCTTAAAACAATAAGAATATCTGGCAATGTCAATACCAGAGCTGCATTGCCACGGGGAAGCCATCTGTTTGACCTGGCTTAAATTAACCTCCCTCCAAAGTTTCTTACAATCAGATTGCTCATTGCAAATCCACCTGCATTTAAATTTCTAATTTGTGCTCTTTCAGCATAACATATTTTCATGACGTGTCTGTATATTAGTTAAATCTGAAGTTTTTATTGTTTCTATTGCATTGCTGTGTATCTTTAATTTATAAAGATGAATCAAGTGTTGAAAGAGTTTAGGGAGGCATAAACTCTTGAAGAATTTTTGAAGTTTAAGTTCTGTTGAGCAAAACCTACAAATTCTAGGAATTTATTTTTATTACTTACAAAATTTAGTCAGAATATGCAGCCAATTAATGCTGAAGAGCATCGTACTGCTTCTAGTAGGTTTTTATAAAAAGAGCTCACAGAGTTAACAGTTTATAACTTGACAGTGAACCCTGTATCTTATATCCTTGTCCAGTTGGAACACTGACCTGAAGAAACTTTACACTTTGCTTATGATTAAATGCTTTGTAAATTAACTGGCCATATCACACAATCTATGCTAATAATCTTGATGTGATATTATCAGTGAGCTAGAGATTTCTGGCTTAGCAAATTTTTGCAACAAGTATATATGCATTATGTTATCATATTGTCAGGCAAATGTATTCTCCTCAATTCTGTCTCATCTCAACAAAGATTTGAAGCGACATACTTTAAAGCCCTTGGGCGCATCACAGCTCTTGGACAGACCGTGTTATAGCTCTCAAGTCTCAAACAGACCGTGTTATAGCTCTTAGGTCAGTGTTACAGCTCCTTGTTACAGCTCTATTTTATTTAGAAAATAGCAGGAAAATCCATCCTTAAGGCATGAGGGCATGCCTACACAAAGACGTGAAAAGAAGAGAGTGGGGGAATGTGAGGGAGAGAGAGAGAGAGACCCTTGGCCCTTTGGCTCCTCTTTTTATATGTTACCCCCCCTCCACCTCTCTTGCCTTCAGGCCTGCCCTTTGTAAACTGAGCTAGCCAGGAGTGCTGTCTGTTCTACCTGAGGTCCTCACTCCAGTCCTCAGACCTTCCTTTGACTTTCCTGTGTTCTATTTTTGCAGGCTTTCCCCTTCCTTATCTTTTAGCCACCACCATTTTGGGCTTTTGTTTCCTATTCTAACTACCTAACAATATGAAATAAATATTTCTCGATTTTATCATTATATACCATATGTTGACATATTCTTGTACAATTGTGTAATCAAATTTTATCACCCAGAAAATTAATAGTACTTGCTTTTCGTATTTGATCTCATTGAGGTTAAACTTAAAATCAGACAATCTTACTTGTTCATAATAATGTGATTAATCTGATCTCTTCTATTTTTATCCATAAAGGAGAATAAATATATAAATAGGTTGCCCACTTGTTTTCTGTTCTTCTACTTTTCAAATTTCCTTAAATGAGATAAAAGACACATCTTTGTTAATAGTATGATTATATTATGATTATCATAATAGTATGATTCAATTCTCCACTGGATCAAGATAAAATGTTAAATTTTCCTTTTATTGAGTGGATTTAACTTAACACTTTATTCTAAAGATAAAATAATTATGCTATTTATATATAGCAACATATTTAATTGTATTAATGTTTAAGGTGAATAAATAAATAACATTTCTACTCCCTACATAATAAAGGAAGTGTATATTGTGACTCTACTGACTTAAAACACCAGGCTTTACATATATGTAAGCTATCCATATACTACTAAATTTATTAGCATTTTAAGACATGAAAAGTGAAAGTGTTAGCCACTCAGTCATGGTGAACTCTTTGGGACCCCATGGACTATAGCCCAACAGGCTCCTCTGTCCATCAATTCTCCAGGCAATAATACTGAAGTGGGTTGCCATTCCCTTCTCTAGGGGATCCTCCAAACCCAGGGATCAAACTTAAGTCTTCTGCATTACAGGCAGATTCTTTACAGTCTGAACCATGTTTCCTGAATATATAAATGTGTGTTTTATAATATGAAATATTGAGCAATAAATCATATATAATGCAAAACATTGGCTTACAAATGTATTAATAGGATTTTGTTAAAGTGAATCAATACCGAATACAAAGAAACATCCTCCTTCACAAGGAACAGTTAATTGGCCCTGTGACTGCTTAACAATGACATTCCATAGCCATTCCAACCATAATTGTGTGTGTTGAGGTGGCAGCCAGAAAGCCAGGTCTTCCTGAAATCGAACCTGACAGTATAACAGGTTTAACAGAGATCAGATCAGCTTTCTCTTCCATCTATCTCTGTTGGCTCTTTTCTCTGGTGTCCATAACTTGTGGGAAATGTCTTCTTATTTTCCTTTTCCCTTGATGGCTTTTACTATGATTAGCCCTGAAATTTTAGTCTTTTATACTCTGTCTTAATTCTTGCATGAAGTCTCTCTATTTAATTTTATTTTTAACCCATTTAGACTTTTGATAATGATTGACAGTTTGGCTTTGAGTGGATTTTTGTTGGCTTGAGTGGATTTTTCATTGCTACTTCAGATACTATAAAATAAAATAACAGAAATTGTAAATGTATGTATTTATTTATTTTAAAATAATACAGGTTACCACAAGTAACATAGCTTATAAAAAATAATTATATTTTAAAAGAAAATTAGAAGAGCTGCTTTGCTTTACATTTCTGCAAATCTCTCTAGCATTTGACTTCATGAACAGCAGTTGGAATCTTCTATCTGCTTCTGGATTTCATCTACTGTGATCTCAGATATCTTGTAGTCCCTAGAGAATACCACTCATGAGAAAACAAGAGTGAAAAGGTCTAAGAACGTCTGGGTAGCATTATGAAAATAGGTATCTATAAATTTCCTAAAAAGTTTTGGCCACTCCTAAACAAATCCACACTTTATTTCAGAACCAGTGGCCTAGACAACTTTGTCAAAATGGATCAAGTTATACATATTGAACTATAACTGTGCAAATTAGACTCAGTTGCAACTCCAGAATATAAGTTCTCTTGCATCCATAAGAAGCATGAGGACTCAGAAGAGAGAGATGTCCTCCAATTCCTTCAATATACTCCAGGGTCATTTTTACTGCCATCAATAGTATATGACCAATTGTATTTGCTGTTTATGTATTTTGGATATCAACCCCTTATCAGTCATAAAATCTGAAAATATTTTCTCCTATTCAGTAAGCTGTCTTTTCCTCTGGTCAATAGCTTCTTTGCTGTGCAAAGGTCTTTAAGTTTAATTAGGTCTCATTGTTTATTTTTGCCTTTATTTTCTTTCTCTTAGGAGAGGAATAAAAAAAAATTACTTTGCTACAGTTTAGTGTTAAGTCTAAGTAATCTTCTAGGAGTGCTATGGTTTGAGTTTTACATTTAAGTCTTTAGTCCATTTTGAGTTTAAATTTTGTGTATAGTATGGGGAAATGTTCCAATCTTATTCCTTTGCATGTAGCTGTTCACTCAAGATCAAAAAAAAAAACAAACAAACAAACAAAAAAACCCTGATTAAAAACCAGGAAGACTTGAATAGACACTTTTCCTAAGAAGACATGTAGATGGGTAATAGGCACAGGAAAAGATGCTCAGCATAGCTGATCATTAAAGATAGCAAAACCAAAATCATAATATCACCAAACATCTGTCAGAATCATTATTGTGGAAAAATCTATGAATAACAAATGTTGAAGAGGATGTGGAGAAAAGGAAACAATTGTACACTGTTTGATAAAATGAAAATTGGTGTAGCCACTATGGAGAAAAACATGGAGGTTCCTCAGAAAACTGAAAATAGAACTAACCGTCTGAGCCAGAAATTCTACTCCTGGATATCTATCTGATGAAAATAAAAACCCTATTTCATAAAGATGCATGCAACCAAACGTTAATTGCAGCATTATTTATAACAGTCAACATGGAAGCAACTTAAGTATCCATCAACAGATGAGTGAATAAAAAAGGTGTGATATAGATATACAATGAAATATTCAGCCATAAAAAGAATGAAACTGCATTTACAACAATGTGGTTGGACCTAGTGAATATTGCACATAGTGAAATAAGTCAGACAAAGTAAGATAAATACTCTGTTATAACTTATATGTCAAATCTAAAATGTAAAATGAATGTATATAATAAAGTAGAAACAGGCTCACAGATGTAAAGAACACACTAGTGGTTACGAGTGAGGAGAAGGAAGGGGAGAAGGGTGAGACAGGAGTATGGTATTAAATACAAACTGCTGCATATAAAATAGATGGCCAGCAAGGATATATTATATAGCATGGGCAAAAATAGCCATTGTTTTATAATAATTTGAAAGATAAATCTATAAAAGATGAATTACTATTTTGTGAAGCTAAGATATGGAGATGACACCATTCTTATGGCAGAAAGTAAAGAGGAACTAAAAATCCTCTTGATGAAAGTGAAAGAGGAGAGTGAAAAGGTTGGCCTAAACCCCAACATTCAGAAAACGAAGATCATGGCATCTGGTCCCATCACTTCATGGCAAATAGATGGGGAAACAGTGGAAACAGTGTCAGACTTTATTTTGGGGGGCTCCAAAATCACTGCAGATGGTGATTGCATCTATGAAATTAAAAGATGCTTACTCCTTTAAAGGAAAATTATGACCAACCCCGAACAGCATAATCAAAAGCAGAGACATTACTTTGCCAACAAAGGTCCATCTAGTCAAGACTATGGTTTTTCCAGTGGTCATGTATGGATGTGAGAGTTGGACTGTGAAGAAGGCTGAGCACCGAAGAATTGATACTTTTGAACTGCGGTATTGGAGAAAACTCTTGAGAGTGTCTTGGACTGCAAGGAGATCCAACCAGTCCATTCTAAAGGAGATCAGCCCTGGGATTTCTTTGGAAGGAATGATGCTAAAGCTGAAAGTCCAGTACTTTGGCCACTTCATGCGAAGAGTTGACTAATTGGAAAAGACTCTGATGCTGGAGGGATTGGGGGCAAGAGGAGAAGGGAACGACAGAGGATGAGATGGCTGGATGGCATCACCGACTTGATGGACATGAGCTTGAGTGAGCGGGAGTTGGTGATGGACAGGGAGGCCTGGCATGCTGCATTTCATGGGGTTGCAGAGAGTAGGACACCACTGAGCAACTGAACTGAACTGAATACAATATTACAAATCAACTATAGTTTAGTAAAAAACTATAAGATCAGCTACCTATTTTTCAATTCTGTAAACAGAATATGTAAAATATTTGATAAATTACAACCACTTCTAATCACTTAATGTTAGAAACAAGTTCATAAACATTTTTAAAAGAGCAACTTAATGTTAAGAAATTAATATTACAGTTGAAGTAGCTAAGAATCAGAGACTTACTGAAGATGACACAGCTAACAAATGTCAGACCCAAAACTTAAACTTCAGATCTGGCTGACTCCAAACTTTGCCTTACATTCAGGAAAGACCTGTCTGCCATTTAGCCATGTTTCATACAACAATGCTTGATCCTTCTATTAATAAAATAATAACAATAGCTAATTAATGAAAATTCACTTTAATAGTCATTAACAAGTGAAGGTCTTAACAAATATATAACTGAACTGCACTTGGGATTCCCAGGTGGCACAGTGATAAAAATCTGCCTGCTAGTGCAGAAGATGCAGAAGACATGGGTTTAACCCCTGGATCGAAGATCCTCTGGAGGAGAAATGGCAATCCACTTGAGTATTCTTGCCTGAGAAATCCTATGGACAGAGGAGCCTGGCATGCTACAGTCCACGGGGTTGCAAAGAATCAGACACGACTGAGCATATATTCGCTGAACTGCACTTGACATACAGTCAACAAAAACAAGATCAGGAGCTGACTGTGGCTCAGATCATGAACTCTTTATTACCAAATTCAGACTGAAATTGAAGAAAACAGGGAAAGCCGCTGGACCAATCAGGTATGAGCTAAATAAAATCCCTTATGATTATACAGTGGAAGTGAGAAATAGATTTAAGGTCCTAGATTTGATAGAGTGTCTGATGGACTATGGAATGAGGTTTGTGACATTGCACAGGAGACAGGGATCAAGACCATCCCCATGGAAAATAAATGCAAAAAGGCAAAATGGCTGTCTGAAGAAGCCTTAAAGATAGCTGTGAAAAGAAGAGAAGCGAAAAGACAAGGAGAAAAGGAAAGATATAAGCATATGAATACAGAGTTCTAAAGAATAGCAGTAAGAGAAGAGAAAGTCTTCTTCAGTGATCAATGCAAAGAAATAGAGGAAAAGAAGAGAATGGGAAAGACTAGAGATGTCTTCAAGAAAATTAGAGATACCAAGGGGATATTTCATGCAAAATTGGGCTCAAGAAAGGACAGAAATGGAATGGACCTAACAGAAGCAGAAGATATTAAGAAGAGATGGCAAGAATACACAGAAGAACTGTACAAAAGGATCTTCACCACCCGGATAATCACGATGGTGTGATCACTCATCTAGAGCCAGACATCCCAGAATGTGAAGTCAACTGGGACTTAGAAAGCATCACTATGAACAAAGCTAGTGGAGGTAATGGAATTCTAGTTGAACTATTTCAAATCCTGAAAGATGATGCTGTGAAAGTGCTTCACTCAATAAGCCAGCAAATTTGGAAAACTCAGCAGTGGCTACAGGACTGGAAAAGGTCAGTTTTCATTTCAATCCCAAAGAAAGGAAATGCAAAAGAATGCTCAAACTACCGCACAGTTGTACTCATCTCACATGCTAGTAAAGTAATGCTCAAAATTCTCCAGGCCAGGCTTCAGCAATACATGAACTGTGAACTTCCAGATGTTCAAGCTGGTTTTAGAAAAGGCAGAGGAACCAGAGATCAAATTGACAACATCCGCTGGATCATCGAAAAAGAAAGAGAGCAGAAACATCTATTTCTGCTTTATTGACTATGCCAAAGCATTTGACTATGTGGATCCCAATAAACTGTGGAAAATTCTGAAAGAGATGGGAATACCAGACCACCTGACCTGCCTCTTGAGAAACCTATATGGAGGTCAGGAAGCAACAGTTAGAACTGGACATGGAACAACAGACTGGTTCCAAATAGGAAAAGGAGTGCATCAAGGCTGTATATTGTCACCCTGCTTATTTAACTAATATGCAGAGTACATCATGAGAAACGCTGGACTGGAAGAAACACAAGCTGGAATCAAGATGCTGGGAGATATATCAATAACCTCAGATATGCAGGTGACACCACCCTTATGGCAGAAAGTGAAGAGGAACTAAAAAGCCTCTTGATGAAAGTGAAAGAGGAGAGTGAAAAACTTGGCTTAAAGCTCAACATTCAGAAAACGAAGATCGTGGCATCCGGTCCCATCACTCCGTTGGAAATAGATGGAGAAACAGTGGAAACAGTGTCAGACTTTATTTTGGGGGGCTCCAAAATCACTGCAGATTGTGATTGCATCTATGAAATTAAAAGACACTTACTCTTTGGAAGAAAATTTATGACCAACCTATACAACATATTCAAAAGCAGAGACATTACTTTGCCAACTAAGGTCTGTCTAGTCAAGGCTATGGTTTTTCCAGTAGTCATGTATGGACGTGAGAGTTGGACTGTGAAGAAGGCTGAGCGCCAAAGAATTGAGGCTTTTGAACTGTGGTGTTGGAGAAGACTCCTGAGAGTCCCTTGGACTGCAAGGAGATCCAACCAGTCCATTCTGAAGGGGATCAACCCTGGGATTTCTTTGGAAGGAATGATGCTAAAGCTGAAACTCCAGTACTTTGGCCACCTCATGAGAAGAGTTGACTCACTGGAAAAGACTTTGATGCTGGCAGGGACTGGGGGTAGGAGGAGAAGGGGACGACGGAGGATGAGATGGCTGGATGGCATCACTGACTCGATGGACATGAGTCTAAGTGAACTGCAGGAGTTGGTAATGGACAGTGAGGCCTGGCGTGCTGTGATTTATGGGGTCACAAAGAGTGGGACATGACTGAGTGACTGAACTCAACTGCATTGCACTTGACATACTCACAAGTTGTCAAAAGAAGCTGACTAGATTTTCTCTTGATATTAGAGGGTTTCTGCATAAAATGGTAGAAAAAGCGTAATCATGGTAAAAGTAAGTTCAGTTCAGTTCAGTCGCTCAGTCGTGTCCAACTCTATGCCGCCCCATGAATTGCAGCATGCCAGGCCTCCCTGTCCATCACCAACTCCTGGAGTTCACTCAAACTCATGTCCATCAAGTCAGTGATGCCATCCAGCCATCTCATACTCGGTCGTCCCCTTCTCCTCCTGCTCCCAGTCTCTCCCAGCATCAGTGTCTTTTCCAATGAGTCAGCTCTTTACATGAGGTTGCCAAAGTACTGGAGTTTCAGCTTTAGCATCATTCCTTCCAAAGAAATCCCAGGACTGATCTCCTTTAGAATGGACTGCTTGGATCTCCTTGCAGTCCAAGGGACTCTCAAGAGTCTTCTCCAACACCACAGTTCAAAAGCATCAATTCTTTGGCACTCAGCCTTCTTCACAGTCCAACTCTCACATCCATACATGACCACTGGAAAAACCATAGCCTTGACTAGATGGACAGTAGTTGGCAAAGTAATTTCTCTGCTTTGGAATATGCTATCTAGATTGGTCATACATTTTCTTCCAAGGATTAAGCATCTTCCAATTTCATGGCTGCAGTCACCATCTGCAGTGATTTTGGAGCCCAAAAAATTAAAGTCTGACACTCCACTGTTTCCCCAAATATTTCTCATGAAGTGTTGGCTCCATATGCCATGATCTTCATTTTCTGAATGTTGAGCTTTAAGCCAACTTTTTCACTCTCCTGTTTCACTTTCATCAAGAGGCTTTTTAGTTCCTCTTCACTTTCTGCCATAAGGGCAGTGTCACCTGCATATCTGAGGTTATTGATATTTCTCCTGGCAATCTTGATTCCAGCTTGTGCTTCTTCCAGTGCCGCATTTCTCATGATGTAAATGTATAGCGGTTAAAAAAAAAAAATTGAAGAGAGCTCCCAGCTTTGGCTTGATATCTTTCCCTTCTTTTCCACTGGTTTTGGGAAGACGGCATTATTACAGTCTGTTGATGTTTTGCTCAGGTCTTACAAGCCTGGGACTTGCTAAAATCCCATTTAATTTTATATGTGGAACTGGAAATTGCATTTTTAATCAGACAGATGTAAAAGTATCAGGGAAATAGATTAATACAACTCAGATAATAGTATGTATATTTATAAAGGCTAATTCTTGAAATGTGAGGACTGAAATACTCACAGTAAGTATTTCAACTTTTGTAAATAAATTTAAAAAGTACAGATGTCATTTCTTTCATTATATCTTGAATTCCTTTTTCTATTTCATATTGTTTTATTACTGTAAGCATGTTACATTATTTGAGAACTTTTTCTTTGAGAGGATTCTAAAACGTCATATACATTTTAAAATTATAGCTTTAAAAAATCTCCATGTAAAATGAAAACAAGAAAACACATTTAGAAAATTGTATAATGTAAAAAATAATCTTTAGTAGCATTATTAAATTTGTATGCATACATGAATGCAGTTTATATGCACTGTCCAGTACTTTGGCCACCTCATGCGAAGAGTTGACTCATTGGAAAAGATTCTGATGTTCGGAGGGATTGGGGGCAGGAGGAGAAGGGGACGACAGAGGATGAGATGGCTGGATGGCATCACTTACTCGATGGACATGAGTCTGAGTGAACTCCGGGAGTTGGTGATGGACAGGGAGGCTTGGAGTGCTGCGATTCATGGGGTCACAAAGAGTCGGACACGACTGAGCAACTGAACTGAACTGAATATTCACAAATTAAATGATATCTTAGTTTATTCTGACCAACCATCTTTATAATTTGTAACATTGTATATATAGACTATTAATATTTTAATAATATTTATTATTGTTTATATGATCTGTTTGTCTTCTGGCTCCCCTACCCCCCATACATACTTTATCTTATTTCATCACCATTGGTATTGAAATAGATATGTATCGCACATCTGCTTTAGTTTTTTCTCCAAAAATCAGTTTCTGTAGGAAAATAGTAAAAGTAGTTAAATTGTAGAAATGCTCTATAGCTTCAGATGTAAAGATTGTGACTCATCATTTATCTTTTTTTTTTTGCAACTCCATTTCTTTTGAGATTCAAAATTTGCTTGAAAAGAAATAATTACATATATTAACCTAGTTTTTAAAAGTATTCTAGCATTTATGATTGAAAATATTGAAACAAATTCTTTTATGAACTCAGTTTTAGTGAATTGTTTCTATATTTACTACTTACAAGATTTTAGTTTGCTTTCTTATTCAGCTAAATATAATCATAATGCTTAAAAAAATCATATACATTTGAAATATAAAAAATTTAAAAACAGAGTGGTTTAAATCCATAGAGAATTGAAATGATACCCTAATATGGAATTTTGGTTTGGGCAGCTGTAATTTATAATGAAAAATAATATTAAAAACCACTCATAAGATTAATAAATCATTATTAATATCTTGTATAACACATTATTAGATAAAGCAATTAATCTGTAAATCGCCTTTGGGAAAAAAGTACAGTTTACACTAGGTGCAGGATGATAGGAGAATGCAGGCCAAAGACCTAGCAGAAGGGAAATACTGCAACCTGGGTTCAAGTCACCCTGGGTAATTCCAGTGTTATACCTTTCAATTTTTAGAGGAATGAGGAATAGTTTCTGGTGATATTGACTTTTGTTTTTTCACTTATGAAAAGAATATGCTTAGGAAAAATGAATACACAAAATACACTCCCAATGAATCATTACTTTATTTTAAACAGCAGCCTTTCATTCTTAATATTAAAGAATTTTACTACAACAGGCTTCTAAAATAATAAATTTAACCATATAAGGATTAGAAGAGGGAAGTTATCTTAAAATATATTGACTGTGCAAACAGTGTGTATGAGTCAATGTTAAGATCATATAAATTAGGTTTCAAGATAAAAAATATTATTTGGAATAAAGAATTTTATTGCCTGATGCCTACTTAATGAAGAGGATATAAAAATCCTGAATTGTTATGACTTTAACCATATACTTCCAAAATGTTACTAATTATGACAAAGTAAACATATAAATCATACTGTATTTTATGAATGTATAATATATATGCCAATAAATATAAATGTGTTCTATTTTGAAATTTAATGAAGGAAAGAATGCAGAATTTAGTGAAAACATTAGACTTGATCTAGATCGTGAAACTTAGCTCTAGCTATAATTAAAAGAAAAAAGAAGAAAGATCTCATTTATTAATACCTAAAACTTGCTAGCTAATTAATTTACTCACTAATATGTAGTTCACACATTCTCACTGATAAAATTGTCCAAAGTGCTTTTTATGGATGAGTTTCAAGAATCTTGAAAACAATTTTTGTCATAATTTTACTGATGAGAAAACTGATATTCAGTTCAGCTCAGTTCAGTTCAGTCGCTCAGTCGTGTCCAACTCTTTGTGACCCCACGAATGGCAGCAGCCAGGCCTCCCTGTCCATCACCAACTCCTGGAGTTCACTCAAACTCATGTCCATCAAGTCGGTGATGCCATCCAGCCATCTCATCCTCTGTCGTCCCCTTCTCCTCCTGCCCCCAATGCCTCCCAGCATCAAGGTCTTTTCCAATGAATCAACTCTTTGCATGAGGTGGCCAAAGTATTGGAGTTTCAGCTTCAGATCTTTAAGATAGACTGGTTGGATCTCCTTGTAGTCCAAGGGACTCTCAAGAGTCTTCTCCAACACCACAGTTCAAAAGCATCAATTCTTTGGTGCTCAGCTTTCCTCACGGTTCAACTCTCACATCAATACATGACCACTGGAAAAACCATAGCCTTGACTAGACTGCTATGGTTAACTAGATATTCAACTAGGGTTAAATGATACCTATTTCATACAGTTATCACAGCAGATATTCAGGATGAGTATTATTGAACAAAGACTTTAAACACATCCCCCAAGAATGCCTGGTGAGTAGCTGAGTCAGAATTTATTTCAGATATTATTCATTGCATGATCTTGTGCTTTATCCATCGTGTTGTGCTGCCTATATAAGCAATTCAGCTTTAAAGTGAGTATGATGTGTGAGGTATACTTAGAATCATCTGTCATAAAAAGCCACATTTCCTGTGGGAGATTTAAGTAACCTTATAACAATGAAAACTGGCTCATCTGGTAAAGAATCTACCTGCAATGCAAGATACCCACATTCAATCCCTGGGTTGGGAAGATACCCTGGAGAAGGAAATGACAATCTACTCTAGTATTTCTGTCTGGGAAATCCCAGGGAGAGAAGAGTCTAGTGGGCTACAGTCAGTGGGGTTGCAAGAGTCAGGCACAACTTAGCAACTAAAGCCCCAATCACCACCAATAATTATGAACAGGAAAAAAAAAAAATAAAGATTTGGAGACTTGGTTTCCAATTTTACTTCCAATTTTGTGTATTTCCAATTCATTTTATTTATTTTTTTTATTTTTTATTTTATTTTATTAGTTTTTTTTATTTTTTTAGTTTTAAAATCTTTAATTCTTACATGTGTTCCCAAACATGAACCCCCCTCCCACCTCCCTCCCCATAACATCTCTCTGGGTCATCCCCATGCACCAGCCCCAAGCATGCTATATCCTGCGTCAGACATAGACTGGCGATTCAATTCTTACATGATAGTATACATGTTAGAATGCCATTCTTCCAAATCATCCCACCCTCTCCCTCTCCCTCTGAGTCCAAAAGTCCGTTATACACATCTGTG
Source organism: Capra hircus (assembly GCF_001704415.2). Taxonomy (NCBI): domain Eukaryota; kingdom Metazoa; phylum Chordata; class Mammalia; order Artiodactyla; family Bovidae; genus Capra; species Capra hircus. Next base: position 100,815,331 of record NC_030808.1, read on the forward strand.
CCTTTTTTGCTGTCTTGTATACAGGGTCGTCATTGCCATCTTTCTAAATTCCATATATATGTGTTAGTATACTGTATTGGTGTTTTTCTTTCTGGCTTACTTCACTCTGTATAATCGGCTCTAGTTTCATCCATCTCATCAGAACTGATTCAAATGCATTCTTTTTAACGGCTGAGTAATACTCCATTGTGTATATGTACCACAGCTTTCTTATCCATTCATCTGCTGATGGACATCTAGGTTGTTTCCATGTCCTGGCTATTATAAACAGTGCTGCGATGAACATTGGGGTACATGTGTCTCTTTCAATTCTGGTTTCCTCGGTGTGTATGCCCAGCAGTGAGATTGCTGGGTCATAAGGTAGTTCTATTTGCAGTTTTTTTAAGGAATCTCCACACTGTTCTCCATAGTGGCTGTAAAGACAGAACTTTTCTGTCTTCAAGCTCTGAAGCTGCATTATAAACTTAAAATTTAATCAGGGAAATAAAATAATTATCCTCTATCAAACAATATGTCATTCAGTCATGCTCAACTCTCTGTGGCATCATGACTATAGCCTGCCAGGCTCATCCATGGAATTGTCCAGGCAAGAATGCTGGAGTGGGTTGCCATTCCCTTCTCCAGGAGATCTTCCCAACCCAGGGATCGAACCCAGGTCTCATGCATTGCAGGCAGATTCTTTACTGTCTGAGTCACAAAGGAAACCGCCAAATTTTAGTTAATTTATGGGATGACTTAGTTCCCAGGCAAGTTTCAAAAGTAGTGATTCTCAAATGTTTTAATTTCAGGAACCTTGAAGCTCTTAATACTTCAAAATCTCAAAGAAATTTTGTTTATGTGGAATAAAATTGTTACGAATTTACATAGGTATTCATTTAAATGAGATATTTGAAAATAATTATCATTTAAAATAACAAAGTAAATATATTTAACCTATTTAAATATATTTTACTTTTAGCAATATATTTTATAAAATAATATTATTTCCAAAACAAACAAAAAACATAGTAATAAGAAAGTCTTTGTTTTGCATTTTGCCCAAACTCTTTCACATTTGGCTTAGTGATGTAACATTTGCTGTTACATCATTACTCTGAAGGTTTCAAAGTAAAAAATGACAAATAACATTCAGTATCATTGTAAAAATCATTTGACCTCAACCCCATGAAAGGACCCTGGGCATTAACTCACTAAATGGGTAAATTTTCATGAAGAGAGAAAAATCCAGTCAGAATCAGGAAGGCTTCTTGAGACAGAATGTTGTTGTTGTTGCTTAGTCACTTAGTCATGTCTGACTCTTTGCAGCCTCATGGACTGCAGCATGCCAGGCTTCCCTGTCCTTCACCAGCTCCTGGAGTTTGCTCAAACTCATGTCTGTTGAGTCGATGATGCTGTCCAATCATCTCATCTTCTGTTCCCCCCTTCTCCTCCTGGCTTCCATCTTTCCAAGCATCAGGGTCTTTTCCTGAGTCAGCTTGGACTGCAAGGAGATCAAAGTAGTCAATCCTAAAGAAAATCAATCTTGAATATTCATTGGAAAGTCTGATGCTGAAGGTGAAGCTCCAATACTTTGGTGACTTGATGCAAAGAACTGATTCATTAGAAAAAATCCTGATGTTGGTGATGGACAGGGAAGCCTGTTATGGAGTCCATGGTGTTGCAAAGAGTTGGACCTGACCTGAGCAATTGAACTGAACTGATAAATAGAAAAGAACTAATTTTAAAATGCATACATTCATGCATATATGTACACAGCATTCTATTCTTTAAGCGTGTTTTTTTTTTTTTACTCCTCCCCCCACAAAAAGGCTGTGTTTTTAGAAATAATGTTCTAATTAACCAAAATGAAACTAACATATTGAACTCTGGGTTCAGATGCAAAGTGTCATGGAAATCAGCAGAAGAGAGTGTGTGTTTGGTGTGTTCTGAGGTTGGCTAAACAAAAACTCACTGAGAAGGTAAAAAGATGGTAATTTCTCTTAAAAAGATAAAGCTTGAACTAAGGTTTTTCTTCTGCCTAAACTTGATGATTAAAAAAAATTAGAATGAATATTTCTGTTTCACGATAGTTAGCATAAGTGATCAATCATAATGATATATCCCATGTGTATATATATATATTTGGTCAGAAGCAATACAGCTACATGAAAGAGATTTACTATAAATTATTGAATATTATTATTTTTTATGGCTTCCCTGGTAGCTCAGCTGGTAAAGAATCTACCTGCAATGTAGGAGACCTGGGTTGGGAAGATCCCCTGGAGGAAGGCATGGCAATCCACTCCAGTATTCTTACCTGGAGAATTCCCATGGACAAAGGAGTCTGGTGGGCTACAGTCCTCAGTGTCGCAAAGAGTCGGACACAACTGAGAGACTAAGGACAACATATTATTATTTCTTAATTTTTTTGTTGAAGTATACTTTATATGGCTGGCTGGATTTTTAAAAGAATCATTGTCTCATTCGTACATGATTGATAATGTGTCACTATAAAATGAATAAAAAAGATGTTGTCAAATCCTCTCCCAGGTTAACACTGTGAATAAATTCTTCAATTGATAAATAAGAAATAAAAGGAATATGTTCAAAACCATTTCTCATTTTACTGAAACTTCCCATGATTGTTCCTAAAGCAATTTTAAATAAAACATATCATCTTACATTTTAATGGGAACATGATTGGTTGTTTTATGAGTCCCTTAAGAACTGACTCTGGAAATAAAACATTTGTAATATAAATATGATGATACTTTTATTTTTATGCTAACTTCTGCTGTAATAAACTAAGCAATACTATATAGTTTTTACATTTTATTCCTCTAAAAAATAATGTATTTTAATCTGTAGAATTGCTCTCTGTGCTATTTTTCCTATGTATTTTCCTATGCATTTATGAATACATAACATAGTTGGAGACATATCATGTTAATGTCAAATAGTGTCCAATCAAAACATGCCACTTTTATCCTAAGAATTATCTGATACTAAAAAAGCTGTATTTTGGGATTTGTAATTTAAATGTATCTATGTATACATTTGTACATACAATTATAGCTAGGAAATTTATATTTAGGTAAGCTTCATACAATTTTGTCCTATAAAAATACTATTTTTTTGTGCTTCCCTGGTGGCTCAGTGATAAAGAATCTGCCTGCCAATGCAGAGACACATATTTGATCCCTGATTTGGGAAGATCCTACTCACTGTGGAGCAACTAAGCCTGTGCACCGCAATTATTGATCCTGTGCTTTAGAGTCCAGGAGCCACAACTCCTGAACCCACGAGCTACAGCTACTGAAGTTCGAACACTGTAGGACCTATACTCTGTAACAAAAGAAGCCACTGCAATGAGAAGCCCAAGCACTGCCACTAGAGAGTAGCCCCTACTTGCTGCAATTAGAGGAAAAAAACAGGCAGCAATGAAGACTGAGCACAGCCAAAATGCTATTTTATAACAGTATTACAAAAAGTGATAATGCTCAAATAATGCTCAAATTCATAGAGCAATTTTCTTCTCTGTACATATTAAAATTTAATTTTGTATTTTCAAACTCTACAAAGCAAGGGCAGTGCATTATTAGTCTCCATAAAAGATATATAATCCTAAGAAAAAATATTTAAATAAAATATTCCAAAGTCACCTAATTAATTAATGGTAGAGACAAAAATTTACCTCCTGACTTCTAAGTACAAACTTTCTGAATGTATCATGATTTTTTCTTGATATAAACCATATTACCAGAAATGTCATATCTGAAGAAATATAATTTTTTTCAACAAAAAAAATAAATGTGTGAACATTTAAATAAACAATCTATCAAATAGTTAAATGAAACTCTACCTGTGATATGAAAAAAGCCAGTATTTTTGTGTGTCCCTTTTTAATCTCGTTATTAATTATTGAACAAATACAATTATAACAACAAAGAGCTGACACTCTTCTCACTAACAACAATAAATACCAGAAAACAGTGGAATAATATCTTCAAAATCCTGAGACCAGAGAAACAAACCAAAGGAGAACCTAACTATCTAAATTTCATGTTCAACTAAACTACAATTCAAGAGTTTGTTTTAAATAAGTAATCTGTGGAAGATGATAGTAGGAAAATACTAACAAAACCAAAAATATATGAAGATTTTACCATAGTATAATGTGTAGATGTTTAGTAACCCACAAATGTAAGTGTGTAAGGAAAAATCACAGCTTCAAGCCTATAAATAATAGAATCTATAAGAGAGTAGCAGATAGAAGCGAAGGGCATCTGACAAGTCCAAGAAGAGGAGAACCAACAAACTGCCAAGAAATGCATTTTAGAAAATTGTTCTGGGGTATTTAAAGGATCAACAGGGCATAAAAGTGGAAGGGAATTTTGTGCTCCTGTTCATGGATTCATGGCAAGTACTGAAAAAGCTGGAGAATATTGGCTCCCATAAATTCTCTAAACTAACAAACTAAAATATCCACCCTTGATAAAACCTCATGAACAGGAAAAACTGCTGAGAGTTGAAAGCAAAGAGATAAAGGAGCTATTGCACTAATAAGCCTGAAAAACTGTCCTCACATCTCTCTATCTTTGAATTTCAGGAAAACAATATCTCATAAAAATTAGAAATGAAAGTGTGCAAAGAAGATGTGCCCAAAACAGCTTAAAACTTAATCTAGTCCAAAAGAAGGGGGGAGGGGTCATTAAGAAAAATAAATGAGAGTAAAGACTAAAATATTATAAATTATGTGATAATAGCATTGTAGGTATGTAGCTATATTTTCAAATATAATACTTCTCTTTTATAAATACTAAAATATTGTGGGTGATAAATATTGACTATATGTTAATAATTAATGAAGCTGAGTGATAACAAATATGGGTTCATTATATTCTTGTTTACTTTAACATATATTTGAAATTTTTCAAAATGACAAACAAATGTGTGTAAAATTTAGAGGAAAATTCTGATATTAAAAACACAGTTATAATAGAAAAAATGAATTTCACTGAGGGTGCTAAAGTATTCAAAAGCTTTCTGAAAAAAAAAAAGGTATTATATTCATATAAACATTTGCTGAAATAAAAGTTGATATTATCAGGGGAGTGTGTAATTTCCTCAGTTCCATCTCATCACAACAAAAATTTGAAGTGACAGATGTTAAAGCCCTCAGCGTGTCACAGCACTTGGACAGACCGTGTCTCAGCTCAGACAGATCAGTGTTGCAGCTCTTAGACAGATCGGTGTTACAGCTCTGTGCTACAACTCAGTTTTATTTAGAAAATAAAGGAAAATACAACCTCGAGGCCTTGAGGGCATGCTAACCCAAAAGACACGAAGAGAAGAGAGAGACCGAGAGAGAGAGAGAGAGACCCTTGGCCTTTTGGCTCCACTTTTTATGCTTTTTTCCTCCTCCCCCTGAGCCTGCTGCTGCTATGTCACTTCAGTCATGTCTGACTCTGTGCGACCCCATAGACGGCAGCCCACCAGGCTTCCCCGTCCCTGGGATTCTCCAGGCAAGAACACTGGAGTGGGTTACCATTTCCCTCTCCAATGCATGAAAGGGAAAAGTGAAAGTGAAGTCGCTCAGTTGTGTCCAACCCTCAGTGACCCCATGGACTGCAGCCTACCAGGCTCCTCTGTCCATGGGATTTTCCAGGCAATAGTACTGGAGTGGAGTGCCATTGCCTTCCCCCTGAGCTTACCTTACATCAATTGGGCTAGCCAGGAGTGCTGTTTGTTCTACCTGAGATCCTCAGACCTTCCTTCGTTCTATTTTTGCGGGCTTTTCCCTTCCTTATCTTTTAGCCACCGTCATTCTGGACTCTGTTTTCCTATTCTAACTACCTAACATTCCCCCCTCAAGAGATGGGAGGCCCAATTCTTTGGGAATAGGGGCGTCGAGGTCTTTCTACTTCCTGCTGAACTGGGATGGCGAGAGGCATTGGACCTCCCCATCTTGCTAGTCTCAGGCTTCAGAGTCCTTATAGCGGTGTTCAATTAAGGATGAGTAATATTTTCCGTGGTTGGCTGTAGTTTTATATATCCTTGTTGAGCTGGCACTGCATGTTGTAGCTTGTTGACCTGGTGTCAAAGGTTTAGCCTCTGTGGCCTGAAAATTGGAGACTACTGCATATCTGGCTCTTCTTTTTCCATCCAAGACAAAGCTACTTCTATCACTGTACCAGATTTCCTCAGGATTGATCAGAAGATCTTCCAATAATCCCTCCCGGGATTTTGTCCAGTGGTCCAAGGTTTCTAGGCAAGAGTGAAAGGGGAGAGAGCCCTCAGTGGTAGGCAGGAGGGTGGTTGGGTTAAGAATCTCATAAGCGAATATAGTGAGTCCTGGATTTTCCATCAGCACTACTTGATATCTGAGAATTCTTTTATCAGACATCCATAAATGGCCTCTCCCATTAAGGAGTTGTTTCACTTGGTGGCTGGTAAAAATAGTTAATTTGCCCCCCAAAAGAGAGTTTTAAAGCATCTTCTATCAGGGCTGAAATAGCTGCAAGGTTTTGAAGGCAGGGAGATATGTCTTTCCAATAAGGGAGGAGGACAGTCAGGGTCCACTAGAAACTGGTGGGAATATATTTGTCCATCCCAGCAACAAAGTACTCAGGTGAATCTTTTTGTAATTGTTTTTCCTGTAGCACCCCAAATGGTACAGGTTTGGAAAGAGAAGCCTCCAAAGTCAGAGGTCAGGACAGAGTAGGTACCCCCCATGTCAACTAAGAAATTCTCAGACCTACCTACCATATCCAGTTGCACCCTTCGCTCCAACCCCATGATGGTTATCTGTGACAGACGGGCTGGCTGGAGTGGGCCACTTCAATCTTGTTGAACCATCGTGAGGGAAGGCTTGGTGCTTGACCTTGAGGCTCTTGGGCCCTGAGGGCAGAGTGCTACCCAGTGTCCCAGTTGATGCCATTCATAGCAAGCCGAGACTTGTCATGGTTTGGACACTCTTTGGCCCAATGCCCTGCCTGTCTTAGCATTTGCCTCATGCCTTGTCCTTCAGGGACTTGGGGTTTGCCATAGGGCTTCCCTGGAGAGCAGCCAGCATCTGAGCATGCCTTGTCTTTTTCCTTTTCTCCCTCTCCTGAGCCTTGGCCTCCTTCTCCTGTTCTCTGTTATAAAAGGTATTGGTGGCTGTCTGGACCATCTCATCTAAAGAGGCAGCAGAGTCCTGCTATTGTAGCTCTTATAACTTTATCCTGTTGTTTGATGCACATTGGGACAGGAATTTTGTCCTTTAAAATCACCTGTCCCTCATAAGAGTCTAAGTCCAGATTGGTAAACTTTTGGAGGGCCTCTTTTAGCCTTTCCAGAAAGACAATGAGGTTCTCGTTGGGCTCCTGAGTTATTGCTGAGACTGGGCACAGTCCCACAAGTAATAGGCTTCCTTCTATTTCCACGGGTGGACTTCCTTAGGGGTAAGTCTTTCTGAAGTTTATCCTACCCAGTACTGTTGCAACCTGAGAGCCAGGCATCCCCAGGTCAGGGTGCAGATCCCCAGGCAAGCAGAGGCATGACAGCTTCCTGGAGATAGAATCCCAGGGCAGGGCAAGGCATGACGACCTCCTGGGACTCCTGGACTGGAGGATCCCCAAGCAGGTTGAGGTGTGACAACCTTTTGAGCACAAGATCCCTAGGCAGGTCAAGACAGATTGACCTCCTGGCACTGCTGGACTGGAGTTGGGCATCCCCAATGTCTCCAGAGTGACCAGTGCTGGGTAGGATTAAGGAGTTGTACTTTTAACTTATTGCCAGTTTGTTCACCTCAGATGGGAACAGATACCATGATGTAAAGCAATCCAAGCCTGTGCCCTGAGACTGGGAATCTGGTGAAACAGTCATCAGCCTTATCCTATTACTGCTCTAAGGGATTGTAAGTCATTGATTTCTTCCCATAGTCCTCCATAAGAGCAGATTAAGGTGTCACCAATGGTAAACATTCCATTGTCAGAGAACCACTTTAGATAATAACAGAAGTAGTGACAAAGGAGTGGGTTATCTGGCCCTGTTAGGTGCATTAAAGTATTTTAATAATGGGCTGGGTGGAGCAATGTTGCCTACAAGGGGTCAGGGTCCTGGTTGTAGGAGTTAGTAATTGGCTTAAGAACAAATTGGTAAGAGGCGACAGACCAGATATTCCATACAAGTGGAGTGGAGATTTGATCTGGGGGTATGTTTGTAACTTTAAGAGAAGGATGGTAAGGATTTGGGCCCAAATGGTCTATAGGGCTAACTCTGAGAGTGGCAAACATTATCCTTAGAAGCCCAATTGCCTTTCAAGGGATGCCAACAGATGGACTTCTAACAGGCATTGTGTTCCTGTCACCCACCCTAGCAGGTTCACTGAGAGATGCTGACGTTGCACATGTTGTAGGAAACATGGACGATGAAGACCTGAATATCTAGAGGGGCTGGATATTATACAGTATTTCTCTTCCAAGGGCCAACTATTTTCTGGTTGTCCCTCCAGAAGATTGTAGAGGAAACATTGTGGACCTGGATGGGGCTCAGGAAAAGGGGGTGAAACAGGAGGAAAGGGAGCAGAGCATAACTTTTGAAAGAATGACATAGGGCAAGGGCACAACATAAACCAATTAAAATCAGTTTGGTCCAAGATGACAAGTCAAATTCAAGTAAATCTTAATCTCCAATTTGTAGACTAAATGATACACCTAGAGGTGGCAGGACAACTCCAAGGCACTGTCAATAGGTGGAGGAGTGGGTGGTGCCCCAATGGTTGGGGTGATCTTCCCACTCATTAGCATATGAATTCACCCAGTTTGCAAAAACTAGCCAGACCTCATTCCCTGGCCAAAGCCCTTGCCCTCTGCAATGGCCCACACCTTGCAGTGTGCTCTTCTCTCTGAATCCTAACTAATCTACCTCTTACCTGTCACTGTGTCTCTCACTGAATTTTTGTAATGAGACATTATTGCCTGAGCTTCAGTAGGTCCTGAAGCCAGGCATCATGGGGTTTGGCTGGGCTCAGGTACCAGGAGAGAGGAGCTGAAGGACAGCAGGAAAAAGCAGTGGGAAAAATGTGCCAAGGAATCCTCCTCACAGCCTGCCAGAAAGTCTGCTAAATACCAGACCTGTGCTCACAGTTCTCATTGGCCTGATCCTTGGCACAAAGAAGATTAAGGACAGAAGAACCCCCACTGGCTTAGGTAACAGATACTGGGGTTCAGCAGATAGTGAAGCCTTTAGGACATACTGAGGAATAGCTTCTCCAGAGTCCCTCAGTTGCACCCACTGCTGCTCGCTTTCTTGCGGCGGGTTCAAGGAAACAAGAAACGAGAGATTGTAAAGGAATTAAGATTTTGTTAAGAATATGTCCCTCCAGCCATAAGAGTGAGGACCTCCTACCTTAATCGGAGGTCTTCTGGAATCTGAGACTGAGCCACATGAACTTTCTGCTGAGTTCGTTTCTCACTGTCCCAGTTTCCAGCACACTGGGCTTCTTGTCACTTCCCCTGCACTGGATTTTCTTCATGTTCCACTTCTACCGCAGGAGCTTTCGCTGAGTTGGGCTCCTGCTGTGCTCTCCTTGTCGGGGCCATACCGAGGTTGTTTCAGCCAGGTTATATTGGACTCACAGCACCATAGTTGTCAGGGGAGTGTGAAAGTTCCTCGGTTCTCTCTTGTCACAACAAAATTTGAAGTGATGGACATTAAAGCCCTCAGCATGTCACACCTCTCAGACAGACCATGCCTCAGCTCTAGGACAGATCAGTGTTACAGCTCCATGTTACAGTTCAGTTTTATTTAGAAAATAGAAAATAAAGGAAAATACATCCTCAAGGCGTGAAGGCATGCCTACCCAAAAGGTGTGAAGACAAGAGAGAGACACAGAGAGAAAGAGAGAGAGTGAGCAAGAGTGAGATATGCCCCTGGCCTTTTGGCTCCTTTATATATATATATATATATATATATATATTTTTTTTTTTTTTTTTTTTTTTTTTTTTTTTTCTCCTCCTCTTGAGCCTACCCTATGTATATTGGGCTAGCCAGGAGTGCTGTTTGTTCTACCTGAGGTCCTCGCTTAGGTCCTCGGACCTTCCTTTGTTCTATTCTTGTGGGCTTTTCCCTTTGTTGTCTTTTAGCCACTGCCATTCTGGACTCCTTTTTCCTATTCTAACTACCTAACAATACAAAGTTCCTTAAATAGGAAAAAATGATAGTGGATGAAGACAAAAAGAAAAAAAAAAAAAAAAGGAAGTGAGAATTAAGAATAAATTAAATTTCACATCATTTCTATTTACCAATATGGAAAAAGTCATAATATTTTTCAAATATAATATATTTTTATCTAGGCTTTATTCAGGTGAAAGTGCTTGGCTTAATATATCATTTAAAGTCCTGTATGATCAGGCTTTTTAAGTTATAGGTAACTGTGTTAAGATTATTGCTAGAGATGTTTTCTAAGCATCTTTTCAGAAGTGTATAAGTCAGTAGGCCCACAGCAAAGAACAGAAGAAAAGGAGCAAAACACCAAGGCTGTCACTATCAAACTTCTGAGTTGGTGCAGCACCTGGAAGTCATGGTATTTTCTGTAAAAACAACAACAAAACCTATGTATTAACACAATAACTTTGTATGTATATTAAGTGGCTCCAGTCCTGTCTGACTCTATGTAACCCTATGGATTGTAGCCCTCCAGGCTCCTCTGTCCATGGGATTCTCTAGGCAAGAATACTGGAGAGGGTTGCCATGCCCTTCTTCAGGGGATCTTCCCCACCCAGCGACTGAACTCAGGTCTCTTATGTCTCCTGCATTGGCAGACAGGTTCTTTACCACTAGTGCCACCTGGGAAGCCTTAACTTTGGATAGCATTGTACATTAATCACTAGCGATTTGAGTTGTCTAAATTATGAATTGTGGTATCAGATTGCCAATTTGAGTGTTAGCTCATGAATTTTGTGCCGCATAATAAAAGTCAAATACTTATAAACCTCAGCTTTCTCTCTCTTAAAATGAACGTTGACTAAAAAATATAGTCACAAGGTGAAAGTAATTTATTTGGTGGGAAGATATAGGAACTCAGACAGAGCCCAGGAGATAGGGTCTCAGTAGCTCTGAGAAAACTGCTCCAAAGAGGGAGGAGAGTCAGGATATATAAAAGTCTGTGACAAAGGGAGGAGGCAGTCTGAACATCAAAAATCAGGTATCAAGTTAAGGAATTTAGCATTCTTTGTATGGGAAGATGCAAGCCTTTGGGCTTACCCAATTCACTCCTTTCTTATGCACCTCAGCTATCTGGGGCCAGTCTTGTTTCCTTGTTCATCTTGCATCTTACATTCCCGCAGCTCCTCAGCAATCACTGTGGGGGGTGGCAGCACCTGCTGGATCACAGTTTTGGGAGATGTCATTCACATTTGGAAACTAGAAATCTCTGATGGCGGTGGCATTTCTTGTTTATTAATATGGCAGGAGATATTTTCATTTCACGTGAAAGTAAGAATAGAACCAACCTCAAGGAAGAGGTCATAATGTATACAAAAGATTTAATACACTGTCTGAATATTCAAGAATGCAAAATCTTAATTATGGTCATTAATTAGATGTCTCAACACCAGTTTCCAATACAGAAGAAACATATAGACAGACTGATGAAAAACAAAGAATAAAAACCCTCAAATATAATTAAATTCTATCTAATAATTTTATTATCTCTGGATTATAGAAATGCCATGTTTTATTTTAGTGGAAAATCATTTTCAAATAAGCAAGGGTGATTTGTATATAAACGTATATACTGTCATTTATCAATGGCTCCATTATGGTGGCTTTGCATTCATAATGGTAAACAAGATTTGTCCACATTAATATAAACTGCAGAGAAAACCAAGAGCTAAGGCAGATAAAAATTGGATGTGTGTGTGTGTGTGTGTGTGTGTGTGTGTGTGTTTAGCCATGTACAACTCTTTGTGACGCTATGGATTGTAGCCCACTAAGTTCCTCTGTCCATGGCATTTCCCAGGCAAGAGTACTGTAGTGGGTAGCATTCCCTCATCCAAGGGATCCTCCTGACCCAGGGATTGAACCCACATCTCCTATATCTCCTGCATTATAGGCAGATTCTTTACTGCTGAGCCACTGGGGAAGCCCCCAAATTGGATAGTTCTTCAGTATTTTAAATATATTTTTTTAGTGTAAAATATGTTTCTGGACTCTTGGGTAATAGGATTTTATTTTCATTATTCATGAACTCAAATATCACATCAATAAACTTAACATTTTACACTAAGTGCATTGTGTTAATTATAAGAGCAGCTATACAGGTTTCGAAATATTATCAATGCACCATTGGTGAATTGGCATTAATTGAGACAGTATTTGATACAAAGGGGAATTCATAGATTCCTCTCAGAGAGGATGCAGGATGACACTAAATAACACTATAGTTTAAAATGGAGATATTTGGATGGCTTCCCTGGTGGCTCAGAGGTTAAAGTGCCTGCCTGGAATGCAGGAGACCCGAGTTCCATCCCTGGGTCTGGAAGATCCCCTGGAGAAGGAAATGGCAACCCACTCCAGTACTCTTGTCTAGAGAATTCCATGGAGGGAGGAGCCTGCTAGGCTACAGTCCATGGGATCGCAAAGAGTCGGACACGACTGAGCGACTTCACTTTCACTTTTTAGAAACTGAGGCTATTCCTTTTCTTTATAACTTAACTGATCTCCAAAAAAGCACTACTGAACATCCACTCTCATTTATTCTTTCTCTTAGGAAAAAATACGAACTAATATTTTAGTGCTTTTATGAGAAATAAACTCATTTTAAGATTACTTAGTTACTCATTTTAAAATGTATTATAGCAAAAGTTAATCAATCAGGAATTAATTTAGTGTTCTTTTTGTGGCAGAAGAATTATTGCATCATTGCTTCTGACTAACACCTTTTTCATCTTAATACAGGCTCTGAATTGTTTTGATAACCTTCTCTGTCATTTATTATGTCAGTGGCAATGTCATCTATTCCAGAGGTTGTTTTCCTGACCCTTCAATTCATTTTTGACTCACTTTCCTTTTAATAAATAAAAAATTTTCTAGAAAACATTAATGGTTTCATTTCACTTAGAAATTGATTATTCATTTAGAAATTTTGTTATTTCATTATTTATTTTTGCTTCATCCTCATGTTTTCAGCAATATTCAGGACCAATATAGGTCATTTCTGCCACAAATCATCAGCCATTGTAGCCTGCCAGATTCCCCTCTCCACAGAATTCTCCAGGCAAAAAAGTTGGAGTGGGCAACGATTGCCTTCTCCAGGGGGCCTTCCAGACCCAGGGACTGAACCTGGGTCTTCTGCATTGCAGGCAGGAGACTGAACCACCAGAGAAGCCCTTCATTCACAGGTCACTTCTGCCATAAATCGTCACCCTACCCTAATGTCCAGTCATTATAGTCAACAATTTTTTTTTTTTTAACTTCTTCAAAAATTCTAAATTCTATTGTTATGCCCAAGATATCCAATGCAAAAGCAAGAAAGGTTTTATTACCAAGCTCGAGCTGGGGCTCCCACCGATACCAACGGATCGGCTATAGGGAAGAGCCCCAAGTTTTGGATTACATTGTTTATATAGGGAGTATACTTGGCAAAAAAAGGATTTCTAGGTAGGAGAACGTCTGATTGGTCACTTTCTTTTGAAGGGTTATGTGTTGGTTCTTGATTGGTCCCTATTGTCTAAGTAGACCACAAGTTCCTGAGCATTAAGTCAGGAGATTTTGGTCTGGGGTCCGATTGGCTCGTGGGTGGTGGGGTGAGGTCAGGGGATTTCCAAAGGCTCTTGGATTTCCAAAGGCTCTTTTCCCAGAACCTTACAAAATGGACTTTTTCTGTTAACAAAATGGAGTAGCTTAGATTCTTCACTATACTTAAAATATCACATTTCATGTCTTATTTTCTTGAGTTTTAGAGTTCATTGTTGCCCTTTTATCCTTTAATCATGTGGTTTCTTTACAAACATAAAAAAAAAACAAACTATTTTTATTTACCCAGATAATAGATTGTCAAACTACAAATTGACACTTGCCATCTATCTCTACAAGGATTAATTTGTGTGCTGCTGCACTGCTAATTTTCAACACACTCAGAAAAGAATTTAGGTTTCTCATGACTCACAGAACGCTTCCTGAGACTAGCAAAACCTTGGAAAAATATGTACTTGAGTGCATGTACTCTCACTTCACCATAATCACATAAATACTACCTTCCCCCCTACCTCTTTGGAGCAGTTTCTCAGCACTATCTAGGATGATGTCTTCCAAATTACAGTCCTCATTTTGTCCCCATAAAACTTAACTTGCAGCTCACACACTGTGCATTTTTTAAGCCAACAAGGTATTTTACTTCTTGAATATATTTTTATGTTAGAATATTTTTATGTTAGAATATTTTTATTATGTGTCTCTTTAAAATTAGTGTATACTATTGCTACATATTTTACAGTGAGATAAGAATCTATTTCACCTGAATGATAATATGGGTGGATGGAGGATCCTACTGTGTTCACATCCAGTGTTTTTTACGTAACAAAAGTCCAAGGCCAGTAAACCATATACGTTCCTTCTGCCTGGAAACATATAGTAATATTTTTCATTTTCTTATTAAGAGCTCAGCAATTTTACCTGAATTTGTCCTTTCTGTGTGTTTCTCATTAATTTACCTTGAATAATAGTGACACCTTTCAATTTGTAGACTCAGATCTTTTCAACTAAGGGGAAATAGTTTTCTAAAAATTATTTAATTATTACCTCTCCCACATCTGTTCCATTTTCTCTTTTCACATCTGTCTTTCAAAGTTTTAAAATAGATTGTTTCCTGAATGTTAACTTAACCTTAATGTTTTGCTTTGTGCTTTGAGATTTTCTTGCCCTTAATTTTCCAGAGCATTAATCCAAGGCTCAGAAAGACCTACCAATCATTTATTTAATCTACACTGTACTTAATCTTGGAGAAGGCAATGGCAACCCATTCCAGTTCTCTTGCTTGGAAAATCCCATGGACAGAGGAGCCTGGTAGGCTGCAATCCATGGGTGCACGACTGAGAGACTTCACTTTCACTTTTTACTTTCATGCATTGGAGAAGGAAATGGCAATGCACTCCAGTGTTCTTGCCTGGAGAATCCCAGGGATGGTGGAGCCTGGTGGGCTGCCGTCTATGGGGTCGCACAGAGTCGGACATGACTGAAGCGACTTAGCAGCAACAGCAGCAGTACTTAATCTGCATAATTTTTAGTTTAATAATTATATATTTAAGCTCCAGGGAATATTGTTTTTGTTGTAGATGGATTTCTTTGTGCTTGATGGGTGTGTGCTTGAGTAATGTATGTCATCTATTTACCCTGCCTTCAACAGTTGTATTTCATTTGACCTGTATTCTCTTTATAATACAACCCTCTATAGTAGCTGGAGCCCTCAGAGAGGTTTTTATCACTCTTTGTGAGCTCACTGTGTGGTCTGCAGTCCAATTGCTTGAGTATTTGCCATGATGAACTCCTGGGGTAGATGGGTTAGATGCAACTATGCATCTTACCATATCCAGTACTCCCTGGAAGAATATAGAAAATGCCTATCTGCTCGTTGGTCTCCCTCACTATTTCCACTTCAAAGGTAGAGAAGATTGGGCTCATTAGCTCAATTTTTTTCTGAACTTTAAAATTCTGGAAAAATTACTGCATCCTTTGACATTGATGTTGAAGATCCTCTCAGTCCCGTGATGAGAGTGCCAAGTTGCCCCCTGGGATCTTTCACCAGTCTCCTGTCCTGACTGGTTTAGCTCATTTTCATCTGTGTCAGCCACATGGGGAAGGGAATAACATTTCCCAGACACATATTATTTAGAAATATATTGTTATCTCTATCTCTAGATGAGGAACCTGAGACTAAGAATCTTTAAATAACTCCAAGTTAGGCACCTGATAACTTCTATGTCCTGCCTCTTTGTTCACCGACACATGGTCCCATACCTCATATGTATGAAATAGCCTAACAAAAATCTGACATAGTAAATACTCAAAAAAAATTATCTTCCCCATGTACTTCTATAATATAAAAATCTATGTTAAATTTGTTCCTTTAGTTATTGGTTTACTTAATTTGATTGATGCATGTGAAAATTATTTTCAACAGAAGAAACTAGAGCAATTTAAGCTTGCATTGACTGTCAAAAAACAATTCAGATTCTTACAGTGATAAGAATTAAGTTATTTGCACATGCTTATATGTAAATATGTCTTTGGCACTACATACACTCAAATAAATGCATCTTTAAAAAAAAAAAAAAGCATTCTCCCTCCCTTGATCATCATAAGTTTAGCATCCAATAATGAGGTTTAAAAGAACTTTTGCTAAAATCTCAGAAGCATGGAATTTGACACTTATTTTTAGTAATAAAATTGTGTTATATACTGACACATGTGAGGACATTCTTCTAGTTTCCTTTGAATATATAGGTCAGAACTAAATTTCTGATCTTTTCCTTGCAAACCAATAGAAACTTATGTTTCATTAGTGCTCCTTTTTCTTCTTCTCATATGAATTTTGATATATATTGCTTTTGATATACTATTGAGCTCCCTATAATTACATAAGACTCAAATAAATTTTGGAAAGAAGTAGGCAGATCCTAGTCGGCTGGTTTGCTAGATAAGAAGTAAGAAAAATATATATGATGAGGCACAATTGAGAGAGGACAAGAAAGACTTTCATCTCTCTTTTTAACAAGTTACTGAAAAATTATTGTATTTTAAAGAAACCTAGCTGAATCTGTTTTAATTTTTATTCATTTTGGGAGCATGAGCATGAAAATTAGGGTCGAGAGGGGAAAAGATAGTCTTCCTGTCACACAGTAATTAGTAGTTCAGGAATATTTGAGTATCTACCAGTACCTTCCAGCTTTTCTTTGGATGATGAAGGTGGAAAGAAGTGTCAGGCAAGTTTATGCTCCTAAGTTCTGTCTCATTACAGAGAAGATCTAGAGTGATGGGCATAAAGCCCTGGGCACATCACAGGTCTCAGGTCTTGGACAGACCATATTATAGCTCTCAGGTCTCGAACAGACCGTGTTTTATAGCTCATAGACAAATCAGTGTTACATCTCCATGTTACAGCTCTATTTTATTTAGAAAATAGCAGAAAATTCCATCCTCAAGGTGTGAGGGCATACCAACCCAAAGATGTGAAGAGAAGAGAGTTGGGGAGCATGCCAGCATGTGGGGGGAGAGAGAGATCCCTGGCCCTTTGGCTCCTCTTTTTATATGTCTTTTCCTCTCCCCTGGGCCTGCCCTATGTAAATTGTGCTAGCCAAGAGTGCTGTTGGTTCTACCGGAGGTCTTCAATCTGGTCCTCAGACTTTAATTTGTTCTATTTTTGTGGGCTTTTCCCTTCCTTATTTTTTAGCCACCTCCATTCTGCACTCCTGTTTCCTATTCTAACTACCTAATAGAAGGACAGAGAAACAACCACTTGACCTCCAGGAAAGGAAAAAAAAAAAATCATCCTTGTAGTAAAAAACATATTTTTATTTTTTCCTAATTTTCCCATTTCTCTCATATTCTCTCTAGTTATTAATGTGAAATAGCTCAACTGGAATTCCATCACCTCCACTAGCTTTGTTGGTAGCGATGCTTTTTAAGGCCCACTTGACTCACATTCCAGGATGTCTGGCTTTAGGTGAGTGATCACACCATCATGATTATCTGGGTCGTGAAGATCTTTTTTGTACAATTCTTCCTTGTATTCTTGCCACTTCTTCTTAATATCTTCTGCTTCTGTTAGGTCCAGACCATTTCTGTCCTTTTTCAAGCCCATCTTTGCATGAAATATTCCCTTGGTATCTCTAATTTTTTTTTTTTTTTTTTTTTTTTTTTTTTTTTTTTTTTTTTTTTAATCTTTATTCTTAATCGTTCCCATGAATACTCCTACACATTCTCTGGTCATCCATGCACCAGCCCAGCAGCTGCACCTACGTCAGACATGGACTGCGATTCATCTTACAGATACATGTTTCCCATTCTGTTGTTTTCCTCTATTTCTCTGCATTGATCGCTGAGGAAGGCTTTCTCTTCTTGCAATTCTTTGGAACTCTTCATTCAGATGCTTATATCTTTCCTTTTCTCCTTTGCTTTTCATGACTCTTCTTTTCACAACTATTTATAAGGCCTTCCCAGACAGCCATTTGTTTTTTTGCATTTCTTTTCCATGGGGATGGTCTTGATCCCTGTCTCCTGTAAAATGTCATGAACATCCATCCATAGTTTATCAGGCACTCTATGTATCAGATCTAGGCCCTTAAATCTATTCATGCCAACAAATTTGGAAAACTCAGCAGTGGCCACAGGACTGGAAAAGGTCAGTTTTCATTCCAATCCCAAAGAAAGGCAATGCCAAAGAATGCTCAAACTACCACACAATTGCACTCATCTCACATGCTAGTAAAGTAATGCTGAAAATTCTGCAAGCCAGGCTTCAGCAATACGTGAACCATGAACTTCCAGATGTTCAAGCTGGTTTTAGAAAAGGCAGAGGAACCAGAGATCAAATGTCAACATCTGCTGGATCATGGAAAAAGTGAGAGTTCCAGAAAAATATCTATTTCTGCTTTATTGACTATGCCAAAGCCTTTGACAGTGTGGATCACAATAAACTGTGGAAAATTCTGAAAGAGGTGGGAATACCAGACCACCTGACCTGCCTCTTGAGAAACCTATATGGAGGTCAGGAAGCAACAGTTAGAACTGGACATGGAACAACAGACTGGCTCCACATAGGACAAGGAGTGTGTCAAGACTGTATATTGTCACCCTGCTTATTTAAATTATATGCAGAATACATCATGAGAAATGTTGGATTGGAAGAAGCACAAGGTGGAATCAAGATTGCTGGGAGAAATATCAATAACCTCAGATATGCAGATGACACCACCCTTATGGCAGAAAGTGAAGAGTAGCGAAAAAGCCTCCTGATGAAAGTGAAAGTGGAGAGTGAAAAAGTTGGCTTAAAGCTCAACATTCAGAAAATGAAGATCATGGCATCTGGTCCTATAACTTCATGGGAAATAGATGGGGAAACAGTGGAAACAGTGTCAAATTTTATTTTGGGGGGGCTCCAAAATCACTGCAGATGGTGACTACAGCCATGAAATTAAAAGACGCTTACTCTTTGGAAGAAAAGTTGTGACCAACCTAGATAGCATACTGAAAAGCAGAGACATTACTTTGCCAACAAAAGTCCATCTAGTCAAGGCTATGGTTTTTCTAGCGGTCATTTATGGATGTGAGAGTTGGACTGTGAAGAAAGCTGAGCGCCGAAGATTTGATGCTTTTGATTTGTGGTGTTGGGGAAGACTCTTGAGAGTCCTTTGGACTGCAAGGAGATCCAACCAGTCCATTCTGAAGGAGATCAGCCCTGGGATTCCTTTGGAGGGAATGATGCTAAATCTGAAACTCCAGTACTTTGGCCACGTCATACGAAGAGTTGACTCATTGGAAAAGACTCTGATGGTGGGAGAGATTGGGGGCAGGAGGAGAAGGGGACGAGAGAAGATGAGATGGCTGGATGGCATCACTGACTCGATGGATGTGAGTCTGAGTGAACTCCGAGAGTTGGTGATGGACAGGGAGGCCTGGCATGCTCCGATTCATGGGGCTGCAAAGAGTCAGACACGACTGAGCAACTGAACTAGACTGAACTGATTAATGTGAAAATCAGATATTGGTCTTTTTTTTCTTTGAAAATATTAAAATAAAAATGTATACAGTTCTTATTTTTAAAATATTCAAATAGGAAGATTAAGTTTCACAAACTTCAAATAACTTGCAACATAATTAAATATTAAAATTATCTCTTGTAGAATTTTGATAACATAGCATAGGAAAAATTTCTTTTAAATATATTAACAGAGTTAACCTTGATTATGAAACTTTATTTTTCAACCAGTTCCAGCAGTTTCTTGTCTTTATATGTTATATACTATTTTTAGTTTGTTTACTTCTTTTTATAATTGTGGTTATATGCAATCGTTGAATTAAAAATAAATTTATTGCTTTATAATATGCAAGTGCACTCTAATCACCAGATTAAAAAAAACAAAATACCAACAATTCACACTCATCAATCCTGAGTGTGACCTTCTACGATTGAGAAAATTCAAAATGATCCTTCCAAATGTAAACTCTGGTTGAAAATTTTTCTTTTTTTTTTTTTTAAGGGAGCTAAATTTTCAATTCTCTGTATAAAAAATAAAATCAAAGAATCAACAAACTAAGATAATTTAGCAAGTTTACTAAAAGAAATAATCTACAAATAATTAACCCGAAAGTGGCAGGTTTTACTAATATGTGAACCACTAAATAACCATGTGTACTATTTATTGGCTATTGGCTATTGTCCTATTTATTTATGTGTACTATTCATTTCTCTATCATCATTATATTACACTAGGAAACAGAAATCATAGCTGTGAAAAAGAAACATATTTTTTTTAAATACACATGGGTTAAATACATACTCAAGAGGGTAGAAAAATATTAGCAAATCACTTAAATAAAGTAATTTCAAAGATGGAGAATTTCATTTACTCTTCTCTACTTTTATAGATGGGCCAATTTACAATTATCCTCCTCTTCTTAACCCTTCTGCTAAAGTTTACCTTCATAACTCAACATTTCCATAAACATCAGACAAACTGGCTCCCAAACATATCCTATTATTAAACTATCACATGGCTATACAGGTTACATTTTTTCAATACCAGTATTGTTTTAGGGTCATGTAGAAACATGTGGCAAAACTATACAATGACTAAAAAAAATAATAATTTTCAATTTTTTAACACTAAAAAGATCAATGATATTACTAAGTCAGACTGCTTTGGATAAAAATAAAATAGTTGTTACAAATTTTGCAGATAAAGTTTAGCCTGATGAGTTAGAAAAATCAATATAAAACTACCCCAATGTGGTATTTTTTTTTTAGTATTTGATATCAAAAATGTTATTTACACTTCAAAAAGATCATGTTTTACAACCATTATCCTTTTCAACTAAAAATAGCCATATTAATTTTTGTTTAAGTGGCTGGTCATGAACACATATCATGAAGTAGTTAACAACTTATGATCAAAAATAGTAAAGCCTGGAATGCTAATTAAATATCTTAATTAAAATATGGAAGACAGTATATAAATAAGGTGACTAAAATATAAAGCATTATGATATGGAATTTAGATATCACCTTGCTAAAGAACAGATAAATGTATATGTTTGTAGTGGAGGATTTTTTTAAAAAACTTTTTGACAGGGATCTTCGTACTCACCTTGGTGTAGCCCGACCCCCAGGCCAGGCTCCGGGACTCAGTGAGGACCACACAGCCGCCGAGCCCATGCTCAGCACACGGCAGTGCTGACGTGGCTGGAGGATGGTGGCGTGAAGGTGGGGTAGCTCCCCAGAGTGTCCCGGGTGAGAGTTTAGGGCAAAGTGCAAGTAACTTACACTCACACACGTGTATAAAAACATCAGGTCTCAGGTTATAGATGTTTTCTTGTGAACAGGTAGCACAGGTCATTGAGTATTAGTTTATCCTGTTTGTTTTGTATTAGTCAGAAATGAAGCTTAACTTTGTATTTGAACATGTAGAATACGGCTACCAAATAAACCAAATAAAATATAACTTTGTAACATAAAAAAATAAATAAATAAAAAATAAAAAAACTTCTTGGTCAATGATTTTGTGAAGATGAATTCTCAATAACATGAGACCTGGAGGATAATATAAATTAAAAACACTAAGATAATTAAACAATATTCAGTTAATGAACATCTATTTTGTATGCAGAATTCTGCATTAAGAACTGTAAGACATAAAAAGAAATAAAAGAATGAACTTCTAGTATCTCATACTTTATCACTTCTTCCCTTACACAGGAAAATTAATTTGCTGGTGAATCATGCATATGAGGTGAACAATATAAGAGAAGGTAGAGCAGCTAAAAAAAAAAAAAAAAAAGAAAGAAAGAAAGAAAAGAAAGAAGCAGGTTCCCAGAGTAACCATGTGGAACAAAGCCAAGCACCAGCCAGGACTGTCACCATAGGTTTGTTATGTAAGTGAATAAATATTTTTGCTAAGCCACTCAATTTTGGAACGTTTCTTAATTCTGTTTTTCCTTCACTTTAGCTAACATAATAATTTGCACACACTTGAAAGAAAAAATATTACAGACTTAGTTTTTTACTAACATGTTGTACATTCATATAACAGCTCATGAAGTAATCTCATAGAAGATGGTATATAGCTACAGCAAAAACCAATTTTAATTTGCAGAGGAAAGGTTATACGTTCAGCCTCAGTTAGCAAGTAAATGAACTTGGCTTAAATAAAAATAAATTCTTGCTTTTCATTCTAGCATACAGATTGTAAGGATAATTTTCTGATAAGGATAATCAGACAACTGATTCTTTTGTTATAGATTCAATTATAGATGTTTCAACAACAAAAAACTATCTAAATGGGATAAATTTTCTTTTTTAATATCCATATTAACATATATTGCAATAAAAACACGTTTATTTGTATCTGTGCTTCTGCTTGTGTTAAGCTGCTCCAGTTGTGTCCACCTACTTGTGACTCCATGGACTGTAGCCCACCAAGTGCCTCTGTGCATGGAATTCTCCAGGCAAGAATACTGGAGGAGGTTGCTGTGCTGTCCTCCAGGACATCTTCCCAATCCAAGGTCTGAACATGCATCTCTTATGGATCCTGTATTGGTAGGCAGGTTCTTTCTCAGCAGCGACACTAGATGCTAAATATGTTTCCATCTTCTGTCTGACATCATGATGCAGAACATCCTTTGAATAGAAAGGTGTGATTAATGACCCACCAAAATATATTCTTGTCTTAATTCCTGGAGCCTGTGAATGCCACCTTTTATGACCAAAAAAAAAAAAAAAAGTACTTTGCATTGTGATTAAATATAAGGTTTGACATGGGGTATTATTCTGAATTATCTGGATGGGTCCTAAAATGCAATCACAGGTATCCTAACAAAAGGAGAAAAAAAAAAAAAAGGGATTTTGGCACACAGAAGGAGGAAGAGAAAGCAAGGGGATCAGACAAGCAAAGATGGGAGTTATGTGTTCACAGGCCAAGGAATGCTGGCAGCCACCAGAAGAAGCAGAAAGAGGCAAGGAACTGGTTCTACCTAGGCCACTAGGAGCCTCCCTGGTGGCTCAGATGGTAAAGAATCTGGTTGTAATGCATGAAACCCAGGTTTTGATTCCTGGGTGGGGAAGATCCCCTGCAGGAGAAAATGGTTACCCACTCCAGTATTCTTCCCTGGGAAATCCCATGGACAGAGGTGGGCTACATACAGTTCATGGGGTTGCAAAGAGTTAGACATGACAATAACTAACATTAACTAAGGGCCTCTAGAGATAGTGTGACCCTATTGACACCATGAGCTCAGCACAATGAAGCTGATTTTAAACTTCTTGCCTCCAGAACTTAAGGTGATATTACATATTCAATATTACATATAATACATGCAAATATTTATATTGTTATAAATTTAATACAACTGATGTAAAATACTAACAGCAATTGTAAATTTAGAAATAAAGTGCCAATAATATAGATTCCCTAAAATTAATTTTATAGGTTATAATGTATGTGACTGTCCATAATTTTCCAGTCTTGGAATTATTCTTCATATTAGGAACTCTAAATAAGTATTTTCTTAATTTTGGCACACCTAAAACAGGGGAATTGTAAGATACTGAAATTTTTCAGAGCATTTTTTCATTAGCATGCAAGACAAGCTGCTACATGAGGAATTTAAGGTCTCAGAATTCATTGGTCCATTATAATAAATAAAGTATTTAATACATTTTATGATAGTTAAAGGGTATGCTTTGAATATGGCACCTGCTTACCCAAATTTATCATATATTGATGGAAGAATTGACTGGATTCTTCTCCCAGGCCAGCAAATTCACTTTCTTAATCCCCCTTGGGCATGGATGCTAAATGTGCTCATTAGTGAATTATATTTGAGTTGAGTGTTTCAGCCCAGTATTTATTTATTGGATAAGTTTGTAAACAAAATATCCTACTCTGCACAAACTCCCTTTTATGGTTTTTATATAAAAATTAATATGCAAGGCATTATACAACTGTGTTTCCTTCGTTGGAGAATGAAATGCAAAAGTATTTCCTTCTTTTGAGAAGGAAATGGCAACCCATTCCAGTATTCTTGCCTGGAAAATCCTATGGGTGGAGGAGCCTGGTAGGCTACAGTCCATGGGTTCAGAGAGTCAGACGCACCTGAGCAACTTCACTTTACTTTACATTATGCAAAAGTATAAAGAGATAAAATAATTTAAAAGTCAACATCATGAGAAAGATTTTATAATCCCTTGGACAGGATAAAATAATCACACAAACGATGCGTATTTAAAGTAACATTGGATAAGTATGTGTGAAGTATATCCAGATTGCTGGGAAGAGGAGAATGAGAGGTATGGATACATGAAAAGTTGGAACAATTTTAAGTGACTAGAGCTAGATAGGATGTGGGCAAATTGTAGACAAGATAAAGAGAAGCCCCACTCAGAAAAAGACCTGAAGTACCTGGATTATGAAAAAAAAAAAAAGTTTCCAAAAGCAGAAAGAACACATTATGTTAAGAAAAAAAAAAATTGCTGCAGAAACAATACTCTGATGTAACAAAATTTGCCTGTAAAACTAGAAGCCAGAAGCTGAAGAACAAATGGAAGCAAAGATACAAACCTTTATTTTAGGTCAATAGTTTTTAAACCCACATGCACATTACAGTCATCTCAGAATTTTAAATGAGTCCAATCCTAGAGCAAAAACATTAGAATCTTTGTAAGTAGATACTCTACAATATTATTTAAAATATCTATGGGTGATTCTAACATGCAACCAGGTTTTGAAACAACTTCTCAGAGACTATTTGAGAAAAAGCACTGTGAACCAGTCATTCCACACCCAGCCAAGATAAATTTCATGTGAAAGGATTCTAACTAAACAATACTTTATGAGCTATTTCTTATCCCAAGGAGAGCCTAAGTGGAAAGGAAGCTGGTAAGCACTGAGGCTTGCCTAGAAAATGTTAAACAACTGTAATTGACATATTACTACTCTATTTTTTGTGAGGAATATTGAGTCAAGTGATGATCATGCATGAATATTCTGACAAGAAAGACTCTTACATCTTAATTTAGCTCTGAGACTGCTTGTCCCATAATCAAATCTCAATACACTAGGTTAGAAAAAGAACTTTAAGGATTATTTCCCAGACTCAGCCTCACATTAAGCTCAGTGTTTTGTATCATGAAATTAGCAAATAAATGGGTCAATTCTTTCTTTCCTTCCCTTTGTCATTGTTTCCTGCAGTGTCAACAAAAATTAATATCAAAAAATGAAGTCAATCCATGAAAGAAGTGGAGAGCTTTATTCAAACTGAATTTGCAGATTATAATCTGGAAATGGCATTTCAAAAAGCTCTGGGAACTGTTCTGCCTGTTAGAAATAAATGAACATTTATTTAAGGTTTTTGAGACAAGGCTCTACATCAATTGACATATTATTAACAGTTTACACAATCCAGATCTGTGTTATTTGGCCCCTTGAAAGATCAAGAAAGCATGTTACCTTTTAAACAGCTGTCGTGATAATGCCAGGAGAATGTTGCTCTCTTGGTGGAGCAGGTATTTCTGCTAGTGCAGGAGGTTTGGTTGATGGTAAGGCAGATAGTGCACAGCAGGAAGGAGAGGGGAGGCCCAAGTGTATGGAATTTTTATGTGTAAATTTTTCTTGTCTTGATAAAAGACAAAGTTTATTTCACAAGTGAAATACTTTGAACTTTTCTCTCACCTGTGTTTCCTACTTAAGCCATTCTAGTGCTTATTGCTGCTGCTGCTGCTGCTAAGTCGCTTCAGTCGTGTCCGACCCTGAGCGACAACAAAGATGGCAGCCCAGCAGGCTTCGCCATCCCTGGGATTCTCCAGGCAAGAACACTGGAGTGGGTTGTCATTTCCTTCTCCAGTGCATGAAAGTGAAAAGCGAAAGAAGTCACTCAGTCGTGTCCGACTCTTAGCGACCCCACGGACTGCAGCCTACCAGGCTCCGCTGTCCATGGGATTTTCCATGCAAGTGTACTGGAGTGGGGTGCCATTGCCTTCTCCAAGTGCTTATTGAGTGATCCCATTTTGTCAATTCACCTTACAAATATGGTCCCATTTTGTCAATTCACCTTACAAATATTCCTATCCAAAGTCAGTTTTGAATATCTTCAAACCTATTTTCCTTATTAAGTAGCTTATAGTAAAGCTCCACTGAATTACAAAAAGTAACAAGCAACTCTGATGCAAGACACTCAGTCCCTCCCTTCTTCCCTTCCTCCTTTCCTCCCTCTTTCCTTCTTTACCACCCTCTCTCTCTGCCTTCTTCCTTCTTTCATTCTTTCTTTCTTACTTATTTTTTTTCTTCCTCCTTTTTTCTTTTTTCTTCTACTCCTTCTTTTCTCCTCACCCCTCCTTCCCTGTCTCCTATCTCGTAATTGCCTACCTTCTTGGCAAGATTTGTAAAACTATAATTTGAAATACTGATTAACTTTTTTGATATAGAAAATGGAGAAATAAGGTTGTTGTATACTTGAGGAAATACAGATACAAAGCTATTCTAACATTGGAAGTTCCTATTGTAGAGAATAATCTCCTACATTATATGATTAAGTCATTTTGCAAAGACTCTACACTGCTGGCAACTGTAGCATAAGAAGACAGTTCTAGTAAGTGAACATGTGACAGAGAACATGCCAAAATGACAACATTTTGTTACCCATATTTGAAAATCAACGAGATAAAATTTAGTGGTATTGAAGGACCCTTTTAATATCCACAGCAAAATATTTACTGTATAGCTAGCTTTAAATCATGAGCATTGGCATTTTGATCTGGGGCTGTTAATTCACTAATTAATAAAACAGGAACTCTTTCTTTCTGAAGATAATATTTGCATCAATCTCAACAAGTACAAAACAAAACTGAACTTTTCTTCTCAACCAAGCATACTACATTTTATGTATTGTTTTAATTTTCTCCCTAAGAATCTAAGCTAAAACATTTTTCTTTGCTTTTGCTTTACTTGTTTAATTAGATAAGGAACATAAAAGAGAGTCATTATAGTTTTCTTTCATAATAAATTTCATCCAGAGAAAGGCACTACCTAAAGTAAAAGAAAAAAATAATATCAATTTTTTTCCACAAACAATGGGTATGGTATGCTTACACCTTGGAAGAAAAGTTATGACCAATCTAGATAGCATATTGCAAAGCAGAGACATTACTTTACCAACAAAGGTCCATCTAGTCAAGGCTATGGTTTTTCCAGTAGTCATGTATGGATGTGAGAGTTGGACTGTGAAGAAGGCTGAGTGCTAAAGAATTGATGCTTTTGAATTGTGTTGGAGAAGACTCTTGAGAGTCCCTTGGACTGCAAAGAGATCCAACCAGTCCATTCTGAAGGAGATCAGCCCTGGGACTGCTTTGGAGGGAATGATGCTGCTGAAACTCCGGTACTTTAGCTACCTCATGAGAAGAGTTGACTCATTGGAAGGGATCCTGGGAGGGATTGGGGGCAGGAGGAGAAGGGGACAACAGAGGATGAGATGGCTGGATGGCATCACTGACTCGATGGGCGTGAGTTTGAGTGAACTCCGGGAGTTGGTGATGGACAGGGAGGCCTGGCATGCTGCGATTCATGGGGTCACAAAGAGTCGGACATGACAGTGACTGAACTGAACTGAACTGATGCCTATGGGATTTACAATAGCAGTAATTAAAATGTTTCCTTAATTTATTTTGGTTCATCACAAATTTTAATGTGACGCTCATAAAATGTATATGCAGAGTTTCCATAATAATAAAAAGCAAAATTGATGTACTGATCACTTGTTTCAAATGATAAATTACCACTATCGTAGCAGAAACTACGTAAGTTCCCCTTACTGAACATGAACCCCTACTTTTCCCAGAGGAACTACTCTGCTCTGATGTCTATAGCAACCATACTATGCTTCCCTGGTAGCTTAGTGGTAAAGAATTTTCCTGCCAACACAGGAGACACAGGTTTGATCCCTGAGTTGGGAAGACCCCTGGAGAAGGAAGTGGCAGTCCACTCCAGTATTCTTGCCTGGAAAATCCCATGGACAGAGGAGACTGGTGGCTACAGCGCACAGGGTTGCAAAAGAGTTGGAGACTACTTGATGATTGGACAACAACATACCAAGCTTAAAATTTTAAATTTATGCATTTATAAACTTTGCATGCATGCTATTGTTTCTTTCCAAACTTTATATAAATTTAATCATATTTCCTGTATTTTCACTCAATATTGTTTCTTTCATACATGATGCCTATAAATGTATTTCACTTAATTGTTATATTTCATTTCTTTTTAAGAATCTACCCTAATCTATTTATCAAGGTTGCCATTCACTTATAATTTGTGTCATATTTGGGCAATGATAAACTTGGTATCTGGGCTTCCCTGGTGACTCAGATGGTAAAAAATCCACCTGCAGTGCAGGAGACCTGGGTTCTATCCCTGGGTTGGGAAGATCCGCTGCAGAAGGGAACTGCTACCCACTCCAGTATTCTTGCCTGGATAATTCCAAGGACAGAGGAGCCTGGCAGTTTATAGTCTATGGGGTGGCAAAGAGTCAGACATGACTGCCCCACTTTCACTTCACAAACTTTGTGTCTATGAATATTCTTACAGATAATTCTGTACAAATGCGTAAGAAATGTTCTGAGGTCTGTACCTGAGTGTAATTACTGATTTGTAGCATTTATGCATCTTGTATTTTACTGGGCAATGCCAAATGATTTTCCAAAGTTCTTAGACTAACTTTACTCCCTCAGGCAGTGTATGAGAGTTGTATGCCCTATTCCACCCCTATGCTTAGGATTTTCGTATTTAAATATATCTACCAATATAGGGAGCATAATAATACATAACTGTTATTTTAACATACTTGTTTCTTAAGACTAATACACCTTCAAATTTTTTTTGGATATGTGTATTCTTCATGATATGATATTCCTGCTAAATGATTTGATGGTATGGCATTTGTGTTTTTTCTATTTATTTTTATTAATGTTTAGGAACTTATTTTTTGTTATTGTCCTTGCAAATATATTCACCACATTGTGACTTGTCTTTTCACATGCATTTTAGTGTCATTTAAGGAACAAAAGTCTTTCTTTTTAAAAAATGTAGTTAAACTTATTTTCCCCTTCATAGATCACAGCCTTGTCATGGATAAGGGGCTTGCATAACTCACTGAAACAATGAGCTATGCCTTGTGGGGCCACCCAAGATAAGTGGGTCATAGTGAACTAAAAAGCCTCTTGATGAGGGTGAAAGTGAAGAAAGTTGAAAGAGCTGGCTGCTCCGTCATGTCCGACTCTTTGCAACCCCATGCACTGTAGCCTGCCAGAGTCCTCTGTGGAATTTTCCAGGCAAGAATACTGGAGTGGGTTGCCATTTGCTTTTCCATGGGGATCGTCCCAACCCAGGAATTGAACC
Source organism: Capra hircus (assembly GCF_001704415.2). Taxonomy (NCBI): domain Eukaryota; kingdom Metazoa; phylum Chordata; class Mammalia; order Artiodactyla; family Bovidae; genus Capra; species Capra hircus. The sequence goes on from NC_030808.1 coordinate 100,844,955, forward strand.
CTGGTATCTTGCATTAAAGGCACATTCTTTACTGTCTGAGCTACCAGGGAAAACTCAAGGAGACTGAAAAAGCTGGTTTGAAACTCAACATTAAAAAAACTAGCATCATGGCATCCAATCCCATTGCTCCATGGAAAATATAGGGGAAAAAGTGGAAGCAGTGACAGATTTTATTTTCTTGGGCTCCAAAAATCACTGTGGACTATGACTGTAGCCATAAAAGTAAAAAGATGTTTGTTCCTTAGAAGGAAAGTTAAAACAAAACTAGACAGCCTATTGAAAAACAGAGACATCATTTGCCAACAAAGGTCCATCCAGTCAAAGCTATGGTTTTTCCCAGTTGTCATTTATGGATGTGCGAGTTGTACTATAAAGAAAACTGAATGCCAAAGAATTGATGCTTTTGAACTGTGGTGATGGAGAAGACTCTTGAAAGTCCCTTGGACTGAAAGGAGATCAAACCAGTCAATCCTAAAGAAAATCAACCCTGAATATTTATTGGAAGGACTAATGCTGAAGCTGAAGTTCCAATACTTTGGTCACCTGATGTGAAGAGTCAGCTCATTGGAAAAGACTCTGATGCTGGGAAAGTCTGAAGGCAAAAAGAGAAGTGGGTGGCAGAGGATGAAATGTTTGGATAGCATAACTGGCTCAATGGACATGAATTTGAGCAAACTCCAGGAGATAGTGAAGGACAGATGAGCCTGGCGTGGCATAGTATGTGGGTGCAGAGAGTCAGACACGACTTAGCAACTGAACAATAACAACAAACATTTTAACCTTTATATTTTTACTGTTTTGTTTAATATATCCTTTCTGATCTTGAGGTTCTTTTTTTTTAAGTTACCTGTATTTTGCCCTAAAATTTAGTAGTTTTGCTTTTACATTCCTTAGTTTACCTTTATTTTTTTGTATATTGGTAAATAGTAGTTCAATTTGATATATTTTTATACAGCTACTTGACTTTCCCAGCAGTGTTATTAAAACAAAAATCTGATGCACTTATCTGAAAAACAACATCCTTATATATCAAATTAAGATACTTGTGTGGGCCTTGTGGAATTTTTATTCTGTCAACTTATCTATGTGTTGATTTTTGCAAAACATTCCCCTCCATTTTCATTTTCATCCATAAAGATTTGACTATTCACACACACACACACACACACACACACGAACACACACACACACACACACACACACACACACCTGGTGAGACTGATTTAAGATACCTAGAAAGATAAACTAGAAATAATGTGCATTTCTATTATATTTGATTCTTGCAGTACTTGAACATGATGAATATGCTGTATCTCTCCATATATTAACGTTCTTTTATGTCAATAAGGTCTTGCAGTTTTTTTCCATAGAGGTTTTTACTTTGTCTTATTTATTACTAGTTGCTGTATAGTTTTGTGCTATTTTCTAATAGTTTCTATAATCTAGAAATAAAAATAAATTTTATTAGAATTTAAATAGGAATTGGAAAACTTTCTAAGCCCCTTTATTATTTATGATAATTTGCATGATGCGTCTTTAAAATACAAATGTGTATATACATATATATGTATATATAAATATATATATCAGCCAATAATAAGGACTTTGTTTTATACTTTCAGTCTGACACTGTTTATTACTTTTCTCTTTAAAATTAAATACTGTGTTTTTAATTGTAATATGATACATAGACATTGGGTTAGCCAGCATTAATATCTTAATCCTTTCATCAAAATTTAAGTGTTCAATGATCTGCTAATAAGTATGCTTGCTTTGCTTTTTTTAAAGTATTATTTTTTCATTAGAAAAAAGAGTTTCTCCATGTCAATACTTAGCTTAGAGACGTTTTTAACCAAGAAAGGATAATGCCTGACAGTTTGTGCCCTTTGCTCAAATTTCCAGTTATGAAAGAAATAAGTTCTGGGGATGTAATGTGTAGCATGGCAACTATAGTTAATAATACTGTATTGAGTAATTTGAAAGTTGTTGAGAGTAAATTTTTAAACTTATCAGCACAAGAAAAACAGTTTGTAATTGTATTAATTATATTAATTTCAGGTGTACAACATAATGTTTTGATAATGCATTCTGTACAGTAAGTGATGTTATCTAGACTTATTGTAGTGATCATTTTACAATATATATAATTATCAAAACATTATGTCGTACACCTGAAATTAATATAATGTTACATGTCAATTGTACTTCAATAAATAACAGCAAAACTAAAAAGCCACATGAAATGTTACTCAATAATTTAATTACCCAATAAATATAAAATAATATGTATTTAAGTGGCCTTAATAGTATCTTCCTGGATGGTACTAATGGAGAAAAATCTACCTGCCAATGCAGGAGACACAAGAGATGTGAGCTGGTTCCCTGGGTCAGGAAGATAGACCAGAGAAGGAAATGGCAACCCACTCCAGTATTCTTGCTTGGAAAATCTCATGGACAGAGTAACCTGGCAGGCTATAGTCCATGGTGTCCTAAACTGTCGGACACGACTGAGAGACTGAACACACACAAAATTGTGTCTTAGGAAAATATGCAGACAGTAGAACCTGCCCAGTTGTCCTATTGGAAGATTGAATGAAATTGATTTCTATCATCTTTCACCAATAAAAAAAAGGATAATAATGTTATTACACATTTTTTGCATCTATGAAAATGTATGCATTTCTTCCTCCTTTGATCTATCAGTATGGTGGTTTACATCAATTGATGTTTTTGTGTGTGATCCATCTTGAATCTCAGGGACAAATCTTATTACCTGATAAGTTATTATACTCTTTATATATTGTTGGGACTGATTTGATAATATTTCTTTAGAACGTTTATACCTTTGCTCAATAGCAAAAATGGCTATTATTTTCCTTTCTCAAGCTGTCCAAGATACTAGCATCAAATTTTTCTGTCCTCATCAAATGTGCTGAGAAGTGTGCTCCAATTAGTATTTTATTTAAGAATTTGTGCTAGTTATTTTTTTCCTTGAATGTTTAGTCTCATTAATTTGAGAAACCATATGTTCCTTCAATTTTATATCTGATAAAATTTTATTGATGTGGTACAACTTGGCAAGTTTGAAAATTTGTATTTTTCTAATATATGTTCAGTCCAGTTCAGTCACTCAGTTGTGTCCAACTCTTTGCGACTCCATGGACTGTAGCATGCCAGGCTTCCCTGTCCATCACCAACTCCTGGAACTTATTCAAACTCATGTCCATTAAGTTGGTGATGCCATCCAACTATCTCATCCTCTGTCATCCCCTTCTCCTCCTGCCTTCAGTCATTTCCAGCAACAGGGTCTTTTCCAGTGAGTCAGTACTTCACATCAGATCGCCTAAGTATTGGAGTTTCAGCTTTAGCATCAGTCCCTCCAATGAGTATTCAGGACTGATTTCCTTTAGGATTGACTGGTTTGATCTCCTTTTAGTCCAAGGGACTCTCAAGAGTCTTCTCCAACACCACAGTTCAAAATCATCAAATCTTCAGTGCTCAGCTTTCTTTATAGTCCAACTCTCATATCCATGCATGACTACTGGAAAACCCATAGCTTTGACTTTGACTAATATATGTAGTCTAATGTATAACTAATCCTCAAATTGGTTGTTCTGTGCTTTTTCTGTTTATCATTCTTCCAAGGGGTTTACAAAGGTTATCAGTATTTTCATAATTCTTTGAGTTTTGTTTTCTCCTCTATTATTTAATCTTTTCTTGTTGTATTTATTTATATTCATATATGCGCTCTTTCTTTCCTATTCCTTTGTTAAGTTTAATGTGCTGCTTTTTATGCATCTTCATTGGATAGATGTTTAACAATATTTTTTACCCTGTTTTCCTAATGTTTGCATTTGAGAGTAAATTTTTCTCTCTGATAATTTTTTAGATATAAAACACAATTTAAGATATGTATTATTTACCATAAGACTCATATGAAACTTACATAGTATCCAATAATGCTTATTTGCCCATGTATACTTTTTAACTGAAGTATAGTTTATTTATAATATTATGCTAATTTCAGATGTATGGGAAAGTGATTTGGTTATATTTGCTCCTAAGTGGGCAACAGGGGGTGTACGTACCTGCTACCATTTCTGTTTGTGATTTTCTCTTAATAAAAATTGTTCCTGCCAGTCTGGTATAGGATATACCTCAGCATTCACCTTTGGTCCCTGGATACATTTTTTTTTTGTCTTAAATACTGATTTCTAATATTAGCATATATCTAGGAATTTTTTTCATATGCATATTTTGTTTACTTTCAACTTTGTATTATATATATATATCTAAAATGATAATATTCCTTGCTTTTTGATTGAAAAATTTAACAAATTTAAATTTGAGTAATATAAAATGCACTGTGCTTTAAAACAAGTGATCAAACTTCAGTGTCAGAAATTGCTAATTATTTTCTAATATCAATTCTTCCCCCTTTTATTAACAGCAATCTAAATATTATCTTGGCATGATACTCCCCATCCAAAGAATATATTTCTTATGTGCTTTTACTTCTGGACAGGGACATGTGATTATATTTTGACTAAATGATTGTGATAACTATTGCCACACATCTTTATGTGCATTGCTTCAAATAACTTCTATTCTACATTATACCATTTTTTTAAGAAGTTCATTCTACATACTTGGGTGGACATTGAGAGGCAGCTAAATGGTAAAAATTGGATAAAAAGACATTCACTTTTCCATCCAAGTGTATTATAGTTAATGGCTTTAATCAGCCAAATTAAAGAATAATATAAAGGGCACAGAGGGTAGTTACCAAAGTCAGGGTTTTCTAAAATAATGAAAATAAATTGCCAAAATATGACCGCTAGTTGTGCTTATTTGCACTTGGAATTTCCTACCTGCCAATAAACTGATACTCCTCTCATATTGCAGGGTAATTTATTGCCCATGTAAGGATAATCATGACATCCAGTCCTGTCACTTCATGGCAAATAGATGGGGAAACAACGGAAACAGTGACAGACTATTCTTGGGCTCCAAAATCACTGCAAATGGTGACTGCAGCCATGAAATTAAAACACACTTGCTCCTTGGAAGAAAAGCTATGACCAATCTAGACAGCATATTGAAAAGCAGAGACATTACTTTGCCAACAAATGTCAGTCTAGTCAAAGGTACGGTTTCTCCAGTAAGTCATGTATGGATGTGAGAGTTGGACTATATCAAAAGCTGAGCACTGAAGAACTGATGCTTTTGAGCTGTGGTGTTGAAGAAAACTCTTGAGAGTCTCTTGGACAGCAAGGGGATCCAACCAGTCAATCCTAAAGGAAATCAGTCCTGAATTTTCTAGACTAGGGATCAAACTCTTTTCTCTTGAGTCTCCTGCATTCACAAGAAGAAGAAGATAGCTTTGACTAGATAGACCTTTCTTGGCAAATAAAGTCTCTGCTTTTAATATGCTGTGTAGGTTTTAATATGCTGTCAGATTCTTTTCCAAGGAACAAGTACTTTTTAATTTCATGGCTGCAGTCACCATCTGCAGTGATTTTGGAGCCCAAGAAACTAAAGTCTCTCATTGTTTCCATTGTTTCCCCATCTATTTGCCATGAAATGATGGGACCAGATGCCATGATCTTTGTTTTCTGAACACTGAGTTTTAAGCCAACTTTTTCACTCACCTCTTCACTTTCATCAAGAGCCTCTTTAGTTCTTCTTCAGTTTCTGCCATAAAGGTAGTGTCATCTGCATATTTGAGGTTATTGATATTTCTCCTGACAATCTTGATTCCAGCCTGTGCTTCATCCTTGGAGTAGGGTAAAGTAAATCATTAGGATATGTTATTGCCATTGTCTCATCTGGAAAGCAAGAGAGTGAGAAAAGTATACTGGTTGGCAAACTGGTAAACTATGGAATAGATTGCAAGTTGCCTCCCAATACTCTTTTCCTGTTTCCCTTGAAATAACAGGTGTTCTGTGAGTTTAATTGATCTCTGAATAGCCACTATAAACACTGCTTGTTGCAATGTCTTTGCAGGTGGGTGTATCCATATAAGTATGTTTTGGATAATGCAATGTGAGTGACATGGTCACATTCCTGACTCAGATTTAATATGGAATTATGATCTCCATTTATTTTCCTCCTTCCTGCTCCAAGGAATATGAATATGGTGGAAATATAACAGCTATCCTATGTGAAAGGGTTAAAGCCACCTTGATAAAACTATTTTTTGATGGACAAACTTCTATCTTGTTTAAGCCACTGCTGTTTTTGGACCTTTGTTACAGTAACTGAGCTTGTATCAAAGCCAATACAGAGGTTAGTACTTATACATGGGTGCTGCCTGAATGCAAGCACAATACATATGCCTTTGTCTTAATTTCTGTCCTGAGTAATACAACTTCTGCCAATGAAATTGCAACCCATTATCATATAAAATTATGCAGTAGTCTGTTTCAGTATTACTCTCCTTCCTATATACCCTACAACAGTTGGTCATTGGGCTAAATCTTTTATATGTGCTATTTCATTTAATTTCCTCAAGACTTCACTATAAAGATATCATTTCATCCCATTTTATAAGTTAGGTAAAATGTGTAAGAAATTTTCCCATTAACTATAGGTAAAGCTAGTAAATACAGAGCCAGACTCCAACTAGAGAACTCACTTCAAGGCTTTCATTCTTAATCAACACCCTATCACACGCTAGGATATTGACTATTTTTTGATGTTGCTGTTTACTTGCTAAATCATGTCTGACTCTTTGTGACCCCAAGGACAGTAGCCCACAAAGCTGTTCTGTCCATGGGATTTCCCAAGCGAGAATACTAGAATGCGTTGCTATGTCCTTCTCCAGGGGATCTTCCCAATTCAGGGATCAAACCAGTGTCTCTTCTGTCTCCTGAATTGCAGACAGATTCTTTACCACTGAGCCACCGGGGAAGCCCACCTAAGATATTTTACTTCTCATCTAAATATAGCCTTGAAAGCAAAAAGGAAATTATACTTTACTACTAACTTAGAAATAAAATTTTCTTCTGTACCACTTACAAGAAAGTAAAGTGACCTATTGAAGTCGGCCTGTTCTAACCAAAAATTCTCCAGTGAATTTTTATCCTTAGGAGTGTGTTTTTAGCTGTATCCATATACAGTTCCAAGTTACTCACTTTCCTGAAGATGTTGATTGTGGAAACAAAGACAAAATGAAGATAATGACATTAAAGATCAGTGGATTTGATATACTATCCCAGCAAGGAAAGCAATTGGGAAATGAAGTGAGCAGTTAATATGTATAGTATGCTGCCTAACAGAAGCAGATGGATGACCATCTGTCAAAAACATAAGAATTCCATCCCATAGTGACAAATTGAACTACATAATTTCTAGGGTTATTTTGAGTCTTTATATTTTGTGTTATCTTTCTCTCTCTCCCCATATACATGTGTAGATAGATACATACATAGATAGAGCCATGGGTTCCTTTGTGGTGGTTATGATTCTGGTAACCCATGACTCAGTTTAAACTATGTGAGGGCCACAGACCAAATCCCTGGGCTTTTGTGAGGGAGAGATTTTAAATGGGATCCTACTTAAAACTTGAAAGATTGTATTTGAAACATTAAACTCGGTAAAACATTTGTTATCGCCATAAAGGGAAAATTTAAAATTATTACTGAACTCTGTTTGGGATCCAGGTAGAAAAGTTTTCTCTCACAAGTAAATGTAATTAAAATCTGTTCTGCATTTGCGACTTGGTTTGACTTTCCAATGCCACATAGTTCAGAAATTTCAGACTTGTCTTAGTTATATATTATAATGAAGAATTCTAACTAAAGATGGTTTAAAAAAAAAACCTTATTTGATATGATGTTAGTCCATACAAACCAACAAGGAGGTCTCAGAGTGAAAACAAGCCTTACCAAAAAAGGCTTACAACAATTACTAATTTTTCTTTTTTAATTGAGGTATGATTGACAACATTATATAAATTTAAACTATGAGTTGTAATTATTTGATATCAGTGTATATTATAAAATTACCACCACAATAAATCTAGTCCACATCAGTCACCATACATAGTTTCAAAACAATGATTAATTGTTAAGCACTCTCAAATAATAACCTAATTAGAAGCAGTTTTATGTTCTATTGTATTATAATCAGGAGAGAGACACATACAAACATTTTCACATTATCAAAATTAAAAATATTATTACTGTTCACTAAAAGTCAAGTAAAGGATGAATTTTGGAAACCAGAGAAAAGAAACAATGAAAGAAGCATGTTAGTTTTTTTTTAACACATGGACATCACCAGATGGTTGACACCAAAATCGGATTGATTATATTCTTTGCAGCCAAAGATGGAAAAACTCTATACAGTCAGCAAAAACAAGACAGGGAGCTGACTGTGGCTCAGATCATGAACTCCATACTGCCAAATTCAGACTGCAATTGAAGAAAGTGGAAAAAACCACTAGACCATTCAGTCTATGATATGACCTAAATCAAATCCCTTATGACTATACAGTGGAAGTGAGAAATAGATTTAAGGGCCTAGATCTGATAGACAGAATGCCTGATGAACTATGGACGGAGGCAGGTTCATGACATTGTACAGGAGATAAGAACTAAGACTATCCCCAAGAAAAAGAAATGAAAAAAAGCAAAATACCTGTCTGAGGAGGCCTTACAAATAGCTGAGAAAAGAAAAGAAGCCAAAAGCAAAGGCTAAAAGGAAAGATATACCCATTTGAATGCAGAGTTACAAAGACTAGCAAGGAGAAATAAGAAAGCCTTCCTCAGGGATCAATGCAAAGAAAAAGGAAAACAATAGAATAGGAAAGACTAGAGATCTCTTCAAGAAAATTAGAGATACCAAGGGAACATTTGATGAAAAGATGGGCTCAATAAAGGACAGAAATGGTAGGGACCTAACAGAAGCAGAAGATATTAAAAAGAGGTGCAAAAATACACAGAACTATACAAAAAAGATCTTCATGATCCAAATAATCATGATGGTGTGATGACTCACCTAGAGCCAGACATCCTGGAATGTGAAGTCAAGTGGGCCTTAGGAAACATCACGACAAACAAAGCTAGTGGAGGTGATGGAATTCCAGTTGAGCTATTTCAAATCCTAAAAGATGATGCTGTGAAAGTGCTGCACTCAATATGCCAGCAAATTTGGAAAACTCAGCAGTGGCCACAGGACTGGAAGAGGTCAATTTTCATCCCAATCCCAAAGAAAGTAATGCCAAAGAATGTTCAAACTACCACACAATTGCACTCATCTCACACGCTAGTAAAATAATGCTCAAAATTCTCCAAGCCAGGCTTCAGGAATACATGAACCGTGAACTACCAGATGTTCAAGCTGGTTTTAGAAAAGGCAGAAAAACCAGAGACCAAATTACCAACTTCTTCTGGATCATCAAAAAAACAAGAGAGTTCCAGAAAAACATCTATTTCTGCTTTATTTACTATGCCAAAGCCTTTGACTGTGTGGATCACAATAAACTGTGGAAAATTCTGAGAGAGATGGGAATACCAGACCACTTGACCTGCCTCTTCAGAAACCTGTATGCAGGTCAGAAAGCAACAGTTAGAACTGGACATGGAACAACAGACTGGTTCCAAACAGGAAAAGGAGTACGTCAAGGCTGTATATTGTCACCCTGCTTATTTAACTTATATGCAGAGTATATCATGAGAAATGCTGGGCTGGATGAAGTGCAAGCTGGAATCAAGATTGCCAGGAGAAATATCAATAACCTCAGATATGCAGATGACACCACCCTTATGGCAGAAAGTGAAGAAGAACTAAAGAGTCTCTTGATGAAAGTGAAAGAGGAGAGTGAAAAGGGGCTTAAAGCTCAACATTCAGAAAACTAAGATCATGGCATCTGGTCCCATCACTTCATGGCAAATGGATAGGGAAAGAGTGGAAACAGTAGCTCTCTTTACTTTTCTGGGCTCCAAAATCACTGTAGATGGTGATTGCAGCCATGGAATTAAAAGACGCTTACTCCTTGGAAGAAAAGTTATGACCAACCTAGACAGCATATTAAAAAGCAGAGACCTTACTTTGCCAACAAAGATCTGTCTAGTCAAGGCTATTGTTTTTCCAATAGTCATGTATGGATGTGAGAGTTGGACTGTGAAGAAAGCTAAGTGCTGGAAAATTGATGCTTTTAAACTGTGGTGTTGGAGAAGACTCTTGAGAGTCCCTTAGACTGCAAGGAGATCCAACAAGTCCATCCTAATGAAGATCAGTCCTAGGTGTTCATTTGAATGATTGATATTGAAAGTGAAACTCCAATCCTTTGGCCACCTTATGCGAAGAGCTGACTCATTGGAAAAGACCCTGATGCTGGGAAAGATTAAGGGCAGGAGGAGAAGGGGGTGGCAGAGGATGAGATGGTTGGATTTTATCACCGACTCAATAGACATGGGTTTGGGTGGACTCCAGCAGTTGGTGAGGGACAGGGAGGCCATGCGTGCTGCAGTTCATGGGTTCTCAAAGAGTCAGACACGACTGTACGACTGAACTGAGCTTAAATATGTTAGCACATATTTATCAGATATTAAAACTATTTGAAATTTTAATAAGAAGTTTTTTAGTAGTTTAAAAACTTGTAATATAAACACCACAAACATGTAAGGAGAGCAGGTCGTTGATGTTAAAGGAACCAGTTTCTTCTACTATTTAGGAGTAGGACAGAACTCTTTATTAGATTCAGACTATCTGTGGTAAATCTGCATGCTATAATAGTAAAGAAAATTATTGAAATTTTATTCTCAATACATATCTTCTGAGATGTACAAGTTGGCCGGGGGTGATAAGAACTTTAAAATACAAATAGAAGGAAAGTATGAAAGAGATTTTTTTCCCATTTAAATAAAGGATAAAGCAAAGTATTAATAAATACAAGACAAAAAATTAAGAGTAAAAATAACCAAATTTTAAATATAAAAATAACCGCATTATATTTTTGCTTCTGGTTTTAATGTGGTTGCCTAGCTCTTCTGGGAACAACTAAAGCAAACAGATAAAACATTTAGAATCCGCTGAAGGACATAAAAAAGCTTCTGGGGAAACTGGGACGGCAGGGACCAAGACTCAGGAGCTAGGAAACAATGGGAAAGTGAGCTGATATTCTGCAGCCCCTTCATCCATTCTGTATGCAAGACACAGGCTGAGAACAGGAGGCTTTTGTGGGCAGAAGGAGGCTGCTCAAGAAGAAAGCAGTGGAGCTCTTTTGGTGGCCTCCTCAGTTCAGGAAGATAAAATTAGAGACTTTGAAGAACACAGACTCAGTTAGAAAAGTAGGATGAAGGACTGAGCCTGATCCACTGTTCATTTTCAAAAAGATATTTGCTAAACTTTGAAATTGTGAGGACTGAAGCTCAAATGTTTAATAACCTCACAAAAAAATACAACATGTAATATCCTGTGGTCTAGCCATGCTGAGTAGACAGGGATTGCAATTCAGATTGTACCATAGGGAAGGGCCCTGTGAACATACCAGGACTCAAGTGGAACAGGGAGATTCAGGGGCTGAGGCTCACCAAACCTGAAAACAAGATTTGACTTCAAAATTTATAGTCAATAAATGTCTGGCTCTAGAGAAATTATTTATATCGGTATATAAACAAACAAACAAACAAAAAAAAAAAAAAACCCTAACCTGTTCTGGAAAAGACTCTGATACTGGGAGGGATAGGGGGCAGGAGGAGAAGGGGACAACAAAGGATGAGATGGCTGGATGGCATCACTGACTCGATGGACATGAGTCTGAGTGAACTCCGGGAGTCGGTGATGGACAGGGAGGCCTGGCGTGCTGTGATTCATGGGGTCGCAAAGAGTCAGACACGACTGAGCAACTGAACTGAACTGAACCTGTTCTGATCCCTATCTTACATTATGAAGAGAATAAATTTGAGATTAATTTAAAGGCCACATTATGAACATAAATAAAATAGTTAGAGAACGTCAAAGGAGGATATGTAATGACATAGCTTTCTTAAGAAAATAAAAGGACAAAATGTAAAAAGAAAAAAGTAATGTTATCTATTATACCATTAAAACTTAACAATCACAAAGGCCATTAAACGAAGTGAGTACACAGATGCCTCTCCGGGAAAATATGTTTTCAGGTAGATGATGAAGAAATCTGGGCTTCCCTGGTGGCTCAGAGGGTAAAGTGTGTGCCTGCAATGCAGGAGACCTGGCTTTGATCCCTGGGTCAGTTAACAGCCATGACAGAAAGTTTTACAAGTTAATAAAAAATTAACCAAGCAAATAGAAAAAATTCCAAAGTATGTGAACAAACAAATTATGATAGAGAAAATAGGTAATCAATTGCAATTAGAAAAATGTTTAAATTTCAATGATCAGGTAAATGTAAATTAAAACAATATGTTACTATCTCTCAGCCAACACTGGAGCAAAAGAAAAATAATAATAAGTCATTATATAAGACTTTACTAAGCTTATTGGGTAGCAGACCATTTAAATTTTTTCAGAGGAAATTCAATTCACAGTTACTTGGGAAAAGCATTTTCATGGTTCCAAAACTGTTGACTATGTAGCCCATCACTGATTAATCTAGGTTACTGTTCTAGACAGAAGGATCACATGTGCACAAGGAAATATTAATATAGCCAACAATATTCATTTTTAGCAATGTTATAAATTATTGTAAAAAATGTGTTTGTCTAAAATAATAATACCTAAATAGGAGTATGAATAAAGTATGTTTTAATCTTGCAATAAACTCTAACATTATAAATTAATAAATTGACATTGAAAACCTGAAAACTATTAATTGTGAGCCAAAAAAAGCAAACCAAACTGAAAATATCAAAGAAGTATGATACAATCATTTATGTGAACTTTCAAAATACCAAAAACAATTAATTATTTAATTATCTATGTGTGTAGGTATTTGTTTATTAGGTATTTATATATAGAAAATGTACATTTACCATTGCAAAATTTTAGTAAAAATGAAAAATATATAATAATGTTCAACCAAAGTATAATTCACCTATTAATGAGATCATATAGATTTATTTTACTTAATATTATTATGAACACATATTATGATATTAATATAATAAATACCTTTGCATAAAATTTTGATGCATGTCATAACAATATATTAACTTTTTAAAATTATTTTACATATACTATATATTGCAAAATTCCATATTCATCTGAAGTATATGTATTATAAGTTGATAATTACAGGTAAAATTCTTTCTAGTCAGTGTGTCATCCAACTATCTCATCCTCTGTTGTCCCCTTTTCCGCCTGCCTACAATATTTCCCAGTATCAGGGTCTTTTCCAATGAGTCTTTGTATCATGTGGCCAAAATATTGGAGTTTCAGCTTCAGCATCAGTCCTTCCAGTGAATATTCAGGGCTGAAGCCTGATCAGAACATACATGTGCTTTATTCTTCCCTCTTAAATGAAATGTATGTAGACCAATTTTTGATTAAAAAAAATGTTGATTGACTATATTGAGTAATTCTACTGAATCATTATAAAAAGTCTATTGAATGGTTTTCTGGGAAAAATAAATCCTAAATGTAATTCCTTGGGTCTTATTCATTTTTCCAAGAAATTTAAAATTATGTCAATGGTAGAGGAAAATCATAGTATAAAACAAAAAATATTTTTTTATATCAAAGTACTCATGGGCCTTCTAATTCCTGATGACATGTTATATTGCCATAGCTTATTCTCTTCTCCCACCATGTTGACATTACCCTTGTCAACATCCTACCATATATAGAATTTAAATTTATGTTAATTTTAAAAATTGTTTATAAAGTTTCTCAATGTTGAATAGTTATGAGGAATCAAACTTAATTTTTCTTGTATTGATTCTTTCAATCAAAATTTAATCCATAGATTCAATAAATTAAATAAATATGATTTATTTTATACTAAAAAATTAGCACAAAAATGCTTTAAAAACATATATATGGGTCTATACATTATTATTTCAAGAAAAAAGTAATATTCTAAAATAAACTGTATTATATATGTATATATAAGAAAATATATATATACATATATATAAGAAAATTACTAGTTTTAAAAAACGCTAGGCTTTCAATAAAATATATATGATTATCAATTATATTTGCATAGAATTTTACTTATATATAATTTATTCAAAAATATCTATTTAAAATTTATTCAAAAAGATAAGTTCTTTGAAAATTATTTTTATTGATTTTCTTATATTTATTGTACTACTTTACTCATTGACTACACTAAAGCCTTTGACTGTGTGGATCACAACAAAGTGGAAAATTCTTAAAGGATGGGAATACCAGACCACCTTGTCTGTCTCCTGAGAAACCTGTGTGCGGAACAAGAGCAACAGTTAGAAATGGCCATGGAATAATGGACTGTTTTCAAATTGGGAATGGAGTACATCAAGGCTGTATATTGTCACCCTGCTTATTTAACTTATATGAAGATTGCATCATGAGAAATGCTGGGCTGGATGAAGCACAAGCTGGAATCAAGATTGCCAGGAGAAATATCAATAACCTCAGATATGCAGATGACACCACCCTTATGGCAGAAAGAGAAAAGACACTAAAGTGCCCCTTGATGAAGGTGAAAGAAGAGAATGAAAAGGCTGGCTTAAAATTTAATATTCAAAAAACTAAGATCATGGCATCTGGTCCCATTAACTCATGGCAAATAGATGGGGACAAAGTGGAAACAGTGACAGATTTTATTTTCTTATTTTTATTTCCTATATGATTTCGGCTCCCAAATCACTGCAGATGGTGACTGCAGCCACAAAATCAAAAAAATTATTGCTCCTTGGAAGAAAAGCTATGACAAACCTAGACAGAGTATTAAAAAGCAGATATATCACTTTACTGACAAATGTCTGTCTAGTCCAAGCTATGGTTTTTCCAGCAGTCATGTGTGGGTGTGAGAGCTGGACCATAAAGAAGGCTGAATGTGAAAGAATTGATGCTTTCGAACTCCAGTGGTGCTGGAGAAGACTTTTAATAGTCCACTGGACAGCAAGGAGATGAAAACTATCAATCCTAAAGGAAATCAACCTTAAATATTCATTTGAAAGACTGATACTGAAGTTCCAACACTTTGGCCACCTGATATGAAGAGCTGACTGCTTGAAAAAGGTACTGATGCCAGGAAAGATTGAGGGCAAGAAGAGAAGGTGTCAACAGAGGATGAGATGGTTGGATGACATTACCGACTAAATGGACATGAGGTTAAGCAAATTCTGGGAGACAGTGAATGACAGGGAAGCCTGATGTGCTCCAGTCCATGGGGTCTCAAAGTCTCAGACACAAATTAGTGACTGAGCAGCAACAAATCATTTCTACAAATTTCTTGATATAGTTTCTACCATTATTGAATCTCTGCATAGACAGTGCCATATTTCTTTATACTTGAACAAGATTCTCTTTAAATGAAATGGTACCACCCCTGACTGCTATTACCAAAATAAGCTATTAAACATCCACTAAATTGGGGTAACATTGCCATCTGCTGGATAGGTTTAATGGTTTTAAGGTTAAATTCTTAATGGTTGGTAATGAATGTGAGCATTATGTGCACTTGAAGTTGAAAAAAAAAAAACACACAATATCTTATATTCATTAGTATCCATACATCTAGAGTTTCTTCTCAAATAAAATACGAATTCAAATAAAAACTGAGTACATTAATTTCCATGAAGCGAAGTGAATCTATGACGGAGAGGTTTTCTGCAACAAAAAAAGTCTGAACTTGTTTAAAAATTGTCAGACAACAGTGACTTCTGACTCACAAGCAACATAAACATGTGTTCACTTTCTTTCTTATCCCACCAGCCAGACACCACGTTTGTGACCAATGTAAATAAAAATGTGAAATCCACATCACTGCTTCAAACTCAAAAGGACAACTTATAAGACTAGTCACCAGGGATTTCTTCTCAGTGCATTCAAACACCTGACAGAGAAGGAACATGTCTGAGTTCTTTTGCTTTGAAAATAGAATGTTCTATTTTGAAAAAGAATGCTACACATTCATGGAGGATGATAAGTTCAAAGAGTGAGGTTAGTGAAAGTGAACGAAAAAAAAAGGGCTTCTCTGTTGGCTCAGACAGTAAAGAATCTGCCTTCAATGCAGGAGATCCAGGTTTGGTTCCTGGGTCAGAAATATCTCCTGGAAAAGGAAATGGCAAACCACTGCAGTGTTCTTGCCTGGAAGATCCCATGAACAGAGTCTGGTGGGTTACAGTCCATGAGGTCGCAAAGAGTCTGACAGGACTGAGCGACTAACACTTTCACTTTTAGTTCCCTGAGGTCAGAGTTCCTCTCCTTCTAAACACTATTTCCTAGCCTATAGTTATGTTCCTCAAGTGATATAGGACATCATTAGTTATTCAATAAATTGTAAAAGGCAACCTTAGGAGGCAGAATATTAGAGCAGTAGGAATTCCTTAGACTGGGTACCCATGCTGAATCAAAATGGTTTTGATGTTTGGCTTTCAAAAATAGGGTCTTTTTCCAGAGTGAAAGTGAAGTTGCTCAGTCGTGTCTGACTCTTTGTGATCCCATGGACGGTAGCCTACCAGGCTCCTCCATTCATAGGATTTTCCAGGCAAGAGTACTATAATGGGTTGCCATTTCCTTCTCCAGGGAATCTTCCCAACCCAGGGAACGAACCTGGGTCTTTCACTTTGCAGGCAGACACTTTACCATCTGAGCTACCAGGGACTTCAGCAATTACTATGAGGAGAGAAAATTTTGGGACACAAATTAAAACTATCAAAAATAGATAAAGACAGAATAGGTCAAATGAAGGGTCTTCTATTAATCAAAAGAGATAATGCCATGAAAACACTTTTGCTGCCATAAACAGAGAAAAACTTTAAGTGATTTTTTATTTTGTCCTCCAGATTCAAAAGAATGTATCTTGGCTATAAAACTGAAGCAACTGGTTATAAAAAGTCTAAAAAGATGGAGAAATTTGTAAAGTTTGATAAACATGATATTTTCCAGTAAGCATCAAACAATCTATTGTAAATTACAGAAAAATAATGACAACTGACAAATTAGTGGGGAAAAAATAATTACAAGAAAATATAAGACCTTTGATAGATGAAGAAAATCCAATCTATTAGTAAGATAAAACAGAACAAGAACAAGAAATTCAAGTTATAACTCAAATTAATAACAAAGATTCTTCTAAATTAAGAATGAAATGAATCTATGAGCAAAAGAGAAAAACAAGTGTTGTTACAAGGAAAAGTTTTTATTTCAAATATTCAAAAATTGTATAAGCATCCAAATTATGCAGAATGGAGATGAATGAAAAACACAGGGGAAAAAAAACAGACTGGAAACATTAAAGGACATTTATAATGAAGATACAACTGAAGATCTTTTGGAAGGGTAGTAGATAAGAAGTTATACAGAGAAGACTCAAAATTCAAGAATTCTGTACTGAAGCCAAAATACTCATCATGCACTAAGCAAACAGAATTCCTTGACTCATAGCAGGTACTTATAAATTATTCATTGATTAAAGTCATTAAAGCAAAACTTTAGTAACTATATCATTCATATAAACTTCCTGAATAAATTACATAAATATAATCTCTCTTTGAATGAAAAATGAATAAAAATCCAAACTTAAGAAAGAGGAAGAGTAAAAAAAGCTTAGTGTTGGCAATAAAGCCAACAAAATACAAAATCATGTCTATATAACTATATAATATATAAAAGGTATTCTAAAGATAAAAAGTAATCATTATGAGTCATTTTAAAAAAGAGAAGATAGATAATATAATAATACAATTAATATTTACTAGTAATTAAATATCTCTTATTTAATTAAAAAAATCCAGTTAGGTATATGAAACAAATTTGTAGAATTTTAGTATTCATGTTTTACAAATGGATTACTCTTTTTTTACAAGGATGTAAATTTTATTTATGTATGTATTTATTGATTTAAATTAATTTTTATTCAAACATAATTGCTTTACAATGTTGTGTTAGTTTCTGCTGTACAGCAAAGTTAATCAATTTCATGTATAAATACATTACCTCTTTTTTGAATTTTTTTCCCAATTCTGTTGCCACAGAGCATTGAGTAGAGTTTTTTATACTATACGGTAGGCTCCCACTAGTCACTATTTTGTATATGGTATCAATAGTGTATATAGCTCAATCTCTCAATCCATCCCACCTGCCTTTTCCCCTCTTGGTGTCTATATATTTGTTGTCTATGTCTGTGTCTCTGTTTTTGCTTTGGAAATAATTTCATCTGTATCATTTGCTCTAAATTCCACATGTAAGTGATATTGTCTAGTATTTGTTTTTCTCTTTCTGACTTACTTCATTCTTTTTGACAGTCCTCTAGGTCCATTTATGTCTCTGCAAAAGGCACAATTTCATTCCTTTTTTATGGCTGAATTAAATTCTATTATATATGTGAACCACACTCTTTCATCCTTCATATTGTCAACAACAAAAAGGAATGCTCTGAGTGTGTGTGTTTCTGGTTCATTGAAAAAACAACACATTGCAATGGTAAATCATTTTCTCCCATTATGTCCTTGAATTTTTCTTGAATGGTTTGCTTGTTTTTCCTTTGCATTTGGATGGAACGTTGAGCAGTTTCCTAACTTTTATGGTTAGTTTTAGGTAATTTAAAATATTAAAAGTACTTTAGACCATAAAATATATTTCTAATTCACAAATTTAAATGCCTAGTACCAGGTAAAAATCAAACAACCCAATATGATCTAAAGGTGAAACTTTTTACTCATTTATAAAGGCACTCTCAAGAAAGTGTGTTTATGACCAAGGTACTCTTATCTACCCCTACATAATGCTTCTTCTCCAGACACATAACTGTGGTATCTGACAATGTTGAGACAGGGCCTCAAGTATAAAGATGCAAAGAAGGGAATTGGAAAAATCTCAGCTTAAGCAATCTTACCATGATGTACACCAACAATTTCAGATTTGGCAGGTAACTAATTAGGTGTATCATCTTGAGAAAAGTTACCTCATTCTGGGGATCTCATGCCTGTAGTTTCCTGTACAGCAAATTCCCACTGAATATCCCCCAGGTTCTCAGTTCAGTTCAGTTCAGTCACTCAGTCATGTCTGACTCTTTGCCACCCCATGGACTGCAGCATGCCAGGCCTCCCTGTCCATCGCCAACTCCCAGAGTTTACTCAAACTCAAGTCCATTGAGTTGGTGATGCCATCTAGCCATCTCATCCTTTGTCGTCCCCTTCTCCTCCTGCCTACAATCTTTCCCAGCATCAGTCTTTTCAAATGAGGCAGTTCTTCGCATCAGATAGCCAAAGTATTGGCGTTTTAGCTTCAGAATCAGCCCTTCCTTTGGATATTCAGGATTGATATCCTTTAGGATGGCCTGGTTCTCAGCACCCAGGAATTCTTTTAGATTCTCTCTGTTGAGCTCTCTTTTTCCCCTCTTAAGCAAAACCTAAAGTAAGGCTTTCTGGCTCTGCTTTGTGACTTGATTCATATGACTCAATAGAAGGGCTCTCAAATACTGATACTTTGCCTCACAAACTGTGAAACATCAGATACCAAAGAACCACCATGATTCTGCTTCAGTAAACTACTTCATCAGTCTCTCTCACTTTCTTAGTTGTAAACCAGACAAGAGCTCAAGGTGTTCTATCATTGAACAGTTGATTATAAATTAAGCATCTCATGTAGTCTCCTTAGAGCCTCTTTTTGTTTGTTGAGGATTGGAATAACTACCACCAATCATAGTTTCCCATTCCCTCTAAGGAACTCACACACAGCTCCATGAGCCCTAAAAATACTTGGAAATCTCCAAATCTCAACCTAGGTGGTCTCTCAATGCAAGTGAGATGAGGAGCTACAGAGCCATTTGTATCAGTACACTACTATTAATACTTTTAAAATTATAATCTAGTATACCACTTTAAAATATATGCATTTAATTTGTTTCAGCAAACATTTATTTTAAAACTTGAATGTATATGCCACCCCTGGTAGCTCAGTGGTAAAGAACCCTCCTGCCAATGCAGGAGATATGGGTTCAATCCCTGGGTCAGAAAGATCTTCTAGAGAAGGAAATGAAAACCCACTCCAGTATTCATGCCTGGGAAATCCCTTGAACAGAGGAGCCTGGTGGTCTACAGTCTACGGGGTCACAAAGAGTTAGATGATAGGAAAAGGAGTATGTCAAGGCTATATATTGTCACCCTGCTTATTTAACTTATATGCAGAGTACATCATGAGAAACGCTGGACTGGATGAAGCACAAGCTGGAATCAAGATTGCCAGGAGAAATATCAATAACCTCAGATATGCAGACGACACCACCCTTATGGCAGAAAGCAAAGAGGAACTAAAAAGTCTCTTGATGAAAGTGAAAGAGGAGAGTGAAAAAGTTGGCTTAAATCTCAACATTCAGAGAAAGAAGATCATGGCATCCGGTCCCATCACTTCATGGGAAATAGATGGGGAAACAGCGGAAACAGTGTCAAACTTTATTTTTGGGGGCTCCAAAATCACTGTGGATGGTGACTGCAGGCATAAAATTAAAAGACGCTTACTCCTTGGAAGAAAAGTTATGACTAACCTAGATAGCATATTCAAAAGCAGAGACATTACTTTGCCGACTAAGTTCCATCTAGTCAAGGCTATGGTTTTTCTTGTGGTCGTGTATGGATGTGAGAGTTGGGCTGTGAAGAAGCCTGAGCACTGAAGAATTGATGCCTTTGAATGGTGGTGTTGGAGAAGACTCTTGAGAGTCCCTTGGACTGCAAGGAGATCCAACCAGTCCATTCTGAAAGAGATCAGCCCTGGGATTTCTTTGGAAGGAATGATGCTAAAGCTGAAACTCCAGTACTTTGGCCACCTCATGTGAAGAGTTAACTCATTGGAAAAGACTCTGATGCTGGGAGGGATTGAGGGCAGGAGAAGGGGACGACCGAGGATGAGATGGCTGGATGGCATCACGGACTCGATGGACATGAATCTGAGTGAACTCCGGGAGTTGGTGATGGACAGGGAGGCCTGGCGTATTGCGATTCATGGGGTCGCCAAGAGTTGGACACGACTGAGCAACTTAACTGAACTGAACTGAGCAACTGAGCACAACAACAATATAGAATGCACAATACACTCACTGTGAGAAGGAATCTTTAGAATTCTAGAGTTTTTAAATTGAATAAATGGATCCCAATTCACTAAACAAAGAAAGTAACAAAGAAAATCTAAATCTTAGAATAGAAAGCCAAAAATATTACTGCGGTGATGATGATTGTAATAACATAAAAACAACAAGTATTTCTTAAAAAACACATGAGTGTTGTAGGACCAAGCATATCATGCATCTCTCCATTCATTTTAATTTACTGTCTTCTTTGTCAGTTCTCAGATGTTCAATTTATTACCTTTAGGGCTGGCCCCTGCTAACAAAGTGCATTATTTACTATTATGTTAATTCTTTAGGGTATGTTTTTCACAACTAAAATATAAGAGCCATATGGCAGGGACACTTGGTAAATTTTCTCATGGATGTTTTCATTGTGGTAAAAGTTGTAATGTGCCATTTAGTAGATAATGTTTGTTTTTGAATAGATGTAAATTAGAAAGATATCTCACAATCAACTTATATTGTTCTCTTGATATATGCCATATAAGCAGAAATCTTTACTGAAATTTAGACTATATAAAATACCTTTTAAAAATAGACTATATTTTGAAGTAGTTTTAAATTCACAGAAATATTATGCAGAAGGTCCAAGGATTTTCTGTATACCTCCTACCCCCGTATATGCATAACTTCCCCCATATGAGCAACCCTTATAACAGTCGTACATTTGTTAAACCTGATGAAACCTACATTGACACAGCACTATTATCTAAAGTCCAGAATTTACATTAGGGTTCACTCTTGATGTTGAACATTCTACAAGTTTATACTATCAACTACAAATTGACACTTGCCATTGGCAATTGCCATCGGCACTTGCCATCTACTTCTATAAGGATTAAGTCATATGCTGTTGCAGCTGATGATTTTTCAACACACCCTGAAAGGAGTTCAGAGTGTAGAGCAGAAATTGGGCACTCTGTGCTCTGTGGGAGAGAGGAAACTGGCAGGACAAGTATTCAGATAGTTAGGTATTTTCAGGAGCTGATTTTATAAGCCCAAATCTAGTATCTTCTCAATCCAGAAAAGCACTAAAATCCTTCATGGTGACAACCATTCCTCATGACTAGCAGAAAACTTCTGGAAAAAAATGCACTTGATTGCATGTTCTCATCCTTTTCCAAAATCACATATATACTGACATTCCCCCTGTCTCTTTGGAGCAAATTCTCAGTGCTATCTGATGTGCTGTCTCCCAGGCTGCAGTCCACATTTCGGCCCCATTAAAACTTAGCTCACAACTTTCATGTGCAATTTTTAAGTCGACAAGACTGATGTATAATGATATGTGTCTATCATCATAGTATCATACAGAGTAATTTCACTGCCTTAAAAATCCTCTGTGCTCTGCCTATTCATCTCTCTCTCTCCTAACCCCTCATAACCTGATCTTTTCCCTATCTTAACAGTTTTGGTTTTGTCCTCAATTTGGAATCATACAGTATGTGGTTTTTTCAGATTGGCTTCTTTCACTTAGTCATACACATTTGAATCCCACTCATGTCTTTTCAGGGCATGATAGCATCTTTCTTTTTAGCACAGAATAGTATTCATTGCCTGAGTTACCACAGTCACAAAATACCTTTTGATCCCATGATAATATTTATGTATTGACTTTTTGCTCATTCATTACTTAATTTAAATTAACAAGTATGTGCTTATAACATTAAAATATATAAAACACTGACATTTATACCAATAAGGTAATTCTCTTTTTTTACATTCATGTGGATTTTCAAATAGGTAGTTTAATGTATATCTAAAAATTAGTTAAATGTTTTTCACTTTGTGTCAAACCTCTTTCTCTTATTTCCCTAGCTCAACAAAAAGTGCATCATATACATGGTTAAACAGGCAAGAGCATTAACCAAGGCTTTGTTTCCCCATAATAATTTACTAAATCATGTTAATTTTGGATCGTCTCTATTACCAGAACTTAACTATTTGGTCCTGGATCCTTTGACACTTAGTTTATGTCACTGTCAATGATAAAGAAGACTAATAAAATCTTCCAACTAATACTCCTCTAATTTATTTAGTTCTCTGGAGCTAGAATAATCTTGGAAATACACAATACCAATATTTGTGAATTCCTATAATGGCTTTTATTTATATTTTTTGCAGTTTCCATTCTCTTAATAAAAAATGTAAATCTCTTGGCAAAGTCAACAACACACTGCAAGAGCTGAGTCCTGCTCACATGTCCAGCATTAATTCTGAACTCACTACCTCCTTCCATAATATCCCCAGGCCACACTGAATGTCTTTCAGCTTCTAGTTCTTCCCTTGGAATTTTTGCATGTGCTATTTCCGCTGTCTGGCACATACTTCCTTCTATCTAACAAATTTAACTTGCCAAGAGCTGCTCATCATTCTCACCTCAACATGAAGGCTATTTTCTCCCAAGAGCCTTCCCTGATTTTCTTTTGATTATTGTTGTTCTTCAGTGGCTAAGTTTTTTCTGACTCATTGTGACCACATGGACTATTGCCCATCAGGCTCCTCTGTCCGTAGGGTTCTCCAGGCAAGAATATTGGAATGCTTGCCATTTCTCCCTCCAGGGGATCTTCCTAGACTAGGGATCAAACTCTTTTCTCTTGAGTCTCCTGCATTCACAAGAAGATTCTTTTCCACTGAGCCACCAGGGAATCCTCTCCTTTGATTATACTCAATGGTAATTAGCAGTGTTTCAGGGCTTTACATATAGTAACTTATTTAATCCTCATAAACAAGATTCCCATGAGTTAGGGTGACATGTTTGGTTTATCCTAAAGGAAGCTGAATTTGCCAAGCAGGAGGTTTATTAGTGACTGCTCCTGTCGACAGCATTTGTGGAAGGAAAAAGAAGTTAGATTGAACAGAAGGAATCAAGCTGTGATGTAATCTCAAGGAACTCCTTAGCCAACTGGATGATGGTTCTGAAAACAGAATGACTGTAAAGACTGAGTTGAGGTGACAGAGACCTGGGATGCTATTCTCTTGTGTGACTTAGCCATTGGATGTCAGACACCCCAGGCAAGTGGCTGAGTGAGACTGCTCTCTTCAGCTAAATCCCTCCCTAAAATGAATTTGACATTGAGAGCTATCTGCTGAAAGCAATCCCAGCAGCTGGCATAATGTTATACAGTGTTCTTATCCCAGCTTTATAGATGAGAAAACTTGGGAACAAATATATTGGGAAACTCATCTTATCTACACAGCAAAATTACTGGCTTGAGGAATCACACCAGAGAGTCTGGCCAACAGTTCATAACATACACAAAATCTGTTGCTGATGGATTAGAGATGCAAATACAGAAAAGAAAACAAAAACATTTCAAAAATAAAATACAGGAAAATAACATGATGTACTTGGCATATTCCAACACTTTAAAGCAATAATATAAAGCAATAATCATAAATGGATACTTGATAATTTGAACTATGTTGTAAAAGATTTTGTCAAAGAGGCACATCAAATAATTTAAAGAGAAACTGCAAACATGATATTTAAAATAAATAGCTTAACAAAGTCTTTGCATCCAGAAAACAAATAAAGTTGTTAAGAAAACAAAATTGAAAAGTCAATTATTTAAAATTTGACAAAAGATTTGAATAAGTTCTTCACAAAAGAGAAAGTCAAAACGGTCTATAAACATCTTTAAAGGTCTCCACTTTCATAATCATTAGTAAAATACAAAATAAAACAGCACTGAAATTCCATAATATACCCCTAAGTGATTAAAACGAAAATAAGGTAAAATAATCCAGAAATAAATAAGTTGTAGTAAGGTAAAAACATAGAGCAAGAGCAAAATCTCATGCACTGCTGGTAGAGAGCTAAAATCAGTGCAACTACTTGGGAAAATCGCTCAGAAGTAACTACTGAAGATGAACATGTTAAAATAAAAACTTTTACTTCTAAATAACCCAGAAAAATGCATGTACATTCTCAAAAATATGCACAAGAATGCTTACAGCAGTATTACTAGAAATGGACCCAAATTGAAACCTATCCAATTTCTAATAGACAATGGAATGAATGAATGAATGAATCCTGGTATATTTACACAGTGATATGCTATTTGTTTGTGAAAATGCAGGGATTACTATTATATTTAGCAATATGAACTGAGCCATTAAATCCAGCAGAAAAAATACATGTTCTGTGATTCTGACATTATAAAATTTACAAACAGGAAAAACTAATATATGGAATTAGAAGTAAACACAGCAGTTATTCTTAATGGATGGGACAGTAATACTGGAAAAGAACACAAAGACCCATGTGAAAGTTCCTCAGTCGTGCCTGACTCTATGTGAACCCATGGACTGTAACTGCCAGGCTCCTCTGACTATGGAATTCTCTAGGCCAGAATACTGATGTGGGCAGTCATTCCCTTCTCCAGGGAATCTTCCAAACCTAGGGATCAAATCCAGGTCTCACACATTGCAAGTGGATTATTTACCATCTGAGCCACCATGGAAGCCCATGGATGTTCATAATTTGAAGTTCTTGATCAAGGTGCTGGTTATAAAGAAAGGTTCAATTTATGAGAATTCACCAAGCTGTGCACTCATGATTTATGCAGTTTTCTAAATGTCCTGTTGTGCATTTTAGTTCTAAAGAAAAGTAATCCCAAGCATTCTGGGTCCAATGTTCATGATTTTAAGGACAATGTTCATTCATCATTTTCTCTATATGTGAAAGTAAATCATTATAATATCATTGTATCACAAGGTAAAATCATATGATAAAGTTGAAGGTTCAAATGTGATACATTAGTTTTGGTCCTAAACGTGCATCTCAGAAAAATTCTTGAATTTATCCAACAAATGACATGTAAAAGAATGTGCAGATCTGCATTATTTGTTAAAAAAAAAAAAGAAACGAAAAATGATTAAAGACAGAAAATATTCCAACTATTCATCAAATCAACAAGAAAATAAATTGTGGTATGTTTACAACACATTATGTATTGGTGATATACATCAGTGAACACAAATAAACTACAGTCACCCACAACAGTGTGCATTAATTTTAGCAATAAACTGTTGGCTAAAAATCAAGTCCCTGAAGATTACACAAAGCATAAAAAAATTTTTAACTATCCTGAAAACAATAAAAACCAAACAGCACAATATTTAGACATGTATATAAGTAAAACAAATTTTAAAACATAAAACATAAACACTAATTCTAAATGGAAGTTATTGTACCTAGAGGGGAGGCAAGGGTGTGGGACATGAAAAGAGCACATAGTATTAATAAACATAACATATTAGTAATGTTCTAATTCATGAGTTGTGATAAGAATTTAAATTTTTCATTTTAAATTATTCATATAACATTACATATATGACTTACATATATGTTTCATATACTTTTGTATATATTTAATGTTATATTTTGAAGATGTTGATGCAAAAAATAGAAAATCCCAAAACACCATGGGCTGTGATGGGAAGGAGAGAGAAGAAATTAAAAAAAAGTTGGATAATAGACTTTAAGGAGACTTATCTGTAATAGAAGACCCAATAGAAAGACAAAATAACAAAAGTATTTTATATAAAGGTGGGAGTAATGGTCAGAGGGAGATTTCTGGGTTTGTCAGTAAACTGTCAAGACTCTCACGTGAGAAGGACCAGGCTGACACATTAGATTCCTCCTCCCTGAGTGCCACATTCAGGATCCTCTTATTAGACAAGCTGTCCTTTCCCTTGTTTGTACTATATCTGAATATGAGCAGAGTAGACTGGTTCCAAATAGGAAAAGGAGTACGTCAAGGCTGTATATTGTCACCCTGCTTATCTAACTTATATAAAGTATACATCAAGAGAAACGCTGGACTGGAAGAAACACAAGCTGGAATCAAGATTGCCAGGAGAAATATCAATAACCTCAGATATGCAGATGACACCACCCTTACAGCAGAAAGTGAAGAGGAGCTAAAAAGCCTCTTGATGAAAGTAAAAGGGGAGAGTGAAAAAGTTGGCTTAAAGCTCAGAAACGTTCAGAAAATGAAGATCATGACATCCAGTCCCATCACTTCATGGGAAATAGATGGGGAAACAGTGGAAACAGTGTCAGACTTTATTTTCTGGGCTCCAAAATCACTGCAGATGGTGATTGCAGTCATAAAATTAAAAGACGCTTACTCCTTGGAAGAAAAGTTATGATCAACCTAGATAGCATATTCAAAAGCAGAGACATTACTCTGCCGACTAAGGTCCGTCTAGTCAAGGCTATGGTTTTTCCAGTAGTCATGTATGGATGTGACAGTTGGACTGTGAAGAAGGTTGAGCACCGAAGAATTGATGCATTTGAACTGTGGTGTTGGAGAAGACTCTTGAGAGTCCCTTGGACTGCAAGGAGATCCAACGAGTCCATTCTGAAGGAGGTCAGTCCTGGGTGTTCTTTGGAAGGAATGATGCTGAAGCTGAAACTCCAGTACTTTGGCCACCTGATGTGAAGAGTTGGCTCATTGGAAAAGACTTTGATGCTGGGAGGGATTGGGGGCAGGAGAAGAAGGGGACGACAGAGGATGAGATGGCTGGATGGCATCATGGACTCAATGGACGCGAGTCTGAGTGAACTCCGGGATTTGGTAATGGACAGGGAGGCCTGGCGTACTGCAGTTCATGGGGTTGCAAAGAGTCGGACATGACTGAGTGACTGAATTGAACTGATAGAAATAATAAAAATAAACTTCAAACTTTTTAGTGTTATAACTTTGTTTATAGGACCATGTGCTCTATTTGTTAGATGATTCACTGTTTACTGTGGTATTCTTTATGTCTAGCATAATTACTGACAAATGCTACATGTTTTTTAAAAACCTGTTAAGCTGGTGAACTCATAGAAACAAAGAGTAGAGTTAGGGAGTGGTTGGTCAAAAGCTACAAACTTTCAGTTATAACAGGAAGAACATCTGAGGATCTAATATTTAACAGTTATAGTGATAACACTGAATTGTATAATCAAAATTTGTAATAAGAATAAAACTGCAGTGGCCTCACTGCACACAATATATGAGGTGATAAGGGTGAATGGGAGATGCATTCATAATATGTATGAATATCAAATTGCATTATATACTTTAAATAGGGGCTTCCCTGGTGGCTCAGGGAGGAATGGTAAAGAATGGTAAAGAATCTGCCTACAATGCAGGAGATCCAGGTTCAATCCCTGGGGGAAGATCCCCTGGAGAAGGGAATGGCAACCTACTCCAGTATTCTTGCCTGAAGAATTCAATGGAGAGAGGAACCTGGTAGGCTACAGTTCATGGGTCACAAAGAATCAGACATGACTGAACAACTGACTGACTGACTGACTGACTGACTGAAGTCGCTCAGTCGTGTCTGACTCTTTGTGACCCCATAGACTGTAACCTACCAGGCTCCTCTGTCCATGGGATTCTCCAGGCAATAGTACTGGAGTGGATTGCCATTTCCTTCTCCAGGGGATCTTCCCAACCCAGGGCTCGAACCCGGGTCTCCCGCATTGTAGACAGACGCTTTACCATCTGAGCCACCAGGGAAGTCCAACACACTTTAAATATCTTACAATTTTCTTGACAATTGTACCTTTAAAAAGCTGAAAAATTATATTAAACTGATATATTTTAGCTAATCAATCTTATATATGTATCATTATTTTTAACTATAAGAAATTGTTGGGGTCAATAATTTCTGATCCATCAAACAGCAACTTTTATATGAATCATTTTATTATTAATAGTATAGCATTTCTTCCTAAAAGAGCTATTTAATTTCAAGGCAATGACTCCAGTTCTCTTACAATAAAGGGGAGACCTGATGATATTGAGTAAATATAGAAACACAGATTGTCTGAGGATGAAAATATAAGCTGTAGGGCTATATTACATTTTGCAATACTACAAATAAATCCTTCAAATGCAATCTTAAACTCCTAACACTTGACTATTATCAATAATAGTCAAAATTCCCCCTTCTTCTTAGAGGTGGAATTTTTGGGTAAGCTATGAAAAATTACCCATAGGAGTCAAGATATGACCTGAAGTTACACAGTAAAATTTTAAAATCATGCTATTGTTAGGTTGTTAGAATAGGAAAAAAGAGTCCATAATAGCGGTGGCTAAAAGACAAAGAAGGAAAAAGCCCATGAAAACAGAACACAGGAAGGTCCAAGAACCAGAGTGAGGATCTCAGGTAAAACAAACAGCCATCTGGCTAGGCCAGTTTACATAGGGCAGGCTCTGGGGGAGGGGAAAAAAAAAAAAAAAAAACACATATAAAAAGAGGGGCCAAAATTGAGCCTCTGGCTTCTCTTCTCTTCCTGTCTTTTGGGTGGCCAGCCATCATGCCTCGAGGTTGGATTTTCCTTTGCTTGCCAAATAAAACTGAACTGTAATACCAATCCATATGTCACTTCAAATTTTTGCTGTGGTGAGACACAACCAAGGAAATTACACACTCCCCCGACATCTATGGTGCAGTGACTCAGATTTAACCTAGCTGAAACAACCTCGTCTCAGCCTCCACGAGGTGGAAGCCAAGCACAGCAGAATCCCAACTTGGTCAAAGCTCCCATGGTGGAAGCTGAATGTGAAGAAAACCCAATGCAGAGGAAGTGACAAGAAGCCCAGCCTGCTGGAAACCAGAACAGCAAAAACAAACTCACAGAAAGCTCATGTGGCTCAGTCTCAGATTGCAGACCTTCAGTTGGGATTAGGAAGTCCTCACTTCTACAGTTGGAAGGACATTTGGCTAGCAAAATCTTAATTCCTTTACAATCTCTTATTTCTTGTTTCCTTGAACTCCCCAAAAAGAGGTGAGCAGCAGTGTGTGCAACTGAGGGACTTTCAGTTCAGTTCAGTAGCTCAGTCGTGTCCGACTCTTTGCGACCCCATGAATCGCAGCACGCCAGGCCACCCTGTCCATCACCATCTCCCGGAGTTCACTCAGACTCACGTCCATCGAGTCAGTGATGCCATCCAGCCATCTCATCCTCGGTCATCCCCTTCTCCTCCTGCCCCCAATCCCTCCCAGCATCAGAGTCTTTTCCAATGAGTCAACTCTTCTCGTGAGGTGGCCAAAGTACTGGAGTTTCAGCTTTAGCATCATTCCTTCCAAAGAAATCCCAGGGTTGATCTCCTTCAGAATGGACTGGTTGGATCTCCTTGCAGTCCAAGGGACTCTCAAGAATCTTCTCCAACACCACAGTTCAAAAGCATCAATTCTTTGGTGCTCAGCCTTCTTCACAGTCCAACTCTCACATCCATACATGACCACAGGAAAA
This sequence comes from Capra hircus, assembly GCF_001704415.2. Taxonomy (NCBI): domain Eukaryota; kingdom Metazoa; phylum Chordata; class Mammalia; order Artiodactyla; family Bovidae; genus Capra; species Capra hircus. Next base: position 100,875,419 of record NC_030808.1, read on the forward strand.
ACCATAGCCTTGACTAGATGGACCTTAGTCGGCAAAGTAATGTCTCTGCTTTTGAATATACTATCTAGCTTGGTCATAACTTTTCTTCCAAGGAGTAAGCGTCTTTTAATTTCATGGCTGCAGTCATCATCTGCAGTGATTTTGGAGCCCCCCAAAATAAAGTCTGACACTGTTTCCACTGTTTCCCCATCTATTTCCCATGAAGTGATGGGACTGGATGCCATGATCTTAGTTTTCTGAATGTTGAGCTTTAAACCAACTTTTTCACTCTCCTCTTTCACTTTCTTCAAGAGGTTTTTTAGCTCCTCTTCACTTTCTGCCATAAGGGTGGTGTCATCTGCATATCTGAGATTACTGATATTTCTCCCGGCAATCTTGAGTCCAGCTTGTGCTTCTTCCATCCAGCGTTTCCCGTGATGTACTCTGCATATAAGTTAAATAAGCAGGGTGACAATATGCAGCCTTGACGTACTCCTTTTCCTATTTGGAACCAGTCTGTTGTTCCATGTCCAATTCTAACTGTTGCTTCCTGACCTGCATCAGATTTCTCAAGAGGCAGGTCAGGTGGTCTGGTATTCCTATCTCTTTCAGAATTTTCCACAGTTTATTTTGATCCACATAGTCAAAGGCTTTGGCATAGTCAACAAAGCAGAAATAGATCTTTTTTCTTTGGTGTGGGCTATTTAGTAGCTATTGCCCAAGTGGGTAGGGGCTCTTCTGTCCTTAATCTCCTTTGTGCCAAAGATCAGGCCAATGATAACTGTGACCACAGGTCAGGTATGTAGCAGATTTTCTGGCAGGTTATTAAGGCGATTCCTCAGCACATTTTTCCCACTGCTTTTTCCTCCCATCCTTCAGCTCCTCTCTCCATCTATGCCACTACTTTTATCATCTTTCCATTTTTGAAAGTTGTTCTTGAAACCGTTTACCTTAAGATTGGGACACAAACCCATGTGGCAGGGACTCTGTGCTACACTTAGTCACTCAGTTGTATTCAGCTGGGACTTGACCCTGGCCAAAAACCATGGTGCCTGGTTTTAGGACCTAATGAAGCTCAGGCTCTTGATGTCTCATTGCAAAAAATTCAGTGAGAGACACAGCGTTAGGTAAGAGATGGATTTTTTCAGATTCTGAGAGGGGCACACATCAAGAGTGTGGGTCACAGAGGGGAGTGTAGCAGCTATGGAATGTGATGTGGTTAGTTTTCCCTAACTGGGTGACTTCATATGCTAATGAGTGAGAGGATCATTCCAACAACTGGGGAACCACCCACTCCTCTGTCTTTTGACAGGGACTTGGAACCTTGATCCTCAATCTGCTTGACTTGTCATCTTGTACCCATTTGATTTTAATCGGTTTATGTTATGCCTTTGGGCTATGTCATTCTTTCAAAAGTTGTGTTCTGCCCCCTTCCCTCTGGTTACATGCCCTTTTCCTAAGCCCCTTCTGGGCCCACAGTGTTGCCTCTACAATCTTCTGGAGGGACAGTCAGAAAATAGCGGGTCCTTGGGAGAGAAATACTGTATAATATCCAGTCCCTCCTAGTATTCAGGCCTTCATATTCCATGTTTCCTACAACATCTGTGTCAACAGCACCTCTCAGTGAACCTGCTAGGGTGGGTGACAAGCACACAGTGCTTGCTAGAAGTCCATCTGTTGGTGGCATCCCTTCAAGGGCAATTGGGATTCCAGGGATAATGTTTGCCATTTTGAGAGTTAGGCCTATAGACCATTTGGACCCAAATCCTTACCACCCTTCTTCTAAAGTTACAAACATACCCCCGGATCAAATCTCCACTCCACTACTAAGGAACATCTGGTCTGTTGCCTCTTATCAATTTGTTTTTAAGCCACTTACTAGCTCCTATGACCAGGACCCTACCCCCTTGTAGGCAACATTGCTCCACCCTGCTTATGATTAAAATGCTATTAATGCCCCTAACAGGATCAGATAACCCACTCTTTTGTCCTTACTTCTGTTATTACCTAAAGTGGGTCTATGACAATGAGATGTTTACCATTCGAAACAATCTAAACTGCCCTTATGGAGGACTAGAGGAAATCAGTGACTTACATTCCCTCAGAGCAATAAGAGTATAAAGATTTATGGCTGTCTCATCAGATTCCCAGTCTCAGGGACCAGGCTTGGATTGCTTTACATGATGGTATCTATTCCCAACTGTGGTAGACAGACTGGCAATGAGTTAAAATTACACCCCATTAATCCTACCCAGCTCTAGTCCTTCTGGAAACCTTAGGGATATCCAATCCCAGCCTGGGAGTCCCAGGAGGCCCACCTGCCTAGACCTGCCTAGGGATCTTGTCCTCAGGAGGCTGTCACACCTCAACCTGCTCAAGGATCCTCTAGTCCAGGGATCCCAGGAGGTCGACATGCCTCGACCTGCTCAGGGATCCAATTCTTGGGAAGCTGACATACCTCGACCTGCCTGGGGATATTCCGTCTCCAGGAGGTATCACGTCTCAACCTACCTGGGGATATGTACCCTGACCCAGCAATGCCCAGCTCTCAGGTTGCGACAGTACTGGGTAGGACAAGCTTCATAAAGACTCAACCCTAAGGAAGTCCACCCATGGAAATGGAAGGAAGCCTATTACTTGTGGGACTTAGCCCGGTCTCAGCAATAACATAAAGGCCCAAAGAGAAGACCATTGCCTTTCTGGAAAGTCTAAAAGAGACCTTCCAAAAGTCTACCAACCTGGATTTAGACTCTTATGAGGGACAGGTGATTTTAAAGGACAAATTCCTGTCCCAATGTGCATCAAACAATAGGATAAAGTTACAAGAGCTACAGCAGAAGGACCCTGCTTCCCCTTTAGATGAGATGGTACAGACAGCCACCAATACCTTTTATAACAGAGAACAGGAAGGGGAAGCCAAGGCTCATGAAAGGGAGAAAAAGATAGAGAAAAGGCCTGCCCAGATGCTGGCCATCCTCCAGCATCGGCAAACCCCGAGTACTTGAAAGACAAGGCATGAGGCAAATGCTAATCTATAAACAGGCAGGGCATTGAGCCAAAGAGTGTCCAAACCGTGGCAAGTATCCTTAAACCATTTGCTACAAATGCCATCAACTGAGACACTGGGCAGCACTCTGCCCTCGAAACCCAAGAACTTCAAGATTGAGCGCCAAGTCTTTCCACACGATGGTTCAACAAGACTGAAGCAGCCTGCTCGAGCCAGCCCTCCTGTCACAGATAACCATCACGAGGCTGGAGCCAAGGGTGCAACTGGATGCGGCAGGTAGGTCTGAGGATTTATTTCTTGCTTAAGAGAGGGGCTACCTAGCCTGTCTTGACCTCCTACTCCAGAGCCTTCTCCTTCCAAACCTGTACCATTTTATGTGCTACAGGAAAAACAATTACAAAATATTCACCCAAGCACTTCTTTGTTGCTGGGATGGACAAATATTTTCCCACCAGTCTGGTGATCACTGCATGTTCTACTCCCTCATTGGGAAGAGATCTTTCCTTGCCTTCAAAATCTTGCAGCTATTGCAGTCCTTTAAAGAAGATGCTTTAAAACTCTCTTTTGGGGGCAAACTAATGATTTTTACTAGTCACAAAGTGAAACAACTCCTAAATTGGAAAGGCCAATAATGGATGTCTGATCAAAGGATCCTCAGATTTCAAATAGTACTGATGGAAAATCCAGGCCTGACTATAACCCCTTGTGATATTCTTAATGCTGCTACCCACCTGCCTAACTCTGATGGCTCTCTCCCCTTTTATTCTTGCCTAGAAACCTTGGGCCACTGGACAAAACCCTGAGAGGAATTGTCAGAAGATCCTCTGACCAATCCTGGGGAAATCTGGTACACTGATGGAAGCGGCTTTGTCTTGGATGGCAAAAGAAGAGCCAGATATGCAGTAAGTAGTCTCCAATTTTCAGACCATAGAGGCTAAACCTTTGCCACCAGGTACTTCAGACAAATTAGCTGAGCTCATAGCCTTGACTCAAGCTTTAGATCTGGGAAAAGGAAAAAGAGTAGCCATTTACACTGACTTCAAGTAGGCCTTTGTGGTGCTACATGCACATGCTGCTATTTGGAAAGAAAGAGGCCACTTGACCACCCAAGGATCCCCAATCAGATATGGTGATAAAATAGTTAGGCTCTTTGAGGCAGTCCATCTGCTCACAGAGGTTTCAGTCTCCCACTATAAAGCACAACAAAAAGGGAGCATGGAAGTGGCACGAGGGAACCAAGCAGCTGATCAAGGAGCTAAGACAGCAGCATTACAGAACAATGACCTAATAGGGGTTGCCACCCTAGTTTCAAAGACTAATTTGCCAGAAACGCCTTCATATACTGAAGGCGAGACTCTGAAAGCTAAGAGTAAGAGTTTTTAAGAAGATCATATGGGGTGGTTCTAAAAGGAGGGACTTCTTTTTCTGCCTGGGAACCTCCAATGGAAGTTGGTTAACTTCTTACATGCCACCACTCATTTAGGGGAAAAGGCCCTCCAAAGATTACTAGAAAGGTCCTTCAGAGGAACAGGCCTACAAATGACTATAAGGCAAATGGTCTCCTCTTGTCTCACTTGCCAATTAAACAACCCCCAAGGAACTCAAAGACCCTAGCTGGCCCAGCCCATCCAACAACATGGGACCTACCCAGGAGAGAGTTGGCAGATGGACTTTACCCAAATGCCAGTTTCTCAAGGGTATAAATACCTATTAGTCACGACAGATACATTCACAGGATGGATTGAAGGCTTTCCCATCTGGACCGAGAAGCCTGAGGAGGTGGTAAAACAAAACTGCTTCATGAAATCATTCCAAGATTTGGTCTGCCCAGGTCATTACAAAGTGACAATGGGACATCATTTACTTCTAAGGTCACCCATGGGACCTCTAAAGCATTGGACATTACTTATTATCTCCATTGTGCCTGGAGTCCTCAGTCTTCAGGAAAAGTAGAAAGAGCCAACCAATTCTTAAAATCAGCAATAAAAAGGATAACCCAGGAGACATCCCTGGGATGCAAGGAGGCTTTACCAATAGCTCTTCTCTGCACCTGTATTGCCCTTAAGGAAAAGTTGATCTTAGTTTTTATGAGATGCTATATGGGAGACATTTTGTTTATGTCAGTGACCTCTTCCTAGATCCAGATCAGACCCTGTGATCTTATAACATGACCATTGGGCAATTCCAACAAGATATATGCTTGTGGGGTGTGAACCAGGACCCAAAAGACTCTAAAGAGCCACCATATATGCTCCAGGGACTCAAGCCTTATTTAAAGTCTGGAAAGATGGGTCCCCAAAGGTTCAACTCCAGTCCACATGGAAGAGCCCCTACCCTGTAATACTTGCTATCCCCACAGCAGTCAAGATACCAGGACACGACTCCTGGATTCACTACTCACCAGTCAAGCCATGGAAGAAAACTGAAGAGGACATTCAGAGCACCTGTGAGCCCCTAGGAGATCTCAGATACCTATTCAGGACTACAAGTGAGTGCCATTTTAATGAATACCCCCAAAATCTAGTTTCTGGAGATAATATTTCTCAGGATAGCTCTAAAGAGCCAACACAACTTAAGAGAGCTTGTACTCCAAAAAAAGATAGAGGTAGATCTCCTGATCCCTGGACAAGGAGAAACTTGAGTCATCTTGAATGAGACGTCTTGTTTCTTCTCCTGGCGAGGGGGAATTTGGAGCTGGCTAACGTCCCCACTAATCCTTGTCATCACCTTATTGATGCTGCTTATGATTGCACCATGTATTATCAATTGTCTAGCCCATTTTGTCTCTGCCCAAGTCAACAATCTACAACGTGCAGTACCAGTTCAACAAAAATATATATAACTATAGCTGACCATGGAAAATATCACTCACCCTTAGGTGGACACTGCTATAAGAACTCTGAAGGAGTCTATAGTGGTGGTGGCTAAAAGACAAAGAAGGGAAAAGCCTGTGAAAATGGGACAAAGGAAGGTCCAAGGACCGGAGTGAGCACCTCAGGTGAAGCAAACAGCCTCCTGGCTAGCCCAATTTGCATAGGACAGGCTCAGGGGCAGTACATATAAAAAGAACATATAAAACATATGTTCCTATAAAACATATAAAAAGAGGAGCCAAAATTGAGCCTCTGGCTTCTCTTCTCTTTCCGTATTTGCCTGCCTTCACATGTCATGGATGTATTTTCCTTTGCTTGCCAGATAAAACTGAGCTGTAATACCGATCCATAAATCACTTCAAATTTTTACTGTGGTGAGAGAGAACCGAGGAAATTACCCACTCCCTGAACAATTGTATTTGAATCATAGTTGAAGAAACGATAGAAACGTGAAATTACTTTATTGATACAGAGAGATAATTTCAACAGAAAAAAAAATCTGTAGTTTTGAGTTCAAACAGCTACATTTTTACTATTAAACTGAGTAGAAGATCAATTGACCAATTAATTACTCAATGGATACAGAAATGAAACTATTACAGCAAAAATGTTAATGATCAAGCACTGAAAGTAATAAAATCTACATATATAATGGCATCGTTTTGCATCTCTATGATGTTAATTAATAAGCAATATGGTTAATGTAATAGAAGTAATGCAACTTATAGGTGTCTTCTTTAGTTTAATAAATCAAATTATAATGAAATAGAGTCACTTTAAATATTTTCCTCTTCTTCAAATAACATTGAATATTCTAATTTCTATTTTGTTTAGAATTAAAATCACCCTCCAATGTTTATGAAAGGGATTTGAAATCTTTTCGCAAAGATATGTCTTTAGCAGCAGCACACCTAATTCTGATTATCAACTGCTAAGCCAGAGACTCTCAGAGAAGCCAATGGCACCCCACTCCAGTACTCTTGCCTGCAAAATCCCATGGATGGAGGAGCCTGGTAGGCTGCAGTCCCGGGGGTCGCTAAGAGTTGGACACGACTGAGCGACTTCACTTTCATGCACTGGAGAAGGAAATGGCAGCCCACTCCAGTGTTCTTGCCTGGAGAGTCCCAGGGTTGGGGGAGCCTGGTGGCTGCCATCTACGCGGTCGCACAGAGTCAGACACAACTGAACCAACGTAGCAGCAGCAGCAAGCCAGGGACTCTAGACATACTGCAATTCTGATGTTTTTAATTGCAAAATTTATACCTAATGGCTGCTTAATGATCTGTGACCCCAGCTTCAAAGGAAAAAAACCTTTCAATGATAACCAACTTCTAGAGCTCATGAAATTTTTATGGATTCATGAATTATGACACTTTAGATCAGACCCTGCTTATTCATCTATGAAATTGATGCCACATCTGACGTTTATTCAGAAAATGCTCATAGTGCTTGGATTCAGATTTAGGCAGAAGGATCATTTCTCTGATTAACTAGCTTGATTCTCATCTATAGTCTTAGGTATAGATGAGAAAGATCCCACTTTAATTCGTGACAGTTGGTAATAAGATACTTTGTATTTTCTGTTATTTTACCTTTTCATTACATTAGAGAGGTTTGGGGTGTTTTTTCCCCCCATTCTTGTGTAAGTAAATCTTCACTCCCTCACATGTCAGTATTTGAGTGATTTTTTCCACTTCTACTTTATCTTGGGTCCAAATCAATGATTTATGATCAGAAAGGTTTGTCAGGAGTTCTTGTAAAACTTTAGGAACTACATCAAGATCTCTATGGAAATGTAGTACTCATTTGCCAACAAAAATTAGATTTCCCTCTCTTTCTCTGCCATTATAAATGTCAATTCATGATTATTGAACAAAAGAAGAGAAAACAGCATAAAATCATCCAGATTTTGTTGATCTTATTCCTGCATGTTGCATAGTTAATTAAACACAATTCAATAAATAATTATTTAAGATTTAACATGCAAATCAATGGCTGTTCATTGACCATTGACAATGTACCTGAGAACCTGCTAAATGAAAAAAAAAAAGAAAAAAAGAAGGAAGAGTCAGGTAAAGTTCCTATAGGTTTGCTTTATATTGGAGCATCTTTAAAGTTAATGTGCACCAAAATTATTCAGAGAACATGTTAAAACACAGATGGTTGGGACCCACTCCCAGAATTTAGAACTCAGTAGGTCAATTAGCAGCTGATACTGCTGCTGCTGCTGTCCTGGAAACAACACTTGCTAAACCACCTATTAAATGAATGCCTGTATTCTCAAATGAATATCTGTCCATGGGATCCAGAGGAAACTTTGTCAAAGTATTCACTTCCTTTTTACCTTATGGCAACATACATTATTCATTCCAATAATCCTGTTTTACATTTGCTGAAATGATAGATAGTGAGGTGAGAGAATTCTTTCTGCGTTAAAATGTTCAACAATTCCTTGGAGAAGCAATTCCTTCCTTCATCTGTGACTATTTAAGATTATTAGGAATGTTTTCCAATTCTAATACTATCCACTGCTATATACGGTCAGGTATGGTGTTTTCTTTTTTCCTTGTAAATTCTTTTGAAGTATAGTACACAGAAAAATGCAAAATCACTAGTATATAGCTTGATACACTTTCATAAAGAGAGCACACACATTCTCACCATCATCCAGATGAAGAAAAACAATATTATCAATACCCAGAAACCTACTTAGAGTACATACCTTTCCATCAATATCTCCTCTAAGGTGACATTGTCCCTATTTCTAACACCATTGATGGAAATCTGCTTCCATACATTAAATGGAATCACATTGAATGAACTTTTTGTGACTGCTCTCTTTTTGAGTTTTGGATTTTTGGTTCTTGCTGTTTTTTTTTTCCTCAATATCATCTCTGCAAGATGTGTCTTACCTTGTGTTATATGGCGGTTTGTTTTGTTTTCTGTCCTTCACTGTACTGTATGATTTTATTGCAAAATATCTATTCTATTTTTGTTGCACAGTTGAGTTGTTTCTGATGTTTGGCTAAAGCTGTTATGGAAATAATTATTCATCAGTTCAGTTCAAGTCAGGTCACTCAGTTGTGTCTGACTCTTTGCCACCCCATGGACCGCAGCATGCCAGACCTCCCTGTCCATTACCAACTTCCGGAGTTTACCCAGACTCGTGTCCATTGAGTCAGTAATGCCATCCAACCATCTCATCCTTTGTCGTCCTCTTCTCCTCCTGCCCTCAATCTTTCCTGGCATCAGGGTCTTTTCAAATGAGTCAGCTCTTCACATCATGTGGCCAAAGTATTAGAGTTTCAGCTTCAACATCAGTCCTTTCAATGAACACTCAGGACTCATCTCCTTTAGGATAGACAGGTTGGATCTCCTTACAGTCCACGGGACTCTCTAGAGTCTTCTCCAACACCACAGTTCAAAAGCATCAATTGTTTGCTGCTCAGCTTTCTTTATAGTCCAACTCTCACATCCATACATGACTACGTAGCCTTGACTAGACTGACCTTTGTTGGCAAAGTGATATCTCTGCTTTTTAATATACTGTCTAGATTGGTCATGACTTTCCTTCCAAGGAGTAAGTGTCTTTTAATTTCATGGCTGCAGTCACCATCTGCAGTGATTTTGGAGCCCAGAAAAATAAAGTCAGCCACTGTGTCCACTGTTTTCCCATCTATTTGCCATGAAGTGATGAGACCAGATGCCATGGTCTTAGTTTTCTGAACGTTGAGCTTTAAACCAACTTTTTCACTCTCCTCTTTCACTTTCATCAAGAGGCCCTTTAGTTCTTCTTCACTTTCTGCCATAAAGGCAGTGTCATCTGCATATCTGAGGTTATTGATATTTCTCCTGGCAATCTTGATTCCAGTTTGTGCTTCATCCAGCCCATTATTCATTATAATTATTCATAATTTTCAGTAAACATATATACAGATTTTTCATAAGGTGTATACATAGAAGTACAGTTGCTGCAAATAGGAATGTGCATTTTCAGCTTTCAGAGACACTGCCAAATAATTTTCCAGAGCAATTTTAACAATTCACAATCTCACGAGCAACCATGTTTCTAGCACTCTAAATCCTTGTCAGTCCTTTTTTAGTTTATTCGTTTTTTGTCTTTTGCTTTTTTCTTTGTTTTTAAATTTAGTTATTCTGATGGGTTTGTATGAAGACTAGCATCATCTCAGATGTGTTACAATGCAGATAATGGATATTCTCTCTTATCTCCAAAGTAAGAGATATTTTGAATATATCTTTATTATATATAGCCATTCAAAGTCTTTCTTTTGTTCTTTTTTTATTTCTATTAGGTTTCCTGCCTTCTTTTATTTTCTTGATTCAGCCAATGAACTCTTTGTAATATAAAGATATATCTTCTACTATTGTGTAGCTTGCTTTTCTCTCTTAATTGTATCTTGCTCAAAATTTTTTACATTGTTAAAAGTTTTTAATTTCAATGCATTCTATAATTTTTTTTTCATTTTGGTTTATTGCTGTCTAAGTATAAAAAAGGTTTGCCTAATCTTTGCCAATATTATGCCCTATATTTGTTAATATCACAAATTTATTCAGTTAATTTTTATAGATTTTTTTATTTAACTTTTGAATTTAGAGTTGTGTACCATTTATAAAGTTATTGTGTGTAGACGTGAGGAGTAAAAGATTTTTTATATTTCTAAAGTACCAACCATTAAAAATGCTTTTACTTACTGTTGTAGAGTGTTTCTATGGTCATAGGTCAGGTGACTTATATGTGTGATTTGCTTCTGGACATTCAACTTTTCAATGTTTTCAATTTTGTGTATTTCTAGAAATTATAAATTCATTTATGACTTTTTAAATTTTAATGCATAGTATTATTTTAATGACTTTCTTGAAAATAATAGAATCTTAGAACATTTTTACTCCATTCAGCTCACCCTCCTAATTTCTATTATGGCTGCTGTATAATTTGTGCTACAACTATTATACACAGATACTTAAACCCCTAAGGTATTATTATTACTATTCTATGTATTTAGTGGCGTCCAGATCACAAGAAGAAATTTTGCACATCACATATCACTTTCTAACTCTATATTCAATGGTAGTGATATTTAAAAAGGGAAATTGATGAATGTGACCAATCAAGATTTTTCAAAATTGTTGTTAAGCATTTACCAGCATACATTTACATACAGTCAATATTCAATTAACTTTTTTTGACATATTAATTTTTCAACTCTTGTTATTCTTCTCTGATTCCTGCTTCTGTGGATTCATTCTGCTATGACCTGATAATTAATTTTTGTTATTTTACTGTGGTTATGCTGGTGAAGCATTCTGATGTCTGTAGGCTATCTTTATTTTAGTTTCATTTCCGGAAATGAGATTCCTTTTATAAAGCTTGGGCTTCCATGATGGCTCAGTGGTAAAGAATCTGCCTGCAGTGCAGGAGATGTAAGAGATGGGTTCGATCCCTGGGTTGAGAAAAGATACCCTGGAAAAGGAAATGACAACCCACTCCAGTATTCTTGCCTGAAAAATCCCATGGACAGAGGAAGCTGGTGGACTACAGCCCAAAATGTTGCAATGAGTCAGACATGACTGAGTGACCAAGTGCACATAGAATATTAATAGTTTTGATATTTTCTTTTGGCAATTAAAAAATGCCCTTCTGTTAAATTTATTGCTTCCTCTTTTCTTAATGAGAAGGCAATTGCCAGTCCTTTTCTTTTTTCCTTTGTCTTCTTTCTCTTCCATTCTTTTATAAAGCATTTTATTGAGGAATGATTCACACACACACACACACACACAGAAGCTGTGCTCATTTAAGGTATACAACTTGATGAATTTGGAGATAAGTATACACTTGTGAAACCATCACCACCTATGAAACTGTCACCACAATCTACATCAGAAACATATCCATCACATCCAAAACTTCCTTTTTGTCCTCTGTATTATTATGTTTTGGGGTAAGAATACAATATAAGGTTTACTCACTTAGAAAAATTTAAAGTGTATAATATAGTATTGATAACTATAGATTCTATGCTGTACAATAGATTTCCAGGACTTATTCATGTATACTGAAGCTTTGTACTCTTTGACTAATACCTCTCTGTTTTCTCTTTTCCCAAGTCCCTGGCACTCACCATTCTACTCTCTGCTTCTATGAATTTGATTATTTTAGATTCCTTGGCAACTGTGTGTTTTACTTTAAGAAAGACACACACTTATCAAAGACTATTAAAGTATGTGCCCTTCTATGTCTGGCTTATATCACTTATGATGTCCTCCAGGTTCATCCATGTTGTCAGAAAAAGCACAATTTCCTTCCTTTTTAAGACAATAAAATTCATCCCTTTGTATATATGTGCCATATTTTCTTTATCCATCCATCCAAGATATACATATAAATTGTTTCCAGGCCTTGGATATTGTGAATAATTCTTCAATAAATATTAGAATGCAGATGTCTCTTTGAGGTCTTGATTTCTATTCCTTTGGATTCACAGAAGCGAAATTGCTGGATCATATGATAGTTCTATTTGCAAATCATATATCTGATAAATGGTTAATATCCAAAGAATATAAAGAACTCCTACAACTTGATAACAAAAACACAAATAACCTAATTAATAAATGGACAAAGGAAATGAATAGGCATTTCTCCAAAAAAACATTCAAATGGCCAATAGACATATGAAAATGTGCTCAACATCACTAACGCTTGTTGTTTAGTTGCCAAGTCATGTCCAACTCTTTTGCAACCCCATGAACTGTAAAGCCTTCCAGCCTCCTATGTCAGTGGAATTTCCCAGGCAAGAATCCTGGTGTGGGGTGCCATTTCCTTCTCCAGGGGATCTTCCTGACACAGGGATCAGATCTGCATCTCCTGCATTGGCAGAAAGATTCTTTACCACTGAGCCACCAGGGAAGTCCCACTGATTATTAAGGAAAGGTAAATCAAAACTACAAAGAAATATCACCTCACACTTGTTAGGATAACTCTTATGAAAGAAAAAAAAAAGAAGAAGAAAGAAAGAAAGAGAGGGAGAAAGAGAAGGAGAAGGAAGGAGGCAGAAGCATCTAGTTCACGTCTATCAGCAGCAGTCCCTGGGCAAAGCAAGTATTATCAAACTCTTCCCTCTCCTAAGAATCAGCAAATGCCCCAGGGGAAAGTGACTTACCCAAGTCTGCTTTCCAAAATCTTAGACTCTCTCCTCTTCCTTCCTTCAACAGTACCCTAAGTTCTTCAAACTGATGATTTTTAGTTTTGCTATAACTTTATTAATTGCTTTTGGTGGAAGAGTTGACCTACTACAATTATTCTAACTTACATATTTCTCCAACTACTCTATTTAGACATAAATGTTCTATACTCAGGAAAAATATAAAGAGAGTGAATAAGGAAGAACTGTATCTAGTAGAATGATAATAGCATATGATAGTAGAATATGATGTGGTATTGAGGCAAAATTATTATATTATCAATATTAAATGTATTTACAAGTTATGATTTTTCTCAAGCTGGCAATGAGCTAATTAAAAAATAATAAATAAAATAATAAGTAGCAATGAACTAATTTAAGTGGTAAACAAGTATTTATAAACAATACTAGCAAGATACAAAGTAATTCAAATTATAAATTACAGAGGTACATATTAGAATCTTCTATCTTAGCTTAGAAAATCATGGGTATTGCTAACATAATCTTTCTGGGAGTAATTTCTAAGTCTCAAGAGGCAAAATTGTTAAATTTTTGATCAATAAAATCCTATCATTTTCACATCTGTTTGATCTAATGTTAACTATGCAAATTGTATAACAAATTGGAAAGAGAAGACATATCTTTCAAAGGTGGATAAATAAACCCAAAAGCAAAGCATAAATGTTCAGTATACTTCCTTATATAAAATGACATTTTTTGAAGAGTCACATAGGCTTCAGTGTATATTTGGAATTATAAATCATTTTTGTTGATATTATATTCATAACATCTAATAAAATATTGATCTTAGTGTATGGTACTCAGAGATACTAGAATATTTGTTTATAATCTGAACAAATGTTAGCACAAAGAATTTTTTTCCTAAATATTTCTAAGAGAACTTTATTGGGTTTATGATATTTTAAAAATCTGTATTGAAAAGAAGAGTTATTAAGTTTTTTCTGTTATAAAGTTTTATGGCTCAGTTTTCAAAATGAAAATGTACCATTATTGAATCATAGAAGAAAGGAAGACTTTATAAGCTAAATTACCTATGTATTTGTGTGTTTTTTTCCCCTGCATATTAGTTTCTGGCCTGAATTTTAAAATACTTATTCTACTACAAAAGAAGATATGTAAATTTTACCTGATTTTTTTTAAAAGATACTTTGTGTTAAAATTGAAAGTTTTCCAAATTTTCTAAGATGATTACATTATTTTGATAATAGTTTCATGTCTTGAATTATGAATAGTTTCCATTCTATAACTTAATACTCTAATTTTGCATGATTTATTATTTATTAATTAGCTTTTAAACTTCATTAAACACTACCATTTCTTTAAGAGAACATTAAGAACACATTTTAAAAGACACTGATATTTTTAAATATATGTATAATAAAAATTAGTAAAGCAAAGTTTTGCAAAATGAGCATAATCTGCATTAAAAAATGAGTTTTATAAAAGTTATGAGAAAAATATCTCAGTTCTACTCTAATGAATAATAGTTAACAGAAAATATGATAGATATTCTATTACTCTTACCAATAAGATGCTTATTATTTCCTTTTAATGGATTATCTACTTCTACAAAAGTATATTGCTCAATAGTTTTCATTATCAAAAGAGTGGCCACTGTGTAGAGTAAAGTGACAGGCAATATGTTTCTTGGATGACAATTTACACTATGGAGGGCAGAAGTGAACTACGAATGTTAAATGTGAACCTGTGCATACTAAAAGTTTATAAATACTTGGGCACACACAATGAATGAATAACAATAGTCTTAAATTGTTATACAAATAAAAACTGTAAGCATAAACATATTTATTCAGATGTGTTTATATGTGCTTAGTCACTTCAGTCGTGTCCGACTCTCTGCGACCCCATGGACCGTGGCCCACCAGGCTCCTCTGTCCATGGGATTCTCCAGGCAAGAACACTAGAGTGGGTTGCCATTTCCTTCTCCAGTGATAAAGTATGAAGTGAGTGAAGGGAGTGAAGTGAAGTCGTTCAATGGTGTCCGACTCTTTGGGACCCCATGGACTGTAACCTACCGGGCTCCTCCATCCATGGGATTTTCCAGGCAAGAGTACTGGAGTGGGTTGCCATTTCCTTCTCCAATGTAATGTAAGTATGTAAGTATATGGGAGAGGAATTTACCCTACTTTGGAAGTGATATGATTCACTGTTTTTTCACTGTGGTTTAAGGAAAACATTTAAAGTTGTAACCATGGATTGTGTGTGATAAATTCATAGTTTAATCAGGTATCATCAAATAAGAAAGAAGCCAAGAAAACTGCTTTTATAGCAAAGAAAAGCAGTGGCATGATTGAGAACTCAGTCTTTAATATTTTTCTATTCATGTTACATATGGAGTTATTTAGTTTCAAAAGCTCTGTTGATTTTCTGGAATTTCCTTCTGAAGCTCCTTCTGAAACTCCCCTCCTTTTTTCCTTTTCCTTTTTTTTTTTTTTTTTTTTTTGCCTTTCCACCTTGTGGGATCTTGCTTCCCAGATTGAATGTGGGGTCCCCTGGCAGTGAGATTATGGGGTCCCACATACTGGCCCTCCAGAGAATTCTCTCTCCTCCTTTTGATCAGAAGACAGTATTGACTTTGAAGATAAGAAAGGTTTATTTAATGAACTATGGGCTGGACTGAATTTCTCAGTCTAGTTAGACTCTTTGTGGGCCTATGGACTGTAACCCACCAGGCTTCTCTGCCCATGGGATTTTCCCTGCAAGACTCCTGGAGTGGATTGCTATTTCTTCCTCCAAGGCATCTTCTGCATCCAAGGATGGAATCCACATCTCCTGCACTGCAGGCAGATTAATGAGCTATTTCCAAAAATATATTTGGTCTTTGTTTCAGTTAGTCTGTAATAAATACTTCCTTTTCTGCTTTAAGTTCCACTGATATCACATTCAAATTAGAAAAACTCAACAGTAATGATTTTAGTACTCTGTGACAATTATTTGGTTAAAAATATAAATTCAAATGATCTGATCAGAGACAGAAGATAATGTGCTCTATTGTGTTCATTTCAACCCCTTCTTGTGAAATACTTGATGAAATATATTAGTGAGAGTTCTCCAGAGAAATAGAACCACCAGGAGATAGATAGATAGATATAGGTATAGATACAGACAAGCATAGGTTTATTGTGTTAACTGACTCACATGGTTATAGAGGCTGAAGAGTCCTATGGTCTGGAAACTAGAGAACCAGGAAAGCTAGTGGTGTAATTCAGTCACAGACTGAAAGCCTGAGAACCAGCAACACCAATGTTAAAAATAGAATGATGTCTTAGCTCGAGCAGAGAGACACAGAATCACCTTTCCTCTATTTTGTTCTCTCATCCCTCAGTGGATTAGAAGCAGCCTCTTGCTTTGGTGAGGGCAACCTTCTCTACTCAGTTTACTGACTTAAATGCTAGATTTCCATGGACATCTACATAGACACACTCTGATAATGTTTTACCAGCTATCAGGGCATCCCTTAACCCAATCAAGATGATGCATAAAACTAACCATCACACCAAATAAAATTCTGAAAAATTAAGCCCACTTTTTATTAAATACAATTTCAAAGAAGCATTTAGATTTGTATGAGGAGTTTGGAAAATTGATGGTCAAGACAAAATCTTGATAATTCAAATAAAACTAAATTCCTGGGTCAATTTTTGTCTCATAATTGTACATGAAGGTAGTTTCTCTATGATCTGCAACCTCTGAGGGCTTCAATGAGATGTCAGGTATATGCATATATCAATACTACTTTGTTCAGGGCATCATAATCCAGTTAACATAGTGTTTCCCTGTGTGTCATTTCAGAGGCAAATTGGGCTTTTCCAAATTCAAGTGTAGTTGATGATTTTTGTTTTGGGTTTGATTTTACCTTGCAAATTAATATTTTTCCTTTGTTTTATCCAAGCTCCCTGGGCTTCCCTGGTGCTTAGATGGTAAAGAATCTGCTGCCAATGCAGGAGTGCTGGGTTCAATCTCTCAGTTGGAAAGATCCCCTGAAGAAGAGTATGGCTACCCCACTCCAGTATTGTTTCCTAGGAAATTCCATGGACAGAGAAACCTGGTTGGCTAGAGTTCTTGCTGAGTGGTAAGTGGCTTTAGTCATGGTCCACTTTTTGCAACCCATTGGACTGTGGCCCGCCAGGCTCCTCTGTCCATGGGATTCTCCCGGCAAGAATACTGGAATGAGTTGCTGTGCCCTCATCCAGGGGTTCTTCCTGACCCAGTATCGAACCTGTATCTCTTTTGTCTCTTACATTAGCAGGCAGTTTCTTTACCACTAGTGCCACTTGGGAAATCCCTGGGCTAGAGTTCATGGGGTCTCAAAAAATTGGACACAATTCAGTAACTTTCACTTTGCTACCCTAGCTCAGTTAGTAACTTCTAGTATATAGCAAATGTCTTTTGACTTCCTCCTTTTCTATTTTTCTGGACATAAGAAACAAAAGACAAAAAAGGGAGGCGGACAAACAACTGCTGGGATCCCACTGCTGTGCTCTTCTGTTTTTTTTTTTAACTTGGCTTAATGATAGAAAACTCCCACTAGAGATTGTGGAACAATCCTTGTTTATGCCTCGTGTATACATGCTTGCTAAGTTGCTTCAGTCATGTCTGACTCTGAAACCCTATGGACTGTGGCCCGACAGGCTCTTCTGTCCATGGGATTCTCCAGGCAAGAATACTGGAGTGGGTTGTCATGTCCTCCTCTAGGGACTCTTCCTGATGCAGGGATCAAACCTGTATCTCTTCTGTCTCTTTTGCATTGGCAAGAGGGTTATTTATCACTAGCACCACCTTGGAAGCCCTGTTTATGCCTCATTTACTCTCACATAATTTGAGATTTGATGATATATTAAATAACCACTTTACCAATAGTCAGAACCTGTGACCAGGAAATTTCTCTAATTCTTTCTAAATGTATGAAGAGTAGGTGTGGTTTTTCTGTGTTTCGTAGTCAATCTTTTTCCAGCTTCAGATTGAAACTCATCAGGAGGTTATAAAATAAAGTTCAGTTCAGTTCAGTCGCTCAGTCGTGTCCAACTCTTTGTGACCCCATGAATCGCAGCACGCCAGGCCTGCCTGTCCATCACCACCTCCCGGAGTTCACTCAGACTCACGTCCATCGAGTTAGTGATGCCATCCAGCAATCTCATCCTTGGTCGTCCCCTTCTCCTCCTGCCCCCAATCCCTCCCAGCTCAGAGTCTTTTCCAATGAGTCAACTCGTTGCATGAGGTGGCCAAAGTACTGGAGCTTCAGCTTCAGCATCATTATTTCCAAAGAAATCCCAGGGCTGATGTGCTTCAGAATGGACTGGTTGGATCTCCTTGTAGTCCAAGGGACTCTCAAGAGTCTTCTCCAACAACACAGTTCAAAAGCATCAATTCTTTGGCGCTCAGCCTTCTTCACAGTCCAACTCTCACATCCATACACGATCACAGGAAAAACCATAGCCTTGACTAGATGGACCTTAGTCGGCAAAGTAATGTCTCTGCTTTTGAATATACTGTCTAGCTTGGTCATAACTTTTCTTCCAAGGAGTAAGCGTCTTTTAATTTCATGGCTGTAGTCACCATCTGCAGTGATTTTGGAGCCCAAAAAAATAAACTCTGACACTGTTTCCACTGTTTCCCCATCTATTTCCCATGAAGTGATGGGACTGCATGCCATGATCTTCGTTTTTTGAATGTTGAGATTTTAGCCAACTTTTTCAGTCTCCACTTTCACTTTCATCAAGAGGCTTTTTAGCTCCTCTTCACTTTCTGCCATAAGGGTGGTGTCATCTGCATATCTGAGGTTGTTGATATTTCTCCCAGCAATCTTGATTCCAGCTTGTGTTTCTTCCAGTCCAGCGTTTCTCATGATGTACTCTCATAGAAGTTAAATAAGCAGGGTGACAATATACAGCCTTTGTTAGTGGACTACAATTAGATAGTATTTATTTACTATTAATTTCGAAAAATAGAGAAATAGAGCAAAGGCTTGGATTAGATTTTCTAACTACTGGGTAGCCAGAATAAGTGTCTTTAAATCCTTATCTGTTTTTTTCTGTGGTCATGTATGGATGTGAGAGTTGGAAAGTGAAGAAGGCTGAGTGCCGAAGAATTGATGCTTTTGAACTGTGGTGTTGGAGAAGACTCTTGAGAGTCCCTCTGACTGCAAGGAGATCCAACCAGTCCATTCTGAAGATCAGCCCTGGTATTTCTTTGAAAGAATGATGCTAAAGCTGAAGCTCCAGTACTTTGGACACTTCACGCGAAGAGTTGACTCATTGGAAAAGACTCTGATGCTGGGAGGGATTGGGGACAGGAGGAGAAGGGGATGACCGAGGATGAGATAGCTGGATGGATCACAGACTCGATGGACGTGAGTCTGAGTGAACTCCGGGAGGTGGTGATGGACAGGGATGCCTGGCGTGCTGTGATTCATGGGGTCGCAAAGAGTTGGACATGACTGAGCGACTGAACTTAATCCTTATCCGACTCAATGACCCTATGTTTTTTCTATGTTTTAGACTCTATTTGTGTGTGTGTGTGCTCCGTCGTGTCAGACTCTTTTGAGACTCTATGGACGGTATCAACCCAGACTCCTCTGTCCATGGGATTTCCCAGGCAAGAATACTGGAGTGGGCTTCCTCCTCCAGGGGATCTTCCTGATTCAGGGGTCAAACCTGAGTTCCTTGTGCCTCCCGCACTGGCAGGCACGTTCTTTACCGCGGGGACACCTAGTCTTTCATAAAGGTTTAAATGTCGTCATCCTGAGGGAGATGAGTCCTGGGTGTGAGTCCTTCCATTGGAAGGGCTGATGTTGAAGCTGCAACTCCAGTACTTTGGCCACCTGATGCGAAGAGCTAACTCACTGGAAAAGACCCCGATGCTGGGAAAGATTGAAGGCAGGAGGAGAAGGGGATGACATAGGATGAGATGGTAGGATGGCATCACCGACTCGAAGGACACGGGTTTGGGTGGACTCTGGGAGTTGATGATGGACAGGGAGGCCTGGTGTGCTGCGATTCATGGGATCCCAAAGAGTCGGACATGACTGAGCTACTGAACTGAAATGAACTGAACTCATGAACAAGAGGTTAATTATATTATGAAGTATTCTGGAATTTATAAGTAGTGAAGAATCTAGTAACTAAAAACTATGTCTTTAAGAATTTTCCTAACATCATCTTTTATCTGACATCTTAGTTCTTCTTCAGGAATTTCCCTAAACTGAAAGATGTTGCCTTGAACAAGTTTTCATCCTGTCTTTGGCCAACCTATATCCAAAAACTGACTAATAAAACGGTACAAGGTTCCACCAAACTTATCTCAGTTGCAACAATTTTCAAGGTACATGCCAACTCCCTGCAGGATTAATTGGGGTTTTTTAATTGGAATTATATCCCAATTCAATCACTCTATTCCCAGTTTTACTTCTCTAGAATTATTTCCAAATAAACCTCTTGTATGTAAATCACAGATTTTTTTTCTCAAGCATCTAGAATAGATTAGTTCTTTTTTCCCCCCATAATTAGTATGAAATGTGCCTTAGGAGGACAAGATAAAGTAGAAAATCAAATAAGCAAAGGCCATCTCTAGTATATGAATTCAGTATCTTTTAAGTCTTTTAAAATTATTCAATAATTTGGGGAATGTACTAATTGATACCACAGTAAGTTTATGTCCACACACCTTAAGTGGGCCCTTGGTTCTGCATATAATTATAGCATATCGCAGTATATCACAGTATATTTTACTAGTTCACTCATTCCTCTGCTTTCTGTTTCACATTGTCTCCTCTGTCATCACATTTAAAAATAAGGAAATTCCTACTTTCAAAACATATTCAGACTCCTACTAATTCTATTACCACTTTTACCAACAGGGTTTGAGCTATCATCACCTCTCACCTGAATTATTACAATACCAAATATACTCTATTCTCAAAAAAGTAGACAGAGTAATCCCACTAAAAGTAACTCAGACATAGCATTCTTCTGCTCCAAAAATTCTACTGGGGCCCTACTTGAATAAAGATTATAATAAATTCTTTAAAATGCCTATATGCCCTTTGTGATCTTCTTCCTTGTTCCTCAATCATTATTATCCCTCTCCAGCTTCACTTCTTACCACCATTTCTTCCATACGCAATGCCCTCCTTGTTTTCCATCAACTGGCTAGGGTTAGCCCCATCTTAGGGCTTTTGTACCAGCTGTTCCTGCAATATACACTCCTTAAATCTACATGGTAACTTCCTTCCATACCCTACTCTCTAGACTATTTGGTTTGATTTCTCCTGTTGCTCATTACCTTCTAGTATATTACAACATTTCAGACTTGTGTTTATGTGTATAGACTGTCTCTCTTATAAAAGATTATCTCCTCTAGGGAATTTTTGTAATTGTTACTCAGAGGTACATTCCAAGAACCCATAATAATGCATGTACCTTAGAAGACACTCAATAAAAACTATGGAGTAGATTATTGAAACAAAGAAATCGGTATCTTAAAAATACTAAGATCTCCATGAAGTCTTTCCATTCTCAAGGTTATCACATAATACCATGCATATACATAGAAGATGTAAAATTCAGTAAATATATTACAATAGAACATTTTAGGCTATTAATTATTTTAACCTATTACATTATACTGCAATCTCAAGGCATTTAAATGTAATCCATTTTTTTAATGTCTCTAGGTTAAAGGTCAAGATGTGAAATAATCAAAAGATGATCTAAGATTAGAATTATCATACATATGACAGATATTACATAGATTCATATAACTTTAAAAAATAGAATGAGGAAAAACAGTCCTAAAATACATTAACAAATAAAAGGATTTTCCCTAAATGGAGAACAGCTTTCATTCAAGATTTTAAAATTCATTTTACTTAAAAGTTATTTGAGAAAGAATACTTTTGCTATAAAGGGTTGTTATAAGACATACGGATTATTTGTACTAAGTTGCCATTTCCTATGTAAATTTGTTTTCCAGGAGTTCTAATGAAGCCACTAAGGCCAAGACCACCAAAAGATGTTAAACCAGCTGGGTAAATGTAAATTTTAGCAAGTCTCATGCATATTTCATATGTAGAAGAAAACTATGTGAGTAATCATTTGCCCTTTCCCTGATATTTCAGGCAGCAGGAAATAAAAAAAGGGAAAAGCATAAAAGAAGGGCCCCAAACAGCCCTTTGAAAGCACATCTGGTGAGACTAGAAGAATGCTGCAGTTGTTGAAACTTGTTTACATATTTATAAGCTGAATGTTTCTCAAGATGGTACAAGTTACAAGGCTCTACCTTTTTATTATTCAGATATTCAGTCTGTGGGGTCTAAACATTTCATACCTTGTAAAATAAATCAATTTAAAAACAAAAACAAAACACCCTGCCACTTCATCAAAACAAGCTGTGAATGTTTCCAAAGCAAAATATAATAACTGTCAATCTTCATACATATGTGCCCTCAACCCTCAATACCATTATCCAAAATATATGTATGTGAGAATTAGGAAAATACCTAAATTTAGGCCTAATAAGTATCATTCCTGTGGTCCAGTACATATAACATATATATTTTCTTTTGGGAGGGGAAGGTGGAGTTCCCAAAATAACAAAATAGATGAGTGTTGTACACTTTGTAAATACATGTTTAACTGAATTAAAGGGAAAATGTGTATTTTGTATAAGCTTGATGACAAAAATGGAATGATATTCCAAGAAGAAATATTGGGAGAGAATCACTGTTTCTAAATATAGACAAGATAAATCTGAACAGCACTGAGCCAATTTAACACTGACCCAATTTAACACAGACTTAATATTTAAGAAAAGGATTAATTTTGAGTGAAAGGCTCATAAACCAAGGACAAAGGCCTAATTTGTTTTCAACTCCATATCAATAAGAATCCTTAAAAATACACCAACAATCCATAAGGTGTGTGAACAATTTGCAACCTTTTTTGTTCTCTTTTGTCTGATTTTTAAAAGTGAAACCATCTAAACTGGTGTTTCTTTTCATTATTTCTGAAAGCTGCAATGGAATTGAAGAGTTGGGAAATACCATCTTAAACAAATTCAGGTTGCTGTTGGAGAAGAGAAAAGAATCTCAAAGCATCAAATAAACAATGAGTGACAAATGCCAAGAGTCCGAAATGGTCTGAGCTCCATAGTCTTGCTATATAAATCAGTCTACCAACCAACTAAATGCAAAATACCTCATGTTTCTGAGTATGAACAAGGGTAATGAAACTGAACAGTAAAAAGACCTACTAGTATTTCTTTCAACATATCCATGCCTTTTGTCACATGTATTATAAGATCAGTCAATGACATCACTTTGTGAGAAAGATGAAGCTACCTAATCTTAGAGCACTTCTCTTTAGGTAATTGTATATATTTCTTGGGCTTCCCTGGTGTCTCAGGTGGTAAAGAATCTGCCTGCAGTGTGGGAGATCTGGGTTAATCCCTGGATTGGGAAGATCCCCTGGAGAAGGGAATGGCTACCCACTCCAATATTCTTGTCTGGAGAATTCCATGGACAGAGGAGCCTAGTGTGCTACAGTCCATGGGGTCTCAAAGAGTCAGACTCGACTGAGCAGCTAATGCTTTCACTCTTTACTTTCATATATTTCTTCTTGTTGCTGTAATTTACTGTAAACTTAACACACTGGTTTAAAACAATGCAGATGTACTATCTTAGAGTTCTGAAGGGCAGTGTCTAAAATGAGTTGGCAATACTTCATTCCTCTGGATTCTCTAGGAATGAAACTATGTCCTTGTCATTTCTGGCTTCTAGAGGTCACCACTTTCTTTGGCTTTTGTCCTTGTATTACTTCAACCTTTCTAACCAGCATCACATCTCCTGAGTCAACTCTGAGGTCCCTACGTCTCTCTAATAAGGACTCTTATGATTGCATTTAGCCCACCTGGATAATCTAGGATTATTTCAAGACCCTTAACTTTATCACACTTGCAATGTCCCTTTTGACACGTAAGGAAATATATTCACAGTTTTTCATGATTGGGAATGATAGCTTTGGGGAGGCCCTTATTCTACTTACTACAACCATAATGTTAATTATGCTCTTTTTCTTCCTTTCACCAACTATCTATTTTCTATGTATTTGAAGAAGAAGGGAAAGTGTTAGTGGCCCAGTCGTGTCCAACTCTTTGAGACCCCACAGTCTGTACCCTGCCAGGCTCTTCTTTCCATGGAGTTTGCTAGGCAAGAATACTGGGTTGGGTTGCCATTTCCTTCTCTAGGGGATCTTCCCAACCTAGAGATCAAACACAGGTCTCCTGCATTTCAGGCAACTGTGCCACCAGGAAAACCCTCACTTCCCTAAGTATTTACTGCATATTAATAAAATGAAGATCATGGCATCTGGTCCCATCACTTCATGGGAAATAGATAGGGATACAGTGGAAACAGTGTCAGACTTTATTTGGGGGGGCTCCAAAATCACTGCAGATGGTGACTGCAGCCATGAAATTAAAAGACTCTTTCTCCTTGGAAGGAAAGTTATGACCAACCTAGATAGCATATTGAAACGCAGAGACATTGCTTTGCCAACAAAGGTCCATCTAGTTAAGGCTATGGTTTTTCCTGCGGTCATGTATGGATGTAAGAGTTGGACTGTGAAGAAGGCTGAGCTCCGAAGAATTGATGTTTTTGAACTGTGGTGTTGGAGAAGACTCTTGAGAGTCCCTTGGACTGCAAGGAGATCCAACCAGTCCATTCTAAAGGAGATCAGCCCCGGGTATTCTTTGAAAGGAATGATGCTGAAGCTGAAACTCCAGTACTTTGGCCACCTCATGTGAAGAGTTGACTCACTGGAAATAACTCTCATGCTGGGAGGGACTGGGGCCAGGAGGAAAAGAGGACAATAGAGGATGAGATGGCTGGATGGCATCACTGACTCGATGGATGTGAGTTTGAGTGAACTCCAGGAGTTGGTGATGGACAGGGAGGCCTGGCATGTTGCGATTCATGGGGTCGCAAAGAGTCAGACATGACTGAGCTCCTTAACTGAACTGAACGGAATATTTTGTGATCCTCTGTACAGTAAACTCCAGAAGGGGAGGGATTTTTATCTTATTTTGGCCTTCAATAAATTCTAGGGATCTGGAACCATGCTGGAAACATAGTAATGCTTCTATTCATTATATTATAATACTTTACTTGAAACCCCAAAGTGTTTAATATAAGAGAAGTTTATTTCTGGCTCATGCAACAGGTCCTACAAATGGGCTTATGCAAGGTTAATGTGGTACCCTGCTCTGCACAGTGACTTTTAGCTATACCAACTGAAGTCCATAGCCACTTCCATTCTCAAAATAAAGAATAGACACTTTGTATAATTGTAAAACATTTTTATAGACTCAGAATAAAGGTGGCATTTTTCACTTTATGTCATATGTGATCGACCAGAACTAGCCGTGTGACCTTGAATGATTTCGAAGAAGCTAAAAAATGTAGTTCCCTGCTAGCCCAGAAAGGACAGAATAACTGTATTCTATGAACACAAGAACAATAAATTTGTTAAATATTTCATGTGATGAGAATAGGAGATAGTAAAGAGAATACATGCAGTTATGCCATGAAGAATTCTCCCTTACAAAGACAATCCCAAACACCTAAGTCAACATCCTTCCTCTCAAACTGGAACTTTAGGGGGATTTGGGGCAGAAAATAATATTTCTTTGATATCACAAGATTTGTCTTAAAAATGCAGTGGGTTTTTAGTCTCAATCCATAATATATTGATGCCTGATTCAGTATAAAACTGGCTTTTTAATTCAAATCCTCAGGAAATGCTTTATACTTACTCTGCTCTTTGTAGGTACAGTTTAAGAAGTGCAGACAGAATAAGAAGGAACAGTGGCAATTAATCAATCATTATTGGTTGTGAATTTCCAGTCTAGAAAACTTAGGAGTCAAAGTTCAGAAGTGATACATTGATTTTACCTAGAATAAGTTTTATTTAGTTTAAATTCACCAGAGATGGACTTTCATTTTTGCACTTAACATTCCAGAGGTAGTAGACTGTAGGCATCCCATCATTAAGTCTTATTCATACTTGCTTAGATATTCACTTATTCAGTTCTCACAATAGTCTCAAATAAAATCCAAAGTCATTACTTTTTGTCTCTCTCTGTTGTAAGCTTCCATCTACTGTTTTCAAAATATAAGAGTTGAAAGGACTTTTGAGGTCATGTAAAACATCTATTCTTGTCTAGAATGTATTTAATATCCAATGAGTACTCCTATCACCACTAACAAAATGAGCTGGTCAAATTTCATACCTAAGAATCAAGAAACTAGGATGAGACAGTAAGTGAGCAATTCTCACATCCTAATTTTTTTTTGCTAAGCAAGTTCTAATTTCTACTTACTCTGTCAAACTAGTATAATATATATCAATCTATGTATTGCTTCTATAGTGACTTATTCTCCAAATAAAACTTTAAAGTAAAATTTACCTATATATATTTAATTCAGTTCAGTCCTACATTTCCCATAAATGCATTTCCTTCTTATTTTCTCAGATAATTGAAGCTATTCCCCATTTCCCAGCTCCGAACTCCACTTCCAACAGTCTTGTATGTTCACTCTACATTTCTAAATCAAATATTTTGGGGGAATCTTTCATCTCCTCTGAGGTATCTTTCCATAAAATAAGATTAAGTGACATGCAAAGAGAAAATGATCGCTGATGCAACTAGGCTGAGATGAATTTTAGCATGTATTCAGTCTTAGAAAAAAAAAAAAAAACTGGCTTTCAGTTTGAAAAGATAAGACAAACATTTGTGATGCTCAATTTGGCTATTGGGTAAACTCTCAACACAGGTAGAATTCTTGTTATATTTCCATGTATTTAAGGCAGTAGTGCTGGGGGCCAGCGTGTGGAACTCCGCCCACGGCAAAGGTCATGAGGAAGGAGGCTTGGCATATGCAAAGGCGTGATAAAGCCTCAGGAAACTCCCTGTTCCCCAGCATCTAACCCCCAAACCAGAGTCTGTTTTATGCTCTCACCTACACCTCCGACTTTGGGGGGGGGGCTCCCCCATAACCGTTTCTCTCGGAGAAGGAGTAAATGTGCAGCTCCAAGGCAATAAAAATTCTTGGGCATGACAAGAGTGTTTCAGCTTACGGACTCCTCTGAAGGTTATCTAGCCTGCCTGTATAGGTTCGTCTGACCACATGTGATTGTTCACAGCCTCCCAACCTGAGAGGCATGAGATGCTTTAGACTTACTAAAGGCAAATTCTTTTGGGGAGTTATAAATTATTAGTATAGTTGGTTGGTTAGGAATTATATTGGTGAAGGGTTTTTCATTTGTTGTGCCAATAATTGCTGCTAATTCCCTGTCCTGGGTGTGACAAGGGTGTCTTAGGTCAAACCTCTCCACTGACAGACTAGCTTGTGTGACAGGATTATCCATACTCCTGCCACTACACACATGATTGTTTACTACCTCTCAATCATAAACAGCGCAGAGAGTTTTGGAGTATTTTGAGAGTCTTAATTAGCATAGGGCTTTTCTTCTTGTTGAGTTAATGATTGCTGCCAGGCCTCCATATCCTTAGGCACCTGGGAATATATTAATCAATGTATTTGGAATATAGAAAAGGAAATATAGTAGTTTTTAAGGTTAGCAATACTAGACTTTTTGAGTTAATGAATTTTCTCTTTTGTAATAGATCACTGTACTTTGTTATAAATCACTGTGTCCTTGCTATGTAAAAATGTAACTTTATCACTATCTTAAGACTAAATAGATCTTAAGGGGAACATTGGTGAAAGGATTTTCATTTGTTGGGCTGATGTTTGCTGCTAAATCTCCATGTTCCCTGCCCTTACAAGGAATATAACTAACATATAGGAGAAATAAGTATTAACCTTTAAGCATATAGGACAAATAAGTATTAACCTTTAAGATTAATCATGTTAACCTTGGGTTAAATAAATTCCTTTCTTGATTGTAACTCACTACACCCTCATCCTATAGGAATGTAACTTTATTTGGAGGGTGGTGCCTGGTTTAAGAAAAAACACCCTTGGAAAAAAGAAGTTTTGGTTATAAGAAAGAAAGGATCATAAAATCCCTAAGACCTTTTTATGTGAAGCACCTGATTTTGATAAAGGTCAGGACTGCTGACCCCTGTGTGACTCTGTATTCATCCCTATATGTAACAAAAGGTATATAAGCAAACCCCAAAATAAAGAAATTGGATCAGTTTCCGGAAAGACTGATTCCCCCATGTCATTTCTTTCTTGCTCCCTGTTTCTCTGGCTGAATCCCCATCTGGATTCAGCCTCCTTTTCTCCATTACTCTATCTCCTGCTACACTATCCGTTTCTAATCTCTCTATATATCTGTAATCAAATATGTATTTTTCCAAAGACGCCGACGCCGTCCCCACCTTCAAATTCCCTGGATCCACCGGGGCTGGACCCCGGCACAGTAGCAATTCATGTCAATTTAATCTATGTCACTTTGAGGTATAAAAGTAAGTATGTATACATATATGCTTATTACTGAAGAATCACATTAACACAAAACTCAAAAAATGCATATGGTTAAAATTTTCCTGATTATCTGAATTTAATAGCAGCAACTTGTTAGAATTATTTTATATGTATGCATATATTTGTTATTATCAACTTTAAAATGCAGACAGAATAAGAAGGAACAGTGGTAAAATGTAGTATAAATGATAAATTGTATATTTCTGAATACTTATTTTTAAAATGTAATGTAGTATAAATGATAAATTATATATTTCTGAATACTTATTTTTAAAATGTAGTATAAATGATAAATTGTATATTTGTGAATACTTATTTTTGACATGAAATATTAAACTGTAGTATAAATGATAAATTGTATATTTGTGAATACTTATTTTTAACATGAAATATTTAGAGAAGAAAATGCAAAAAATATTATCTCATATACAATGCTTAGCAATCAAGTTGGCAAGTTTAGAGAATGCCAATAGTATATCTCTTTTCTAAATTAATATAACAAACATGTGTGTGTGTGTGTGTTAGTCACTTGGTCATATCCAACTCTTTGTGACCCCATGGACTGTGTCTTTCATGATCCTCTGTCCATGGAATTCTCCAGGAAAGAATATTGGAGTGGGTTGTCATTCCCTTCTCGAGGGGATCTTCCCAGCCCAGGGATCAAGCCCAGGTCTCCTGCACTGCAGAAAGGATTCTTTACTTTCTGAGCCACCAGGGAATCCCAATAACAGACATAATTTATCTCAATTATACTTATGTCTGTAGGAGATTCAGTTAAGAAACTCATCTCTAAAGCAATCTATCTTTAACAATTTCCAACTGCTATCTCTGCAGTTCTAGGGATTTCTCGCAAAATAAGTTGACATGTAAGACCTGTGGGAAATCTGTGTATCTAACTACCAAAACAATAATTACAACTGTTTTTTTCTTTTAATAATAAAGAGGCAAAATGTGGGCTTCCCTTGTAGCTCAGTCGGTAAAGAATTTGCCTGCAGTGCAGGAGACCCGGGTTCGGTCCCTGAGTTGGGAAGATCCCCTGGAGAAGGAAATGGCAACCCATTCCAATATCCTTGCCTGGAAAATCTCATGGACAGAGGAACCTGGTGGATTGCAGTCCATGGGGTCACAAAGAGTCGGGCACAACTGAGCGACTAACACATAGTAAAATATGATAAATTGATATTCTCATATATCATATATATTTTGGTGTGCATATGCTTGCCAATTATTAGGTAGTCCATCATGTGTGTTTTAATATATCCTTACCAACCCTAAGAAGATGAATCTCTTTACTTTAGATTTTACAGGAAAGTTTCCTCTTTCATATTATTGAATCAGTTGTTCCATAACACCACATGAAACCTTTATTCCTTTCACCCTTTTCTCATAACCACTTCTCTATAAATCCATTAAAACTGTAACAAAGCTGAATGCATCAGTCTTCTATTTCTCTTGGACTTGACTGACCTGAAAGCCAAAACTGTCTGGAAATACAAGATGTTTCTTACAATGAGTTACAGTTAGAGAGATCAGTATTAATTCTTATATAATATACCATATTTAATATTTTACATTTATAAACCAATCACTTGAAATAATTTTTAAAATTTATTTACCATTCCTCTTTCTATTTATTGCTATAAAATTCAAATATTCAAAATGAAAGAGCTAAGAAATATGGTTATTCTGTTATATATCCTTAACATACAAGTAGCCTCCAAAATTTCAGATATATAGCATATGCGCTTTCAGATTTTAATCTGATCTAGAATCTGGAATCTCACTGTAGTAACCCTGATTTATCATTTGGGTTTAAATATGGTCTGTAGAGAAATGCAAGGGCACTTGAATTTATTATGAAAGAATACATGATATCCTTGGTAAGTCAATGTCTTAAAGCCATGTATTATCTTTCATCATTATCTAGAATGATATATAATGCTCACTTCCTCCCATTTATGCACCATTTTTAGTGTTGCATAAGTTAATGGACACTTTCATTTCTGTCTCATCAATATAAAGTACCTTAGATATTCTCAAGAGATCAAGAAATCATCTAAATTTTCAGGCTAAAATTTAGTCTACACTATTTCTGAAATATAATTCATGTTGCTTTATATATGTATCCTTGTCACTCTCAGGTTGAACAACATTGTGAAACCACCAGCCAACTCAGTGGGACTTCTTTATGAAGAGTGTTAAATGATTATAATTAAACTCAGTAAGTTTATCAATATAATAGCACAGATTTATTATGAAAAGAATCAATAATGAGGTTGGAGCAGTGTGTCTATGCAAATTGGCCTGCTCCAGAATCTTGGAAAGCTTTATCAGCATCAGATATCTTCTGCCTCACTTCCTAGTTAACCTTAACTCACTAGCTGGTTGAAAATTCCAGTTGGATTCTAGAGTCTTCTTTACATGAGAAACATGAATCCAAGAACCAGTATCTTTAAGCTTTGTAGCACAAGGATTAGTTAAGAGTACCTTATATGATCCTTTAAGTTGTAAAGAATCTTTCTGAAGATGTCTTTTTTCAGAAGATAAAATTACTTCATTGCAGTTTGTGATGTTTGTGGTCTTCCTCTGCTGGAAGCACACTGTGGAAAGATTGTCCAAAGAGGATATGGCTTCTCCGTCTGAGTTTCTGAATAGTCCTTTTCAATACTAAAGCTTGTCTCCTTTAATTAGCTTAATATCAAGAGCAGAGAGAGCCAAATGCATAGGGCTGCCAATAGTGACTTCAAAGGGTGACATACTGTGTCTCCCAAGGAGAGTAGCTCTCACATTCAAAAGGATCAGAGGAAGTGCCTTAGGTCAAGTCAATTTCAAGGTTTCCATAAATTCTGCCAGTTACATCTTAACAATGCTGTTGTTCTTTCTACCAATCCAGAGGACTCAGGGTGATAAGCACAGTAAAAATGTTAAGAATAGTCCAAATCTCACAGATCCGTTTCATATTATGGCCAGTAATAGTATTTTTGTAGCTGCTAAGGCAGTAGTACATTGTCAAGGACATGATTCAGTCCAGTTGAAAAAAAAATGCAAATCATAAGAAGAACAAACTTTCGTACTTAAGAAGAAGGCACCTGGATACAATCTATTTCTCAAACTTCAAAACACCCATTAGGAAGGTTAAAACATCCAAGGGCAGTTTGGATAGCTTTTGTTGGGTCATATTTAGATCATCCAACAAAAGTTAATTGTGCCTTCTTGATGGCCTTAGAAATATTTCCCCACCAGTCTTGTTTCATGAAACTTAAAAGTTTATCTCCCACCCAGTGGATCATCTGATTAGTCTTTTCATGAACTCTGGCTTTATTGTTGTTGTTTTTCTACTAAGTCATGTCCGACTCTTTTGTGACCCCATGGACTATAGCCTGCACAGGGTCCTCTGTCCATAGGATTTCCCAGGCAAGAGTACTAGAGTGGGTTTCCATTTCCTTCTCCAGGAGGATCTTCCTGACCAGGTATTGAACCCATGTCTCCTACATTGACAGGCATTTTTTTTTTTTTTTTTTTAACCACTGAGCTACCAGGGAAGCCCTGGACTCTGGTAAGACAGATAATTTATTTGGACCATTTCATAAGTTGGCTAATGGACTACAAATACAACTGTTATCAGCTCAGTGAATCTTTTCTTTATGTAGTACCTTATTTCCCATTGCCCTCACTCCCCCACCACCATCCCAGGGTTAAACCTAATATCTTGGTTTTGGCAATTCAGAATTTAATTTGTTCTTCTTACTTTTTTGTCTGGAGATAAATCCTCAGAACCCCAACATCATCCACATCTTACTTTTCCCCTTCCCAAAGGAAAGAGGCAGAGGAAGGAGATTGTATGGTTCTCTTTCCGCTTGAAATCTTTATCAAAAATTATAACACAAAGAGAAAATCACCATCATGAAAAGCACTGCCTTTTCAGTGGGTTTCTGCCTTTATGTGGTGCCTTACATTGGTTGTCTTTGATCATTTTTATTAAATTTTATTTGTTAATGTAGTCAAAACTGGCTATAACAGTTTCAGGTTTGGTGACTTATAAGGCTGTTGTCCTTCTGGTTTGATCTGCTAAATTATCTCCTTTGCTTTTTTCTGAATTTAATTTTGAATGCCCAGTCTCTGAAATTATGTCTAGAACAGAGAGAAGTTGGATTGATTTAAATTACTCATTGACTCAATGTCCATTCTTAATATGATTTCCTCCTGAGGTCAAGAATCTTTTGTTTCCAAAGCACATCAAAGTCATGTGACTATCCCCAAAGACAGGGATATAAAATAAACAGTTTTACCTTCTGAGTGTCGGACACAACTGAGCAACTTCACTTTCACTTTTCACTTTCATGCATTAGAGAAGGAAATGGCAACCCACTCCAGTGTTTTTGCTTGGAGAATCCCAGGGACTGCAGAGCCTGGTGGGCTGTCGTCTATGGGGTCGCACAGAGTCAGACATGACTAAAGTGACTTAGCAGTAGCAGTAAGGGGCAACCTCTAGTTAAAGCATGGAGTTCTGCTTGCTGGGCTGAAGTAGCAGTCAGCAGAAAATCTGCCTCAAGTAGTTCAAGGGAGGAGATGATTACATATCAGACATAACATTTTTCTTCTCTATTTTTCATATAAGAATCATCAGTAAACTTAAATCTCAGCATTAGCAATAAGGATTTCTTGTAAGTCAGCTCCAGGGATTAATATCTGATCAATCAGATAGTTATGAGGAGTTATGTCAGTAGGTAAAGAGAGAAGGCTTATGAGGTCGAGGTTGTTGTCATGGGAAAGAGTTATGTGAGGGGAAGTTAGTAACAATATTTCATATGATAGTAAGACTGCTTACAGAAAAGTGTTATGTGTGATAAGAATTGAGCAAGGCTTCTACTGCATGGAGAATATAGATAGTGAATAGAGAGCCCAAAACTACTACTCAGTTATTTACCTACAGGCTGCCACTACTGAAATAGCTCTCATATATGGGGGAAGACCTCTGGCTACAGGGTCTAATTGTTGCCTGTAATAGCCAAGGAGGTCAGTGTTGACCTTCATGCCTTTCTATATGCACTCGAAAGGCATTCATCTCCTTGTGGAGCAAAAGTAAAAGGGAAGCTGCCTCTTAGGATGTCCTGAATTAGCGGGAGGGCTTTCCTGGTGGCTCATTGGTAAACGATTCACCTGCCAATGCAGGAGACACAGGGTTCCATCCCTGAGTTGGGAAGATACCCTGGAGAAGGAAATAGTAACCCACTCTAGTATTCTTGCCAGGGAAAATTCCATGGGCAAAGGATCCTGGCAGGCTATGGTCGATTGGGTTGCAGTGTCCAAAGAGTTGGACATGACTTAGTGAGTGAGCTTGCAGGCAAAGCAGGGGGACCGAGAAGTTGCTTTTCAGGTTCCAGAAAGCCACAGAGACATTTTCTCCCCAGTCTATGAGTCTGGTGTTTGCATGGTTGTGGCCTCCTGTGTTTAGTTAGGTTGACAAAACAGAAACATCTGTGTTTTGATATAGCAAAACTACTGAGTATATAAATCATTTCTGATAAAAAATAGAAAAATATAGGGTTTTGGCTTACAATTTGTATTTAAGCCAAATATTCCTGAAAGTGTAGATATATGAACTATTTTAAATATTGTTGAATGGAAGCTTCCCTAAGAGAACCTATGCTAACTAGATAGATTATATATAATACTGGTACTCCAAAAGTAAATTCTAGATGATCTCCCAAACTAGAGTAAACAATAAAGGCAGAATCACATCCATTTGTGCTAGTACAGATTCAAAGTTATATTTCTTTTCCACCAAAATGACCATATCTTTAAATAGTTTAATATGACTTCTAATACTTAAACCAACAATGCAGGTATTCATTTACTGTTTACTCTCAAAGGGTGGTTTAAATTATTGTCCCTGAAAATATCTTCCAGAGACCTATCTTTGTCAATAACAGAATATTTTCCTTATGCGCATGCATGCTAAGTTACTTCATTGTGTCCAAATCTTTGCAAACCTATGGACTGTAGCCCGCCAGTCTCGTCTGTCCATGGCAGTTCTCCAGGCATGCATACTGGAATGGATTGCTATGCCCTCTTCCAGGGGATCTTCCCAAACCAGGGATCAAACCCATGTCTCCTGTATTGCAGGTGAATTATTTACCACTGAGCCACCAGGTTTCCATGAACCTAGTGAAAGAAGACAAATCCTGGTTATAATAAATTTTATTGCCAAACTCTCCAAAACTGTAAAATTACTTGGCATTTATATAGAACTTTACAATCTTCCAAATGCATGTAGAGAGAAGCATGTGCTGCTTTAGGATTTTAATAAGGAGACTAAGATAATAAGAAAAACAGAGTTATATGGCAACAAACAAGAAATAAAAAGAAAATCTAAAGAAATTTTTGATATTTTTGGTTGAAGAATGAGTTTGCAAATAGTGGTATTATCTTCAAGAAACAGAAGAAATAAACTAGAATAAAAGTTAAGAAAATTTGCCCTTGTTTTAACAGTTGAATGAAGTTTTAGTTTCCCAAAAGTGCTAATAAAGCATAGATGAAGCAATAGGATAGAATCATATTTTAAGAAATAAGTACATTCTTTGTGAAATAATAATGTGGTGAATTAGTAAAATTAGTGCTTTTTCTATAATAACTTTTCTATGTAGGCCCTGAAGCTTTTGTTTATTAGAATTGCAACTAAATTAACAACAAAAAATCAAATCATATTTTCACATTTTATTTATAACAAAAAAATCGGTACATGTTTTACAAAGGAAACATTTAGAATCATAATTAAAGCTGCATTAGAAAATCTTAATTAAAAGTCTACTGATACTTGCAGAGAATTTGCCCATATCTCCTTTTTTTTTTTTTGCCTTTTCTTTGCTTTTTTAAATGAGATATATACAGAAAAGATTACTGTAATATATGCACCATTGAATAGTTATAATGTGGACAGCCATATAAACACTGTTCAGGTGCATTAGAGAATCTTAATCAAGGGTCTAGTGACACTGGCAGAGAATTTGCCCATATCTCCCCCCCTTTTTTTTTTTTTTAAAGCTCTGCATAGTTTTTCTACTTTTCTAAGTTAGTACCAATTGTTTAAAAGATCTAGTTTTTGACACCCTTTAGCTCACTGAGGTGCAGTGAACCTGTCTTCTTCTGTGTGGGCTTTGGGTGTCTCTGTATCTTGCTTGTCCTCTTTTTTTTTTTTAAACTGAAGGATAATTGCTTTTCAGAATTTTGCTGCTTTCTGTCAAACCTCAAGATTAATCAGCCATACGTATATACATATATTCCTCCCTTTTGAGACTCCCTTCCATATCCCTCCCCATCCCGCCCCTCTAGGTAGACACAGAGCCTTTGTTTGTATTTCCTGAACCATACAGCAAATTCCCGTTGGCTATCTATTTACATATGGTAATTTAAGTTTCCGTGTTACTCCTTCTATACATCTCATCCTCTCTTCCCCTCTCCCCGTGTCCCTGTTTATTCTCTACGTCTGTTTCTCCATTGCTGCCCTGTAAATAAATTCTTCAGTACCACTTTTCTAGATTCTGTATATATGTGTTAGAATACGGTATTTATCTTTCTCTTTCTGACTCACATCATTCTGTAAATAGGTTGTAGGTTCATCCACCTCATTAAAACTGACTCAAATGCATTCCTTTTTATGGCTGAGTAATATTCCATTGTGTATATATGTATCACACTTCTTTATCCATTCATCTGACGATGGATATCTAGGTGGCTTCCATGTTCTACCTATTGTAAATAGTGTTGCAATGAACAATGGGATACATGTGTCTCTTTCAATTTTGATTTCCTCAGGATATATGCTAGGAGTGTGATTGCTGGGTTATATGGTGGTTTTATCCCTAGTTTTTTAGGAATCCCCATACCATCTTCCATAGTGGCTGTATCAATTTAATTCCCTCCAACAGTGCAAGATTATTCCCTTTTTCTCTACACCCTCTCCAGTATTTATTGTTTATAGACTTTTTGATGAGGGCCATTCTGACCAGTGCAAGGTGATTGTAGTTTTGATTTGCATTTGTCTAATAATGAGCTGGGGGCAGGAGGAGAAGGGGATGACAGAGGATGAGATCGCTGGATGGCATCACCAACTCGATGGACATGAGTTTGAGTGAACTCCGGGAGTTGGTGATGGACAGGGAGGCCTGCTATGCTGTGATTCATGGGGTTTCAAAGAGTTGGACATGACTGAGCCATTGAACTGAATTGAACTGAACTGAATAATGAGCAATGTTCAGCATCTTTTCATGTGTTTGTTAGCCGTCTGTATGTCTTCTTTGGAGAAATATCTGTTTAGGTCTTTTTTCCACTTTCTAATTGGGTTGTTTGTTTGTCTGGTATTGAGTTGTATAAGTTGCTTGTATATTTTGGAAATTAATCCTTTGTCAGTTGTTTCATTTGCTACTATTTTCTCCAATTCTGACGGTTAACTTTTCACCTTGCTTATAGTTTCCTTTGCTGTGCAAAAACTTTTAAGTTTAATCAGGTCCCACTTGTTTACTTTTGTTTTTATTTCCTTTACTCTAGGAGGTGGATCATAGAAAATCTTGCTTTGATTTATGTCATCGAGTGTTTTGCCTGTGTTTTCTTCTAAATGTTTTATAGTTTCTGGTCTTACATTTAGGTCTATAATCCATTTTGAGTTTATCTTTGTGTATTGTGTTAGGAAGTGTTCTAATTTCATTCTTTTACATGTAGCTGTCCAGTTTTTCCAGCACCCTTTATTGAAGAGGCTTTATTGCCCTTTATTGCCCCATTGTATATTCTTGCATCCTTTGTCAAAAATAAGATACTCTTAAGTGCATGGGTTTATTTCTGGGCTTTCCATCTTGTTCCACTGGTCTATATTTCTGTTTTTTGTGTCCAGTATCATACTGTCTTGATGATGGTAGCTTTGTAGTGTAGTCTGAGGTCAGGAAGGTTGATTCTTCCAGCTTCATTCTTCTTTCTCAAGACTGCTTTGGTTATTCAGGGTGTTCTTTGTTTCCATATGAGTTGTGAAGTTTTTTGTTCTAGTTCTGTGAAAAACACCATTGATAATTTGATAGAGATCACATTGAATCTATAGACTGCATTTGGTAATATAGTCATTTCTACAATATTGATTCTTTCCACCCAGGAACTTTGAATATCTCTCCATCTGTTTATGTTGTCTGTGATTCCTTTCATTAGTGTCATAATTTTCTGTGTACAGTTCTGTGTACAGTTCTATCCTTAGGTAGCTTTATTCCTAGATATTTAATTCTTTTTGTTGCAATGGTGAATAGGATTGACTCCTTAATTTCTCTTTCTGATTTTTATTTGTTAGTATATAGAAACAGAAGTGATTTCTGTGTATTGATTTTGTATCCTGGAACTTTGCTAAATTCACTGATGAGCTCTAGTAATTTTCTGATACTATCTTTAGGGTTTTCTATGTACAGTATCATATCATCTGCAAACAGTGAGATTTTTCCTTCTTCTTTTCCTATCTGGATACCTTTTATTTCTTTTTCTTCTCTGATTGCTGTAGCTAGGACTTCCAGAACTGTGTTGAATAATAGTGGTGAAAGTGGATACCTTTGTCTTGTTTCTGATCTTAGGGGGAATGCTTTCAGTTTTTCACCATTGAGAATAATGTTTGCTGCAGGCTTATCATATATGCCCTTTACTATGTTGAAGTAGGCTCCTTCTATGCCCATTTTTTGAAGAGTTTTAATCATAAATGGGTGCTGAATTTTGCCAAAGGCTTTTTCTGCATCTATTGAGATTGTCATGTTTTTTATCTTTCAATTTGTTAAATGATGTATCACATTGATTGACTTGTGTATATTGAAGAATCTTTGCATCTCTGGAATAAACCCAACTTGATCATGATGTATGAGCCTTATGATCTGTTGTTGAATTCTGTGTACTAAAATTTTGTTGAGGATTTTTGCATATATGTTCATCAATTTTATTGGCCTGTAGTTTTCTTTTTGTGTGTGTTGTCTTTGTCTGGTTCTGATATCAGGCTGATGGTGGCCTCGTAGAATGAATTTGGAAGTGTTCCTTCCTCTGCATTTTTTTTTGAAAGAGCTTTAGAAGGGTAGGCATTAGCTCTTCTCTAAATGTTTGATGGAATTCTCCTGTGAAGCCATCCGGTCCTGGGCTTTTGTTTTTTGGGAGATTTATCACAGTTTCAATTTCAGTGCTTGTAATTGGGATGTTTATAATTTCTATTTCTTCCTGGTTCAGTCTTGGAAGATTGAACTTTTCTAAGAGTCTGTCCATTTCTTCCAGGTTACCTATTTTATTGCCATATAGTTGTTCAAAATAGTCTCTTATAATACTTCATATTTCTGCATTGTCACCTCTCCTTTTTCATTTCTAATTTTATTAATTTGATTCTTCTTTCTTTTTTTCTTGATGAGTCTTACTAAATTTTTGTCAGTTTTGTTTATCTTCTCAAAAAAAATCTTTCAGTTTTATTAATATTTATTATTGTTTCTTTCATTTCTTTTTCATTTATTTCTTTTTGGATGTTTATGATTTCTTTCTTTCTACTAATTTTGGGGGGTTTTGTTCTTATTTTTCCAGTTGTTTTAGATATAAACCTTCTTTATTTTAAGGTCTATTTTGTCTGATTCAAGGATTGCTCCTCCAGCTTACTTTTGCTTCCCATTTGCATGGAATATATTTTTCCATCCTCTCATTTCAGTATATTTGTGTCTTTAGGTCTGAAGTGGGTTTCTTGTAGACAGCATATATATGGGTCTTTTTTTATATCCATTCAGCCAGTCTATATCTTTGGTTGGAGCATTTAATCCATTTACATTTAAAGTAACTATTGATATATATGTTCCTGTTGCCATTTTCTAATTGTTTGGGGTTGATTTTATAGATCTTTTCTATTCTGTTGTATTTCTTGACTATATAATTTCCTTTAACAGTTGTTGTAAAGCTGGTTTAGTGGTACTGAATTCTCTTAACTTTTGCTTGTCTGAAAAACTTTTGATTTCTACATCAGTTTTGAGTGAGATCCTTGCTGGATACAGTAATCTTGGTTGTAGATTTTTCCCTTTCAATACTTTAAATATATCCTGCCATTTTCTTCTGGCCTGCAGACTTTTTGCTGAAAGATCAACTGTTAAGATTATAGAATTCCCCTTGTATGTTACTTGTTCCTTCTCCTTTGCTGCTTTTAATATTATTTCTTCGTGTTTAGTCTTTATTAGTTTGATTAGTATGTGTCTTGGTATGTTTCTCCTTGGGCTTGTCCTGTATGGGACTCTTTGGGCCTCTTGGACTTGATTAACTATTTCTTATTTCATTTTGGGTAAATTTTCAACTATAATTTCTACAAAAAAATTTTTCACATCCTTTCTTTTTCTCTTTTTCTTCTGAGAACCTTATAATTCAAATGTTGGTGCATTTGATATGGTCCCAGAGGACTCTGAGACTGTCCTCAGCTCTTTTCATTCTTTTTGCTTTATTCTGCTCTTCAGAAAGTATTCCACTTTTTATCTTCCAGTTCACTGAATTCATTCTTCTGCTTCAGAGATTCTGCTATTGATTCCTTCTAGAGTATTTTTAATTTCAGTAATTGTGTTGTCTCTGTATGTCTATCCTTTAATTCTTCTAAGTCTTTGTTAATTGATTCTTGTATTTTCTCCATTTTGTTTTCAAGGTTTTTGATCATCTTTACTATCATTATTCTGAATTCTTTTTCAAGTAATTTGTCTATTTCCTCTTCATTTATTTGGACTTCTGTGTCTCTAGTTTGTTCCTTCATTTGTGTAGTATTTCTCTGCCTTTTAATTTTTTTAATTTTTTTTAAGTTACTGTGTTTGAGGTCTCCTTTTCCCAGGTTTCAAGAAAAGTTGAATTTATTCCTTGAAGAAGGTTGAATTCTTTCTTCCTTTTGGTTTCTGCCCTTCTAAATTTGCTCCAGTGACTTGTGTGTACTTTGTAAAGGGTGAGATTTGTGCTGAGTTTTTGTTTGTTTGTTTTTCCTCTGATGGGCAAGGCTGAGTGAGGTGATAATCTTGTCTGCTAATGATTGGGCTTGTATTTTTGCTTTGTTTGTTTTTTAGATCCTGCACAGAGTATTACTGTTGGTTGGGTGATGCTAGGTCTTGTATTCAAATGGTTTCCTTTGTGTGAGTTCTCACTGTTTGACTCTCCCTAGGGTTAGTTCTCTAACTAATTTAGGGGACTAGATATGATAGATAGAGTGACTGATGAATTATGGATGGAGGTTTGTGACATTTTACAGGAGACAGAGATCTATACCATCCCCATGGAAAAGAAATGCAGAAAAGAAAAATGACTGTTTGAGGAGCCCTTACAAATAGCTGTGAAAAGAAGAGAAGTGAAAAGCAAAGAAGAAAAGGAAAGATATAAGCATTTGAATGCAGAGTTCCAAAGAATAGCAAGAAGAGACAAGAAAGCCTTCCTCAGTGATCAATGCAAAGAAATAGAGGAAAAGAACAGAATGGGAAAGACTGCCTCCCTGGTGGTGCAGAAGTTAAAGCGTCTGCCTGCAATGTGGGAGACCTGGGTTCAATCCCTGGGTCAGGAAGACCCCCTGGAGAAGGAAATGGCAACCCACTCCAGTATTCTTGCCTGGAGAATCCTATGGATGGAGGAGCTTGGTGGACTACAGTCCATGGGTCGCAAAGAGTTGGACACGACTGAGCGACTTCACTTTCACTTTCACTTCACTTTCAAGAAAATTAGAGATACCAAGGGGACATTTCATGCACAGATGGGCTCAATTAAGGAAGAAATGGTATGGACCTAACAGAAGCAGAAAATATTAAGAGGAGGTGGCAAGAATACACAGAAGAACTGTACAAAAAAGAGCTTCACAACCAAGATAATCACGATGGTGTGATCACTCACGTGAAGCCAGACATTCTGGAATGTGAAGTCAAGTGG
This sequence comes from Capra hircus, assembly GCF_001704415.2. Classification (NCBI taxonomy): domain Eukaryota; kingdom Metazoa; phylum Chordata; class Mammalia; order Artiodactyla; family Bovidae; genus Capra; species Capra hircus. The sequence goes on from NC_030808.1 coordinate 100,916,951, forward strand.
GCCTTAGAAAGCATCATTATGAACAAAGCTAGTGGAGATGATGGAATTCCAGTTGAGCTATTTCAAATCCTGAAAGATGATTCTGTGAAAGTGCTACACTCAAATTGCCAGCAAATTTGGAAAACTCAGCAGTGGCCACAGGACCAGAAAAGGTCAGTTTTCATTCAAATCCCAAAGAAAGGCAATGCTAAAGAATGTTCGAACTACCGCACAATTGCACTCATCTCACATGCTAGTAAAGTAATGCTCAAAATTCTCCAAGCTGGACTTCAGCAATACGTGAACCATGAACTTCCAGATGTTCAAGCTGGTTTTAGAAAAGGCAGAGGAACCAGAGATCAAATTGCCAACATCTGCTGGATCACTGAAAAAGCAAGAAAGTTTCAGAAAAAAACATCTATTTCTGCTGTATTGACTATGCCAAAGCTTTTGACTGTGTGGATGACAATAAACTGGAAAATTCTGAGAGAGATGGGAATACCAAACCACCTGACCTGCCTCTTAAGAAACCTATATGCAGGTCAGGAAGACCTGTTAGAACTGGACATGGAACAACAGACTGGTTCCAAATAGGAAAAGGAGTACGTCAAGGCTGTATATTGTCACCCTGCTTATTTAACATATATGCAGAGTACATCATGATAAATTCTGGGCTGGAAGAAGCACAAGCTGGAATCAAGATTGCCGGGAGAAATATCAATAACGTCAGATATGCAGATGACATCACCCTTATGGCAGAAAGTGAAGAAGACCTAAAAAGCCTCTTGATGAAAGTGAAAGTGGAGAGCAAAAAAGTTGGCTTAAAGCTGAGCATTCAGAAAACGAAGATCATGGCATCTGTTCCCATCACTTCATAGCAAATAGATGGGGAAACAGTGGAAACAGTGTCAGACTTTATTTTTGGGGGCTCCAAAATCGCTGCAGATGGTGATTGCAGCCATGAAATTAAAAGAGGCTCACTGCTTGGAAGAAAAGTTATGACCAATCTAGACAGCATGTTGAAAAGCAGAGACATTACTTTGCCAACTAAGGTCCGTCTAGTCAAGGCTATGGTTTTTCCAGTGATCATGTATGGATGTGAGAGTTGGACTGTGAAGAAGGCTAAGCTCCAAAGAATTGAGGCTTTTGAACTGTGTTGTTGGAGAAGACTCTTGAGAGTCCCTTGGACTGCAAGGAGATCCAACCAGGCCATTCTGAAGGAGATCAGCCCAGGGATTTCTTTGGAGGGAATGATGCTAAGCTGAAACTCCAGTACTTTGGCCACCTCATGTGAAGAGCTGACTCATTGGAAAAGACTCTGATGCTGGAAGGGATTGGGGTCAGGAAGAGAAGGGGACGACAGAGGATGAGATGGCTGGATGGCATCACTGACTCGATGGACATGCATCTGGGTGAACCCCTGGAGTTGGTGATGGACAAGGAGGCCTGGAGTGCTGCTGTTCATGGGATCTCCAAGAGTCGAACACGACTGAGTGACTGAACTGAAATGAACTGAACTGAACTGAGGGTTAGTTCTCTGGTAGTCTAGGGTCTTGAAGTCAGTGCTCCCTCTCCAAAGGCTCGGGCTTGATTTCTGTTCAGGAATGAAGATGCCACAAGTGGATTTTTATGGCATTAATTGAGGTTAAAATAAATATCCAAAACCGAGAAATCACAGGTGAACCCCAGACAAATGGTACTTATAAAATCAGGCAAATAGTAATTAAAATAATGGAATATACACATTTACTTATGCACCCATGAGCAAAATGAAAACAATCCAACAAAAATAATGTATGGTAGATTGACCCAGCAAAGAAAGGATATCAAAAATTATGTTTACCAGTTAAGAACAAAACTAACTTAAGCACAAACTGGAAAACAATACTGAAGTGAGCTGTTAAGTAGGGAGTAAAGCAATGAAAGCAAGACTAATAAATACTTTGACAGGAAAGGAAAAAAAGAAAAGAAATAATAGATATGCAAAGTTAAATACAGGTAGCTGAAGATTTATATGCATTAAAGATTAACTGCAAGCGGAAAAGAACAGTAGGAAAAGCAAACAAAGGAATAAACGTAGAAACATATATTAGGTTTTTAAAAGTCAAAAATTGAAATTATAAAAAAGAGAAAAGTTTAAAAAAAGGAAGAATAAAGAAAAAAAGCAATAAATAAATAAAACTCCACAGAAATGCACATGCCCAATGTAGATGCAGAGATTTATAACAGTAGAAAGTGTGACTGAATATACGCATATACATATACACCCATAAGCAACATCAAAGCAGTTTAACAAAAATAAAGTACAGTAGATTGACCTGGAGAACAAAGGAAACCAAAAATTTTATCTACCAGAACAAAACTAATTAAAGCACAAACTGGAAAACAAAACTAAAGCAAGGTACCAATTGGGGAATAAACAATGAACATAAAACTAACAAATATGTTGAGAGGAATGGAGAGAAAGAAAGAATAGATATGCTAAGTTAAATAGTGGTAGATAAAGAAGATTTATATAAGCTAAAGATTAACTGCAAGGGGAAAAGCACACTAGGAAAAGCAAACAAAGGGATAAATGTAGAAAATATAATCATAGGTTCAAAAAATTAAAAATGAAAAAAGAGAGAAAAAGAAAGAGGAAAACTCCTTAGAACTGTAAAATCCCAACTTAGAGGTAGAGGTTTATGACAACAATAAAAAATGTGTCTGAGAAAAAAAGTAAAAAATGCTAAAAACTTAATTGGATTTCCTAGTACCAATAAAATTGACAACTACAACAGAAGGGGAAAAAAAGGAAAAAAAAATCCAAAAGAATCTACTGAACACAGTCAAAAATTAAGAATAATAAATGGTTTGTTGTTGTTGTTGTTGTTGTTTTTGAGTCACTGCTGTCAGCGTTCTTTCCCTTGCTGGGAGTCGCAGTCCACCTTATCTCCCTAGGATGCCCTCCAGCACTCTGCTGATCTCTGAATCTGCTGTGGAGGCAGCTCAGATTCTAATCTGGTCCTACTCCTATGTGTTCTAGGCTTCCCTGGTGGCTCAGAGGATAAAGTGAGTTCCCACCTTTGGGACAACCTGGGTTTGATCCTTGGGAAGATCCCCCAGAGAAGGAAATGGCAACCCATTCTGGTACTCTTGCCTGGAATATCCCACGGACGGGGAAGCCTGGTAGGCTACAGTCCATTGGTTCGCAAAGTGTCGGAGACGACTGAACAACTTAATTTTCACTTTCTGTGTGTTCTTTCCTCCAATGTACACATCAATCAGAGCTAGTGCCTTTTTTTTTTTTTTTTTTTTGTGGGAGCTCTCAATGGGCTTTTATATATTCCATTGACAGAGTCTGCTTATTTGATCATGCGGATTTAATCTGCAGCTTGTGCAGCTGGTGGGAGGGTTTTGTGTCTTCTTGCTTAGCCCCACTGCCCCTGAGTTTCAAATGTGGTTTTATTTCCATCTCTACATGTTGGTCGTCCACTGGAGTTTAGCTCCTGAGGCTGCCCTGGAGTGCTTGGGCTTGCTCCTCAGGGGGCCTGGTGTGGAGGTGCTGCTGCTGCTGCTTGGGTCACAGTGATTCTGGCAGCACCAGGAGCTCAGGGGGGTTGGCAGCTAGGGAAGCATGAAATATAATGTTCTAGAAGGGTATGGCAACCAGTATTGGCCAATACACTCCAGTATTCTTGTCTGGAAAACCCCCTCTCTGACAAAGAAGCCTGGCAGGCCACAGTCCACAGGATTGCAAAGAGCTGGACACATCCAAAGTGACCCTATGTGACCCATACACACAAGATATTTTTTGCCTGTGGCGGCTCTGCACCAGTGAGGTGGTGCAGCTGCTTGGCTTGTGGGGACCCTGGCGACGCCAAGTGTGCAGGGACACAGACTGCCTCTGTGCAGGAGTTACGGCCTTTTCAGAGTCTTTTTTCCAGCCTCTTGTAGCTGGCAGTCAGAAGGCCTGTTCAGCCAGTCTTTCTCTATAACACTGCCTGTTCAGGAACTTAGAGGGCTCCCTTGCCTGGGGTCCTTCTCTGTTCAGCATGTCCGGCATTTAGAGGGGACTCCCCTGGCTGCGGTCCTACACTTTTTGTAGATTGGCATGTCAGGCACTTAAAGGGGTACCCTTGGTAGGGTCCCATTCTGTAGTTCAGTGCATCAGGCATTTGATGGGCCAGTCTCTCTATTATTCAGCCTTCTATGCTGGTGTGTGAGGGGAGAGAGGCTATGGTGATGGCTCTGCCCTCTACATGTGACTCAGCAGTATCGCCTTGCTTCCATGGCTGTCCAGCTTTTCTCCACAGGCATTTCTCACCACAAACTCACCCCTCACATCCCCTCGATCTGTCTCTCTGCAGTCAATAGCAGCGCTTGCCCTGAGATTGCTCCACAATTCCTAAGCTCCACCTCTCAGCCACTGCCTCTCTTCCAGGAGACCAGCGTTCCTATCAGGGTTATGTATGGCTGCTGCAAGGACTGTCTGATTCTCATTCCATTTAGGCTGCCACAGATCATCTGTTTTACTCTTAGCCTTAAATGTTGCTCCTCTGACTCGGACAGTTGCCCTACTGTGGGGGTTGAACTCCTGCTTCAGTTTCGCCTCCTGCTGATGGCAGGTCCAGTCCTACTAACACTCCTGTTTTCCCCCCTATTTCCTTCATCTTTACGTGGTTCTATATATTCTTTTCCACTGGTTAGGTATTCTTGTCTGCTCTCAGCTAGTGTTCTGCATGCATTTCTGTGTCTGAAGGTGTATTCCTGATGTTTCCATGGGAAGAAGGTACATTCCTGATGTACTCCATGTCCACCTACTCCTTTGACATCTTGTTCTCTCCTACTCTTGTTATTTTTTACTGTGACTTCTCATAGTACTCAGAATTAATGGAACAGGACTGTTTTTAAATGAGTATGTCCCTAACATTTTTGTTAACTCATTCACCAAGAAACTGGCAATAAGGTGGAATTTATTCAAAGTGAACTTGAGAAGATGAGTATATGTAGCAATTGAGAGCTTTCCAGGTAGTGCTAGTGAAAAAGAATCTGCCTGTCAATTCAAGAGACGCAAGAGCCATAGTTTCAATCCCTGGGTCAGAAAGGGCCCCTGGAGAAGGAAATGGCAACCCACTCTAGCATTCTTACCTGGAGAATCCTATGGACAGAGCAACCTGGTGGGCTACAGTCCATGGGGTCACAAATAGTTGGACATGACTGAATACACATGCCTGGTATAGCAACTGAGAAAATCTTATAGTAAAATTTTAGTTTAGGTGTTAACCTGGTACAAAAATAAAAATGTAGAACTTTTGATGAATCACTGGACATCTTCAGTTTGGGGAAATCAAAATAAATGCTCATTCACATTTATTTCTTCTATTTAACTTTCTACCCCATGATGACATCTTTTCTTCGAGGGTAATTGCTGCTCTTGTTAGCTTTGCTAGCTTTCCTACATCTGGAGCCAAGTCTTTCCAGCAGTGCTTAATCGCTTCAAGGAGAGAGAAATGTTTGGTCTTCTATAAACTTATTTCTATTCTTAATAGAACTTTTATTTGAAAAGCTCTAATAAATTAGTTTCTAAATACATATATATATGTGTATATATATATATATGTCAACGGCTCTAAGTGCTAACCTGGTAAAATTTTAAAAATTAATAAAAGTTTCAACCTTCTTATCTATGTATAAAGTGCTTTGTTGAGTAACAACAATCTTTCTATTTTAAGAAGACCAGAGCAGTATAAATGAGGATCTATGTACATGTGTGCTAAGCCACTTCAGTTGTGCCCAACTCTGTAACCCCATGGACTGTGGCCTGCCAGGCTCCTGCCATGCTATTTTTTAATAGCAAAAAATTACAAAAATTGTAGACCAAGACTAAATTACATAACTACTGTGTATAAATTATATAACCACTATTCCAGCCGGCACATAAATTGAATTAAATAATGAAAATAATGATATCAATACTGCCTAGGTTTACTGAGTTAAACTGTGTAGTTATGTACTGTTATTATTCTCAGATGCATTTTATTTTTAATAAAACATTACACAAACACAATTTATAAAGTTTGATGAACTCCACTTATAATGAACTCTCCCATCTTGCGTCCTAGTGTAAGTGGTTAATTTTTTGTAATAAATATCATCTGTTTTTCATTACCAAAATGTTCTATAGTAGCTTTTAAACAGTTGTGATGTAAGATATAATGCAAAAGTTCACAAGCTAGGAACTGAAAGCAAAAGAACCCATCCAAAGTCATTCTTAGCTTCTTTATAGGGAAGACTGGCAACAGAAATATTTGCTTTTACCCAATTCCCTTTTAACACAATTTGAGTCTAATAATTCCATCTGCTAAAAGGTATGAAACCAGAAGTGTTAGTCGCTCAGTCATGTCCAACTCTTTGCAAATCCATGGACTATAGCTCACCGGACTCCTCTGACCATGGAATTCTCCAGACAAGAATACTTGAGTGGGTTGCCATTCATTTCTCCAGGGGATCTTCTGGACCCAGGGATTGAATTCAGGTCTCCCACTTTGCATAAGGATGCTTTACCATGTGAACCACCAGGGAAGCTAAAAGTGATAGTGTTTTCAAAATTGTCTTCAAATTTAAACTGACTTTGTGGCTATCTTTATGACATTAAGCTTCTAATCTATTCTTTTATAGCATATTCACATCATAAGTAGCAAATCACACTTATATGAATGTTCATAATGAAAACCTGCCCAAGGAGATCACTGACTGATCTTGCTGTAGTCATTGACAGCATATATTATAGCAGGATTCAAAATATTTTGCCCTGCAATCTTTCACAGATGTTTATTCAAATAGGGATTTCTCCAGATGTAGGCAACATCAAGAAAACAGAAGATATGAGGAATATGATAGTTCTAGAAATATCATTCAATATGAGCAAATAGTGTAGCTCGGGACAGCCAAGCTAGGATTATGCATTAGAAATTAATGTGAAGGGAATTTGGTTCTTTATTAACATAATTTACTGGCCATTCAGTTAATCAGCTGTGAACTAGGTTGTCTGCAATGGCTGCTGCAGAGAAAGTTCCACATTGGCTAGTGTCTGCCAGCATTGACAATCCACATATGGGATTGAAACCTGAGATTTAGGTGAAAGATTTAGGTCTGCTTTTGTGCATTGTGTGACCATTAAGAAGTTTCTTGACAACTCTTATACATAATGCCTTCAGATAGGAAATGACTACGGTACATGCTTCTCTCCACCAAAGTGATTGTCCAGTGGCAATGATTTACATAAAAGATTATGAAAACACGATTTCCTTATTAGACTCTCAAGTGCTATTTCAAATCTTTGACATTAAGCCTCTAAGATGCTTATGTTCAAGTTATAAGAAAATGCTTTCGCCAACAGATTCAACAGAGTTATCTTATATTAATCTGCCCTGTTATATAATAAGCAAGTTGTTGTCATATTTACTCAGAGATTTGAAAATTGAAGTTTATAAAGATTTTACCATTTGTTAAACATTTTTTTAGCCAGTGAGTGTTGGAACTGTAATTTGAATGTAGTCTTTTTGATGTGAAAGTTCATACCCCTTTTCCCATGATGTTTTTTGCAAAGTAATTCTTCTCAAGTTACACATAGAGGACAGAAGGGGGTGCATTTGTTTCTGCTAAAAAGAAAATGAGTTTATTTCTCTAAAAAACTTATGTAATTAGAGATGGAGAACTCAGGGTGAAGTCTAAAATTCCTGAGTGCCTTTAGAGCAAAGTAATTGTAGGGGCAAATACAGCTCTCCTGGGGCCTTCCCATCACCTTGCAGCATCTTAGCACTGATCATAGATAACTATGGCATTGCAACATAATGGTAAAGAAATGGAGAAGGTTTAGGGTGAACAGCATTCAGGACTGTGGTAATTAATTTCATATTATTAGTGAGAAGTAGGTTTTTCAGTCATTAAATAGTTCAGTTAAATATGGCACAGAGATAACAAGTTAGATTTATTTCAGTGACATTACAAGTAACACAAGGAAATCAGAATCATTATACAATTGTGTTTTATATTTTACCTCAAACAAAATTAAGCTCTATCCACAAGTTAATGAAATTTAACTCTTTCCAAAACTTAAATCCACATTTAAGCTTTTGCAAATGACTTTACAAACCAAGATTCATGCAATCTGCTTATAACACCTGTGGTTTTTGGTCATAAATAGGGGATATGGAGAAAGTTGAATCAGATATAAATGCAAAACTAGGGAAAAATTAACTGTGAGAGTTCAAACAGAAGCTAAGGAATGCTTGAAGCACAGGTCATGAGAGTGGAGAGAAGGATTGAGAGAGAAACAATAGGAATCAGTGATCTGATTTAGGTCAAAAGTGGGATCAAGTTAAGTTAATAAAATAAATACTTTGATGAAAAAAGAAAATTGTGCCACTTATGTCATTTACAAAAGAGACAAAGAGGAGATTGTGAGAGAGGAAATTTGTATGTGTAGGTGAGGGAATGTTGATGAAATGATATCAAATTTGCGTATAGCATATTTGAGATAGTTGGGAGAGATTCAGGTAGAAAAAAAAATCTTGCATGTGTGCTTTGGAGACAAATGTGACTGGATAGGTATATTTTTTTAGTGGTGGTTTAGTCATTAAGTCAGGTCTGACTTTTGTGACCCCACTGCATGTAGCCTGCTAGGCTCCACTGTTCATGAGATTTCTCAGACAAGAATACTGGAATGGGTTACCATTTCCTTCCCCAGCGGATCTTCCCAACCCAGGGATGGAATCTGGGTCTCCCGCGATACAAAGTGGATTCTTTACCAACTGAGCCACCAGGGAAGACAATATATATATCTACCTCTCAAATATTGAATGAGGATGTAAAGGAGCTGGTAAAGAGTCCGCCTGCAATGCAGGAGACCTGAGTTCAATTCCTGGGTTGGGAAGATCCCCTGGAGAAGGGAAAGCCTACCCACTCCAGTGTTCTGGCCTGGAGAATTCCATGGACTGTGTAGTCCTTGGGGTAGCAAAGAGTACGACATGACTGAGCAACTTTCACTTTCACTTCAGTGTCAACAGAATTACATTTTAATAGAGAATCCACTTCCCTGGTGGTTCAAATGGTAAAACATCTGCCTACAATGCGGGAGACCCCAGTTCAATCCCTGGATTGGGAAGATCGCCTGGAGAAGGAAATGGCAACCCACTCCAGTATTCTTGCCTGAAGAATCCCATGGACAGAGGAGCCTGGTGGGCTACACAACAGTGATTTCACACCCTCACACACACAGAGAATCCACAGCATTCAGAACTAAATGTCAGCTATCAATTCATAATAGACACTTTATTACATTTTATCCTAATTCTGTGCATGTGAATGAGGCATTTATTATTTTAAAATATTTTGAAGCTATTTAGGATGAGATGGCTGGATGGCATCACTGACTCGATGGACGTGAGTCTGAGTGAACTCCGGGAGTTGGTGATGGACAGGGAGGCCTGGTGTGCTGCGATTCATGGGGTCGCAAAGAGTTGGACATGACTGAGTGACTGAACTGAACTGAACTGAAAACTATTTTTAAAATGTCTCATTAGAATTAGGATAATATCAAATAAACTTTCTATTTTGAATTGGTAGCCTATGTTTAGTTCTGAGTACTGTGAATTCTCTATTAAAATTGTAATTCAGCTGATATTACACCCTTATTTAATATTTGAAAGGTAGATACACATTTTTTCTGTATGTTTCCAAAATATTTTCTCTCCCCTCATTTTATTATATACTTTATTTCATTTTATATTTCAATATGCTTTTTGAGAACAAAAAAAAATAATTATAAAGAAAATATATTTGTATCAAATATTAACCAAAAATAAATATAAAAAGATAATTTGAACATTTCTATGGAAAAAATATACACAGTGTTTTTTAATGAGAGGAGAAGAAGACTTCATCTCTGTTTTCAGTGACCTCAAATCATACTCTGGTCTCTTCCCTAGGTGGGACTTACCTGCCTTTTGACCTTCGTTATATTCATGTCATACTCTATCCATTGGCACAGTCAACTGCCTAGTGACAGTGTTCCTAGGAGCTATTGTCACACAATCTCATATGTGGAAATGTTCATCACAGGGTCACTTTCTAGGAAACTTGACTTAAAATGGTTATTGTGAAAAGTGACTGTAGGAGGCAGATTCTAAAATGAGATTTTGAAGCTGGATTACCTCTTGGCTCCATGAAAAAGTGAAATATTTCACTATGGTCAGATGAAGTACTGATAACTCCTCAAATGTTGGGATAGCAAAATTGTTAAAGTTTCATTGATGACAAATTGAAATGGGATGTCATTGGAAGGAAATGCAGCAAGTGACATGCTTGCCTGCTGAGGATAAAGGAATCTATAATGTAATTCACTATAGTCAAAGGAATAGTCAATGCCCTAGCATCAGGTGGTAGAGAATTATATGGAATTATAGTTTCAACATTTATGCTCAAGCAGGAGATAAAATAAAATTTGACAGATGAGAATTTGTTAATAAAGGTGCATTTCCCTGTAATAACAGAATTTAATATACTGACAGGTCCCCTAGGACAGGATGCTATTAAGCTACTTGTTTGGCATTTGGCAGAGAAGGCAATGGTACCCTACTCCAGTACTCTTGCCTGGAAAATCCCATGGATGAAGGAGCCTAGTGGGCTGCAGTCCATGGGGTCGCTAAGAGTTGGATACCACTGAGCGACTTCACTTTCACTTTTCACTTTCATGCATTTGAGAAGGAAATGGCAACCCACTCCAGTGTTCTTGTCTGGAGAGTCCCAGGGATGGGGGAGCCTGGTGGGCTGCCATCCATGGGGTCGCACAGAGTCAGACATGACTGAAGCAACTTAGCAGCAGTAGCAGCAGCAATTGGCATTTGGAAGCATGTAAAAAATGATGGCCCATTACTAAATGAAGAAGAAATGTTAAAACTGATATATTAAATGGTGGAAGAATGGATTAAAAGGATCAACATACTGGGTGCTGAAGTGGGTCACTAGGTAATGCAGAAAACTGCCCCATGTTCCAGTGTGTGGAGGGCATTCTATTTAAGAAACCGATGACATACAATATTGAGATGAGCAGTGTAGACTAGGGTTGGTGGTACTGTGGAGTAGGAAATGTTGTTACTATTCCAGAATTAGACTCTTCCAAATCAATGGGGATATAGAAATTAAAAAAAAAAAAAAAAAAAAACAATAAGAGCCAGTTGTTTTTTTTTTAACACTTAATTATAATGAACTGCAACGTTAAGTGGAAGTCAGAGAGGCCTGGTTAACTCACAGAGAGCTGTGAAGATGGTTTTAAGCACTGTGTTCCTAGGAGAAAGAGAGATAAATAGCCAACAAGAATGTTATTTGATCTGTACAGCTAAAAGAAATGAAGGAAAAATAATTTGATGGCTGTAATATCAAGATCTTTGTCCAATTTTTTTTTGAGCCAATTCTCACAGGGAAATAAATTAACTGCAATTAAGACTGGGTTCCAATGAGAAAGAGACTTTTGGAATACAATGACAATTGTACAGTGCAGTGATTTCCCCATATTTTGGGTATAGTTCTACCTTTCCTATAAAATGTTTGACTCCTCAGGATGCAATTCCATATAATATTAGATTATAGCAGATAACCAATTCACTTTACCACATAGGAGGGAGGCAGTGTTTACCGATAGATGGAATCCATTGCATGTATCAGTCACATACTGTGAAGCTGTTGGCCCCTAAGAGTAGATGAATTAGGAAGCAAAGGATGCATTTACAAATGGGCCCAACAGTGACCCACATGGAGAATTTTGCTTGTCTTGTGCAGAGTTTTAGGCACAATGAATATGGAGATCCAGCAACCAGCACCTAAGATTCTTTGCCTGACGGCTTTCACAATCTGCTCTAGCTGTTAGGATTTTGTCTTCCTACCCAGAGAAGGATTTCTCCTCCCATAGACAAAGATAAGGGTTCCATTCAGCTTAAAACTATGACGCATGACATACTGACTTCTGGGCTCCTCTTGCCAAGAGATAAGGAGGCAATGAAAAGTATTACCATATTGTCAGGACTAATTAACCCAGATCACCAGGATGAAGTTGGGTAGCTATTATTTCATGGGGGTGGGAAGGAACACATTTGAAATACAGGTGATATGATTATGTGTCACTTCATAATTCTCTGCTCAGTGAGTGTTAATGGAAAATATAACAGAAGTGTTTCTCATTACCTCACAGACATAATCAAACATATACTCCACAGTTGAAAAAAATCTCCATTGACCTACACAATACATCACTTACCTTATTATTCACATAGACAAATATGTATATAGGAACATATTGGACAGCAAAAAGTAATCTTAATGCACTGAGTGAAGATGGGAAAATGTGGGAGAAGAAGCCATTATGCTCATGTGGAAATACCTTTTCACAAAAATATTAGCTTGTGTGAGAAGAGTGAAAATGTTCCCATTTTAATATCTAAGCAGGGATGGCAACGATAGAGTGAACCTTAGTAGGTTCCAACCTTAGTAGGGTCCAGCACAATTCAGTGGGGTTCTTGACATGTTTTTTTCTGCGTCAGCACAGAAGATTGACGAGCTATCTGGCAGCCTTACCTAAAACTCAGTAAGTCGCTCAGTAATTCCCCTTGAAATGTTGACTGCCTCAGCCAACCCTTTGCCAGAGAGCAGTGATTTTACTCTCAGGGGATTTGGAGTCAGTAGTAGCATATGGACCCTCCAGGACAGAACATGTAAGCAAGAGCATTGCTGGGCAATGCTGCCCCAACCGTGGGGAAGGATCACTGTCCTACTGGACTGGATGGGCTGGTATATACAGAGGCACTTGGAGAAAATTATTTATATTTTAGTAGTCACATTTTAATGTTGAAATTATATTCTGGCTATCATACAATTACTGCTGTACAAGTAAGATTTTACTTAAAAGGAAGATTTTATTTAAAGAAAGATTTTATTTAAAAATCAATTATGCTTTCAAAGCATTTTATGAAAACAAAAGAACTTCCACATCAGGAAGGTAAGGTGTTGTTGTTCAGCCACCCAACAACTGTCTGAGTCTTTGTAACCCCATGGACTGTAGCATACCAGGCCTCCCTGCCCCTCACCATCTCCTGGAGTTTGTCCAACTTCATGTTCATTGCATTGGTGACACTGTACAGCCATCTCATTCTCTGATGCCCTCTTCTCCTTCTGCCCTCAATCCTTCTTAGCATTGGGGACTTTTCTAATGAGTCATCTATTCACATAAGATGACCAAAATACTAGAACTTCAGCTTCAGCATCAGTCCTTCCAGTGAATATTCAGGGTTGACCTCCCTTAAGATTGATTGGTTTGATCTCTCCTTGCTGTCCATGGGACTTTCAGGAGTCTTCAACAGTTCGAAGGCATCAATTATTTGGCATTCTGTATTCTTTACAGTCCAGCTCTCACAACTGTATGAGACCACTGGCTTGACTATACCACAGCATTGACTATACAGAGTAGTATCTCTGCTTTTCAGCACCCCGTCTAGGTTTGTCATCACTTTCCTGTCAAGAAGCAGTTGTCTACTGGTTTCATGGCTGTAGTCACCGTCTGCAGTGATTTTGGAGCCCAAGAAGAGGAAATCTGTCATTATTTCCACATTTTCCCCTTCTATATGCCATGCAGTAATGCCATCATCTGAGTTGTTTTTAATATTTAGTCCTAAGCTGGCTCTTTCACTGTCATCCTTTACTCTCATCAAGAGGCTCTTTATTTCTTCTTTGCTTTCTGCATTAGAGTGGTATCATCTGCATATCTGAGGTTGTTGATGTTTCTTATGGCTATCTTGATTCCAGCTTGTAACAATTAAGAAGGATCACCATCTTACTAGGCTGGTAAGCCCATCTTACTGATGGGCTAAGTATACATGGTGACATCTGGAAAAAATTATTTATATTTTAGTAGTCATATTTTAATGTTGAAATTACATTCTGGCTATCATTCAATTACTGCCATACACTATACTAAAGGAAGATTTTCTTTAAAAATCAATAGCAATTTAAAAACTTTTTCTGAAAAAAAAGAACTTCCATATCAGGGAGGTCAGGTATGTTTTGCATATATTCTTAGTGAACTATACATAGAGCAACATATTTGCTACATGGATCCTATAATTTGATTTATATATATATTTCAGTTTCTCTATTAAAATAAACATTAGAAAGAGAAATCACATTTGGGAACTGAGGCAAAACACAAAAAAGATAGACTTTTATTTTAAAAATATTTTTTCAGTAGGTTCTTATTGGTTATCTATTTTAAAGATAACAGTGTATACATGTCAATCTCAAATTCCCAATCTATCCCTTTTCTCCATCCTTCCCTCCAGCAACCACAAACTCATTTGCTAAGTCTGTGAATGTTTCTCTTTTGTAAATAAGTCCATTTGTATTATTTTTTTAGATCCTGCATATAAGAGATATCATGTAATAAATGTCTTTCTCTGTCTGATTTACTTCACTTAGTATGATAATCTCCAGGTCCATTCATGTTGCTGCAAATGACTGTTTCATTCTTTTAAATGGCTGAATGACTCTATTGTATATATGTATCACATCTTCTTTATCCATTCATCTGTCAATGGACATTTAGGTTACTTGCATGTCTTGGCTATTGTAATAGTGCTGCAATAAATATTGGAGTGCATGTATCCTTTTGAAACATGTTTTTCTCTGGATATATGCCCAGGAGTGGGATTACTGGGTCATATGGTAAGTCTATTTTTAGGTTTTCAAGGAATCTCCATATTGTTTTCCATAGTGGCTACACCAATTTATATTACCACTAACAGCATAGGAATGTTTCTTTCTCTCCACATCCTCTTCAGCATGTATTGTTTATAGATTTTTCTGATGGCCATTCTGACTTGTGTGAGGTGTTATTTCATTGTAGCTTTGACTTCCATTTCTCTAATAATTAGTGATGTTGAACATCTTTTCATGTGCCTCTTGGCTATCTGTATGTCTTCTTTGGAGAAATATATATTCAGCTCTGCTGTCCATTTTTTTGATTGAACCGTTTGTTTTTTGGATATTGAGCCAAATGAACTGTTTGTAAATTTTGGAGATTAATCCCTTGTCGGTAGCATCATTTGCTAATATTTTCTCTCATTCTGAGAGATATCTTTTAATTCTATTTGGGTTTCCTTTGCTGTGCAAAAGTTTTGAGTTTAATAAGTTCTCATTTGTTTGTTTTTGCTTTTATTTCCATTACTCTGGGAGAGAGATCAAAAAAGATACTGCTGCAATTTATGTCGATGGGTGTTCTGCCTACATTTTTCTCTAAGAGTTTTATAGTATCTGGTCTTGTATTAGGGTTTTTAACCCATTTTTGAGTTTATTTTTGTGTATGGTGTTAAAGAATGTTCTAGTTTCATTTTTCATATGTAGCTATCCAGTTTTCCTAGCACCATTTATTGAAGAGACTGTCTTTTCTCCATTGTATAGTCTTGCCTCCTTTGTTATAGGTTAATTGACCATAGGTGTGTGTGTAGGGAGGAGGGATCTATGGAAAGAGAGATCTAGAACAAGACACAAAAAGGATAGAGTTTAAAAGGAATTTTTTCATCAGAAGTCACTTTTAGAAAGTGAAAATGGCAAGTTACAAACTAAAGGAATCATATTTTTTTTGGGAATGCATGTAAGAATTAAAGATTTTTAAATTAAAAAATAAATGAATTAATAAATTTTAAAAAAATGTTAAAAAAATAAAAAAAAATAAAAAAATAAAATTTCCAAGTCAGAATGTAAAATAACATAAATTAATAAGAAGTAAACAAATTACTTATTTTAAAAAATGGGCAAGAGATATAAATAAGCATTTTACAGAAGAAAAACCATGTATGACAAACAAACATATGAAAGGATATTCAACATCAATGTCAATCAGGAAAACACAAGTCAAGATCATATGAAGTTTTGTTTACACATAATTAATTGGAAAAAAAGACACAGAATGTGTGAAAATAGTGAAGTGTTGACAGTATCAGTCACAGAGTCTCTGTACATTGCTGGAGAAAGCATAAATTGTTATAACTGCTTTGGAAAACAATCACTTTCTCCTGTAGCTGAATATTTTTCATGCCTAAGTATATACCAATAGCAGAACACATGTATAAGAATGTTTATAAGAATAATTCATAAAATTAGAAACAACTCTACCTCTGGTCAGCAGGAAAATAGATTAGTATACCATAGTATATTCCTACAATGGAATATTTAATAGCAGCCAAAACCAAACTATTGCATTGTTTCCAAACATGAATGAATTTTAGGAATGTTATAGGAAGCTTAAAATTAGGTCACCACATTTTTTATAATTTGATACTCTTTTCATGGAGCTTCCTGAGCAGCTCAGCTGGTAAAATATCTGCCTGCAATGGAAGACACTCTGGTTTGATTCCTGACTCAGGAAGTTCCCCTGAACAAGGAAATGGCAACCCACTCCAGCATTCTTGCCTAGGGAATTCCATGGACAGAGGAGTTTGGCAGGCTGCAGTCCATGGTGTTACAAAGGGTCAGACATGACTGAAGGACTAAGCAAAGGGACAGGACTCTATTTATAATGCTAAAAGTATATCTTATAAATATGTGACACAATGTTGTTGTTGTTGTTTAGTTGCAAAGTCTTGTTTGATGCTTTGCAAACCCATGAACTGTAGCCCACTAGGATCCTCTGTCCATGAGCTTTCCCAGGCAAGAATACTGGTATCGGTTGTCATTTCCTTCTCCAGGTGATCTTCCCAACCCAGAAATCAAATCCACATCTCCTGAATTGCAGATGGATTCTTTTACCACTGAGCCACCAGGGAAGCCATGTGGACACAGATAGGATTATATAAGGAGGAGAATAAAAAAGTGATAAACATAGCATTTAGAAGAGTAGTTATTTTTGGTGAGGGGAACAGGTTATAAGGTTTGTGTTAGAAATTATATAAATGTTTATTATTAAGGTTCTAGCTTTGGTCTGGGGTTGTAACTCATTAACAACTGATCAACTATTTAATTAGAGTAGACTGTTCAAGGTCAGTAGTTACCATGTATCATGAACTAAAATGAATCTAAGAAACACTAAGGATAAATAAAACCTAAAGAGCATTCAAAACTTGTGATGAAAATAAAATAGTAAAAAGGTATACAAGTAAAGCTAAATAAATAAATAAAACATTGATGACCTCACAAAGAATACTGAAGATTTCCCGGGTTAGTATTGTTTGCTATTGTTGTTCAGTCACTAAGTCCTATGCAACTATTTGCAAAAGAATGGACTTCAGCATACCAGGCTTCCCTGTATTTCCCTATCTCCTGGAATTTCCTCAAACTCATGTCCATTGAATCAGTGATGGCATCCAACCATCTCATCCTTTGAGAAGAGTCAACTTATTGAAAAAGACCCTGATGCTGTGAAAGACTGAAGGCAGCAAAAGGGGGCGACAGAGGATTAGATGGTTGGATGATATCACTAACTCAATGGACATTAGTTGAGCAAATTTGGGAAGGGAGTTTGAAGGACAGAGAAGTCTGGCCTGTGACAGTCCATATGGTCGCAAAACATCTGATGCAACCAAAAAACAACAATCCTTGCTGGGAGCCAGAGTGAGAAATTCCACCTGTGACAAGGTCATGCAGCAGAGCTCTGATGGCAAGGCTAATCAGACCTCAGGTTTTCCCCCTGGTATTTCCTGAGCATGTACCCCCCAAAATAAGAATCTGCCTGCTTTTCCACTCTTCTGATATTCTCTGGAAAAAATCAAATCAGGGCTTTAGTCTTCTGCATTTGAAAGGGATGTTTCAGTTCAACCCCTCTGATAGCTCTCTAGCTTGCCTAACAGGTTCCCCCAGAACCTCTTACAGCTTGTGAATTGCTTACAGCCCACTAGCCCCAAGAGGCGCAAAGCTTAAACGTATCTTAAAGATACAGAGCCTTTTCTAGAGAGTTAAAAATCATATTGGTGACGGGTTTTCACTGTTGACTCAATGATTGCTGCCAGGCCTCCATATTCTTTATCTTTTAGGCACCTGGAAGGATGTTAATCAATGTAAACGGGATATGGAAAAGGATATATAATAGTTTTGATGTTAACAACACAAGACTTTTGAGTTAATTACTTTTCTTTTGTTATAATCACTGTACTCCTTTTACTTGTTATAAATTGCTGTATCTTTGCTATGGAAGAATGTAACTTTATTTAGTGCTTTCTGAGAGTGGCACCAGACTTTGGGAAGAACAACCAAATAAGCCTTCTGGTTGACAAACCCTTATCAAAAAAAACACTGTAAAATGTTAACTGGCCCTTTTGGCCAGAAGATGATGTAAATCACCTAAGACTTGTATGCAGAGAGAAAAGCCTGGTTTTGATAAGAGTCTGGGCTGCTAACAATGCATAACTTTGTATTATCCATTGATCTCTATGTATAATCAAAAGTATAAAAGGCCTTGAAGGACAATAGAGGGGGGGCCAGTCATTGGAAGGACTGGTTTCCCCAGTGTCTCCTCTTTACTCTAATTTCAGGCTGAATTCCCATCTGGGGCTTGGAGGCTCACCATGTCTACTTACTTGTCCTGGCTTCTAAGATCCGTAAGAGAGAGAGCCCAAGGCGGGGCACTCTCCGATATTCAAACGGACACTGGTGGCCTAACATAGATGGTGCAAGCTCCTTGTCTGGAACTTTATTAGCTTTCCACATAAACCAAGTTATTCAGCCTCTTTTCTCCACTTAATTTTCCTACTACACTATTTCTTCCTAATCTAATCTTATATTAATAAATAAATAAGTTTTTCCCTTGCCTATCCGTCTCCTCTTCGAATCACCCCGGTTCCACCGGGGCTGGACCTTGGCAAATCCTTACTGAGGTGAAAAAGAGTCAATCTAGGCATTTCTTAAAACATGAAGACTTTTAAAATAATTTATTTTATCGAGATATAGAATATACCAATGGAGTAGGACTGCTGCTGCTGCTAAGTCACTCCATTCGTGTCCGACTCTGTGCGACCTCATAGACAGCCATATGCAAAACAAAACATTGATCCATAATTTATAGCAACCAGGAAGCCAAACCATCTTTTTGGTCAGTAACAATAATCACCCTGGGAAGCCAGCCTTCTTTTTATGTCACTTTTCTAGAAAGTCAGGCGGCTATCTCTAGAAGTCATTCTAGAAAGCCAAATGATAACCCCTGTGATAATTGGCCATAAATGTCTAGACCTTGAAAATAACTGACAAATTTCCAATTTTGATGTCATTTTAAAAGAGGGGAGCAACTAGAAAAGTTTAGATACATACCTCAACCAGTCACACAGAATGGCCTGCTTCTGGTTAGCCTATTTGATATCCAAACTCTTTAATTATTCTCTTATAGTATTACCATTAACTAAGTACAATCATGTACCATCCATGCAGTGGTCAGTGATATGTTCAAGGCATTCAGCCCTATTGGCATAATTTGGGAATTTCTTAGAAATGAAGTCTTGGACACCAAGACTTACTGAATCAGAAAGTTTGATAGTGAGGCACAATGGTCTGGGTTACTATAAGGTAATACTGATATAATTAGAGCATATGAACAAGTTACCTAATATTTGAACACCTAGAGAAACCAGTTCTCAAATAACTTGAAGCAATTATGGAATCTGAAGTTCTGATTGTCCTTCACTATTTGTTCTTTAATTTTACAGTTAAATTTCTAAAATTATGTCATGAATTACATATTCCACTATTTCTTTCATTTTTTCCAGTTATTACACAAATATTTATTGAATGCCACACAGTCTTGGTTCCTGCACAGTCTCCTAAAAAAAAAAAAATTACAATAGAAATATGTGTAAGTGAGATACACAGATGCACCAGTAGGCCACAAAAGAGAATCTGTTTAGTGTTATATAGAATAAGGAAAACATTTAATGGGTTACTTATATCTTGCTAGGTACACCATTTCTTTGAAAATTTTGATTGCAATCAACTCCTGGTGGCTAGGATGGTAAAGAATTTGTCTACACTGCAAGACTGGGTTCAATCCCTGGGTCTGGAAGATCCCCTGGAGAAGGGAATGGCTCCCCCTCTAGCATTCTTAAATGGAGAAGTCCAGGGGATAAAGGAGCCTGGCAGGCTAAAGTCCATGGTGTTGCAAAGAGTCAGACACTGCTGAGTGACTAACACTTTCACTTTTCATATACAAATTAAATTCAAGTCCACAAAACATAATGCCTCCTTCCATTATTCTACATAAGCTCCATCTTCAGCCACTGTTCTCATACACATTCAGCAAATCCTCTTCTCTTCCTTCATCTTTCTCCCAGGAATGAATTCTTATATACTACCTGATGATATAATTCTTACCCACCAAAACAGATCCATGATAAGTACAAAACATATCCTTCTCTGATCTCCATGTTCTATGCTGTATATCATTTTCTGGATTTATCTTTTATCACTTCTGTCTTAAACTTCCTAATATATGGCCTCAATTATTATTTTTTAAGCCTAACAATATTTGTTTACATCATCCCTTTAGCCAAGAATCGCTGTTGTGGTAACACAATTTATCAGTAGCATATTCAGGGTGAATGTAAAGCATCTTTTCTGTAAGACTTCCTTATCAGGAAAGATCCTTTCCTACAAGTTCTCCCAGCACTTAAAGCTTCTATTAATAATACGCATATAAAATCTATCATAGGTTAGGTTTAAAGTTTGCCATAGATTTATGGGCAGAATTAATCTGTAAGTGGTAAACTCCTGAAGGTCCAGCCTGAGTTTTATGTATCCTTAAATTCTTAATGTCACCTAGCATCATTTCTTACATATGGATAAGTTATAAAAACTTTTAATAATTATTTGTTACTCTTTAAAAATTTACATCTTTCCTTTGACTCCTTTAAAGGGGCAATACTTCTCTGATTCCAAAAAATATGTATTTACAAAAGTATGAACATAGAAAATAATAAAAATAAAATGATTCTACCAGTTAAAGATGAAAATAGGTAATATTTTGATCTATCTTCTTCCAGTTTCTTCTTTTTTCCTCCTTTCCTTCTGTGTATTTAGGTCTATGGATTATCCCACCCATTTTCACATAAACTTTAGTGATGAATTTTTAACACACCAGTAAATATCAACTAGAAGCAAAATTGTTATGTACTTTCTTCAATACATCTTTTTCTTCTTATTTTTTGATATTGTTTTTCTATTTCCATTGGGAGTACATTGAGTAAAATGATATTATCTTCTGAATTTTCTATATTTTTGTCTGTGACCAGAAGAACTACTTAACTATATTACAACTTGATTGATCTGATTTATTAACAAAATTTATCAAAGATTTGAAAGAGAAGATCAAAATCAAGTTTATTATTGGAGAAGAGAGTAAACATTTTTAAGATCTTTAATGAGATATAATTCACATGCCATAAAATTCTTCCTTTTAATATTTTTTGTAATATATTCACAATGGTGTCCGTCTATCACTACACCCAAGTTCAGAGCATTTTCTTTATTCCAGAAGGGAAAAAATCACTTCTCACTTCACCTCCACCAGCCTTGGAAACCACTAATCTGTTTTCTGTCTCTATGGATTTGCCTATTCTGGACATTTTATATAAATAGAATGTTTCTATATGTGTTCTTTTTGTGACCTACTTCTTGTTAATAGTGTGATGTTTTCAATATTTTTCTGTGTTGTTGCATATATCAATACTTCATTCATTTTTATGCCTGAATAATATCCATTGCATGAATATACCTTGGGGTTTTTTTGTTGTTGCTGTTGTTGTTGTTGTTGTTAATTCATCAATCAATGGATATTTGGAGTATTTGCACTTTTGGACAATTATGATTGGACTTCCCTGGTGGCTCAGTGGTACAAAATATATTTGCCAAAGCAGAAGACATAGGTTCAATCTCTGAACCCACTCCAGTACTCTTGCCTGGGCAATCCCATGGACAGAGGAGCCTGGAGGCTACATACAGTCCATAGTGTGTAAAAGAATTGGACATGATTCAGCAACTAAACAACGACAACCATTATGATTAATGATGCTGTGAACATTTATGTACAAATTTGTATATGTTTTCTGGGTAGAATCTCTTTGTAGTGGTGGATGTTGACACTGGTTTCCTTCTCCCAGAGCAATATCTGCTTTATAAACAGGGCTCTAAATGAAAGCAGTAGTCTCAGGGTCTTCTCAGCTTGCCTCTCTTGATGTAAAAGTCTCTGCCCTCTGAGTGAGCTTGGGTGAAAGTGACAGAAGGCCCTGACATCCGTGGCCTGCCTCACCTGAATAGAACCTCTTCCTTGAGAGTGGAGGTTGAGTGGATGATAAGAATTGCTGGCCTCTCAGCCTGTCTTTCCGGGAGTAAAATTTCTACGACATGGGAATGCTCTAGCCCAAGCCCTCAAACAGGGGTGAGGGAAGGCAGGCTCTGTGTTTTCGGCTGTTAAAGCTTCCATGATACAAGGCTCAGTGGATGAGAGCAGGAAAGTTGTGACAGACTCTGCCTTTATTATGATGATTGATTACATTTTCCAGAATTAAATATTTCATTGTTTTCTCTATACCTTTAGGACAATTTCTAGAGAATTTATATTATTTTATCATGTTCATCGTTTGTGGCTATTAGGAGATCATTTGTGGCTATTAGAAACATCGTTGTTTCTATTAGGAGATGATTTACCAAGCTTCTGATGCTACCATACCAGACATGCTCCTATAGGGTTACCACTTTTTGAGTATTTAGACACAAATTATGCTCTTTATGTAAAGAATTATATTAAACTCTTCTGACATAATTATTAATACACATTTTACAGATAACAAAACTGTGACTGAACCTGCACATAATCAGTGCTTTAGTGTTGGGATGTAAGTCCAGTTTTGTCTCAATCCAAAGCTCATGGTCTTAAACAAAATGTTGGCATACAGAAAACAGAATGATGTCTTGCAGATTAGGACCTAGTCAGCCTCCAAATTATTGACTTCAGGATTGAAGCTTCAGGAGATGAAATATTGGACAACTGGGGAGTGGCATACTAGAGAAAGTGATTCTTGGTAAGTAACCAAGAAAACTCAACTCATTTTCACATATCCTCAGGGTTGCCTGCTTCTAGCAATTGCTTTGGGCTTACTGAAATGGTGATAACATTACCCAAAGGCATGTGACTGATTATATAACAATTTTCAGTTTCAGCAATGTACTTCAGCAGTACTTACCTGCAGCTGAAGTACTTTAGACAGCCAGAAATCTGTGTCCCGACAGTCAGCAAGATCAACTTTACACCTGGGCTGCAGTTAGTCAACCCACACACTCACTGGATTATATCGAAGGGCAGTTTCTCAGGAGAGTCCCAGCTGCTTGGCCACCATCTAAACCTCTTGATGAAGAACACAGGCCTAAGGATGCTGACACAGACTCTCAACCTGCTGTTTTAGAAACTCTGAAAAAAATGTTCAGATGCTGCTCAGCAGGCAAGAAGACTTAATTAGGCTGTGGGATCCTTTTCTCTCATGTTTGTGTGCCTTATCTTCCATTTGCCCAGCCAGCTCGGCCACCTGTGTTTCTCAGCCTGCAGTGGACTCCAGGCAAGGAAGTGTGCCACATGAAATCAGAGGGTCAGGCTACTGTCATCCAGCAGATAGAGGAGAGCATTGAGGATCTGAAGACCAGGATAGCTAAGCTGGACCTCGCCATAAAGGCGAATCTGGAAGCCCTCAGGTTGGGCGAAAATGACGTTGGATATGAAAGGATTGTACAGTCCAAGTCCATCCAGACGTCCCCGATGGAAGAGGGTGGTGTGCTGGCCCTTCCTTCTGGGGGACGGGCCCGCCAGTTGGCTCCCCACTCTTAAGTTCTGCTCAGAAATCTCTTTGGCCATGTCTCCAAGGTGAACATCAGTTCAGTCTGATGCATAGCTGTCCCTCCAGCCTCCACCGCCTGCATCCCTCCCCTGGTCTGACAGTCACAGACAGGCCAGG
Source organism: Capra hircus (assembly GCF_001704415.2). NCBI lineage: Eukaryota > Metazoa > Chordata > Mammalia > Artiodactyla > Bovidae > Capra > Capra hircus. Next base: position 100,940,935 of record NC_030808.1, read on the forward strand.
TCCCAGCCTTCCCATCCTTCTCTTCATACTGGGTTTGAAACCAGCCACCAGCACTCTGCTTTCCCCTCCTCTGGAAATGGCTGTGCCATCCCCACCGCACCACCTCTGCCTCCAAAGACCTCCCCTCTGATGCCTGGCTTGGGTGCCGAGCTTTCCCCAGCAAACCTGACCCCTGGTGTACCTGATCCTGCACTGCCCAGCCCAGCAGGCCTCTCACCTCCTCCTTCTCTAGGTCCAGAGATGCTGCCACCCCCTCCTCCACCTTTGCCTGGAGTGGGAATTCCTCCTGCCCCTCCTCTTCTCAAGGTGGGAATTCCTCCCACCCCGCCTTTTCCAGGGGTGGGAATACCTCTACCCCCTCTTCCTGGAGCAGGAATTCCTCCTCCCCCACCTCTGCTTAGTGAAGGAATACCTCCTGCCCCACCTTCTCCTCCAGGTGTAAAAAAAAAAAAAAAAAAAAAATTGTCCTGAGAGGACTTGAGTATGTTATAGTTTGTTCAGGAGAAGCCCTTAATGCAGCCCAAACTTTTCTTTAGTAATGAACCTCTCAAACCCATCTGCCAATTACTGTTATTTCTTCATGTTATGTCGATGATAGACAACGATTAAGGGAAAAAAAATCAGGGACTCTACAAACACTTAAGGATTAATTCACAAGTTAGGCTATACATTGTTCAGTATTAGCTCCAGAGTAAATTGGCATATAAACATTTTTAGACCTGCTTTCCACTCACTTGCCACACCAACTCCAACAAAAAAGTTGGTACCTGAAACTAGATCCTGAAATGTGTTTTCAGATTTATCAGTGACTCGTTTTATTTTTATGTTATGTAATTCCTTTTGAACCCTTTTAAATTAAATTTTACATTAGGGCTGTCTTATAATCACTTTTTCAGAACACTTTCATCAACTACTATCTGAGTCCAGCTCCTTTTTCAAGGACTGAAATCACCTATAAAAAGTATAAGCAGTAATTTTTCATAAAATACAATCAAAGTGTGTGTTTGTTCATTTGATTTGCATGATTGTTATATTTAGAGCATTAAAATTATAACAAGACCAAAGTAAAATGAAAAATACTTAAACCATAACCCTGGAGAAACTTTTAAACTAAAATACATTCCTAGAATGATACAGAATATTGTCTTTATTATAGTCTTGATCATGTGCAAGCCTCTATATCATGGAAATTATATCTAAGCCTCAGAACAATTTCATGAAGTTGATACATGATGTTCTCCTTTGCAGGTGTAAAGCTGAGATACCACAGTCAATGAGCAGTAGAGCCAAAACTCAGAGCCCTGTCTCTAAGATCCACTTCTATTATCTCTGTCCATGTCCCTGGTTCATGGTAGCATATGACACTCTGGGCTACCTTGAAGAGACTTAAAATTGTTATTTTTCTTTTTCCCAACATGTCCATATTATCACGTTAAATTAAACATTCTTTAATACCAGGTAGTTAAAAGAGGGGAAAGGAGTGACTTAATGGACAAGAAAAGAAAAAAAGAGATTCTTTTCATTCTATCCTAACCCTTTCATGCACAGGAATTGTGTGTGTCTTATTTAAAAGGTAATATCAAGAAGACTCTGCTTGGCTTCCTAGGTTTTCTTCCTAACATCCTGATGAAAGTCAGAGAACCAGGGGTGGTTCTACAGATGTCCACCTAACAAGCTGCAAAACAAGCTTCAGACTAGGCATCAGATTCATTGCAGGGCTCCCCTCAATTTACTGTTGTCATCAAGAGTAAACTGGATTCTCATGTTCTTAACATAAATACATAAAAAATAAGAGGGACAACTGTTGACTCTACCAGGTTATCTGACATAAGAAGAAACCCATATATGATGTCAGAACTTTTTTGTTTTAGATTTAGGTTTTGTTTAATAGTACAATCTTAATTTGATTTTGAATAGATTTTTGATAACAACATATTTAGTTACTTAAAACTGGCAAATTGATGGCTATGAACTGAATCATGTTTTTCAAAATCCATATGTTGAAGCCCTAACACCCAGTGAAACTATATTTAGCTATAGAATTCTTAAGAAAATAATTATGGTTAAATGAGTTCACAGGGGTGGGGCTTTAAACCAATATTGATTCCCTTATAAGAAGTAGGACACCAGAGAGCTGTCTCTCCCCATATCCAGACACAATGAGAAGGTGGCTGTCTGCAAGCCAAGTTGAAAATACTCCCTAGAAACCTACCCTGCTGGTATCTTGATTTTGGACTGTCTCCAGAACTGTTAAAAAATAAATTTATATTATTTAAGCTATTTGGTGTGTGGTTCTTTATTATGGTCATCCTAACTGACTAGTACAGCAGTTAAGGGCAGATTTAAGCATACAGAAACTTGTTTGCTTAGTAACTACAAAAACAATAACATTAATAATGTTCATTTAAAGGTTTTAGACGAAGGACTCAATAAGTATGTTTTAAAGTACTTCAGTTTCTTGATATTCACCAGTGAAAGAAGTCATTTGAATTTATGATATCTAAATGCAAAATGATACATTTAATTTGAAGGGAGAAATAAAGTTTATAGACCATGTATTAATTTTGTGTTTGTATCTGTCTGATTCTAATGAACAAACAATAAAATGTTTGATTACTTGAAACAAGTTATTTTAAAGTGAGAGACACAGTGAAAGAAGCAGAATCATTAACGTAGGTTTAATTACCAGAAAAACTTCATGGGAACAGTAGGTCTTCAGGAAACTCTGTCAAAGTGTGAAGCAAGAGAAATGAGCGGGACTCACCATCATCAACTAGGCATGCACCTTACTTAAGAAAAATAAAATAAATTATTTTTACCCATTAGAAATTTCAACATACTTAGTTCTTTGGCCCATTTTTTGATTGGGTTGTTTATTTTTCTGGAATTGAGCTGCATAAGTTGCTTGTATATTTTTGAGATTAGTTGTTTGTCAGTTGCTTCATTTGCTATTATTTTCTCCCATTCAGAAGGCTGTCTTTTCACCTTGCTTATATTTTCCTTTGTTGTGCAGAAGCTTTTAATTTTAATTAGATCCCATTTGTTTATTTTTGCTTTTATTTCCAGAATTCTGGGAGGTGGATCATAGAGGATCCTGCTGTGATTTATGTCTGAGAGTGTTTTGCCTATATTCTCCTCTAGGAGTTTTATAGTTTCTGATCTTACACTAAATAGACATTTCTCCAAAGAAGACATACAGATGGCTAACAAACACATGAAAAGATGCTCAACATCACTCATTATTAGAGAAATGCAAATCAAAACCACAATGAGGTACCACTTCACACCAGTCAGAATGGCTGCAATCCAAAAATCTGCAAGCAATAAATGCTGGAGAGGATGTGGAGAAAAGGGAACCCTCCTACACTGTTGGTGGGAATGCAAACTAGTACAGCCACTATGGAGAACAGTGTGGAGATTCCTTAAAAAATTGCAAATAGAACTACCTTATGACCCAGCAATCCCACTGCTGGGCACACACACCGAGGAAACCAGAATTGAAAGAGACACATGTACCCCAATGTTCATCGCAGCACTGTTTATAATAGCCAGGACATGGAAACAACCTAGATGTCCATCAGCAGATGAATGGATAAGAAAGCAGTGGTACATATACACAATGGAGTATTACTCAGCCGTTAAAAAGAATTCATTTGAATCAGTTCTGATGAGATGGATGAAACTGGAGCCAATTATACAGAGTGAAGTAAGCCAGAAAGAAAAACACCAATACAGTATACTAACACATATATATGGAATTTAGGAAGATGGCAATGATGACCCTGTATGCAAGACAGGAAAAAAGACACAGATGTGTATAACGGACTTTTGGACTCAGAGGGAGAGGGAGAGGGTGGGATGATTTGGGAGAATGGGAATTCTAACATGTATACTATCATGTAAGAATTGAATCGCCAGTCAATGTCTGACGTAGGGTGCAGCACGCTTGGGGCTGGTGCATGGGGATGACCCAGAGAGATGTTGTGGGGAGGGAGGTGGGAGGGGGGTTCATGTTTGGGAACGCATGTAAGAATTAAAGATTTTAAAATTTAAAAAAAAAAAGAAATTTCAACATAGAGCAAAAATAAAATGTTGAAATAAAAAGATACATTTACACAGATGCATAACCCTTAAAAAATTCTTGTTTGAACTTCTTTGTGATTGCAATCACTAAGAATAAAACTTATATGGACATCCTTTAGTAGAGGCAATGTACAGCCATAAAAATCACAGGTTCTGTGCAGTATGATTAAAAGAACTAGCTAGCCATTAGAACTTTTAGGAGTTTTTTTTTTTTCGTTTTTTTTTTTTTTTTTTTTTTTTTTTTTAACTTTTACTTGAACTTGACAAGCGGTACTCTCAGGGTCTAGTCTGTTATCACTGCAAGGGACCTGCTTCTTATTATTTGGTTGGGCTTTTATCAATGAGAAATGAGTGGATGGGTTGTGCCGTGCTTGAGACTTCCTCTAGAAAGTGTCAGGATCCATTTAAGGAATTATATTTGAAAACTCAGTTATAAATGTTCCATGAAGAAGAGAGGTTCATGCTCTTTTTATTCATCCTTCATGGTGAACTATTATCAGAAAAACAACAACAAAAAAAACTACATTAGAATGTGAAGGTGGCCAAGATAAATGTAGAAGTACGTGTGCTAATACCATAACAAATGAAGTGTGACATCTGTTATCCCTTGATGCTGGCTAGTATCCCATGAGAGATCATGTCCTCATTGACTCTCAAGAGCTGCATATTTCAAGTTCCAGGAGAGAAAGACAAACATAAGAGAAACACGGCAGACAAGGGTGTAGTTCAAGACAAAAGCCAACAAGAGAAAGTGCTTCCTCAGATATACACTGATTATTGGAAGAGTTAACATTCTTCTCAGAGTTGAAGTGCTAGCAGTCCTAAATTAGATGACACAACCGATGGTATTCTCATTATATTTGCCAATCATGACATAGATCACAGCTTAGTGGTATTGAAAATTTGATCTAGGTAAAGCAATATATCATATTGGGCACCTAATGACCTGGGGAGTTCCTCTTTCGGTATCCTATCATTTTGCCTTTTCATACTAGTCATGGGGTTCTCAAGGCAAGAATACTGAAGTGGCTTGCCATTCCCTTCTCCAGTGGACAACATTCTGTCAGATCTCTCCACCATGATCCACCCGTCTTGAGTTGCCCCACAGGTATGGCTTGGTTTCACTGAGTTAGACAAGGCTGTGGTCCTAGCATGATTAGTTTTCTGTGAGTATGGTTTCAGTGTGTCTGCCCTCTGATGCCCTCTTGCAACACCTACCATCTTACTTGAGTTTCTCTTACCTTGGGCGTGGGGAATCTCTTCACAGCTGCTCCAGCAAAGCACAGCTGCTGCTCCTTGCCTTGGACGAGGGGCATCTCCTTACCACCACCCTTCCTGACTTTCAACGTGGGATAGCTTCTCTAGGCCCTCTTGCACCTGCTCAGCCACTGCTCCTCAGGAATACCAGACCACCTAACCTGCCTCTTGAGAAATCTGTATGCAGGTCAGGAAGCAACAGTTAGAACTGGACATGGAACAACAGACTGGTTCCAAATAGGAAAAGGAGTACGTCAAGGCTGTATAGTGTCACCCTGCTTATTTAACTTATGTGCAGAGTACATCATGAGAAACACTGGACTGGAAGAAACACAAGCTGGAATCAAGATTGCCAGGAGAAATGTCAATAACCTCAGATATGCAGATGACACCACCCTTATGGCAGAAAGTGAAGAGGAGCTAAAAAGCCTCTTGATGAAAGTGAAAGAGGAGAATGAAAAAGTTGGCTTAAAGCTCAACATTCAGAAAACGAAGATCATGGCATCTGGTCCCATCACTTCATGAGAAATAGATGGGGAAAAAGTGGAAACAGTGTCAAACTTTATTTTTGGGGGCTCCAAAATCACTGCAGATGATGACTGCAGCCATGAAATTAAAAGACGCTTACTCCTTGGAAGAAAAGTTATGACCAACCTACATAGTATATTCAAAAGCAGAGACATTACTTTGCCGACTAAGGTCCATCTAGTCAAGGCTATGGTTTTTCCTGTGTTCATGTATGGATGTGAGAGTTGGACTGTGAAGAAGGCTGAGCGCCGAAGAAACTGTGGTGTTGGAGAAGACCCTTGAGAGTCCCTTGGACTGCAAGGAGATCCAACCAGTCCATTCTGAAGGAGATCAACCCTGGGATTTCTTTGGAAGGAATGATGTGAAAGCTGAAACTCCAGTACTTTGGCCACCTCATGCAAAGTGTTGACTCATTGGAAAAGACTCTGATGATGGGAGGGATTGGGGGCAGGAGGAGAAGGGGACAGCCAAGGATGAGATGGCTCGATGGCATCACGGACTTGATGGACCTGAGTCTGAGTGAACTTCAGGAGATGGTGATGGAAAGGGAGGCCTGGCGTGCTGCAATTCATGGGGTCGCAGAGTCGGACACGACTGAGCAAATGAACTGAACTGAAAGCAATATACAGTGTAAAAATCAGTATGGCTAACCCTATAACTGCAGCTTCCCAGGTGGTGCTAGTGATAAAGAATCCACCTGCCAGTGCAGGAGACTCAAGAGATATGGATTTGATCCCTGGGTCAGGAAGATTCCCTGGAGAAGGAAATGGCAACCCGCTCCAATATTCTTACTCAGGAAATCCCATGGACAGAGGAACCTGATATGCTACATTCCGTGGGGTCACAAAGAGTCAGACATGACTGAGTAGACACACACACACACAACTTTATAATTACAAGAAGGGATTAAGAAATTAGTTCACATAGAGTGCAATGCAAATGGATTTGTGTGTGGATAACTACCAAAAACACGCATCCGAACCTAGGCAGAAAGTGTAATAACAATCATTATACTGAAAATAGCATTAAGAGTATCTATATTCTTCTTTTTAAAAGAAAACTCTCAACTGAACAATCTAATAAGACAAATATTTTTACTCGTTATTTTAGAGTAAAAATGATGATATAGAGACAATTATTTTTTTTCTTTTCACACACACATAATTTCTCTTCCCCTTAGCTTCAAATTGTGAATGTTGAAATAAGTATTTAAAGAATGAAAAAGATGTCTGTTTCTTAAATGTAAAATACAAATAAACAAAACTCTAATACCTTCTAATATAGAGGAACTGTATAGGTATTTGTGCATTTTACTAATTATTTATCTGAAACTGGATTATAACTAAAGAAACAGGAATCTCCATATGTAATGTGGAAAGAGGGAAAGAGCATGTGTCAAAAATTAAATTTCAACTGCCTTCATAAATATCACATAACAGGTCTTTAAAGAATTTGATTATCAAAGTTAGTGGTTTTATTTCAATGTTTGAACTGTCTGCTTATATTCCCATTTATCCTGAATATCTCCTGTTCTTGCTCATTTGTGTCCGACTCTTTGTGGTCTTATGGACTGTAGCCCACCAGGCTCTTGTGTCCATGATATTTCCCAGGGTAAAATACTGGAGTAGGATGCTTTTCCTACTCCAGGAGATCCTCCTTACCCAGGAATGGGACTCTGTCTCTTGCATCTCCTGCATTGACAGGCTGAATTTTTATCATTAGCATCACCAGGCAATATAATTGTTCCATCAGTTCAGTCACTCAGTTCAGTTCAGTTGCTCAGTTGTGTCCAACTCTTTGCGACTCCATGGACTGCAGCACACCAGGCTTCCCTGTCCATCATCAAATTCTGGAGCTTACTCAAACTCATGTCCATTGAGTCAGTGATGCCATCCAGCCATCTCATCCTCTGTCATCCCCTTCTCTTCATGCCTTCAATCTTTCCCAGAATCAGGGTATTTTCTAAGGAGTTAGCTCATTGCATCAGGTGGCCAAAGTATTGCAGTTCAGCTTCAGCATCAGTCCTTCCAATGAACATTCAGGACTGATTTCCTTTAGGATTGACTGGTTGGCTCTCCTTGCAGTCCAAGGGACTCTCAAGAGTCTTTTCCACCACCGCAGACCAGAAGCATCAATTCTACAACACTAAGCTTTCTCTAGAGTCCAACTCTCACATCCATACATGACTGCTGGAAAAACCATAGCTTTGGCAAGATGGACCTTTGTTGGCAAAGTAATGTCTCTTCTTTTTAATATGCTATCTAGGTTGGTCATAGCTTTTCTTCCAAGCAGGAAGTGTATTCTAATTTCAGGCTGCAATCACCATCTGCAGTGACTTTGGCACCCCTCAAAATAAACTGGCTCATTATTTCCACTGTTCCCCATCTATTTGCCATGAAGATTACCTTGCCGACTAAGGTCCATCTAGTCAAGGCTATGGTTTTCCCAGTGGTCATTTATGGATGTGAGAGTTGGACTGTTAAGAAGGCTGAGCACCGAAGAATTGATGCTTTTGAACTGTGGTGTTGGAGAAGACTCTCGAGAGTCCCTTGGACTGCAAGGAGATCCAACCAGTCCTTTCTGAAGGAGATCAGTCTTAGGTGTTCATTGGAAGGACTGATGTTGAAACTGAAGCTGCAATGCTTTGGCAACCTGATGCAAAGAGCTGACTCATTTGAAAAGACTCTGATGCTAGGAAATATTGAGGGCAGGAGGAGAAGGGAACAACAGAGGATGAGATGGTTGGATGGTATCACCAACTCAATGGACATGAGTTTGAGTGAACTCTGGGAGTTGGTAATGGACAGGGAGGCCTGGCGTGCTGCAGTTCATGAGGTCACAAAGAGTCAGACACGACTGAGCGACTGAACTGAAACTTTCACTCTCCTCTTTCACTTTCATCAAGAGGCTCTTTAGTTCTTCACTGTCATAAGGGGGAGGGGGTGCCATAACTGTTCACAATTGCTTAATTTTTATTTTCTATTTTTTCCTTACTACAGTTTTATTCCTCCTCTTCTTTCTTTTTCCTTCCCTCTGTTTATTCTTGCCTTTCCTTTACGCTTTCTCTTTCTTCCTTTCCCAGAAACACTGAGTGAATGTATTTTACTCTGAAAAGACTTAATATGTTGAAGAAACAGCATCATATACCTTAAGAACCATGTTATTAGAAACTGAAAATATTTAATAACTTTTAAAATTCTACATAAGCTCACCCCAGGTAAAGCACACTAAAAAAAAAAAAGTGTTACTAATTTGCTGAGCAGCAATACATTTAGACATATCTGATAGTCTCTATCTGACAATTTATGCTACAGCAGCTACAGGATAGAAACTGCTTTTGTATCCAATTTAAAAACATGAATGTTCTTCTCTTTACCCTAGAGCTTATAGACAATTTACAGAAGTAGGCCAGTATGAAGTATTGCCACAATAAAATGTTGTTTTACTATCCTTTTGTAGCAAAAATTAGGAAAACACTGCAATGCTGTTGAGTTATAAAATATGTTAGCAATAAAACAAATACAAGCTATCAAGTTTATTTAATTTCTACTATTACTATCATTATTCAGAAACCTCTTTAAAGTCTTTCATAATATTTGAAAGTAATTTATTTTGAAAAAAGATATCAAAGTTGGAATAACATTTTTAAAAGCTGCTCAGTTATAGACAAAATCATCCTTCATAAAACAAAATATGAGTTATTTTACTTGTTTCATTGCAGGAAATATTTTAACACAATTTTATTTTAAAACTTTTTTTTTTTTTTTTTTTTGCCAGTGAGCTTTCTGTGACAATATAATTTGTATCTCTCTTTAAAAACAGTTATCTACCCTTTGACCTCATCAGATTGCAACTATCTGTATGGAATAAATCTGTGTTAAGTATTGAAATGTACAGGAATAAAACCATTACACTTCCCAATATTCAAAATACACAGTTGTTCAAATACCAAAAATCAAACCTTAACTATTGACATTTTTGCATAGTAAAGGATAATTTTCCTATTCTAAATGCTAATAATTGGAATTAAATATAGATATATGTGTTTTATAATTGACTCAAGTTTCAAGAGTTATAATTAGTGGGAATGAAAAAAAATAAAGCTGTAAAACAATCTTATAAATGTAAGCAATTGTTTTAAAGTTATAAAATTGTATTCAAATGGTTGAAAAAAAGACACATTAGTATTCTACACACTTCTTTCTAATTAGCAAATAAAAATGTTTTTGTAAATTTATCAATGAATATATTAAAAATATTTGAAGAATTTATATTGTATATCATCTAGTTTTCCTTAAAGGAGAAATTATTCCAAAATAAATGACACTATTGATTTTATTTTGCCAATTTGTTCTATCAGAAATTATTTTTTAATTTCCCCAGATAACTTATTTGACAAAGATTCTCAGGTTTATCAAATGGGATCAGTGTGGAGAACATATACTCTAAAGAATCTCAAAACTCTCTCAAGAGCTAAGAAGAATGATCGAGTGCTATCATATAAAATTTCACTCCATTTTAAGGAGAAAGGAAGGTTTGTAGGCTTAAAGTAACTTCTAGCTTCCCCAGAAATTTTCAAGTTCATCAACAATAGTCAAGACAGAGTACAAACAATCAGAAGTGAGATAGCTCTTTCTGGAAGAGTCAACAGAGAACCTCTAGGGAAAAACAGTACAGGGCTTCCTCATAAAGTTAAAAATAAAATTGGTGCAGCAGTTCCATGTCTGGTTACAAATCCAAAGAAAATGAAATCACTATCTCAGAGATATCTATATCCACATGGTTTTTTTTTTTTTTGGCAGCATTATTTATAATAACTATAATATGGAAATAACAGGAATGTTTGTCAATGGATTAATGAAGAAAATGAAAATGTGAAGTCATGATGTGCTACTTTACCTTACTGAGGTAGTAATTTTGCAGTATACATTTATCAAGTCATTACATTATATACCTTAAACTTATACAATATTAAATGTCAGTAATATCTCAATGAGGCTAAAAAAAGAGAAAATAAATTTTAACTTGCTAAAAACCTAGATAGCATATTCAAAAGCAGAGACATTACTTTGCCAACAAAGGTCCGTCTTGTCAAGGCTATGGTTTTTCCTGTGGTCATATACGGATGTGAGAGTTGGACTGCGAAGAAGGCTCATTGCCGAAGAATTGATGCTTTTGAACTGTGGTGTTGGAGAAGACTCTTGAGAGTCCCTTGGACTGCAAGGAGATCCAACCAGTCCATTCTGAAGGAGATCAGCTTTGAGATTTCTTTGGAAGGAATGATGCTGAAGCTGAAACTCCAGTACTTTGGCGACCTCATGTGAAGAGTTGACTCATTGGAAAAGACTCTAATGCTGGGAGGGATTGGGGGCAGGAGGAGAAGGGGATGACAGAGGATGAGATGGCTGGATGGCATCACGGACTCGATGGACATGAGTTTGAGTGAACTCCGGGAGTTGGTGATGGACAGGGAGGCCTGGCGTGCTGCGATTCATGGGGTTGCAATGAGTCAGACACGACTGAGCGACTGAACTGATAAAAAGAAAAATTGTAAAAATGCTATAAGAAATGCTTGTGTGCACCATAGTCAACTTCACCAATTGGTTATATTTGGCTCTGTTTTTTTTTTTTTTTTTTTTCCTTTCTCTCTTTACATGTACACATACAGGCCATCTTCAGTTTGCATAGTGTAATGTTCACAAATTTCAGTTACTATGGTTTAGTGTTTCAGTACTATGGTTTAGTAACTGAAATATGGTTTAGTACTCATTGGAAAAGACTCTGATGCTGGGAGGGATTGGGGGCAGAAGGAGAAGGGCACGACAGAGAATGAGATGGCTGGATGGCATCATCAACTCTATAGATGTGAGTGTGAGTGAACTCTGGGAGTTGGTGATGGACAGGGAGGCCTGGCGTGCTGCAGTTCATGGTGTCGCAAAGAGTCAGATACTACTGAGCAACTGAACTGAACTGAACTTCCCAGTTGGCGTTAGTGGTATAGATGCTGCCTGCCAATGCAGGAGATGTAAGAGACACAGGTTCAATCCCTGGGTACAGAAGATACTCTGGAGGAGGACATGGCAATCCACTCAAGTATTCTTGCCTGGAGAATCCCATGGAGAGAGTAGCCTGGTGGGCTACAGTCCACAGGGTTGCACCGCGTCAGACATGACTAAAGCAACTTAGTACGCAAGCATGCATGGTTTAGTTACATAAAACTAATTCTCCAAATGCATGTGCTATGGTCTGAATGTTTGTTTTCTCCCAAATGCATATGTTGAAGCCCTAACCTCCACAGTGATGCTATTTGAAGATGGGATCTTTGGGAGGTAATTACAGTCATGAGGGTGAAATCCCTCATGATGGGATTGGTGCCCTTATAAGAAAAGACATGAGAAAGATGATCTCTCTCTACTGTGTGATGATTCAGTAAGGAAGCAGCTGTCTACAAACCAGGAAGAGGGCTTAACCAGATACCAAGTCTGGAAACTTGAACTTAGTCTTCTCAGCCCCCAGAGGGCTTCCCTGATAGCTCAGCTGGTAAAGAATCCACCTGCAATGCAGCAGACCCCGGTTTGATTTGGGTTGGGAAGATCTGCTCGAGAAGGGATAGGTTACCCACTTCAGTATTCCTGAGCTTCCCTGTGGCTCAGCTGGTAAAGAATCCAATTGCAATGTGGGAGACCTGGGTTCTGTCCCAGGGTTGGGAAGATTCCCTGGAGAAGGGAAAGGCTACACACTCCAGTATTCTGGCCTAGAGAATTCCATGGACTGTATAGTCCATGGGGTTGCAAAGAGTATGACATGACTGATTGTCACTTTCAGCCTCCAAAACCATGAGAAATAAACATTCATTGCTTTAGCATTTCAGTTTAGGGTAATTCTTATAACAGCTCTAACTGACTAAGACAGCTGGATTCAGATTTGTTACAATAGAATATTAATTATGATTAATTGTGTAAAGCACACATTTTGCTACTAGGTCTTTATTCTGTAATCACTATTTGTCATTAACTAACAAATGTGTATCATAATCAGTGACCAATCAGGTAGCTTCTCTCAGAGTCTACTGTGATTGATTACTATACAGCTTTTATATAGATCATGCACTGACAACAAAGTGTGCAATTATGTTGTTTCCTCGCCTGTAAGTAATATGTCAACATGACATTTTAAAAAGTTGATAACCAAAAGAGGTAGTTAGCCAACAGATGTGAAAGTCCAATAAAGAAATAATAGAAGCTTGAATATTGAGTTGGATATGGTTAGAAGATAAAAGCCTGTGGGGAGTGTTTACAAGGCTACTGTTTAAGAGACTCAATGTGTAGCCAGAGGAATTTAGTGAAGACAAACCTATCAACATAAATTTTAAAAGTTTTTTCTCTTCAGTTCAGTCATTCAGTCATGTCTGACTCTTTGCGACCCCATGGACTGCAGCATGCCAGGCTTCCCTGTCCATCATAAAATCCTGGAATTTTCAAACTCATGTCCATACCGTTGGCAATGTCATCCAATCGTTTCATTTTCTGTTGTCCCCTCCTCCTCCTGCCTTCAATCTTTCCCAGCATCAGTGTTTTTTTCCAAGGAGTCAGTTCTTTGCATCAGGTGGCCTAAGTATTGCAGCTTCAGCTTCAGCTCAGTCCTTCCAATGAATATTCGGGACTGATTTCCTTTAGGATTTACAAGTTGGATATCCTTGCAGTCCTAGGGACTCTCAAGAGTCTTCTCCAACACTACAGATCAGAAGCATCAATTCTTTGGCTCTCAGCTTTCTTTATAGTCCAACTCTCACATCCATACATGACTACTGGAAAAACTATAGCTTTGACTAGACAGACATTTGTCAGCGAAGTAATATCTCAGCTTTTTAATATGCTGTATGGGTTTATAGATTTTCTTCCAAGTAGCAAGTGTCTTTTAAATTAATGGCTGCAGTCATCATCTTCAGTGATTTTTGGAGCCCCCCAAAATAAAGTCTCTCATTGTTTCTCCATTTATTTGTCATGAAGTGATGGGACTGGATGCCATGATCTTCGTATTTTGAATATTGAGTTTTAAGCTAGCTGTTTCACTCTCCTCTTTCATTTTCATCAAGAGGCTCTTTAGTCCTGGAGAAAGTGACAATACCAAGTAATTTCACATTAGAACAACTCTTGGAAATATTTCACAACACTGAAAATAAAAAGGACAAATGTTGAAAGCTGGTCCACATTTAGAAAGGAGTATGAAATTTCTTGGACTTCCCAGGTGGCTCAGTGGGTAAAAATTCACCTGCAGTACAAGAGATATAGGTTCGATCCCTAAGCTAGGAAGATCCCCTTGAGCAGGGGGCAATCCACTCCAGTATTCTTGCCTGGAGAATCTCATGGGCAGAGGAGCTTGGTGGGCTACAATCCATAGGTTTGCAAAGACTTGGACAGGAGTGAAGTGAAAGCATGCCATAGCACACCTATGACATTTCTCAACATAATAAAGGTGTTCACTCCATATTTTACTTCCTATTGTAATAACATATTATAATATTGTAAGATGAGGAGGCAAGTACTTTTCAAATATTTTATGTTTTTACAAAGAAATAAATCACTAATTTTGTTTCTAAATAAATAATAATTTTATTTCTTCCTTTCTATACTTATAAAAAACGAGTGAGTTTTTATCATTATGCTAAAAATTTTAAAGGGCAAAAAACAATGGTATTTTTCCATTGAATATTAAGTGCACTTTATTGTTTCAGTTTGCACAGTCATTTTTATGATCCTAATATGTATATGTATGTATATATGCATATATATGGGAGAAGGGAATGGCAACCCACTCCAGTATTCTTGCTTGGAGAATCCTGTGGACAAAGGAGCCTGGAGGCCTGCTGTCCCTAGGTCTCACAGAGTTGGACACCACTGAAGCAACTAAGCATGCATGCATGCATTGGAGAAGGAAATGGCAACCCACTCCAGTATTCTTGCCTGGAGAATCCCAGGGACAGAGGAGCCTGGTGGTTTGCCATCTATGGGGTCACACAGAGTTGGACACGACTAAAGCGACTTAGCTGCAGCAGCAGCAGCAACATGCATATATACATGTAACTGTGACATGCTAACCTTTCTTGCAAGTAGGGTAAACTCTGAGACCATGAACACTTCTTGATAGTTTTGGTGATGAAAATTGGGTGTTAGATACATGATTTTCTGGAAGAGAAAGATGAAGGTCTCATAAGCCAATTGGCATTATTTGAGCAGAGTCAATCTATTCAGCAATGAAAATAATGACCAAACTGTATGGTCTTCTGAACAATGCATTTTCTTTATTTCTTGCTAATGAGGAGGTGTTTGTAGGTTGAGTCCTAAGATAGGTTTAAAAATAGCCTACGTGGTTTGTGCTCACTCTTTCTGGGCAGCAGAACTTCCTTGTCAATCCAGCAGTTAACCTTAGTTTGCTCCACTGTAATAATTAGTCCTCAGATTTGTCCTCAGTTGACAAAGAGTTCTATCTTTTTCAGATAACAGAGATGTATTTCTACACTGCATGTAAAAGAAGGATGAGTGACAACTGCTATAGGCAGAAATCAGAATAATGGTTAGAAAATGTTTGATTCAATTGAGATATAAGATGGCAAAATGCTCAAGGCTCCCTAAGAAAGACTGTCAATAGCTGGACAGTCTCACAGCTCAGCCATTCCAGAGTCTATTGTTCCAATGTTAGATTCCTTTGGACATGACAATGAAATATCTCCTTGTTTTTTAGGTTTTTGCAATGATTCCTGTCTGCTATGAAGGGGCTGTCTATGGGAAAACAAAAGAAAGACAAAAAGCAAAGAAGCAAATAAAAACTCCTGTGGTAAACCAAGCATAAAGCATTGGCTTGAATTTGAGCTCTTATTTCCCAGATTGCTTTTTTTTTTTTCTTTATGTTGATGTAGATAGCCTATTGGAGAAACTGACTAATAAAGATCTGTATAATTTTTCTGTCGGCCTTGTCCCCTTGGAAAATTCCCTTAGCACTTATGTTAAGCCTGGCCAAAAAGCAGCAGATGCCCCTAGATTTTCCTGCTGTACAAGTCAGCCTGACCCTGAACAGAGGGCTCAAACCCCATAATCCCACCCAGAAAACAAAGCAACTAATGCTGCTGAGCCAACGGTTGAAATAAAAGATGACATCAGAGATGATATGGAGTATCAGACTGGCTGAAAGTATTAGAAGTTCATCTGGTTGAGTTATCAGGCATCACCATGGAACCTGAAGCAGAAAATAAAGGTGAAGCTTTTCTTTAATGGCATGGAGCGCCTCTCTTCATCCATGCCCCAGACCCTGCCCTATAGCTCTCTTCCCTAACCACAATTACTTTGAGGAGAAGGAAAATTGGAGGTGGAGCCAAGGTATTCCACCCCCAAGGGAAACTGAAGGCCATACTTACCTCTGAAAATGTCCGGAAACTTAGGGGAAGGAGAGACTTGAAACTTATTGCTCTGTTCGTAAAGCTGTCTGAATTATTATCCACATAAACTCTGTGGAAGGAAAGGTGTTGGTTTCAGTTAACACAGTCAGGCAGTATCTACATTTACAGAGGAAACGGGTGGCTAATCTGGTGTTGTAGGTGGGAACCTTTGCATTAAATAAATATACTGATTTTTTTTTTCTACATATGAATTAATGGTATTTACTGTTCCCTCACACAAGTGCCAAAGAAGAGTCTCTCAATTAGGAACAATTGAATATAGAATAGAGTTACTGGGACAGGAAAATCTCTTATTAAAATTGATCGTACGACCCCTGGGTTGGGAAGCTCCCCTGCAGAAGGGAACACTACCCACTCCAGTACTCTGGCTTGAAGAATTCCATGGACAGAGGCCCCTGGTGGGCTACAGTCCATGGGGTCACAAAGAATTGACACCACTGAGTGACTTTCACTTTTACAATGACACTTTTTGACTTTTAAATTTCTATGGCTGATGATTAAGCCAAAGTCTCAGGGTTTTGAAACTTACCTTTCCTCCTACCTGGAATATTTTTCTTCAAGATTTTCATACAGGTTCTTGTTAAGTTGATCTTAGCTCAAATGTCACTTTTTCAAATATGGGTGCCAGGATCTCCAACAAATAGTAGCTCTCCATTTATCTGTGATGCCGGTCATTTTCTATTAAAGCTTGGGAAAGTATTTTTATGGAATACTACTGACTCATAAACAATGAAATCCCATTATGTGCAATAATATGGATAGACCTAGGGAGTATTATGCTTCGTGAAATAAGTCAGAGAAGGACAATGGTCTACTTTATCATTTATGCTTGGAATCTAAAAAAAAAAAAAAAAAAAGTAGAAAAAAAAAAAAAACTAATGCATAGAACGAAACAAAAACAAGCTCACAGGTACAGAAAACAAACTAGTGGTGACCAGTGAGGAGAGGGAAATGGGCAGGGAGCAAGAAAAGGGTATGGGATTAAGGGACATGAGCTACTATGTATAAAGTAAATAAACAACCAGGAAAATATTGTACAGCACAGGGAAATATAGCCATTATATTGTAATAACTTTAGATAGAGCATAATCTATAAAAGCATGTTTAAAGATAGCTAGCAAAACGGTATTGGTATAATAGTTTATAATAGTATTTAAATTTTGCTGACTTGTTTTTCCACTGCCTTTAATTGCTTTCCTTTTTGTTTCCTTTGGGGAATAAAGTAAAATAATAAAACATATTCCAAGAGGAAGGTTTGGAGATATAGAAGTCTTCAAAGTCCTTTTGCTCATTAGCTTTATTTAAGCCAAACTGATGAGATTTAATTTTGTGTCTATCATAAATATTTATATTTATATTTATTTATTTCATATATGGGATTCCCAGATGGTTCAGTGGTAAAGAATCTGCCTGCCAATGTGAAAGACGCAAGAGATGTGGGTTTAATCTCTGGGTCAGGAAGATCTCCTGGAGTAGGAAACGGCAACCCATTCCAGTATTCTTGCCTGGAAAATTTCATGGAGAGAGGAGCCTTGCATGCTACAGTCCATGGGGGTCACAAAAGAGTCAGTCACAACTGAGCACCCGTGCATTTCATATATGAAAGCAAAACCCCTCTAAATAAAAAATTATGGGTCTCCATAGAAAAGTATTTAAAATATTGTCAAAGAAAAATTGCACTGGGTGAAGTTAAATAGTTAAGGAGGAATTTGTCTAGGACTATTGCAATAGAGAAGACTTCCCTGGTAGCTCAGCTGGTGAAGAATCCATCTACAATGCAGGAGACTCTGGTTCAATCCTGGATAAGGAAGATCGCCTGGAGAAGGAATAGGTTACCCACTATTCTTGGGCTTCCCTGGTGGCTTCAACAGTAAGAATCCACCTGCAATGTGGGAGACACGGGTTTGATCCCTGGATTGGGAAGATCCCCTGTAGAGGGCATGGAAACCCGCTCCAGTATTCCTGCCTGGAGAATCCCCATTGATAGAGAAGCCTGGAGGGCTACAGTCCATGGGGTTGCAAAGAGTTGAACATGACTGAGCGACTAAGCACAACACCACACATTGTGGTAGAGATGACTACTCTTCAACTCCAGTAAAACAAAGGTCTGGGGAGTCTTAGCAGCTGAGATGGAGGAAAGGAAATTTTAGGCCACCTGTATTTGTTGATTGGGCTTACACACTGAAAATTAAACTTTCTCATATCCTCAGGTCAGGAAGTACAAGATGTACACAGCAAAATTAGGTTTCTAACTTCCATAGCGATCGAGAGGTAGGAGTACTACCTTCCTTGATGATTATATTTCCAAAAAGATGGCTCTCAGGTCCTTGAGAAAGACATTCCCTGGGTCATAAAACTGTCAAGAGAATTTTAAGAGGATTTATGTACATTTCAAAAGGTGCAGAGAGAGAATTTGTAGTTACAAGTTTTCTAAAGTAAATGCATTAAGAAAAGGGAGATGGTGGTGCTACAGACAAGAATAAATCTATCTAAAGTTTAGTCAAACTGAGGGGACTAGTAAGGCCACTCTGACAGTGATATACTGATTTTATAATCTTCGTAACAGAAAAACTAAATTATCTCTTGTTCTCTTTCATAAAGTAAATATCTGTGTGCCTATGCCCTATTTGCATGAAATGCCAAAATTATAAGCAGGGGACTCACCAACTTAAAGAGTTTGCAGCTATAACCAGGCTTGGTTTTAATTAAGGACCATCTGTATTTGGAATACAAGTCCATTGGAAACTTAACTGCTGTAACAAACAGATACTCTGAAAGTTTTGAATCCTTTAAGAGCCGTAAAACCTCATTTTTGTTGGTCAGTGAGCTGATGGATTATAATACAGAAATTTTAAAGTCATTTTATGTAGTTGAAAGTACATTTAATGCCAACCCATAATGACTATGGCTTTCCTTTTGGATTTTTTCTTTTTTTTTTTTTTTTTTTTTGGCTTTAAAAAAGTCATCTCTTAATGCCATGAGTTCTCCAGAACCTCGACTGCTCCATTCTGTGCACTCATAATTTTGAATAAAATGTTCCTTTTCAATGGCTAATTAGGCCTATTATCTATTGAACCCAGGGGAGGGCAAGGGACAAGTCAGTACTTTAATCCCTACTAAACCTTTTGCTGTTGCTGCTGCTGCCAAGTCACTTCAGTCGTGTCCTACTCTGTGCGACCCCATAGATGGCAGCCCACCAGGCTCCTCCATCCCTGGGATTCTCCAGGCAATAATACTGGAGTGGGTTGCCATTTCCTTCCCCAATACAGGAAAGTGAAAAGTGAAAGTGAAGTCGTTCAGTCGTGTCCAACTCTTAGCGACCCTATGGACTGCCGCCTACCAGGCTCCTCCACCTCTGGGATTTTCCAGGCAAGAGTACTGGAGTTAGAGACATTGCTGTCTCTAATTAAACTTTTACTAGATCTGTAAACAAAACGTCTTTGATTTCTCCTTTTTTAATCTCTTGCTGATGAAAGTGCTAAAAGATAGAGACTTGGGTGAAAAAGTGAGCAGAGGTATATGACAGAATAAATACAGAAAGAAAAATTATTTTTAATACCTATATTTAAAACAATCTAAATTTTGTAAAGAGTTGTCAATAAGTAAGAGCTTCTGTCTTCTTTAATGTACTGGGCTTTATTAGAATAATTGTTAAAACATAAAATTACTTATATATATTTTTTTGGTTGATGTTGTTGTTTGTTTTTTCTTCTTTTCTTTTTTTCCCTTTTTAAAATTTTTAAGTCTTCTATTTCTCCTTTAATTTTAATTTTTGTAACCTACTATTAATTTTCAAAAAAAAAAGACCCTATTTTTAAAGCAAATGCTGTATATATATATATTTTGTGTGTGTGGTTGTTGTTGTTGTTTTTTAATAATTCTCGTGACCTTTTTTTTTTTTTCTCTTCTTCTTCTTCTTTTCTTTAATATTGTATTTTTGAAAATCCAACCTCTACTCTAGATTTTTAATCTTTGCTTTTTGGTATTTGTTGTCAATTTTGTACATTTAAAAACCCAATCTTCAGTACCCAATTTTACCTGAGAGCGAGATTATTGGCTTGACCACTCTCTCCTCCTTTAGACTCTCCTTTTTCTCCACCAGGTTGTCTCTGTCTCCTCCCTCCCCCTTCTCTTCTCTACTCAACTCTGTGAATCTCTGTGTGTTCCAGACGATGGAGAACGCTTAGGCAACTGGTTACTGGCTGAATTTGTCTTTCTCCTTTTCACTTCCCTCTTTTATCCTCCTGGCCACATCTATCTACTTCCTTCCTCTCCTCTTCCCTGTATAACTCCGTGAATATCTCTGAGTGGTCCAGACTGTGGAGTGCATATAAGGAAGTAATTACTGGCTAGCTTGCTCTCTCCTCTTTTGATCCCACCTCATCTCATTCCAGTCACCTCTAACTACCCCCTCCCTCTTCTCTTCTCCATGTACCTCAGTGAACTTCTCTGGGTGTCCCTCAATGTGGAAAAACTTTTCATCTTTAACCTAGATATTTTATCATTGGTGCTACATAGATGGAGAAGTCTTGAGCCTACTGTAAAAATAAAACTGAAAACCAGAAGCAGGAGGCTTAAGTCCAAATCCTGAGAACATCAAAGAACTCCTGAATCCAGGGAACATAATCAATAGGAACTCATCAAACGCCTCCATACCTACACTGAAACCAAGCACCACCAAAAGGCCAACAAGTTCCAGAGCAAGACATACCATGTAAATTCTCCAGGAACACACCCCTGAGCTTCAATATACAGGCAGCTCAAAGTTACTCCAAAACCATAGACATCTCGTAACACATTACTGAACACTTCATTGCAATCCAGAGAGAAGAAATCCAGCTCCACCCACCAGAACTCTGACACAAACTTCCCTAAACAAGAAACCTTGGCAAGCCACTGATACAACCCCACCCAAACAAAAGAGAAGAGATAGGGAATCTACCTGAGAAAGAATTCCAAATAATGATAGTGAAAATGATCCAAAATCTTGAAATCAAAATGGAATCACAGATAAATAGCCTGGAGACAAGGATTGAGAAGATACAAGAAAGGTTAACAAGGACCTAGAAGAAATAAAAAAGAGTCAGTATATAATGAATAATGCAATAAATGAGATCAGAAACACTCTGGAGGCAACAAATAGTAGAATATTGGAGGCAGAAACTAGGATTAGTGAATTAGAGGATAGAATAATAGAAATAAATGAATCAGAGAGGAAAAAAGAAAAACGAATTAAAAGAAATGAGGACAATCTCAGAGATCTCCAGGACAATATGAAACACTCCAACATTCGACTTATAGGAGTCCCAGAAGAAGAAGACAAAAATAAAGACCATGAGAAAATACTTGAGGAGATAATAGTTGAAAACTTCCTTAAAATGGGGAAGGAAATAATCACCCAAGTCCGAGAAATCCAGAGAGTTCCAAACAGGATAAACCCAAGGCGAAACACCCCAAGACACATATTAATCAAATTAACAAAGATCAAACACAAAGAACAAATATTAAAAGCAGCAAGGGAAAGACAACAAGTAACACACAAGGGGATTCCCATAAGGATAACAGCTGATCTTTCAATAGAAACGCTTCAGGCCAGGAGGGAATACAAGATATATTTTAACTGATGAAAGAAATAACCTACAGCCCAGATTACTGTACCCAGCAAGGATCTCATTCAAATATGAAGAAAAAATCAAAAGCTTTGCAGACAAGCAAAAGCTGAGAGAATTCAGCACCACCAAACCAGCTCTCCAACAATTGCTAAAGGATATTCTCTAGACAGGAAACACAAAAAGGGCGTATAAACCCAAACCCAAAACAATAAAGTAAATGGCAACGGGATCATACTTATCAATAATTACCTTAAAGGTAAATGGGTTGAATGCCCCAACCAAAAGGCAAAGACTGGCTGAATGGATACAAAAACAAGACCCCTATATATGCTGCCTACAAGAGACCCACCTCAAAACAATGGACACATACAGACTGAAAGTGAAGGGCTGGAAAAAGATATTCCATGCAAATAGAGACCAAAAGAAAGCAGGAGTAGCAATACTCATATCCGATAAAATAGACTTTAAAACAAAGGCTGTGAAAAGAGACAAAGGAGGACACTACATAATGATTAAAGCATCAATCCAAGAAGAAGATATAACAACTATAAATATATATGCACCCAACATAGCAGCGCCACAATATATAAGACAAATGATAACAAGTATGAAAGGGGAAATTAACAATAACACAATAATAGTGGGAGACTTTAATATCCCACTCACTTCTATGGACAGATCAACTAAACAGAAAATTAACAAAGAAACTCAAACTTTAAATGATACAATAGACCAGATAGACCTAATTGATATCTATAGGACATTTCACCCCAAAACAATGAATTTCACCTTTTTCTCAAGTGCTCACGGAACCTTCTCCAGGATAGATCACATCCTAGGCCATAAATCTAACCTTGATAAATTCAAAAAAATTGAAATCATCCCAAGCATCTTTTCTGACCATAATGCATTAAGATTAGATCTCAATTACAGGAGAAAAACTATTAAAATTCAAACATATGGAGGCTGAACAACACGCTTCTGAATAACCAACAAATCACAGAAGAAATCAAAATATGCATAGAAATGAATGAAAATGAAAACACAACAACCCAAAACCTGTGGGACACTGTAAAAGCAGTGATAAGGGGAAAGTTCATAACAATACAGGCATACCTCAAGAAACAAGAAAAAAGTCAAATAAATTACCTAACTCTACACCTAAAGCAACTAGAAAAGGATAAAATGAAGAACCCCAGAGTTAGTAGAAGGAAAGAAATCTTAAAAATTAGGGGTGAAATGAATGCAAAAGAAACAAAAGAGACCATAGCAAAAATCAACAAAGCAAAAAGCTGGTTCTTTGAAAGGATAAATAAAATTGACAAACCATTAGCCAGACTCATCAGGAAACAAAGGGAGAAAAATCAAATCAATAAAATTAGAAATGAAAATGGAGAGATCACAACAGACAACACAGAAATACAAAGGATCATAAGAGACCACTATCAGCAATTATATGCCAATAAAATGGACAACGTGGAAGAAATGGACAAATTCTTAGAAAAGTACAAATTTCCAAAACTGAACCAGGAAGAAATAGAAAATCTTAACAGACCCATCACAAGCATGGAAACTGCAACTGTAATCAGAAATCTTTCAGCAAACAAAAGCCCAGGTCCAGACAGCTTCACAGCTGAATTCTACCAAAAATTTAGAGAAGAACTAACACCTATCCTCCTCAAACTCTTCCAGAAAATTTCAGAGGAAGCTAAACTTTCAAATTCATTCTATGAGGCCACCATCACCCTAATACCAAAACCTGACAAAGATGTCACAAAAAAAGAAAACTACAGGCCAATATCACTGATGAACATAGATGCAAAAATCCTTAACAAAATTCTAGCAATCAGAATCCAACAACACATTAAAAAGATCATACACCATGACCAAGTGGGCTTTATCCCAGGGATGCAAGGATTCTTCAATATCCACAAACCAATCAATGTAATTCACCACATTAACAAATTGAAAAATAAAAGCCATATGATTATCTCAGTAGATGCAGAGAAGGCCTTTGACAAAATTCAACATCCATTTATGATAAAAACTCTCCAGAAAGCAGGAATAGAAGGACCATACCTCAACATAATAAAAGCTGTATATGACAAACCCACAGCAAACATTATCTTCAATGGTGAAAAATTGAAAGCATTTCCCCTACAGTCAGGAACAAGACAAGGGTGCCCACTTTCACCGCTACTATTCAACATAGTTCTGGAAGTTTTGGCCACAGCAATCAGAGCAGAAAAAGAATAAAAGGAATCCAGATCGGAAAAGAAGAAGTAAAGCTCTCACTGTTTGCAGATGACATGATCCTCTACATAGAAAACCCTAAAGACTCCACCAGAAAATTACTAGAGCTAATCAATGAATATAGTAAAGTTGCAGGATATAAAATCAACACACAGAAATCCCTTGCATTCCTATACACTAATAATGAGAAAGTAGAAAAAGAAATTAAGGAGACAATTCCATTCACCATTGCAATGAAAAGAATAAAATACTTAGGAACATATCTACCTAAAGAAACTAAAGATCTATATATAGAAAATTATAAAACACTGGTGAAAGAAATCAAAGAGGACACTAATAGATGGAGAAATATACCATGTTCATGGATTGGAAGAATCAATATAGTGAAAATGAGCATTCTATCCAAAGCAATCTACAGATTCAATGCAATCCCTATCAAGCTACCAGCGGTATTTTTCACAGAGCTAGAACAAATAATTTCAAGATTTGTATGGAAATACAAAAATACCTCGAATAGCCAAAGCAATCTTGAGAAAGAAGAATGGAACTGGAGGAATCAACTTGCCTGACTTCAGGCTCTACTACAAAGCCACAGTAATCAAGACAGCATGGTACTGGCACAAAGACAGACATATAGATCAATGGAACAAAATAGAAAGCCCAGAGATAAATCCACACACCTATGGACACCTTATCTTTGACAAAGGAGGCAAGAATATACAATGGAGTAAAGACAAACTCTTTAACAAGTGGTGCTGGGAAAACTGGTCAACCACTTGTAAAAGAATGAAACGAGATTACTTTCTAACACCACACACAAAAATAAACCCAAAATGGATTAAAGATCTAAATGTAAGACCAGAAACTATAAAACTCCTAGAGAAGAACATAGGCAAAACACTCTCTGACATAAATCACATCAGGATCCTCTATGATCCACTTCCCAGAATACTGGAAATAAAAGCAAAAATAAACAAATGGGACCTAATTAAAATTAAAAGCTTTTGCACAACAAAGGAAAATATAAGCAAGGTGAAAAGACAACCCTCTGAATGGGAGAAAATAATAACAAATGAATAACTGACAAACAACTAATCTCAAAAATATACAAGCAACTTATGCAGCTCAATTCTAGAAAATAAATGACCCAATCAAAAATAGGCCAAAGAACTAAATAGACATTTCTCCAAAGAAGACATACGGATGGCTAACAAACACATGAAGAGATGCTCATCACTCATTATCAGAGAAATGCAAATCAAAACCACAATGAGGTACCATTTCACACCAGTCAGAATGGCTCTGATCCAAAAGTCTACAAGCAATAAATGCTGGAGAGGGTGTGGAGAAAAGGGAACCCTCTTATATTGTTGGTGGGAATGCAAACTAGTACAGCCACTATGGAGAACAGTGTGGAGATTCCTTGAAAGTGAAAGTGAAGTCGTTCAGTTGTGTCCAACTCTTTGCGGCCCCATGGACTGTAGTCTACCATACTCCTTCATCCATGGGATTTTCCAGGCAAGGGTACTGGAGTGGGTTGCCATTTCCTTCTCCCGAAAATTGCAAATAGAACTGCCTTATGACCCAGCAATCCCACTTCTGGGCATACACACTGAGGAAATCAGAATTGAAAAAGACACGTGTACCCCAGTGTTCATCGGAGCACTGTTTATAATAGCCAGGACATGGAAACAACCTAGATGTCCATCAGCGGATGAATGGATAAGAAAGCAGTGGTACATATACACAATGGAGTATTACTCAGCTATTAAAAAGAATACATTTGAATCAGTTCTAATGAGGTGGATGAAACTGGAGCCGATTATACAGAGTGAAGTAAGCCAGAAAGAAAAACACCAATACAGTATACTAACACATATATATGGAATTTAGAAAGATGGTAATGATAACCCTGTATGCGAGACAGCAAAAGAGACCCAGATGTATAGAATGGACTTTTGGACTCTGTGGAAGAGGGAGAGGGTGGGATGTTTTGGGAGAATGGCATTGAAACATGTATTCGATCATGTAAGAAACGGATCATCAGTCTGTGTTCGATACAGGATACAGGATGCTTGGGGCTGGTGCAAAGGGATGATCCAGAGAGATGATTTGGGGTGGGAGGTGGGAGGGGGTTTCAGGATTGGGAAGTCATGTACTGATTTGAACTCATGAACTCGTGGCTGATTCATGTCAATGTATGGCAAAACCAATACAGTATTGTAAAGCAAAATAAAGTAAAACTTAAAATTAAAAAAAAAGTAAAAATGAAAACAATCGAAGATCAAAAAAAATGAGATAACCTATGTAAAGTACTTAAAAAAATGAAGTGTAGTTAATTTACAATATTGTGTTAGTTTCATGTGTACAGCATAGTGATTCAGTATTTTTGCAGATTAAACTCCATTCCAGGTTATTATAAGAAAAAAAATTACTGATATTTTCATTTGTCTACTTCTATTTTAATACCTCTAAACCGTCCAGTCTGCATTTGAAATATTTTGATCTTTGATATCATCTAAAATTGAATGATCTTTTTAAAGGAAGTTTTCAAATAATTTTTCCATTGTTTTTCCGTTCCTCTCTTGGGCAAATTTGTATATTCACCCTATATAATATTACAGCTTTGGAATCTGTTCAATATTCTTTGTAATATGATATATCAGAAGATATATTTAGAAAGGTATTCTTGTATTATGGTTAAGAACAAAAAACTGAAGAGGAAAAGCAAGTAGTTGCCACTTCAAAACTTACTCTTTGTGTCACCTTTTTAAATTCATTGATCTCCCTGAGAAACTTAGTTTCCTTATGTACTAAAATGGTAAAAACTCTAGAACATTTTCCTATGGAGCCATTTTGAAGATATTAGTTGATAATTCAACTATATTTGTTTCAGAGTCTAAATCATACTAAATGCACATAGTAAATGATTAGCTATTATAACTGAAAAAACTCAGTATTTAAAACAGCAGATGAATTTCAGCTTATGTTAAAATTAGTGTATTAAACTATATCTGTCTTTTTTTGTCAAACTACTTTCCCTATTTGTTTTTTTACACCATTTTATTTTATAAATTAGGTTTCATTTTATAAGAGTAAATATATATTTCAAGATATTCTAAAAAAATTTTCTTTACCAATGATAAATTTTTAATCCTGTGTTCTTATCATACATTATTTAGTATATAACTGGCACAACTGTAGTCTGAAACTAATATAATAGTATAAGATCAGTAAAAGTAAAATAAAAGAAATATACCCTCCATAAAAATCATCCTAAAATATACAGTTTGTGTAACTATAATCATAATATTATATAATTTTATATTTTCAACCATAGTATTATCAGAATCCGTCTCCATATTGTTTTTATAAAACTGCATTTTTAGTAAAATATTTTAGCATAAAACAGATTAATTATGCATTTTTTAGTAATTTAATATGATGCATGCATAAAAATGTGGAATACCTAAAATTTGGTTTCATAAATTCTTTACATTTTCTAATAATAAATAATCACAAGGGCCAACTTAAAATAAGTCATTTATTTTCTTTTACTTTTTTGTAATCACACATATTTCGTTCTTCTATGATATTTTTTCTTGTTCAACAAAGTAATACACTAAAAACGTTCCATGACTCAAAATGGTACAAAATAGAATAATCACCCATTTCATTGTTCCTCTCTTCTAATACCACCAAAGGAATTACTCCTTCCTTGTTCCCGATTTTAGTTCTGATGATTACATTGCAGTAGACTGAATTATTGACTTCAAAACTATATCTTTATCTTTAACAGATACATTTCCATTTCTTACCATATTGGCTTGACCATTAGACTTGTTCTGGCCAATGAGATGTGTATTAGTGTTTTAGTGCTATTTTCAAATCTGGACCTAAGAGTTTTGTGTGTTTTCCCCATGTCCTCTGTTTCTACTTTCACCACAAAAAGAATTTGTCCCAGTGAATGTGCTGGTCCAAGGATGATGAGAGACATTAGGAGCAGACATAGTCAAACCCACAGCAAGAGCGAAGCCCAAGCAGATAAGCAGCTTGAAACAGCTGTCCAGAGCATCTTAGGGTAAATCAGATGACCTGCAGACACATGAGTGAAAAATATGTGGTTGCTTTAAGTCACTGAAATTTGAAAAAGTTTATTTCAGAGCAACAGCTGATTGACACTCTTCCATATAGATTTCACTGTCTCCTTTTTCACAGTTCCTACAATATTAATACTTTTAAAAATTTCCTATAGTTTGTAACTATAACTTTTACAATACAATGTTATAACTTTTAGGCTTAGTCCATCCCTTCAATGGTCTTCCCTGGTGGCTCAGCTGGTAAAGAATATGCCTGCAATGCAGGAGACCTGGGTTTGATCCTTGGCTTGGGAAGATCCCCTGGAGAAAAGAAAGGTTACCCACTCCAGTATTCTGGAGTAGAGAATTCCATGGACTGCAAAGGCCATGGAGTCATAAAGAGTTGGACATGACTGAGTGACTTTCACTTCACATCACTTTAATAGTATTGATTTTATACTTTGCAAGATGAATATAGAAATAGTATTGCTGTTTTCCATTTTTCTCTCTGCACTGAAGATTTGTCTTTTTGCCTATCTTAGTCATTTCCAGGTTTGCTATATTTTTGCCAAGTAAGTTTTATAAAGTTAAAAACAAAACAAAACAAATAAGACTGGAAATAAAAATAAAATTAAACAATAACAGAAAACAATAACAGTAAGAAACGTCAAGTAGTATTTCTTAATAGTACTTAAGGTTGCATTTCCTTTGTATCTATGCAATGCTAGGATGTTTGAGTCACTCTAAATACAACCGTGTTATTAATGCATATATTAATAGTGTGTAAAATATTAGTATCAGTACTAATAATTAACTAATAATTGTTCATCTTAAAATACTTCCTTTAAAAAGGAGAGTGGTGGAAATTTACATTCTCCCCTTTTTTTAAAAATTCCCCATCATATAAATATATTGCTAAATTTGGAAATCCAGTTCTGTGTGGATTTTGACAGAAGCCTAAGATCTGATTAGGATTATATATATATATATAGAGAGAGGTTTTATTAGGTATTCATTCTCCCAGAGACCTGGAAGCAAATGGGCCAACTTCAATCATTCAGCAAGGCCTTAAGAATTTAAGCTTAGAAGAAAATGTAACACAAAGAAAGAGAGCTGCTCCTGCTGCCGCTGCTGGTAAGTCACGTCAATCATGTCCGACTCTGTGCAACCCCATCCCTGGCTCCCCCGTCCTTAGGATTCTCCAGGCAAGAACACTGGAGCGGGTTGCCATTTCCGTCTCCAATGCATGAAAGTGAAAAGTGAAAGTGAAGTCGCTCAGTCGTGTCCGACCCTCAGCGACCCCATGGACTGCAGCCTACCAGGCTCCTCCATCCATGGGATTTTCCAGGCAAGAGTACTGGAGTG
Source organism: Capra hircus (assembly GCF_001704415.2). NCBI lineage: Eukaryota > Metazoa > Chordata > Mammalia > Artiodactyla > Bovidae > Capra > Capra hircus. The sequence continues at coordinate 100,970,565 of NC_030808.1, forward strand.
GGGTGCCATTGCCTTCTCCGAGAAAGAGAGCAGTTGAGGTCAACTTCTGTGCATCTCATGAATTCTATGTTTATTACAGTCAGCACCAGCGAAACATTCAAACTGGATTTCTCTTGAGATGGGCTGATTTTTGTTTACTTATCTTTTGATAAGTCCAATTTATATTATATTAAAGAAAATTGGTTTCTTATTCTGGCAACTAAATTCTTTGACTAGTATATTATTCTTCAAATATTTTATTTCTAAAATCATGGTTGTTCAGTCTATCATAGGAAATAAATATTATCATGCAATCTCTATATATTAGTTCCTTCATTAAGCATGGTTTAAGGTATTCAACTAGAACAATTCTGATGATTATTAATTTTCAATAAAAGAAAAATGTTGGCTCATTTTAGCATTTAGATAATTAAATACATTAAATTTTGATACAATTAGAAACATTTATTTATTTATTGGGCTGCAACAGGTCTTAGTTAAGGCACACGAGATCGTCAGGATCTTCATTCGTCATATGCATTACTTCTTTACAGTGCACAGTCTCTGTAGTTGCAGAGTGTAAGCTCAGTAGTTAACTGTGTATATTCAATTGCCCCACAACATATGGGATCTTAGATTCCTGCCCATGATTCAAATCTGTGTCCTCTGCATTACAAGGCAGATTCTTAACCATTGGACCAGCAAGGAAGTCCCAAAACATAAATATTATTTTTATTTTATTATTGTATCATACATTTATTGTTATTTATTAATTTAAAATTTTGAGGAACAATTAAATGACACGGCCCTTAAATGTGACTGTACTCACATTTATATTGCCATCTAATATTCTGTAAACAATTTTCAATTTTATTCTCTTTCCATGAGTAGTTTGCAAAAATATATTGTAACATCCCGGTAAATACACTCAAATTTTATGGAAGCATACAAGTAATGGCTTTAGGAGTTTTAAATAAATTAGCAAGATAGTTGAAATATCAAATCAGGAAGACTCACAGACATGGAAAAACAAGTTATGGTTACCAAAGAGGAAGCAGGAGGAGAGACAAATTAAGAATGTGGAATTAAGAGATACATACTATATATAAAATAAACATCAAAGATTTACTATATAGCACAAGAACTACATTCAATACCTTATAATTTATAATGGAAAGAATTTTTGAAAATTATGTATATGCATACATGAATGTATATTTATGAGTGTGTATGTGTTAGTTCCCTGGTCATCTCCAAGTCTTTGTGACCCCATGGACTGTAACTCACCAGGTCCTCTGTCCATAGAATTCTCCACACAAGAGTACTGGAGTGGATTGCCATTTCCTTCTCCTGGGAATCTTCCCGACCCAGGGATTGAGCTCAGGTCTTCTGCATTGCAGGCAGATTCTTTACCATCTGAGCCACCAAAGAAGTCCACATATTCATATACAAATCACTGTGCTGTACACATGAATCTAACACAATTTTGTAAATCAAATATACTTCAACACCACCACCAAAATATCAACAGAATATTGCTAACAGGGAAGGTTTGTTTTATTCAGACTTAATAGAACTTTATAAGTTACATTTATGAGACAGTAAAGTTATTTCAATATTTTGCTATTTTTCTGAAAACCATTGTAATTTTCTTGGGATTTAGTTCAAGGTCTGTTTTGTGAGCTGACCATGAAATTTAGTCTTATATATTCAGTTATAGTGTTTTTCTTTGATTTTAAACAGTATCTTCCAACTTAACCACTCTCTTATTCAACAAACTTGGCTCCAAATTGGTTGTGTGATTTCCAAAAAAAAGAAACCACCTTTAAATGATAAACAGTTTCCTTAACAGAGAATGTATGAAGGAATGTGCTGTAGCCTCTAAGAACTATCCTAAGAGAAGATCCCAAAATAGTATGAAAACATCAGCATATTTAGGAAAAATGTATGGTCTTGTATTGTCACTATTCTTTATTCTCTCTACTAGGTGTGTCTGATTATTTTAAGAATAAATCTTGTAGTACACCCTTCACAATTATTACCTAGAAAGGCAAATATTTTAGGCATATATTACATAATATATTAGTCTTTAAATAAATTTTGGTGGCTTTTAATAAAATTGCCAAGAAAGGTGAAGACATTGTGAGAGAGACAAAAATAATTTCTTTTGCTTTGAAGCTATTAGGCTTTTAGCAATTAATATCTTGATATATAGACAGATATACATATCAGTATCAATATGAATACAGATATTGATACATATTTTATGTGGGTATCAGTGTGTGCACAGTTTGTATAGATGTACAGATATAAAGACACATGTATATGCATACATCCTAATGAATAACAGAATCTAAAAATACTTATTTGAAAAAGAATTCGACAGTAAAATATTCTAGCGTATATCACTTACCTTGATGAAAACTATAAAATCAATTACAACTTAGCATACAGATAATTGAATTACTTTTATTTGATACTGTATACTTTCCACATGGAGATCTTAACAATTCCCCATTCAACTCTTAATCACTTGTTTTGTTTCAATGCATATCTTGCATAGCATGTTTTTGAGACAAGGAAAAAAAAATCAATAGCGTATTCCTCTATAACAATTTCATATAAGCCTCTTACAAGTAAGTAAAATTTAAAATGTCTCCCTGAAATATATATTAATGCCTATTTTCCTTCAAATTTCAACACTGCCCATGAAAAACATAAGGAATATATTTAATTTTTTAAATATGGAGGAATAAAGAATCCAATAAATGTTTTAAGATTAATTTTCATTGCATTTCTAAACTGATATCATTGCTATCATCTTATAAGAAATTGCATTCAATCCAACAATTCCTCTACTAGGAATATGTATTTATACAAGAGGAATAAAAACATACATCCACAGAAAAATTTTTACATAAGTATTCACAGCAGTATTATTCATATATCAAAAAAATGAAAATAACTCATATCCATTAAAAATAAATGGATGAGCAAAACTTGATATAGACATACAGTAAAGTATTATTCAGCCAAAAAAGTAATGCTAAAGCAGTGAGAACAGCCCATTCACATGATAAATTCTCTGGAACCAAGACAGACTGAGGAAAATTACATCAGGCATTCACCAGACAAACTGAAACACCAACTTGACATTTTCCTGTTATCCTCCTCATCCCCTTTCCTCTGCATGTACAAATATTTATGTCTTTCATAATACAGATGTCACATGTTTTAAAATAGCATTTGATGAGAGAAAGCAGGAAATTCTAATATAGAAAATATGACTCCAGAACCAGTGTTTTAGCAATTACTCTATTTTCTCTTCTTTGTTTCTAGCACTTATATTTCAATCTCTTGTCAGAATTTGTTGTTGAAATGTCGAGTCATTTTAAATCATATGGAGTCAGAGTGTTACACCCCAGTTCTTGTTTTGAATGTCTTCAGTGTTTCCTCATTGAGGATGATGTTGGCTGTGAAAGGTTGTTGTTGAATCACAGAAAGACGCCAGGATTCTTGGCCCCCGGAGGAGAAGAATTCAATCCGGGGCCAGAGACGAGGCTTGATCACTCAGAGCTTTTGTGTAATAAAGTTTTATTAAAGTATAAAGGAGATAGAGAAAGCTTCTGACATAGGCATCAGAAGGGGGCGGAAAGAGTACTCCCCTGCCAGTCTTCAGCTGGATGTTATATAGTTACTAGCAGGCTGTTAATTATTTTAATTCAAATTTCCCTGGTCACCATAATGCTGAACCTTTGAAATGTTTACTGATAATCACTTCCCTCTTTTGTAAAATGTCTATTATATAAATGTTTATTTTCTAAAAAAAAAAAAAAAAAAAAAGAAAGGAATGTATTAAAACTCAGAATGGCACCAGGCCCCTCACCCATAAGATATATTTTGGGATAATCTTGGCACCAAATGGTTCATCCTGAGCCATAAAATTATTTTCTTGAATCTTGAAGGGCAGATCACCATACAAATAGTTTCATTTACATAGATTAGGGGAACAATATCTGAGTATAACATATTGGTTTGTCAAGTAGGTTCTAAGCCAAGAGGCAGAACCTACTTGAAGACAGAGTTTGGGGTAAATACATAGTACATTGGCATAGCTTAAGATAAACATTTCCATAAGAGAAATGCATTGGTTATCTCTAGGTTTGAGAATAGTTAACTTCAGGTGAAACCAGGTGTCATTATGGCAACACAGTATTTTAAGAGAAACCTTTTAAATTTGTATAGAGAAGGAAAAAATACCGCTAGTTTGTTTCCTCCTGCCGCTTAAGAGAACTAAAAATGTCTGACACTTGCAGGCTATATCTTCTGTTTGGAGACCCCTGGCCTTCCTGCCTGTTACCCTCTCAGCTGCTAACTTGAATTGATATAGATATACAATGATTGGTATATAGATATTGGGCTTCCCCAGCTCGATGGTAAACAATCTGCCTGCAATGCAGGAGACTGTTTTGATCCTTGGGTCAGGAAGATCCCCTAGAGAGGGCAATGGCAACTCTCTTTGTTATTCTTGCCTGGGGGATCCCATGGATAGAGGAGCCTGGCGGACTACAACCCATAGGGACACAAAAAGCTGAACACGATTGAAGTCACTGAGCCTGCATGCACTCATACATATAGATATTATCATAGAAACAAATATTGTTTTTTTAGACATTTAGAGAAGGTTTATAAAAATTCAGCATTTATATTTATCTGTCAATTGATCTTTTATTATATAGACTGTAAGCTTGCTCTCCCACGGATCTATTGTATATAGTAATTTTCTAAGTGTACTGTGAGATATCCTTGAATTTCCAGTGCAATGCTTACTTGGTAATTGTGAAAAGTGAAGTCGCTCAGTCGTGTCCAACTCTTTGCGACCCCATGGACTGTAGCCTACCAGGCTTCTCTGTCCATGGGATTTTCCAGGCAAGAATACTGGAGTGGGTTGCCATTTCCTTCTCCAGGAGATCTTCCCAACCCAGGGATTGAACCTGGGTCTCCTTCATTGTAGGCAGATGTTTTACTGTCTGAGCTACCAGGGGAGTCTGATAATGGTACTTTGCAAATCAAATTTAATAATACTTTATAATTTGTGCACTAATCATAAATGAGTTTGTTTATTCTATATTCATCATCCTTCTTGTCATGGTTTTGCTTGCTTTGTTCACTTTGCTCTTTCCCTTCCCTATATAGTAGAACATTTTGAATAGCACATACATTTATTATTCTTTCCATCTGAAATAAGCTCATTTTACCTAGATGTTATTGGCTTCTTCAGGTTTCCTAAACCTTCTAAATTTCATTTTGGAAGTTCACATTTTCCTAGAAAACTAGCATCTCATCTAAACATAAAAATTTATTTTATAATGTTGTATAAAATTATACCTGAGTTCTTTTATTTCCTTTTCATGCATTTGAACTTTAATCCTTTAATAACTTGCCTGAGATATAATTCATATAGGATAAAGTTTTTCCATTTAAAGAATAATTGAATATTTTTTTAGAATTTTCACAAAGTTGTACAAGTACCACAATCTAATTTTGTAATATTTTTATCACCCCAAAAGAAAACCCAGTACAAATTAGCAGTCATTCTCTATTCCCTGCCCCCCCGCCCCCCCCCCCCCCGCCCCCACACACACAACTAGGCGTCAGGCTATGCAGTAGGTCCTTATGTATAGCAGTGTGTATAAGTTAGTCTCAACCTCTTAATTTATTTCTTCCATACCATTTCCCTTGATAACTATATTTTTATTTAAATATCAGAAATGGTGGGGAAGAGGTGGAGGCTATAGTTCCCAAAGCATCAAATATCAAATTAGAATTCCTGAGATTCTCTTCCTATTAATTCTTTTTCTTCTCTTTATTTTACAAGAAAACCTCCCTCTCAGGTACATTTTGCAATATAAATTATAAGTGGTATGAAACCTTTGGGCATATTTTGCTAATATAAGCTATGCCAAAGCAAAATTTTATAAGGGTTATGTTAAAATAATCAAAGAGAACCATTTAACTGATAGAAGCAAGTTTTATTTTACATTTCCTGAAGCAGGCAGTCTCTACCTTCAAAAGTCCAGAAAACTGCAAAGCAAGTAACAGGGCTGTGAGCTTTTGTAGAAGAGGACAACTGGGGGATACAAAATTAAGATACAATTTAATTTAAATTGATTGACTGGGGTTGCATATCCAACCCTATTTAGAACAGGGAAATCATTACAGAATCTTGGCATTTGGGAACTGGATATACAATGTTTCCAATCAAGCAGAACATTTATAGGAACAAGAAAGTTATCTTAGTTTCAATTTGCTGAGGTGGTACCCCAGAGAGGAGCTTCTCCATCTTGGGCCTAAAAGTTTATTTCAACAGCCATTTGAATTTTCCTAACACTGTTTATTTGACGTTTGTATCAAAGGCAAGTGATATTTCCATTGCAGTGGGTGAGGGTGGCAGGTGTGCTAAGTTGATTCAGTTGTGTCCAATTCTGCAATCCCATGGACAGTAGCCTGCCAGGTTCCTCTGTTCATGGAATTTCCCAGGCAAAAATATTGGAGTGGGTTGCCATGCAACCCATTGGGAAGATCTCCAAGAGATCTTCCTGACTTAGGGATTGATCCTATGTTTTCTGTGGCTCCTGTATTTCAGGCAGATTCTTTACAGCTGAGCCACCAGGGAAGACTTAGGATGGCACCAGTGGGGAACAAATATCATAGTCCCTTAAATGTATCGAGTAGGGAAAGCTCACTTTACCCCATAATATGTAGGGTACAAAATGCAGTACACAATTTATCCACAGATGCTTCTAATCTTGAAGGCTATATTACTCTCAGTCATATGTAAAAACTGAAAAAAATAGAAAAATTCCATATGAGAAGACTTTATAAGTTCAAATATACTTCTTCAGAATTATCTTTGATAGTATTGTGTTAATTAGAAGAGATAGTTATCAAGTTCAACTATTCAGTCTTTTATGTTGAACTGTATATGAGAAAAATGTCATCTGCTAGTGTTAATGATACACAATATGATCACAGCTTTAACTAAAGTGCGTATATGCAGTTAAGAGGCCAACCACATGTGGTGGATGAAAATATATGTTCAGCTTAAGAGAAGATAAATTGCCAAATGGAGCAACTGAAGGAAGGATAGATAGTGGATGCTCAGATAAAAGCAACAAATATAACATAATGCCAAAAGAATACCTATAAAAGTCCCTTTACTGCCTTTTATCATTGAAACAGTCTTTTCAGTTAATGTTCAGCCTCTCTAGAAAAAAAAATGCAACATCTCTCATGTAGCCTTTATTGTTTTCCTCCTAAGATGATATCTGAGGGTTCTGTGTTATGTTATGCTAAGCTGCTTCATCATGTCCGACTCTTTGCAAACCAGTGGGCTGTGGTGCACCAGGCTCTTCTGTCCATGGGATTCTCCAGGCAAGCATACTGGAGTGGGTTGCAATTTCCTTACAGAAGCTGGCAGGAAGAGCTGGAAACATTAGGTACTTTGTCTATTAGGTGCTCTGGTATCTATCAGCTTACAAGCTCACCTCCAAGACTTGTTTCTATCCCCAGTCCATTTTATCATCCCCTAATATCACCCACGCTTCCCCCATAGTGAAGCAACCCTTGTCTCAAGAACTGGGACATAAGGATCTTCACTATTATACCACAGACAGAAACCAATGTTGTGACTCCTTTAGTAATACTAACACTCATAAAGCACTATGTGTCAGACATAGTTATAACCACTTTACGATTCTTAACTCGTGTAATTACATTAATCACCCTATTCAATCATGATCTGACCTTCCTCCCATTCGTTCTGTAAGGAATGCTAGGCTATACCCTAGTTTATGTGTTCTTCAGGCCAACTAGGATAAAGATCTTGCAAAGAAAAAAATCAAAGTGAAAATGACATTAAAAATTCCCTCAAAGTTTTTCCTTTATTACTTTATATGTGTCTCCCCTGTAGAAATATAATCACATGGTCATTCTGCTGCTGCTGCTGAGTCGCTTCAGTCTTGTCCGACTCTGTGCGACCCCATAGACGGCAGCCCACCGGGCTCCTCTGTCCCTGGGATTCTCCAGGCAAGAACACTGGAGTGGGTTGTCATTGCCTTCTCCGATGGTCATTTTAGTTAGAGAATATTCACATGAGCCTTAATAATGTATGTTGTAGAATATAGCAACATCAACTCTGCTTTGACTGAACTTCTTAAGAACTAGGAACATGATCTCAGAGTAGAGAAAATTAAAAAAAAAAAAAAATAGAGAAAGAGAGACAGAAGCCTGAAAAGGCTGGCAGACAAAATTAGAAAGAGTCAGAAATAATGCAACAATAACAATATACCTAAATCCATCGTTTTCAAACAAAAATGTGGATTTATTTTGATCTACGTCCTTTTCCTCAGCATGATCACACACATTTGCAACATAAACCCCACTGTTCTCTTGTTCTAGAGCAAAAGGAGAAGCAAGGATTTTGAAGGGAAGGGTGCAAAAATGGGGAAGAGATGGACTATTGGCCTATGTATGGTAAATGAGAAGGAACCTGGTGTAAATGGTTTTTGTTGGATCACTATGTGATATAGAGGAGGCTCAAAGCACCGTGTGTATCAGATTTAATTGGTTTGAAGCTGCCTGTAATGGGAAGCTGTACCTCGTTATGAAAAGATCAAGAAAAAGTAACTGAGAGGCTTGACTTCTGATTCCAGCTGTCACTAGCTCTTTGATCCTTGGGTGTGTCACAATTCTTTGGACTTTATTTTCTTCTTTATGGTTTTGAAATCTAAATATTAATCATAACCACACAACATCCTTCAAAATATGATTCCTTCTGTGCCTCACTTCAGATCTATAAAATAAGAATGTCAAGAAAATCTATTTATTCAGGAAGTTCTTCATTACAATAATTAGCCAGTTGGGAAACCACTGTGCCAAAAGATGTCTTAGTTCTATTCCAATTTAAATGTTCTGATTTTAATTCTTTTTTCAAAAAATATAATCCACCAAAAGTGTGCAATTTAGTGGATATTAGTATATTTACAAGTTATACAGTCATTACAACTAGTTAATCCAGAAGGTTTTCATCAGCCCAGAGAAATTCTTTACCTATTATCAGTTACCACTCCTTTTCCTCACAGAGATAAAATATGAGAAATGTATCCCACTTCTGGAACAATTAAATTAAAAGAGACTTAATAGAGGCACCATATACCACCCCTGTAGCTCAGATGGTAAAGAATTTGCCTGCAATGCAGGGGACCAGGGTTCTATCCCTGTGCTGGGAAGTTCTTCTGGAGAAGGGAATGGCAATCACTCCAGTATTCTTGCCTGGAGAACTCCATGGATAGGGAAGCCTGGCGGGTTACAGTCCATGGAATCACAAAGAGTTGGACACGACTGAGCAACTAACACATACACAGAGGCATCAGTCTAATGCAATTTATGAAACTCTTAGGAATCTGATTCAAACAACCACACAAAAAAAGGAAAACTAAGTTTTCAATCTCTTTGAAGATATACCCATTTCAGTTTAACAGGAAAAATTATTTATGTCTAGTATTTACTTTAGAATAATCTATTGGGGGTTGGGGGTGGGCTTCCCCTGTGGCTAAGCTGTAAAGAACTCACTTGCAATGCAGAGATTCAGAAGACTTGGGTTCGATCTTGGGGTTGGGAAGATCCCCTGGAGGAGGAAATGGTAGCCCATTTTAGTATTGTGCTGGGATAACCCCATGAACAGAGAAGCCTGGCTGGCTGCGGTCCATGGGGCTGCTAAGAATCAGACATGACTGAGCAACTAAACACACACACACACAATCTATTATGGAGACAAGTCAAAGAGATATGGATGGAATGAGACTGGACATATATCAATAATTTTTAAATCTGTTTGATGGATACATGGTATTTTGCTGTTTACCAAACTCTTAAATTTGCTTCATAATTTCTACCCTATAAAATGAAAACATCTCCTTTTTCATGATGCTATCTACCAAAGAATTATCAAAGCTTCTTTAGTTATTTCCTATACATCTTGGTAATACTGAGAGATATGGCATTTTCCCTTTATAGAATTAAACTAGTAATGTTTACTTGAGTCTCTAGTTCCTAATTTAGAATTGAATTCCTACTGACATTAGAAAAATTGTTATTTTTAAGCTAAGACTCTTTGAAAACTTTGAAGGCTGTTACAATTTCCACATAGTGGAAAAATTGTCATATGAAGCACTGAACAGAATAAAAATAGATGGTTCTAAACACTGATGAAACTCTTGAAAGGTTTGATTTTAAAACACTGTGTACTAATAGTATTATTTTCTCTATAGTATCCGTTAGTATTAAAACTTATTTTAACACACTGTGGGTTATATCAATGAAAACATTTTCCCAGTTGTCCCTGTAATTCTATTGGTGCGATATCCTATTCATATTGCTATTCTGGAAGCTTCTAAACTCTTGACCTTAAACATTTGCCACACTGAATAGTATAGAATTAATCTGAAGAAGGCTGCATTAAGGAGTCTTTGGAAACTGAGATTCTAGATAAATTGTTTCTCTGTAGAAGTTGTAATATTTAAAATCTTAGAGATATCAACTTTTATGTTGCCTGGAACATAGAAAAATAAAATTAAGGGAAAAGAACATGACTAATATACTGAGAAAGCAGAGACTAGAACTGGAGAGTGGGATTTCACTGGTGGTCCTCTGGCTAAGATGCCATGCTCCCAATGCAGGGGTCCAGGTTCAATTCCTCGTCAGGGAGCTCTGTCCCACATGTCAAAAGTAAAGATACTGCACACTGCAACTAGGAACCAGCACAGCCAAATAAACAAAAATTAAAAAAAAAAGAACTGAAGAGTCCTTGTGGGTTTTTGAATTCTTATTTTTAGTAGAGACTGAGATTTCTGTCCAGCTACATTTATGTCTTTGCAATTTTATTATTTAAATTATCTTTGGATTCTCTAACCTCCAAATTCCATTCTACTGATTTTCATTTTATTTTGATTATTTGGAGACAAACACATGTAGTTGACTCATGCTATGAATACTATCAATTTCATTGGAACAAGAGCTTTAGATTAGCACTTTGATGAAGAAATAGGAAGAGAATATGAAGTTTAATGCACCAAGAATACTGAAAGCTTTTCTATGGTGAGAACTCAAGTGTTTGATTCAAATATTGGTGGAAGTTCCGCTATTATCATAGAAAAAAGCCACTCTCAGAACTGTTGAACAAGAAAGAGCTCAATAAAACTTGGAAAATATTTTTTTTTTTGCATTACAGAAAAATGAATTGTCAGCATCTTCCAGTCACCAAAATGAAAGTAAAGGTGAAAATTTCTCCGTTAAGTCCGACTCTTTGCAATCCCATGGACTGTAGCCTGCCAGGCTTCTGTCCATGGAATTCTCCAGGCAAGAATATTGGAGTGGGTTGCCATTCCCTTCTTCAGGTGATATTCTTAACCCAGAGATCAAACCTGGGTCTCCCACATTGCAGGCAAATTCTTTACCATCTGAATCACCAGGGAATAGAGGTTGCTTAAAAATTTCATTTTTATTTAGTCCAGAACCTTTAAATGATACCAGAACCATAGATTACAGGCAAACAGCTATGAAAAAGTTTTGGATACTGAATGAATAGATTTCCCAGGTTGGAGTAAAAGAAAAAAAATCACAAACCTTGTTTTCTTTAGTGGAAACCAAAACTTACATACTTAGGTACTTTTTTGAACCATACTTTTGTTAAACTGGCCTTAAAATTGAATCAGGTTCATTTTTATGAAAGCATAATCCATAATTCAGCCTAAGCCACATGTTATTTCATTAACTTGGAAAAAAAAAAAAGAGATCAATATACATTCAAACACAAAAATCCTTTTAGAATCTAGTGACTCTTAACAGCAGAAGGCTATGGATATCTGTACTTTGACTTTTCACTTTTATGCATTGGAGAAGGAAATGGCAACCCACTCCAGTGTTCTTGCCTGGAGAATCCCAGGGATGGGGCAGCCTGGTGGGCTGCCATCTATGGGGTCGCACGGAGTCAGGCACAACTGAGGCGACTTAGCAGCAGCAGCAGGATTTCTTACACTGATTCTGATACTGTGAGTAAATTTGAGTTCGAGACCATGTTCCCATACCAATGCTATTATTTTCTATGTATACTATGCCATGAAGAAGATTGAGATACACTGCCTTTGAGCATCCTGCCAAAGTGTTAAAGTCCTTTGAGAAAAAAAAAAAAAAGGCATTTAAAAAATTTTGTTAGCCATACATACTTACTCACTTATATCTTCTCTAAATTCTGTGCTGAAAACCAGAATTTCCCTCATAACCATCCCAGGGAATTCTAAATTCAGGAAACATTCTGACAATTTATTAAAAGTCAGAATTATTATTCAGACTACCATGCTCTATCTACAGCCATGTTTTTTTTTGGTTTTTTTTTTTTTTTGCATTTTAAAATGCATTTCCATGATTAGAAGGTACAGAGCCATGTGATTTAGGAAATATGCAGTGTAACAGCATGTTTTCTGTGCTCTCACAAATTATAAATTTCAAAAAGCACAGTATTCCCCTAAAGGGTTAAACACCTTGCAGCCTTATTTTATGTGCCGAGCACAACCTGAGAAACTATAAAGCCTTCTGCAACCTCTCTCTTCAAGGTATATTGGAAATAAGATTTCTCCGAGTCAGGGACTTTGGGGATTGTTCATTTGGTAGAAACCTGGGTGAAGAGTGGAGATAGTGTCATTTTTCTTGTTGCATTTTAACTTTCTGGTATATTCTATCCATAGAATATAGATGAAAATGACCTCGGTGATTCAGTATCCGTGAGCTGCCTGAAGTCCTTGGACATTAGGTCTTAAAAGGTGGAGTATGTTCTCATCATGTGTAGCATTCTCTGCATGAGCCCTATTTATGGACATAATATCAGCAGGAACCAACTCTTCTCAGATCCACCATGGACCTGAGATGAGGATACACTTCACAGTTTGAGTGTCATAAGAATGATCCAATCAATTGCTAACATGGAGAATGTTAGCCATCAAATAATTAGAACATATGACAACCTGCCACCCACTCCTCATCATTACCATCTTCCCTGGTGCCTTTATGTGTATCACTTCAATCATTTCGACCTCCTCAACTCTAGGATATTAAGATCTCTAGTGTAAATTTAGCAGATGCTTATCCAACTGAGACCCAAGAGCAAAGCATGAGTCAGGACCTCTTAGGACCTCTCAGGACCTCTCTGAGTCATTTGTAACTCTCCTTTAAGACAGGCTTCAACACCCAGATATCTTTAATTATCTGCATTTATGCCTGTAAATATTGCCTTGTAAATATTGTAATATTGTATTGTAAATTATGCCTTTTCTCCTTCGGTTTTCACTTCCCTTCTTTTCACAGCTATTTGTAAGACCTCCTCAGACAGCCATTTTGCTTTTTTGCATTTGTTTTTCTTGGGGATGGTCTTGATTCCTATCTCCTGTACAATGTCATGAACCTGCCTCCTTCCATAGTTCATCAGTTACTCTATCAGATCTAGTCCCTTAAATCTGTTTCTCACGTCCACTGTATAGTCATAAGGGATTTGATTTAGGTCATACCTGAATGGTCTAGTGGTTTTCCCACTTTCTTCAATTTCAGTCTGAATTTGGCAATAAGTTCATGATCTGAGCCACATTCAGCTCCCAGTCTTGCTTTTGCTGACTGTATAGAGCTTCTCCATCATTCGGCTGCAAAGAATATAATCAATCTGATTGCAAAGTCGAACATCTGGTGATATCCATGTGTAGAGATTTCTCTTGTATTGTTGGAAGAGGGTGTTTGCTATGACCAGTGTGTTCTCTTGGCAGAACTCTATTATCCTTTGCCCTGCTTAATTCTGTACTCCAAGGTCAAATTTGCCTGTTACTCCAGGTGTTTCTTGACTTCTTACTTTTGCATTCCAGTCCCCTACAATGAAAAAGTCATCTTTTTTAGGTGTTACTTTTAGAAGGCCTTGTAGGTCTTCATAGAACTGTTCAACTTCAGCTTCTTCAGCATTACTGGTCAAGGCATAGACTTGGATTACCTTGATAATGAATGGCTTGCCTTGGAAACGAAAGGAGATCATTCTGTCATTTTTGAGATGTTCAGCCTGGTTTTAGAAAAGACAGAGGAACCAGAGATCAAATTGCCAACATCCGCTGAATCATCAAAAAAGCAAGAGAGTTCTAGAAAAACATCTATTTCTGCCTTATTGACTATGCCAAAGCCTTTGACTGTGTGGATCATAATAAACTGTGGAAAATTCTGAAAGAGATGGGAATACCAGACCACCTGACCTACCTCTTGAGAAACGTATATGCAGGTCAGGAAGCAAGAGTTAGAACTCGATCTGGAACAACAGACTGGTTCCAAATAGGAAAAGGAGTACGTTGAGGCTGTCACCTTGCTTATTTAACTTCTATACAGAATACATCATGAGAAACGCTGGGCTGGAAGAAGCACAAGCTGGAATCAAGATTGCCGGGAGAAATGTCAATAACCTCAGATATGCAGATGAAGCCACTCTTATGGCAGAAAGTGAAGAGGAACTAAAAAGCCTCTTGATGAAAGTGAAAGTGGAGAGTGAAAAAGTTGGCTGAAAACTCAACATTAAGAAAACTAAGATCATGGCATCCAGTCCCATCACTTAATGGCAAATAGATGGAGAAACAGTGGAAACAGTGTCAGACTTTATTTTTTTGGGCTCCAAAATCACTTCTGATGGTGATTGCAGCCATGAAATGAAAAGATGCTTACTCCTTGGAAGGAAAGTTATGACCAACCTAGACAGCATATTAAAAAGCAGAGACATTACTTTGTCAACAAAGGTCCATCTAGTCAAGGCTATGTTTTTTCCAGTGGTTATGTATGGATGTGAGAGTTGCACTATAAAGAAAGCTGAGCTCCAAAGAATTGATGCTTTTGAACTTTGGAGTTGTTTAAGACTCTTGAGAGTCCCTAGGACTGCAAGGAAATCCAACCAGTCCATCCTAAAGGAGATCAGCCCTGGGTGTTCATTGGAAGGACTGATGTTGAAGATGAAACTCTAATCCTTTGGCCACCTAATGCGAAGCGCTGAGTCATTTGAAAGGACCCTGATGCTGGGAAAGATTGAAGGCAGGAGAAGAAGGGGATGACAGAGGATGAGATGGTTGGATGGCATCACCAACTCAATGGACATGGGTTTGGGTAAACTCCAAGAGCTGGGAATGGACAGGGAGGCCTGGGATGCTGCGGTTCATGGGGTTGCAAAGAATCGGACACGACTGAGCGACTTAACTGAATGAACTGTAAATAATGACTAGCATTGCCATTAAATGATGCAAGCATTATTTATAATGTAGCCAAATGTCAAAATAAAACACTCCCAAGGGGTTATAGAATAATGCCTCCTATTGAACTTCCCTCCTGATTGCTTAAACTAAACATTCAACTGTAATTATAATTGCCTTTTCTATGATGACTGTTGATATCTTAGAATGAGCAGCTTTTGTGGCTCATACAGTCTCCAAAGTGACTACTACTCTTTTCTCTATTTTTTTTGGTACAAATTTCAGAATCAGGTGCAAACTAAAAAAAAAAAAAAGTCTAAATTTAATAAATAAACATGTCATATGAACCTGTAGCTAACAGGAAAATCCATTCCTCAGTATGGTTCAATAAAAAAAAGAGGAAACATAAGTATGATCTCTAGAAAGGCATTCCTCTCTGTATACTGCTTAACACTTTTTTCCTAGAGACACCTAGAAACCAGAACTCCCTTTGTGCTCCTTTTTAATCCTAGAAGCAGCTTGTCAAATCCTTACCTTTCTGTCTTTATGGCTCACTGATCTATTAATCCAAGGAGACCACTCATTCTGGGCTTAGTCCTGAAAGTTTATTAGGGTGGAAAAAAAGCAATTGAACCAGTGTTGGCTAAGGTGAAAACTATAAGCAAGCATACACTTTTGAACTCAGAATGTCTATTCTACAGAATGGTTGCAGGGAGAAAACATAATCCAATATAGAGAACAAAACATTGATCACTACTACAAGATGTGGCCAATGACACTGCATGACATATTCAACGTGTTATCTCTTATTATCAATGCATAATAAAACACACTGTGTAAAATTGCTGCAAACACAGTGCATTAACACTAATTCCCCTCAGTCCCTGGGTTCCCTCAGATGATTTGTGTCTCTGATTTTCATTTTTAATAATTATGTATCTTTAGTAAACCACTGTAAGAATTTGATCTGTAAATAACAAAACACAAATGATAACTATATATTCAAGCTTTGTGTGTGTGTGTGTGTGTGTGTGTGTGTGTGCATGTGTGTTTAGTTGCTCAGTCATGTCTGACCACATGGAATATAGCTTGCCAGGCTCCTCTTGTCTATGCGACTTTCCAGGCAAGAACAAGCAAGAATCCTGGAGTGTGTTGCAGTTCCCTTCTCCAGGGGATCTTCCCAGACCAAGGATTGAACCTTTGTCTCCTGCATTAGCAAGCAGATTCTTAACCATTGAACCCCAGCGAAGCCCTTAGGCTTTATGACTAGCTGTATAAGTAATTCTATAAAGCTTGAATTGATTAAAACTTATCCTAAGCACCGAAATGCAGCTAGAATAGGTTAGAGAGGGTGACTGTCTTCATGGATCACATTAACTAGGCAGAATAAGTGTATGTTTGGTGTACATAGAGGAACATTGAGATATAAGAGCATATATTAGAGGGAATTTAACCTAGTTTATGGATTTAGGAAAGATTTTCTGGTAAAGTGATATTATGCTCAGGTTATAAGAAAAAGTAGATTACTGAAGTTAAACTACAGAATCAAAAGGGCCAACTCAATCTAAACAGAGAATATGGCATATGAAAAACCCTGGACTTAGAATGCGGCATATTTGAAGCACTGTTGAAAAAAAAAAAAGTCCATGATATCTGGATGCAGAGTATGATAAATGTGTCTGGGAACTTAAGACTACATGCAGGGATACTTATAAATTCTGTTAAATGTTTCAGGTTCTACAACAAAAGCAATAGTAATTCATTAAAAAAAATTTTAAACACAGTTGAATTTGACACCGTTGGATTTTATTTGAAAATTAATATTTAGCAGGACAAGAGAAAGCACGAAAACCAACAGAATTTTGCAGTAGTAAGGACCAAGATGCAGTGACCCATGCTAGTTGCAGGATGCTGAGATACCAGTATATGCTTTAATTCTATCTTGAAGAGGTAGAATCAATCAACTGGATTTATTGATTGACAAATGTATGGGGACCAAAGTGAAAAATCAAAGACATTTTCAAGGTTGAGTAATTGTAGGTTACTTAATAAGACTGGCAAACCTGGAGAAGGGAAAAAATTGTGAGATAAAATGGATATATCCTCATTCTGAACTTGAGGTTTATGAGCTGTCCATTAGGCATATAGAGGAGAAGATTAGGAAATTACCTGTTTACAGATGGTGATTGAGACTTTGGATTGGATTCATGTTTGGATTCAATGTTTAATTGCTTATTTTATACTTTAAAACAAAAGCAGTTTAAGCATGTTTAAATGTGACTAGGATAGAACCAGTGTGGGGGGAAACTTTAGCACAGGACTGAAAAGGAATTATTTTGTAGCTGAACAATCTTTAGGATGCTTTTATTATCTATTCTTTCTAAGGAGGGGATTTTGGTAATTGGAGGGTCTTTTATCTTTTGAGTACAGTTGTTATGGTCAATAGAATGATTTTTCAGATAGGTGAGAAGTTTTAAGAGATGAAGCAAGTATGCATTTAATAGAAATCTGACATCTCAATTTACCCACATTAAAAAAAGGGGGGGATATATATTTACACCCAATAGGAAGTACATGGAAGTGTGAAATCTAGGACCAATACTCCTAAGCTCTATTTGTAAAAATGAAAGAAAAAGAACACAATGCTGGCAACAACCTAAGGAGACCAAGGAACAAACAATAAACACTTTAAATTGGGTCTTTGAGTGAAATTCTACCCAAAATTTGATGCAAAGCTATTCTTCAATTTCCATAAACATCCACAGTAAAATCATCATTTCTTATGTAATGATAGTTTATTTCTTATATTAAATGTAAAGAACCATGCCAGACACTACTTAGCAACTAAACAACAACAACAAAGAACCACATGTCCTCTGTCAAAGACATCCTTGGGCCAGTCGACATGTACGTCAGCATTTGTTACACAAGGTTTTTTATGTGATGATAGAGAAGATGGGAGTTTGTACGCAGAGGTAAGAATAGATGAACCATACCTTTCCACTATAACAGGCAGAAAATATTAAAAAAAAAGTTGAGTGCAAGGCAGTCAGTCTCATAGCAAGGTCCATTGCTGTAATGGATGGGTAAGATGCAATTACTGCCAGTTTAAGAATAATTCTGAGTTTCTCAAAAAGCTAAAAATAGAACTCCTATATGACCCAACAAAATTCCACTTCTGAATATATATCCAAAAACAAAATAAAAATACTAATTAGAAAAGATATATGAACACCAGTGTTCACAGCAGCATTATTTACAATTGCCAAGATATGGAAAACTGTCCATCAACAGAGGAATAAATAAAGAAGATGTGGTTAAATATATTCAATGGAATACTAATCAATCATAAAAAAGAACAAAACTTTTTGTCACTTGCAGCAACATGATGCACTTGAGGGCATTGCACTAAGTGAAATAAGTCGAAGAAAGACAAATACTGTATGATATCACTGACATATGAAATCTAAAAATTAAAACAAACTAGTGAATATAGATGTTTTTTAAAAAAGACTCAAAAATATGGAGAACAAAATAGTGGTTACCAGTTGGGAGGCAATATAAGGTTGGAGGAGTGGGAGGTATAAACTACTGGGCATAAGATATGCTCAAGAATATATTATACATCATGAGGAATATAGGCAATATTTTGTAATGGAAATTAAGCTTTAAAATCGGCTTGCCTGGTAGCTCAGCTGATAAAGAATCTGCCTGCAGTGCAGGAGAACCCAATCAAAACTTGAGTTGGGAAGATCCACTGGAGAAGGGATAGGCTACTCACTCTAGTATTCTTGGGCTTCCTTGGAGGCTCAGCTGGTAAAGAATCCACCTGCAATGCAGGAAACCGAGGTTCAATTCCTGGGTTGGGAAGATCCCACAGAGAAGGGGATGGCTACCCATTCCAGTATTCTGGCCTGGAATTCTTCATGGAATTCTTTGTGACGGGTCACAAAGAGGCAGACACAACTGAGTGACTTTCACTCACAACCTTTTAATTGTATAAAAATAATAATAAAACATTAAAAAAGTCACAAATAAAGAATAATGGGTAAACATTGAACTATTTGCAAAGGTTGAGCATGTGAGCTTACAATGTAAAATTGACAAAAAGCACTGAGAATATCAGTGAGTGCTAGTCTGCTTTCTTCTGAGACAGGAGCTATAAAACAGGGCACAGTTGTGAATCAGGAGGTTGGTTGAATCCCACCTGAAAACTGCTATTTTTCCATGATGGTGTGATGAAAGGCCAAGGAAATGAGAGCACTCACCTACTGATTTGACAATTTTTATTTCTAAGGGTACTTCCCCTAGAAGATGAAATTCTTAAGACGTTTCATCTCAGGTATGTTTTAAAGTACTGTTTTCATTATGCAGAAAAGCAAATTTAAAAAACACTAGCTTTCTAATTCCTATTGTATGTGGCATCAAAACCAAACAAGTCTAGATGGACCCTATGAACATCACGTATAACTCACGAAATGTACTCTTATTTACCCAGCATAACCAGCAAAAACATTGCTTTCCAGCTTCATTTATTTGAAACAAAACAAAACATTATCTTGCTTTATTTCCTGATGCAATAGATGCTAGTCCTAAACTTGGAACAACCATTTGTTTGATCATATATTACCCATCTAAGTGTGTTATCTACAAAAGCTAGTAAATTTCAAATATAAACCACAGATTTGGAAACAATGGCCCCTGGAAGGAACCATATACAGGTTGCAATATCTTAAGTGTTTTTAGGTTTTTACAAAGGTCTGTTAGCAATATAATGTTACCATTTAAATTACAGTTCAAAAACCCAAGTGAACACTCTTTAGAAGGAACCTGTCCAAGAACACTCATGTCATTTTGGGCTTTCCCTTTGTCTATTTATTTAAGAGGATAAGTAATAACATTTTGAGAAGCCTAGAAGGAGCGCGTAAACTTATAAAGCCGTCTTAGAAAATACAATCCAAACATGACACTTCCATAATTATAAATCATGATAACATAGGCCTATTTCCCTCAGGCCTCTCACCTATTAACAAATGGCTAGCCAGATACAATGTAGTCAGTGTTGCCCATTTGGAAAGTTGTGATCTGGAAAGACTGCAAATATACTGGCACTAAGAACAAAGCAAAATTTAAAAATAGGTATTTGTGGAATGAAAACACATATTGTTTAAGTAACAGTTCTGTCTATGGCTACCCCCAAAATATTCATGCTTATGTTGTTATTGTATGACTCCAGAGTTTTCTTCTGGATGAAGTAAGAAATTCTCAAGTTCTAAAATGCATAACATGGCTACTGTCCAATGAAGAATTCATTCCTAACTTAATAATTTATTGTGCCAGTAATAAATATTGTGACCAGGCAGAGAGAAGCATTATTTTCTCACTTTTAATATAGTTCTTATTAAAATAAAATTTAATAAATAAATTTATTATTACATATGCAAAGATGTGCATTTATATATGTATATAAATGGCAGGATATTCTATAATTTTAATGTTTCAAGTTGAACAAAGATGTATATTCTCATTGACTTCCCTGTTAAAATATCTAACCAGTTAGTGCTTCACTAAGAATTTTAGTTATAAAGTGTCCATGTTATTTAAAGATATGTACTTTATGAGCTTTTCCTGTAGAAGATAAGAATCTATCCCTAATTAAGCTTACATTTTTTGTCTTATTGTCATATTTCTTTTAAATTAATGCAACATGTTGAAACACTATAGAAAGCTACATGATAACATTGATATAAATATTACATTTTTTCCTATATTTTTAATTCATTTTCTATGAAGTCCATTATCTACTACTTTCAATTTCACTAACAAATAACTTTGAAGATTTGCCTAGACAAAGAATATAGCATTCAATTCTAGTTTAATTTATATGTTTAAATATGTTTTATTAATAAAAGAGAAGCAGACTCTAGGATAAATTAAGAATAAATTAATGCTACGGTAAATTTTATGGAACACATTGGAGAAAAATAGCCTGCTTTACAATAGACATGTTTTATATTTATGTATAACAAAATGTAGATTTTTGCCTACTAAATTACATTTTTTTTCCAGAAACGGAACATTATTTCACATAAAGCACTCAAATTATGACTGTCTTACTATGGAAGTCTTCAGTAATTATGTTTTCCTCTTGCTGTTTATCAAGAATGTGACTTTCCTCTTGTAGAACTCAAATACCAGTATTGAAAAATGTATTTTATAATCTTATCCATACCATTCACTTCTTTCTTGGCAGGAGATTCTTCCCAAAAGGGATTTAGTTACCTTGTTATGAATATTTCTTTTCAGTATTATGCTGTAATTTCATAAATCATTAATTAGAATATATTAGATGACTTTTTTAATGCATAGAGACTGGAAATATTTCATCAGCTTTAAAGTGAACTGGATGAGGCACTAATTTCCATAATATATCTTCAAGTAGGGAGTAAGCAGGGCAGGAAGTGAAATCAATAGTGCTCTTACTACTGCACATGAAACACTATTTTTTTTTTTTTAATGTGATTGGTCCCTATCATGAACTTCCTTCTAGCTATCATTTAAGCAATAAGAATAAATAGGCCATAAAAAAGGAAAGCTAGAGAGCAGAAAGCATTCTGAAAATAAGATATGGTGAGTCATTTGGGAGCAAATTTTTCTCCAAGTCCCTTTGTTTCCTTTTTTCAGATACCAGATACATGGATAAGGGACTCAAAGTGAGAAATTGATAATAAGTAATAAAGAAGGACCATAGACTTGTAACATCCTCTTGATTACTCCCTTCAGCTTCTGTGTTTGTTGACTCCCATATTCACTGGTCATTCCATACACATATAGGCATCATGCACTAAGTCTCTGTGCTTACAGCTTATTATGCACTTTTCCTTAAGGAGTGATTATTTTAGTAAATTACCAAAAATTTTAACCACTTAAAGTCTAAATCTTGAGTTTCAATAAAATTGCTTATTTATTTGTCAAGATTAATCCAAATCAAAACAAAATTAATCACTTTTTTAAACAATCTACCTTACAAAAAAGGCATTGCTTAAATTCTATTAGTATTGTAATAACCTATGGCTACAACTAGGAATAGAACAACAAAAGCTTTTGTGAATAGCACTGACTATTCAAATGATTGATTAATCAATTTTAATAATAATATGAAGAGCTGTTAGTATTTAATTAGAATTTATTAAGGATCATAATAGTAAATATTTACATGTATCTGGCTCCCCCACTTCCTTTGGCCAACTTTTGCTCATCCTTTACACATTAGCATGAATATTAACTCCTAAGAGCAGTTTCCTAACTTATCAGACTAAAGTAGAACACTGTTATTCTAACTCACTCTGCCTTCTGGTATCTACATACGTACATACCTACATACAGAAATACAGTATTATGTATTATATATTATATATATATTTATATGTATATGCTTATTTTAAGAATATATTTGTTTACTATATACTTGTTTATTCATTCAATTTTATGACCTTGGAAGGTTAAAATTGGGATTTATTGCTGTAGTCTCAAAAATTAGCACAGACTTTGTATATTAATATGGTATTAATCAACATGTAGAATATGTATATTAATCAATTAATTTTATTTGGCATATTCTGTTCTTCCTTTAGTAACCACCTTCCACTTCATTCTTTATTTAAAGAGCTTAATCTGGTCAACCAGACTTTGACACAACCATCCCTTTAAGATGATTCATTATACTTCTGCTTTGATCTCATATACTGAGAGTCTGCCACTTGATTCTGGCGCTTCCTAGGTGGCTCAGTGGATAAAGAATCCACCAGTGATGCAAGAAATGCAAGAGATGAGGGTTTGATCCCTGGATGGGGAAGATCCCTTGGAGAAGGAAATGGCAATCCACTCCAGTATTCTTGCCTGGAGAATCCCAAGGACAGAGAAGCCTAGTGATCTATCCATGGGGTCACAAATAGTTGGCCACCACTGAGTGACTGAGCATGCAT
Organism: Capra hircus; assembly: GCF_001704415.2. NCBI lineage: Eukaryota > Metazoa > Chordata > Mammalia > Artiodactyla > Bovidae > Capra > Capra hircus. Next base: position 100,993,843 of record NC_030808.1, read on the forward strand.
GTACAAACTTGACTAGAAGATAATTTTGCATTCAACATTCAGATTTATGTTAATACCCATGCCAGTCATTTGGAAAATAGATACCTAATGCAAGATGATTCTATCATTAAAATTTTAAAGAGATATTGTCAATGTGACTAAAAGCTTGAATACATTTTTTCACTCTAGCCTTTTTGAGGTATATTGCTGTAACTCATGGTGAATAAATACATTTACAAGACAAATATTTTAAAATAGTCTAAAGCATGACTAAATCTTTATTGGGAAAATTGCCTAATTCACAGCTTGAGTCACAGTGACTTTTCCCTAATGTAACCCTGCTGATTAATCCAAGATTAAAAGAATTAGGAGGTTCTGTTTAGTTCATTCTAATGCTCTATATCTGGATACAGAGAAAGTTATAGTCAATTTCTTTTTATAGGTGGCTATTTTATTCCTGAATTATTTGAAAATTGAGGATCATTTCAGATAATGACAATATTCAAAGCATAAGAATATTTTATCTCTTACACTCGTCCTCACACTTGCCAGCTATTGGGAATTCATTTGATTAGTGTTAACAATTATATAGTCTCTGTGAGTCCAAAATAAGTTATGTAGGAAATATGACAGAATAAGATAGATTTTTCAAATCTGACTTTTATATGCTGTATCGATGATTATATTTAGGTACTAATATTGACAGGAAAAGGGGGCATATGAGGATCACAGTATCACAATAAAAGGCAGAAAGTATTAAATTGTTGACTGCACTAAATGGGATGGAAAAAATAAGATGAATCATAGTTGAGATGTATGGGAAACTTTAAAAATGATTATTTTATTTAGCAATTCCATAGTATAACTCTCTTGTTTTCAGAAAGAACGTATATACATGATAACTGATAGAGAAAACTATAGTACAAATGAGGTGAATGCCCACTTAAGAATCAACATTAGAAAATCCTCTAAATTGTTTCTCCTGATGAAAGAAATAATCCATGTTTTTCTCTCTGGAAACATTATCTTAAAACAGAATTTTTCTTTGTTGTTTCATTGAACATATTTCTAAATTCTCTCAAACTCTATTTATATCTTTGTACCTAAAAGTTAATAAAATTTATTTGAATATTATAATTTGTTATATAAGTGTCTTAGGTTCACATTTTTGAACAACTGTTAAGGGTCACACTCTGTAATGTTTGACAGTGAAAATGTTAATCCCTCAGTCGTGTTCAGTTCTTTACCACCCCATGAATTGTAGCTGCCAGGCTGGAGTCCATGGAATTCTCCAGGCAACAATACTGGGTTGTGTAGCCATTCCCTTCTCTAGGGGATCTTCCCAATCCAGGAATCAAATCTAGGTCTCTTGCATTTAAGCTGAATTCTTTATCACCTGAGCCACCAGGGTAGAGTGGTTAAATGCAAAAATACTCTGTAGATTGGAATTAAAAATTAGTTAGTTTCCTTGACAGCTTCTTTTGAGTGAAAAAAAGGAAAGAAAAATTCCATATGACTAAATGGTCTAGCTGTTGGGATTTAATAAATCAAAACATTAATGCTAACACAAATGTAAAGTATAATTTGATTCACAATTTTGAATTAATATAAGAAGATATTATTTGTGTTATCAATTATTTGCATAGAAGTATAATTTGTAATCACTAATATATAAAGTCTTAGTATTATTTGGGTTTGATAAGTGAACTAACAAAGTTTAATACTATTTGAAGGTTTTTAGTTAATTTTGGCAATTTACTGAGTCCATCTTTGTAGTCTATATTTTTTGTCTCTGACCTAGATTTAGGGATTTGAATCCTCCCCAGATTTCCTGACTTTGACTTCGTAACCTGATTCCAGACACAGAGAAGCAGGGTCAGGTGCAATATCAGAAACTTTACTACATGAATTTCCTTTCACTTCCCATTCCACATAACCTCAACATCAACATTAGTACTTTATCATAAAACCTCCTCTATGAGATTCTTAATTTTAAAAAATCCTATTCAGGCTTTCTCTGAAAATGTTCTAGAAGGAGAGCTGACTTCACAGCAAATGCATGCCCCACAATCTTATGTTAACAATACACTTTCCCACAATGCACTTAGGACACAGGGCAGCACAATGCACTGCCTTGCCCAGTGCAGGGTCCACAATGCGCTGCCCTGATGGGGTACACAGAATCAGGTCTAATATTCCTCAACTCCACCTCTTCCTCCTTCTACTGTAAACTGCAATGCTTCCTTCCAACTTGGTAACCTAAGACTGAATCCTGTTTGCTGTAGTTCTGGGATGTTTACTCAGCAAGGCATGTGGAGAGCTGGCGGGGACTTACATTTCCTTCTCAAGTTTCTTCTCCTTCTCTTAATTAAAATTGTTAAATTATTCTGACAATGAATTGGAGAAAAGAAACCTGGAAAATCTTATTGCAGTTATATCCACATGGAAAAATGCTTTAAAATATCTTTCTGTCATTGAGATGAATGTTTATGACAACCAAAATAGCCTAGTTCTGTGGCAAAGGCTTGTAGAAACCACAGGGCCTGGCTCTCCCATGGTTTATATCAAGGAAATGGAATACCTGTTTTCATAACCTCTCTACTTAGGTCTTCATGGGAAGACCAGACACAGGAAAGCATATTTTTTTAATTCAAAATCTACCACTGTCAAGTCTGCACACTACAAGTGGGGATGCAAAGAAGAACACCATGACTCTACCTTCAAAGAGCTTATATTTAAGTAGGATTGATAAAAGATGCTTGCAGAGAGCTGCAATACAGACAAAATTTCAAGAGGCAATAAACTGTATAAAAATTACAAAGAAAATGATGGTTTCTGACACTCTATTGTGACAATCTTGCACTCCCATGGATATGAAGAGCTATGATTATAGAGACACGTCTACAGTGCATCCATTTACAATAAATTCTCTTTTGTAAATTCAAAACATGTTTGAAATTTGGTAAGAAAAAAATAGTTTCTTTCTTCTATATCACTATTTTCTATAGATAAAGAAGAACAGTCATTATATCATTGATGTATTTATGAACATATAAAGCTCAAGTTCCTAAGTAATGGCTCAGTCTTCCTTCACAATTAAGTTTTTTTAGCATATGGATCATTACTGATTTCATCTTAATTGTTATGACAATTTCCTATACACTTTGTAGTAACATTTGGCATTGTGATTTTATTCGGAATGAATAGCTCAAATATCTGACATTCTAATTTGGGGACATCTGTCAGTCCAAACTAGATCTGATCATTGATTTTTCAGCATCAAAATATTTAGAACTTATAGCAATGAAATGTAAAATAGTCTCAGAAATAATTGAATCATTTTCTGAAAACTAAAGAGTCAGACATGACAGAGCGACTAAGCACAGCACATATCAAAAAGAATATTCTATGTCAACATGGGCAATATACTATAAATCCCTTTTGTTTATAAATATCAACTATAAAATAAAATGTATTAATCAGAATGTTGTGTTGAAAGAATATATATCTCCCCCTCATTGAATAGCAAGTAATTTTTGATTCCTCCTTTAGTAAAACAAGATGAAAAGAACCCTCCTTTGGCTAGTTTCTGTAAGTTCTGTGGTTCAGTTACTATAATATGTGATTTTTGATCTGTAAATATTTTGTGAATATTGTCAATAATTTATTCCCTGACTTTTTTTTTACCAAGATTCAAAATAGCACATTATTGAGATTTGCAGTAGAAGTGGTTTACAAAAATGGCATCAAGAATTCTCAAATAAACTAGAGGTTATAGCTTCCAGTCATAAAATTAAGTTGCAAGGATGTAACATACAGCATAAGAATATAATCAACAATATGGTAAGAGTTTTGTATGTGACAGTTGCCAGACTTGGTGATTATTTCCTAATGTGTATAAATGTTGAGCCACTCGGTTGTCCACCTAAAACCAATATTGTATGTCGTCCACCTAAAACCAATGTTGTATGTCAACTATATTCAACATAAAGTAAAAAATTAAACTAATAGGAGTTATAACAGAATGATCTGGAGACATCATAGTCCCTTACCAACAGTGGTTTGCTTTGTTTTTTCATACACACTCTATTCATTCTTCCTTTTCAAACACTTTAGTCACCACTCTTAGAGACAGGAGCACATTTGACTACTTAGGTGTTTGAAGGGACAGCCAAATATTTGAGAACCATTTGCATATAATACTTAAAAATATTTCCTGTTTTACAAAAAAGAAAAAAAAATCATCCTTTTTTTATTATGATATTTAGGCAATTTTCATAGACAATGAAAGTAGACAAAAACTGTTTCTATCTCATTCCAGGCTTGATTTTATAGATAAAGTGGTTTCTTGTATTTATCCTTTGTCTTTGCAGTTACATGGACTGCTAGAAGACATGCACTGAAATTGTACTAACAATTACTGTGAGCTTGGTCAATTTTAATTATTACAGTTGGATATAAACTTAGGAGGGTTTGTGTGAAGTCAAAGACCTGGAATCTTCCACTGACACTGATGTAAATGTTTCATGGCTTATACTTGGAGAAACATTGCCATGGGGGTTGAGTTCAAGGTTTTCAGAGTCATACCATTTAATTTTGACTCTTGGATTTGCCACTTTTCAGTTAGGCCACTTCAGGCGTTGCTCATTTAATGTTGCTAAGTCTCCATTTACCTGCCTGCAAATGAGGGATAATAGTGATGTCTATTTTTTGGAACTGTGGTGAAGATGTTAATAGGTGACACTATAGCTCAGAGGCTGACACTAGGAGAAAACAATTAAGCTCTGTAATCACCTTCATCATCATCATCTCACAGACATAGTGTAGCACTCTAAGTATTAAAAGCTTAGAGGAAATTTCCTTTACTATTTCCTTTGATAATATATAATTTAAATGCCATTTTACTTACTTTCTTGTCATTTAACTTTTGTTTTGGTTTGGTTGATTGGTTTGCAAAGTCATAAGATATTTAGAGATATTTTACCAAAGTAATTTGTATCTTTTTAAATCTTTCTCGCTTTTTTTTCTCCCAAAAATGAAATTGCTAAGCCATTTTAGGTGGGTAAAAATTGAAATATCAAATTATACCTAGCTAGAAAAATCCAGCTGATGTCTAGAAAGAGTAATTTGTTAGTTTTAAGGAGTACATTTTTATTTCGTTTCTTTTAAGAAAAGCAACCATTTCAACATTAGACTAAGTGACATGTCAGGAAATGACAAATACTATGTGATATCACTTATATATGGTGTCTAAGGAAACACTAAGAATTAGATCTGATAGAGTGCCTGAAGAATTAAGGATGGAGGTTTGTGGCATTGATCAGAGAAAGCAGTGAACAAGACCATCCCCAGGAAAAACAAATGCAAAAAGGCAAAACGGTTGTCTGATGAGACTTTACAAATAGCTGTGAAAAGAAGAGAAGCCAAAAGCAAAGGAGAAAAGGAAAGATATACCCATTTGAAAGTGGACTCCCAAAGAACAGCAAGGAGAGATAAGAAAGACTTCCTCCATGATCATTGCAAAGAAATAGAGGAAAACAATAGTAAGGGAAAGACTAGAGATCTCTTCAAGAAAATTAGATATACAAAGGGAACATTTCATGCAAAGATGGGCTCAATAAAGGACAGAAATGGTATGGACCTAACAGGAGCAGAAGATATTAAGAAGAGGTGGCAAGAATACACAGAAGAACTGTACAAAAAAGATCTTCATGACCCAGATAATCACAATGGTGTGATCACTCACCTAGAGCCAGACATCCTGGAATGTGAAGTCAAGTGGGCCTTAGAAAGCATCACTACGAACAAAGCTAGTGGAGGTGATGGAATTCCATTGGAGCTATTTCGAATCCTGAAAGATGATGCTGTGAAAGTGCTGCACTCAATATGCCAGCAAACTTGGAAAACTCAGCAGTGGCCACAGGACTGGAAAAGGTCAGTTTTCATTCCAATCCCAAAGAAAGGCAATGCCAAAGAATGCTTAAACTTCCATACAATCACACTCATCTCACACCCTAGCAAAGTAATGCTCAAAAGTCTCCAAGCCAGACTTCGACAGTATGTGAACCGTGAACTTCAGATGTTCAAGCTGGATTTAGAAAAGGCAGAGGAACCAGAGACCAAATTGCCAGCATCTTTTGGATCATCAAGAAAACAAGAGAGTTTCAGAAAAACATCTATTTCTGCTTTATTGACTATGCCAAAGCCTTTGACTGTGTGGATCACAATAAACTGTGGAAAATTCTTCAAGAGATGGGAATACCAGACCACTTGACATGCCTCCTGAGAAATCTCTATGCAACTCAATAAGCTACAGTTAGAACTGGACATGGAACAACAAACTGGTTCCAAATAGGGAAGGAGTTCATCAAGGCTGTATATTTTCACCCTGCTCATTTAACTTACATGCAGAGCACATCATGAGAAATGCCAGACTGGATGAAGCACAAGCTGGAATCAAGATTGCCGGGAGAAATATAAATAACCTCTGATATGCAGATGACACCACCCTTATGGCAGAAAGCATACAAGAACTAAAGAGCCTCTTGATGAAAGTGAAAGTGGAGAGTGAAAAAATTGGCTTAAAACCCAACATTCAGAAAACTTAGCTCATGACATCTGGTCCCATCACTTCATGGCAAGTAGATGGGGAAACAATGGAAACAGTGACAGCCTTTAATTTTAGGGTCTCCTAAATAACTGCAGATGGTGACTGCAATATGAAATTAAAATACGTTTGCTCCTTGGAAGAAAAGTTATAACCAACTTAGATAGCATATTAAAAAGCAGAGACATTACTTTGCCAACAAAAGTCCATCTAGTAAAAGTTGTGGTTTTTCCAGTAGTCATGTATGGATATGAAAATTGGACTATAAAGAAAGCTGAGCGCAGAAGAATTGATGTTTTTGAACTGTGGTGTTGGAGAAGCCTCTTGAGAGTTCCTTGCAAAGAGATTCAAACAATCTATCCTAAAGGAAACTGGTCCTGAATATTCATTGGAAGTTCTAATGCTGAAGCTGAAGCTCCAATCCTTTGGTCACCTGCTATAAAGAACTGACTAATTGGAAAATACTCTGATGTGGGAAAGATTGAACGTGGGAGAAGAAGTGGATGACAGAAGATGAGATGGTTGGATGACATCTCTGACTCAACGGACATGAGTTTGAGTAAGCTCCTGGAATTGGTGATGGACAGGGAATTCTGGCGTACTGTAGTCCATGGGTTCACAAAGAGTCAGATACGACTGAGTGACTGAGGTGAACTAAGCTGAGGGAAACAAACTCTCTTTCTATGAGAGTAAAACAATAGTTGCCAAGGGTTAGGGATGAAGAAAATGGGGTGATACTGGTCAAAAACTCCAAATTTCTAGTTCTAAGATGAATAAATTTCAGGATTTAAGGTACAGCATGGTGAGTATAATTAACAATACTGTATGATATACTTGAAAGTTGCTAAGAAAATAAAACTTAGCTGTTCTCACCACAACATACATAAGGCTTCCCAGTGGTAAAGAATCTGGCTACCAATGCAAGAAATGCAAGAGACTCCAGTTCAATTTCTGGGTCAGAAAGATCCCCTGGAGAAGGAAATGGTAACCTACTCCATTATTCTTGCCTGGGAAATCCCACGGATAGGGATACCTGGAGGCTACAGTCCACTGGGTCATGAAAGAGTCAGATACAACTTAGTGACTAAACGATAACACATACACAAACATGGTAATTATGTGACCTGATGGAATGTGTTAATTAATTTTGTAGTAATCATTTCACAGCATATACTTATATCAAATAATCAAGTTGTATGTTTCAAACTTACATAATGTATCTCAGTTATTAGGAAAAAAGCAAACATCCCATGCGTTCCAAGGGTGGTGGAGGCTCTTCCACAGAGAGGACCCACATACACGGCTTTTTACTCACTCATGATGCCACACCTGAGAGACAGCTGTTAATATGAGGAGACACCTTGATCACCTGGCTAAACTGTATCTGCCATTAGTTTGGTTAAGAATAAGGCTAAAGGTCCTAAGGAAGCTGTCTACCTTCTAGTCAACAATAGATGAAGCTGTGTTTAAGATTAATGCTTCAACAAAGCGATATTGATTGAGAAACACTGAAGTTTTCTGGGGGCTTATTTCCTTAAGTGTTCCAGTCTTCTCACCCATTTTTTTTTTTTTTTTTTTTTACACCCTGAGAGCTTTCACTTGTACAACACTCTTGTAAGTAACACTTTTTGGGCAGGGATAAGACACACACTTCTACTCCCTGCCTTGATGCTTTATGAACCATGTTAATGCCTGGATATTCTCTTAATTCTAAATTGGATCTTTCCCCAATTTTGCCCCCACCCACTCCATTCTCTTAAGAATCATATTCTGTGAAAGTGATGTGAAACTTCCCAAAGTGATGAAAGTGTCCTCTGTCTCAATTAAGGTGCTGCCTTATGTGGAAATATGCATTCAGTTCAGTTCAGTTCAGTCGCTCAGTCGTGTCTGACTCTTTGTGACCCCAGGAATCGCAGCACGCCAGGCCTCCCTGTCCATCACCAACTCCCGGAGTTTACCCAGACTCACGTCCATCGAGTCAGTGATGCCATCAGCCATCTCATCCTCTGTCGTCCCCTTCTCCTCCTGCTCCCAATCTCTCCCAGCATCAGAGTCTTTTCCAATGAGTCAACTCTTCACACGAGGTGGCTAAAGTACTGGAGTTTCAGCTTTAACATCATTCCTTCCAAAGAAATCCCAGGGTTGATCTCCTTCAGAATGGACTGGTTGGATCTCCTTGCAGTCCAAGGGACTCTCAAAATTCTTCAACACCACAGTTCAAAAGCAACAATTCTTCTGCATTTAGCCTTCTTCACAGTCCAACTCTCACATACATACATGACTACTGGAAAAACCATGGCCTTGACTAGACGGACCTTAGTCAGCAAAGTAATGTCTCTGCTTTGGAATATGCTATCTAGCTTGGTCATAACTTTTCTTCCAAGGAGTAAGCGTCTTTTAATTTCATGGCTGCAGTCACCATCTGCAGTGATTTTGGAGCCCCCCAAAAATAAAGTCTGACACTGTTTCCACTGTTTTCCCATCTATTTCCCATGAAGTGATGGACACAATTAATTACATATGTGAAATCTATGCATAAGCTCCTTACACATAAATTTTCCTCAGTAAAAAATAGAATGATCTATGTTGGTGTATTTTGCTTGCAGTATGAGATAGATAATTTTACACTGGTCATATTTTATTGTTTTTAACAGGAAGACATAAATCATATACCTATTCTTCTAGCTCAGTCAAATGGACTGGAATGTGTGGCAATTTTGTCACCAAGTAGCAACCCATTACCATTGGAAGAATGAGATTTACAAGTAAAATTGCAATACAAAATTGAAAACAAATGTGCTGAGTTTGATACCAATGTAGAATTTTATCTATGAAGAATATCTAAGATTTGAAATACCTCTCACCACTCTCAACATCCCTAACAAACTGAGAAAAGGATAAAATAGGCCAAAATGTCAGCCTTCCATGACTACCTTGTTGGACACAGCTTAAACAAGAGTCCAGTGAAGTGACTCCCAGGCCAAGCCTGCAAGAGCACAACTGGGGAAGGGCTTAAGTCTGTAGAGCAAAAACTCACTTGTTTTCCGTCTTACACTAGATTGAAATGGAAATGGAAGAAGAGACAAAATCCCATTGTTTATATCTTTTGGTAGATTAGCTCAGTTAAATGGGAAAAATGCATAACAATGGCTTTTACTCAGCAACCAAATTGGCTACCCTTGTGAGAGTAAAAGCAAGGGATGAAGGAAGAGGAAAGTAGTGTTTAGGGGATATTAAAATCAGAAGTGTGAAGGAGGGTCATTACCTATTTAACAGAGTCTGAAGACATATACAGAAAATATGAGAAATCAGAACATGAACTGTAGGCATCATAGGCCTCAGTCCTGGATCCAATGTAACATAGATCACGCTTATCAGAATTTGGTGGTTCATAAATTCATCAAAACAATTCTTTGCAGATGTAGACAGATTTTTTAATGTTGTTACAATACAATAACATCAACATGAAAAATAAAATTATAAAGTACATCCATCAGGTATTGTTTATTACAAGGGTATTTGTCAACCCCTATATATTATTTCCCAAACAATGTTAAAATAACACAAGTGGCTACCTCTGGCTGAAAATAAGGGCAAATACAAGATCAGGAGACTTCGGTAAGTCTGATAGGATTATTAGTACTTGGAGATAGGGAAGAGTAGAGATAAAAATCAGCCACAGGTGAGGACAGGAAAGCCTCCTTGCAGGTATAACATGGGGCTAATGAAACCCCAGGGTTTTCTGGTGTCTGTTTATACTTGCCAAGGGCTTCTCATTTCACTCAGGGTAAAACCCAGACCCTGTTAAAGTCCTACACAGTTCTATGTGATAAACCTCCCATAGAACCTTTCAGTCGTCATCTATAACTACCTACACTCTTGCTTAGTCCACTTGAGATGCACTTTTCTCTTTGTTATTCCACAGGCACAACACATAGGCTCTCATCTCAGTGTTTTCCAGTTCAGTTCAATTCAGTCACTCAGTCATGTCTGACTCTTTGTGACCCCATAAACCGCAGCACACCAGACCTCCCTGTCCGTCACCAACTCCCGGAGTCTACCCAACCCCATGTCCATCAAGTTGGTGATGCCAACCAACCATCTCATCCTCTGTCGTCCCCTTCTTCTCCTGCCTTCAATCTTTCCCAGCATCAGGGTCTTTTCAAATGAGTCAGCTCTTCACATCAAGTGGCCAAAGTATTGGAGCTTCAGCTTCAGCATCAGACCTTTCAAAGAATAGTCAGGACTGATCTCCTTTAAGATGGACTGGTTGGATCTCCTTGCAGTCCAAGGAACTCTCAAAAGTCTTCTCCAAGACCACAATTCAAAAGCATCAGTTCTTCTGTGCTCAGCTTTCTTTAGAGTCTAACTCTCACATCCATACATGACCATTGGAAAAACCATAGCTTTGACTAGACAGATCTTTGTTGACAAGATAATGTCTCTGCTTTTTAATATGCTGTCTAGGTTGGTCCTCACTTTCCTTCCAAGGAGTAAGCGTCTTTTAATTTCATGGCTGCATTCACCATCTGCAATGATTTTGGAGCCCAGAAAAATAAAGTCAGCCACTGTTTCCACAGTTTCCCCTTCTATTTGCCATGAAGTGATGGGACTGGATGCCATGATCTTAGTTTTCTGAATGTTGAGCTTTAAGCCAATTTTTTCATTTTGCTCTTTCACTTTCATCAAGAGTCTCTTTATTTCTTCACTTTCTGCCAAAAGGGTTGTGTTATCTGCATATCTAAGATTATTGGTATTTCTCCCGGCAATCTTGATTCCAGCTTGTGCTTCATCCAGCCCAGCATTTCTGATGATGTACTCTGCATATAAGTTAAATAAGCACAGTGACAATATACAGCCTTGACATACTCCTTTTCCTATTTGGAACCAGTTTATTGTTCCATGTCCATTTCTAACTTTTGTTTCATGACCTGCATACAGGTTTCTCAAGAGGCAGATCAGGTGGTCTGGTATTCCCATCCCTTGAAGAATTTTCCACAGTTTATTGTGATCCAAACAATCTAAGGCTTTGGCATAGTCAATATAGTAGAATCGGATTGTTTAGCTTATACTTTTACTTCCTTTAAGAGTTTTAAAAATGTTACTTTGTCTCCGTTAAGACTATTCAATAATTGACTCTTCTGGACCCCTCATTTGCTTTTCTTTTTCCATGGTCCTTTTCACTTACCACTGTATAATATGAATGTTTATTATGTTAGAATTTGATTCCCTGACTGGAATATAAGTCTATGAGAGAGGGTATTTTTGTCTCTGTTAGTCCCTGCTGCAGATGATCAATGAATGAGAAGCCTTACAGAAGATGACTAAAGCAAAGATTTCAAGATTTCCTGATGTTGCAAGATACATATCTCTTTCTGCCACAGTCTACTCTCCTCGTGACACAGGCTCCAGATAGATGAGCAGCAAGGGATTATCCTTAAGTGCAACCTAGCTGTTAGGTGTTTTCCCAGAATAAAATTCCAAAGGTCTTCCTGCTTAGCTGTCTCTCTGATCCTGTCTGTCTGGTCCCCGGCCTTATACCTCAAGCCTCTGCCTCAGATTCTGGTCCCTTCATGTTGATGAGTGCTTTGGGCTTTGTTGAACTTCTTGCCTTTTCATCCAAGTCTCTGTATTACATTCTTGCTCACTCTCCATTCAGGATCACGTCTGTCATCCTGGCCAAAGGAGAGGAAATAGCTGCCTGCTTCACTTTTACATTATTAAAATATGCAGCACTCAGGATAGTAATTTGCCACCTATAATTTGTTTATATAGCTATGGCTACAATTTAAAAAATTTGAGATATAACATGCAAAGTGTAAGAAAGAGAGGTTTTTTGTTTGCTTGATTGTTTTTCTTCATTTCAATCATATTATTTCCTCTGTTCTTCAGTCCATTTTCCTCTAGTCTTTACTGAGTTATTTTATTTTCTGCTTGCCTTGGGGTGTGTCTTCTAGACTACATCTTAGGGTCCTATTTCTCCTGCCTGGCCTCTGTGCATGTTAAATTTCAGAAGAGAGTGTGAAGTGCAGGCATCTAAAACACATCATCTTCCAACAAGGGCCATGGTGGATACTAAGGGGTGAATACTGCACAGAGCAAAAAAGAAAAGAAAAGGAAAAAAAAAAGATATAAACATTTCATCATATTGAGGTTTTAATTCTAAGAATAAGAAAGATTTATTTTTAAGTCTTAGCATCGTCATTTTGCTAGTGGTGACTTGAGAGAAAGTTTTGTTTCTGCAGTTTTCATCTGGGGCTGATAAAACCTGTCTATGCTGAATAAGGCTGACAAATTCTAAGGTTCCTCTGCTGCTGTGTGGTGATCCCAGCAAATGGAGGCTAACACTTTTGTGTAGGACTCTCCCACGTGTGTGAATAGGACCAGTGACTGGCTTCTAATCAATAGAATTTTGCAAAGGTGATGAATGTCACTCCCCTCGTTCTGTTACATTGAATAAATCTCCATCTTGCTGGCAGACCTGCTCTAGAGATGCTGCATGCTTTGCCGCAATGAAGTACAGTGACATGTTGGGAAAGCTAACCCCTACTAGGAGGTGCAACAGCCTCCAGGAACGTAGGCAGCCTCTAAGAACTGAGAACAACCCTGGATTTCAAATCAATCAGAATCTGGGGCACTTGATCCTCCAGCTACAAAGAAATAAATTCTGCCAAAAATCCAAGTGGACTTGAAAGCAGATTGTATCTCAATCAAGCCACCAGATAAGAGCCCTAACTCACCTTTACTGTAGCTTTAAGTTCAGTTCAGTTCAGTTCAGTTGCTCAGTCGAGTTCGACCCTTTGTGACACCATGGACTGCAGCATGCCAGGCTTCCCTGTCCATCACCAACTCCTGGAGCTTACTCAAATTCTTGTCCAGTGATGCCATCAAGCCATCTCATCCTCTGTCATCCCCTTCTCCTCCTGCCTTCAATCTTTCCCAGGATCAGCGCCTTTTCCAGTGAGTCAGTTCTTCCCATCAGGTGGACAAAGTATTGAAGTTTCAGCTTCAGCATCAGTCCTTCCAATTCAGGATTGGTTTCCTTTAGGATGGACTGAAAGACCCCAGTGTTTTTAATTTTTATTGGAGTATGGTTGATTTACAACATTGTGCTGCTTTCTGCTGTACAGCAAAGTGTACCAGTTATAAATACACACACATACACACACACACACACACACACACACACAAATCTACTCTTTTTTAGAGCTTTCTAAGTAACTCAAGAGGTAAAGAATCACTTGCCAATGAAGGAGCCACAGGAGACTCAGTTTTAACCCCTGGGTGGGGAAGATCCCCTGGAGGAGAAAATAACAACCCATTACAGCATTCTTGCTGGGATAAACCCATGGGACAGAGGAACCTGGTGTGCTGCAGTCCATGGAGTGGCAAAAGAGTCAGGAATGACTAAACGACTAAACAATAATGAAATGTCAAAATAGCAGTTTACAATCAATATAAACTTATTACATTCACTCCTACCAAGATGTGTTATTATTTCTATGCTCTGTATATTTAAAAAAAATATTGGTGATGAATTTATTTATGTAATACAACATTGTCTCAGTTCAGTTTTGTTCAGTTCAGCCACTTAGTCGTGTCTAACTCTTTGCAGCCACATGGCCTGCAGCACGCCAGGATTCCCTGTCCGTCACCAACTAACAGAGCTAACTCAAACTCATGTCCATCAGGTCAGTGATGCCATCCAACCATCTCATCCTCTGTCATCCCTTTCTCCTTCTACAGTCAATCTTTCCCAGAAACAATGTCTTTTCCAGTGAGTCAGTTCTTCGCATAAGGTGGCCAAAGTATTGGAGTTTCAGCTTTAGCATCAGTCCTTCCAATGAATATTCGGGACTAATTTCCTTTCAGATGGACTGGTTGGATCTCCTTGCAGTCCAAGGGACTCTCAAGAGTCCTCCCACACCACAGTTCAAAAGCATCAATTCGTCTGCACTCAGCTTTCTTTATAGCCCAACTCTCACATCCATTGGAGAAGGTAATGGCACCCCACTCCAGTACTCTTGCCTGGAAAATCCCATGGATAGAGGAGCCTGGTAGGCTGCAGTCCATGGGGTCGCTAAGAGTTGGACACGATTGAGTGACTTCACTTTCAATTTTCTCTTTCATGCATTGGAGAAGGAAATGACAACCCACTCCAGTATTCTTGCCTGGAGAATCCTAGGGACATGGGAGCCTGGTGGGTGGCCGTCTATGGGGTAGCACAGAGTCGGACACAACTGAAGTGACTTAGCAGCAGCAGCAGCAGCTCACAGTCATACATGACTACTGGGAAAGCCATAGATTTGACTAGATGGACCTTTCTTGGCAAAGTATGTCTCTACTTTTGAGTATACTGTCTAGGTTGGTCATAACTCTCTTCCAAGGGGCATTGTGTTTTACTTTGATGGCTGCAGTCACCATCTGCAGTGATTTTGGAGCCCCCAAAATAAAGTCTGTCACTGTTTCCATTGTTTCCCCATCTATTTGCCATGAAGTGATGGGACCAGATACCATGATCTTAGTTTTCTGAATGTTGAGTTTTAACCAATTTTTTCACTCTTCTCTTTCACTTTCATCAAGAGGCCCTTTAGTTCTTCTTTGCTTTCTGCTATAAGGGTGGTGTCACGTGCATATCTGAGGTTATTTATATTTCTCCCTGTAATCTTGATTCAAGCTTGTGCTTCATCCAGCCCAACTTTTCTCATGATGTACACTGCATATAAGCTAAATACGCAGGGAGACGATATATAGCCTTGATGTACTCCTTTTCCAATTTGGAACTAGTCTGTTGTTCCATGTCCAGTTCTAACTGTAGCTTATTGAGTTGTATAGAGATTTCTATGGAGGCCAGTCAAGTGGTCTGGTATTCCCACCTCTTTAAGAATTTTCCACAGTTTGTTGTGATCCACACAGTCAAAGGCTTTGGTGTAGTCAATAAAACAGAAGTAGATGTTTTTCTGAAATTCTCTTGTGCTTTGATGATTCAGAGGATGTTGGCAATTTGATCTCTGGTTCCTCTGCCTTTTCTAAATCCACCTTGAACATCTGAAGTTCATGGTTCATGTACTGTTGAAGCCTGGCTTAGAACATTTTGAGCATTACTTTACTAGCATGTGAGAGGAGTATATTGTGTGGTAGTTTGAACATTATTTGGGATTGTCTTTCTTTGGGATTGGAATGAAAACGGACCTTTTCCAGTCCTGTGGCTACTGCTGAGTTTTTTGAATTTGCTGGCATATTGAGTGCAACACTTTCACAGCATCATCTTTTAGAACCTGAAATAGCTCAACTGGACTTCCATCACCTCCACTAGTTTTGTTCATAGTGATGGTTCCTAAGGCCTTTTGTTGACTATGATGCCCACTCCATTTCTTCTAAGGGATTCTTGCCCACAATAATAGATAAAATGGCCATCTGAGTTAAATTCACCCATTCCAGTCCATTTTAGTTCACTGATTCCTCAAATGTCCATGTTTACTCTTGCCATTTCTTTTCTGACCACTTCCAATTTACAATATTCTCTAGTGTAAGATAGTTTAATCAGAACTGTTTCTAATGGGAAGAAATAAAGACAGCATAAGGTTCCTGAATTTGTTGAAGTATAAAAAAATTGTTAATAGCAAATAAATGTTTGCAAACTGTGTTAAAGGCATAGAAAAATAATGTGCAATTTTATTATTATAATTCTAGGTGGAAATCCAAAATCAAGTTTCCATAATATAAGTCACATAGTCATGTTTTTAAAATAAGAAGTATTGGGTAATGCCTCTATTGGATGACATGTACTGCTGATATAGAGGTAAATAAGACACATTATCTTTTATCAAACATTTCATAACTGGAGGAAAAGTATTATATAGCCCAAATGTATTTTATTCATTCCTGATAAAAATGAATATTGAACTCAGTAGCTACATCCTTCAACTATTAAAATGAGAAATTTTTAATAGAACTTTTTACATTACTTCTTAAAACGTAACATTGAGCAGACATAGCTCTTTTTAGTAAAGAAAGGAAATATTGACAAATATAATTGTCATAGTGAAATCTATACTTATTCTCATCAGAAAATTGAATTTCATTTCTTTCAATTAGTGAAATTTTCAACTATTGTCCTAAAGGGTTGAAAGGTTTTCTTTCATAGTTTCAGTTAGAATTCTGGTTAGAATATTTGTTGTAGAAAATAAATATTGATTCACTTAAACTTGCAAATTATGTCACAGGAGATTGACAAGATTGAAATACACATTTTTTTTTTCTGCTCTGGGAATGAAGAAGGAACCACCAGAAAATAATTAGAAGAGTTGGAGATGGTTTTGTTTTGGAGAATAAGCATCAGTTGAAAATCAGAAAAGGGATGGAAGAAATAAAGCCACCTGAATGCAAAAGAGTAGGAGATTTGCATCTCCAAAATCACACGAGCTCAGTTCTTATAATAAATCCCCCCCATTTCTTTCTCCATATATGTGCGTATCTTCTAATGGTCCTATTTCTCTGGAAAACCTTGATGTAACAACTCTCTCTTGAATATTTATCCATTCTGAATAATAATTTTTCCAGGCACAAAACAAAGGAACTGGATCAACTGACTTTAAATTCCTTTGTAGCCAGAATTTCTGTGAGTTACAATTTAAGGTCATTTTTTCAGAGATATGAGAGCTTGAATGAGCTGCATTCTATTTCCATTGTTGATCACTTATGATATAATTTTTAGTAAGTGCTAAGAGGAAAAGTTGTAATTATGTACTAAGTAATAACCATGTAAACACAGTCTGTTTATAAAGAAATAGGTTTTAAGTCCATATTTTACTAGCAAAATTGGTGGAGAGAAAAAAATCTAGAAGTACAGATTTGTCCTCCCAAATGACCACTTTTTTTTCTTTTAATGAACTGACTGAAACACCTAATACTTTGTTAACATTTTAGTAGAGCTATTGCTTTGCTTGAAATTATATTTATTTTCAATGGTTAGTCCATCTTTGCAATGTTATTTTGCCTTTAAAAGCTAATGATCTATGCAGAATTCACATACATATATCATCAAAAGCATTTACATAAAGACACAAAATAATTTATTTTCTTGATAATCCAACCATGTTGGCAACTATGTTTTATAAACAGATGGCACTATGATAAATTATCCAGCACATAGAAATTATGGTATGAATCTGGAAACTTTGCACAGACGCTTATAATGAGACATTCATGATCACATACCACTTGCACATTCAGAGAATGACAACGCCTTCTGTTGTAAAGACATTTACACGGTGAGGTTTCCTTTAGTAATGTTTAGGGATGCTGCTTTCCTTTAAGGGTGATGTATTACCTAGGAAATAAATTTACTTATATTTACTTAAGGCAAAATATTTCTAAGAAAAATTTGAATTGGAAAGATCAAGTTAATACAATTTCATATAAAGATTTGAAAACAATCTGGACTTAAAGGTGTTTGCAAAACTATGTTTCCAGATCTCAATAAGATTTTAAATTTCAACCACAAATCTCTCCAAGCTGTCAGGAGAAAATATTCATCTGAATATATAAAAATAATATTATATAAAGTAAAAAAATGCTGATATCTAGATATAAAAATTGTGCTGCTATGTTAATTCTTGAAATACAGGCTACAGAGCAGCAGATAAAATGGACCATTCAGGAAAAATATTTTCTTACAAAGGCACAAAGCTAATCGACTTGAGTTGCAAAGGAATTTAAGATGATATGAATATGAAACTAGTGATTTGAAATGTTGAGCAATGATTTCCAAGGAAGGCAGATAAATCATTTCCCTTAACTGGAAAATCCCATGGAGAGAGGAGCCTGGTGAGCTACAGTCCATGCGTGGGGTCACAAAAGAGTGAGACATGACTGAAGTGACTAAACAACAACAAAAAAGAGAAAGATCAGTTTTTCCCTG
Organism: Capra hircus; assembly: GCF_001704415.2. Classification (NCBI taxonomy): domain Eukaryota; kingdom Metazoa; phylum Chordata; class Mammalia; order Artiodactyla; family Bovidae; genus Capra; species Capra hircus. Next base: position 101,012,352 of record NC_030808.1, read on the forward strand.
TATTTTCTTAATTTTACTCTGTGGACTCTTTACTTTTTATTTTAATGTTGAGGTGCTGTGACAGCTATAACAAAACAAGGAAACTATCAAGAAACACCCAAGTCAACAGTTTTCAAAATATGAATTAGTGATCTCTGAATTTCTATGAAATCTTTTAGGGGATCGGTAAAGTCAAGTCTTCATAACACAGATACCTCGTTTGTATTTTTCACACTCATTATCTCATGAGCGTGCAGTGGAGTTTTCCAGAGGCTACATTACATGTGATTTCACAATGGATTGAATGTGCAAGCAGTTATGAGAATTTAACTGTTTGCTATTGAGAGATATTAAATTTTTTTAATGTTAATGTCCCTCTTCTGACTAAAATTGTTTTGTGATTTCAAAAATCAAGTTATTTTGCTTAAAAATATATTTAACTTAACATGTAGTAGATTATTATTTTGGGCTTCCCTGGTGGCTCAGTTGGTAAAGAATCTGCCTGCAGTACAGGAGAACCAGTTTCGATCCTTGATTCAGGAAGATCCCCTGGAGAAAGAAATGGCAACGCATTCCAGTATTGTTGCTTGGAAAGTCCTATGGACAGAGAAGCCTGGTGGGCTACAGTCCATGGGGTCACAAGAGTTGGACATGGCTTAGTGAGTAAATCACAACCACAGATCACTATTTTAAGTAAATTAAAAAAAAAAATTCTGCTCTAAGTTCTAACATTGTAAATATTAATATGTGTAGCTCATTAAAAAGCTATTTGAACCTTCAATAATCTTTAAGTGTATAAAGAATTCAAAGTTTCTAAACTTTAAGATGTTCTGCCATAAATTCAGGCTTCCCTGGTAGTTCAGATGGTAACCAATAGCTGGGATTATTGCCACTTTCCATATAAATATAAAAACCTAAACTGATCAGAATGCCCTAATATGTACATCTCCCTCTTTTGTTAACCTATTCAATTAAAATAAATATTTTTTTTCATATTAAAATCACTGTGCTAAGTGCCAGGGTTGAAATTACCAGTAAACCCCTATGTCTATCACGGAAAGATGCAGTGTTCTAGATTACCATATTCTTACAACTGTGAGGGAGATATTTGCTTGGGAAATTACACCCTATATCTGATATGGAGCTCTGTTCACTAAATACTGCTTTTGCATTTTATGCTAGTTATTATGCCTTAGTTATTCTTTATCTGCAATTACAGCACTGAATTAAGTTACCTGCTTCCTATACCTAATGTGGTGGTGTCCCTTTTTTACACAAGGCTCAGAGTTTACCTGGGCTATGCACATTGCCTCAAAAGTTTTTCAGTTTACATGATAAGAATATAAAAAATAATATTCTTACAATGTCCTTACAGTGTTCTGAGAGTCTATCTTAATGTCAAAGCACTTGATTGGTTAAAGTAAGGCTTAGTCAAGAGAATAAAATATCATGGAAAAGCAAATGTTTAAGGCACCTATAGCAAAACATAAGCTTATGTCATAATAAGGATTAGATGATAGAGTCACTTGACCCAAGGAAGATGTAGTTCATCTGACAAAGAATGGGATTTAGAAGAAGATACTGAAAACTGCAGTCAGAGGTGAGATTTATGGAGGCCATGCAAGGAGAAGCAAACACAGCATCACAAGTCTGGCCAGTCTGGGTCATGCTATCACAGAGCTATGTGGGATCCAGACCAATACCTGAGTCTCATCAGTTCCCAAGTGAGCATGTGCCTCATGTGTGCTGGGCTAAGGAGTCTTGTAGGTTATGCATCTCATCATTTCTAGTAAGGGTCTTCATCAACAATTTCCTACAGGTTTCTTATGAATAGTCACACAGAAGTGATTCTCGTCAATGCTACAAGATTTTGCAGATCTCCAATCAAAAGGGTTAATGTGGGTGCTCCAGGTTTAACATCAAGACCTCTTGTAAACCTTTTGAATAACATCAGAGAATTTACAAAATTATAATTATACATAAGACATAGACCTTAGCTGCTGGGCTATAAAGGTATAAATCAGACAGACCTATTACTCATGAGGATTTATATCCATACCACAGAGTCAATACCAATCTTTGGGGAAAAAGAAAAAAAGAGAATTGTAGTCATTTGAACCCAAGGTCATAACTGACCCTTTAGGGGAAAAAAAATATACCAAGAAAGAAAGCTTTTTCAAGAAAATAAAAAGTGAAAAATACAGAAAATAACCTCTAAAGCTTCCTTCTTGGATTTTAAACTTTCAAAATATGGAAACTCTTTTCAAGTACAGAATATGAATCTCCACAACAAAATCCTAAATATTATAGCCAAGAGAATATTTGAAGAGGTTAGAATTTGTAGAAAAAGACTCGTCTGTATATCTAGGACAGAAAGAATATGTGTAGCTGGTAATGTGAACACTAAGCCACTTTGAAGATGTGAGCAGGCAGAAAAGAGTCTTGTCATTATTAAGGGGTGAGGATGCCTGCATCCCTCTTGAATTAGATGCAGCTGTGATTCCACTGGAGAATGATGCACAACTGCTCAAAGAAAGCCTTGCCTATGCTAGTGGCAAAGCTACCAATGGAGGACACGAACATTCTTGGACCCACTGCAGACCTTCTGAATTGAAAACTCTGGGTGCAGAGATTTAACAAGCTCCTCTGATGATTCTGATGCAGTCATTTTGAGAATTACTATTTCAGGTTGAAGAAGGAAATGGCGACCCACTCTAGCATTCTTGCCTGGAAAATCCCATGGACAGAGGAGCTTGGTAGGCTACAGTCCATGGGTTCACAAAGACTTGGACACGACTGATCAATTAAGCACTTTCTGGGTTAAGGGGCTTCCTAGGTGGTGCTGAAGAAGTGACGTGTTAGTTTCTCAGTCTCAACCCACCTGCCAATGCAGAAGACATAAGAGATTGGGTTCTAGCCGAAGGTTGGGAAGATCCATGGGAAGAGAGCATAGCAATCCACTCCAGTATTCTTGCTTGGAGAATCCCCGCAGAGAGAAGAGCCTGGCCACAGGGTCACAAAGAGTTAGACAAGACTAAAATGACATAGCACACAAGCATTCTAGCATGCAAACCTTAAGATGTAGTATCCTCTACTATTCAATTTCTGGAGAGATGGCACGTCATAGAAAAATCAAGTTTGAGAGTATTTGGCTTTCGACTCTAGGACAAAATGGCATCCTTGCCTAAGAGTAAGTGTCTTTTTCAGGAAACAGTGGTGTACTTGGATAGAATGAAATTAAGGTAATATTTTCCAGATGAAAGTAATGGAATTCTATTTCTGGTAATCTCAGCTATATGCTGGCTTCCACACCCATTAAAATAATGGCATACATTGTATCAGAGGAAGTTCAAACATAGCCTAAATATTTATTGATCAATTTTGAGTTTCAAATTAGATAATCTTTTAATCTAATGAACATAATTGACTTTGGTATTCCTTTTCCCTCACATTTTAGAAGCTTCTTTTCAAATATCAAGATAAAATGAGAAGTCTAAGCACAGCTTTTTGCCAAAGCCAAATGTAGGGTGAATATAGTATATAAATGACATAAGGACAGTTTTCTGTGACTTAGAAAAGATATAAACATGTGAGTATTGGCTGTAACATAAATATGGAGAATAGAAGACTTGTTAAGATATTGATTAAGGCCTCAATAGGGCTTCCCCATTGGCTCAGTGGTAAAGAATCCATCTGCCATACAGGAGACACGGGACATGTGGTTCAATCCCTGGGTTGGAAAGAACCCCTGGAGGAGGGCATGGCCACCCACTTAGGTATTCTTGCCTGGGAGGATTCCATGGGCTGAGGAGCCTGGCAGGTTACAGTTCACTGGGTCACAAAGAGTCGTACATGACTGAGGTGACTGAGCACACATCCAGGGCTCTGATAAGGGACAACAGCCACTCCACCACCACTTAGGATGGGGGAAGAGAAAACAATTGCAAGACAGGGCAAAGAGCAAACCGAAAGAAAAGACTTGCTCTCTGTGGCACATTATCATCATGGAAGAGGAGAAGTAGCAGTTGGACATTCATAGACATTTCTAGTCAGAAGAAGAGCTGGAGATGGTGCACAGGGATCTAACTGAGAGCTTGCCTGAAGCAGGCATGAGCTACAGAGGGTCTTCTTCACTACTAGAGTGTGTGGCCAGGCTGAGGATCTGAGATCTGTAAGGGACCCCAAGTTGGAATAAGGGAGCAGAAGAATCCAGGAATCTCGTCATCTGGCAGTCATCATGAATGAGGACCATGCTGATAGTCTAAAACCAGGATGGACCCGGTGTTCCTGACAGGATCCGTTCAGGAGTGACTGCCAGGGCAGTGTTTAGTGAGGACAAGAAGATGCTTATGGATGATGCCTTCCACAGAGATTAGAAAACTTCACTTTGAACCAAAAGATCAAACTGGAAAGTCGTGATAAGACCATTTGAAGCACAAAGCAGCTCTGACAATGTGTTCAAACTTTATATTGATAGAATATTTAAGTAAAAGGAACTATTGTCAACCAGAAGAAATCAAATTTAATAGACAAATGCAGAGGCCAGTACTCTGTCTCTACCATCAGCAGGTGTGTGTGTTCCAAGAGGCAATGAGGTCAGCTATAGATAACCAAGTTATATTGTCAGAGTCAAAATACATATCCATCTTCATTGCAGGAGACCCAGGTTCAATTTCTGGGTTAGGAAGTTCCCTTGGAGAAGAGATCAGCTACCCACTCCAGTATTCTTGGGCTTACCTGGTGGCTTAGATGGTAAAGAAACTGCTTGCAATTAAGGAGACCTGGATTTGATCCCTGGATTGGGAAGATCCCCTAGAAGAGGGCACAATAACCCACTCCAGCATTCTTGCCTGGAGCATCCACATGGACAGAGGAGCCTGGGGACAATAGTCCATGGGGTTGCAAGGAATCAGACAGGATTGAACAACTAAACACAAAATACATAACCAAACACAGAAGGAGTCAGAATCCATGGGCTTCTCTTTTCCTGAAATCTCAGATCTTCCAGGTGAAGCTGCCTCTCACAGCAAGTGAGGCACTTTTGCAACATCTTAGATAAGTAGGTCAATTTTGTGTCCAAAGAGACGTTATACTGGCATTTAAGTAAATGCAAACTATCTGAAACAACAGTTACAGTCTATGTGTATATAAAAGCAGCAATAAACTGCATTTGTTGAAGTAAGATTTTCACTATCTGACTAGCATCTTTTCAGATAAATTTGAGAGGAAGGCTACAGCAGTCAAGAAGTTTCCCAGGAAAAATTTTGAAAAATCAGTATGACTTATTTATCAAAACTAAGCTGAGTAACCTGGTTGTGTGTTTTTCAAATAGCGGCATCTACTTCCAAGGCCAATGCAGCATGTAGCCAAGGTCTGAGTGCAAACAGGTCAAGATATGCTACATAAAATTATGTCAAATGAGATAATAAATGCCTTCTATAAAAACAAACTTACTCATAAAAAACATTCTTTGTTAACAGATAACTCATGCTGACAGCTTGTGAATTCCAGAATTCTTCAGGCAGTTTTTCTATTGGCCATTCTTTCTGGCCCTAGTTTAAAAGGTTCACTGATTATCACAAAAAGGTGGCTAAGGATGCATTTTAAAAAGAGAGTTTGGATAATTTTGGATTTGCAATGGCAGACAATAGAGAGCCTTAATATGTTAAATGTTATCTTTCTAGATGTATAGAGCAATGAAAAGGATAAAGCACCAAAAAAAAAGATCCCGGCAAAGCATGCATGGTTATATAATTAAGATTGCAGCCTTAACCTACAAAGACAAACTTCCAAATTGCACACATTTTTTAAATGCAGCCATAAATCTATTTAAAGTGCTTCTTCATTCAGGCCTGCAAACATAGCATTGTCTTTGTCAATTTGTCTGTAGCCTGTTCTGGTAGGTGACATTGTTCTTGAGCACTAATCAATTGATGTCTCTGTGCCATCTGGCATTCTGTTGCTAAGCACAGCAGCAACACTGTAAAGTGAAGTGTGAGTGGCAAGAAGCAGGGTTTGTGTTCATCACGATGTCACCATCCAGACTATACAGTCAATAAATCCTTCACATACCGGTCTTATCCTAATGGTGAAGAAATGCCTTGGCAATGCATGGGAGAAAATAGGATGAAAAATAATCACTCCAATGAGACTTTGAAGATCTTGCTTTGTTTACGGAGTGACCTCGTAAAAAAAAGGATACTGTTCTTTACTTGGATGGGATATATATGTCATTACATAAAATGACATTACTGAAAACTCTGAGCTCATATTTGTTCTTTCTCACCTAGATATATGTGCAACATTTCTTATGGACTCAATTTCATCTCTCAGCGGAGCCCTCCATAACTTTTCTTCAAATTTCTGAGCATAAAAGGCAGCACTATTAATAATTATGCAGAGAAAGCAAGCTGATACCAAGAGTGTCCCAGGCAAAGTACAAGTCTGCAATTTGAAAAAGCTGTCCCATTAAATATTGTAAGATTCAAGAAAAAAAAAGAGGTGCTTACTAATATGTTCTCAAAATACTGCTAATAGTTTACTTTCAAAATATCACAGATAATTGGCTATAGTTAAGCTTGGATGTAGTGAAATTGTACATAATTTTCCTTGATGCAAGAATAGTAAGGTGTTGATTTCAATTATAATCACTAAAACATATGAACTATAAACATGATGTACAGCCCAGGAAGTCTCTATTACTGTGTTTCATAGTTACCAAAATCAGCATAATCCGATGTGGGAATGTGTGTGATTAGTTCAAGTTACATCTCCCTGAATATGACATTCCAGATTTTCTATTCCTTAGACAAAAGATATATGCCTAACTTTCAAATAAATCACTCCATTGGCTATATCTGGCTGGAAAACAACTGGTTGAGAAAATACCATGGGGAAAGGTACTGGCAAATCCCTGTAGGAGGTAACCATCAATAATCGATGAATGGCTTCAAAGGTTATTCCCAAATATGCGAAACATTTCTTCTTTTTAAAGCAGTGTACTTTCTCATTATAACAATGAAACTTTTAGAGTAATAGGCACACTGTACATTTAAAATGTTTTTTGAGAAAAAGCAGTTTAAATATTTTGTACATTTATACATTTAATTATACATTCAAACAACTACCAAATTTTTATAAAGTATATAATAATAATACTATGTGCCAAGGAATTTACAAAGTACTGGCAATACAAACATATACAAATTACTATGCATTTTAGAAACAAATATAGGAGGAGAGTGACACAAGAAAATTAACATGGAAAGAACAAGAGTAAGGTATTTACTCTAAAAGCACTCCCTCTCTTTTTTCTATGACCACTTACCTTGGCTTATTCAGATGAGTTTAACTGAAGTAATCACTGAGTAAAATAGTCACTTTAAAATTACTATTTGAGTGATATAGGTCAAAAGAAAGAGGAATAGGAAGAGGACTAATCATCCATCCTTCTACACACATTGTCACTTCAAAAGTAATAGATTCTTGGTGTACGGCCAACCTTCCTCATGACTGTTGTGACTGCTCATAAATGTACTTATGTTTCCTTTTATAGTTTGATATTGTTTTTGAAAATCCTCTACCGATAGACTATGATAACAGAGGTTGGGGCATTTCTTATTTCTCTAAGACCAAGTAAGAAGATCCAGACTCTGATCACCGTTGGTGATACAATGCTATTGTGCTTTGGGGGACAAAGAATGAGTAAAACAGAAATCAAAATGTTTTCCGGTTATTCATATTTATAAAATATAAAATAGAGCTATGCCATGATATAATTCATTATGTGATTTTTCCATATATTTCTTCGTGATTTTTCCCTAAATTTAATGAAATACACAAAGCAGGAATATATAGCCTCTCTTGAAAGTTCTTATTGTCTTTACTGTATCCACCTGATACAGTACTTACAGTACACTGATATGGCTTACGAAATCTTATCAGTTCAGTTCAGTTGCTCAGTTGTGTCCAACTCTTTGCAACCCCATGGGCTGCATCATACCAGGCTTCCCTGTCCATCACCAACTCCTGGAGCATGGCCAGACTCATGTCCATTGAGTTGGTGATGCCCTCCAACCATCTCATCCTCTGGTATAAAAGATTATACATCCATAATTTTAACAATTATATAAAAATAATTTAGATGTGTGTATATATTTGTAAAAGAATACTCTGTAAAGGCTACAAACATGTCCTTTCAAGTCATGTTTCGACTTGTGTCATGTTGATTGTTTCAACAGAGTCAGAAATTTGGCATTAGAATAATCATACAGAGAACTAAAGTGCTGTCTGATGGATTTATGGAGAATGTCAAAGGTAGAACCATTACTTGGAGGAAACAAATTATTTTAATAAAAGCTTTCTACTGGCCAGAAAAACAACATTCTCTATACTTAGGCATATATTCTGAATAAAATTCCTTTGTATGATAAAATCATTCTGTGAATGTGATCACCATATATGAACAGACCGAAAAGCAATATTAAGATACAGATTGTACTGATGTAGCAAGATTTATTACTAGTTGCCTGATTATATTTAGTAACTGTCGTAATGCAATGGCAATCCAGTCCTTTGCTAATTAGTCAGACAATTTGGCACTACATTCGTTGAAAAACAGAGGTGAATGTCGAAAAACAGAGGTGAATCTTAGCAGTCCAGAGATTTTGCCTTCTGGCTTTTGATTCTATTTCTCTGTAAATACAAGATGAATTTTGGCATTTGCAAAGTCATCCTAGAGAAATAAGTTTCAAATAAAAAGTAGAAAAGGAGGTATCATAGAAGACGGAAGATTTTCAGACAAAATACAAGACTGAGGAGAGATTACCTTGGAGATGAAGGCAAGACCACTCTGAGGAAGATGCCACTCATCTCTCTTTTTTAACTCATGTTGCAGAGGTCTCAGATGGCTCCAAAATGTGCTACTAGAATGATCAAAATTGTTTAATAAAAAGCTTATTTTTCTTTAAGCATGTTACCTGCAAATTAGGAAGCTTTTCAAGCTATAGAAATAGAGAAAGAGAGCAAAGTGTCACAATTTCCAATGTCGCAGATACCACACCATAACTATTTTACATACTATATAAATTTCTCCTTTTTTTCCTGTCTAAAGTCCAGCTCTGCATAATCTCGTAGCCAGTGTTTCTCTTATTCTACACACACATACATTTGCTCCAGGATCATTAAAAAAATCAATGTTAGTCTCTACTAACAATTTGAAGATTCTCAGGAGGGATTTACGCTTCACAAATATCTGCTTTCCTAAAAGTCTTTCCTATGTGCATAACTGCCCCACCGTTCTACTCTTTAGGGTGACTCCCCAAATCACTCCCTTTTCTTTACCTTTCATCTGCCTCTCATCTTATTTAACCAACCTCAACATAAATCTCTTTGCTCCAGCGTCTTCAAACTACAACTTGTCTTTTTTTTTTTTATTGCCCTTAACTTGTTTTTCATAAAGTTTATACTTTTTCAATATTTCAGTATCACATGGTTGGCTTTGCCTCTTCCCAATACTCTAAAACAACTAGCACAAAATAAAGTCTCTTGTTAGATCACCTTAAAATGAAGTGCAAAGTGAAAATTTTGATTGCTATTTATTTAAATTTGACTTTATATATATATATAAATATGATGATAGGAATAGTACACTTGCACTATTTAAAACTGGAAAATAGAGCAATGAAACATTTAGAAATATCACATACATTCACTAGGCAGTAATAACCACCATTAATATTCTAACGTTTACCCTTCCAAATCTTTCTCTCTGTGTATATTTGTGTGTACACACACCACAATGGAATCGATTCTTTCATAGTATACTACTACCTACTTCTTTTAATCAAGAACTTTTACCACAGTTATTCTCATCTAATCTAATAGCCAGAATTATTTAGATTTCCAAAACTGACCCCCCAAATATCATTTCTGATATTCAAACCCATTCCTAGCCTGAACTATGCTCTCTGCATCTGATAATGTCCTTTATATGTGGTCCAGTCTTACATAGAAACTTTCTGTATTATTTTGTTGAAATAACCAGGATAGACTGTCCCACTTTCAGAAGTTCCTGGATTATTTAGTATAATATAATTAATTGTGCTCATTTATTTTGTTTATTTCGTACAAACTTTGCCAGATCTTCAAGCTTAATGATAAAAAATGCAATTCAATTAAAAAAAATTTTAGATGGACTAGGTCCTGTTTTGTTCCCAATATTCCTTAAATTTGACCCTCTGCTTAGGTCATGAAATTCTAAATGTAATATATGTGATTTCTAAGTAATATCAAATATGTAGTTCTCCATCAATCATATACTTAATAATTTTAATACCAGTTGTTAATTCTTGGCTGACCCAATTTCACCAGTTTGTTAAATCTTTGTTTCTAACATATTATTTATTTTACATATATTTGTTGTCCTTCTCTAAATTGGATTCATCCCTCAATAGCAGGGCTATTTAGTTTGTATTATGTTTATCATACTGCTGATTGAATTCACTTGTATCTGCAGCAGGTGAACTTCCATATATCTTAAAGGAGTATTCAAAGATAAAGGAGCATTATGCCTGCAAATAACACAGAAATAACTCAGGAAAAATAATAGTCAATATATACACATACATATATATTTCACATAAAGAAAGAGAGCATGATATTGAAAATATGTCAAAACAGCAGCATGCAGTGAATCTGGGGGCTTTCCAGGTGGCTTTAGTGGTAAAGAACCTGCCTGCCAATTCAGCAGATGTAAGAGACAAGGATTAGATCCTACAGTCAGGAAGATCCCCTGGAGGAAAGTGAAAGTGAAGTCACTCAGTCATGTCCGACTCTTTGTGACCCGTGGACTGTAGCCCACCAGGCTGCTCTGTCCATGGGATTCTCCAGGCAAGAGTACTGGAGTGGGTTGTCATTTCCTTCTCCAGGGGATCTTCCCGACCCAGGGATCGAACCCAGGTCTCCCTCATTGCAGGCAGACACTTTAACCTCTGAGCCACCAGGGAAGCCCCTAAGGGCATGGCAATTCACTCCAGTATCCTTGCCTGGAGGACGCAGGAGCATGGCAGGCTATGGTTCATAAGGTCGCAGGGTGTTGGACGTGATTAAACCGACTTAGTACGCATGCATGTGAATCTGGGTAAATGTATATGAGAGTTCTTTACAGTGTTTTGAAATTATGTCTAAATTAAAATAGTATATTTCAGGAAACCGATAAACACATGGCTGATCACAGTAACAGCAAAATAGTTAAATATAAAGTTGTAGTTTATCAAGTGAAATGGAGAAACAGGAAAATACATAATCATTTATCTTTTAAGCATAAAGCAGATATATTAGATTGCCAGTGGTAATATAAATTGATAATATTTTTGTAGACATAGTTGGTGATATGTGTCTTAGCTATAAAAGTCCATGTACCTTTTGAAAATTCTGATTTAATTATTCCATGAAAAATAAGAAATGGATAAAAATATCTACATTTGTTATGTCTATTTTTATGTTACTATTCCCATGATAAGTTTAAAGAAATCTAACTTTACAAGAACAAAAAAAAGGAGTTAGGTAAATTATAGAACATTGTAAAAACAATACACAGGCAATGAAATTAAGGTGAAGAGTATTTATTTGATAGACTTTCAAATAGTATTTCAAATAGATCTATTTCAAATAGTATTTATTTGAAAGTAGTATACAATTATTTGAAAGTATTATATGCAATATTGCATTTGATGCTTTTCCAAATTAGCTAAAGTAAAAGGTGTAATTACATACAAGTGGATAGTCCATTCTGAAGGAGATCAGCCCTGGGATTTCTTTGGAAGGAATGATGCTAAAGCTGAAACTCCAGTACTCTGGCCACCTCATGCAAACAGTTGACTCACTGGAAAAGACTCTGATGCTGGGAGGGACTGGGGGCAGGAGAAGAAGGGGACGACAGAGGATGAGATGGCTGGATGGCATCATTGACTCGATGGACGCGAGTCTGAGTGAACTCCGGGAGTTGGTGATGGACAGGGAGGCCTGGCGTGCTGCGATTCATGGAGTCGCAAAGAGTCGGACACAACTGAGCGACTGAACTAAACTGAACTAAACTGAGATGGAAAAAGATAAACCATAAATATGAGACGATAACAATTTTCTAAGGAGTCAGGACCCCGGCCTCTGCCACTTGGTGTGGTCTTTGAACTTCCTGAGTCTGTCTCACATAAGAGGTAGTTTAAAAATCTGAATCCAGGATTTTTAAAGAGCACCAAAATTGATCCAGTGGCATGCTAATGTACATTTTTTTTTGTTTGAGCATAGAACTAAGATTAATCAAGGGCTTGGTAAGACTAAATTTAGGCCTATACAATAAATAAGAGTATAAGCCAAGAAAGGTACTGCTTCTCTCTCTTTTCATGTTAAAAAAAATTAATTTCTCCTTTCTTTGCTCAAGCCCTGTGTAATTTAGTTTTAGAGCTTATTTCTTTACTTTGATCCTTTTTGTTTGCAAATTCCATGAAATTGGGCTTGGTATTTCCTCAGAAGCTGTGGCTTATTATTGATCTTAATTATCTTCTAAGAGTCTAGCCTTCTAGACTGTAATCAAATTGTTGGGAGCTTATAAGCCTCTTTCCATAACATTTTACACAAACTACCTGTATCCTGGTCTAAATAGCATAGAGCTAGTTCAGACTTCCCATTATTCACACTCCCTTAATTCCAAGAGAACTTTGCTTTATCATGCAGGATAAAACAGGAATTGCCTGCAGGCACTTCCAATATTAGGTTTCACCAAACTCAAAGAATTATTTTGTTTGTAGGACGGGAAACTTTTAAAATCTGTCAAGAAATTTACCTTTAAATACCTCACCTTGCCACATCCAGAGATGAATATCTAGTCTCCTAACTTCAGAGACTTGTTCAGATTTATTCCTATCAAGAATATTTCTCCTTTTGCCAGAATTGTTGAAAGGCTATTCTTCGTCAACAGTCTATTGAGGACCTCAGAAAATTCCAAAAACAAAATGAAACAAAAAACAAACAAAAAAATTCTAACTACATTCTACTAATTATGTTCACTTATTCCGCTTCTGGGAAAATAGATTAAGAAAATGAACAAAAGTTGCAAAAATGCCAACTGTGAGTGTTTACATTTAAAAAATTAGATAATACTTTCATTACCTGTATGACGTTTGGTAAGTTACTAAAACACTTTCTGACTAAATTTCTTTAACCAAAAAATAGGGATAATAATAGTACTTACTTAAAAGGTGGTTTTGAGTTTTGGATGACTTAATATATTCAAAGTCCTTAGAACAATGTCTGCAAGTAGTAGTGCTTGCAAATTATTTTATCTTCATAAAAGAAACAAATGATGCAAGAAATTGTAGTACAATCATTGATAATGTATCACTAAGTCATTAAAACATTTTAATAAAAATTATAACATGAAATAAATTGTTTAAATAAGGAAAATTTTAATAACTTAATTGAGTATTGTTTTATATATGTCTGATTATAACTATGTACATAGTTTTTTTTAAAAAAGTAGAAACACTTCAGTTCAGTTCAGTTGATCAGTTGTGTCCGACTCTTTGCGATCCCATGAATTACAGCACGCCAGGCCTCCCTGTCTGTCACCAACTCCCGGAGTTCACTCAGACTCATGTCCATCAAGTCAGTGATGCCATCCAGCCATCTCATCCTCTGTCGTCCCCTTCTCCTCCTGCCCCCAATCCCTCCCAGCATCAGAGTCTTTTCCAGTGAGTCAACTGTTTGCATGAGGTGGCCAGAGTACTGGAGTTTCAGCTTTAGCATCATTCCTTCCAAAGAAATCCCAGGGTTGATCTCCTTCAGAATGGACTGGTTGGATCTCCTTGCAGTCCAAGGGACTCTCAAGAGTCTTCTCCAACACCGCAGTTCAAAAGCATCAATTCTTCGGTGCTCAGATTTCTTCACAGTCCAGCTCTCACATCCATACATGACCACTGGAAAAAACATAGCCTTGACTAGACAGACCTTTGTTGGCAAAGTAATGTCTTTGCTTTTCAATATGCTATCTAGGTTGGTCATAACTTTTCTTCCAGGGAGTAAGCTTCTTTTAATTTCATGGCAGCCATCTGCAGTGATTTTGGAGCCCGAAAAAATAAAGTCCGACATTGTTTCCATTGTTTCCCCATCTATTTCCCAAGAAGTGATGGGACCAGATGCCATAATCTTCATTTTCTGAATGTTGAGCTTTAAGCCAACTTTTTCACTCTCCACTTTCACTTTCATCAAGAGGCTTTTAGTTCCTCTTCACTTCCTGCCATAAGAGTGGAGTCATCTGCATATCTGAAGTTATTGAGAGTTCTCCCGGCAATCTTGATACCAGCTTGTGCTTCTTCCAGCCCAGTATTTTTCATGATGTACTCTGCATATAAGTTAAATAAGCAGGGTGACAATATACAGCCTTGACGTACTCCTTTTCCTATTTGGAACCAGTCTGTTGTTCCCTGTCCAGTTCTAACTGTTGCTTCCTACCTGCATATAGGTTTCTCAAGAGGCAGGTTAGGTGGTCTGGTATTCTCATCTCTTGAGGAATTTTCCACAGTTTATTGTGATCCACACAGTCAAAGGCTTTGGCATAGTCAAGAAAGCAGAAATAGATGTTTTTTTCCTAGAACTCTCTTGGTTTTTCAATGATCAAGCAGATGTTGGCAATTTGATCTCTGGTTCCTCTGCCTTTTCTAAACCCAGCTGAACATCTGGAAGTTCATGGTTCACTTATTGCTGAAGCCTGGCTTGGAGAATTTCGAGCATTATTTTACTAGCATGTGAGATGAGTGCAATTGTGTGGTAGTTTGAACATTTTTTTGGCATTGCCTTTCTTTGGGATTGGAATGAAAACGGACCTTTTCCAGTCCTGTGGCCACTGCTGAGTTTTCCAAATTTGCTGGCATATTCCGTGCAGTACTTTCACAGCATCATCTTTCAGGATTTGAAATAGCTCAACTGGAATTCCGTCACCTCCACCAGCTTTTTTTGTAGTGATGCTTCCTAAGGCCCACGTGACTTCACAATCCAGGATGTCTGGCTCTAGGTTAGTGATCACACCATCATGATTATCTTGGTCATGAAGATCTTTTTTGTACAGTTCTTCAGTGTATTCTTGCCACCTGTTCTTAATATCTTCTGCTTCTGTTAGGTGCATACCATTTCTGTCCTTTATTGTGGCCGTCTTTGCATGAAATGTTCCCTTGATATCTGTAATTTTCTTGAAGAGACCTCTAGTCTTTCCCTTTCTGTTGTTTTCCTCTATTTCTTTGCACTGATAGCTGAAGAAGGCTTTCTTATCTCTTCTTGCTATTCTTTGGAACTCTGCATTCAGATGCTTCTGTCTTTCCTTTTCTCCTTTGCTTTTTGCTTCTCTTCTTTTCACAGCTATTTGTAAGGCCTCCTCAGACGGCCATTTTGCTTTTTTCATTTCTTTTCCATCGGGATGGTCTTGATCCCTGTCTCCTGTAAAATGTCACGAACCTCATTCCATAGTTCATCAGGAACTCTGTCTATCAGATCTAGTCCCTTAAAACTATTTCTCACTTCCACTGTATAATCATAAGGGATTTGATTTAGGTCATACCTGAATGGTCTAGTGGTTTTCCCTACTTTCTTCAATTTCAGTCTGAATTTGGTAATAAGGCATTCATGATCTCAGCCACAGTCAGGTCCTGGTCTTGTTTTTATTGACTGTATAGAGCTTTTCCATCTTTGGCTGCAAAGAATATAATCAATCTGATTTTGGTGTTGACCATCTGGTAATGTCCATGTGTAGAGTCTTTTCTTGTATTGTTGGAAGAAAAGACTCTACACATGGACATCACCCCATGGACAGTATGGAAAAAAGTAGAATGGAATACATCAAATGACCTTTTCCATCTCTGTGATACATAAAACGTTGGGTATTTTTTGGTAACCCATATTTTTTTAGAGAAGGCATTGTTCTTGTAAAAAAGAAACCATTAATAAAAGATTAGGGCATTTTCATAGCATGAGTATATATAATGATGGTACAATGTGGTATTACTATTTCCCACACTATGTCAAATCTCCTTCAGAGCTGCTATGTAGAAAACAAGCAGATCAGTGGTAATTAAGTAACAATAAAATCTTAAAAGTAAAAAGTCTGTGTGATAGACTAACTGAAAATGTTCAGTTAAGACCATAATGTTTGCCTTGCCAGACCTTCAGTGTACATGGTTGCAAAACCTGAGTGGTATTAGCACCATTTCAACACTCTTGTGGTATTTGAGCAGTATTACTTAGGAGGCAGTCTCAACATTTAATAGTATGATCATGAACCCTCAAGGGTTCTGTCAGGTAATAGAACAACCCTTGCCAAATAACCTTGAAACAAAATTCATTTTGTGTGACCAAGTCCTCTTGCTGTATAAGTATGAAAAAATATTGGCATCGCAGAAGTAAAGTAGCTGCTATATGTTGAGCTACAAATGAATAAAACCTCCAAAAAGACAGGAAAAAGAAATGCACTGAAATAATGCATTAAATAGGATGGCATGTCTGAGGAACGCTGAGGGTAAATGAAATAAAAAGAGAAAAAATTGCCAGATTTTGTTATCAGTTGACATTGCTAGTCAGCCAGTTTAAACATGTGTTAAAGATATAAGGATAAAAGATTTTTTGTTTACTTTCCTGTTTAAAGATGAAAATGAAATACAGTAATATCTGATATATTTTCATTGTGATGTGTTGATATTACATGCAGAATGTTCTCCTTTATTTGCTAACATCAAAAATATCACTCAATAATTGCAGGAAAATAAGATCAACCACATGCTAACCCTGAACAATGCAGTGCAGCTGTTGGAGAGAAGAAATTTGGCATTTCAATGAAAAAAAAAAAAAAAAAAGGCACATATATTAAACTAATGAACTCTGCTCCACAGGGATTACTAGAATGACTATATTTTAAACAAAAATGCCATCACTGCACTATTCTCTGCGTTGTCAGTGTACTGTTTTTGAAAAAAATCTTTATTCCTTTAGATAAACCATTTACTCTGTAACTTTTGTGTTACTAGATTGTCATTACATAAACTATATTCTAAATACAATATAAATCATTGTCTTTATTGTGACTGTGAAATTCATTGTCTAAAAAATACCTCCTAAGGAGCAAATTTACCAGAAAAGATGATTTTAAAAGGCCAAATTGGTTAGTATAGGAAACAGTTGACATGGAATGACATCAGAAAAATCTAGGTTAAAATTCTGATGCCAGTTCCTACTAGTGGGAAAAAAATATATATAGCCAAGTTTCTGATATTTAAAAGCCTTAGTGTCCTCATCTGAAATGCAATTAGTAATATTTAACTTGTATATTTGTTGAAATAAAATAAAACAAGTTATGAAAGCTGTCAATTATAATGACTGATACAAGACAATATTAATAACAGATGACAGTTCTTACATTTGCATATTTGAAATCTTAAACAGTATGTTTTAAAAACAAAAAATAGGCTTATCCACAATTACATGCCTACTGGTTAGTCCATGACAAGCCCCATAGCGAGATATTTAAAAGTGAAAGTGATCTTTTGTGGGAGATAAAGAATATAACTGCATTGAGAAGTCAGGCATTAAATGGTTCATAAAATTTTTTTTTTATGTATTTTTTCATTTGCCCAAAAAGCCAAGTCAGGGAAGATAAGGTTGAAATATGCATATACATCCTTGAGAATTCACACAGTTTCAGCTGACACGTGTGTTTTTCTATAAAGTATAGTGATGAATGTTCATTGTATTTCATTTTCCCTGTTTCAAGCAGAAAATTTGTGGCTTCTTATAACACTTGGGTGCCTGCAGGGTCTCCAGTTAGGAAATTATTAAAGCTGAGATCTGTATGATTTACATGGATGTTGGGGTGTAGGGGCTGGAAGGACATACATATTGAAGGAGGAAACAGACAGACCAGGCTCCATCTTGAAAGCAGGAGTCCATCTTGGGCCGGACTGTGGACTTTGAGCTCTATGTCCAGTATCTATGGAAACGACATACCAACTGAAAAACCAGGCCCCCTGGATGGAACCCCAGGGCTCGTAGCGAGACTCTCTGTTGCCTAAAAGAATAATCTATTATCTGTGTAACTGAATAGAATCATAAATTCTATTATGCTTATTGGGGTATGATCACAGGCCTGTTGATAATTGTCCACTGTTAACTACCTAGGCTTAAGGCATATGAATCGTGGGTTAACTTTGATTGTATCTTTCTTTTCCTTTGTTCAGACTAGTTTCAGGGAATTTGAGGAGGTGGGTATGGGCACGTACACTTAGGGTATATAAAGTTCAGAAAAACTGGTCAGGGTGCTTGGCTAAGAGGAAACTCTGCTTTGGGCCCGCCGGTGTAATAAACTGCACTCCACTATCTGCATTGTCCTTCTGAGTGAGTTTGTTTCCCGGAATGTGTGGCTACAACAATATCACATTCATTCACTGATAAAACTAGTCTTTTGATTTTCATAGTTTTATCTATAGAATAATTAGTTTCCTATTTAATTTTTTACACTCCTTTATAACTTATATGTGAAGAAGGAAATGGCAACCAACCCCAGAACTCTTGCCTGGAGTATCCCATAGACAGAGGGGCTTGGCAGCCTACAGTCCATGGGGTGGCAAAAGTGAGTAGGACCCAACTGAGGGACTAAACAATAACATAGCTACGTTCTTGACACAGATTGAAGGTACAACAATTTCAACAACATTTCTTTAAAGCAACATATATATATTTAAATCAAAATCAGCATGAGAAAAATGTAGATTCCATAAAGGAGAATAAAACCTTAAAAGTTCTGGTAGTGTTTAAAAAGAAAATGAAAACAAACGATTAAAAAAAACAAACAAAAAACCCTGTGTATTTTCTGTTCAATTTCAGCATCTGCTCTGTAGCTTTCTTTTTCTTCACTCTAGATGAGTGCCTGCAATCGTAAAACCCGACTCCGGTAATACTTTTGTAAATGAATCACTACAGCATTCATACAATTAGCCTCTGAACAGATGTCAGAAAGTAAAGATCGGCCGCTTCTAGATCAAGTTGCCGCTGCCAACTCTCGCGAGCTTTGTCAGTAACTGTTGATTGTAATGTCAGTGCAGTCCAATTTACAGGCTGGAGAAGCAGCTGCATACTGCATTTCCCTGAAGTATTATATGATTTCCACTCCTTGCAAACTTTATCATCTTTGTTGCAGTGAGTCGGGTAAGTTGCTCTGAATTTACGTCTTCCTGTAGAGATGGAAGTTACCCTGAAGCTCATTCTGTAGGAGGAATGCGATCCCTTCACGTGTTTGTTGTGCCCCTTTGGTGCTCTGTGGGAGGCAGTCATTGGAAATGGGACAGATGAAGGGAGCAGCCACATACATCAAATCTTCTGATTATTCAGGGAACACAGACTGAGTTCATTTAACTGCTTACGGAAATAATGAATTTGTTCAACTTTGTATAAAGGACCGTAGCAGTTAATAGTATCACTGTAATGTGTGTTCCTAATGCACTCTCTAAGGGAAAACATTTTATGCTGTGTTTTACATTTAAATGCTCTGTTTGGTGAATGTCGCCTTAAAAGAGTAACAAGTGTTTCTTGACCAATCTTACTCTATTTTTCTTTTCTTTTCTCTATTTTTCTTTCTATTTTTCTGAAATGAATAGTTCTCTTATTGTCTGGTTTTACAGAGTACTTAACATTTTGCTATTTGAAACTTTAACAAAATCAATTTGCAAAGGAAAGGTCTAAGTTTGTTTTGTATAAAAGGAAAGATCTATTTCTTGATTTGATTTACAAACTTTTGTCTAGTTTGCCCTGTTTATTCTCTTTTTTAATATGTGTATTTATACAAAAGTCTTTTACATTTGTTATTTTTATTATTATAGAAATAATAGCAAATGCACACTTTCTGCTCATCCTACAATTTTTTAAATCTACCTTTATTTTGATATCAATTCTTATTTCACCAGAGGATTAAGCATTGAGTTTTTATAAAACCATATGAATGATTAAAAGTGAACTGAAATGTGAACAAAATTATTTCACTATTTATGATTTCTATTTGTAATTAAAAAAAAAAAAACTTGTCCCTTCCAACTTTTTATGAATATATTGCATGATAATGAACTCAGGAGTTACTGTTACTAGTCTGTATAATGCCTTCCATAATATGAGCTATCTCATAGCTATGATAAATATAATTATATATCACTTATGTAGTTATTAAGGGTAAGCATGAGGTTTTAAAGAATGATTTTTACTTTAAATGACAACCTTTAGAATTCTCTGTGTGTTTGAAATAGAGTGGTCTTTTGGATGCAAATTATATTTCTAATTGAATTTTCAAAGTTCTGTTTTGTTCTTCTAGACATATTATTGTCCTTATTTTTTAATTATAAGAAAATATTTGGTGGAACTCCAACTGAAAATCTAAATATATTTATTTGAAACAAAATTTGTAATATATAGTGGAACTATACATAACATTGTTCTGTAATTTCCAAGTCTCCTGTAAATGTGTTAGCATATTTTCAGATTAAAAAAAAAAGAAAGCTAAAAAAAGAAAATATAGGGATTTACTCTATATTTCAGCTTTTAAAGTATAAGCAAATGATATCTTATTTACAGATTTAATTTCTGCTTTGATTTATTTCTTGGTAACAATGAATAATGCATGCTTAAATTATATGTTGTCTTCATTTTAACGCTTTCTTGCCCAAATCTGCTCATTCTTATCAAAATTTAACTGTTCCAAATGAAGAATTATAAATGAATAGATGTCAACCTAAGAACAGATTGAACTTTGCAAGAAGACCCAAGATATCTAATATTAAATGTTCAAATTATTCACACAATAAAAAGTTTGTAAAATTTTTTCCTCTTTGAGGAAAGTTATAGATCTGTGTTTCATACCTAATATAGTGTCTTCTATCTATACCTCCTTTTAGTGTCTATTGGGTATCTGAAGGATCCCTGGAAGACAATGGCGTAGTTTATAAACAGACTTCCTCAATTTCCCACTTCACTTAGCCTACAACAAAACAAGCTTTTTAGGTTTGATATAAAGGCTCAGTTGTTTTAATTGGACTATCTACATTTTAGTGGCCCTTGTTCTAGACCATATTATCTAGATGGCTCTTTTCTTACCATTTTAACAGTCTTTATTTTTATATAGAAGTATATATTCTACTAAAACTTTTTAAAAATGACAAGAAAACTACATTCAGTGAAAACTATTAACAGGTTTTGCTTGACCATCCTTTAATAAGTCCTTGACTGCCCAATTATTTAGAAAATTTGGTTGATATCCAATTATGACAAATATATAGCAAATAAACAGCTTTTTATACCAATAATTTTATTATACTCATACTTTATACCATTGCATACTTTTAAAACTAGTCAAGGAATTTTGATACTACTTTCAAAATTGAATTAAAAATACAAAAAGAAGAAAATAAATTTTTATATTTTTGATTTTGAAAGTTTTTTTTTTAATTGAGAATAATTTCCCAAAATTGCCAGTAGATTTTGATATCCTGGAGCATTTGATAAACTTGGAACACTATAGTATTCATTATTTTCCAGGTTTGTCTCCTTCCCCACTCCCATCAATTTTCTTTTGCAATTCCAAACAAAACTTCTGCCTTTAATAAAGTATTAAATATTATTACAATAAATTAGTTGATCTAAACTGAGTATTTCTAAATTCATTTACTCAAGTGTCCTTGGTATGAAAATTTACCCCATTCTTTGTGATAAACATGCTATGTGTTCTCAGAATTTAAATTGTTTAATGTACCAGTAGTCAATTTGCAACAGAATTTATAGGATGAAATAAATGAAATTTTATTGAATACTTTAATTATTAACAAACACTTAGAGATACAGAGCAATAACATTTTTTAATCTCTTTTGTCTACTTTTTGATTGCTTAATCTTGTGATAATGTATATTAAACACATAAACATCTCTTAATGGTAAAACTACAGTGCAGCATTTAGACCAGAGAATACTAGATTATGAAAAAAAAAATTATTCTTACTTAAATAAAGGACTTCAGTGGCTTAGCAGTAAAGAATCCTCCTGCAATGCAGGAGACCCAGAGTTCAATCCCTGGGTTGGGAAGATCCCCTGGAGGATGGCATGGCAACCCACTCTAGTATTCTTGCCTGGAGAACCCCATGGACTGAGGAGCCTGGCAGGCTACAATTCATAGGGTCACAAAGAGTTGGACATGACTGAAGTGACTTAGCATACATGTAAATAAATATAAACACATTAGCCTACACTAATAATAAGTATGCAAATAGAAGCATATGTTCATGTTAAAACCTAGATTTAATAATATAGTGTTTAAAATGTACTCCAACAGCTTAACACCAAGGTGAATTAGAATTATATTGCCATTCTTGCTACAAACACAGACTTATATGATTGAATGTTACTAATTACATTATTTACAATTACAAGGTGTAAGTACTTATATTACTAATACCAAGGTGATGACTCATAGAATTCACTGTTGAAAAAGAAAGATTATTATTCATGTAAATCATATTATATAACATTAAGTTCTACTTAGCACAAAATATAAATAAAAGCATACAAGTACTTATATAAATCAATTAAGTGACATGGAATGTTATAACAACCTTTTAGATGTTATAGCAGCCTTTCATAATACATGCAATGAAAATTATCATATTTATTAATTACATACAAAAACAAAATATGTTGGTAGTAATTTTATATTCAATATGGAATAAAATTAATAAACAATAGAATGAAAGTTTGAAAACTGTCAGAAACCAAAAATTATCCGGATCTGTTATATGGTTTATATAAACCAAACAAAAAGAATACAATCTTTATTAGACTCAGTAGAGATTGATTGAGCTAGGCCAAATGCCTACCTCCAATTTAGAAGAAATGTCTTAGGATTTATCACAAGGGGGAAAAATAAAATTGTAGTATGTGTTAGCAGTATCTCTAAAACTCCTAACTCTCTGAAATATAAAATTTTATTAGAGTCAAATTTGCTACTGCTGCTGATATTTAGTCACTAAGTTGTGTCCAACTCTTTGTGACCCAATGGACTGTAGCCTCCCAAGTTCCTCTGTCCATGGGATTTCACAGGTGAGAATATTGGAGTAGGTTGCCATTTCCTTCTACGGGGGATATTCTTGACCCAGGGATCGAACCAGGGCTCCTGAATTGGCAGGCAAATTCTTTACCACTGAGCCATCAGGGAAGCCTCAAGTGTCAAGTTTACAGGCATCTTTATATTACCATGTTGTTGCTGCTGCTGCTGCTAAGTCGATTCAGTCATATCTGATTCTGTGTGACCCCATAGATGGAGCCCACCAGGCTCCCCCATCCCTAGGATTCTCCAGGCAAGAACACTGGAGTGGGTTGCCATTTCCTTCTCCAATGCATGAAAGTGAAAAGTGAAAGTGAAGTCACTCAGTTGTGTCCGACTCTTAGCGACCCCATGGACCGTAGCCTACCAAGCTCCTCTGTCAATGGGATTTTCCAGGCAAGAGTATATAGCATGACATTATATTTATTATTTTTATTTTAAAAATATATTTAATTTGACTATAATATCTAAATTTCATAATACTATATATACAGTGTTAAAATATTATATGCTTTGATAGTATATTTTATTGGTAATAACACAGAGTCATTTATTTCAAAATTGAGAGCATAAAAAATCTCATGGCTTGATTTCTTAAAGCCTTACTGTTATAGCAATCATTATGTATAAATATGTATGTATATATATATGCATAAACATGCAGATATAAGTAGAATTAGAGATAAATATATATAAATATAGACATAGCCATAATCATAGACAGAGACAGAGATAGTAGAAATGGATATACATCTATAAGTACTGTACACTGAACAAAATAGTGTATACAATGGATTAGTTTATTCATATATTTTGGGGGATCAAAAAATACTTGTTGGTTACTAACTGTCCTGTGAGCAGTGGTGAATGAGGCTCATTAACTATGAGGATCATAGATCTAAGACAGTTATCTTAATAGGTAGTGCTTAAATCACTGCCTTCTAAGACATTCTAAAATTTAAGAAAAAAAATAAAAAATCTAATACAAATTCTCAGTGCTCACAGGATTAGTTTCTTGGACACATACTTTGGATTTATTATTACACTCTCAAAACATAATGAAGAAAACATTTTGTACATGTATAGAACTTTGCTATTGTTTTATGGATGAGAATCAGTGTATTTGCCAATTTTAATCAGATTTTCTTTTTTTTCTCAGTTGTTTAAAGATATTAATTCTTTCAGATGATATCTGCATTACATTTTTCTATCCTTTGTCACTTAGAGTTTCAGAATGTGATTTAAATTTTTTATTGAAAAGAAACTCAACTGTGCATTATGAATTTTTAATAAAACTTTGATTTCTCTGAATGTTCTTTTCATATTATTAAATAAATATTATTTCATGAAATGTCAAATAGTGATGATTTGGTAGGTATTAAAGATTACTGTTGCTTCCCCTGCTTTTCCCAGTAATTCCTCAATTTTAATCCTCTGATTTCAGTGTCCACTACCAAAATATAAGCAAATCTGACCATGTTAACACATTTAACCTCCCTAGTTGCATATGCTTTAATAAATTAACAGATTAAGACATGTATTGAGTCATCTCTAAGTGTAAAATTTCTTCTAAATTGATTTCTTCATCCACACATTACATTATCAGTCAGTCTCTTCATTGACAATATAATTTAGGTAAAAAAATCCTTCATGGTTATTCGGTTCCAGAGGACTGGTATACATACAATCTTCTCTATCTAATTTTTCTGGTAGACCTTTATAGTGGTAGCAGATTTGTCTGTTTTCACAATTTGTAGGATTAATGGCAGCTATTGTATTTATTTTTTTACTTAACATTTTGTGAATTGCTTGTCCAAATTATCTTCTGACCTTACACTATGCTTATAGTTGTACAGAGGAAAAAACCACTAAGGCAAAAAGGACCCCAGATGGGACTGTGGAAACAGAAAAAGACAGTAATAGAAGTCTGAAGATCCTTAGAGTTTCTTAACCTACTCCACAGCTCTGTCAAGAGCCAGTCAGCCATGATTAGAACTGTATATATTCCAGAGAATATGTGAGTTTGTATTTCTTCCTCTAACCAAGGTAGAAATTTAATCTACTATATCTGTCATAAATAGACTGCCACTAAATGCCTGGGTAAAGTCATACACACACACACACACACACACACACACACACACACACACATGCCTTGGACAAATTTTCTCCTTAAAATACTAAATCTCTCTTTCTTACAGAGGTTTGTAAATGAATCTCTTCAAATTGAAATCATTTCTATTTCCTTTTCCATTTCACTGATTTCTTTCCTAAATTGAAAACTGAAATATGTCCAACCATTTTCTTTTGTTTGTAACAGTAAGAGATTAATTAGTTTTCATAATTTACAGGATTAATCAGAACTGCTAAATTTTAGTTAATTATCATCAGTAAAATATAACATTAGATGCATGGAGCTGTTGAAACTTCCTGCTTACCTTTCTTGCAGAAACCAATATGCAGAGCCGGAGTACAGTCATATACCTCAGATTTGTCTTATGGTTCCTTCTGCTCTGGGTACTCTTTGAGAAGTCACACACTGAAGAAGACATCATAATTACCACCAAGAATGGCAAAGTCAGGGGGATGCGCTTGCCAGTACTTGGCGGCACAGTAACAGCCTTTCTTGGAATCCCGTATGCACAGCCACCTCTTGGTAGACTACGATTCAAAAGGCCACAATCCTTGACCAAATGGCCTGATATTTGGAATGCTACAAAATATGCAAATTCTTGTTATCAGAACACAGATCAAAGTTTTCCAGGCTTCCTTGGATCAGAGATGTGGAACCCAAACACTGACCTCAGTGAAGACTGTTTATATCTGAATGTGTGGATTCCAACACCTAAACCAAAAAATGCTACTGTAATGATATGGATCTATGGTGGTAGTTTTCAGACTGGAACATCATCTTTGCATGTTTATGATGGCAAGTTTCTGGCACGGGTTGAAAGAGTTATTGTGGTTTCAATGAACTACAGAGTAGGTGCCCTTGGATTCTTAGCTTTACCAGGAAATCCTGAGGCACCAGGGAATGTGGGTCTATTTGATCAACAGTTGGCTCTTCAGTGGGTCCAAAAAAACATAGCAGCCTTTGGTGGAAATCCTAAAAGTGTAACTCTCTTTGGAGAAAGTGCAGGAGCAGCTTCAGTTAGCCTTCATTTACTTTCTCCTAAAAGCCACCCGTTGTTTACCAGAGCTATTCTGCAAAGTGGATCTTCTAATGCTCCTTGGGCAGTGACATCTCTTTATGAAGCTAGGAACAGAACATTGACTTTAGCTAAATTTATTGGTTGCTCTAGAGAAAATGACACTGAGATAATCAAATGTCTTCGAAATAAAGAGCCCCAGGAGATTCTTCTTCATGAAGTGTTTGTTGTCCCCTATGGTACGCTCTTATCAGTAAATTTTGGTCCCACTGTGGATGGCGATTTTCTCACAGACATGCCAGACACACTACTCCAACTTGGACAGTTCAAAAAAACCCAGATCTTGGTGGGTGTTAATAAAGATGAAGGGACAGCATTTTTAGTATATGGTGCTCCTGGTTTCAGCAAAGATAACAACAGTATTATAACTAGAAAGGAATTTCAAGAAGGTTTAAAAATATTTTTTCCAGGAGTGAGTGAGTTTGGAAAGGAATCGATCCTTTTCCACTACATGGACTGGTTAGATGATCAGAGAGCTGAAAACTACCGAGAGGCCTTGGATGATGTTGTTGGCGATTATAATATCATATGTCCTGCTTTGGAGTTCACCAAAAAGTTCTCAGATATGGGAAACAATGCATTTTTCTACTATTTTGAGCACCGATCCTCCAAACTCCCTTGGCCAGAATGGATGGGAGTGATGCATGGTTATGAGATCGAATTTGTCTTTGGTTTACCACTGGAAAGAAGAGTTAATTACACAAAAGCTGAGGAAATTTTTAGTAGATCCATTATGAAACGCTGGGCAAATTTTGCAAAATATGGGTAAGTGCCAATTTTTGTAATTGTTCTTGTTTGTTTTGTTTTGCTTAGCTTTGCATGGTCCCCTGTGTAGACTTCATTCAAGGTACAGAAGCATTTTGATTATTTATTCTCTTCACACTTTAAGCTGGTTTTGTTTTTCATTATGTAGTAAATTTCAGTTCCTTGCATCAGAGTGCTTAAAAGAAATAATCAAAGAACTTTTATGAAAAATATTTTCTGATTTCATTTCCATAGCAGCATAAAGTACTTTAACAACGTTCGCCAAAGTTTGTATGGAACTAGATGTCCACCTTGCAAACAAGATGTCCACCTTGTCAAGTATTTTTCAGCGTAAAGGTTCACAGCGTTCACATGTTTAAGAAGGAGCAGGAATATCTTTCTTTTGCTCGTGCTCTTAAGCAGTGGCATACTGTTACCTGATGCACAAAGAAAGACATACTATCACAGGAAAATCAAAGGGCAGGATGGTGTTAGGGTTGGCCCTCACATTACTCATAATACAGAATTTGACACTTTATCAATTTTTTTTATTCCTTAATATGTTTGTTCAGAGGTTTTAGATAACCTTTGTTGAACAAGAGTTGCAAGGCTCATCTTGTTTAGCTAAGCATTTTTATACTTGAGTAGTCACAAGGGTGACATTACATAATAAGAGATGCTACAAAAGAACATATTTTTCCTCATATGTTACAAATATTGTGATATTATCTCTTCAATAGTCAGAGAAAAATGCTCTTTTAATATCAATATATTTTCTATTTTTAAATACTTCATGTGTATAAAAAATAAGGATTTTGTAATAGTGTGTAACCTCAAATTAAATTTTATACACTGAAACAGTTTGTATCAGTGAGTTTAATCAAAAAAATAAAAATTGGGGCATCTCTTTTTTTGAGAAATGCTTACAGAAACTCACAAACTGATTGATGCATTAATCCAATCTGTCATCCTATCTTTATAATCAAAAAGAATTTTGGGAATGATTTTCTTTCTGGTTTTCTTTTCCATCCTCCATTTAGAATTCATTATGTTGATGCTTCATGTTATTATTGGTATTTTTCTACAAAGTACCTGTATTTTATAATTCCTCTCAAAATGTTTTGACACTTATTCACTGTATATAAGGCTAAAACTCTTCCATCTGGCATTAAGATGCTTCTGTAACCTTGCTACAACCCGTTCTCAGTACCTGTTTCCTTGGTAGAGGAGATATCTCATGAATATCAAAGATTTCAAGTTTAACTACACCTTAGAGCCTGTTCTTGCTGTGTACCCTGTTTAGAAAATTTACCTCTCTCCTTTGTAATGATACAAGTCCTACTATTGTGTTAAGTTTTGACCAATTACATGTTTCATACAGAGTATCTTTAATTCTAAAAGTAGTAATTGCTTCAGACCTGTTTTACACTCTCAGAGAAACCATTGACAGTCATGTATCTAAATGCTATCTTTCATTGTATTCCGAGCCTCCTAAACTAGACTAAGAACTAACTTCTTGAAAGAGAAGTTATGGTTTTATTGTATACTTATTGAAGTACTGACATTGCTGTATGTTCCACTTAACAAATATTTAGATTCAGTAAGAACAAGTTAAACTTTTTTTTTTAAGATATGTAAGCTATTATCTGTAGCTGTACAATATGTTACACCTTCTCAACATCAGCCTAAATTTCTGCTTAACAAGGAACATCTTATTTCTAGAGCTGCTTTATAATTATGTATATTTCATTCTGTTCTCTCCCTCAAGGCTTTAATCCACATTAAATCACTTGAGTATGTGTTTAATTCTGTCTGACAATTCTAGAAATTATAAATATTTTAAGGGGACTATTAAGGGAATTTAAGGGAAACATCAATATTTCTTCAAATTATTGATGCCTATAATTTTTAAAAGACTTTATATCTTACATGTTTAAATCATCAAGAAATATATATTTTCTTATTTCACAATGGAGAACACTGAGAACCAGGTGAAGTAATGGTCATATCTATGGAAAATGAGTGCAACAGGTTAAAGAAGAGAATATTTGATACTTAATAGAATAAAAGATTGTATATCCTAATTTACTTATATGATTAGCATATTTTAATAGGAAATAAATGAATGTTGACAAATTTTGATTATAATAGTAAATTCATATGAACAAGATTAAAACCATAAAGATTAAACTTTTTAATGTAGTTCAGCTGTAGATACCACTCAGCAAGATACCATTTTAACCAGTGAGTTTCTTTATAGTCCATGCTTACACAGTTAGACAGAGATAATAATATATCATATGTGTTGAGATTTGACTTGATGGCAAACATAATGTTAATCTCCTGGTGTGCACTATATTTTTTCAAAGTATACCTATGTAATAAATATAGAAGCTTAGAATGATTAAATAAACTCCATGATAACAAATTTGGTTTAAGTGTCAGGTTTGGAAATTCACTCACATTCATTTGCCCACAAACATGATGTTTGATGTTCTCTTCTCAGGGAGATGCTCCCCCTTGGTTTGCCTCCACTCCCAGTACCAAGGACATTTAGCAATATCTGGAATTATTTTTGAGTATCACTTCTGGAACTGGGGTGGGCTACTAGCTATATAGAGGCCAGGGATGCTGCCAAACTTCTTACAATGCTCAGGATAGTCCCCCAGCAACAAATTATTCATTCCAAATGTCAGTAATGCCTAGATTGGGAAACAGCAGATTTTTACTCCCATATAACCCCAAAATCACACATAAAGAAAGTAAAAGGTAGAAATAAGAATTGTAATTATCATTCAGGAAAGTGAATTTTCAAGTACATGGTTCATAAAATGTTTTAATGAATTTTTCTCCTTAAAGAATGTTTAGTATACATTATATTTCTTATTAGGACTAAGTTCAAAATAATTTTGAAATTTTCTTTGTGATATTTTATTTTCCCAATGGGTTGTTTAGTAGTCTTTTATTTAACTTTTAGCTATTTGGATAATTTCTAGATAGTTTGTTGTGGCTTTTTAATTTAATTCAGTTCTAGTTAGAGACTCTACTCAAGATTTTCCAGTTTGAAATATATTGAGAATTATTTTATGACCCAGAATATGATTCATATGGGTGATTACTTTATGTGCTCTTGAAAAGAATGCATGTTCTTTTGGTATGATATGTTCAATTAGTCCATGGTTTCTCAGGTATTCTAATATTTTTGTCTACTTATTTTAAATACTTCGAGAAGGGTATTAACATCTTTCACTATAATTGTGACTCTGTTTATTTCTCCACTTAATTCTACTAATTTTCCTTTTACTATTTTAAATTTGTATTATTAATTCTGTGCACATTTAGGATTATGTATTCCTGATTAGTTGACTTTTATCATTTTGAAATGTCTCTGTCCTGAAATTGTCTTTGCCTAATATTAAGATAGATACATCAAGTTTCTCATGCTATGTTTGCACAATATATTTTGTTCCATCCTTTTACTCTAGCTCACCTAATTTAAAAAAAAAAAGAGAGAAAGAAACCTTTCTTAGATTTAGCATGATTAACCCAATTGGCATTTAGTATAATTATCAATGTGTTTTGTTTAAATCTACCATCTTGCTATTTTTAATCCATCCTTCTTATTGCTCCTTTGCAACTCTTTCTTTAATGTTTACGCTATTGTATTTTTTTTTTTTTTTTATGGATGTTTAGTTTGTCTTTATGGAGAAGGTAATGGCAACCCACTCCAATACTCTTGCCTGTAAAATCCCATGGACGGAGAAGGCTGATGGGCTGCGGTCCATGGGGTGACTACGAGTCGGGCACGACTGAGAGACTTAACTTTCACTTTTCACTTTCCTGCACTGGGGAAGGAAATGGCAATCCACTCCAGTGTTCCTGCCTGGAGAATCCCAGGGACGGAGGAGCCTGGTGGGCTTCCGTCTATCAGGTCGCACACAGTCGGACATGACTTAAGCGACTTAGCAGCAGCAGCAGCAGCTGTTTGTCTTTAATTTTTTCCCCAGTGTTTGTTTTAATACTAAAATTGTTTCACTTATAACTATCTACTTAAAGTTAATACTGACCTACTTTGCTGACATTTCGCACTTTCTGAACAATTCATGCTTCCTATTTTCCATTTCACTCTTAATTACTTCACAACTGTAAGAAATTAACAATAAAGTTTCATGTACTCTCCTCATTTTTATATTTCCCTATGTTTATGCAATGTATAATATAAAATATCTCTTTAAATTGTATTTGTTTTTTACAAGTTATATTAATGTAAATTCATAAAATAAAAAGCAGAGTCTTTTATGTTTACTTGTGTCTTTAGTGGGGTTTCCCTGGTGGCTTAGATGGTAAAGAATCTACCTGCAGTTTAGAAGACCTTTATTCCATCACTTGGTTGGGGAGATTTGGAGAATGAAACGGCAATCCACTCCAGGATTCTTGCCTGGAAATTTCCACGGGCATATACCATTTCCAGTATTCTTGATCCTTCCTATGGATTCTAATTGTCATCTGAAATTGTTTTCCTTTGTGCTAAAAAACATCCTTTAGAATTTCTCATTGGCAGTTTGAATAGTTACAGATCCTCTCAGCATTTTTTTTTTTTTTAAAATCTGGAGATACCTTTATTTTCCTTCAATTGAATGATTTTTTTAAAAGATAGATTTCTGGTTTAATATTTTTTTTCTTTTTCTTTCATCAGTTTAAAGATATGTTCCATTATATTCTTGTCTCTTCAGTTCTGATGTAAAGTGAACTTTTATTTGTATGATTGTCTTCTCTATACAATGTAAAAAATTTTTTCCTCTGGTTGATTTCAAAATTTCCTCTTTATCTTTGGTTTCAATTGTTTATCCATGGTATTTCCAAGAATGATTTCTTTGTCTAGGGATTTTGTCTTATTTTGTTTTTGTCTGATGTTTGCTAAGCTTTTTCTCAGTAATTTTTAATATCACATTTGAGAAAATTTGTATCAGTATTCCATCAAATATTATTTATGCCCCATTCTTACTCTCATCTCCTTCTAGAACTCCAATTATACATGCACTAGATTATAAATTTTGTCCCACAGGTTACTAAGCTTCTGTTGCCTTTTCTGCACATTTCCAAATTAGATACATTTTAAAATTTTCTCTATAAGCTCAATGACTTTTTCTATTATCTCCAATCTGTGATTGAAGGTAACCAATGAATTTTTTATTTCACTTATTTTAGTTTTCAGATTTAATTTTTTCAGTAGTTTCATTATTTTGCTGAGTTCCTTCCTGTTTTCTATTTAGATATTATTCTTTAAGTTCCTGAACATATTTAAAATAGCTGCTTTAAGTTGTTCATTCAATATCTAGTTGATGGTTTCATGTACTGTTTTCCTATTTTATTGCATGTCTAGAAATTTTTACATTTGTACTAGACTTTATGGATGATACAACAGAAATTCTATATTATTTTAGCCTTCTCTGAAGAATATATGCTTCCACTGAATGATGGTTGTTTGTTTTTAATTTTACCGAACAGTTCAATTAAGGGATGTGTATATACTTCAATTTGTCTGAAGCATGTGTAGACTTGGTTTTATATTTTGAGTGAATCCATGAAAGGTCCAAAATATTTTATAGACCCTTTAAGTTGACAGAACTTAAACTAATGTTTGTTTTCACTGAGGATGTTACAGTTACTTGTTTTGTGTCTATTAGAGTGGAGATAGTGCTTCCAATGTGGTGCAGTGGTAAAGAATACACTTGCCCGTGCAGGAGATGCGAGATCCGCAAGTTCAATCTCCTGGGTCAGGAAGATCCCCTGGAATAAGAAACGGCAACCCATTCCAGTCTCGTTGCCTGGAGAATCCCATAGACAGAGGAGCCTGGCAGGCTGCAGTCCATGGGGTCGCAAAGAGCCAGGCATGACTGAGTACACACACACACCATGGCAGAGATAGACTGGGTCTCCTTACTCTGAAGTTATGGCCTTCCACTCAGCTGGCCTGCATATTAACGAGATGAAAGCAAAGTGTTGACAACATTATACTAGTTATTCACTCTTCAGCTGTCCCATCTCTTCTGCTCTCAGCCATGCAGTCTCTTCTCTCTATTCCCAGCCTCTCATGTTCTCGCTCTGAATCTATTCAGACCAGGCCTCAGCCAAAGATGTTTAGGGAGACCTGTCCCAAAAATTCTAGCTACTTCAATACCCCAGAATTCTTATTTCTGTTTTTTCGCCTCAGTGAAGCTACTGTACTTTGCTTAGGTTCAAGCTCCCTACATCTTGGACAGCCAATTATCTTCATGTGAGTAACCACAGTAAACATGGCCTCACCTTGAAGTTCCTCTTCTCTCAAATAACATAGACTTATGTTGCCTGTTATCCAGTTCCTGAAACTCGTCATTTTTTTTTTTTTTTTGCTTTTGGTCCAGTATATACTTGTTTATGGTGGGACAGTTAATCCAGTTTCAATTATTCCATCATGGATGACAATGAAAGCCCAACCCCATTTGTATTTCAAGAGAATCTTAACCTTTATGTATTTCATTCAGGTCCATGAAATTCATTTTTCCAGTTACTTTAAAAACACTTGTCAATTTCCAAGATATAGGTTAAGAAAAACTTTTAAAATTTCATTTCTTTGCAAAAATAAAGAAAATGTTATCCTGTGAAAGCACTAAATAGTATTTGAATTTGGTATCTTTAGTTGCATGATTTGAAATTCCTTATAAAATGTATATAACTTAAGCCTTAGCTAGTTGGAATTACTGTCTATATGCATTTTGCTTGCTTTTGCTTTTCCCTCAATCCCGTCTCTAAAAATGAATTTAAATCTAGATCCAAATAGCAGGCATGTGCATCACACCCAGTATCCTATAATAGGAGACATTAAAATGTCAATATAACATATATATATCCATCAGTTATTCATCTAGTCAATACCTTGATGACCAATAGATTAGATTAACCAGCACTTAATGATGTATCTTCAGCACTACTTCAGTGATACAGGAAATTGGGGAAATCAAACTTGATTTGTCAAACAGACCAGAACAGCTAAAGGAAGAATATAAGCCAAAATACAATTAGTAGTATAACGTCAGATAGAGGATCGTTATTTCTGCTGCTGCTGCTGCTGCTAAGTCGCTTCAGTCGTATTCCTGGACCCCTCCTATTGCCTCCTGCTGCTGCAGAGCATCATTTGTTTACTGTGTTCTCTCTGGGTGCTATTTTCAGAATTCCTCCAGGGCACAGCCTCAAGTAGAGCTATTCACAGTGCAGTTACATAGCCTTCCCCATCATAAGTGATAGCCCTGATGTGTCCAGTGTTAATCTTACTAGGGATCCTTTGTGTATAACCTCAGTCAAGTTACTTAACATCCTTTACTGTGTTTTCCTATCTGAAAAAAAGGTTATAAATATACCTCCCTTATTGACACGTTGAAATAAACCTTATCATTGACAGGAAACTGCATTCCTCTATTTCATTAAAAAAATTCTTTTTCCCCTACCAAGCATAAACTACTTCAATCTATTCTTATCCAAGTTTAAACTTGACTTCCTCCCCCAAATGTACAATTGTTTAACTTCCTGGCTTAGCATTAGTCAAGTTTTCAAACAAATAAAGGTAAACTACAAAATTGAGGCAATTAAGTTTCTTCTGTCTCTTTGGTGAGAATTTGTTTATTCAGGATCCTCTAAATTGGTTAATGTTTCCTAATACTTTTTTTCCAGAAATAAATGGTATGACACAAATACTTTTTGTCCTATTTTGATGTCATGAAACCAAAAAGTTACTTAGCAAAGTATTTTTAGTAATATCACAGCAGTATACTGATGTTATCCTCATGTGTCTTATTTATTTACTATTTATTTCCTTAAACTTTTTTACATAGGAATGAAAATATATTACTAAACTTTCAGTCCCCTGGTTTACTGATCTGTATAAAATAAATATGAACAGTTCATGACATTTGTCCTGGAAAGCAGGTGAGATTAAATGAATGCTGAGTCATAATTTCTTAGTGCATAAGATTATTTTGAATAATTGTCAGAATTTAAAATAGGCTTGCCTCTGTGTACTAAATTGTAATTACAACCATCAGAAATTTACAGATTTGCCAGATTTCTAAAATAATGAACTTTATAGCTGTATTCCAGATATATATAAGATGGGTATTACACATGTACTTCCATAACTTCCTTATACTAGTAGGAATATTCTTATTTTCTAATATTTATATAAAGTTGATTTAATAATATTTAGTTTTTAATAGGTGTATTTCTCTTGTGTTTACATATATATGACACAAGAAATAAAGTAATTGAAACAACACTTCAATTCCAGTTAATTTTCAAACAAATCTGTTTTCTTTGTATGTTCTCTTTCTCATCTCGTGGAATCATTTTATATTTTTAAAAGGTAATAGAAAAACTGAAGAAAAGTTAAAAAGAAAATGTTAGTGGAGAACTGGTGCCCCTTTATTCTAATTCTTTGTATAGAGATTTAGCGTGTATCTGTTCTCATTTGATAGAGTTCATATCCTGTCACCAAGAAATTAATTTTAAAATTACACTTGAGTTTATTTTTATTATATTTTTCAACTTGAAATAAATACTCTAGGACTTAATTACAATATACCTCTTGAGAAGCGATTTCTTAAATATACTAAAAGGGTAGCAGTTGAAGATAGTTTTAAAGTGGACAGTACGATTAAACTGACAAGGTATGAAATACATTTATGCTATTATTAGAATGAAATGTTGAAATGATGACATTATCTAACATTTTCTGATGAGAAGAATGTGGTCCATAGAAGAATAGTGAATTGGAGCTAATAGGTGACAGAACAAAGATTAACTGTGACTCAAGACTATTAACTTTCATTTCCTTCTATTATCCATTCACCAGGCTGCCTTCACCATGAATTATTGAAAGCAGTCATTAAATAGGCTTACAAAATGCATTTGGTTACAAAGTTATAATTTTAACATGTTAGCATGCTGATACTTGCCTGGATAATGTTACAGAGGTAAGGACAGAGAATAAACTAAAATTAAACATCATGACATGCACAGACAAGCTTAAGTTTGTGATAGACTCATCTGGCCATCTAGTCCAATTATTATCAGGCTTGTAATTAGATTTTTTGACAGATAATAGTTCATGTGGCTTCCAGAGTGAGAGAAAAAGTCCTTGCCCTCCAGTTCTGTAATTATTTGTGGTGCCTTATCGTAATTAACTTAACTGAAACATTTTGAAGACTTTACAAAGAGGTCAGGGTTCAGATCCTTTGGGATTTATTTTATTGTTATCATGAACGCATCAATGTTGTATCACTTCAAATACTTTTCTCCCCCTTAGGAATTAGTTGAGGAATTAGTTGGGAATAAAACAATAAATGTTGTCTGCAATATTTCTAAAAATACCTTAGTTTAACAAATATATTATATATGTAGGTGAAATATATATACATATATATGCATTAGGTGAAGGTCACTCAGTCATGTCTGACTCTTTGTGACCCATGGACTGTGTATTCCATGTAATTCTCCAAGCCAGAATACTGGAGTGGGTAGCCTTTCCCTTCTCCAGGTGATCTTCCCAACCCAGGGATCAAACCCAGGTCTGCCACATTGCAGGCGAATTCTTTACCAGCTGAGCCACAAGGGAAGCCCATTTTTGCGTTAGTGTAACCTATTTGAAAAGGAAGAATTATGTCGCATGACAACTTAAAATGTACATAAGATGACGTGCAAACTGTTCAGAGTGCAGTCATATTTTGCCATCAGTGACAGTGGAATGAAAAGGAGAAACCAGAATCCCCAAAGAGCTGCTACATCTACAAAAATGTTTGACTAAGTGTTTTGAAGTACTGTAGTATTTTAAGGGAGCTCATTAAAACATGGAAAATCATATTTATGTTATAGGATCAATTTACTTAGAAATAGATGAATGTGATTTGTTCTCTGAGTTTGCCCAAAATTTTTGTGTATTTGTAAAAATTATAACATTCAATCTGCCTGTAAATCTTAAATTCAATCTGAAATTAGAATTAATCATTTTTAAAAAAGTCAAAATCATATTTTCAGGAATGTACATATAAATGCAGTACTTCAAAGGATATGTCAGATAGAAAATAACAACTTCAAAAAAAACAAAATGTGGCTTTAAATATTTTGTTGTTTAAAATACTATATTTTTCTGACTGTTCCCAAATCAGAAATTATTAAAATGTGTTTGGTTAGACTGATAAGTTCCAAGAAATTATTCTTGGTGCAGTTTTTCTCCCAAGTCATTAACACTCAAGATCAGAGTTAACAAGCATAACTCCACTCTCTTAAATTTTCAGCATGTTAATAGCTCTCTTGGACACCTTCATATTAACATGATAAATACTATTAACCTGATGAGATAATCTGTAGTTTTTTATAAATGAAATGTTAATATTAACTTTTCCACAGACCTCTGTTATATAAAAGCAATTTAATCTTTATCTTATGCAAATTAAATTTAATTACTTTTGATGTTTCATTCTTTATGAATTGATACATAATAATATCTGTCTTATGACTAGATTTAAAAATACTAGTTATAAATTATATTTTTATCTGATAAACCATTATAAAACAATAACACAATTATATCAAAAGTGTTAGAATTTCATATTTTTCTTAAAAACCATAATGTCAAACATGCTTTTGCTGGTTTTGTGTTTATGGAAATAGGAAAAATTACACATTTTATGAAACTCCTTATAATCAAAGTTTGCATCTTTTATAGACCTACTAATCACAATATTGTTTGTTTAGATAGGTCATTATGTTGATTGGTTTATTCATTCTTCCACTTAGTCATTCAACAAATATTAACATATCTGAAAGCTTATATGAACCAAGTATTACTTAGGTGATACGAAATCAGTAGTCATCAAAATATACCCAAGGAAAGAAAGAAAGGAAAAGCAAAACATTGGAGAGGAAAAAAAAAAAAATCCCAGAGAAAGTTTCTACCTTCAGGGGCCATACAAATAACTTTAACTAGTTTGGAGACTTTGATAACTACCAATGCATCCAGGAAAGCCCAGATGGTGCAGTGGTAAAGAATGCATATGCCAATGCAGGAAATGCAAGAGAAGTGGCCTGGGTCAGAAAGATTCCCTGAAGAGGGAAATGGCAACCCAGTCCAGTATTTTTGCCCAGAAAATCCATGGAGAGGGGAGCCTGATGGGTCCATGGAGTTGCAAAGAGTCAGACATAACTGAGCTCCATCCACACACTATGTTTGATGACCCCTTTATACCTCTTTGTTATTCATAGAAATCTTTGACTCCTTATAGTTAAAATATGAATCTATTAAACACAGATCATAAAGATGAAAATGATAAAGACATGAAGCTAAAAGAAACTCCATTTTAAAAAGTCAGAATGTGAGAAGGAACTACCTAATTCTACAAATTGATTGTTGGAATCAAAGAATCCCTAAGTTCCCTGAAGGAATAATAAGAAAATAAAATTATCAAGCTTATTTAGAGATATACATTTCATTTTAGATTAAAAAAAAAAGCAAAAACCGTGTACCTTAATGAGCTAGCAAGAATTAAACTGACCATTGTGAAAGCAGAAGAAAAATGGCTTCATTTCTCAAATCTGAACAGCTATCTCAATCTCTCTTTTGAGTGCATCATTGATGATTTCAAATGCACACGGAAAAAAAATAATAGAAGGACAAATATATAATAAAATTTTATATTGACCAGAGTTCTGAAAAAATATTAAGCATAATTAGGGACCTAGAGCCTGATGTGAATGGAATGTGATGATATTTGTAGGATTGCCATGAAAAGTCTCTCACAAAGTTATATTAGAGTGAAATGACAGAGTTAATCATGTGGATTTCCAGGAGAAAAATGTGATGTCAGTATCTTGGGAATAAATTTTCTCCAGAGAAAAAGCAGCAAGGACATGCCCTAAGACTGAAATATTTAGGATGTTGCAATTCCCAGGTGGCTCAGTAATGCATCTACTGGTCCAATGCAGGAGATGCCAGAGACACAGGTTCAGTCTCTGGGTTGGGAAGATTCCCTGGAGCAGGAAATGGCAACCCCTCCATATTCTTGCCTAGAAAATTTCACAGACAAAGGAGCCTGGTGGGCTACAGTCCGTGGGGTCACAAAGAGACATGGCTGAGTGACTGAACACAGACACAAGCTAACATAGAAAAAGCTGGAAAGCAAGTCTATGTGAAGGTAAGTGGTGAAAGGCAAAGTCCGAGAAGTACAGAGGATCAAGATACATAAGATTTGGTGCTTAGACTGGTTTTCTGGAATCTACTCTGAATGAAATGATAAGCCATGGGACATTTGGGGCAATTGAGTGGCATAAGTTGACTGAAACTTTATAAGCATCTCTCTGACTGGTAGGTAAATAAGGTGAAGCAGAGAGAGGAGCTAGGGGAGTCCTATTAGAACAACCCAGGTGATGTCTTGAATTGAGTATAACTGGGAAGGACTGTCAGGACATATTTTCAAAGATCTGATAGGATTTGCTGACTGGATGTGCATATGAGAGAACAAGTGGAGAAGAGGATGAACCAAGGTTTTCGATCTGAGTCACTAGAAGAACAGAACTGCTGTTTTGTGAGATAGGGATGACTGTGTAGGATAGTGGTTGAGATTGTGTGATCAAAAGTGCTGATTTAAACATTTTAAATTTAAGGTGCCTATTCTGTAGACACCTGAAGAAAAAAAAAAAAAGCTATTCTGACACTGAAGTCTGAAATTCAAGGGAACAGTAGAAGTTAGAGATCTAAACTTTGTACATAATAGTATTAAAATGATATTTAGAGCTGCCGAATTATATCATTTATGGAGGCAGATATCTGAGCTCTTCAGAGATTTGGAGGAAAAGAGTAACCATCAGAGGGAATGAGTAGCCAATGAGTCAGACAGACAACTAGGAGAACAAGATATCTCCCAAGACCAATAAAGAAAGAATTTCAAGGAGGGTATAGATATCCGCATCAAACATAGGATAAGTATAAGGGAAACTATATGAAACTGTATATATAGGCTTGTGGGTTTGGAATTATGGAGGTTATTGGTGAGTGACAAAGATACCTGATGTTTTGATGAAAACATAGAAACTAAAGTCTTAGTGGAAAGCCAAAAAACAATGAGAGGAAAATGATTAGAAATTGAAACTTGACTCATCTTTTTTAAGAACTTTACTCTTAAGGGGAACTGAATCTGGGGATATGAGAATAAGAGCGAACAGGAGGGTTTTTGATTGTTTTTGCTTTTTTTTGTGGTAAATATTGCAACATGTTTGTGTGTTGATGGAATGGTATAGTGATTAATGTGACTAATTTTGTTTTATGTCAGCATCATAACCATCTACCTAATTTTACTCTTTTATTTATTTTCTGCTGAGAAAACAATGCAGTTAAATGCAATGCATACCCTTTGGATAGAAATCAGGCTGTCAGTAACTTGGATTTTGCAGAACACAAATTAAGGTTCTCAAGAGATGGGAAGCAAAGTGAAAATAAAACCACAACCCAAATATTCTGAACATCCAGAAAAAAAGGCTGTCATTAAATACTTATTTGATATTTATTCCACAGAAAAGATTGCATTTCATTCTTTAGAACCTATGGACTTATAATGTGCCCTAAATTCTGGAAGAATTATTTCTTCATCTTTTAAGATGAGAGACAAATCAAAAGCAGCAGATTTCTGAGAGCTAAGGCAGGAAGCAAGCAACTTTACAACAAAACTAAGAGGTCACAGACTAAGTCAGACCAACATCTGTCAGGTTGGGGAGCCTATAACCTCTGGTATGTAAGTGCCTGTAACTAGTGACAAAATATTAGCCTTTATACCAAAAAAAAAAAAATTGTGTAATGCTTTCATTAATGTGTCCTTTAACATTCAGGGAAGAATTATACAATATCTATTAGGAAAATTTTCTTTGTCAAAATTAATGTGGTTACAATAAAAGTAACTGAGCCCCTAAGGAATATGCCTCACATATGACCTATACATAATAATAACTTAGCCTACTGTTATAGTCTGGATATTCTTAAGAAGGTACTGACCAAGTAGTTATTTGGATTAATAAATTTAAGTATATTGTAATATTCATGTTAATAATAACAGTTAATTTATTAACTGCTAATGATAAGGACAGAGACAAGGGATGAAGAAAGTTACTAAATAGTTAATATCACTAGGGTATTATAAATAGAAAATATATGAGACCCCTAAAATTTAATGATTACTCAAGAAAGTGGATTTGCTTAACCACAAAACCAAGCAAGCATGCTTAGCAAAAAAAGCCATTCAACAAAAGCATGAGACATGCCCCCAGACAATAAAACAAGGTGGCATGAGACCCACATTCTGCCCAGGGAGCTCAGTTCAGTTCAGTTCAGTTCAGTCACTCAGTTGTGTCCGACGCTTTGAGACCCCATGGACTGCAGCACGCCAGGATTCCCTGTCCATCACCAACTCCCGGAGTTTACTTAAACTTATGTCCATTGAGTTGGTGATGCCATCCAACATCTCTGTCATGCCCTTCTCCTCCCACCTTCAATCTTTCCCAGCATCAGGGTCTTTTCAAATGAGTCAGTTCTTTGCATCAGGGCACCAAAGTATTAAGTTTCAGCTTCAGCATCAGTTCTTCCAATAAATATTCAGGATTAATTTTCTTTAGGATGGACTGGTTGGATCTCCTTGCAGTCCAAGGGACTCTCAAGAGTCTTCTCCAACACCACAGTTCAAAAGTGTCAATTCTTCAGCACTCAATTTTCTTTGAGTCCAACTCTCACATCCATACATGACCACTGGAAAAACCATAGCCTTGACTAGATGGACCTTTGTAGGCAAAGTAATGTCTCTGCTATTTAATATGCCATCTAGGTTGGTCATAACTTTTCTTCCAAGGAGCAAATATCTTTTAATTTCATGGCTGCAGTCACTATCTGCAGTGATTTTGGAGACACCAAAAATAAAGTCTGTCACTGTTTCCGTTGTTTCCCCATCTATTTGCCATGAACTGATGGGACCAGATGCCATGATCTTAGTTTTCTGAACGTTGAGTTTTAAGCAAACTTTTCACTCTCCTCTTTCACTTTCATCAAGAGGCTCTTTAGTTCTTCTTCACTTTCTGCCATAAGGGTGGTGTCATCTGCATATCTGAGGTTATTGATTTTTCTCCTGGCAATCTTGATTCCAGCTTGTGCTTCATCCAGTCCAGCGTTTCTCATGATGTACTCTGCATATAAGTTAAATAAGCAGGGTGACAATATACAGCCTTGACGTACTCCTTTCCCTATTTGGAACCAGTCTGTTGTTTTAACTCGAGTCTAAGTGTTGCTTCCTGACCTGCATACAGATTGCTCAAGAGGAAGGTCAGGTGGTCTGGTATTCCCATCTCTAGAAGAATTTTCCAGTTTGTTGTGATTCACACAGTCAAAGGCTTTGGCATTGTCATAAACCAGAAATAGACGTTTTTCTGGAATGCTCTTTTTTTGTTGTTGTTGATCCAACAGATGTTGGCAGTTTGATCTCTGGTTCCTCTGCCTTTTCTAAATCCAGCTTGAACATCTGGAAATTTCTGTTTCATATATTGCTGAAGCCTGGCTTGGAGAATTTTGAGCATTACTTTACTAGCATGTGAGATGAGTGCAATTATGCAGTAGGTTTAGCATTCTTTGGCATTACATTTCTTTGGGATTGAAATGAAAACTGGCCTTTTCCAATCCCGTGGCCACTGCTGAGTTTTCCAGATTTGCTGACAAATTGAGTGCAGCACTTTCACAGCATGATCTTTTAGATATTGAAATAGTCCAACTGCAATTCCATCACCTCCTCTAGCTTTGTTCGTAGTGATGCTTCGTAAGGCCCACTCGCATTTACCTATGCTCTAGGTGAGTGATTATATCATCATGGTTATCTAGATCATGAAGATTTTTTGTGTACTTCTTCTGTGTTCTTGCCACCTCTTCTTGATATCTTCTTTCTGTTAGGTCCCTACTATTTCTGTCCTTTATTGTGCCTATCTTTGCATGAAATGTTCTCTTGGTATCTCTAATTTTCTTGAAGAGATCTCTAGTCCTTCCCATTCTATTGTTTTGCACTATTTCTCTGCATTGATCACTGAGGAAGGCTTTCTTATCTTTCCTTGATATTCTTTGGAACTCTGCATTCAAATGGGTATATCTTTCCTTTTCTCCTTTGCCTTTTGCTTCTCTTCTTTTCTTAGCTATTTGTAAGGCCTTGTCAGGCAACGATTTTGCCTATTTGCATTTCTCTTTCTTGGGAATGGTCTTGATCCCTCCCTCCTGTACAATGTCACGAACCTCTGTCCATAGTTCTTCAGGCGCTCTGTCTATCAGATATAATTCCTTGAATTTATTTCTCACTTCCACTGTATAATCATAAGGGATTTGATTTAGGTCATACCTGGATGGTCTAGTGGTTTTCCCTACTTTCTCAATTTAAGTCTGAATTTGGCAGTAAGGAGTTCATGATCTGAGCCATAGTCAGCTCACATCCTTGTTTTTGCTGACTGTGTAGTGTTTCTCCATCTTTGACTGCAAAGAATATAATCAATCTGATTTCGGTGTTGAGCCTCTGGTGTTGTCCATGTGTAGCATCTTATAGTGTGTTGTTGGAAGAGGGTGTTGCTATGACCAATGTGTTTTCTTGGCAAATCTCTATTAGCCTTTGTCCTGCTTTGTTCTGCACTCCAAGGGCAAATTTGCCTGTTACTCCAGGTATCTCTTGGCTTCCTACTTTTGCATTTCAGTCCCCTATAATGAAAAGGACATCTTCTTTGGGTGTTAGTTCTAGAAGGTCTTGTAGATCTTCATAGAACTATTAAACTTCCTCTTCTTCAGCATTACTCATCAGGGCATAGACTTGGATTACTGTGTTATTGAATGGTTTGCCTTGGAAATGAACAGAGACCATTCTGTTGTTGTTGAGATTGCATCCAAGTACTGCATTTTGGACTCTTTTATTTACTATGTTGGCTAGTCCATTTCTTCTAAGGGATTCTTGCCCACAATAGCAGATATAATGGTTATCTGAGTTAAATTCACCCATTCCAGTCCATTTTAGTTTGCTGATTCCTAAAATGACCTCAGTGAACTCAGTAAGTTAATAATCCACACACACAAAAAAAAAAGCACAAGAAACCCATAATTTATAAACTTAGCTTGACCATGCAGAAACAGGAAAACTCTCCTGCTCATCCTGGAGAAGTAACTGATGATGGAAACATGACATCTACTTAAGAAAGACAAATAAGTTCTTCTTCCCCCACCTTTCTTTTCCTTTGATTTTTTTAAAACTTTTGCCCTCTAATTTCTGTGATATGGCATTTCTTGCCCACTTACTTATAAGCCTCACAAACATCCTATTCTAATAAATCACTTCTTATCTATCACTAGGCTCTTACTGAATTCTTCTCTGCGTTGAGACCTAAAGGACTATGGTGCTGGAGCTATCCAGAACCCCTGAAATGACAAACTGTTTCACTGATTCCTGTCTGTTCTCTGCATGGGACTTCACTTTCAGTAGGACAGACAGCTTTCTAAGAAAGTATGATCATCATCAACAGGTGGTGACAAGGATACTGAGAGTATTTAAAGAACTTAAGCTGCTCAAAATTCCACAGGTATTAGTAAAAACCAGAGCTCAGGTTT
Organism: Capra hircus; assembly: GCF_001704415.2. Classification (NCBI taxonomy): domain Eukaryota; kingdom Metazoa; phylum Chordata; class Mammalia; order Artiodactyla; family Bovidae; genus Capra; species Capra hircus. Next base: position 101,057,137 of record NC_030808.1, read on the forward strand.
GAGCCCTGTGGTCTGATGGAAGAACCCAGGTCTATCTTTTCCACAGGTTGCTTCTTTTGTATTCAAATTTTTATGGATCAGTGGGAAAGGGAAAGAGCAAATAACTGAATCTTTTCTGCCCTTAGTTTCCTTATCTTTGATATGGGAGTGCTGATAACTATCTCCCAGTTGTCACGGAAATCTGAGAAACTATACGTAAAAAGTCTAACATATTTCTAGACACACAGTGCAAGTAGGGAAATGGCAACCCACTCCAGTACTCTTGCCTGGAAAATCCCATGGACGGAGAAGCCTGATATGCTACAGTCCATGGGGTTGCAAAGAGTCGCACACCACTGAGTGACTTCACTTCACTTCAGTGCAAGTAGGATTAATGGATAAGAAACAGGATACTCAGTTAAGTTAGTACATATTGTTTAGGTCAGCTAAACAAGAAATATTTTTTTTTTAATATAAGATTTCTCATAAATCCACATGGGGCATACTGATACTAAAGTAAAGTGATTACTTGTTTAACTAAAATTCACAATTAATTTTGTGTTCTGTTTTGTTTAGTTTTGTTTGTGCTGAAACTGGTAATCCTAACAAGAAGTCAGATAGCTTACAAAGAATGTGAAGTAACCCTAAGGAGCAAAGTTTGGTAAAGCTAAGAAAGGTGTCAGAAATTCAGTGAAAGTTCTGAAGCCAAATCTAGCCTCTGTATCCCGACACCAAATTGATTCTCAGAGACAGAGTTTTGGGTCAAGTGGAAAAGAATAGCTTTATTGCTTTGTCAGGCAAAGGGGGACACAGTAGGCTTTAGCCCTCAAAACTGTGTATTCTAACCTGGAGGGGTAGTGAGACGTTTTATAGTAATGGTTCAAAGAGGGTATTATCTGTTTGTGGACATTCTTCTAGTTGGTTGGTGGTGAGGCAAGTGGAGGTTAGCATCATCAACTTCCTGGTTCTGGCAGGTCTGGGGTCTACATCCTAGTGGGCAACATCCTTTAACTTCTCCCACCTAGGGGGATTTCACATCTGCAAAACAGCTCAAGGATATTACTATGTGTATCCCTTGAAGGGGAACCAGGACCCTGCCCCAAGACTGCTATATTGTTTCTTTGACTGTTCCTATTTTGTTTCCACATCCCCTCCCTTCAGTTCAGTTCAGTTTAGTCCCTCAGTCTGTCCAACTCTTTGCGACCCCATGAATGGCAGCACGCCAGGGCTCCCTGTCCATTACCAACTCCCGGAGTTCACTCAGATTCATGTCCATCGAGTCATTGATGCCATCCAGCCATCTCATCCTCTGTCCCCTTCTCCTCCTGCCCCCAATCCCTCCCAGCATCAGAGTCTTTTCTAATGAGTCAACTCTTCACATGAGGTGGGCAAAGTACTGGAGCTTCAGCTTTAGCATCATTCCTTCCAAAAAAATCCCAGGGTTGATCTCCTTCAGGATGGACTGGTTGGATCTCCTTGCAGTCCAAGGGACTCTCAAGAGTCTTCTCCAACACCACAGTTCAAAAGTATCAATTCTTCGGAGCTCAGCCTTCTTCACAGTGCAACTCTCACATCCATACATGACCACAGGAAAAACCATAGTCTTGACTAGACGGACCTTTGTTGGCAAAGTAATGTCTCTGCTTTTCAATATGCTATCTAGGTTAGTCAAAACTTTTCTTCCAAGGAGTAAGCATCTTTTAATTTCATGGCTGCAGTCACTATCTGCAGTGATTTTGGAGCCCCCCAAAATAAAGTCTGACACTGTTTCCCCATCTATTTCCCATGAAGAGATGGGACCAGATGCCACAATGTTCGTTTTCTGAATGTTGAGCTTTAAGCCAACTTTTTCACTCTCCACTTTCACTTTCATCAAGAGGCTTGTTAGTTCCTCTTCACTTTCTGCCATAAGGGTGGTGTCATCTGCATATCTGAGGTGATTGATATTTCTCCCTGCAGGCAATCTTGATTGCAGCTTGTGTTTCTTCCAGCCCAGTGTTTCCCCTTTCAATAGTTAGCAACTGTTTCAACCTGCTCATTTGAACTCAGGGAAGGCCACGGAGGAGGCTGAATGAAGTTTATTTCCTATAACCAAGAAATGGCAGGAAACAAAAAGGCTTTTGTGCCCAGCAGCCCTACAGGGCATTTTACTTGGTATTAGGGCCACAGGTTGGTAAAAAGATGAACAGAATAAAAAACCAGATACTGAATTCTGTTGTGAAAATTCATTCTCACAACTGGATCAGACCAGCAGGATTAGGGAATTTGGGCTCTGAAGGGACTCACTTTATTTCTGTCCTGGTTGTATTTCTCAAGGTTGGCTCTGAGGTAAGAGAGGCCTCAGTCTGCATGCTTAGAGTTTACATTATAAGTGAGCTGAGGAAAGTAAAGATCAACATCATAAAGGAAAAATTTAGTCTAAATATTAACTTTATAATAGAAGCAAGACTTTTTTTCCCCCTTAACCTAAATCTCTAAAGCTCTGAATATGCATTTACTTGTGTTTATTTCATTGTTTATTTTTGGAGTTTTGTTTTGTTTTCTTCTCTACGTTAAGAAAAGATAAACTCTGGGAAATGAATGTTTCATAAATATATTCATAAAGACTTTTGAATAGTATTGATGAACCCTGTAATATAGAATGAGGGGGAAATGGCATAAACTAGAAAATATGTTATTTGTACGTTCTTCAAACTAATTCTATTTATAACACTAGATTGCAATCTCAAATTTCATTTTTATTACCTCCAGGAATTATTTACAGTGCTCTATATACTCATAAATTTGTGTTATCAGAAAATAAACTACTCAGATCTCATAATATAAGAGGTTTTCTTACAAAGTAGTCTCTGTGGACGTTAAAGAAACCTAATAATTAAAAAAATAATTAAAATTCAAGGGTGTAGAAGTCCAAATCTTATTTCCTCCATCAACTTGGGGGTAAAGATAGTCTACTAGTTATTCAGGCTTCTATTATGTATAATGTAAGTAGATTTTTTTGATCTCTACCTAAATTATAGAGCCATACTGGATGATTTATCCCTTTCCCTTATTACATTCTTTTTCTACCATTAGTACAATGGAGATCATTATTTATATGTGCCTGCATGCTCAGTAACTCAGTTGTGTCTGACTCTTTGTGACACCATAGACAGTAGCCCACCAGGTTACTTGGTCCATGGGATTTTTCTGGGCACGAATACTGGAGTGGGTTGCCATTTCCTCCTCCAGGGGTTCCTCCAAACCCAGAAATTGAGCCTGTGTCTCCTGCATTGGTAGGCGGATTCTTTACCACTGAGCCAACTGGGAAGCCTTATTTATATGCAATGGCTAGGCAACTTTAAAATGAGAAAAGTTGACTTCTAAATATGAAGTTGAACCTCATCTTTGCAGTTGCCCTTTCTTATGTGGAAACTTTTACAGAAATTTTGCTTAAAACCTTTTATATTCATTTTTTGTCAAATAACAAAAATAAAACAATTTAGTAATGAGTTTGGTGTTCAAGGGGAAATAATATATAGACTATATGTAGATTCAAGGGAAAATAATCTATAGACTGGGGGAGTACAGTGCCTTACAAGCAGTTAAGCCTTCTTTCCAAGGGATGTTTGGACAAGAGCAAGTTTTATAGACTCTAGAAGCCGTAAGGAGGGGACAGAACATGGCTGACTGAAGTTACATATGAACTTACTTAGAAAGATCAAGGATCAAGAAAATAAATATGGAGCCCAGAATGGACTTGATGTTTGGGGATTGTCTAGCTGGATGTACAGTTGATACTTGAACAATGCTGGGCTTACTGGGACTCAACTTCCTGTGAAATTGAAAATCCAATATAATTTATAGGTATCCTCTGTATACATGGTCTACAGCCTTGGATTCAAATAATGGAGGATCTTATAGTACTATAGTATTTATCATTAGGAAAAATTATTCCTATAAGTGGAGCTGTGCATTTCAAACCCATGTTGTTTAAAGGTCTAAGAAATCTTGGAACAAGTATATTACAGTATATTTTTGTCTCTTCAAACAGATTATTGATAAAATTGTGTATTCCAGAGTTAGTACCAAAGTGTTAAGACTGTATAAAGACTAAAAATATTTACTCATATATATTTGTTTGTTCCTGATAGAATCATGTGGTCCTTTATTCTGTTCTTGAAAGTCTCTTTTCATAGAATCTTCAGGACCCACCTTGCAGATATTTTGATCTCTTGAACTGAGCTTCAATTGAAAAAAAAAAAAAGTCTCTAGAGGATGACAGGTGAGAATAAGGGAAAAGAAAGAAAGAAAAAAAAAAAGGAAGCTTAAATTTATCCAGTTTCTATCTTTGGACTAATGGGTTCACATATATTAACACATTTAATTTAATTCTCATAACAAATTCATTTAGAAGGTATTATCTTGCTTAGTTAGATGAAGAGAGAGGGTGAATTAAAGTAGGCAAAATCAAATGCTAGATACGGTATGAAGTGGGCTTCTGACAAAAATTATTTCTTAAACCAAAGCCGTTTTTTCCCACCTGGTCACATGGCCAACTTGCCACTCTATATTTTACTATGTTTACTATTATTTTTTAATCCCTACTGCCTATAGTGTCCAGTACTTACAGTTTTGTGTTTAAGCTGAAATTCCATGCACTAGGAAGATAACAATGGTTATTCATGTATCCTACTATATTGTTGAGGGAATAAGAAAGCTAAGTTATCAGATTAAATTGTCTTTATTTCAAATTTAGAAATTAAATTTTTAATACTGAAAAGAGTAACAGAATTTTTGAAGAGCAAATCAAAATGATTTCTTTTGTGATTTGAGTTTTGTGTTTCTTGGCAGATGCAGATAATTTATTTAACCCCAGAAATTACCATTGTTTTTTCATTTTATTTTAAACCTCTCTTGTTTTAAAAATAAGTTTATTACTTTTCAGTTTATCCTTTATTCATGAATTTCCTCTCCACATTTACACTCCTCTATTTACACACACACGGGGCATTTGTTCATGAATATATAGGTGTTGTTGCTGGCCAAAAACGTGACTTTCTCTGCTCACTGAAATCGATAAAAATTATGGAGACAGAGTATGGAGGAAATAGAAACGTGGCTTTAATTCTCAGTCTGCAGAGAGGGGAATATAGTAGGTTCATGCCTCAATAACTGTGCCTGCCCTCAATCCCCCATGAGGAGTCTATGGATTTATATAAGATAAGGGCTCACAGTCAGGAGTCTATGAGGAAAAAAGGTGTTAGGATCTTGATTTCTTCCTCCTGATTGTTTCAAAGACAGTTATAGGCTGGCATCAGTAACCCAGTAATTGAGTCTGGCAGTCCAATGGCTATGAGGCCTTCTTTCTGATATGTAAAAAGAAGAACTATAAGGGGAATAGTGTTGTAAGGATAAACACCAGGTAAAGGATATATTTTGCATAGAGTCAAAGGAAAATAGGTGCAAAGTGTAGTTCCTATAGAGTTAGGGGGCAGAAAAAGCAAACTTAGTTACAGACCCTTTAAAAAAAAAAAAAAAAAAGAAAGCTAGGAATGTTCAGGTCTGCTCACTCTTCTCAGGGGGAAAAAAAAATACGTTTTTTTCCCCCCTATCAATGCAACAGTGTGTCTTAACTTTTCTTTCAGACTCATGTCCTTTGATATTAAAAAAGAAGAAGAATTAGACCTCCACTGGCATGAGCAGAATAATTTTTGATGTCAGTTCTTCTGTGAGGTTTGTAACTGCCTCTTAAATGGAGAGATCTAAATCCCTCCTCTTTAGATTCTTTAGCAGTTTGAGTCTTTGAGCCAGATTGTTTCATTTCTCAGTGGTTATATTATACTAGTTAAATTCAACATTGCTGCTGTTTTCATGTTTGTGCTAAGTTGCTTCAGTCCTGTCTGGCTCTTTGCAACCCCATGGATGGTAGCCCACCGGGCGCCTCCGTCTGTGGGATTCTCCAGGTATGAATACTGAAGTGGGTTGCCATTTTCTTACTCCAGGGGATCTTCCCGACACAGGGATTGAACCTGTGTCTCTTATGTCTCCTGCACTGGGAGGCGAGTTCTTTACCACTATTGCCACTTTGGAAGCTTTATTGGCCCACACTGGGCTTAAATTTAAAGTGTTTTCAAGGCTGCATCCCTTTTGGAGGCCCCAAGGAAGAATCAGTTTCTTGCCTTTTCCAGATTCCAGAAGCCACACTCATTTCTTGGCCTGTGGGCCTCAGTCTATCTTCAAAGCCAGCAACATTGGGTTGAGTCTTTTTTAAAATGCCATCTCTGCAGTTCCCCACAGCCAGGATTTTGTTGTGGTTCAGTCACTAAGTCCTGTCTAACTCTTTGTGACCTCATGGACTGTACCCAGTTAGTCTCCTCTCTGTCCATGGAATTCTCTAGGAAATAATACTGGAGTGGATTGCCATGCCCTCCTCCAGGGCATCTTCCCAACCCAGCGATTGAACCTGTTTCCTTCAATGGCAGGCAGGTTCTTTACCACTAGTATCATTCATGGCTGATATCAAAAATTAAGCATTTATTGTATCTACTTTGGCTATCTATCAGTTGTGTTCAGTTCAGGTCACTCAGCTGTGTCCGACTGTTTGCGGCCCCCTGGACTGCAGCACACCAGGCCTCCCTGTCCATCACTAACTCCCTGAGTTTTTTCAAACTCATGTGCATTGAGTCCGTGAAGCCATGCAACTATCTCATCCTCTGTCATCCCCTTCTCCTCCCGCCTTCAATCTTTCCCAGCATCAGGGTCTTTTCAAATTAGTCAGTTCTTTGCATCAGGGTGCCAAAATATTAGAGTTACAGCTTCAGCATCAGTCCTTCAAATGAATATTTAGGACTGATTTCCTTTAGAATGGACTGGTTGGATCTCCTTGCAGTCCAAGAGACTCTCAAGAGTCTTCTCCAACACCACAGTTCAAAAGTGTCAATTCGTCAGCACTCAGTTTTCTTTATAGTCCAACTCTCACATCCATCCATGACATTGAAAAACCATAAATTTGATTAGAGGGCTTTTGTTGGCAAGGTAATATCTCTGCTTTTTAATATGCTCTCTAGGTTGGTCATAACTTTTCTTCCAAGGAGCAAATATCTTTTAATTTCATAGCTGCAGTTACCATCTGCAGTGATTTTGGAGACACCAAAAATAAAGTCTGTCACAATTTCCCTTGTTTTCCCATCTATTTGCCATGAAGTGATGGGACTAGATGCCATGATCTTAGTTTTCCGAATGTTGAGCTTTAAGCCACTTTTTTCACTCTCTTCTTTCACTTTCATCAAGAGGCTCTTTAGTTCTTCTTTGCTTTCTGCCATAAGGGTGGTGTCATCTGCATATCTGAGGTTATTGATATTTCTCCTGGCAGTCTTGATTCCAGCTTGTGCTTCTTCCAGTCCAGTGTTTCTCATGATGTACTCTGCCTATAAATTAAATAAGCAGGGTGACAATATACAGCCTTGACTTACTTCTTTCCCTATTTGGAACCAGTCAGTTGTTCCATGTCCAGTTCTTACTGTTGCTTCCTGACCTGCATTCAGATTTCTCAAGAGGCAGGTGAGGGGGTCTGGTATTTCCATTTCTTGAAGAATTTTCCATGGTTTGTTGTGATTTGCACAGTTAAAAGCTTTGGCATACCCATAAAACAGAAGTAGATATTTTTTGGAACTCTCTTGTTTTTTTGATGATCCAGCAGATGTTGGCAGTTTGATCTTTGGTTCCTCTGCCTTTTCTAAATGCAGCTTGATCATCTGGAAATTCATGGTTCATGTACTCTTGAAGGCTGACTTGGAGAATTTTGAGCATTACTTTATTAGCATGCGAGATGAGTGCAATTGTGCAGTAGTTTGAGCATTGTTTGGCATTGCCTTTCTTAGGAATTGGAATGAAAACTGACCTTTTCCAGTACTACAGCTTATTTTTATCATTGCTGTAAAATAAATTTCAGTCAATTTATCTTATAATTCTTGAGTAAAATGTAAAACAAAAAAAATGCAGGTAATTCAACTGGTGTTTTAGTCAGAGGTTTAATATTAATCATGAATCAGTTGTCTGCTTGTCCAGAAGTTTCCCTCAGTCTTATGTTGATCTTGCCACAGGTTGCCCTTTGAGATGAAAGCACCACACAAGTTCTTCATTTAATGTTATACTGAAGAACAAAAAGTTTGAAAGAGATAACAGCTTACATCAAAATCTGCTAAGAAAGCCAATGTCTAATAACTTGTTATTAATTTCAAGTGGAGAAACTTGATTCTCCAAATGGCCACCAAAACAGAGCTGATGAACATAATGCATTGTTATTCCCAATGGCATTGTGACTAGTCCTGTTTGTTCTAGTATCACAGCCCAGCTTCTAAGCCATAAACTGGTAATAAAACAATACCCCAAGGGCAAAATGGGAACAAATGTTATGAAGTGATAAAGCTATGCAAATATTCAGTGAATCCCTTAAAATACAACATTAGCCCACAAACGAAGAAGTATATATCCTGGAAAACCCACACTCTTCCACGAAAAACTATAGTGTATATCAAGATATTTTGATATGATTTTTCCAGTAATCAAGTACAGATATGAGAGTTGGACCGTAATGAAGGCTGAGCACTGAAGAATTAATGCTTTTGAATTGTGGGGCTGTAAGGCTCTTGAGAATCTCTTGGACTTCAAGGAGATCAAATCAGTCAATCCTAAAGAAAATTAACCCTGAATATTCATTGAAAGGACTGATTCTGAAGCTGAATCTTCAGTACTCTGGCCACCTGATGCAAACAGTTGACTCATCTGAAAAGACCCTGATGCTGGGAAAGATTGAGGGCAGGATTAGGAGCAAGTGATAGAGGATAAGATGGTTTGATAGCATCACCAACTCAATAGGCATGAGTTTGCACAAACTCTGGGAGATAGTGAAGGACAGGGAAGCCTGGCATACTGATGTCTATGGGGTTGCAAAGAGTTGGATATGACTTAGTCACTGAACAAACAATAGCAAAGATATTTGGCATGGGCATAATCTTCCTAGTAGAGACAATATGGAAAAATTTCATAAACATTTTGCCTATGAATTTGAACTTGCTGCTAGAAAATCACAAATTGAACATAAAAAATTGTTATCTATAGCTCATATTGATTATAAGAATAAATAAAAAATCTAATTCTTTCCCCTGAGTTTTATTGAGGAAAAATTGGCATATATTGCTGTATAAATTTAAGATGTACAGATTGATGGTTTTGTTTATATATTTTGTGAAATTTTTACCACAATAGATTCAGTCAACTTCCATCATCTTACATAGATGCAATAAAAAGAAAAGAAAATATCTCCTTGTAATGAGAAATCTTGGGATCTATTCCCTTAACTTTCCTATGTATAATATCATACAGCAGTTGTAATGTTTTACTAATATATCTTATAACTAGAAATTTGTTCCTTTTAACCACTTTGCTCTAATTCTCCATCCCCATTCTTTGCCTCTGATAACCACAAATCTGATCTCTTTTTATCTGAGTTGGGTATGTTTTTGTTTTTGGATTCCAAGTATAAGTGACCTCATACAGCATTTTTCTTTCTCTAACTTATTTTGTATAATGCCTTCAAGGTCCATCCATATCATTGCATATAGTAAGATTTTCTCTTATTTTATGACTGACTGATATCTTATTGTATATATATATATGTGTGTGTGTATGTATGTGTGTGTGTGTGTATACATACATATACATATATGTGATGGTGGTGGTTTAGTTGCTAAACCATGTTTGACTCATAACCCCATGGCAAAGTAGCCCACCAGGCTCCTCTGTCAGTGAGATTTCCCAGGCAAGAATACTGGAGTGGGTTGCCATTTCCTTCTCCAGGGGATCTTCCTGACCCAGGGATCTAACCTGTGTCTCCTGCATTGCAGGCGGATTCTTCTACCTACTGAGTTGCCAGTGAAGCCCGTGTGTGTGTGTGTGTGTGTGTGTGTGTGTGTGTGTATATGTGTGTATATATGCATACACACATATGTATATATACTTCTTTATCCATATATCCATTAATGGATATATGTTTTTAAAAATTTAGTTAGCAAGAATACAGCCTACCTAAAACTCATTATTGTTGTATCCAAAATAAATCTCAATTTCTACAGTTAGTGTGAAAGTACAGAATAAATTTAAATCATCTAATACAATGTCTATCATAGAGTAAGCATGACTAATAATGGACATTTTTAATATTACTAATAATCATAAACATTAAAAATCTTCTTAAGAATTCCCAGTACTATTGACCACTATAAAATGCTAAACAAATGGGAGTATTTCCAATAAATTATGTTAACAACACAATTCTTATCTAGACAACACCTTTTTTTTTTTAAAGTTTGACAGTGAAGAAATTTAATTAAGGTCCATGCTCTACTAAACATGCTAAAGTCAGATTTTGCTGTAATAAGTTTAATCATAAAAGCCATACCAGTTCTCTTAGGTAATTTATGTATATTTTTAATTATGTGCTTTACATTGGCAGATACTGCAAATATGAAAATATGTTACTCTTAGATTATAAAAATGCAGTTATATACGTGAAATTAGTTAGAGGGTAATTTATTTAACACATAATTGTCTTAAGGTATCACTGATAAACTTATGCTAAATATGAGCAATGGATTTAAACAGTTATGCATTTGCAATTGTATAGATATATACAAAATGACAAGTGACATATTTTAATATACCTTGAATGTCAAAAAAATCTTTAAAATCTACTCATTCATCCTCATTTCTTATTGAAGAAGTGAAAGTTTAGTCACTCAGTCATGTCCAACTCTTTTCAACTCCGTGAACTGTAGCCCACCAGGCTCCTCTTGTCCATGGAATTCTCCAGGCAAGAATACTGGAGCAGATTACCATTCCCTTCTCCAAGGTATCTTCCCAACCCAGAGGTCAAAACCAGGTCTTCTGAATTGCAGATAGATTTTTTACTGCCTGAGCCACCAGGGAAGCCCAAATTCTTATTATATAACAATAAACTAAAAGTACCATGTATTTAAGTTGTTATGTGATGCAAGAGTCCTACAAACATTCAAATTTGATGATAGTTTGATATCTTGACATAAAAGTTGAAAAATTCTCATTAAATTTTTAAATTGAAACCACATGGAAATTGGTTAAGTAATTTTTAACCTGGGCTTCAATATTTTAATTGATTGACAATTTTATCCATCCAACCTCCAGAATAGTCACAGAAAAATAAAGGATAAACATTTTTATAATACAGAAAAATGAAAGTTCTTAACAGATTTGTCTTCTAAAAGCTGAATACTAAATAATATTATGGACACCCATGTATCATAATAACAAATAATTTCATATCAACTTGAGAAAACTTGTGAATTATCTATTATTTAATATTAAAGGTAAAAATAGTCTTTAACTTTCTTGGTGATGAAATAATAAATAATACATGTAAAGTCAAGAGGAATAAATAACTTTAATTCACCTGTCCATAATTGATGATAATTTTCTTTTTTTCCTACATTTTACTTTCTTAAGCACAGATAAGTTTATAGTCAAGATTTTTCTGTAGTATACATGTCTGTTTTGTAGATATAAATGGCATTTTGGAAGAATATTCATAGCAGTCTAAGTGCTTTCAAAATGGCCTACTTGAGTTGTAGCAGAAATAAACTACAATATTGTCATAGTCTTTGAAATTAATTATTTATTATGTTTATAAAAATAAGAAAAAAAGATATTTGTTTAAAATAGAATATATTTCCTAATGACAATCTTGTCATAATGGATTGATTACATAGCATTTGTTCACCAAATATCACTGGTATATTAGAAATTCAACATACCAAAAATTACTTTAAAAATTACAAATGTCTTTCATTGTTTCCTTATACTGTATGTAACTAGAATAGAAAGATTAGTTATATATTTGACAGTCTAAAATTTTTCTTGAAATCGATTTTTTGTAAGCATTTATGAATTCTTAAAGGACACCTGTCATATCTATCATTCCTTTTCCAATAGTTGGTGTCAGAATACTTAATGTTGTTTAAAATAAGCGGACTATACTACTTGGTAGTCAGTTTTTCTTAATGAAATACAACTCAAAAAAAAAAAAAAACCCTTAAATCATAAAAATTTTTCTGTGAGTAACATACTTTTAAAAATCTAATCAAATTTCATTTTGATAGAAGTCATTTTTAAAATGAATATCTCAGTGTCTTCTGCAGTGATAACTGGTTATTGAAAACAATTGTAGCTATTTAATGAAAATATTATAATGTTTCAGTCAGGGAGAATTTCAACTCTATTTCCTAAGGAAACTTATTGGGCAAATAAGCTTCTAAAAAATATTACTTTGCTTTAAAGGTGGCCTTTATCATGAGGAATTAGAGCAAAAAATTTTTTAAAGGTCTTATATGATGTCAGAAAAGTAGACAAACACTGTAATGCAACTATAATTTACCTTAATCCATAGGATTTTCATTCTGAATTTATTTGTTAAAAAAAATTGCTGGAAATTTTTAATAAATTAATGTGAGGAACCTAAAGAAACATTTTAGTTTCACTGTAGTATGTACCTCAAAAAATAAGTAGAAATGAAATTTATATGCTATTTGAGTTTCTGTATCCATTCCACCAACCAAAAATATAGTAATACTTTCTTCAGGAAAATATGATAAATCATAGTTGCTTAAATTTTTGATAATATCTATTCAGAGACATAGGATCATTCTTTATTTATAGTTGTTTCCCAAAGATTATAGTATTCTATCAAGCTATTTTTTCCAACATCTGAATTTTTCAGAATCAACCAACACAACCATGGAAAGCACCCAGTTTGTCATTAAAATAATCAGTACAATATTTCATGCACTTTGACTACTATTTAGGCAGATTAAAATAAATTACATAAGCATTATGCTAAAGATATGATTATACCATTATTTCAGCATCTGGTTCTGGTCCCTTTTTGTTGTATCCAATGTTATGAACGTAAGTGATGATTATAAAAAAATCAAATGCTTTATGTTAAATTTTATCTCTTTTCTCTTTTAATATTTTATACTCTCATTCATTGAACAAATATTTATTGAGCAACAGTTACAAACCAGGCAATATGCTAAATACTGTGGAGTCAGTAGGAATATAGTGTAAAAGAAATTGCAGACCTACTAGCAGGAGGTTACCACCTTCTGCTGGAAGACAGCAGCAAATAAGTAATGTACCATAAGGACTATACCATGCTTAACTACAGACTTCTCAGACCAATCCTAGAAACCTTCCTGAAGGAGACAAACAAGCCTTTCGGACAGATAGTGGGTTTTGTTTGTTTGTTTTCCCCTTAAGGCCATGCTATATATGATATGTGGACTATCACCAACCAGGGATTGAACTTGTGCCCCTTGCATTGGGAGCACAGAGCCTTAACCACTGGGCTTCTAGGGAAGTCCCTGGGAATGTTAGTTTGTATTTGCAAAGACCCAGAGGTGATTAGGGGGCTTCCCTAGTGGCTCAGTGGTAAAGGATCACCTTCAATGCAGGAGACACAGGTTTGATCCTGGGTGAAGAAGATACCCTGGAGAAGGAATGGCAGCCCACTCCAGTGTTCTTGTCTGGGAAATCACATAGACAGAGGAGTCTAGCGGGCTACAGAGTCCATGGGCTCGCAAACTGTCAGACGCGACTGAGCGACTAAACAAGTGACAGAGTGAGAGAAAATAAGAAAGTGAGAGGGTAACAGGCAGGAAGGCCAGGCATCTCCAAATGGAGGAAATAGGCTGCAAGTGTCAGGGGTTGTTTTGTCTCTCCCTTAAGGGGCAGGAGGAAACAAACTCTCTATGGAAATGTTTTTTCTGAAGCTATGTTCATGAAACTATGTATTTGCTTTGGAATTGGCCTTTCTTTGAAATGGTTCCACCTAAGACTAACTGTTTTTTTTTTTTCTTTTCTCAAACCTTGGGCTGATAATATCTCAACAAACCCGTATTCATATCAATTGTTTCATGGCTGGGGGATGACACACCTCATGCCATCCTATCTCAAAAATGCATATTGTGGGAGAAGAGCCTGGTGAAATGCCTTCAGCCTTGAGGTGCCTTTCTTATCTGATTAATAGCTTTCTAACAGACATAGAACAGCTTGCTATAACTAGGAAAACCAGGGAGCACTCTCTGTCCCCCTTCTGATGTTTCTGTCAGAAGCATCTCTGTCACTGTTCTTACTTAAATAAAACTGCTACACAAAAGCTCTTCAGTGATCAACCCTGGTCCCTGATTCTGAAGCTAAATCTTCTTTGGAGATCACGAATTCAACATCATTCACAGTAAGCTATCAAAAGGAGATACAGAAAGATATGACTCTAGAGAGGTATGGAGGAACCAGGTTATACTTTTGCAAATTCCACCAGTTATGGATTATATTCTAAGATTACCATGTAGAAATATTTTGTTTGTTTAAATCAGGGAATAATGCTTATCGACTTTGAATTTTAGTAAGACCATTTTGCCTGCAGAGGAGAGAATGACCTAATAAGCCAGAAAGGTGAAAGGGAGAATAATTTGGAAACATGTCACAATCACTCGGAGCAGAGGCAGCATAATAATGGTCTCAATTAGCAGGGTTTCATTGGAAATGAAAGACTAGGTAGAAGATGTCTTTGAGGGCTTCAGTGGACATCAGTCAAACTGTCTGGTGATTACTTAGGTATGGAGAGAGAAGTAAAGTAAATCAAGGAATGTTACCTGGTTTTCTGACTTGACTAACCAGGGTCTTTTACTGAATTTGATGCATGTGGAGGACAGGGTTAGATTGCTAAGTTCAGTCATTCGTATGCTGAATTAGTGCTCAGGACACATCTATGGGGACATGTTGAGTAGGTACTTGGATATAAACGATAATTTAATCAAACTGGATGTGATCACTAAGATATTTTATGTAGGATGAGAAGCCTATTAGATGTAGGACCTGACAATCTCCAATGTTAGGAAGAAAAGGTAAAGTGAAGTGAAGTGAAGTCGCTCAGTCGTGTCCGACTCTTTGCGACGCCATGGACTGTAGCCTACCAGGCTCCTCCCTCCATGGGATTCTCCAGGCAAGAGTACTGGAGTGGGGTGCCATTTCCTTCTCCAGGGGATCTTCCCGACCCAGGGATCAAACCCGGGTCTCCAGCATTACAGGCAGATGCTTTAACCTCTGAGCCACCAGGGAAGCCAAAAAAGGTAAAGATGCCTACAATTCAGAGTAAGAAGGAATGACTAGAAAATTAGAAGGAAAAAATAAGAAATTTGTGATGTTTATGAAGGCAATGAAAATTAGTTTTCTAAGAGAAATGTGAATAATTGTTGAGCAGGGGCTAAAAATATGATCTTTATAGTTAATAATTTAGGTCATTGGGGTCATCTGTGCTGTATCTTAGATCTTCCAGAATCATATGAAGATAGAATACTCCCATCTGCCTATATACATATGACTGTGCAAGCATTGAGTTAAATATTCAAAACACATGACAAGCCATATTATGTCACTAAGAAATGTAACCCTGTGTTTAATAATCTCTTTGAAAATATATTCTTGTTCCTTTAGTAATCTATACTGACAAATATACTATTTATATTACTGTTTTACCCAAACCTTCAAACCCCATCAACTGTTCTTTTTGGGATTCCAAAATTCACTACCGTTTCAACTTCTTGAATATTTCCTTAACTCTGGCTTTGAATGATGTCTGGCTGATTCTAAAGATTCCATTTCACATTCAGTCTGTTCAACCGATGTCTGTTTTTATTTCACTGTTCTTGTACCACAAAGTTGTATTTATATCCACCTGACTAGAGGTTACCATTTTTAACTTTACTTCTCCGTCCTCTCTCACAATATTTCAATTTACTTGAAGCAGATTCTGTCAGACTATATTGCACTATGCTCTTCACTCCCCATTTTTGCTTTCTCATCCTCTTAAATTCTGGTGAATTCTATTCATTCACTGGAGATTTTTAGCATCTAGCTTACTTTCCTTCTGTCCACCGTAAATCATACAGGCATATTTAATCATTTTAGTGTTCATATTAATAACCTATCTGACATTTTGACTCCTTTATCTCAATGTTTCTCATTATCAAGAATCAAAACTTTATGCCTAAATCTATAATTGTGGGTTTCTCTGGTGGCTCAGTGGTAAAGAATCTGCCTGCAATGAAGGAGACATGGGTTTGATCCCTTGGTCAGGAAGATCCCCTGGAGAAGGGAATGACAACTCACTCCGATATTCTTGACTGGGAAATATCATGTACAGAGGAGTCTTGTGGGCTACAGTTCATGGGGTCTCAAAGAGTAGAACACGACCAAGCAACTAACACTTTCACTTTCATCTCATCTCTAAATGTTAATGTTTCAAAACTCAGCTCTTGGACATGTCTTTTCTCTACATATTCATTCCATAGATGATACCACCCAGTTTCGTACCCACCATCTACATGTGGATGGCTTTAAAAGTTATATCTGCAGCCCAGGTCTTTGCCTGAACCCCTGGACATAATGTACCTATCCACTTAAATATATAGTATCACAAAATTTTTATAGCCATAGTTTTCTTTTAATATTTCCTTCCAAGGTTTTCCCATTTCAGTTAAAAAGCACAGCAATGGGAAAACCTTGCACCTCAAGGAAAAGTAGCCCTCACTCACTCCAACTAGAGAAAGCCTATGTATAGCAACAAGGACCCACCACAGTCAAAAAATAAAAATAAAGAAAGAAATCTTTTTTTAAAAAGTGTAGCCAATCAGAATTCTCATCAAGAGTACACACTGCTTACAACTGCTAATGTCCATTACATATCTTTTAATCTAATATAGTCTTAAATAGAGTCTGGCCAGTGTCTGTTAATCGCTCCTCATGTCCAATTCTTTGTGACCACCTGGACTGTGGCCTACCAGTCTATTCTGTCTATGGGATTACCCAGGCAAGAATACTGGAGTGGGTTACCATTTCCTTATCCTGGAGATCTTCCCAACCCAGGGATTGAACCCAGGTCTACTTCTTTGCAGGCAGATACTCTAATGTCTGAGCTATGAGGAATAGCAGTCTGGCCATTAGGTGATTAAAAAATCATTATTAAATTTATTAGGTATGACATTGTTTTGGATAAATAGAAACAATGTCTTTCTTGAGAAGAGGAAGTGCATCTTGAATTGATTAGGTAAAGAATGTGATGCCTCTACTATAGCATAAAACAAACAAATAAATAGAAAGAGTTAGAAAATACTCATAAATTAACCAGTCTTGGCTACTTGTTCAAACCAACATCATCCCATAGCTGTGAAAAGAAGGGAAGTGAAAAGCAAAGGAGAAAAGGAAAGATATACCCATTTGAATGCAGAGTTCCAAAGAATAGCAAGGAGACATAAGAAAGACTTCCTCAGCGATCAATGCAAAGAAATAGAGGAAAACAATAAAATGGGAAAGACTAGAGATCTCTTCAAGAAAATTAGAGATACCAAGGGAACATTTCATGCAAATATGGGCTCAATAAGGACAGAAATTGTAGAGACCTAACAGAAGCAGAAGATATTAAGAAGAGGTGGCAAGAATACACGAAGAACTGTACAAAAAAAGAGCTTCATGATCCAGATAACCACGATGGAGTGATCACTCACCTAGAGCAAGACATCCTGGAATGTGAAGTCAAGTGGGTCTTAAAAAGCATCACTACAAACAAAGCTAGTGGAGGTGACGGAATTCCAGTTGAGCTATTTCAAATCCTGAAAGATGACACTGTGAAAGTGCTGCACTCAATATGCTAGCAAATTTGGAAAACTAAGCAGTGGCCACAGGACTGGAAAAAGCCAGTTTTCATTCCAATTCCAAAGAAAGGCAATGCCAAAGAACGCTCAAAGTACCGCACAATTGCACTCATTTCACATGCTAGTAAAGTAATGCTTAAAATTCTCCAAGCCAGGCTTCAGCAATATGTGAACTGTGCACTTCCAGATGTTCAAGCTGGTTTTAGAGAAGGCAGAGGAACCAGAGATCAAATTGCCAACATCCACTGGATCATGGAAAAAGCAAGAGGTCCAGAAAAATATCTATTTCTGCTTTTTTGACTATGCCAAAGCGTTTGACTCTGTGGATCACAATAAACTGTGGAAAATTCTGAAAGAGATGGGAATACCAGACCACCTGATCTGCCTCTTGAAAAACCTATATGCAGGTCAGGAAGCAACATTTAGAACTGGACATGGAACAACAGACTGATTCCAAATAGGAAAAGGAGTATGTCAAGGCTGTATATTGTCACCCTGCTTATTTAACTTCCATGCAGAGTACATCATGAAAAATGCTGGGCTGGAAGAAGCACAAGCTGGAATCAAGATTGCCGGGAGAAATATCAATAACCTCAGATATGCAGATGACCACCCTTATGGAAGAAAGTGAAGAAGAACTAATGAGCCTGTTAATGAAAGTGAAGGAAGAGAGTGAAAAAGTTGGCTTAAAGCTCAACATTCAGAAAACTGAGATCATGGCATACGGTCCCATCACTTCATAGGAAATAGATGGGGAAACAGTGGACACAGTGGCTGACTTTATTTTTCTGGGCTCCAAAATCACTGCAGATGGTGACCGAAGACATGAAATTAAAAGATGCTTGCTCCTTGGAAGAAAAGTTATGATCAACCTAGCTGCTGCTGCTGCTGCCTAGTCGAGTCAGTTGTGTCCGACTCTGTGCGATCCCATAGACTGTGGCCCGCCAGGCTCCCCTGTCCCGGGGATTATCCGAGACAAGAACACTGGAGTGGGTTGCCATTTCCTTTTGAATGCATGAAAGTGAAAGTGAAGTCATTCATCCGCGTCCGACCCTTCGCAACCCCATGAACTGCAGCCTACCAAGCTCCTCCGTCCTTGGGATTTTCCAGGCAAGAGTACTGGAGTGCGGTGCCATTGCCTTCTCCATGACCAACCTAGACAGCATATTAAAAAGCAGAGACATTACTTTGCCAACAATGGTCTAGTCAAGGCTATGGTTACCAGTGGTCATGTATGGATGTGAGAGTGGGACTATAAAGAAGACTGAGCCAAATAATTGATGCTATTGAACTATGGTGTTGAGAAGACTCTTGAGAGTCCCTTGGACTGCAAGAAGATCCAGCCAGTCCATCCTAAAGGAGATCAGTTCTGGGTGTTCATTTGTAGGTCTGATATTGAAGCTGAAACCCCAATCCTTTGGCCACCTGATGTGAAGAGCTGACTCATTTGAAAAGACCCTGATGATGGGAAAGATTGAGAGCAGGAGGAGAAGGGGACGACAGAGGATGAGAAGGTTGGATGGCATCACCAACTCAATGGACATGGATTTTGGTGGACTCTGGGAGTTGGTGATGGACAGGGAGGCCTGGAGTGCTGCAGTTCATGGGGTTGCAAAGAGTCAGACATGATTGAGCGACTGAAATGAACTGAACTGAACATGTATTTTTGCACTAGTCTCCTGTCTGGTATCTATTTTCTGTGTTTGTTCAACTCCTATCTGTTCTCAATGTAGCAGCCAAAAGAAGCTGTTAAGTTTGTTAGGACATGTTAAGTCTTTTGACCAAAGTCCTTCATTTATTTTCATCTTACTCAGAGTAAAATGAAGTATTTTACAATGGTTTATAGGCCCCTTGATAATCTCTTCTCCGACTTCTCCCCTGCCTTTACCACCTCCATTCCATATCAGCCACACTGGTTTCCCTTCTGTTTTGAACCTCCTGGGCAAACTCCCATGCTAGCTATAGTCAGAACATTTGCATGGAGTTTCCTTTAGTGGTCTATTTGTCTCCTTCTCTAGACAAGCATGTGAATATAGCTTTCATTTTCTTCAGTTCAATCCAAAATCACCTTTTCAATAGAGACTTTGATGGTCACCTTACCACATTTTCAACTTTCTGCATACTAAATATCTCCTTCTTAATTTCTTTTGTCCCCCTAGTTTGTCCTATTTAACTGGTTGATCTTATATACCCTCTCTTTCTTTCTCTCACCAAAATACTAGCTCCAGAAGAAAAAGGCGTTTTATTTATTTTGTTCAGAACCATATAATCCAGTACCCAGAACATAACTTACACACATAATAAGCAATAAATAATTGCTCAATAAGTGAATAATTGAGTAATTAAGTGGATTCTTTTTATCTTCCCTATATTTACAGCTTTCCAGAGCTTTAAATCTCTTCCCTCCTCTTTTCCTATGTGCTTCCCTAAGTAAGATTATCTTATTTCTATGATGTTAAACATCATATATACACTCTTGTGACTTTTCTTTATATCTCTGTAAATATCTCCTATATTTACAAAAGTTACTTAAAACCAAAACCTTTGCTTACTAGGAATTCTTACATCTTCCATTCCATATCAGCAAATTCGACAAGCTCAACCTTCAAAATATATCAGAAGCTAACTCAGATAATACTGTTCTCAGTTAAAAACCTAATCTATGTCAGGAGTGTGACTGGGTTTCCTACAATAGCCAGCCTCCCTGGTTCCTCCACTGTCTCTCTGTTGTTTATTCTCCTCAGTGTGGTTGTAGTTATCTTTCTAAGATGTAAGCTAAATTTTATCACCACCTAGACAATAACTTTCCAGTGACTTCTTACTTTGTATAGAATAAGATCCAAAACACCAATACAGTATACTAACACATATATATGGAATTTAGGAAGATGGCAATGATGACCCTCTATGCAAGACAGGGAAAGAGACACAGATGTGTATAATGGACTTTTGGACTCGGAGGGAGGGAGAGGGTGGGATGATTTGGGAGAATGACATTCTAACATGTATACTATCATGTAAGAATTGAATCGCCAGTCTATGTCTGATGCAGGATACAGCATGCTTGGAGCTGGTGCACGGGGATGACCCAGAGGGATGTTGTGGGGAGGGAGGTGGGAGGGGGGTTCATGTTTGGGAACGCATGTAAGAATTAAAGATTTTAAAATTTAAAAAATAAAAAAATAAACAAAATTTAAAAAATATTAAAAAAAAAAAGAAATGTAGACATAAAAAAAAAAATCCAAATTTCTTATCATTGTCTAAAACAGCCTATATGACATGTTCTTTGTCTACCTTGGTTAAAATTTTCTCCCTGCTCACTATACTCGTCAATGCAGTCTCCTTGATACAATTTATTGAAAATGTATGGATAACCAGTCTCTGAGAAGTTGAAGAATTCCGTATAAGTTTAACCCATTTTAGTAGTAGAGTCCGGTCACAAAACATGTGGTTACAAATCAAATATGTGTCCCCTTGGATTGCAGTGTGACACTGGGACCAGGTTGAGGACATCCACTGAATTAGGTAAAACAATAAGTGTGCACTTTTGTGGAGGTTAAACATAGTGTGGCCTCACTGAGTTGAAAGGAGAGGTAGAATGCTAAATATAGGTTTATACACAGTGGCTGAGATTTCATCACTAGGGTCAAGCAAAGTGCTGTGGATGAAGAATGTGGAGAGAGGCAGGTGAGTTCACTATATACAGGAACAATTAAAACTGAGAGTGGGTAAATTTGTTAAAGAAGTGAATAGAGGCAGAAAGGAAACTTAAGCTTGGGACTATGAACCTTATAAAAGGCTATACCTGAGGAACCCAGAATCTTAATGGCAATTTGATTTTTTACTTATTACAAACCTTTGAGTAGCAAGGTCTTATCTGCCTTTGGAATATTGAGTCACAATGATAGCGCTTTTAACGATAGAGAATAGGACATCCATCTTCATCAAAGTTTCTAGATAGGCACATGCAATTTTTAACAGTCCTGCAAATAGGTCTGGCATGATTCCAGATGGATGTGTCTCCTAATTACCACAATTTCCTTCTACTCTTATTTCACTTTCCATTGAGAATCGCTGATTTATGGTATAAAAAGCAGAAATACATTAAATTATTTTTCAAACTACATCAATAAGGAAAGGTTAAAAATATAACAGAAAATGATGGTAGTAGCTAAAGAGACACAGAGTAAAAAAATAAATATATGCTTAAATTAAAAGCTATATCATGGATAATAGTCATCATTGCACAGATAATGTAAATTAATGGTATGTGATTGTCTAAAAGAATGTACCTTCCAAAAAAGAGTTGTGATGACAATATTTAAAAGTACAAATACATTTAAAAGATGCAGTGCTTTTATTTTAATTACTTTTCAATTCTGAACATATTGAAATAAATGATGCTGAAAATCTAAACACATACTTTAGTATGAACTTATTTTACCTCCACTAAAAATTTTTATAGAGGCCTTTTTTTTTTTAGGCCTCTAACAAACAATGATGCATGAGAAATAGCCCGCCCTTTAGACAAACACATAGTTGAATTTTGAAAACTATGTTTACCACAGAGTTGCCAAGGTAATTAATTCTGTGTCTCTGTTTCCTGAATAAAATCTATCTCACATCTTTATTGGCAAATCTTGTCCAATAATTTGGGATCCTACCGTGAGAAGTTGCAAACAGCAGCCAGAATGACTCCGGTGGTTACAGGATAGTGTGGGTTTTGCCTTCGTCACTGCTGGCATCTTCCTCTTCATCATCATAGCTTCAATTCATTAAATATTTTATTCAGATTGAAGCATTTCTGTGAAATTATGTATAAATATTTCATATTTAATTTACAACTACTCTATGTAAAATGCATTAATATCCTTATATTACAAGTCAACTAACAATTGGAGAATTTAGGCAAATTGCTCAAGATCATGGGCTTCCCAGATAGCGCTTCTAGTAAAGACCCTGCCTGCCGAAGCAGGGGACATAAGAGACCCAGGTTAGATCCCTGGGTCCTGAAGACCCCCTAGAGAAAGGAATGGTAACCCATTCCAGCATTCTTGCCTGGAAAATTCCATGGACAGAGGAGCCTAGTGGGCTACAGTCCTAGGGCTGCGAAGAGTCAGACAGTGAAGTCACTTATCATTCATGCATGCTCATGAACCACACAACCAGTAACATTTTAAACAAATACTTTTCCACCTCATTTTATGATATTAAAACTGTCTTTAAATTATGACACCTGCAATAACACTTTAATACTAGTATCAAAGCAAAAACAAAAAACACCTTTGAAACATAAGATTATATTGTTGGCAGAAATATTTATCTTCTTTAAAAATCTGCCATTTTCTATGCAGAAAATAAACATTTATCTCACCTCTCAGATTAAGGATATTTTAATAACTTTAATTTCAAAAATAATATTTATATAATATTATATATATTTCATAATTATATTTCCGGTTTCATTGTTCTATAGTCATGTAAATTGTTGACAATATGTCTCATCATAACAAGATAAAGATATCTGTAGCTCTAATCATAATACAGAATACAATTTAATAGGAAAGGTATTTTTAATCTTTCATTACCTTAATATTTTTGCATAAAATTCATGAAATAGTGTCCAAGGAAACTTGTATTAAATTAACAAATTATTACATCATATTTCCTTAGTAAAATAATTATCTTTGTAGTTTTTGTTATTGTCCATCTGCCCCAGACATAAGTAGAATCTTGTGACTGACTTAACAGTAATTCTCAAGTCATTCGGAAGTCATATGCATCACTGTCACTGAGAAGAGTCCAGAAGATATTGCCTGGGCTGTATTTAGCATCCATGAGAATTGCACAATCCATTTCTTCTCATGTTTCTCTTTCTAGGTAAAAGCCAGAAAGCTATAGCCAAGAACCAGTGCTGGAAGGAAGGTTCGCTTTCATTACCCTTCCTCAGTTTGTCTCACTTCTCCTTTCCATGGCTCAGTAGCCGGTTCTTAATTATCGTATGCTCTTTAAAGTCATTTGGCCATACTGCTTATCTTTTCTTCATAGTAAATATAAGTACCTGAATTTTTATTTTATTTTAGTACCGGAATTTTTAATAATGTTGCTTTACTTCTAGTCCATCTTCATTAAATTGATCAATCTCTGTGATCAGGGACTTTATCAGTCTTGTCGCTGCTATATCCATTGCCCATGGAGTTCCTGTTGCACACTGGGCAAAAAAATCCAGTAAGTGAATGACAAACAACTTCTTGAAAAAAAAATAGGTTTTATATTTTATTGTGGATTAAGGAAAATTCAACAGAATATCGGCTATCATATGACACATCTCCAGATAAGAAAACCTTATTTATTGTCTCATGAAGGAAGAGATTTTCTTTAGTCTGGAGGACAAAAAGAGGTGTTTGAGTGAGGAGATGAATGTATCTGGCTTCAAGTAAAACAAAATGTGTCAAATTGTCATAAAGAGAATTTGGATATATTCTTTGTGGACATAAACCCAGGAATCTTTGGGTAAAATTCATAGATATGTCAATTTAGCTTAGCATTAAAAAAAAAAAAAAAAAAAAAACAGCAAACTGCTCTTTGATAAAAAGTGAAAAATAGCTGCAGTGCCTGGAATTCTGGAAGGGCTTTAATACAAATATGTTTTATCAAGTAGAGTTAATCATGAATAAAGTTGTCAGGATTTAGAATGAACTTGTCCAAAATCTGACACACACCTCATGATGTAAAATGAGCAAACAAGCAGAAGACCTTTAAGCAGTTATTTTATGCAGAATGAAACACTGAATAGGAGATGAAGTGACATTACCTCAAGGAAATTTCAACTTTATATTAAAAGATCATAACATTTATCTCTGAGTAAAAAAGTTAAAATTATTTAATTAATAGAAAAGCAGGAAAAGTATCCAGAAAAGAGCCAAAACAATTTAAGAATAGAAAATCTTTGAATATAAAATATGTCCAACTTCATGCCAATAAAATACAAGGCTTTCAAGAGAAATAATTGAGATAAGGATAACATAAAGAGCTTTCCTCATGGCTCAGATGGCTCAGACAGTAAAGAATCTGCCTTCAATGTGGGAGACTCAGGTTCGATCCTGGGTCAGGAAGATACCCTGGAGAAAGGAATGGCTACCCTCTCCAGTATTCTTGCCTAGAGAATTCCATAGTCAGAGGAGCCTGTTGAGCTGCAGTCCATGGTGTCACAAAGAATCAGATACAACTGAAGTGACTTAGTATGCATGCTTGCATGGGACATCCTAAAAGTTTTAAATAATTTAAAATTATGAAAATGATTATTTTAATTTACTAATTATTAGTCAATTAATATGATAGAAGAAATATTAAAATAGCATTTTTAAAATGGTAGATAGCAAACATATAGATTTAATATCAGTTGGATCAAAGGATTTTACCAATTAGTTAGATTATAAAAAATTGAACTTAAATATGATTATTTTATTTATATAACTATGTTAATAATTAGAAATTCAGTATGCTTTGGTGCTCAGTTTGAAAAATTCATTAATCATGATTTGAGTCTATTGTGTATATATGTGTATTGCAATAAAGCTTACTTAAAATATTTATTTCTTCAAAAATAATGTCACTGCTATCACTGCAGCTTAACTTGGCATATTTTTTCCTTCATCTTACTTTCCTTGGAATCAATGTCCTGTAAATAAAATCAAATATACATGGATATTTTAATTTTAGTTTGCAATGTATCATTCATCATATTACCTAAATTATTTTTGTGTGTTTTTGTGCTTTGTATTCAAAATTACATTGGGTTTTGGTACAATCAATCTAATGGTTTACTTACTTAAGCAAGCCCTCTGGTAGGAAAAAATCTTCAGCAAGCAGCTTTTATTGAGCACAGACTGTGCTAGGCTACAAGAATGAACAAAACAGGCATGTTTATCTACTCTTATGGAGTTTTCCAGCCTAATGGAGTTGATAATTTAAACAAAGGAAACTCAAGTAAATGGTGATACAATGAAAAATGTTTGAATTCAAGAAGAAGCATTTTATATACTCACACTCTCCCATAAATAAAAAAAAAATTGCAATTAAGTTTTTATGTAATTTTCTTAGAGCATTTGATTTCCCAAGTCCCTTCTAATGTTCAAGTGTTCCCTTAAAATCAACCTATTTTAAGAATTGCATAGCTACCTCAAAACTCAGTTTCCAGGACTTTTTCTTGGCATTTCCTAGGCTTATTCTTGAAACTGTGGGCTTGCTGCCATCAACTTTATGGCACAGATTAGAGCAAACTGACATGAAGAACAAAAATGGTAAAATTTGGAATACTCAAAAGAGAAGCCAATGTGTTTCAAGTTTCGGGTTATTTTCTCATCCATGATTAATACTTAGTCTGAACTCATTGAAAGAAATGCTCTGTTGACACTATGTAAAATTGCATTTGAACTTAATACAGACTATTGCCCTATAGCCCTTCTGGGGTTAATACGATTGCTTCCAAATGATAGCAGTTGCTCTGATGTCACTGGAAGACAGCTATAGGTACAAATACAGTGCATTTTCACATTAGAAATTAGGCAGATTATCTGAATGCATCTGCAAAGCTAATAAAGAAAAGAAAGAAGGAAGGAGGAAGGGAGGAAGAGAAGGAGAGAGGGAAGAAAGAAGGAAGGAGGGAGGGAAGGAAGGGAGAGAGGAAACAGTTCTGCTTCTCTTTAAATCAATCTAGTCTTCAGTCCAGTTCATTTTTCTAGAGAGCTGGAGGAGGCTAAACATTGGCTGGTGTTTCTCTGTAACTCTCTAGGTAATTAAGTCAACCCTTCTGTCCAAACAATGCAGAGGAAAGAAGAAAGAATAATCCTCCAAACCATGAAAGCTTTGTTCATCCATCATATCAACCATCTAGTGAGAATCTTAGAGATCTTTTGTCTGGCAAACTTTTTCCCTTTCAACTGATAAACAACCGAAGCTGTGCTGTGCAACCAAATTGCTAAATGCAAACTGTGTTCTGGGAATCAATTTGTTTTCATGATTCTATCCAAGTACTTTTGTCAAGCATTTAGGAGACTGGGTTAAGTACAAAAACCTCTCTTAAATACTAATTACAATCTAAATGTTCCTATAAAATAATAGAAAATGTGCTTTAAAATGGGCACCTGACGTTTAGTTATATATTTAGAGAGGAAAAAAAAAAAAGAAACCATGTCTCAGCAAAGGTGAAAATGTGTTGGAACATACAGATTTGGATTAAGAGGAGCAGCATGTTTGCATGTTTTTAAGATATTTTGAACTCTTTATTTTCCCCTTCAATATGATCGAGTTCAACAACACTGATTGAAAATCTGTGGCAATTTCTTTATTCAGTTCAGTTCAGTCACTCACTTGTGTCTGACTCTTCGCAACCCCATTAATTGCAGTACGCCAGGCCTCCCTGTCCATCACCAACTCCAGGAGTTCACCCAAACTCATGTCCATAGAGTCGGTGATGCCATCCAGCCACCTCATCTTCTGTCATCCCCTTCTCCTCCTGCTCCCAATCCTTCCCAGCATCAGGGTCTTTTCCAATGAGTCAACTCTTTGCATGAGGTGGCCAAAGTATTGAAGTTTCAGCTTTAGCATCAGTCCTTCCAAAGAATACCCAGGACTGATCTCCTTTAGAATGGACTGGTTGGATCTCCTTGCAGTCCAAGGGACTCTCAAGAGTCTTCTCCAACACCACAGTTCAAAAGCATCAGTTCTTCTGTGCTCAGCTTTCTTTAGAGTCCAACTCTCACATCCATACATGACCACAGGAAAAACCATAGCCTTGACTAGATAGACCTTTGTTGGCAAAGTAATGTCTCTGCTTTTGAATATGCTGTCTAGGTTGGTCATAACTTTTCTTCCAAGGAGTAAGTGTCCTTTAATTTCATGGCTGCAATCACCATCTGCAGTGATTTGGGAGCCCCCCAAAATAAAGTCTGACACTGTTTCCACTGTTTCCCCATCTATTTCTTTATTAAGTGCTAGTAAAAAATAAAAATGAAAAGATGAGACAAGGTTCTGACAGTCAAGAAGTCTTACCTTTTATGAAATGTTCAGCTTTTAGACTGAATGTTTTTTTCTTACTTCCCAGGCATCCATTTCATAGTGCCTATCTATCTATATTATATAATAATTGGCCTCTGCTTATTGCTAGAGCTGAAACCTCATCCCATATTCTGAATGCCTCCAGTTACTACAGTTACTAATTATTTTTAAAGTTAGAAGATGATGTGCAGCTAAATATATCTCATCTTCCTAATGGCATTTATTTAACTGAAATGTAATTTGCTCCTTTTTATTAGTGCTGACTGAAAATAAATCTTCCTCTTTTATTCCTTCCCCAGAAAATTTAGATCATTGGTGTGTTTTGCCTTTTGATCAAATTAGGTAGCAGGATTATTTAATTTATATATTTCTATGGAACTCTTCTCTTTAGTTCCTTCTTTTATCTTGCTTTCTCTTTTCTCTTCTCTTTCTCTCATAAAAATTTTGAATTCTTATTTCTCTGTGAAGTTGAGAATATATCCCAATCCACTAGTTAAGAATAATGAGATAATAAAAATTTAAGAACCAACTTGACCATGGATCCTGTTTACATAGCATATTTAGATGGAAGAAATAATTTTTGGAGAATTTCTGAATTATTGCAAACTTTTACAGTGTACTAGTACAATTCTGCCACCCTGGGTACCCATATTCCTGCCTTGAAAAACAAACCTGTCGAAGTAAGGAGGAAACTTAAATTCATGAAGCTAGGGAATGGTTCTTCAGTAATTACTTCTTTCATTTCCACAGTTTTCATTGAAAATGTCAGGAGATGGGGGAAACAAGTACCAAAAGTGAACTAGATTAAGACATTTGTGTTAAAATATAATCTAAATTGCAAGTGATCCACTTATAAAAAATTCTGTATGCCCAAGTAAATTGTTATAAACTCTATATTGCTTTGGTAACACTTTTTTCCCCCTTATTACCTCCAGGGAGAGAACAGTACAGTCATAACAATCTTTCTGATAATGTACAGTGCATCTGGATGGAAGAAATAAAACTTGAAAAAGAGTTGAGATTCAGTCTGTGAACAGGCTTAAGAGTAACTCATACACATTGTGACCTTCCATTAGCTCATGTAGGACTTTGAAGTGAAATGTATTATTGCTTTAGGCACTTGAAGAATCAATGTATGTTTTCAGGTTTTTATTCTTAAAAGAGTAATGTTTACCATACATTTTTATTCATCTTAACCCAAGAGAATAAAGTGAATTTCTCTTTTCATATAGTACTGTGAAAAATATTTAATAGCTCATATTGAATTAATTCAAAATATATCCAAAGTAATGAAGGTTATTCACTTAGTTCTCATTTCAATAAGCATTTATTGAGTATATACTTTTTGCTCAGAATTATTTCAGGTACTGAGCATACAAAAATAAATAAGATATGATTTATTTCAGAGCTCAGTATATCATTGTTATTATGTAATTTGGCACTGTTACAGTGAATTGCAATAATATGCTACTATATATATTTTAATCTTGATGCAAATGATATTTGCTCAGTTGTTTTTGGCTTCCTTAATATTTGGGTTTTCCAAGTGGCTCAGCAATAAAGAATCTGCTTGCAGGACAGGAGACCTGGGTTCCATCCATGGGTCAGGAAGATCCCCTGGAGAAGAACATGGCAACTTGCCTGGAGAATCCCACGGACAGAGGAGCCTGATGGGCTACAGTCCATAGGGTTGCAAAGAGTCAGACACGACTGAAGAGACTTCGCATACACACACGTACATCCTAAATATTTGTTGTGTAACACACATACACACATACACACACACATATGTATGCTGCTGCTGCTGCTGCTAAGTCGCTTCAGTCGTGTCCGACTCTGTGCGACCCCATAGATGGCAGCCCACCAGGCTCCCCTGTCCCTGGGATTCTCCAGACAAGAACACTGGAGTGGGCTGCCATTGCCATCTCCAATATATATATATATATATGTATATATGCATGTTATATACAGTAATCAGGAGCCAGATTAACCAGAATGTGTACATTTGCATGTATATTTTTGAAGAAAACTTGTTTACATTATTTCATTCATCATTGAAGCTTCATCACGGAAGCTTGTAGAAAATCACGAGATTCAGGATAAAAAGTTTTATAAAACTAATTAACTCAGGCTCTAACCTTATAAATTAAAATGCAATCAGTGTCCTTGAATTACTGGAATACATTTATGAATTAATAGTTGTTTTAATAGAATTCAGTGGTTATTAGACTAATTTTATTTGGTTATATAAATGTTATAATTTATTTAATTTAAGAAAGCTATCTTTGGGTGAGTTTTAAAATTGTTCAGATTTTCAAACATCTAATTAAACACAATTCGTAGTGCAATCCGATCAATTTTACAAATACTACAGTCACAGAAGTTCTTCTGGAAGGAATAAAAAAACTACTTCAAAATATATTTGATGCCTATTTTTATCCTAAGAAGTTTACCGTATGCAAAATGATATGGAGAATATGACCTTGCAATAAACAAGATGGTATTTACCCTTTTCTGTTTATTATCTTTTTCTGTTTCACCCGTGTCTCCATATTTACCTAAAATAATAGATTCTGTTAGGAATACACATTTGGTTTTATATGCTTAAATATGAAGAGTAAATTTGTTTACTATATGAAAATCGCTTTGTCTGTTCTTTATATAAATCTGTCAGTATAATAGAAGCAACATGTGAAATGTTTCAAGTACTGCTCCCACTACTAATCATGATACTCACAGAATGTCTCCTTTTTTGAGCTCAATTTTGCTCAATTGCTTCCTGATTTTTTTTCTAAGGGTACTAAATCTGAACATCTCACTTTTAATACATGGATCCTTTAGGCACAGGCTATATGCTATATTATCAATTGTTTTTATTAAATGCTGAATTGCTATGATAAAAAAAAGAATAATGTACATGAAAGGGACATGTAAAAACTGTTGTATGGTGTCTTACAGCCATAGTGAAAATTTATTTGATGCAGAGTTTCACATTATTTAGCTTAGCATGTAGGACACTCAGCTGGTGTCAAAGACTTGCTTATTGTTGTGAAAGGGTGGGGCAGTCTTGTAGGACTGAGTCCTTTTCTGTTGGATCTGATGCTCTGTCCAGGTAGTGTCAGAACTGAATTAAATTGTAGAACACTCAGCTGGTGTCAGGCTAGCTTATTGTATTAAGAAAAGTGTTCACACAGTTAATGTCTAAAAGGATCAGTGGTGAAGTGTTCTATGTGATAGAAAAGGAGACTAACAGGAAAGAAATATACAGTAAGGAAAAGCTGTGTTTTTCCCCCTGCATAGGAAGGGAAAAATCTGACATTCTTCCTAAAGACCTGGGAAGAGTTGAACTCATGTTATTTTCCTCCAAGTATGCTCTTCTGGATGAATTATAAGCTGGAATTAAGATAGGCATGAGAAACATCAACTATCTCAGATATGCAGATGATATCACTCTAATGGCAGAAAGCGAAGAGGTACCAAAGACCCTCTTGATAAGGGCGAAGGAGGAGAGTGAAAGGGCTGGCAAAAGACTAAATACTAAAAAACGAAGATCATGGAATCCCAGCCCCATTACTGCATGGCAAATAAAAGGGGAAAAGGTGGAAGTAGTGACAGATTTCTTCTTGGGCTCCAAAATCACTGTGGACGGTGATTGCAGCCATGAAATCAGAAGACAATTCCTTCTTGGCAAGAAAGCGATGACAAACCTGTTTGAAAGCAGAGACGTTACTCTTCTGACAAAGGTCTATATAGTCAAGGCTATGGTCTTCCCAGTGGTCATGTACGGTTTTGAGAGCTGGACTGTAAAGAAGGCAAAATGCCAAAGAATTGATGCCTTTAGACTGTGGTGCTAGAGAAGACTCTTAAAAGTTCCTTGATCAGCAAGGAGATCAAACCAGTCTATCTTAAGGGAGATCAACCCTGAATATTCCCTGGAAGGACTGATGCTGATGCTGAAGCTGAAGCTTAAGCTGAAGTACTTCTGGTCAGCTGATGTGAACAGATGACTCATTGGAAAAGTCCCTGATGCTGGGAAAGACTGAGAGCAGAAGGATAAGAGGGTGTCAGAGGATGAGATGGCTGGATGGCATCACCAATGCAATGAACACGAACTTGGGAAAGCTTCAGGAGTGGTGAGGGGCAGGGAGGCCTGGTGTGCTACAGTCGAAGGGGTCACAAACAGTCTGACACAACTTGGTGACTGAACAGCAATAGCAACAACATGCTCTTCTTATAGGATTTCCTATTTGAATGATGGCAGCTCTGTTAATCCTCCCAGTTCCTCAGGCCAGAATTCTTGGAGTCATCTTTGACTGTTCTCATTTCTCTCCACTTCTAATTCATGGCCAGTTAAAAGGACTCACCCTTCAAAATATTTGCAAGCTCTGAGCACTTCTCTCAATTTCTGCTACTACTTCTGTGGTTCACACAGCCATCATCTCTCACGTAAATTATTCCTGTGGTCTCCTAACTGATCTCCCTGCTTTTACCTGTGGATTCTCTGCAGTCAATTCTCAGAGATAATCTTTTCTTGTCCTTTATTTGTGCAAACCTTCCAATTGCTTCTTCTCTCTCTCAGAGCAGAGGTAAAAAGATTATAAGGTCCTACAGGTAAATAAATAATATCACCTTCTACTCCTTCCTCCCTGACTGGCTTCACTTCAGTCACACCCTCCTACATAGGTTCTTGGAAAACTCCAGGCACACACCTGTCTCCCTGGCCTTTGCTTTCTGCTTTTGTTAAAATACTCTTCACTCAAATCAATTGCATGGCTCACTCTTCAGTTCAGTTCAGTTCAGTTCAGTTCAGTCACTCAGTCATGTCCGACTCTTTGCGACCCCATGAATCGCAGCACGCTAGGCCTCCCTGTCCATCACCAACTCCTGGAGTTCACTCAAACTCAGGTCCATTGAGTCCATGATGCCATCCAGCCATCTCATCCTCGGTCATCCCCTTCTCCTCCTGCCCCCAATCTTTCCCAGCATCAGAGTCTTTTCCAATGAGTCAACTCTTCACATGAGGTGGCCAAAGTACTGGAGTTTCAGCTTTAGCATCATTCCTTCCAAAGAAATCCCAGGGTTGATCTCCTTCAGAATGGACTGGTTGGATCTCCTTGCAGTCCAAGGGACTCTCAAGAGCCTTCTCCAACACCACAGTTCAAAAGCATCAATTCTTCGGTGCTCAGCTTTCTTCACAGTCCAACTCTCACATCCATACATGACCACTAGAAAAACCATAGCCTTGACTAGATGGACCTTTGTTGGCAAAGTAATGTCTCTTATCCTCTGTCAACTCTTCACTTAAGTTTCTTTTCAAATATTGCAGAGTTTCCCTACCCAGAAACTTCCAAAGTCAAGGTTAAGGCACAGCCCTTCAGACTGTCAACTTGTCCCAAGATTTAGATCTAATTTGAGAGTTCAGAGTCCACATGCATTCCCTCAGATTTGGTAATTCACTAGAATGACTCACTGGACTTAGAAAAATGCCATAAATCATAATTTTCAGTTTTAATTTAGCAAAGGTCTTCCCTGGTGGCTCAGACGATAAAGAAAATCTGCCTGCAATGTGGAATACCTGGGTTATGAAGATCCCCTATAGAAGGATATGGCAACTCACTCTAGTATTCTTTTCTGGAGAATTCCATGGACAGAGGAGACTGGTGAGCTACAATCCATGGAGTCAGAGTTAGACACAACTGAGTGACTAACACACACACAATATAGCAAGAACACAGCTCAAAACCAAAGGAAAAGATGCAGAGAGCAAGATCTACAACTAACAAGCTTCCAAACAGAAATCTTCAACATCCTCAGAGACGCTTCATCTTCATGGCATCAACTGTGGTAATGCGCACATGGAGAACTGCCAACCCAGAAAGCTCACCTGACCTTGAGGTTTAGTTTCATTTGGGTTGCATTAGAAAGTCATGGCACAGTCAATTATTGGCCAAGTGGTTCGACTCAATATTTAGGCCCCTCCTCTTCCTGGAGCTCAAGGTTGATATCAGTTGGCTCAAAGTCCCAACCCTCTAATCACTGAAATGGCAACCCACTCCAGGATTCTTGCCTGGAGAATCCCAGGTACAGAGGAGCCTAGTGGGCTGCCATCTATGGCGTCGCACAGAGTCAGACATGACTGAAGGGACTTAGTAGCAGCAGCAGCAGCAGTTTTTCAGGGGTGGTCAGTTCCTTCCCTAAGATTATCAGTGTGTGCAGCCCCACCCTGAGTCATTGCATTAGCAAAAGCCATCATGTGCACAACATGAATCACCCTGTTAGTATAAACTGTCAGGTATGGTGCAAAATTCCAAGACCTAGAGGTTATCTCACAAGGAAATTTGGACAATATCTATCAAATTCCTAATTATATACTCCCTATTCTCTGCCCTACACACACACACACACATACTTAACATACTCATGATTTCCTATCATCCCTACTTTCCACTTTATTATTTCTAGGAGCTATTACTATTCAACATACTATATATTTTTCTATTATTATTATCATTATTGTCTATCTTTCTCAAGAATGAAAACTGTATGAGGTAGGAATTTTTTTCTGTTTTTGTTGTTGTTGAATCTTCTGTGATTCAAACAACTTTGACAAAGTATGCTCTCAATTGATAATTGTTTAATGAAAGAATAGGTTTAATCTCTAAATTCAGGTTATTTTATAATCCTTCTATTCTTTAAATTAAAATATAGTTTTATTTAAGCATGACATGACAGAATATAAACCCATGAATGTTTGCATATAAGAAATTATCCACTATATACTATAACTTTGTGGCCTGCTTATGATTGTGGAATATTTCAGGTGGCCTTTCGGTTTACAACTAGTAATCATGACTTCATTTTACTAGATTACAAAAAACACTAAAATATATTCATTTTAAAATAACTGTATAGCACAGGGAACTCTGCTCAGTATTGTGTGGCAGCCTGGATGGATTTGATGGAGAATGAATACATGAATATGTATGGCTGAATCCATTCAGTGTTCACCTGAAACTATCACAACATTGTTAATTGGTTACACTTCAATATAAAATAAATGCTTAAGAAGGAACTATATATCTTGGTTAGAAATAACCATCTCTGAATTCTTAAAGGAATCTTAATTCCTGTGTTAGGACTAGGTAAGCAATATTGGAATTTGTATTCCTAAGAAAATTTGATACATGAAGTTGAGTATATCCTAGTTCTTCATACCAGGCACCCTGAGTCAATTAATTTATTTTTAAAGATTCTATTCATAAAATGAATAGAAAATGTTCAAATACCAATGACAAGCAAGCAGTTTTCTGTAATACAGTTGTTCAAACGTATTCTGCATTTTTGGTTAAATAAACCATGTCTTAAAATTTTTCAATCTTACATTAGAGGAAAAGTGAAATGAATGATCTTTAGACTGCTTTTGTATAACACAAATTAGAAAAAAAAAAAACCTGATAACATAAAGAGAAGAGATTTCTTTATATGATGGAAAGTGTTGCATATTTTCACTTTGAGGTCTTTATTTTGTAATCGGAATATAAAATATTTTTTTAAAAATGGCAAAGTCAGGATGTTTAAATTTATTTTATAATTTTGAAATTAAAATTATATAGTGTTTCAGAGGGTTTCCCAGGTGGCTCAGTGGTTAAAAACATCTGCCTGCCAATGCAGGAGATGCAAGAAATATGGATTCAGTCCCTGGATTGGGAAGATGGAGGAGGAAATGGCAACCCACTTCATTATTCTTGCTGGGAAAATGCCTTGGACAGAGGAGTCTGGTGTGCTACAGGTCATGGGTAGCAAAGTAGCTGAGGGACTGAACATGCACAACACAGTGTTTCAGAATTTTGTATCTGGAAAATATATTGCATTTTAAAAAGTTTTTAATTTATACAAATAAGAAGAGAATTGTTGATCTCATTAAGTTTTAGTCTTTGGAGGTTTTTTTTCAAATTATAGAATAAAATGTTTCATCACTTCAATAGCTATTTCAATCACTTTTTGAAAACAATATCTGCATCCAGAGGCAAAGGAATTTTATTATCTCTGAACTACAATTTGGAATGTCATGAGGTATTTCATAGGACAAAGTTTGTAAAATTAACACTGGCAGTGCCATTAGTGCTTCGCTCTTGAACTCAAGTAAAAGTCAGCTCTGTTTAAGTCACCATTTGCAGAAGCCAGAAATGAATGTGCAGTTAAAATGGTGTCATAAGTTAATTAGAATAGAATTAGAAGGAAAGTAGGCTATTTAGGAACATAAGAATTGCTGTACCGAATCAGACCAGTGGTTCTCCTGGTTTAATATCCAGCCTCCAGCAGCTGTACTTGTTAGTTTCTAAAGCTTTAAAATAAAAGAAAAAAAACTACATAATTCACCTAGACAAGTGTGCCATCTGTGATCTGGAGAAATTTTCTTCCTGACCTCTTTCAAATAATACCCTAAAGCAAGAGGGTTCAATCCTGTTATGATATTGGTTTAGCTTGAATAGCTCTGGTTTTTAATAATTCTTATTAAATCATCCAGTTCCTGCATAAAATCAACCAGTTCATCACGAAACTATTTATCTCTATAGCTCTTGACTCATGGTTGAATATGTCTGCATCTGTGATAAAATAGGAACTTATGGTACTTATTCAACACAAGTTCCTGATGGCAAAATCTGCCTCAGATAACCATGGTAATGAATCCCTGCTTTTCTTTCCAAATTCTAGGGGTTCACAGGCTTTTGGCAAGAAAAAAAAAATGTATGTTCTATCAGTACTCCCAAGTTTCTGTCAATAATATATAGAAGGTATGTTGTTAATGATGAAGAATTTTGTGTGGTATACTTTCAGAAAAGTTCAGCTGGAGATTTTCTTATATGGTTATGTTTAAGTTAGAAAGCGATGAATTGCATTTGACTGTCACTTTAATCTTTTTTTTTTTTAATACAAATCTCAGTGACTACTTTCTAGGTTTCTTGGTTATTCTAGATACCACCTCTAGGTTAGTAATTCTAAACTATTATGTTTACAGTAAACCATCTGGCCAAGAATCCTTCAAGAATTGTAAATGCCTACGAACTAAAGTCTAAACCATTTTCCTAGATTGTCAAATCGTATTGCTATAACACTAATATCCTAAAGCTATAATTCTAATAGAATCTCCTCTTAGAGTCCAAGAAAACAACTTTTTTTTTTTTTTATTACTATTCGAAC
This sequence comes from Capra hircus, assembly GCF_001704415.2. Classification (NCBI taxonomy): domain Eukaryota; kingdom Metazoa; phylum Chordata; class Mammalia; order Artiodactyla; family Bovidae; genus Capra; species Capra hircus. The sequence goes on from NC_030808.1 coordinate 101,094,159, forward strand.
TAGGAGGAACACAATTTTTTACCTATTTTATTTCAGCTCCCTTTCTTTAGTTTTCCAAAATTTTCTTTCTGGTTCAGTTTCTTATTTTTTTCCTCCTTACTTCATGTAAAATTGCATTTCTTCAGGTAATTCCCTCTTCTGACAAGTCATGTTTATGCTTGATTTAGGCTACCATATATTGTTGGTTCTTTGTTTTCATGGATGTCCTGTCTTGTAATTCTCTGAGGGAAACTACGTTTTCCATATGTATTTGTATTTCTAAAGCCTAGAGTAGTGTCAGACTCATAAAAGTAGCATACAAATATATGAAAGGGAAATCTTTAGAATTACCAGTAACTATCCAGATAGTCACTTCCAGAATGTTTATTCTTTAAGTTTCTGTTTGTGTGACCTAGGCAATAATATATTATTGAATCCTACAAGGTGTAAATGAACCAAAAATTATAAATTTCTGAAAAATTGAGTCAAGCACTATTGATTTAAAAATCACAATTGAAAATATGGGAAGCATCAGCATGAAAACAGTATCTGAAGGTTCTGAATTGGTTTTGACACCTGATATTAGGAAATGAAGCAATTCCAGGCAAAAGTAATAGCTAGACAAAGACAGGAGGTGAAATAGAGAAAGAAATCACTAAGAAAGTGTCCCTAACTTGTGTTGGCTGGCCTGCAGAGAGAATACCTGAAAGTAAGCTTGGAAATGTGGGTGGCATGTTCACTAATATTTATCTGATCTCACAGGGGGATTATTGAAAGATTTTTAAGCAGTGAACAAATTTATATGAATGAAAGAACAACTTAAAAGTTAGACCTAGAGTAATACAGTTATTACATACTTTGGAAATAAGCAATCAGTCCCAAACTTAGATATATATGTTCAAGCGTAAAGAAAGTATTAGCATTTTATTTTACTTTATTTTTATTTTTACTTTACAATACTGTATTGGTTTTGCTATACATTGACATGAATCCACCACGGGTGTACATGCAATCCCAAACATTAACCCCCCTCCCACTTCCCTCCCCACAACATCCTTCTGGGTCATCCCCGTGTACCAGCCCCAAGCATCCTGTATCCTGCATTGGACATAGACTGGTGATTTGATTCTTACATGATAGTATACATGTTTCAATGCCATTCTCCCAAATGATCCCACCCTCTCCCTCTCCCTCTGAGTCCAGAAGTCCGCTATACACATCTGTGTCTTTTTTGCTGTCTTGCATACAGGGTCATCATTGCCAGCTTTCTAAATTCTGTATATATGTGTTAGTATACTGTATTGGTGTTTTTCTTTCTGGCTTACTTCACTCTGTATAATCGGCTCCAGTTTCATCCATCTCATCAGAACTGATTCAAATGTATTCTTTTTAAAGGCTGAGTAATACTTCACTGTGTATATGTACCACAGCTTTCTTATCCATTCATCTGCTGATGGACATCTAGGTTGTTTCCATGTCTTGGCTATTATAAACAGTGCTCTGATGAACATTGGGGTACACGGGTCTCTTTCAATTCTGGTTTCCTCGGTGTGTATGGCCAGCAGTGGGATTGCTGGGTCATAAGGTCACAACAGACAACACAGAAATACAAAGGATCATAAGAGACTACTATCAGCAATTATATGCCAATAAAATGGACAGCATGGAAGAAATGGACAAATTCTTGGAAAAGTACAATTTTCCAAAACTGAACCAGGAAGAAATAGAAAATCTTAACAGACCCATCACAAGCACGGAAATTGAAACTGTAATCAGAAATCTTCCAGCAAACAAAAGCCCAGGTCCAGACGACTTCACAGCTGAATTCTACCAAAAATTTCGAGAAGAGCTAACACCTATCCTACTCAAACTCTTCCAGAAAATTGCAGAAGAAGGTAAACTTCCAAACTCATTCTATGAGGCCACCATCACCCTAATACCAAAAAATGAAAAAGATACTACAAAAAAAGAAAACTACAGGCAAATATCACTGATTAACATAGATGCAAAAATCCTCAATAAAATTCTAGCAATCAGAATCCAACAACACATTGAAAAGATCATACACCATGACCAAGTGGGCTTTATCCCAGGGATGCAAGGATTCTTCAATATCCGCAAATCAATCAATGTAATTCACCACATTAACACATTGAAAAATAAAAGCCATATGATTATCTCAATAGATGCAGAGAAGGCCTTTGACAAAATTCAACATCCATTTATGATAAAAACTCTCCAGAAAGCAGGAATAGAAGGACTATACCTCAACATAATAAAAGCTGTATATGACAAACCCACAGCAAACATTATCTTCAATGGTGAAAAATTGAAAGCATTTTCCCTACAGTCAGGAACAAGACAAGGGTGCCCACTTTCACTGCTACTATTCAACATAGTTCTTGAAGTTTTGGCCACAGCAATCAGAGCAGAAAAAGAAATAAAAGGAATCCAGATCCGAAAAGAAGAAGTAAAACTCTCACTGTTTGCAGATGACATGATCCTCTACATAGAAAACCCTAAAGACTCCACCAGAAAATTACTAGAACTAATCAATGAATATAGTAAAGTTGCAGGATATAAAATCAACACACAGAAATCCCTTGCATTCCTATACACGAATAATGAGAGAGTAGAAAAAGAAATTAAGGAAACAATTCCATTCACCATTGCAACAAAAAGAATAAAATACTTAGGAATATATCTACCTAAAGAAACTAAAGACCTATATATCAAAAACTATAAAACACTGATGAAAGAAATCAAAGAGGACACTAATAGATGGAGAAATAGACCATGTTCATGGATTGGAAGAATCAATATAGTGAAAATGAGTATACTACCCAAAGCAATTTACAAGTTCAATGCAATCCCTATCAAGCTACCAGCAATATTTTTCACAGAACTAGAACAAATAATTTCAAGATTTGTATGGAAATACAAAAAAACCTCGAATTGCCAAAGCAATCTTGAGAAAGAAGAATGGAACTGGAGGAATCAGCTTGCCTGACTTCAGGCTCTACTACAAAGCCGCAGTCATCAAGACAGTATGGTACTGGCACAAAGACAGACATATAGATCAATGGAACAAAATAGAAAGCCCAGAGATAAATCCACACACCTATGGACACCTTATCTTTGACAAAGGAGTCAAGAATATACAATGGATTAAAGACAATTTCTTTAACAAGTGGCGCTGGGAAAACTGGTCAACCACTTGTAAAAGAATGAAACTAGATCACTTTCTAACACCAAACACAAAAATAAACTCAAAATGGATTAAAGATCTAAATGTAAGACCAGAAAATATAAAACTCCTAGAGGAGAACATAGGCAAAACACTCTCCGACATAAATCACAGCAGGATCCTCTATGATCCACCTCCCAGAATTCTGGAAATAAAAGCAAAAATAAACAAATGGGATCTAATTAAAATTAAAAGCTTCTGCACAAGAAAGAAAAATATAAGCAAGGTGAAAAGACAGCCTTCTGAATGGGAGAAAATAATAGCAAATGAAACAACTGACAAACAACTAATCTCAAAAATATACAAGCAACTTATGCAACTCAATTCCAGAAAAATAAACGACCCAATCAAAAAATGGGCCAAAGAACTAAATAGACATTTCTCCAAAGAAGACATACGGATGGCTAACAAACCCATGAAAAGATGCTCAACATCACTCATTATTAGAGAAATGCAAATCAAAACCACAATGAGGTACCACTTCACACCAGTCAGAATGGCTGCGATCCAAAAATCTGCAAGCAATAAATGCTGGAGAGGGTGTGGAGAAAAGGCAACCCTCTTACACTGTTGGTGGGAATGCAAACTAGTACAACCACTATGGAAAACAGTGTGCAGATTCCTTAAAAAATTGCAAATAGCGTTTTAAAATAGAATATATTTTTCTTCCTATATGTTAAGCAGAAATATGTGTAAAAATTTCTTCTTTAAATTTTAATTCCTACAATTTTAACTAACATAGTGCTTCAAGGTACTGAAAACATTCAACTAGTTCTTTAATGCTTGACATTATCAAGCAAATTCACATTTTCTGACTTTTTAGAAGCTCTTATTGATTTCTGAGAACATTATGTATGTGTGTGTATACACACATAAACATATATATATATATAAATCTATCAGTGACTTCAATAGAACTATCTCTATTTTTTTTAGAAATCCGAATGGGACCCAGAACAATAGTACAAGATGGCCTGTCTTCAAAAGCAATGAACAAAAGTATATCACCTTAAATACAGAATCACCAAAAGTAAATACCAAACTACGTGCTCAACAATGCAGATTCTGGACACTATTTTTTCCCAAAGTTTTGGAAATTACAGGTATGTGTTACTTTTTTGTTCTGTTAGTATTTGGTTAAATAATTAGTTGTGGGCTATGTAAAAGAGGAAAAAGTTACACAATCTAGGGCAGAGTGATAATATTCATCTGCAACTTTACATTAATTGATTCCACTGTGTACATTATTTAAAGAAAGTAAAACCAGACATTTTCTCTAGAAGAAAATGAAACTTAATACTGGAACTAAGGGTGATCTTGTTATTCAGCAAAATTTTGTGGAATTATTTAATAGAATTTGAAAAAAATAAATATATAAAATGAACAACTTATAAAACTGAAAACTTGAACTGATATAAAACTAAATACAATTGATAATCCAAAAGAGGCAAAAATAAATTTAGTGATACATTAACTGATTTTTAAGGGGGGAAAATCTCTAGCATTTATATATTTAAAAACATTATCCAAATATTTCTAAATATTCTGAGCTTGGAAATATTTAAGACCAGAGACATACATTATATAACATAATAAACAAGTAGTAATTTAGTTAGCTATGCTTCAGAAAGTGATTACTTAGATTTATAGAAGGAAATATTAGGAAAATGGTTCAGATGATCATATTATTTCAAAATTCACTAGTAAAATATTTAATTAAGCTCAAACCATCAACTTGAGTGATTGCATATTCTGTGAGAAAAATGACATACATATACAATTCATTGCCTTTTTTTTGTTTGTTTTCTTTTGTGTTTTTAATGCCCAGTTCTTTATAACTGATGTGGCTCCTCAAGTCTATTTTCTATATTTTTCAAATAAAAGTAATTTACTTTCAACAACTGGACATACTGCTAACCAGTTCTTTTAGACTTTACCCTTCTGTTTCTCATAATATTCCATAATTTTCAGGCTATATTTTAGATATCACTATATAGTAGTTGTTTTAGTTTCTTCTTTAGAGAGGTTAAGGGTTAGTTTCTGGCAAATAAGGACATTTCAGAGTTGTATTTGATTGTTTAATATGCTTTTTTATTTTCTCAGACATTACTCACCAAAATTATAATTACAGACTCCACCTGTTTGGGAAGCACTACTGATAGACCAGTGCTCTGTGTACTCCCAAATGTTCTGTGACATAATATACATCAGAGATAGGCTTCTGCATCCCTTGGCAGAGCTACAGTGCTGCCCTTGTGTCCTCTGGGTGTGAATAGCAATGAGGTAACATGCATAATCTGCCAGGAGACTAGAAGAGGTACCATTTAACATATCACAGGTTATATATTCTCAATCTTTACTTAAAATATCAGTATTTTGAAATGGTAGGATCATAATTTGAAGCAAAATAAGCTGAGAGTAAGGGAAATTTTAAAATGACGAATTTATTATAAAATCAACTTAGTCGTTCAGGTTCAAGCATATGTGGTCTATTGCAGTGTGCGTGAGTGTGTGCTAAGTTGTTTCAGTTGTGTCCAACTCTTTGCAACGCTATGGACTGTAGCCTGCCAAGTTCCTCTGTCCATGGGATTCTCCAGGCAAGAATACTGGAGTGGGTTGCCATGTCCTCCTTCAGGGGATCTTCCCAACCGATGTATCAGACCTGTGTCTCAAATCTCCAGCTTCCATTGGCTGGTGGGCTCTTTACCACTAGTGCCACCTGGGAAACCCCTACTGTAGCGTATTTGTGGATAAATTAAAATTTTAATATCAGCAAACTTTGAAGATGTACTTCAAAATCTCTATCTCTAAATACCCAACTTCTATAAAGCAGTTGAATAAACCAATTCCTATGTTTTTGGCTAAATGCTGCTCTTTCCTACACAGGGATGAACAACTTCCTAATGTAAAGAACACTGAGCTGTATGGAAATACATATCTCACTCTGGGATACTTTCAATGTGTCTTGGAAAAATATTTTATATTTATCACTATTTTTTCATATAATCACCCAAAAGGAGTTTTATGAAATATATTTAATACATTTTAAAGTAAATGTATGACATAATTGTTATAATGTCAACAATGTAATCATCAATAATAATAATATTTACACTAAAATAAACATAATTAGTTTGAAATGTCATGTCTTTGGGTTTTATAAGCAAATAATGTAGAGGGATTTAAATATTAAGAAGATATGTTCTTATTATACTTTATATTTTTCAAGTCATAAAACTTTAAACATTTTACTCTTCAGTATTCTGAAAATTGGGGTCTTCAGATGACCTGGGCTGAAGATTTTATGGAAATACTCCTTTTGGTTTTTTAAAAGCAAGTAAACTTCACAAGCAAGGGAAAATTTCAAAAAAATAAATACTGAACAAGACTTCTTGGTATGATTTTTTTTTCAGGTTTTAATATAAATTTATTTATTTTAATTAGAGACTAATTACTTTACAATATTGTATTGGTTTTGCCATACATAAACATAAATCCACCACTGGTGTACATGTGTTCCCATCCTGAACCCCCCTCCCACCTCCCTCCCCATACCATCCCTCTGGGTCATCCCAGTGCACCAGCCTCGAGCATCCTATATCATGCATCGAACCTGGACTGGCAATTCATTTCACATATGATATTATACATGTTTCAATGCTGTACTTCCAAATCATCCCACCCTCGCCCTCTCCCACAGAGTCCAAAAGACTATTCTATACATCTGTGTCTCTTTTGCTGTCTCGCACACAGGGTTATCATTACCATCTTTCAATATTCCATATATATGCATTAGTATACTGTATTGAAGTTTTTTCTTTCTGGCTTATTTCACTCTGTATAATAGGTTCCAGTTTCATCCACCTCATTAGAACTGATTCAAACGCATTCTTTTCAACGGCTGAGTAATACTCCATTGTGTATATATACCACTGCTTTCTTATCTATTCGTCTGCTGATGGACTTCTAGGTGGCTTCCATGTCCTGGCTATTATAAACAGTGCTGCAATGAACATTGGAGTACACGTGTCTCTTTCTATTCTGGTGTCCTTGGTGTGTATGCCCAGCAGTGGGATTGCTGAGTTATATGGCAGTTCTTTTTCTTTTTTTTTTTTTTTTTTTTGGTTGGACTTTGTTATTTATTTATTTATTTTTAATTTTTATTTTTACTTTACAATACTGTATTGGTTTTGCCATACATTGACTTGAATCCACCATGGGTGTACATGCGTTCCCAAACATGAACCCCCCTCCCACCTCCCTCCCCATAACATCTCTCTGAGTCATCCCCATGCACCAGCCCCAAGCATGCTGTATCCTGAGTCAGACATAGACTGGCGATTCGATTCTTACATGATAGTATACATGTTTCAATGCCATTCTCCAAAATCATCCAACCCTCTCCCTCTCCCTCTGAGTCCAAAAGTCCATTCTAAACATCTGTGTCTTTTTTGTTGTCTTGCATACACATATATATGGAAATTAGAAAGATGGCAATGAACAAGACTTCTTAAAAGGAGAAATGTTTATTTCACTCACGATACAATACGTACAAGTAAGCAAAAGTACCTTCTGAGCAGGTATTTACATCTGAGTAGTAAATATGCTCAAAAAACGATCCTTAAGATTTGTTCAACACACGAATTCTAACACTTAACTTCAGACTATATTTCAGCACACACCTATGCTCTTATTGCAAGTACCTGCAAGAAATAAAATACACTATTTGTTTCAACTGTTAACAAATTCAGATTTTTTTGCTAAGAATATAACTACAATATATCATAATCACAAGAAACAGAAGTAGGGAAATGACCCATTCAATGTTGATGAAATATCAATATTATTCATTAAAATTGAAGAAACAAATTCATACATAGGGGAAAAATTGACCTTCGCATCTTCTCAGATTAAAAAAAAATATCAGATTCATTTATTCCTCCTTTTGCCTTTGAATAAATCATGAAATACTGCTTGATACAACTAAAAAAAATTCTGATTGGTCACACTGGAATCTCATATTCTGCTACTGGCTAATTAGTTAGCAAGAATACAAACAAAAATGGTATAGTGAAAAGGTAGTTTGAAGGAAAAATATCAAGCAATTTTTCATATTTGACTGTTCCATGCCTTGTTAAAAGCAAAACAAAGTAAGTTCAGTTCAGTTCAGTCTCTCAGTTGTGTCCAACTCTTCATGACCCCATGAATTGCATCATGCCAGGCCTCCCTGTCCATCACCAACTCCCAGAGTCTGCCCAAACCCATGTCCATCAAGTTGGTGATGCCATCCAACCAGCTCATCTTCTGTTGTCCCCTTCTCCTGCCCTCAATCTTTCCCAGCATCAGGGTCTTTTCAAATGAGTCAACTCTTCATATCAGGTGGCCAAAGGATTGGAGTTTCAGCATCAGCATTAGTCCTTCCAATGAACACCCAGGACTGATCTCCTTTAGGATGGACTGGTTGGATCTCCTTGCAGTCAAAGGGACTCTCAAGAGTCTTCTCCAACACCACAGTTCAAAAGTATCAATTCTTCGGCAATCAGCTTTCTTCACAGTCCAACTCTCACAACCATACACGACCACTGGAAAAACCATAGCCTTGACTAAATGCACCTTTGCTGGCAAAACAACACCTCTGCTTTTTAATATGCTGTCTAGGTTGGTCAAACCTTTCCTTCTAAGGAGCAAGTGGCTGCAATCACCATCTGCAGTGATTTTAGAGCCCAGAAAAATAAAGTCAGCCACTGGTTTCCACTGTTTCCCCATCTATTTGCCATGAAGTGATGGGACCAGATGCCATGATCTTAGTTTTCTGAATGCTCAGCTTTAAGCCAACATTTTCACTCTCCTCTTTCACTTTCATCAACAGGCTCTTTAGTTCTTCTTCGCTTTCTGCCGTAAGGATGGTGTCATCTGCATATCTGAGGTTATTGTTATTTCTCCCGGCAATCTTGATTCCAGCTTGTGCTTCCTCCAGCCCAGTGTTTCTCATGATGTACTCTGCATATAAGTTAAATAAGCAGGGTGACAATATACAGCCTTGACATACTGCTTTTCCTGATTGGAACTAGTCTGTTGTTTCATGTCCGGTTCTAACTGTTGCTTCCTGACCTGCATACAGGTTTCTCAAGAGGCAGGTCAGGTGGTCTGGTATTCCCATCTCCTTCAGAATTTTCCACAGTTTACTGTGATCCACACAGTCAAAAGGCTTTGCATTGTCAATAAAGCAGAAATAGATATTTTCCTGGAACTCTCTTGCTTTTTCAATGATTCAGCGGATGTTGGCAATTTAATCTCTGGTTTCTCTGCCTTATCTAAAACCAGCTTGAATGTCTGGAAGTTCACAGTTCACGTATTGCTGAAGCCTGGCTTGGAAAATTTTGAGCATTACTTTACTAGTGTGTGAGATGAGTGCAATTGTCCGGTAGTTTGAGCATTCTTTGGCATTGCCTTTCTTTGGGATTGGAATGAAAACTGACCTTTTCCAGTCCTGTGGCCACTGCTGAGTTTTCCAAATTTGCTGGCATATTGAGTGCCACACTTTCACAGCATCATCTTTAAGGATTTGAAATAACTCAACTGGAATTCCATCACCTCCACTAGCTTTGTTTGTAGTGATGCTTTCTAAGACCCACTTGACTTCACATTCTAGGATATCTGGTTCTAGATGAATGATCACACCATAATGATTATCTGGGTCATGAAGATCTTTTTTGTACAGTTCTCTGTATATTCTTGCCACCTCTTCTTAATATCCTCTGCTTCTGTTAGGTCTCTACCATTTCTGTCCTTTATTGAGCCCATCTTTGCATGAATTTTTCCCTTGGTATCTCTAATTTTCTTGAAGAGATCTCTAGTCTTTCCCATTCTATTGTTTTCCTCTATTTCTTTGCATTGTTTGCTGAGGAAGTCTTTCTTATTTCTCCTTGCTATTCTTTGGAACTCTGCATTCAGATGGGTATATCTTTCCTTTTCTCTTTTGCTTTTCATGTCTTTTCTTTTCACAGCTATTTGTAAGGCCTCCTCAGACAGCCATTTTGCTTTTTTTGTATTTCTTTTTCTTAAGGATGATCTTGATTCCTGTCTCCTGTATAATTTTACGTACCTTCATCCACAGTTCATCAGGCACTCTGTCTCTCAGATCTAGACCCTTAAATCTATTTCTCACTTCCACTGTATAATCATAAGGGATTTGATTCATGTCATACCTGAATGGTCTAGTGGGTTTCTCCACTTTCTTCAATTTCAGTCTTGAATATGGCAATAAGGAGTTCATGATCCAAGCCACAGTCAACTCCTGGTCTTGTTTTTGCTGTCTGTATAGAGCTTCTCCATCTTTCTGCAAAGAATATAATCAATCTGATTTCTGTGTTGACCATCTGGTGATGTCCATGTGTAGAGTCTCCTCTTAAGACTTTGAGTTATTTGATAATCAAAGTAACTGTTCTATTTATTTCACTGTAAAAGCATAAGAAGTCTTCACACAACCCAGCCTGAGTCATCATGAAACTGAAAATTGCTCAACGTGTCCGACACTTAGCGACTCCATAGACTATAAAATCCACATGGAATTCTCCAGGCCAGAATAGCCTTTCCAACCCACAGATTGAACCCCGGTCTCCCCCATTGCAGATAGATTCTTTACCAGCTGAGCCACCAGGGATGTCCAAGAATACGAGAGTGGGTACCTATCCCTTCTCCAGTAGATCTTCCTGACAAGTTTATTGTAGTTCACTCTATCTCACCACACACCTCAAATTATAACAGGGAAATTAGTAAGTTTATGATTTACTCCATAAAGAATTATGAATTCTTCTGCAGTTTTAATAAGTGATTGAAAAACTGGAAGATAAGGAAGTAAAGGGAACAGAAGATATTTTTATGATCTCTTAAAGCACAGGAAATGTTATTTTTTATTGTAATGTTCAGTATCATTCAGTATCAATATAATTAATGTCTTCTACCTTCATCTGGGTTAACAATAACAGTAACTTCTCTTATGTTCTGTCCTAACTCCTCAGACTTGGCTAGTTAGACTTAGCTCACCCTTCTTTAACTGACAAGACAAAAAATAGTTTAATTATTATCCTTCTTTCTGTAGGGAAGACTGCTGACTTTCCCCCAAATGAAACACAATGTGGGCAAAACAAAGATCATAAAAATCCTGAAAAAGTTGTATAAGTGTGTTTTTAAATTACTGGTATTAGTCTATTTCTACATTGATTCAATAAAGAGCAAAGTTAGGAATGAATTTTTGTAACAAAGGCAGTAAGTTCATTTCCAGAGCTCCCCAAAGATGTATATAGTTTAATTTCAAAATGTACACACCATCTCAATTATCCCTCATGGCAACACTGCAAAATAGGGATTACCAACTCCATTTACAGTTGGAAAATTAATTTGAAAAGTTAATTTATTTTATACTAATATCATAATTGGTCAAGTTGGAATTTCAACACATGTCACTCCAAAGCCTATATTGATGTTCTTTTTGTTATTTCACAGTGCAGTACCCTGTTAACTACAAAACAGATAGAACTACATCACAATGATGATGATAAATCTATAGCCACTTAAGTACAAACATTCCAGTTTGGGAGGAAAAATAAGGAGGGGAGAAGAAAAAAGTTCTAATTTTCATTACAATTTATAACATAGGACTAAGGTGTTTTTTTTTTTTATTGTCTTTTCATTAGAGTGTATTCGGTTCCTTTAAATTCTGTTAGAAAATAATTAAATGTTTTGTACTGTATTGTCTCAATCAATATTAAGTAATTCTAAAGGGAAAATGTAATCAGATTTATAGAGCATTTTGACATTAGAAAGTAAACTTTTAGTAAGTAAATTGTATAGATATTTGATTATGACACAAGAAGAAATAAATTTATGTTTATATGAATCAATGGATTTTATATAATTCCCTGAAGAAAATCAGATATAAGACCTTTTCTATAAATATTAAAATTCATCATCTAAATGCTAAATTACCAGTCATTTATTTGTTATACCAAAAGTTTTATCATTTCTAAACCAATCATTTATTTGTTATAGGAAAAGTTTTGTCATTTCTAACCTTATTTTGTGTAAATAATTTAAAAACAGCACTTAATTATCATAAAAAAGAACAGAAGAGTGAATCATTTGGTAGGATATTTAATATCTTTCTTCCACATTTACTGTTTTTTGATTCTTTAGAAAAGTCCTTTTATTCACAAAAAATTATAGCCATTGAACTTTTCAAAGGCATTTTACATAAAAATAGGATATTTTTGTCCTATAAACTCAAATATAAACTCACAAATATTTGTCTGATGTCCAAGCACTGTGAACATTTCAAACCTAAATATATCTTAAATTACAGGAGATCTCATAATAGCATTAAATATTTTGATTTTCATTTAACAAAAAGCAAATCACTGAATGTGCTCCATTGTTAATAATATGAAGACATTTTTATGTATACATTATAATATAGTATGAAATCACATGAACATTCTTCTCCTAATTAACACCTTACAAAGTTATAATTCATTTCAAAAAATTCCTAACTCAAAAATATATAATAAAAATTGTCAGTTTTTATTTTCACAATAGGTGAAATAACTTAAAACTTTGTTTTTAATTTAACGACTGTAGCTCATCATCCTAAAGACTTAAAAAGTGACAGAACTACACAGATATAAAATACCTATAGATTTAAATAAACCATCTTCTAGCTTTATTCCGTTCAGTTCAGTCGCTCAGCCATGTCCGACTCTTTGTGACCCCATGGACTGCAGTACGCCAGGTTTCTCTGTCCATCACCAACAGCTAGAGCTTGCTCAAACTCATGTCCATCGAGTCAGTGATGCCATCCAACCATCTCATCCTCTGTCATCCCCTTCTCCTCCTGCCTTCAGTCTTTCCAAGTATCAGTGTCTTTTCCAATGAGTCAGTTCTTCATTTCAGGTGCCCAAAGTATTGGAGTTTCAGCTTCAGCATCAGTCCTTCCAATGAACATTCAGGACTGATTTCCTTTAGGATGGACTGGTTGGATATCTTTGCAGTTCAAGGGACTCTCAAGGGTCTTCTCAAACACCACAGTTCAAAAGCATCAATTCTTTTGCGCTCAGCTTTCTGTATAGTCCAGTTCTCGCATCCATACATGACTATTGGAAAACCATAGCTTTGACTGGATGGACCTATGACAGCAAAATAATATTTTCTGTTTTTAATATGCTGTCTGGGTTGGTCACAGCTTTTTTTCTAAGGAGTAAGCATCTTTTCCTTTCATGGCTACAGTCACCATCTGCAGTGATTTTGGAGCCCAAGAAAATAAAGCCTGTAACTCTTTGCATTGTTTCTCCATCTATTTGCCATAGATCCAGATGCCATGATTTTAGTTTTTTGAATGTTGAGTTTTAAGCCAACTTCTTTATTCCCCTCTTTCACTTTCATCAAGAGGCTCTTTAGTCACTCTTCACTTTCTGCTATAAGGGTAGTGTCATCTGCATATCTGAGGTTATTGATATTTCTCCTGGTAGTCTTGATTCCAACTAGTGCTTCTTCCAGCCAGGCATTTCTCATGATATGCATATAAATTAAATAAGCAGGTTGACAATATTCAGTCTTGACGTACTCCTTTCCCTATTTGGAACCAGTCTTTTGTTCCATGTCCAGTTCTAACTGTTGCCTCTTGATTTGCATACAGATTTCTCAGGAGGCAAATCAGGTGGGCTGGTATTCCCATCTCTTTAAGAATTTTCCACAGTTTGCTGTGATCCACACAGTTAAAGGCTTTAGTATAGTCAATAAAGCAGAAGCTGATGTTTTTCTGGAACTCTTGCTTTTTTCAATGATTTAACAGATGTGGGCAATTTGATATTGGTTCCTCTGCCTTTTCTAAATCCAGCTTGAACATCTGGAATATCACAGTTCACATACAGTTGAAGCCTGACTTGGAGGATTTTGAGCATTACTTTGCTAGCGTGTGAGAACAGTGCAATTGTGCGATAGTTTGAACATTCTTTGGCATTGCCTTTCTTTGGGATTGGAATGAAACCTGACCTTTTCTAGTCCTGTGACTACTGCTGAGCTTTCCAATTTGCTGGCATATTTAGTGCAGCCATTTCATAGCATCATGTTTTAGGATTTGAAATAGCTCAACTGGAATTCCATCACCTTCACTAGCTTTGCTTGTAATGATGCTTCTTCCTAAAGCCCACTTGACTTCACATTCCAGGATGTCTGGCTCTAGGTGAGTGACCACACAATCGTGGTTATCTGGGTCATGAGGATATTTTTTATATAGTTCTGTGTATTCTTGCAATCTTTCTTAATATGTTCTGCTTCTGTTAGGTCCATACTATTTCTGTCTTTTTTATGTGCCTATCTTTGCATGAGATGTTCTATTGGTATCTCTTATTGTCTTCAAAAGATTTCTAGTCTTTCTCATTCTTTTGTTTTCCTCTATTTCTTTGCATTGATCACTGAGGAAGGCTTTCTTGTCTCTCCTTGCTATTCTTTGGAACTCTGCATTCAAATGGGTGTACCTTTCCTTTTCTCTTTTGCTTTTCACTTCTCTTCTTTTCTCACCTATTTGTAAGCCCTCCTTAGACAAATATTTTGCCTTTTGCATTTCTTTTTCTTGGGGATGGTCTTGATCATTGCCTCCTATACAATGTCATGAACCTCTGTCCATAGTTCTTCAGGCACTCTGTCTATCAGATCTAATCCCTTGGATCTTTTTGTCACTTCCACTGCATAATCATAAGGTATTTGATTTAAGTCATACTTGAATGGCTTAGTGGTTTCCCCTACTTTCTTCAATTTAAGTCTTAATTTGGTAATAAGAAGTTCATAGTCTAAGCCCCAGTCAGCTCACAGTCTTGTTTTTGCAGATTATATGGAGCTTCTCCATTTGTGGCTACAAAGAAAATAATCAGTCTGATTTTTGTATTGACTGTCCGGTGATGTCCATTTGTAGAATGTTCTCTTGTGTTATTGGAAAAGATTGTTTGCTATGACCAGTGCTATCTCCTGACAAAACCTCCTAAAAACTTAAAACATGAGAGTACTACAAATATATTAAATACTCATAGATTTGAATAAACTATCTTCTGGCTTTATTACATCTATTTATATTAGGAACTTAAATACTCAATTTTAAAAGCTTGTAATTTAAGAGCTTATATTGTTTACAATCTTTATTCTTTAATATAATACACTTTTCAAATGATTCAAGATTTCAAGTTTTTTGTATTACATAAATCCTTTTTGGTTCATTGTCTCATATTATTTCTGGTAGAAACACTCCTCTCCCCTGACAAATACATACACTTTGCAAACTGCTGGAAAACAGAGATTTTCTTGGTCATCTTTCTAATTTTCAAAGCAGTAAATAAACTTCCATATTACACTATTTTTAATAAACTCTTCAATGATTAGGCTTTGTGTGTAATGAAAATATATTGATACAGAAAGAATGTAAAATCTATGTAGAATACCAACTACAAAATTCTCCTAAAGCATTAATAATAAATATTTATATATAAATATTTTCATCAGAAATAATAATCTGCTATATAATTATATATGTAAAATAGATGCATTAAATGAGATTTTTGCTATGCTTAGGGGAGTCTAGAAAATAATATTTATGTATCTTCTCAGAAACTAAAGAAAAAATATGTAATGTAATTTGACATACTATACAAACTCATGTGTGTTGCATTTTATGTTGAATACATCTTGTAAGTATATATTATTTTCATTTTCATATAGTACATTTACAATTTTATTACAGTTTTTTCATGTAGTGAAGGAAGTTCATAATAAATACTGAATTAAAAGATCACTGTGCAGTGTACTAGGAGAAAATGGTATCTGCAATCAAAATTATTTTTTAATTAACATAAACAGAAATTGAAATGTAGATTAACACAACTCACTTCATGTTTTACAGGAAATATTGATGAAGTAGAACGAGAATGGAAAGCAGGATTCCATCGCTGGAACAATTACATGATGGATTGGAAAAATCAATTTAACGATTACACTAGCAAGAAAGAAAGCTGTGCAGGTCTCTAATTAATAGATTTACCTTTTACAGAACGTTCGTTTTCCTGTAGATCAAGGCAAAACTATCATTGGCTCTCTTACACTCCTGGTAAGAAAGCTATTATGTATAAAACAAAAATGTCAAAAGGATAAAATTGATTCCTCTCTTCTTTCACTTAGTATTGTACCTAGCATTTCAAAACCCAAATGGCTAGAACAAGTTTAATTAAAGTTCACATTATGAAGTATGACAATTAATTATATGCATATTAAAACAATTTGCAGCTTCAAACTCTTTCTTTCCTGAATAACTTTAAGAAATTATTTCCTTAAAATGTATCTCAGTTCTGTTTCCTATCTCCAATTTATTTTTATTATCACTGATAAAAGATATTTTTAAAAAGTGGGTGGGAGGTCTTGAAACATTACATACTGTGATTTACAATATTATTTCCTTTTAACTAATTTATGTGTTTAATGTTAATATGGTATATTAAAACAAACAAAGTAATTGGCTTCTTTGGTTTTTCTTTTATATGAAGGCAAGAGAATTTATTTAAGAGAATCTTAAAATAAGAAGCTTGGTCAGTTGGAATCACCTAATGATAGAAACAAAATGTCGCAACCAAAAGACAAAATGTAAAAAAATATAATTACAAATATTTTGAATTTTTTAAAGATGCATATGCTTATAGTCCTCAAATTATACTCCTGTTCTTTCAACTTTTTTCTTTCTCACATCCTCACTCCTCAACTCTCCCAAACATGTCCACATGTAAATTCCTGTAATTCAAAAATTATGTACTATCTGAAATATCCCTTGACTGGACCCAGATATATCAGGATTTTAGTAAATAAATTGTTCAGTTTCAAAAAAGAAATGATTATATATTTCAGATAAATTATATTGTTTTAATAATTTTAAAAATTACAAATTTGCACTTACTAACTTTCATGACAAGGGAACACATCTCATGAATAAATTCATTGTCTTTCATTAAAGGGGAGATGTAAAGGATTTTAAATCCCAGGAAAGAGCAGCACTGTTTTTGTTTTGTTTTGCTGTTTTTGTCTTAAATGGCCATTATCTCTTTTTTTCTTTTTTCTTTACAATTTTATTTATTTTTCAGGCTGTGCTGGGTCTTCGTTGTTGTGCAGGCTTTCCTCTAGTTGTGGCATATGGGGGCTACTCTTCTTTGCAGTGCACAGGCCTCTCATTGTCATGGCTTCTCCTGCAGAACACAGGCTCTAGGGCACATGCACTTCAATAGTTGTGGCACATGGGCTCAGTAGTTGTGGTTCCCAGGCTCTGGAGCACAGGCTCAGTAGTCGTGGTACACAGGCTTAGTTGCTCTTAGGCATGTGAGTCATTCCTGGATCAGGCCCGTATCTCCTGCATTGACAGGTGGATTCTTTACCACTGAACTACCAAGGAAGCCCAGGGCAGTATTGTTGATTATGCTAATTAAGAAGCGAAAACTAGTACTCAGTATAAAGTGAGTCTATCAGTCTGTAGACTGTCAGCAGAAGCAAATCTCATTATTCATTGGTCATAAGTTTCTCTAGTTAGATCCAATAAATATAGATCTTCAGTCCTCACTCAGTGTGTCACTCAAAGATCATGGTATTTATCAACTTCAGCTGATCAAAAAGAGTTGTTATACATGCCAAGTTAATTCGTTTCAGTGGTGCTATAAATGGACATTTTATTTTATATTTCTTCCATCATCTTGAGATGAATAAAAAAGCCACACATAAGATAGCCAAATATCCTGGTTTTCCATTATATAACCACCATCTTGGTTTCAGGTGCTATTCTCCTAGGATCTATTATGTTTTTCTTTCTTTTTTTTTTTTTTCCCTTTTTTTTTTGAGTATATTGTTTATTTGTTTATTTATTTACTTATTTAAAATCTTTAATTCTTACATGTGTTCCCAAACATTAACGAATCAGTTGAGTGTCATTTTGATGTAGAACCCTCTTATTTATGAAATAACTAAATGATGCCTGTTCAACAGCATTGAGGACCTTTAAAAGTTCTCTGGATGAGAGTAATAATGAATAAAACATAACTGATGTTTATAGAATACCTGTAAATTTTCTTATATGACTAGTCCCAGTCATAAGAAAAGATATCATGGTCCACTTTGTCCTACCTTGGACAACCAACTGCTTCATTCTTGAATTTTAGCTAGAATATCACTTGACTTATTCAGAAACTTTTATCCATGAGTTTAGTTTGCCTTGCTCTGTCTTTTACCTGATGCAAAATCTCATCATTAGAGTCACCGACTGATGAGATAATAAAGCAGCAGGAGTGAAAGAATGATTTGAGAAGTGAATGTTAACACAAATAACCATGCACACACCACATAAAACTCCACCCACAAAAGACTGGCTTATTTTCCAGACATTACCCATTTTCTTAGCCTAGTTTAATTCTTTATGGTTACCCTGAAAGGTGAAAAAAATCCAAGTTTCTATGGCAATTAACTGCCAGTGCCTTGATATTATCAGATCCATCTCTAGATTCCCAGCTGGGAACTGTTTGCCAAGTACCATCACTGGGTGGATGCTTGCTGACTGAGTGAATGAATGGAAGGATGAGACACAGCTGAGCTTAGTTCCATTGTGTAGCAGGAAAATTACATTGTGAGTCCTCTGAGACCCAGGAAGAAACATGACAAAAGTAAAAGAAAAAGATTGAGGGAGGTGTGTGTAGGAGGAAACCCTTCATTGAATTTATCCAAATAAACTATCCTATGTATGCAGGTCAAGAAGCATCAGTTAGAACTGGACATGGAACAACAGACAGGTTCCAAATAGGAAAAGGAGTACGTCAAGGCTGTATATTGTCATCCTGCTTATTTAACTTATATGCAGAGTACATCATGAGAAACGTTGGGCTGGAGGAAGCACAAGCTGAAATCTAGATTGCTGGGAGAAATATCAATAACCTCAGAGATGCGGATGACACCACTGTTATGGCAGAAAATGAAGAGGAACTAAAGAGCCTCTTAATGAAAGTGAAAGAGGAGAGTGAAAAAGTTGGCTTAAAGCTCAACATTCAGAAAATGAAGATCATGGTGTCTGGTCCCATCACTTCATGGGAAATAGATCGGGAAACAGTGGAAACAGTGGCTGACTATTTTTCTGGGCTCTAAAATCACTGCAGATGGTGATTGCAGCCATGAAATTAAAAGACGCTTACTCCTTGGAAGAAAAGTTATGACCAACCTAGACAGCATATTAAAAAGCAGAGACATTACTTTGTCAACAAAAGTCCATCTAGTCAAAGCTATGCTTTATCCAGTGGTCATGTATGGATGTGAGAGTTGGACTGTGAAGAAAGCTGATTGCCAAAGAATTGATGTTTTTGAACTGTGGTGTTGGAGAAGACTCTTGAGAGTCCCTTGGACTGCAAGGAGATCCAACCAGTCCATCCTAAAGGAGATCAGTCCTGGGTGTTCATTGGAAGGACTGATGCTGAGGCTGAAACTCGAATCCTTTGGCCACCTGATGTGAAGAGCTGACTCATTTGAAAAGAGCCTGATGCTGGGAAAGATTGAGGGCAGGAGAAGGGGACGACAGAGGATGAGATAGTTGGTTGGCATCACTGACTCAATGGACATGGTTTGGGTGGACTCCAGGAGTTGGTGATGGACAGAGAGGCCTGGCGTGCTGTGTGGTTCATGGGGTCGCAAGGAGTCAGACATGACTGAGTGACTGAACAGGACTGATGTACTTGAGTTTTAGCACAGAAGAGGTGATGAGATAGAATTGTGGATATGTATAGTAGGTAATTTCACATTGATATTTGGGTATTTAATTAAATGATTCTCAAATTTCAACCTTGACTACATTTGAGAATCTTGGAGTGGAATCTCATCAGTATTTTTAAGTTTCTCAGGTGATTCTGATTTCAGCAAGTTGGGGGGGGGCAATATTCATACTGTTTTAGTACTCACAAGCAGATAACTATAAAACTTGCAATTTAACATGAGAAAGAAATGTATTTATTATTGATATCTGAGGACCTAATTGTTTTCCTCTGAACAAGGAACTATAGCAGATATTACTGAATGCATAAAATAAATTTGGCACACACAGTTTTTTCAATGACCTCCACACCAGAAAGGTATCCTTTCAGGATGTCATTTTTATTATAAATATATACTCTGAGAGGATGTCTGAAAAATAAGAGTACATGAAATACATAGACTATTTTACAGTTCGTTAACTGCAGTTATTACTGAAGATCATCCTTTTGTTTGAGCTAACCCAAAATTTGCTTCCATTTCCCTGGTGGCTCAAATGGGTGAAGAATCTGCCTGCAATGCAGGAGACCCAGATTCAGTTCCTGGGTTGGGAAGATCCCCTGGAGAAGGGAATGGGGACCCATTCTAGTATTCTTACCTGAAGAATTCCATAGATAGAGGAGTTTGGCAGGATACAGTCTGTGGCATCGCAAAGTCTGACGTGACTGAGTGACTAACACGACACACAGAATTTGTTACTTGACACTAAGTAATAATAACAATTCAGATGCAAGATGACTAATCAGACTTTTAATTTCTGTTTCCCATTGTACTTTTCATTTTAAAAGTATTGACTGTCTTGCGAACTTTGAAAAATATGGACAAGTAATCATTCTTGCCAGGTTCAGAAAGAGATGCTACTATGATTAATTACATAATGATTATTAAACTAAGTAGGTGAATATAAAGACTTGCTTTTCTCCTTAGAAGCATTTGTAGAAGTCTTTTGCTTGGGGCAATTACTATATTACCTTGCTTTTCTGAGTTAGACATTCTAATTAGTTTTGATTTCCTTCAATGGTTAGGGAGAAAAAGCAGGAGCAGAGGGGATTTATCAAAGAAGTCTCTGGATAATAAACTATAAAAATGTATTTAACAGTGTTAAACACCTTTCTAAAATACTTGAAGTAAATATATCAAGAGAATAATCTAAAAATAAGAGAGATAGAATGATCTATCAATCTATCTATTATCTATCTATCATCTATTAAGGATAACCACTCCCAATTTTAGTCAAAGAGAGGGATAAAAGCCAGACGAATGTTACTAGTATACCTAATACAACCTGGAATATAAATTCAAAATCATTGCCTTGACCAAGATAGCCTTACTGTTCCCCTCAGCTTGACAATGTTTTAGACAAATTTCCTCCTGGCTGTGGGCCTCGGACTTCCAGTTTCTTAGAGAATTTGCTTCAGAAATCTTGCATTGTAAATTCTTTCTCTGTACCTTTGAAATGTATATAAATCTCTCAGCCTCTTGTCAGTTTTACTACCCATGAAATCTCTTTCTCAAGGACCTGGGAACTATTACTTTGAAACTAAACATTAAGAGAGATAGTGCCTCCATCACTCAGTCTCAATGGGAAGACAGGAGCCTAACTTCTTTGGGAGCCAATTACCAAACACTGATGGCTTAATCCCAGGAGAAAACATTGCAAACTCAAGAATAACTCTATGCACTCAACATATCCCTTTGGTCAACCCTCCCCCAAAGTCTTCCAGTACTTTTCTACTAGCTCACCTCAACATGAAAAAACCTTCACATCTTTTATTTCAGAGAAGTTTAGTTCAGTCTCTCTCCCCATTTGCAACTATTGTTATTGATGTTCAGTTGCTCAGTCAAGTCTGAGTCTTTGCAACACCATGGACTGCAGCAGGCCAGTCTTCCCTGTCCATCACCATATCCCGAAGTTTGCTCAACTCATATCTGTTGACTGGATGATACCATCCAACCATTTCATACTCTGTTGCCCCCTTTTCCTACCTTCAATCATTCCCAGCATCAGGGTCTTTCCAATGGTTCATCTTTTTGCATCAGGTAGCCAAAGTGTTGATGCTTCAGCTTCAGCATCAGTCCTTCCAATGAACATTCAGGACTGATGTCCTTTAGGATGGACTGGTTGGATCTCCTTGCAGTTCGAGGGACTCTCAAGAGTCTTCTCCAACACCACAGTTTAAAAGCATCAGTTCTTCAGTGCTCAGCTTCCTGTATAGTCTGACTCTCACATCTATACATGAATACTGGAAAAAACATTACTTTGCCTATACATACCTTTGCTGAAAAAATGATGCCTCTGCTTTTTAATATGCCATCTAGGTTAGTTATAACTTTTCTTCCAAGGAACAATTGTCTTTTAATTTCAAGGCAGCAGTCATTGTCCACAGTGATTTTGAAGCTCAAGAAAATAAAATCTGTCACTGTATCCATTCTTTCCTCATCTGTTTGTCATGAAGTGATGGGACAAGATATTGGTGAACTTTATTTTGTGAATGTTGAGTTTTAGGCCAGCTTTTCCACTCTCCTCTTTGACCTTCATCAAGAAGCTCTTTAGTTCCTCTTTGCTTTCTGCCATAATGGTGGTGTTATCTACATATCTGAGGTTATTGATATTTCTCCCAGCAATCTTAATTCCCCAATGGCAAAAACCTTGAATGAAGTTTTTATTGACTTTAAACTTTGTTCAGCGCAGTATTTACTTTCACAGCCTAAACCAAAATTCAACACTTCTTTAAGTGCCTAGGGCACATTCATATCTATATTAATATTCTACTACCAGATTAGAAAATACAAGTATTTTCTTGCAGCAGATATTCTTCAGAAAGAGTGATTCCGTAATGAAGAGGGGAGTAAAATTTGAATTTATGAGGTTTTGACTATCTACTTTTTAGTAAATTTTTTTCTGATATCTTTTAGACTTTAGTCACATATGATAATTTTCGTTCTCATGTTAATCTTGATATTTTGGCATTTTTTGTTTTTAGCATTTCTCAATGTTTCATGATAGATCATTTTTTCTCCTTGACATCAAATTTAAGTTTTCTTGGTTATATTCATCTCCTCATAGAATGGCTGAGGGCAAATGGATTCACTCGTTTTGCATGTGGGCTTTCTTTTTTCTTCTTTCCTCTCATTTGTCTCTTCCATGAATGCAGAAAACAGATACAGATTCTTGTGTTGTGGTCTAGGAATCACAGGTGACATAAAGGACGGTGTATATATTTTTAATGCAAATTTTCATTATACTGTTAGGCCTTTGGGATGAAAAGTAATATTTTCCAAGAAAAAAGATATCATGAAGAATAACAAACTTCAAGAATCATACTTGCAAGGACCCCTTTGAAGACATTGTGTGTAATTTTATTTTTGCTAAAGACAGTTTCCAGGAATACAGGAGTTTCAGGAAGAGCAAAACTTAGTTTAGTTTCTGTTTTTCACTGCATCAATGGAAATGAGTCTTTAGTCTATAGCCTCAGGCACAAAACAACATTTTTAGTCCAAGAGGACTCTGCCTCCCTCCACTGCCTTTAAAGACATTCCACCAATTTTCTTTAGTTGAAATGTGCTATCATTGTTTTACAACATTGTAATATGCTAATTTTGAAGTTACTATCTTTGTGCAAGGTAATAAGTGAGTAAAAACTCAAATGCTAACATCTGCTGTGGCATTTCAATTTTAAACCAAATGCGTGTATAATATTCTCTTTGGTAAGTGAATTAACATTTTCACATAACCATGAAAGATAAAATTTTAATAATCTCCCTTGGAGTTTTCTCTTTGAAGTCATGTGCGAAATATTAAGTGAGAAGAAGAACAGAACAGTAGTTCTTTCTTATAAGATTATTGAAGTTTTCAAAGACAGAGATTGAATACCATGTCCTTCCTCTCAGCTCACCTGGAATTACAGTCAGTTGTGAGAGGCAGCAATTTACTTAGAGTAGATTGAAGTCTACAAAAAAATGCCTTGAATTCCAGAGCATCCATGGTTCTTGATCAATGGTTGACACTGCTGTACAGAATTCTACATATGAAGGCATATTTTTCAATGCCTGAAAAAAACTTTTTCTAGGATGTCTTTCAATCATCTTTTCAACCTCTTTTTGACCGTCACTATCCCTCAGAAGAACAAATATTTCAACTATTATATGCTAATGTCTTAATAAAAATATTTTATTTATCATATTACATTATCACTCCAAGGCATGTCAATTTCAGTAAAGTAAGTCTGTCTTGGATCCCATTTAAAGAAATGGAGTAATAGAATATTTGAGGACATCGTCCCATTGAAGTTCAGGCAGAGGGAACAAATGAGAAGGTCCTATGGAGATCTCCTCACGTACTGTGTTTAGGGAACAGGTAAGAGGTCTAAGCTGCTGAAAGAAATAAGGGAGGGTGATAGGAAATGAGGTGGGAACTGGTAAGAAAGGCAGATGACAAGTCATCAGAGGGCATTGAGCAGACTGAGTAACACAATCATGATCATGCTTTTTCTTTTAGGAGGAGCACTCTCATTCTTTGCAGGCTAAACTATAAAAAGGCAAGAGTGGGCATAAAGGAAGCTGTTTAACTATCCAGATAAGAGAAAAGAATGGCTTGTAGTTAGTTAGTAGCTACTGAGAAGTAAAAGGTATTATATTTATAATATTTGTAAGCAATAGCCAACAAGATTCACCAAAAGACAGGAGTAAACAATAAATATAAGATTTTCTGCTTAGGTAACTGGTAGGGTGAATCTATCATATTCTGAGACTGGGAAAGTTGTAGGTCCTACAGGGCTAAATAGAGAAACAACAGTTCATTTCAGGGCACACTGGCTTTCAGATGTTTATGAGGTATCTAAGAAAGAAAAAGAGAAAACACTTTGTTGAAGGAGAGTAGAAGGGAGATGTCTAAGTTAGGGATATGCATAAAGTTGTTTCTAGCATAAAGATGGTATATAAAGCCATGGAACTCAAGATTACCTAGAAATTGAGTGCAAATATGAACTGAGTCAAGTCAGCACTCCAGCACTGAGACTTAACTTGATGTTCAAATCTGTCAGTTTTATAAAGTTCTCTGCTTATTACCAGACCTTTCCCTATCCTTAAGTTTCTAACCTTGATTCATCTCCCGTTCATCTGTTGTTCAACAAATTATTTTCTTTAGGAGAAGTAAACCAAGACTTTTTATAGATGAGAAAATCTTTTGGTGTCCTCAAAAATAAATGAATATTTGGTTGAATTTATAATATCACCATTTAAATATATTTTCTTCAACTCCATAGAATTCTCTACAAAATGAAAGTCTATGAGCAACTAGATTCTTATTTTAATGCTTATAATCTGTATCTTCTGTTTGTGTATTTTGCAAGACTTGCATGTGCATGCAAACATACATCTAATTCATAAGCTAAATAATGGACCCCACAAATGACAGCCACTTCCTAATTCCTGGAATTTGTAAAGGTGGCCTTATATTTCATAAAATAATTTTGTAGAAGTGATCAAGTTGAAGGCCTTGAGAGAGGCAGATAATGTTGTATTATCTAGGTGATCAATAAATGCAATCACATGTATTCTTACAAGAGAGACACAGAGGGAGTCTTGACATACAGAAGAGAAGGCAATGTGACCACAGAGGCAGAGTTCTGAGGGACACAGTCGCAAGCCACAGAATGCTAGCAGCCGCCAGAAGTAGAAGAGACAAAGAACAAATTCTTCCTTGGCACCTATGGAGGGAAGTGTGGCTCTGCCTACTACTTGGTTTTGACACAATGAAACCAATATCAAATTTCTAACCTCCAGAACTGGGAAAAAATTAATTTCCATAGTTTAAACCATCAAGTTTGTGTTAGTGTATTATGGCAGCCATAAGAAACTAATACATGAGATTAAATTTCACCAAGATGAACCTAAATATTGTTTATTTAACATAACTTTCCCTAGATTTTCAAAGATATTTTCAAGCTGCAAGTTAATATGTATCTTAATTTGGTGAAAGTTCTTATGTGTATCTATTTGTTATTTCTGGTCTGGCTGCTTCATTCTCACCACCTGTAGTCCTACTATATACAAGTGATATTACCTGAATCTGTCTCACTTTAGCTTCATTTTAATTTTACTTTATTCTTTTCCTTAGGAATACTATAATTTGGGAAAATTTCCAAGTGTTTGCTCCTCCTCCAAGATTTGTCTTCTATAACTGATCCATTATTTTTATTACCACAATTATTATTATTAAATGTTACAATTTTTTGCATCTCATATATTTTTACTTATTTAAACTTTTTCTCTCATCATCCATTGCTATGATTTCATAAGTGTAAAAATTCCTTTAATCTTTCAAAAATAATTTTTATATATTCAAAAATTTTCTAAAAATTTCCTTTAGTTTTGCACTAGCAGAATTTCAAAAGCAGTATAGATTTAGATATAGTTATTCCTTTCAAATGAGTCATCTTTTCATAGGTCTAATATAGTACCATGTGATATAAATATTGAAATAAATTTTGACAGAAGTAGGTGGGGATTCCTGGTCTAATCCTACAGATACAGGCAAAGGAAAACGAGGCTTTATATTTAATATTATTTTTATTTATCGGTGAGGAAATCCAATATCTGGCACCATCTAAGAGGTAATTCTAGTGGAGGGCCATGCCACAGAAGGGATATTTCTTGGGGTCTACTCCAAGATAAGTGTGATAGGAACTTAGCAGTGTCCTATTTTTTCACTTTTCTTGTTGGCTTTATTTCACATTTGTTTCAGCTTTGCTTGGTAATGGGAAATACCAGAATTCACCTTCAGAGGTCCTTTTAGTCTTTGTCTGGCTCAGTTGTCAGTAATAGAAATATGATTAATTAAAATGTTAAGAGCCTAAATTCTGCTGATCTGTATTTTTAAAGTTTTCAAGATCCTAAAAGATTAAAGGTGTATAGTGTGTATTAGTCATACTCAGTCATGTCCAACTCTTTGTGACCACATGAACTGTAGCTTGCCAGGCTCCTCTATGCATGGGATTCTCCAGCCAAGATTACTGGAGAGGGCAGCTATTCCCTTCTCCAGGGGATCTTCCCAAAGCAGGGAATGAATCTAGATCTCCCAAATTGTTGGCAGAGATTCTTTACCATTTGAGCCACCAGGAAAGCCCATAAAAGGGTATAGGCTGGAATTATGAGTGACATCTGTGCAGAAATTCATATGGTAGAAGAAGAAGAAGAAAAAAAAAACTTTATCCTTAAAATCTGTTGGTAAATCAGTATGTCAGAAATCTGTCATTAGAAGCTCAAAGAGATATATTACCCAAGAACAAGTAACTGCTATAGTGATATCAACTGATAATCACAATATTGGGTATTAATTTTTCTGTACAAAAGACAACTGAAAATGTATCAAATAATAGTCATAAGAACTATAAAATTATTTTTACTGGATCAGAGTACTACAGTTTTCTTTTTGAGTAGCACTTCCACCAATAATTTATTTGCTCATAATAGAAGCTCAAAAACTGTCAGATATACCTTCTGTAATATGCAGCAGCATTTGAAGACTCCTTTCATTTTTCACTGAGATATTTTCAATTAAGAGTCAAAAGGCATTTTGCTGCTAACTTGGAGTTGGAATAAATCAACTCAGGACTCAAGTATAGTAAATTCACCAAATGCTTCTTCCTTTTCTTGCTTTAATGTAGCACTCAAGATGAACAAGGGACCACTAAGCTAAGAGATTGTAGGTGCCATAATTAAATATAAAAATGTATTTTAAATATAATAATATTTGTCAATAATGAATGAAGGAAATAATGACCTAATTCGGAAAAAAAATTCATGGAACAGATAATAATTGTAAGCAAATATATTACCATTAAATAAAAAAAAAACAAGTAATTATAGAATCAATAATTCAAAGCACAGATAAAAGAATTCAGGAAAGAAATGGTAGGTAACAGAGATACAATACATGAGTTAGCAAAGGGAAAACAGAAGGAGGAAAAAAATAAACTCTCAGGTATGCTGCTTACACTAAGAACATCATAAAAGAGAATGATACTGTTTTAGAAGACACTGATGATATGACAGGATTGAAAAATAAATAAGATAAAATAAAAGCAGGAGTAAAAGAATAGAAGAGATTCCAAAAGGATATAAAACACAATCAGCTTGTTAACAGTAAAAACTGAAATAGGAGATCAAAACAGAATTGATGATGTAACTCAGAATGTTAAATACAAGTTTTCATCTGTAAATTGAAAAAAGGCAATATTTCTCAGGGTGGAAAATATGTTAGAGTAGTACAAAATCTTAGGACTTATCCAAGATTTTAAAAAAAATTCTTTGTTAGAATGATACATAAACGTCCACTAATAGGGAGGTGTTAAAGCTAATTTGGTTTATTCAGAAGATACAATACCGTGTGGCTATTGGATGAGGTAACTAACTCCTTATGAGTTGATATAGAAAGATCACCATGATTTTTTTTCACCAAATTTGAAAGAAAATAATATGAATAATATTAAAGATGAGTTATGATTTCTATTTAAAAACATTATGTTTTGTACCTGTGCTTTAATGTATGTAGATGCTCTCTGAAAACAGGTTTTAAAACTATAGCAGTGAATACCTCTGGGGAAGGAACTAGATGGCCTGTGATAGAAATATCAGACTAAGAGTTATTGCTCATGTTCTGTCTTTAAGTGCCTTTTATACTCTGTAGCATGGGCATATATTACCTAATCAAAACAAATAATAACATGTAATTGTAAAAAGGCAGGGAAACCTGTTTAATTATTGGCAAAGAAAAATTATACAATAAGAACAATAAGAACTGAATACCCATACTATTGTTTTCAACAGGCATTGTTCTACAATACAATAGATGATGCTAAATAATTCCATCCAACGTGAATACTTTCAACTAAGTAGAACGGTATTTTGCTGCCAGTTCATCCTGGAAGATCCATGAAAGCAGTGCTATTCAAAATTATACGTTTGGCAAAGAGATTTACTAATGTCCTCCAATGTCTATGGATAACTGGGAACATCTGCCCTCAACATTTCCAGGCCAAAATGGCTCTCCCATCCTCCATGGTATGGAACTCTGGAATCTCAACCAAAGCATTGATTCTTTTACAGGAAAAAATAAAAAGTCAATAGAACTCTTTAAATGAAAATACAATTTACAGTTCTTAATTTCCACAATTAACTGTTAAAATGAGTACTTACTGTATGCTTCAATCAGTATCAAATGTATCTATTAATATAGCCTGGGTTTTTTGAACAGATGAAATGGATATGAGGACTTGCCCCAAACCCAGGACATTTTGTCTTCTTATATGATAAAGGAGAATAAGCCCTTAGATTTGAGTATCAACCACACCCACATAAAATTTCTTTGGATCTTCATATTACCCATACACATTCCCTTTGTCTCTTTGTCTGTTGATAAGATACAAGAGGAGGTTAACAAAGGCATAAAGTCATAATTCCATGCCCAGGTAGGTTCTTTGTCATATATCATGTCTGTTTTCTGATCAAGATAAAGGCGATTTTCCTTAGACTGCTCACCATACTGGTTTCTGTAGTTTCTGAAAAAAGCAATTATGACACTTACATATAAAACACTATAGTTGACAATTTTTTGCTACATAGCAAAAGTTTCTCAAGTAAAGAAAGCAGTGCATTAATTTACATTCTGTTGCAAGTTCCTTATGTATATTTCCAACTACTCAGAAGGTCTTATTTGAGAACGGTGATAGCATATGCCTGGGATATGGTCACAAATGGTTCCCCAAGTCCATGTTGTAAATCTGAGATGAAAATGACAAGAATGAGAACATTACATAGATGTCTGAGGAAGAGCATTCTATATTAGCGCAAAGACCCCAAGGTGAAAATAAGCTTTGTGTGTTTGAGGAAAAGACTAGAATTTAGAAAGAATAGCATGAGCCATAGGAGATAAAGTTGAATTATAAGAGCTCTAGGATTTTTCATTTTATTATAAATTCAATAGAGAGTTATTAGAAGGTTAATAAGTGAAGGAATGACATGATCCAATTTAGAAACTGAAAGGTCACTCTGACGTGTCTGTGGCAAAGATTCTTAGGATAGGTGGTCCAAGCAAAGCAGGGAGACCAATAAGGAAGCTATTAAAATAGTGTAGATAAAGGCTTGAATGGTTTGAATTTGGAATATGGAGGAGGCGGAATATGCTTTGAAAGTGAAATCATCAGAGCTTTTTAATGGATTCAGTATTGGGTATGAAGGAAAGAAAGACTTGAGAGTGACTCCAAAATTTTTGTTTTGATTAACTCAGTGTGTTGTGGTGCTGTGAGGTGGGGCAGCTGAGATCAGGAAACTCAGAAAGAGGAACAAGTTCATTAGTTGAAGGTGTAAATCAAATGTTCCCTCAAATAAGACACACAATTCACATTGCCTATGCATTAGTAAATCCCATACTCCTTAGGAAAAATTATTAGATCTTCATTTAAAAATTTTTTTCTTTTCATTTTTTAAATTAGGGGAAGGTATGATAACATATTTACAGAAGACTTAAAAAAAAAGAACAAAGTTACATATAGTTCCATTATATATTATAAATATTTTAAAGTATATAAATTAAGATTTTTCATTGGAGTTTCAATATCAAACTCTCAAAAATTAATAACATAAATAGAAAAGTAGAAGGATATAGTAGACCTGAAAAGCACTATGAACCAATTCAACATAATTAAGCTTCATACAATTTTCACACAACAGTAGAATATAAATTCCATTTAAGTTCCCATAGACTGTAACCTAGGAGACTCTGAAACATATCCAGGAATTACATTAGAAATCAATATCGAAAGATATTTGAAAATAACCCACATATTTTCAAACTCAATGTGACATTTACCAAGAGAGATCCTTGATTTAGCTTTTTAAAGCCTCAATAAAGTTAAAAGACTGAAAAAACACAGAGTGTGATTGCAGAGAAGAAAGCATTTAAACAAAAAATTAATATCAAAATGAGAGATCAACATCAAACATATTTTAAAAACCCCATGTATTTGGAAATTAAATGTCCACTTTTAAATGAGGGCTGGATATAAGAAGCCATAACAAGGAAAATGAGAAAATACTTGTAGCAGAGCTTCATTTTTGATCTAAGACAATCTCTCCAGCCACATCTCTAGTTGATCCTGACAAACATAGGTAAATTCCACTTTCCAAAACAAACCTACTCTTCCGTATTTCTTTGTCCAAACTACCTACATCCAGATACTTTCTTAATGAAGTATTACACATCCTATAAATCTCAAGTATATATCAGTTTCTTTCTATTGTTTTCCTTGATCCTCATCAGGCACACTGCCTCCCCCCAAGTACTATCACTTCATTTTATTTGGACCTTTTAGGAGAAGGGATCACATTGACATTTCCATCAACTCTGCTATGAGTTATTCAATGATGAATCTATCTCTAATTCATATTAAGATTCCTGGAAACTTACCCAGTGCATAAATTCTCACTCCAGACAAATTTTCTTACACACTTAATACTGAAAAATAGCTCACAATATTTCAGACCCACCTACATATCTAACTCTAGTATTCTTGGACTTCCATGGTGGCTCAGACGGTAAAGCATCTGCCTTCAATGTGGGAGAACTGAGTTCAGTCCCTGGGTTGGGAAGATCCCCTGGAGGAGGGCATGGCAACCCACTCCAGTATTCTTGCCTGGAGAATCCCCATGGACAGAGGGACCTGGTGGGCTACTGTCCGTGATATCTCAAATAGTCAGACACGACTGAGTAACTGAGCACAGCACATATCTAAATAGCAATCCCTCTCTCTGCATACCTCTTCAAGCATATATGTATCTTTGGAACATCAAAGGTTTATTTTAAAAACTAATAGCAGATATAAGATCTCTTTTTTTATTAAAGAAAACTCATCTTAAAACAGTTTTATTATTATTGCAGAAACATTCTATTCTGTACTAGGAAGAAAAATATTATTTTCAAGTTTCTCAATTCCTACTCCTTTGTTGGTAGTAAATATTACATGAAGGAACGCATTATTTTCATATTAAATTTGTGCATTTATAATTAAACCAAAATGGTTTTCTTGCAAGTCACAGATTTGGGTCAAGAATCTGACAGTGATTCAGGGGCTGAGAGGCAATGAAAGCAGTGAGTCTGGCTCAACTTTGGGCCCCAGTGCAGAAAAGGATGAGTGCCAGCTGAATGAGTATGTGCTTTCCCTCTGCTTCTTTTCACAACTGTGGGGCACAGCCAAAAATCTGTAGATTGCTGGCAGGCAAGCAGAGCCAATCCAAGCACCTGTGTTGCAAAAATCAGCAATTGTGTGATTGCCGTTACCAATCCATCTGTGAGGATGGTTATGTGCCACATTTCAGTTGACTCATATGAGGTGAGTTGGAAGGGAACTTCCATTAGATATGGAGGACAGCAAAATTAATAGATCATTTATTCTTTTTGATTGAAAATATATAGTGAACTTTGATGGAAAGTGAGAATTATACAAATGATTGGAAGAGATTAGTAATGGCTATTTCGTGGCAAATGGAAAAACTTCAATTTGAAAGGCAAACATATTGTATCATTTGAGGAACAAAGCTTTTACTTTATGTATTATGTACCTCATATCACATACCTGGTGGCTCAGATAGTAAAGAATCAGCCTGCAATGCAGGAGACCGTGTTCAATCCCTGGGGCAGGAAGATCCCCTGGAGAAGGGAATGGCAGCCCACTCCAGTATTCTTGCCTGGAGAGTTCCATGGACAGAGGAGCCTGGCAGGCCCCAGTCCATGGGGTCACAAGAGAGTGGAATACGACTGAGCGACTAATACAGACACACAAATGAGGACTTCTCTGGTAGCTCCGTGGCAAAGAATCATCCTGCCAATGCAGGAGATGGGTGTTCCAACCCTGGATCAGGAAGATCTCCTAGGGGAGGAAATGACAAGTCACTCCAGTATTCTTGCCTGGGAATTCTCATGGACAGAGGAGCCTGGCACACTATAGTCCATGGGGTCTTAAAAGAGCAGGACATGACTTAGTGACTAAACAACAACAACAACAAAAACACACAGATGAAGTATCAGAGTCATAGTCCAGTATAGAGATAAAAGAATGATGTCTTCCCAAAGAATCTAATACATTTAGTGAAGTTCATTATCTTAGATTCTTAAATAACAAAATCTCAATGGCTGAGACTCAAAAAATTCAGACTTTGTGATAGTAGATCTTATCTAAGCTGAAGTTGTGCTGCATTATGGGAACAGTCTTACTAAAAATATCAATAATGGAAAAATATTGAAACCTCTTTTAAGTACAGACATGTTTAGCACATTTTGGTCTGTGAATATGTGAATAATATGCAAATTTAAAGTTACATACTAATATCAATTCATACTTATATACACTGTGCATGTGATGTACACTGGATGAAGTGCTACAAGCATCTTATTTTGCTTCTCTTGAAGCTGTTAAAGTTCTATAACTGGGGCTCAGAGTAGTTACCTGTCTTAACCATTCAACAAAATAACCTGTTCAATATTCTCTAAAATAGTTTTACTTCCTTCATATTATTTTGTGGCACAATTCATAGTGGTGCCTATTACACAGTACTTGATAAACATCTCAGTCCTTAATCTACTGAGACAGTACAATCCGATAATACTGTATTATGAAGTACATGTAGAAGACTGTACTAGCTGAGAAAATAATTAGAACATAAAATATCCATGGGATAGGTCAATGAGAAATCCAAAGGATAAAAACAATATTTGTCATGATAAGATTCAGGTGGGAAATGATAAATTCGAATTTTAAGAAGCAGGGTTTCTGGCCAAATCTGTTAGATGACAAAGATAATACGTGTTTCCCATCTATTTGCCTTACTCACTCTCACTTTTAAAAGGGCATTTATTAAAGCAAATTCTAAAGAACACACACCAAGTATCTCTGAGTAGTGAGAATATAGATAATTTACATTTTCAGATTTTGTTCTTTTGTATTTAAAAATGGATAGCTATTCATTATGGAATTGAAAACTTCGAAGAAATGTTTGAGGGGACCAATTGTAATCAGTGATCAAGGTGTACATTGAACTTAGAAGTTGAAAGGTGAATGAATTTAAAGCAATGTAAAATACTATCTGAAGTCTACTAGGAATAGAGATTCTTCTAGAGTCTCAAGTGCATAGAAATACTAACTGAGAATGCATGCTTAATGTGAGCAAGTTCTGTTTGATTTGGTTTTTATTTTTTCCCAATATTTCATTGGGATAATTTCTAAGACAAAAATAAGTTGAAAGAATTTTTCTGTTAAAATGCATATATGTACTATATCAGTGCAGAAATTAATATTTCACTCTGTTTGTTTTATCACATATCTGTTTGTCTATATCCATCTATACATCCCTCTCACCATTGATTCATGTATATTATTTTTTGATGCATTTCAAGCAAAGTTACAGATACAGTACAGCCTCACAAAAACTTTAACATGCACATTATTAATCAGAGTTCAATATTTATTTACAATGCTTTTTTGTTATTGTTGTTGAGGTATATATTTATATAAGTTGAATTCATAAACCCTCAGTATTCTTTCAATTTTGACAAATGTATCTAGTATTAATTTTAAAAGGGTGTGGGCTCATATTAAGCTCTTCTCCTTCTTGTTATTTTCTCAATATCTTCCCAGATTGGTGGGTTGAGGGTAATAAATGAAAATCATTGTTTTTACGGATGAGGGAATTTTTTATATAAATGATATTTTGTCAACTTGGCCCTATTACATTTTCTGATTTGACTAGTGAATATTTGTCATATTGGAACAGTGAAATCACTTCCTCTGGACACAGTAGCAGGACTCATTGTGGTTAGACTAGGAGAAGTACTTACTGACACCAGCTAACAACAAACAGCTCTTTAATGAGGCATCCAAACATTTAATCTTTATGACAGCATCTATCACAAGGATTCTAAAACGAAAGCTAATAGTAGACTTTTTCAGCCTGAGAAGATGTTGTTTCAGCAGCAAGACTGAACCAGGAAACAGTCCAAGTGACTAATGACAAAAAAGCTCTAATGACAGTCATTTTGGTGGTTCCAGTTCTTTTTCTAAGGTTAGACACATGAGGCCCTTGTGACCTGTAAGTTACCCTTATGTTCTATTCTGCTAATATTTTTTTTTCTTTTTGATTGAACAATTCCCAACAAGCTTGTTATTTGCCAGTAAGAGTTATAATTATCATATTAACTATAGGTAGACAATTTTGATCAGGAAACTCCTTTACACCCACATTGCAGTTATATGACAATTTATTAAATGTGGAACTCAATATTTCTAACTATAACCTTACATGTAATTAATACTGAATTCATTTCCTCCTTAATAAATGACATGATAGAATGACGAGTTTCTTTTAAAACAAGGAATTCCTTCTTGCACCCTTAGAAGTAGCTGAGAGAGCAAAAGGATTGAGAAGTATTAAAGAACCATCTCATCTTCATTTAAATTACTATCCGTTTTATCTTCTCCACCCCATTTCTATAAAACATTAATAAGGCTGTATGTCTGAGCTCTTATGTCATTGTAACTAAGTGTAGCTTTTGGACACTCCAAGAGATTGACTCCAAATATGGTATTTTCTTGCTGCAAGTAATGTGCATAGAGAGGCGATAACTCATCTCTGCAAGCTCTAATTTCATAATAATTTATTCCAAGGCCTTGGCAGCTAATGTTTCAGTCACTATTAATAGAAAACTATGCAAGTAGTGTAGGTGGTACTTTCAGTTTAGTGGTGCTGTAGTTAATTTCTTTAATTTATAAAGTATTTATAAATCTCATTTTTGCAAAGCTGCTGAAACTGTGTAGGCAGAAACCAGTTATCTCCTTATCTCACAGCCTTCCAAATTGTATCTTCTGTAGCCTACATAATCACTTGCACTCCTCTCACTAAATCTGTGTGACCCCCATCTGTTACTTTGTATCTTGTGAAGTAGCTAATTATTTGCATGGCTTATGACTAAGAATTGTTTTGTCATTCCAATTACTCTACAGCAGGATTTTTTTTTTTTTTTCTAACAGAGGGTATGGTACAATTTCAGATTTGTTGTTGTCGTTGTTGATGTTTAGTCGCTAAATCGTGTACAACTCTTTGTGACCTCAAGGACTGTAGCCTTCCAGGCTTCCCTGTCCATGGGATTTTCCAGGCAAGATACTGGAGCAGGTTGCCATCCGCTTCTCCAGGGGATCTTCCCAACCCAGAGATGGAACAGCATTGGCAGGCAAATTCTTTACAGCTGAGCCATCAGGGAAGACAACTCAGATTCCTGAGCTCTATATCAGCCCAGTTAAAAATTTCTATTTCATCTTCATGAATTTTCCTCAGTTATATTTGGAAATCCCTGTACCCTCAAAGCCTCCTTTACATGACACTAGTATCATATCAGTTTTATCACCCTCAGTGTTTGTATGGTATGTCTTTTCTCATCTTTTTACCTTTCCATGTTATAATAAAACTTTATTTCTGCTTTCTAACATTTGAATTTCATATCATTTTTCACTTATATTTTCTTCTTTTGATCCAGTTACAATGGAAAACCCATTCCTAGCTTGAGGGCCATACAAAAATAAGCAGTGTGCCAAATTTAGCATCACTTGGCATTCCTTGCTCTACAATACAGAATAAACTTAATCCTGTCTACAATGCTGGATTCAATATTCAGAGTTCATTTCTATTTGCTCATTTGGTATTTATTGATTTCCCAATTCAAATTGGGAAAAGTGCTGCAAAGTTGCAAAGATAAATAAATAACACAAGTGAAAGTGAAAGCTCAGTTGTGTCCAACTGTTTGTGACCCCATGGATTATATAGCCTGCCAGGCTTCTCTGTCCATGGAATTCTGCAGGGCAGAATACCGGACTGGGTAGCTGTTCCCTTCTCCAGGGTATCTTCCCAATCCAGTAATCAAACCAGGGCCTCCTGCATTGCAGGCAGATTCTTCACCAGTTTAGCTACGAGGGAAGCCCCCAAAATAACTCAAGCAGGACTCTATATATGTATTATTTCCAAAAGGAGAAATAATGCATTTAAATGTGTAGAAAATCCAATATTAAATGTGGTAAGTGAAAAAGGGGTATTATGGAAAATACTGGGAACTGATTTGAGGTTTTTTGACAAAGAATTTGCATGAAGTAAAAACCACAGGTGTATAGTTTGAGAAGTCTGACAAATGTGTACTCCTGTGAAACCACCATCCTAGTCAAGAAAAAAGGTATCTTATTACCTTGATAAAATATAATTTGCCCCTTTACAATCAAACATTCACCAAGATCAACCATTACTGAGATTTGCCTCAGATTAAATTAGTGTTTTGCGTATGTAAATAAAATTCTAATGTATGCCCAATAATAATGATGGATTTGTCTAGTTCTCTCTTTAGCTCCAACAGTTATTACTTATGATTTGTTGAGCTCTGTTATTAGGTACAAGCAATTAAATATTTTTAGATCCTTTTGTTAAATTGATTCTCTTATAATTATAAATATTCATTATACCTGGAAATACCCTGTGTCCTGACATCTACTTTATCTGATAAAATATGATCATGTCAGTTTTATTTTACTGTGCTTACATAGTATATCTTTTCTGATGTTTTCACTTTCAACTTTCCTATGTTAAAAATTCATCTCATGTATACTGCATATGAAGTCTTCCCAGGTGGCTCAGTGGTAAAGAATCTGCCTGCCAATGCAGGAGACCTGCTTTCAATCCCTGGTTTGGGAAGATCCCCTGGAGCAGAAAATGGCAATCCACTCCAGTATTCTTGCCTGGAAAATTCCATAGACAGAAGAAACTGGCAGGCTACAGTTCCTAGGGTCATAAACAGTCAGACATGACTGAGAATGCAGACACACATACTGTATGTAGACAATTTTCCTTATTTATCCAATTTGACAATCTTTGACTCTTAATAAGAGCACTAAGTACAGTTATATTTAGCATAATTAGTGATATTTGGGGGTTCAATTGTGCCTTTTTACTATTTGTCCTATTTTTTGTCATCTGTCCTTTGTCCACTGTTTAGCCATCACTGCCTTTTTTTGTTTGTTTTGGTTTTTAGGATCCCTTTAGTTTGCTGCTTTTCATTTCACTTTTTTTCATTTTGAAGGGCCATTGAAGTATCATTTACTAAATTCTGTGAGGAAAGTTGCCTCTGGATGCTTGTGCCCAGGAATCACTGAGAAACAACAATCCCGTGTAGAGTAAACGGAGTGGTTGAGCCAGGCCGACTTCACAGGCCGATGTGTCTTCTTTCTTTCCCCCAACCCAATCCAAGCTAAGAGAAGACTGAGTCACCAGAAGGTTTGGAAGGAACCAGTTTAATCCACGATAAAGCAACTGACTGGGGCCTGGGAAGCAGAAGATACAGAGCACAGGCTCCCCCAGACCAGGATTCAGGTAGGTGATCCCCAGGGGAGTCCACTCTAAGGACTGAGGCTGGCCCTCATTACCTATTTGTAGATTGTTATTGGGTCTCAGTTGTTCCAAATACTGAAAAGTGATGTGTGAACAATGACCTTGGGTGTTCTCTTCAGCTGTCTTCTAGACTGGGATCTTGTATTCCCTTCCAGTTTCACAAAGAACTTGTAGAATGTGGAAGGAAAGAGAGAGAGTCCCAATCACAGTAGCTCTCACCCCTTAAGGAAAAATCTAGTGAGGGCCTGCTGAAGCTGAGGCTCCAAAACTTTGGCCACCTGATGTGAAGAGCCAATTCACTGGAAAAGACCCTGATGCTGGGAAAGATTGAGGGCAAAAGGAGAAGGGGGTGACAGAGGATGAGGGGGTTGGATACCATCAGTGAACTCAATGAACTTGAGTTTGAGCAAACTCCAGGAGATAGTGAAGGACAGGGATGTCTGGTGTGTTGCAATCCACAGTGTTGCAAAGAGTCAGACACGGCTTAGCAGCTGAACAACAACAACAAGGGCCTGGATGAACACTTTTTTTTGAAAAATCTTCAGTGAGGTAAGTTGCAGTTCCTATTGCTGTGGATTATCCAGACTCTTATCTGAGAAACCAGAGGTGAATAATGATTTTGGGAAGCCAGTCAGGTCCAATAAGAAGACACTTTTGGTGAAATTTAGCACACCAAGGTAGTTTCTCCAGATCTGGGATCAGAATGCATATCGAAGGGAAAGACCATTCTGCTGGTGCCAGTTCTCTAGCAGAGGTTGTTGGTTTGGATTTCCTCCCATCCCCATGGTTACCAAGATCCAGACGGGCTATTCATGGTGTGGTGAATATAGAACTGATTCACCTTCTAGGAGAACTGAGTGCCGGCTAGTTGGGGTCAGTGGTCACTTGGTGGGTCTTCTGTCAGCAGTCCATGCTGAGGTCTACATCTCACAAACAGGGTGCAGGATCAAAAAACAAAGACTGCATGCAGTCTTGAGCTTAATGCTACCCCTGTGATCAGAGTGCTCTCAGTTTCATAGCCTCATCTAGCTGACACTCAGGAGGATATTCCATTTTAAAAAGTGTTTTTACACTTTTGTCCAAGGCTTGGATTGTTTTACGTGTCCTGTCCTTTCCTTCTCATCTCACATCCCCCTTTCTGTTATTGATGTACAATGTCCAAATATAAACATCTGTTACATTTATCGTATGGCCGATGAAGAGGGAAGGTAGAGGCATATTTCTTCTTTCTCCCTCTAAAAGGATAGGAAGTTTCTCCCAAACCCATGTTTACTGTGATTGAAAATATGCAATTGGGGGATAAGGTCTATGGGTGAGGTTATTCCTTTGCTCCATTCTTGACAAGTCTTTTCTTCTCTTGTCTCGCCTCGGAGATGGAGGGCATCATGTGTTTCAGGATACAGAATGTTCTCCTGGATGACTGGGGATACCACTGTCAGGACTCATGGGATGACTGACCCTGTGGAGAGCCTGGCCTGGACTGGGGTGCATGAGCATAAGAGGAAACCTCAGGTTTAGCCACTGAATGACCCTGTCAGCTCCCTTCTCTTTCCATGGGGAAAAGGATCATTAGGACAAGAACTCTCACATGTGTCCTCAGGCACAGACTTGGTGTGGCCTGTGATTCTCAGATCTGGAATATCTCATTCCTACTTGAAATATTCCTACTCTGGAATATCTCTTCCTACTTGTCACGGTTATGTCTCCAAAGAGAGAAACAGTCTTATAATCATGATTTTCCACACATCCCAAAAAACATCTCTTGTTCTAGCTATCAGGAAAGATCTGGTCTCCTAACAGAAAACATGAGGTTTTTATTTGCAAACTCTCCAGATCTGCTACACGTTTTTTGTCTTAACTTTTCTTCATTAGTAGTGTACAAAGAATTCTGTGTGTTCCTTGGGGCTGCAGCTTCTATCAATAGAGGATACATTCACATCTTATTTAGAATTTCATTAAAAATACCCCTTTTCTTCAGGAGTTTCATTTCTGCAATGTAGCTCATACAATCGATTAAATCTTGGATTAGGGCCTCACCCAGTGACTTGAATATTCTGTTTGTATAAGAATTACCTATCTTTGTATGCCACCAAGCCATTTCCTGGAAACACATAACGAATCTTTTTAACCACATCATTTTCCAGCTTCTCTTGCACTTTATCAAAAGTCAACCCACCTATTACTCAGATTTTGATCTTCTGCCTTAATTTATGTAGAATGCCATTTATTTCTTTCATAGTTTCCTGGCAAGAGGCCAGCAAGGTCAAGGAGGCAGAAGATTGGGCCAGGAACCCTCAAGCCCCTAGCTTCCATCTCTCCTTCCTTACTTTCTGTTAAATTAATGAAAATATAGTAATAGGTTGTTTTTACTATTCCACTCTACCTCCTATGTAGAATTTTGTTTTTCACTGTTTCAGTTAGTTTTCTACTGGTTAAGTTAGAGATGACAATATGCTCCCTTAACTTTTCATCTCCCTGGAATTGATATCTAATTAATTCACACAAGGCAAGAATTATTTTTAGTCTCATTTTCTTCTGTTGGATCCACTTCCTGTGATGACCCTTGCAACTCTGCTCTGTTAGTCCCTGATCCGCTTAAGTTTTGTTTTCCTGAAAGTTTCTTTATTTTACCTTCTTTTTTGAAGAATATCTTCACTGTATATAGCATTCCAGGCAAATGTACTTTATTTTTTTAAGCACTTTAAAGATACCATTTCATCACTATCTCTCTTCCACTAGCTGTCCTGTTCATCTTCTACTGTATACATTGCTTGTTCTCTCTCTTTCTCTCCCTTTTTTCTTTTTTTCTACCTCCCTTCTTCCTTTCTTACTGGATGATTTTGAGATATTTGCTTTATATGTCATTAGTAGTATTTTCACCTGGCTGAGACCTGGTGTAGTTTTTATTGTATTTATCCTTCTTGGGATTTCTTTCTTCTTGGCTCTGTGGACTGATGTTTTTAAAAGCTTAAACATTTTATTTGGGGTTAATATTTTTTCTTTCCCATTTTTGCTTCTCCTCCTGGGACACCAATTACATGAATAGTAGGTTCCCTGCATACAAACAGTTCTGTTCCAAGAGGACATTCGTAAGTCCAATTTGTTGGTAAAGTCCAACAAAATTAGTCTAGGTACCCCACTATTGGCTATAGCATTGCACTATAATAGGGTTTGTAATACTTTTCACACAAATAATACACAAAAATAAACATAAAAAATAAAGAAAGCATTTTTAATCTTACACTATGGTACCTTGAAAAGCATAGAAGTATATTACAAGAGCTGGCATCCAGTGAATAGGCAAGAAGAGTTACTGACTGGAAGAGGGAGAGGTGGTGTGCTAAGGTAGAGCTGAAGGATTTTCAGCAATAAGAAATGGAGGACAATCTGCAGTTTCACTTATGCCTGACACTGATGGCACAGGTTCCGGTTCCTTGCTGGAACAAGATGCGTGCTCACAACTTCAAGAAGGTTCATATGTTGAGGTTTGTATCTAGACTGTTTGTTATTATCACCACATAAGTCTCTATGGCTCTATTTTTCCAAGCTTTCCTTTTTATATCTGTGCCTCAGATTAGATTAGTTTCTATTTACTGCTCTTCAAGTACATATTCTTTCTCTATATTGTCATTATTCCCCTCCAATAATTTTATTTCAAATATTGTATCTTTTTAGTTCTAAGATTTATATTTGGTACTTTTAAGAGAGATTTCAATCAGTTCTGAAACTCCTTATCTCTTTAACATTCTATGCATCTTTGGCTATAAATTATTTAACATATCTCCAACAGTAATTTTGATGTATTTGGCTGCTAATTCAAACAAATGTACCATCTGAGTCTTTTCTATCCACTTGCTTTCTACTTTGATTATAAATTTAATTTTCTTGCCTCTTCATATGTCAAAAAAGTTTTAGCTCTATGTAAAACACTATTGACATAGTGAAGAAAATCTTGATTTTGTTACTTTCATCAGAGGAGTACTGAATTTTCTCTACCTGGCAGTTACATTATTGGTGAATCTCTTTATCTTGTGAAGGCTCTTGTTTTAGGCTTTATTAGGATGAATCTATGGGCTTCCCAGGTAGTACTAGTGGTAAAGAACCCACCTGCCAATGCAATAGACATAAGAGACACAGCTTGATCCCTGGGTCTGGAAGATCCCCTGGAAGAGGGCATGACAACTTACTCCAGCATTCTTGACTGGAGAACCCCATGAAGAGAGGAACCTGGCAGGCTACAGTCCACAGGGTTGCAAAGAATTGGACGTGAAAAGTGACATAGCATGCACACATGCAGGGTGAATCTACATTTACTCAGTTTTTCCTATACAAATGTAGCTCCATATTTTGAGAGAGACTTTTACTCCTAAAACATTGGCCCATCTCTATTTCACTAGAATTCTTAAATTGTTTGATATATGAGCTGTTCAGACACTTTAAAAATTTTGATATACATTCATTTTTTTTTTTTTTAGTATGCTTTTACTTTCTAGTGTAACAAGAATTTCCAGGCTCATCTCTTCCTTTCCCTGTACCACATCTATAATCAGTCAATGGGAAATTGGAAATCAGCCATAAGGAGCTTTGTTTCGTTTCAGTTACTAACAGTATTTTAAAACAAAGATCTGGATATACTTGTATTTATGCATCATTCTTTCTGGGCCCTTTTCAGGGAAAGATA
This sequence comes from Capra hircus, assembly GCF_001704415.2. Taxonomy (NCBI): domain Eukaryota; kingdom Metazoa; phylum Chordata; class Mammalia; order Artiodactyla; family Bovidae; genus Capra; species Capra hircus. The sequence goes on from NC_030808.1 coordinate 101,137,397, forward strand.
TAGGAAAAAAAAATTAATGAATTTGAGGGTATTTCTACTTCTGGCCATAGAGCACTGCTCTTAGAATGACTCTGCTGCTATAAACAACTAAAAGACTGTATATACCTCAACAGGTTCCAGATATTAGGAAACAGTCAGAATAGGACTGTGATTCTTGAGAGAAAGAACACAAGTAAGTCCGACTTATGCTTGATATATGTTAATTTCTGAAGTTAGTTTTCTGGGTTATGGTGCAGGGAAAGAGAAACCAAATAAAGCTGAGTAATCTCAACCAGCTGAAGAGCCAGAGTCAGGTGGAGTAGAGAAGGATCAATGTGTTGGAAAAAAGATTGGGGAGAAGACAGTGCAGACACGGGTTCAGATAACTATAACGAGGCCTTCTTGAATATTCACCTTATTATTTATCTGTACATGAATAGGGAAGCATTCCATGAAGCGCTTGGGGTAACACCAGTCTAAACAAATCCTAGAGCTCAAAAATACCAAAAGCAGAAATACAAAGTCAAATACTTTACGAGGCCTTAGAGATAGTTCACAACTTTAGAAGTTGAGCCAAATCAACTATAGACTAAAGATTTCTCTGAACTTGCCTTCACAAGTCTTAATAGCCATCCCCAAAGGATCAAATTTCTTTTAAGTAGCTTACCTACATGCCTGAAAAACCTCCAAGCTTATTAAAGAAATAAAATATATTCACCCAACATAAATATTATAATTTCTAAAATTCAATACAAAATTACTACATATGCAAACAAGCAGGAAAAATAAGATCTATAACCAGCAGGAAAATGAATCAAAAGAAAGAGATGCAGAAATGGCAAAGATGACATTGTATTAAAATAGCTAATGTATATGTCCTGAATGCTCAGAATAAAACAAAACTATGAACATGAGGAGGAGAGAACTAGAAGATAGCAAAAAAAGAGCAAAACTTTAAAAAACAAGACGGTAAAATTTTAGAGTTGCTAAACAATATTTGAAATAAACAGTACACTGGATGATATGAGCAGCAGATTAGATGCCACAGAAGAAAGGTCAGTGCACTTGAAAACACAGTAATAGAATGGAGCACAAAGGGAATCAGACCTGAAGGTGGAAGAAAAAATATTTGAAGAAATAATAATCAAGAAATATTCTAATTTGAATTCTAACTGTGAATTTAAAGATAGAAAGAGTTAAATAAACTCTATCAGCATAAAAATAAAGCAAAACACATTAGAGTCATATTTTGAAAACCACTGAAAATTTGTTTTAACTTTTAAAATTCAGTATTAATAAGGATTTAGTGAAAACCTTTAAGTGTGAATGAACTATGTTGAATCTTTACTAGATCAGTTTGCTTGCCAGAAAATAAAATAAAGGTCCAGAGTGTAGACAGTAATTACCAGACCAAAAGATAAGAAGTAAGTGCTAAAATAAAGAAATGATGATGTAACAGTTAATAAGGAGTTATTGACCAATATTTGTCTTCCCTAAGGCAATATCTGTTTTCTTCACTCTATTTTTTAAATTAATGGATCTTTAATGCCTTCATATTTTCTTTGTTAGTTTAGATTTGTGAGGAGCTAGAAATGAGAAAATTCCATGAACATCTATGATTTAATGAAGTACTATTTTAACATGTCATTTAGCAAGTCATTTAGCCTTCCACAGTGGTAAAGGCAAAGAAATAGAGGAAAAAAAATAGAAAGGGAAAGATCACAGATCTCTTCAAGAAAATTATAGATACCAAGGGAAAATTTCATGCAAACATGGGCACAATAAAGAACAGAAATGGTATGCACCTATGAGAAACAGAAGATATTAAGAAGAGGTGGCAACAATACACAGAAGAACTATACAAAAAAGATCTCCATGACTCAGATAATACGATGGTGTGATCACTCACCTAAAGCCAGACATCCTGAAATGCAAAGCCAAGTGAGCCTTAGAAAGCATCACTATGAACAAATCTAGTGGAGGTGATGGAATACCAGTTGAGCTATTTCAAATCCTAAAATATGATGTTGTCAAAGTGCTGTACTCAATATGCCAGCAAATTTGGAAAATTCAGCAGTGGGCACAGGATTAGAAAATGGCAGATTTCATTCCAATCCCAAAGAAAGGCAAAGCCAAAGAATGTTCACACTACCACACAATTGCAAACATCTCACATGCTAGTAAAGTAATGCTCAAAATTCTCCAACTAGGGCTTCAACAGCACGTGGACTGTGAACTTCCAGACATTCAGCTGGATTTAGAAAAGGTAGAGGAGCCAGAGATCAAATTGCCAGCATCCAATGGATCATCAAAAGAGCAAGAGTTCCAGAAAAATATCTACATCTGCTTTATTAACTATGCCAAAGCCTTTGAGTGTATGAATCACACACACAGAAAAAAAAAAAAAAAAAAAAAAAAAAAAAACTGTGGAAAATTCTTAAAGAGATGGGAATACCATCTGGAAGAAACACAAGCTGAAATCAAGAATGCTGGGAGAAATATCAATAACGTCAGATATGCAGATGACACCACCCTTATGGCAGAAAGTGAAGAGGAGCTAAAAAGCCCCGATGAAAGTCAAAGAGGAGAGCGAAAAAGTTGGCTTAAAGCTCAACATTCAGAAAACGAAGATCATGGCATCTGGTCCCATTACTCCATGACAGATAGATGGGGAAACAGTGGAAACAGTGTCAGACTTTATTTTTCTGGGCTCCAAAATCACTGCAGATGGTGACTGCAGCCATGAAATTAAAAGACGCTTACTCCTTGGAAGAAAAGTTATGACCAAGCTGGATAGCGTATTCAAAAGCAGAGACATTACTTTGCCGACTAAGGTCCGTCTAGTCAAGGCTATGGTTTTTCCTGTGATCATGTATGGATGTGAGATTTGGACTGTGAAGAAGGCTGAGTGCTGAAGAATTGATGCTTTTGAACTGTGGTGTTGGAGAAGACTCTTGAGAGTCCCTTGGACTGCAAGGATATCCAACCAGTCCATTATGAAGGAGATCAACCTGGGATTTCTTTGAAAGGAATGATGCTAAAGCTGAAACTCCAGTACTTTGGCCACCTCATGTGAAGAGTTGACTCATTGGAAAAGACTCTGATGCTGGGAGGGATTGGGGGCAGGAGGAGAAGGGGACGACAGAGGATGAGATGGCTGGATGGCATCACTGACTCAATGGACGTAAGTCTGAGTGAACTCCGGGAGATGGTGATGGACAGGGATGCCTGGCATGCTGTGATTCATGGGGTTGCAAAGAGTCGGACATGACTGAGTGACTGAACTGAACTGACCTGCCTCCTGAGAAATCTGTATGCAGGTCAAGAAGCAACAGTTAGAACTGGACATGGAACAATAGACTGGCTCCAAATAGGGAAAGGAGTACATCAAGGCTGAATATAGTCACCATGCTTATTTAACTCATATGCAGAGTACATCATGTGAAATGCCAGGCTGGATGAAGCAGAAGCTGTAATCCAGATTGGTGGGAAAAATCAATAACCTCAGATATGCAGATGACACCACCTTTATGGTAGAAAGTGAAGAAGAAATAAAGAGACTCTTGATGAAAGTGAAAGAGGAGAGTGAAAAAGTTGGCTTAAAACTCAATATACACAAAATTAAGATCACAGCTCTGGTCCCATCATTTCATGGCATATAGATGGGGAAAAAATGGAAACAGTGACAGACTTTATTTTGGGGCCTCCAAAATCACTGCACATGGTTACTGTATCCATGAAATTAAGACGCTTGCTCCTTGAAAGAAAATTTCTGACCAACCTAGACAGCATATTAAATAGCAGAGACATTACTTTACCACCAAAGTCCATCTAGTCAAAGCTATAATTTTTCCAGTAGTCATGTATCAATATGAGAGTTGGACTATAAAGAAAGCTGAGTGCCAGAGAATTGATGCTTTTGAACTGTGATGTTGGAAAAGAGTCTTGAGAGTCCCTGGGACTGCAAGGAGATCCAACCAGTCCATCCTAAAGAAAATCAATTTTGAATATTCATTGGGAGGACTGATGCTGAAGCTGAAACTCCAGTATTTTGGCCACCTAATGTGAAGAACTGACTCATTTGAAAATACCCTGATGCTGAGAATGATTGAAGGCAGGAGGAGAATGGGATGCCAGAGGATGAGATGGTTGGGTGACATCACCGATTCAACGGATATGAGTTTGAATAAGCTCTGGGAGTTGGTGATGGATAGGGAAGCCTGGTGTGCTGCAGTCTACGGGGTCACAAATAGTCGGACATGACAGAGCCACTGAACTGAACTGAACTATTTTTAGCATCTCCTGGAGTTGCTGCAAAATTAACAATGCCACATATATGAAATAGAGTCTTGCTCTTTGAATTTGCTCCTTGAGCAATATTGATTTTAAAAATTATATCAATTACACAGCGGCATTTAATGAGTTGAGACTTTTCCAATGATATTAACCCTCTAAAATCACATATACAAAAGAGGAGTTTTCTAAATACATTTTAAGTTTTCTTTACAGCACAATACTTTTTTAAAAAATCTGAATAAGTATGCCTTCCACTATCTATTCACCTACCCATCCATTGATCTATTTACATTTTTTGAGAAAGCTACATTGATTATAATACCTATTTACTGTGCAATAGTGGAAACTATTCCAAATTAACTAAGACCACATAAACATGAATATTTCACTTAACAGTAGTCTAATAGTAATCAAAAATCTCATTTATATTATGTTTTATGGACGTATTTATTCATATCATTTCATTAGAATTTCACAACCGTGTCAGGGGGAGAAAACAGACATGACTCCCATTTTCAGTATGGCAAATATAACTTACAAGGAAAAGAGATTTCCCTAAGGCTCAAGTGGCCAGTACTGGACTTGAAATCAGCTATTTTGCTTGGTCTTCCAGCGTTTTTTTTTAAATATGACAGAAATGTCTTTGGAAATAGCTGCAAACTTGAATACTGACTATATATTGATTATACATTCACTAAAAGTACAAATAGTATTATATTTATATCATTAAATTAGATATACAATTAAATTTAAGTACATCTATTGGTTTGTCTATGTGAGTAAATCTCTTAACATTGAAGTGTTGTCACAAGAACTAAGGAACCACAATAGTAATGAACACTGATTTAGATGGTAAATTAGATTTCTATTGGTACATAATCAGTTGAAAATATAGCAGCTTATAATTACATTCTTTTATTATCTCCCAGTTTTGGTAGGTCAAAAATCTGGCAAGACATAGGCGAAATCTCAGTTCAATGTATTACGAGCCAAGATCAATGTTTCAACAGGATTACAATTCAATCTAGGGCTTGGGGTCCTTTTTCATGATTACTAACTACTGGCAGAATTTATTCCTCCTCATGTTTACCATGTGTTTCCTCCCATCTTCAAGGCAACAACAGTAGGTTGAACTTTTCACCTTCTTCAAATCTCTCTGATTTATCTTTATCCACATCCCTCTGACTTCCTTTTCTGCTTTTAAGAGCTCATGTGATTGCTTTCTGCCTACCTGGATAATCCCAGATAATCTTTCTATCTTAAAGTCAACTGTAACCTTACTTATAGCTCCAATGTCTTTTCTCCATGTGATGTAACATGTTCATTGACATAACACCAGGGGCAAAGGTCATGGGGACAAAATTCTGCCTAACATAGAGATACTTCCTGAGAATTAAGAGCTATCAAATAAATTTCTGTTTGTGAATATATGGCTTTATCTATTCAAATTTAAGCCTTAAATGTTAAAAAGCTAATTGAGATCAAAATTCATTCAAAAAGTATTTATTTGGTGCTTAATAGCACAGTCAAGAAATATATATTTAACACTTGGTATTGAACAGTACTGGGGCTCTTCAGTAGCATATTGGGCACCTAATGACCTGGGGAGTTCCTCTTTCGGTATCCTATCATTTTGCCTTTTCATACTGTTCATGGGGTTCTCAAGGCAAGAATACTGAAGTGTCTTGCCATTCCCTTCTCCAGTGCACCACATTCTGTCAGACCTCTCCACCATGACCCGCCCGTCTTGGGTTGCTCCGCAGGCATGACTTGGTTTCACTGAGTTAGACAAGGCTGTGGTCCTAGTGTGATTAGACTGACTAGTTTTCTGTGGGTATGGTTTCAGTGCGTTTGCCTTCTGATGCCCTCATGCAACACCTACCGTCTTCCTTGGGTTTCTCTTACCTTAGGCATGGGGTATCTTTTCACGGCTGCTCCAGCAAAGCACAGCCACTGCTCCTTACCTTGGATGAGGGGTATCTCCTTACTGCTGCCATTCCTGACCTTCAACATGGGATAGCTCATCTAGGCCCTTCTGTGCCTGCACAGCAAGAGAAAATCCCCAGGTCATTAGGTGCCCAATATGCTACTGGAGATCACTGGAGAAATAACTCCAGAAAGAATGAAGGGACGGAGCCAAAGCAAAAACAATACCCAGATGTGGATGTGACTGGTGATAGAAGCAAGATTTGATGCTGTAAAGAGCAATATTGCATAGGAACCTGGAATGTCAGGTCCATGAATCAAGGCAAATTGGAAGTGCTCAAACAAGAGATGGCAAGGGTGAACATGAATTGTAGGAATCAGCAAACTAAAATGGACTGCAATGGGTGAATTTAACTCAGATGACCATTATATCTACTACTGCAGGCAGGAATCCCTCAGAAGAAATGGAGTAGTCATCATGGTCAACAAAAGAGTCTGAAATGCAGTACTTGGATGCAATCTCAAAGACGACAGAATGATCTCTGTTCATCTCCAAGGCAAACCATTCAATATCACAGTTATCCAAGTCTATGCCCCAAGCAGTAACGCTGAAGAAACTGAAGTTGAACAGTTTTATGAAGACCTACAAGACCTTTTAGAACTAACACTCAAAAAAGATGTCCTTTTCAATATAGGGGACTGGAATGCAAATGTAGAAAATCAAGAAACACCTGGAGCAACAGGCAAATTTGGCCTTGGAATGTGGAATGAAGCAGGGCAAAACTAATAGAGTTTTGCCAAGAAAATGCACTGGTCATAGCAAACACCCTCTTCCAACAACACAAAAGAAGACCCTACACATGGACATCACCAGATGGTCAACATCAAAATCAAATTTATTATATTCTTTGCAGCCAAAAATGGAGAAGCTCTATACAGTCAACCAAAACAAGACCAGGAGCTGACTGTGGCTCAGATCATGAACTCCTTATTGCCAAATTCAGACTTAAATGGAAGAAAGTAGGGAAAACTGCTAGACCATTCAGGTATGACCTAAATCAAATCCCTTATGATTATACAGTGGAAGTGAGAAATAGATTTAAGGGTCTAGATCTAATAGATAGAGTGCCTGATGAACTATGGAATGAGGTTCATGACATTGTACAGGAGACAGGGATCAAGATCATCCCCATGGAAAAGAAATGCAAAAAAGCAAAATGGCTGTCTGGGGAGGCCTTACAAATAGCTGTGAAAAGAAGAGAGGCGAAAAGCAAAGGAGAAAAGAAAAGATATAAGCATCTGAATGCAGAGTTCCAGAGAATAGCGAGAAGAGATAAGAAAGCCTTCTTCAGCGATCAATGCAATAAAATAGAGGCAAACAACAGAATGGGAAAGACTTAGAGATCTGACAAGTGGACTCCAGGCCCGATGGAGCTGTGTAGATGCCTCACATTGGAGAAAATGTCTAGTTGATGAACCGCTCTGCGTGGATCTGTACATCTGGAGAATACGGGATCAGGTTCTCCTCTCTGCTCTGCTCCGTCGTGGCCTACGGCCTAGACATTTACCAGACCCGCGTCTACCTGTCCAAGCAGTTCGATGTCCTGAAAGACGACTATGACTACGTGCTCATCAGCAGCGTCCTCTTTGGCCTCGTCTTCGCCATCATGATCACGAAGAGGCTGGCGCAGGTCAAACTCCTGAACCGTGCCTGGCGGTAAAGGCCTGAGATCCCCTGCCGGAGAGCAGAGAGCCGAGGGGAGCGAGGGTCGGGCGCCAAGCTCCAGCAGCAGTGTGCCGGGTTTAGGAGGGGCACGCGTCAGGCGCTCATCTCAGTTAAGCGCCGTGGGGCGGAGGATGGACTCTCATGGAGACTGCTCTGGGGATACGTCTGCGGAGGAGTCAGCAGAGGCGGACGCAGGCTGGACTCTTTCCGCTGAGACCGCAGAGCATCCTGACGGACTTTTCCCTGGAGTTCCAAGGCTGTCGTCATCCCCTTCTGTGCCTGTCCACGAACGTCGCTGTTTTATAAGACCTCCAGCAGACTTCTCTCTTTCGGGAGGCCTGCTTAAATTGATGTCGGTTTGCCTGCTGTCTCCCAGGTGTATCTGGAAAGTCTTCCTCTTGCTTCCAAAGTCAGAGGGAACACTTATGATAACTCTACCCTATAGATGTGTTTGCTGTCTTACACTGGGGAGAAAGAAGAGCCACCCTTAGCTGAGGTTTGAGAACCGATCCAGCCTCTCGTGGCTTCTTTCCAAAGTGACTGTGGGTCGCGGAATCTATATTTGTGTCACAATTTCTCTAAGTAAGCCTCTCCTTTCATCCTCCCATTCGTGAGTGGGCCAGCCGGCCTCAGGTTCAGTATATCGAAAATCACGAGCGCAGTAGTGTTTCCATTTGTTAGTCATGGTCCAGGCTTCTCTCCTAACAGGTGTCAGAGCTGAGGCCTTTTCAGTACTACTGAATTGTCCCTTGAAGGGATTTCAAGGGCGGAAGGCAGATCTGCCCGTTTCACAGTCTCTCTTAACCTCTCCTTTCACCTTCAGGCTGACCTGGTCATAACCCAGTTGGAAACAGTTGTCCTTGTTTAAGAATCCTCATTGTTTATGTTTGGTTATGTGTTAATGCATGGGTTACTATACTTTTAAAATCAGCAGATTTTAAATCTTAGCTCTAAATGAGGGAAGTAAAGGGTAGGGTGGGACATGGGCGTCTTGTGGATGTAGCCTTGTTGACTGGCTGGGCTGCTGTTTCTGCTACAAACTGAAGACGGCCTGAAAACTTTCCCTGTGGGTGGATTTGGGGAATGATGGAGTTTTTCTCTACTGTGAAGAATGAAATGTACAGAGAGCCCTGTCGGCAGAGAGGTATGTTTAAGTGTCTGAATAAAGTGAGTGACGAATGACAAAAAAAAAAAAAAAAAAAAAAAGACTAGAGATCTCTTCAAGAAAATTAGAGATACCAAGAGAACATTTCATGCAAAGATGGGCTCAATAAACGATAGGAATGATATGGACCTAACAGAAGCAGAAGATATTAAGAAGAGGTGGCAAGAATACACAGAAGAACTGTACAAAAAGATCTTCACGACCCAGATAATCATGATGATGTGATCACTAGTCTAGGGCCAGACATCTTGGAATGTGAAGTCAAGTGGGCCTTAGAAAGCATCACTACGAACAAAGTGAGTGGAGGTGATGAAATTCCAGTTGAGCTCTTTCAAATCCTGAAAGATGATGCTGTGAAAGTGCAGCAGTCAATATGCTAGCAAATTTGGAAAACTCAGCAGTGGCCACAGGACTGGGAAAGATCCATTTTCACTCCAATTCCAAAGAAAGGCAATGCCAAAGAATGCTCAAGCTACCACACAATTGCACTCATTTCAAATGCTAGTAAAGTAATGCTCAAAATTCCCCAAGCCAGGCTTCAGCAATACATGAACCGTGAACTCCCTGATGTTCAAGCTGGTTTTAGAAAAGGCAGAGGAACCAGAGATCAAATTGCCAACATCCGCTTGATCATGGAAAAAGCAAGAGAGTTCCGGAAAAACATCTATTTCTGCTTTATTGACTATGCCAAAGCCTTTGACTGTGTGGATCACAATAAACTGTGGGAAATGCTGAAAGAGATGGGAATACCAGAGCACCTAACCTGCCTCTTGAGAAATCTGTATGCAGGCCAGGAAGCAACAGTTAGAACTGGACATGGAACAACAGACTGGTTCCAAATAGGAAAGGAGTATGTCAAGGCTGTATATTGTCACCCTGCTTACTTAACTTATATGCAGAGTACATCATGAGAAATACTGGGCTGGAAGAAGCACAAGCTGGAATCAAGATAGCCAGGAGAAATATCAATAACGTCAGATATGCAGATGACACCACCCTTATGGCAGAAAGTGAAGAGGAGCTAAAAAGACTCTTGATGAAAGTGAAAGAGGAGAGCGAAAAAGTTGGCTTAAAGCTCAACATTCAGAAAACGAAGATCATGGCATCTGGTCCCATCACTTCATGGCAAATAGATGGGGAAACAGTGGAAACAGTGTCAGACTTTATTTTTTGGGGCTCCAAAATCACTGCAGATGGTGACTGCAGCCATGAAATTAAAAGACGCTTACTCCTTGGAAGAAAAGTTATGACCAACCTCGATAGCATATTCAAAAGCAGAGACATTACTTTGCTGACTAAGGTCCATCTAGTCAAGGCTATGATTTTTCCTGTGGTCATGTACGAATGTGAGAGTTGGACTGTGAAGAAGGCTGAGTGCCGAAGAATTGATGCTTTTGAACTGTGGTGTTGGAGAAGACTCTTGAGAGTCCCTTGGACTGCAAGGAGATCCAACCAGTCCATTCTGAAGGAGATCAGTCCTGGGATTTCTTTGGAAGGAATGATGCTAAAGCTGAAACTCAGTACTTTGGCTGCCTCATGGGGAGAGTTGACTCATTGGAAAAGACTCTGATGCTGGGAGGGATTGGGGGCAGGAGGAGAAGGGGACGACAGAGGATGTGATGGCTGGATGGCATCAAGGACTCGATGGATGTGAGTCTGAGTGAACTCCGGGAGATGGTGATGGACATGGAGGCCTGGGGTGCTGTGATTCATGGGGTTGCAAAGAGTCAGACATGACTGAGCAACTGAACTGAATTGAACTGGGGCACCACTCCACGTGGTGCAGTGGTAAAGAATCTGCCTCTCAGTGCAGAAGACATGGAGAAGTGGGTTTGATCCCTGGGTCAGGAAGATCCTCTGGAGTAGGAAATGGCAACCTACTGTAGTATTCTTGCCTGGAAATTTACAAGGACGGAGGAGTCTGGGGGTCTACAGTCCATAGAGTGGCAAAAGTGCTGGACACATGATAGCAACTGAGCACACACACAAAGAACAGTACAACTAGACAAAGTTCTATCTTCATATCATTCTTTCCATGGTGGGTCACAATATCTGAAAAGTAAATATGCTAAATATACATCTCATAAACAATCATAGAGTAACAGTTACTCTCTCTCATCCCAAAGAACTCTCCATATATAAAGAGTAATTTCCAGACAAATTCCCATGAAAGCAAAAAATACTGTATTGCTGTAGCAAGAGATCATGGTGTATAAAGATAAAACAGTGAAAGACAATCCTAGAAAAGTAAGCAAGAATCAGATCTTTGAAAGAAAGCTTTGAAAAACTGATTCTAAAACAAGACCTTGATCAAACTATTTAAAGGTTTTTTTATGGTCATTTTCTCTTTGTGTAAATTCAAAACAAGCATTAACTCTCCTAAGTCATATTAGGGTCGGGAAATTGGAAGAATAAGGAAATATCATTGATATATGTACACTGTCGAATGATGCTGTTATAGTTTAGTCTACTCTTTGTGTCCCCATGGACTGTAGCCTACCAGGCCCCTCTGTTCATGGAATTCTACAGGCAAGAATATTGGATTAGGTTGCCGTTTCCTTCTCCCTGGGATCTTCATGACCCAGAAATCAAACACATGTCCCCTAACTTGGCAAGTGGATTCTTTACCTCTGAGCCACCAGGTAATGTTAAATAAATAAAGTTAAGTACTTTTGGTAAGTTTCTATTTGTCTATGAAATTGTGTAGTATAGGTAATCACCTGTTTTGTCAATATGCAACTTAAATCTCATTGTCCTTTATCAGATTCATTATCATGAACAAGTATACATTATTTCTGTGACCCATGATCAGACCCCAAGAAGATTCTTTTAAACTGCAAAATTGGTGAAATTAGTATAATTGAATCTATCACTACAGATGGTGTATTCAACCATGAAATTAAAAGACGTTTACTCCTTAGGAGAAAAGTTATGACCAACTTAGACAGCATATTAAAAAGCAGAGACATTACTTTGCCAACAAATATCCGTCTAGTCAAAGCTATGTTTTTTCCAGTGGTCATGTATGGATGTGAGAGTTGGACTATAAAGAAAGCTGAGTGGTGAAGAATTGATGCTTTTGAAATATGGTGTTGGAGAAGACTCTTGAGAGTCCCTTGGACTGCAAGGAGATCCAAGCAGTCAACCCTAAAGGAAATCAGTCCTGAATATTCATTGGAAGGACTGACATTGAAGCTGAAACTCCAATACTTTGGCCACCTGATGTGAAGAGCTGACTCATTTGAAAAGACCCTGATGCTGGGAAAGATTGAAGGTGGGAGGAGAAGGGGACGACAGAGGATGAGATGGTTGGATGGCATCACTGACCCAATAGACATGAGTTTGGGTAAACTCCGGGAGTTGGTGATGGACAGGGAGGCCTGGTGTGCTGCAGTCCATGGGTCGCAAAGAGTCAGACATGACTGAGAAACTGAACTGAACTGAACTGAACTGATTTCATAATTAGATACATCTTAGCAGTTCTTTTTACTTTTTGAAACACTCTCATGCCATCTTATTGTACTTAATGACAACCTTCTCAAAAGCTCAGAAGGTTTTGTATTTTATACTCTGCCTATTTCTCCAAACTTTTCTCATATCAGTTATCCATCCTGCCTGTCTTTGCTACATTAACACTGTCCTTTTTCTTTTTTTTTTTTAAGTATATAGTGACACATGATTATTTTCACCTCAGAGACTTTTAAGATTTTAATCTTCCACACATACTTCAGCCCAATTAACTCATAATAATTGTTCCAATTGCAAAACAGTGTTTTCCCTTATTTTCTTTCTTCTTTTTTAAAATCATTATTAGGTCTAGTGATTTTCTTTCATATAAAAAAGTTGTTTAAAATGCCTCTTTATTTTTCTGTGTTGTGGACCATTTTAAATAGCATAGTCATGTTCTTATTTTAAAAGTCTGATAATATTCTCTTTTCTGGTTCCAAGGATTTGGGGAGAGTAGCAGCAGTATTCTTGTATTATTTATTAAATGATGACTTTGCTTCTGCTTTTTTATGTTCCTGCTTTCTGAAAATCTTAGTAGATTGATATTGGATATCAAACATCCTGGGTCAATGCTTTAATTTTTCTGACATCCTACTTTCCATCTCTTTTTTGTTGCTTTTCTACTTTACAGAAACTTTGTTCAAATTATTTTCTCAGTCTATTGAATTTTACATTTGTGCCATAATATTTTAAACCCTGAAGGTCTTTCTTGTTCTCTAAATGCTTTGATTTATTACTTTTTATTTATTTGCTGTCATTTATTGTGATGCTATAACCTTTTTTCTTATGCAATATTTGCCCTTCTTTAGAATGCAAAGTATTAAAATAAAAATTCAATAATTATCTGCTTTCTCAATATCTCTCTTTTTCTATTCCTCCCTTTCTCCCTTTCTCTTTCTTATTGTATGTTTCTTTCAATTGGAGTATTTCCTTCAAGTATATTTTAAGGTTTTAAGAGTGAAAGTGAATGCAAAATTAAAATTTCCACATGTGTGTACCTATGGCTGATTCATGTTGATGTATGGCAGAAACCAACACAAAATTGTAAAGCAATTATCCTTCAATTAAAAATAGAAAAACTGTGCTGCAATGAACATTGGGGTATACATGTCTCTTTCAATTCTGTTTTCCTTGGTGTGTATGCCCATCAGCAGATGAAAGGATAAGAAAGCTGTGGTACATATACACAATGGAGTATTACTCAGCCATTAAAAAAGAATACATTTGAATCAATTCTAATGAGGTGGATGAAACTGGAGCCGATTATACAGAGTGAAGTAAGCCTGAAGGTGGTATAAGGTTTTAAAGTTGGTTTTAATATAAAGTAACCATCCAATAAACAGTGAGTCCAAACTTCAACTTAAGTTGTGTGCCTGTGCTAAGTCACTTCAGTCGTGTCCGACTCTTTCCGACCCCATGGACAGTAGCCCACCAGGCTCCTCTGTCCATGGGATTCTCCAGGCAAGAATACTGGAGTGGGTTGCCATGCCCTCCTCCAGGGGGTCTTTCCCACTCAGGGATTGAATCCTAGTTCTCTTACGTCTTCTGCATTGATTGGCAGGCAACTCAAGGCATCTATTTTCAAATGTAGGATCTTCCCACCCATTCATCAGTAAAGAGTAAAGGGGAAATACAGTTCCACATGACCCATCAAGAATAACACTTTTGGGGCATTGCTGACATTTTCATGTGTAATAAATGGAGGAAAGGACCATTAATTTTGTATAAAGTGTTCAGAAAAGGTATTATTTGAGCAAAAGCTTGAAGAACTAGTTTTTTTTCTGTTAATTTGGAAGAGAATTACCTGTTTATAGAAAGCCTTATGTAAATTATGGAGAAGTATTGATTCCTGGGTCAGGAAGATCTGCTGGAGAAGGGATAGGCTACCCACTCCAGTGTTCTTGGGCTTCCCTTGTGGCTCAGCTGGTAAAGAATCCTCCTGCAATGCCGGAGACTTGGGTTCAATTCCTGGGTTGGGAAGATCCCCTGGAGAAGGGAAAGGCTACCCACTCCAGTATTCTGCCCTGGAGAAGCCCATGGACTCTATAGTCCATGGGGTTGCAAAGAGTCAGACACGACTGAGCGGCTTTCACTTCAGTTATAGATGGAGAAAATTCTGAAATATCACTTACATAATTTTTTCTCATTTTCCTCCCCAGGCTTTAAAAGAGAACTCAAGAACTTAGACGTAGCCTCTAAAGCTCATGAGTTCCACCCAGAATCACACCTACAAATAAAAAATCCTTTGATAAAAAGGTAATCATAGCTGTTTGGAAATACTGGAATCTTCTAAATGCATGTATAATAGGAATTCTTTATCAGAAAGGCATTCTTAGCTAACTGATAGGCATACATACTTACCTGAAAGCTGTGGGTCTAGTGTTATGATGCATATTTTATTTATATGAAATTTGGAAAGATGGTAATGATAACCCTGTATGCGAGACAGCAAAAGAGACACAGATGTATAGAACAGACTTTTGGATTCTGTGGGAGAGGGAGAGGGTGGGATGATTGGGAGAATGGCATTGAAACATGTATAATATCATGTAGGAAACGAGTTGCCAGTCTAGGTTCGATGCAGGATACAGGATGCTTGGGGCTGGTGCACTGGGATGACCCAGAGAAATGGTATAGGGAGGGAGGTGGGAGGGGGGCTCAGGATGGGGAGCAAGTGTACACCCATGGTGGATTCATGTTGATGTATGGCAAAACCAATACAGTATTGTAAAGTAATGTATGGCAACACCAATACAGTATTGTAAAGTAAAATAAAGTAAAAATAAAAATTTAAAATTAAAATAAATAAATAAATAATAAAAATAAAAATAGAAAAATAGAAAAAATAAACTTGTGGGAAGAAAATGTTCAGGTCTAATGACCAAATCTAGTCAAACCAAAACCAAATGTAGGATTTTTTAATCCTCTAAAGTAGTTAATATCTCTTAATTTCATTGCTATATTTTGTCATTTTACTTTCTAGAGTAGTTTCTAAATATTGGAAAGAAATGCATTTACATCACAATTTTCTAAATTGTATGTCTGATCTTTGTACATTCCATAGGTGATCAGTTTTCAATCAGCTTCTTGATTAGCAAAGAAACTTAAAAAGAGGCATATCAATGCTCATGTTAAATTTTTGACTCTATTGAAGTGCAATGAATAAATGCCCCAAATCTTCACCCTTGCCATGGCCACATAGTGAGCATGGTGTTCTTCTCTTCTTTTCTGACTTCACGACATGATTTTTATACATGTGATTATTCTGGCTAATGGAATACAGGTAAAAGTATCAGTGAGTCAATTGTGAGCTTAGACTTAAGAAAATTCTTGTTTCCTTCAGAAGAGATCCCTTGGATATATATTAGTCAGGGATCTCAGAGAAACAGAATCAATAAGATGTATGTGTATTATTTATATGTATATTTAATTTACATTGTATATAACATTATTATATATAGTATTTATAATTCCTTAATATATAATATAGTAGTAGTACTAGTCACTCAGTCATGTCCAATTCTTTGCGATCCCATGGATTGTAGTCCACTAGGTTCCTTGGTCCATGGGATTCTATAGGCAAGAATACTGGAGTGGATTGCCTTTCCCTTCTCCAGAGGAACTTCCAACCCAGGGATCAAACTTGGGTCTTCTGTGTTTGATATATAATATATATAGGGAAACTAGCTCATATGATTATGAAGGCTGATAATTCCTAAGAGCTGCAATATGCAAGCCAATAGTTTCAAGACTCACAAAGAATCTATGTTTCAGTTGGAGTCCAAAGGCAGGAAAAGACCCATGCCCCAGCTCATCATAGTCCTGGTGAAGAAAGAGCTCCTGCTCACCTTCCAGTGAGCCTTTCTGCTCTACTCAGAACTCCAGCTGTGGAGAAGGAAATGGCAACCCACTCAGGCACTCTTGCCTGGGAAATCCCATGGATGGAGGAGCCTGGTAGGCTATAGGCTATGGGGTCGCAAGAGTCAGACATGACTGAGCAACTTCACTTTCACTTTTCACTTTCATGTATTGGAGAAGGAAATGGCAACCCACTCCAGTGTTCTTGCCTGGAGAACCCCAGGGACAGAGAAGCTTGATGGGCTGCCGTCTATGGGGTCACACAGAGTCGGAAACGACTAAAGTGACTTAGTGGCAGCAGCAGAACTCCAATTGCTTGAATGAAGATCATTCACATTGGAGAAAGGAATCTGCTTATCCAGTCTATTGATTCAAATGTTAATTTCATGTGAAAATTTCCTCACAGACACACTCAGAATTGACCAAATATCTGGCAACCCTAAGCCCAGTCCACTTGACACCTAAAATTAACAAACATAGTTGGGTCACTAGGACTTCCACAGCCTGGACCCCAGTGAACATTATTAAAATAGAGCTGTCCAAAAAAGGCCTAACCAGGAGGAGAATCTGAAGCAAAGGATAGCCTATATCATCAAATTCTGGAAATCCACATAATTGTGAGAATAAGTTTTTTGTATATTTTTGGTGGATGTGTTAAGCCATTAAGTTGTTAGATCAGTTCAGTTCAGTCACTCACTTGTGTCCGACTGTTTGCACCCCCATGAATCACAGCACGCCAGGCCTCCCTGTCCATCACCAGCTCCTGGAGCTTACTCAAACTCCTGTCCATTGAGTCGGTGATGCCATCCAGCCATATCATCCTCTGTCGTCCCCTTCTCCTCCTGCCCTTATTCCCTCCCAGCATCAGGGTCTTTTCCCATGAGTCAACTTTTTGGTCAGGTGGCCACAGTATTGGAGTTTCAGCTTCAGCATCAGTCCATCCAATGAACACCTAGGACTGATCTCCTTTAGGATGAGCTGGTTGGATCTTCTTGGAGTCCAAGAGAGTCTCAAGAGCCTTCTCCAACACCACAGTTCAAAAGCATCAATTCTTCAGTGCTCACCTTTCTTCACAGTCCAACTCTCACATCCATACATGAACACTGGAAAAAAGATAGCCTTTGTTGGCAAAGTAATATCTCTACTTTTTAATATGCTCTCTAGGTTGGTCATAACTTTCCTTCCAAGGAGTAAGCATATTTAATTTCACGGCTGCAGTCACCATCTGCAGTGATTTTGGAGCCCCCCAAAATAAAGTCTGACACTGTTTCTACTGTTTCCCCATCTATTTGCCATGAAGTGATGGGACCAGATGCCATGATCTTCATTTTCTAAATGTTGAGCTTTAAGCCAACTTTTTAATCTCCTCTTTCACTTTCATCAACAGGCTCTTTAGCTATTCTTCACTTTCTGCCATAAGGGTGGTGTCATCTGCATATCTGAGGTTACTGATATTTCTCCCAGCAATCTTGATTCCAGCTTGTGAATCTTCCAGCCCAGCGTTTCTCATGATGTACTCTGCATATAACTTAAATAAGCAGGGTGACAATATACAGCCTTGACATACTCCTTTTCCATTTTGGAACCAGTCTGTTGTTCCATGTCCAGTTCTAACTGTTGCTTCCTGACCTGCATATAGATTTCTCAAGAGGCAGGTCAGGTGGTCTGGTATTCCCATCTCTTTCAGAATTTCCCACAGTTTATTGTGATCCACACAGTCAAAGGCTTTGGCATAGTCAAGAAAGAAGAAATAGATGTTTTTCTGGAACTCTCTTGCTTTTTCCATGATCCAGTGGATGTTGACAATTTGATCTCTGGTTCCTCTGCCTTTTCTAAAATCAGCTAGAACATCTGGAAGTTCACGGTTCACATATTACTGAAGCCTGGCTTGGAGAATTTTGAGCATTACTTTACTAGCATTTGAGATGAGTGCAATTGTTCAGTAGTTTGAACATTCTTTGGCATTGCCTTTCTTTGGGATTGGAATGAAAACTGACCTTTTCCAGTCCTGTGGCCACTGCTGAGTTTTCCAAATTTGCTGGCATATTGACTGCCACACTTTCACAGCGTCATCTTTCAGGATTTGAAATAGCTCAACTGGAATTCCATCACCTCCACTAGCTTTGTTCATAGTGATGCTTTCTAAGGCCCACTTGACTTCACATTCCAGGATATCTGGCTCTAGGTGAGTGATCACACCATCGTGATCATCTGTGTGGTGAAGAAATTTTTGGACATCTCTGTGTATTCTTGCCACCTCTTTTTAATATCTTTTGCTTCTGTTAGGTCCATACAATTTGTGTCCTTTATTGAGCCCATCTTTGCATGAAATATTCCCCTGGTCCCTTTAATTTTCTTGAAGAGCTCTGTAGTCTTTCTCATTCTGTTGTTTTCCTCTATTTCTTTGCATTGATCACTGAGGAAGGCTGTCTTATCTCTCCTTGCTATTCTTTGGAATTCTGCATTCAGATGTTTATGTCTTTCCTTTCCTCCTTTGCTTTAGTTTCTCTTCTTTTCACGTATATTTGTAAGGCCTCCCCAGACAGCCGTTTTGCTTTTTTGCATTTGTTTTCCATGGAGATGGTCTTGATCCCTGTCTCTTCTGTACAGTGTCATGAACCTCTGTCCATGATTCATCAGGCACTCTATCAGGTCTAGTCCCTTAAATCTATTTCTCACTTCCACTATATAATCATAAGGGATTTGATTTAGGTCATACCTGAATGGTCTAGTGGTTTTCCCTACTTTCTTCCATTTAATTCTGAATTTGGCAATAAGGAGTTCATGATCTGAATCACAGTCAGCTCCTGGTCTTGTTTTTGCTGACTGTATAGAGCTTCTCCATCGTTGGCTGCAGAGAATATAATCAATCTGATTTTGGTGTTGTCCATCTGGTGATGTCCATGTGTAGAGTCTTCTCTTGTGTTGTTGGAAGAAGGTGTTTGCTATAACCAGTGCGTTCTCTTGACAAAACTCTATTAGCCTTTGCTCTGCTTCATTCTGTACTCCAAGGCCAAATTTGCCTGTTACTCTAGGTGTTTCTTGACTTCCTACTTTTACATTCCAATCCCCTATAATGAAAAGGATATCTTTTTGGCTGTTAGTTCTAAGAGCTCTTGTAGGTTTTCCTAGAACTGTTCAGCTTTTTCAGCATTCCTGGTTGGGGCATAGGCTTGGATTACCATGATATTGAATAATTTTCCTTGGAAATGAACAGAGATCATTCTGTCGTTTTTGAGACTGCGTCCAAGTACTGCATTTCAGACTCTTTTGTTTACCATGGTGGCTACTCCATTTCTCCTGAGGGATTCCTGCCCACAGTAGTAGATATAATGGTCATCTGAGTTAAATTCACCCATTCCAGTCCATTTTAGTTCACTGATTCTTACAATGTCGACGTTTACTCTGCAATCTCCTGTTTGAACACTTCCAATTTGCCCTGATTCATGGACCTAACATTGCAGGTTCCTATGCAATATTGCTCTGTACAGCATCAGACCTTGCTTATATCTCCAGTGACATCCACAACAGGGTATTGTTTTTGCTTTGGCTCTGTCCCTTCAGTCTATATGGAGTTATTTCTCCACTGATCTCCAGTAGCATATTGGGCACCTACCGACCTGGCAAGTTACTCTTTCAGTATCCTATCATTTTGCCTTTTGATACTGTTCTTGGGGTTCTCAAGGCAAGAATACTGAAGTGGTTTGCCATTCCCTTCTCCAGTGGATGACATTCTGTCAGATCTCTCCACCATGACCCACCCATCTTGGGTGGCCCCACATGGCATGGCTTGGTTTCATTGAGTTAGACAAGGCTGTGGTCTGTGTGATCAGATTGGCTAGTTTTCTGTGATTGTGGTTTCAGTGTGTCTACCCTCTGATGCCTTCTCGCAACACCTACCATCTTACTTGCGTTTCTCTTACCTTGGACGTGGAGTATCTGTTACCTTGGATGTAGGGTATCTCTTACCTTGGACTTGGGGTATCTCTTCATGGCTGCTCCAGCAAAGCACAGCTGCTGCTGTTTACCTTGGACGAGATCGCCCCTCCTGACCTTGAACGTGAAGTAGCTCCTCTCGGCCCTCCTGCACCCATGCTGCTGCCGCTCTTTCAACGTGGGGTAGCTCCTCTCGGTCGCCTCCCCGACCTAGTTGTTAGATACACAGTGATAATTAATGTATACATCTAACATTTCCCTATTATATAACTGGAAAGCCAAACATATCTGTGAGAAGGCCAAGGAAAATGTCACACTAGTTAGTGCATTTAATTTGAAGATAACTACTGATACCTGTATGCACTTCTTTATTTTGAGCATTTACCACATTTGCTGTGTTGGAAAGCACACATGTGTAGTTTTATGTGGGAGATAGTACAAGTATAACTGTCAGTGTATATCCCACATGTGATTGAAAGTAGTGTTTTAAAATGATGAAATAAGCTATTGAAGCACTACTGAAACAATTTTATTTTTTGTTTTAAATGCAGCATTTCTTTGTAAGCATTTATTTTCTGTTCCTGGTTTTCAAATGCAGTTTCTCCCATAATTTATGTTAAGCCAACCAATTTTCTGTTCCTATACTTGTCATCGCTTAATGGTTTTTTGATGAGTGTGTTATGACAACCATTATCTAGTCTTCAGCAATCTGATCTGTCACAAGTGCATTGCTAAAAATATCATTTGCAATGTCCCTTATTTCTGCTGCACTTATTACAAAGTCTATGGATGCATATGCCATGTGTTTCCAACACAGAGTGTTTAATTTCCCTGAAGAACATTTGATACCTGAAGGCGTGCTACAATTCATGGGGTCGCGGAGTCGGACATGACTGAGCGACTGAACTGATCACTATTGGAAGATCTTTCTTAAGATGAAATAAACTTTCTTTTGTGTCAATTGCACCTAACCTCAGGTACTCATAAGTCATATTCTCTTTAAAATAAAGGCAAGTCTAGTAAGAATCATATCAAATACTGAAAGCAGATAGACAACTGGGTTTAAATGCTGTTTTCACTACTCTGTAGTCATGTGATAGCAGACAATGCTTTATATCTCCAGCCATTTGTTTCTGCAGCTTAATGACTTGCTTAAAGGTAGCTTATGATGATTAAATGAGATAACAAGTAGCAGATTATTTAAAAGTGGTAAGTTTTTCCATAATGGCATTTATTCTTTCTATTTTTACTTACAGAGAACTCTTTTCATATAGAGAGGATCTTAATGCTATCTTATTTGTGACCTTGCTTTAGAAAAACTTTTACTACTGAAAACGTCCAGTGGCACCTAACTAGTCAGTCAGTTCAGTAGCTCAGTCATGTCCAACTCTTTGTAACCCTGTGGTCTGCAGGATGCCAAGCTTCCCTGTCCATCATCAGCTTCCAAAGCTTGCACAAACTCATGTCCATTTAGTTGGTGATGCCATCCCCTAATTTCATCCTTTGTGTCCCCTTCTCCTCCTGACTTCAGTCTTCCCCAGCTTCAGAGTCTTTTCCATTGAGTCAGTTTTTCACATCAGGTGGCCAAAGTATTGGAGCTTCAGCTTCAGCATCAGTCCTTCCAAAGAATAGTCAGGACTGATTTCCTTTAGAATTGACTGGTTTGACCTCCTTGCAGTCCAAGGGACTCTCAAGAGTCTTCTCCAACATCACAGTTCAAAAGCATCAATTCTTCAGCTCTCAGCTTTCTTTATGGTCCAACTCTTACTTTCATACATGACTACTAGAAAAACCATAGCTTTGACTAGATGGACCTTAGTCAGCAAAGTAATGTCTCCTCTTTTAATATGCTGTCTAGGTAGGTCACAGCTTTTCTTCTAAAGAGTAAGTGTCTTTTAATTTCATGATTACAGGCATCATGTGCAGTGATTTTGGAGCCCTCAAAAATAAAGTCTGTCACTGTTTCTATTGTTTCCTCATTTATTTGCCATGAAGTGATGGGACTGGATGTCATGATTTTAGTTTTCTGAATGTTGAGTTTTAAGCCAGCTTTTTAAGTCTCCTCTTTCGCTTTCATCAACAGGCTCTTTAGTTGCTCTTCATTTTCTGCCATAAGGGTGGTGTCATCTGCATATTTTAGGTTATTGATATTTCTCCTAGCAATGTTGATTCCAGCTTGTGCTTCATCCAGATCAACATTTCACATGACATACCCTGCACAGAAGTTACATAAGTAGGGTGACCATATACAGTCTTGATGTACTCCTTTCCGAATTTGGAACCAGTCCGTTTTTTCATGTCTGGTTCAAACTGTTGCTTCTTGACCTGCATAAGATTTCTCAGGAGGCAGGTAAGGTGATTTGATATTTCCATCTCTTCAAGAATTTTCCAAGGTTGTGATCCACACCGTCAAAGACTTTTGCATAATCAATAAAACAGAAGTAGATATTTTTCTGGAACTCTCTTACGTTTTCTATGAATTAACAGATGTTGGAAATTTGATCTCTGGTTCCTCTGGCTTTTCTAAATCCAGCTTGAACATCTGGAGTTTCTTGGTTCACTGAGGGATAAAGTCTTCCTCAGTGATCAATGTAAAGAAATAGAGGAAAACATTAGAATGGAAAAGACTACATATCTCTTCAAGAAAATTAGAGATGCCAAGGGAATATTTCATGTAAAGATGTGTACAATAAAGGATAAAGTGGTATGGACCTAACAAAAGCAGAAGATATTAAGAAGAGATAGCAAGAATACACAGAAGAACTATACAAAAAGCATCTTCATGACCCAGATAACCATGATGGTGTGATCACTCACCTAGAGCCAGACATCCTGGAATGCAAAATCAAGTGGGCCTTAGAAAGCATCATAATGAACAAAGCTAGTGGAAGTAATGGAATTCCAGTTGAGCTATTTCAAATTGTAAATGATGATGCTGTGAAAATGCTGCACTCAGTATGCCAGCAAATTTGGAAAACTCAGCAGTAGCTACAGAACTGTAAAAGGTCAGTTTTCATTCCAATCCCAAAGAAAGGCAATGCCAAAGAATGTCCAAACTACCACACAATTACACTCATCTCACACGTTAGTAAAGTAATGTTCAAAATTCTCCAAGTGAAGCTTCAACAGTATGTGAGCTTACCTTGTTCTAGTTATAATACCAATAGAAGAAAATTGCAGAATTATGACCCAGTGAGTACATATAAAAATATATTAAATAAATACCTCCAACAGGTAGATAACCATTTTGTTATTCATAGACATTAGAATTTCTATCTAAGAAAGAAACTGGCTTCAGAGGTGGCTCAATGGTGAATAATCTGCCTGCCATGCAGGAGCCACAGGAGACACAAGTTTGATCCCTATCCCAGGAAGACCCCCTGGAGGAGGAAATGGCAACCCACTCCTGTATTTTTGTTGGAAAATCCCATGAATAGTGGAGCCTGGCAGGCTACAATCCATTGTGTTGCAAACAGTCAAACATTACTGAGCAACTTAGCACACATGCACGCTAATTAAGAAACTGATATTTTGTTGTTATCAAGGTCAGTAGTACTAATGTCTTATCCTTTGGGGAAAGATTTACAAAAGAAATATGTATTAAAATGTGTTGTTTTATCCCATTCTGCAAAATACAAGTGTAAACATTTTTTGAACTGAAGATATAGCATAAATATGGAGAAAAATAAATCTGTGCCTTATATATAAGAAAAGTAACATCTATGGAGAATTGACTGTGCTCTAAGTATTTGTTATACTTTTGCATATTAAACAATTTAAAACTCACAACAAGCCTATGAAACAGCTATTTTTATTATCCCATTTTATAGGTAGGAAATGTAAGTGTCAAGAATTTCTGTCACTAATCTGAAGTCATACAACTGGAAAAGAGCCAGTGTAAAATAGCCAATACAATTCCCCTACATCCATGTCCAGCCACTTTAACCTTGACATTACCCTAACATCTTCCACTCTGCACATTTAAATCTAGTATTCCACTTTCAGACCAAAGTTTCCTAATATCTAGTTGTCTTGACAATTTATCTTTCTTTTAAAATTGCAAATATCTGCTATTAGATCAGAAAATAGAAAAAGCCTTATACCTCTCTATTTGTTGCTGTATATAGTAAGTCCATGATTCCCAAGTGAAATGTTTATCAATATCCTTCAATTCATCCCCAGTAAAATTCCACATGGTGCTAAAACAATGGGCATTTCAAATCCTCTGATCTAAGTAATTACCACTCTCTTATTACCTCTTACTTGAGTACTACCACCATCTCACCACAAGAACCAGAAATACTTGATAATTCAGAGAAAACTGATTTTTCTTCTCTACACATCTCAAAAGTAACGCCTTAACCTCTCCCAGCAAACTCATTCTCTTTATGTGTTACTTAACTCTGAATACTATTAGCATATGTTTTCTTCCTCCAGATAGACTACTAGAAGTCATTGTTTGAACTTCATATCCTCTCATCTTCCATTTCCATCAGCAATCCTTGTGATCTTACCTCTTACAGATCTCTAGAATTCATCTCCTGTTCTCCACACTCTTCTCCCTAGAACAAGCTACTGCCATCTCCTACCCGAGGTATCACAATGCAATCCTATGAATGTGTCCCTTTGCCTCCACTCTTGCCCATTGTTACTAAGGCAAACAGTTCACAAAACAAGTCTAATCAACTCAAGATCCTTACTCAAAATGCTACAAATTTCTAACAAAAAACTTAATAGAACTTGGCATGATATTATGTTAGTCTTAGTTTCTATGTCTTACACAGTGGTGTTTCATGTGATGAACTGAACCTCAGACTTCACCGCTGGGCCTTTTACATGATTCTTCCTCTGTTTTAAATGCACTTTCCCCTTCTCTACGTGTTCATTTCCTGTTATTTCCTGATATCACAATTTAATTTCCTCTCCCCTAGTCCCCAGTGATAGGTTTTTCCCCTACTCCATGGCACTGTGTGATTTATCTTCACAGATCTTATTCTATTGTAACTGTAATGTTACATGTCTGTGATCATTTTATTAATATCTGCCTCATCAACTAAAGAATTGCAAACTCCGCAAGAACAGAGATAGTGTCATATATTGAGTCTTGAAATATAAAGTCCTTAATAAATATTTTTTATTTAATGGATTGATCTATATCAGGTGGTTGGTAGAAGTGTTCTTTATTGTAAGCATTTTGACCTTCTGAACTTCAGGATGGAAAGATAATGAATTTGTATTGTTTCAAGCCACCAAGTCTGTGGTAATTTGTTACAGCAACAGTAGAAAATTAATATACTGGTGTAGCATTTTTAACTGTAGAACTTATTTATAGCACAGAATTATAATTTTCTGCTTGTTATGTCTCCCACCAGATCTTACCTCCCAGAAGAGAGGAACACTTCTTGAATAAATAGCCTGAGTAAACTGCACAATGCTTGGCATATAAATTGACAGAATGAAAGAATAAATTCTCTTCTAACAGTCTATTAAATAGGAATGACCTTTTACACACAGTGGCAACATTTTTATTACTCTTTCATTTGGAGTAATTTTTGTGATCACTGAGATGTTGCTGGTGTGTCTCTGAAGAAAAAACAAACAAACAAACAATAAAAGTTACTTCTCTTGATATTCCTTTTTCTCCTTCATAGTAATAAGTGTTTACTTCAAGCAGCCTTTAACATTTTTTTTACATTCTAATGACAATAAAAATTAATCAGTAAGAAGAGTAAGAAAACATTATAATATTCATGTTTTTCTATAACAATGACATTTTAAGCCATAGTTTTTTTTTTTCTGATTTTAAGAAACTTTCTTTTCTCAAAAAAAAATTAAATTTTCCAGTGGTCAGTTCATTTAGAAACACCTAATAGGTGAGGGATAACTAACAAAATGCAATCATACATTAAGCAATGTGCTACAAATTAAAATAGATGCAGAGTTAAGTGTATTTTTTTGCCGCTGGCCCAGGACTAGAATTTAATGACTTACAATACCCACATGTGTGGGTGCTAAGTCGCTTCAGTCATGTCTGACTCTTAGCAATACCATAGAATGTAGCCTGCAGCTCATGGAATGGGTTGCCATGTCTTCCTCCAGAGAATCTTCCTGACCTGGAGATGGAACCCGTGTCTCTTGCAGCTCCTGCACTGCAGATGGATTCTTACCTCTGAACTCTGGGGGAAGCCCCCATAATATGCACATCCACATGTAGTTTCACTGCAGATATTTGAAGTATAATAAGAATCTAATGAAGAGAAATATGAGTAAAAATCCTTATAGCAGATACAAATTTAAATGTCTACCATATCTTGTGGCCATGTCCATCTATATCTAAAATGACAGCAGTATATTAGTCAGTTCAGTTCAGTTCAGTCACTTAGTCTTGTCCGACTCTTTGAGACCCCGTGAATTGCAGCACACCAGGCCTCCCTGTCCGTCACCAACTCCCGGAGTTCACTCAAATTCATGTCCATTGAGTCCGTGATGCTATCCAGCCATCTCATCCTCTGTTGTCACCTTCTCCTCCTGCCCTCAATCCCTCTCAGCATCAGGGTCTTTTCCAGTGAGTCAACTCTTTGCATCAGGTGGCCAAAGTATTGGAATTTCAGCTTCATCATCAGTCCTTCCAATGAAGACCCAGGATTGATCTCATTTAGGGCAGGCTGGTTGGACCTCCTTGCAGTCCAAGGAACTCTCAAGAGTCTTCTCCAACACCACAGTTCAAAAGCATCAATTCTTCGGCACTCAGCTTTCTTCACAGTCCAGCTCTTACATCCTTACATAACCACTGGAAAAACCATAGCCTTGACTAGTTGGACCTTGGCTGGCAAAGTAATGTCTCTGCTATCTAGATTGGTCATAACTTTCCTTCCAAGAAGTAAGTGTCTTTTAATTTCATGGCTGCAATCACCATCTGCAGTGATTTTGGAGCCCCCCCCCCCCAAAATAAAGTCTGACACTGTTTCGACTGTTTCCCCATCTATTTGCCATAAAGTGGTGGGACCAGATGCCATAGACTCACCTTAATCCTCTCCAAAACATTCAAATAAGCTTTTATACCATTGCCTTTTTATCTTGTAGTGCTTCAACTGTTTATGTAATATTATATTAATAATAAAATTATAATACAAATGTAAGTGATAGAGCAATTTTGAGAATAAATGCAGCACGTTTGAGAATAAATGCAACACTCCAGCTTACAGGAGGAGAGGGCATAGAATCCACGAGATAGCAGGCTCTTACCCCAAGTCTGCACTGGGGCTCCATGAAACGAAGATCCACAGAGGAGCAGTTAACCAAACCAATTAAGTGGAGATTGCTTACTAGAGCCACTGTTCAGAATGTCCTTCTTAATGTTACTCTGTTTTCTATCTGGAAATTTCTTACTTCTCTTTTATAATTCAGTGTACATTTTCCCTTCTCTGGGAGGGTGTCTCCAGTGTTACCAGATAGAATTAACAGAGACAGTATTTTGCTGTTATCTCACAGTACTTATGCTTTCTGTAGTACTTATAATTGGTAATGATCAGTCTATTATTTGCCTTCTTTGGTGAAGTTTCTATGATCTACGAAGAACGGGGACTGTATTCTATACATTTTGCATCCCACTGACACCAGCATAGGCCTGCTTTTAAGCTAACAGACGAATAATAATTTTTTGTAGTGAGTGAATGACATTTTAGATATAAATGTATGTTAGATAAAGATTGGGTTCATACATTGGGGGGAAAATTGTTAAACTAAACGTAAAAGAAAGGCATTGTAATGGATATTTGAGTGAAAGTTTTAGGTTAAAAAATTATTTAAAGAAAAAAAAAACATTTGAAGCAAAGAAGAATTGAATTCTAAGTTTTAATTTATACACACATTGTTGTATATTAAGCAGAATCAGTACTAGGAAAGTCATTATAAAACTGTTCAGAGATATGGGAAATGGGGATAAAATAGAATGAATCAATGGGATTTGGGAGGCTGAATTATCCCTACATTTAGCAAATATTTATTTACCTGATTCTTACTGGTTTTAATGAGGCTTTGAGTTATCTGAAAGTAAGGAGGCTTTGATTATAATGTATTGGGTTGACAAAAAATAATGAACTTGGAAGGCATTATGAAAGCAAAATAAGCCAGAGAGAGAAAGACAAACTTTGCATCATATCACTCATACATGGAATCTAAAAAATACAATAAACTAGTAAATATAACTAAAATAAGACTCAAAGACATGGAGAACAAATTAGCAGTTACCAGTGGTGGGGGAGGGTCAATGTAGGGGTGGAGGTGAGGAGGTACAAACTATTATAAATAAGACAGGCTCAAAAATGTACAACACAAGAATGTCATCAATATTTTGCAATAACTGTACATGGAAGGTAACCTCTAAATTTTATACAGATTTTTAAAAAGGCCATTGGAAGTTTAATAGATAAAAAAATAAGTTAAAGAAATGATAATATAGAGGTATGGAATTAACAGATTCAAGCTTCTGTATATAAAATAGATTCAGGAGATTAAGAGACATGAAATATTATGATAAAATAAATAAGCTAAAAGGATATACTTTACAATACAGGGAATGTAACCAATACTTTATAATAACTATAAATGGAATTTTCCTTTAAAAATTTGAATCACTCTGCTGCACACCTGAAACGTAATATTGTACATCAACAATACCTCAGTTAGAAAAAAGAAATGGTGATATTGCCTGAGTGTTTAATCATAAAGGGTGAACAAACATATAAGAAAATTTTTAATCAAATATATAAAAGAAAGTAGTGACTTTCCTGGAAGTCCAGTAGTTAAGACTTTTCCTTCCAATGCAGGGGATAAGGTTCAATTCCTGGTGTGAGAGCTAAAACTCTACACATCTTGGGACTAAAAAAACAGAAAGAACATAAAACAGAAGCAATATTGTAACAAATTCAATAAAGTCTTTAAAAATGGTCCATATCAAAAAAAACTTAAGAAAATATATGCAAGAGAAAACAAAGAAATGCACAAGTTAACTTTCTCCAATTAAATATAAATGCATAACATTAGGTATGATATTTAAAAATTTTAATGAACAGAGAGCATGAACACTGACAGAATAGACATAAACCAGTTTGTCCAATGGGAGCTAATCCACTCTTTAGTATACCTGGATATGGTATTTCCCTCCTCAGTTCAGTTCAGTTCAGTCGCTCAGTTGTGTCTAACTCTTCATGACCCCATGAACTGCAGCACTCCAGACCTCCCTGTCCATCACCAACTCCTGGAGTTCACTCAAACTCATGTCCATTGAGTCGGTAATGCCATCCAGCCATCTCATCCTCTGTCATCCCCTTCTACTCCTGCCCCTAATCCCTTCCAGCATCAGAGTCTTCCAATGAGTCAACCCTTCGCATGAGGCGGCCAAAGTACTGGAGTTTCAGCTTTTAGCATCCTTCCTTCCGATGAACACTCAGGGCTGATCTCCTTTAGAATGGACTGGTTGGATCTCCTGGCAGTCCAGGGGACTCTCAAGAGTCTTCTCCAACACCACAGTTCAAAAGCATCAATTCTTCGGTGCTCAGCTTTCTTCACGGTCCAACTCTCACACCCATACATGACTACTGGAAAAACCATAGCCTTGACTAGACGGACCTTTGTTGGCAAAGAAATGTCTTTGCTTTTAAATATGCTGTAGACACCAATTTATTTTTACTTCTCTGAAAATGTTTGGGATAGTTTCAGTCTCTACTTTCAAGAATTAAATTCTTAACACTCAGTGTCTTCTTTATTTAGCTTACTACTCTATTCTTCTAGGCCAGGTGTTAAGTCACCTACTTAGATTTTGAACTTTCAGCAGTTTCTAATAATGCTGACTTTTCAGAGTTTTTCACTGTAATTTAAATTACAGTTTTCATCAGTATTTATTTTCTGTATTATAATGTGCTTAGTGATATTAGGAAACATAATTACTCTTTGGCTGAAAAATGCATGGTCTAGTAAATATGAAGAAAATTTTATTCTGCTCTGTCAAAAATAGCTTTCAAAATAGAGCTACAAACATAGATTCTTTTCAAAATACTTTTATGCTTCATGAAATGATGTCTATGTGTATTTTCTCTTTATTAACAAAATCACCTGTTGACATGTTTTCAATATGACTATTTTGTGAAAGTTTGTGTTTCTTTAATAAAAGAGAAATCATATTACTTAGAAAAGAGTAAATTAATAAGCTGTAACTTTAAGCAATGAAAAAATAATTTCTGTTGACCAATTTAACAGTTTTCAATATTGGTAACATTGAATTAATTACTTCTATTAAAATGATTGCTATTAAAAACAATATATATATAAACATTTCAAATTAAATTCTATACTTTTTCTTAATAATAAAATAATAGATTAACTAAAAGTTTAATTAAAATATTTAATGAGCATATGATTTTCTTTTCAATCTGTCTGCAACCCCATTCACCCATCCAGTTCCAAAATAAAATCAACATATAATGAATAAAATCATAGGGATATTGAAGTTGAAGAAGTGAAGTTGCTCAGTCATCCGACTCTTTGTGACCTCATGGACCAGGCTCCTCCCATGGGATTTTCCAAGCAAGAGTACTGGAGTGGGTTGCCATTTCCTTCTACAGAGGATCTTCCCCACCCAGGGATTGAACCCGGGTCTCCCACATTATAGGCAGACACTTTACCACCTGAGCCATCAGGAACTTCTTATATGTATATTAAGTCGCTGTAAAGAATCAGAATGACTATGGAGCTAGCTGACTTTTTAGTGTTAAATTGCTTTAAAATATAAACCTGTTAAATGGACTGTGCCAGTTAAAAATGAGAGGGTCAGATGTAGGATCATAGAAAAAGCATTTAGAATTTCAGAGTAAAAAGTAAACAATGTCCACTCCAGAGATTCTTAGAAAAAGGAGAATTTGTTCTCTTATTTAAGCTGTTTAGATCATGAACAAGTTCCACACGACCGTAGTGATGGTTTTAGCAACCTATTTTAACCTCACTTAAATAATGAGAGAGTCTGACCAGTACTTTGGCCACCTCATGTGAAGAGTTGACTCATTGGAAAAGACTCTGATGCTGGGAGGTATTGGGGGCAGGAGGAGAAGGGGATGACAGAGGATGAGATGGCTGGATGGCATCATTGACTCGATGGACGTGAGTCTGAGTGAACTCTGGGAGTTGGTGATGGACAGGGAGGCCTGGCGGACTGCAATTCATGGGGTCGCAAAGAGTCGGACAGGACTGAGCGACTGAACTGAACTGACCAGGACAAGTTCATCACAACTCGCCAAATCTTTGTGTTCATTCCAACATTTCTCAGTCCTCTTCCAACTAGGCAAAGTGACTTCTTCTGGGCCAGTTGTTTGTGAGCAGACTGATGTTTGTCACTTTCAACTGTATTTTTTAACATTGGATGTATATTCCTCCACCTCTCCTAGAAAGAAATGAACCCTAGTTAAATTAACCACTGAGGTTTTAGGGGTTTTATGTGACAAGTATCCCAGATTTTCTAAATTTTGTTCTAGGTCACTTTGCTTTTGCAAAGACCTACATTAGTACCTATTTTCACTATCCTAAAGCAATCCGAAGAGAATTTTGGCTTTTACAGAAAAAGTAAAAATAGCATTTTTCATGTGTTCTGTAGACAGTCTTTGAAGATGGAGTACGCACCCTGAGCTGTAAGAGTGGCGCCACGCAGCCCCTTCTTGGGGAACTGCACTCAACATCTCAACATCAAGGTGCCTTGCCATTGAGCTGCGTCTGTGACCATCTGTGATTTATCAGGATTTTTTTTGTGTGTGTGCACTGGTTAGATGTGTCCTACGGTGATTGCTTCTTTGTTTTATGTCATTGCAGATTTGAAGCGTTTTATATAGTAGGAGAAACCTATACTACAGTGTATACTGGCCTATCTGCCTAATGTGCTAATTTACATTATTATAATTTCATATTCACCAAATAAAAATATAATTTTGCTCCACACACAATTATTTAAGTAATTAATTTAATAATAATAATTATCTCAAAATAATGTGTTGATCAGGCCATGAAGATTCTCGTAAATGTGACAGGTACATGACTTGCTGTCAGTTCAATATGCTGGTAGTAGATTTTTATGCATCAGTTTTCTTATTTTGATTAGTTTTAGTCTTTCAAAAAGACAAGTATTTCTCCTATATATAAAATATAAAGTTTTAGAGCCTAAAATACTGGGTCCCTTTATCAATAGTACCCAACCTTGTATACACAGAGACTCACCTCCATCCTGGTAAAATCTTTTTATATGCTTTCACTCTCCCATTGCTGCATGCATTTTTCATTTAATAGCTTTTCACTATATACATTTAGAAAAGCATTTGTTAAAGTCATAGAAGGATGTATAAAGATAAAAATAAATAAAATTTTCTTTTTATCCAAGTAGAACTAAATATAATTCAACTGAGCTTAGGAGTTTAGTTTCTTGTCCTCAATATGCTATAAAAGCACCAACCTCAGAAATGATTCCAGTGTATAACATCACAGTTCATCTTTATGTTTAGCCTTTTTTCTTGGTACACTTTAAGTACATTTTTACATGTTCTGTTTTTGGTCCAAATCGAATTTTCAGTAACTCAATGCTAGGGATTCTCTTTTCTAAGCCAACCACCTCTTTTAGCCTTCTTTATATATCTTATTTTCCAGATCATTTAGTATTACCATCACTCATGGCTGAGCTCTGGATTCTTTCCAGAGTTTTCTTTTCTTTAAAATTTATACCATCAAATTCTCAGAATAATTTAAACTTGATTCACACACAAAAATATCTATGTTTACTGACACTCTTACCACTCAATGGCCCAACACTATTTTTCCAAGTAGAAATAAGGCCTAATAAATATTATCATTTCACAAATAAGATGCCTTGCTTTCAAAAAGTAGTTCCTGTAACAAGGTGCTGCAATCACTGTATTACAGTGCATTTAAATATCTTAATGTTTTCCCACTGCCATCAAAGTGAATTCAAAGTATTGAAATCTGTTTGGTGATTTTGCCCATTTTTAAAATTTGGCTTGTGTTTATAGAGATGCCAAATAACTGCAAAATACTAGGGATTTCCCTGGTGGTCCTGCCATTAATAACCCACCATCCAATACAGGGGATGCAAGTTCAACCCCTGGTGATCCAAGGTAGGGGAACTAAGATCCCAGATGTCATGGGGCAACTAAGCCTTCACACCTCAATTACTGAGTTCCCACGCTCTAGTCTTCCCAGGTGGCACTAATGGTAAAGAACCCACCTGCCAATACAGGAGACTTAAGAGATGTAAGTTTGATCCCTGGGTTGGGAAGATACCCTGGAGAAGGACATGGCAACCCACTCAAATATTCTTGCCTGGAAAATCCCATGGATAGAGGAGCCTGGCAGGTTATAGTCCATGAGTTGCACAGAGTCAGACACAACTGAAGCAACTTGTACACAAACACACACACACACACACACACACGACACCAAGTGCCACAAGAAAGATTCCGTGTGCAGCAACTAAGATGCTACTCAGCCAAATAAATAAACATATATATATATATATAATGTAAAAAAATGCAAGATACTCAATTTTAAATATGATTTTTATTCTACATAGCTTGAATACTATTTTTAGTATAATCTTAAGCTTTTTTATTTTAAATAAACTTAGTTCACTTATTTTTTGAAATAATTACTATTCTTGATTTGAAGTCCTTAGTCTGATTTATGTTTTTTATGTTAAATATTTCTTATTTTAATTTTCTATAAAAATGTATAGCATAGATAGTAAGTTTTGAATGTTTAACACATTTTTAAAATCACAGGCTTTTTTATTTGTCAGAATCAAACTTTTGTAAATAATTAGGCCCCAAGATAAAGTCCTACACAATTCTCAGCCTTGGATTAATAGGCCACACAGACTTGAAATTAAGTGTCAAGTCTATATGCTTATTATCTAGTAAACTTTTTAGGAGACGATTCTCATATTATTTTGCCCCTTATATCCTAAGAATATGTTCCCAGACTCCAAAATAGTGTTTCCCCAAGTTTTCTTGCAAAACATTAGTTTCTCAACATGGTTCATTAGAAATAGTCTCCAAGGTCAATTAAGTTTGGGAAAGAGGGTATGCAAAATGCCACTTAAGAGATTTAAACTGTCCATTAATATATTCAAGAGTCTGAGGAATACTTAAGCAAATAACCTACTTAAATTTATCAGCTACATGGACCACATAGCTGTCTATGTGTATGTACATGTATAAATATGTATATGCACAAAATCTGTTGATATTCTCTGAAACTAGTGCCAATTGTGTTCTAAAACAGCTACTTGCAAAATTTTTCTCTAGACCAGTGATTCTCAACTTCAGGACTGTGTACATTTGGGGATGAATAATCCTTGGCTGGGGACAGGGCTTGCTGTCTGGTGATTATCTAAAGCTTAGCTGCTTCCCAAGTTTTACCCACCAGATACCAGTATTAATAAAAAATATCTCCCAATATTGCCAAATGTACTCCCAGGCAAATTTGCTCCCGTTTGATATCTGCAGGTAGTAGTTTTCCATTCAGATTTGAACTTACTGAAGGTACTTCAGAATGTTACAGTAAGGTATGTATTTGGGCAGAAGGGCTGAGGAAAAAAGAAGATAGAGAAGGTTAAATATTCATAGTGTTGGTAGCCTAGTTCTAAGGCCACTGGTTCAGAGGAATGAAGTAGGTGATTCTTTGCTCTTAATGTTTGCACAGCTTGCTTATCTGGATCTATTTCACTTGATTACTCAGGGTATGGAAAATCTTTTTTTTTTTTTTTTAAATTTCTTAAGCTTTATATTTTTACTCACTCTCTTACATTTCAAATATTTTAGGACTTCTTTGACCTCTTTCTAACTCACTTCTACAGCCTACCTGGATAATCTCTATTACTGTCATGGGTTCAAATAAGATCACTACCTGATATATTTAAATTAGTGTCACCAATCCTGACTTTTATCCAAAAATTTCCATCAGAGTTGAAAAAATCAAACTCAATATCTGACTCCCCTAAGACTATCCTTCATCTTTAATCTGCTGAAGTATCATCATCCCCATGAGAAATGAGGAATGAGAAACTGTTTCAGGCTCTAGTCCATCCTCAACTGTTCCAGTTTATCTTCACTTTCCCAGAATCACATGGATCTCCCTAAAACTTCCTGCACTGCTGACTTCAGCCTCCACTTCCACATGCAAAGATGGAAGACTTGCATGGGCTTAATCAGCTCCTACATTGTGTGGATTCA
Source organism: Capra hircus (assembly GCF_001704415.2). Classification (NCBI taxonomy): domain Eukaryota; kingdom Metazoa; phylum Chordata; class Mammalia; order Artiodactyla; family Bovidae; genus Capra; species Capra hircus. The sequence goes on from NC_030808.1 coordinate 101,173,071, forward strand.
AGTCTTTGGAGAAATTCCTTATATATTCCCCCTAGTGACCTGTTTTTACAATGAATCAGGATTCCCCTATCTTGGTTCTACCTTCTTTCACTGTCTACTTCTCCATAGAGGAGATGAATCAGCCAATCTAGTCTTCTTTTTTTTCAGTTTCTTTTATCTTTCTCTTTCATTTTTCATCCTGTTCTCTTTCAGGCCTTTACTATTTCAATAATCCCCTATCTGGTCCCCCAGTCAACAATCTCTTCTTTAATTCTTTGTTCACATGGTCTTCAGAGTTACCTTTCTAAAAAGTATCCACTTGTTCATGTTTTGTTCATTTATGTGTAGAAAAATACTTCATGAACATTTGCTGTATTTCAGGAGTTGTAACAGACCTTAGAGATGAAGTGAGTAAGAGGACTAACATAACTCCATCTCTTATAGAGCATACTTAGAAATGAAGGAAACAAACAGCACAATAGTTTAATAAAACAAGTATAAATAAGTGCTTGGAAAGAAATTAGCAAGATGAGGAAATGGTATATAACTAGAGGAATAAGAAGAGGAACATTCTGGATAACAGTGTTTGGGAAGACCTCTCAAATGATATTTAAGCTGAAGCCTGAATGGAGAACAGAAGCTAGAATTATCAGCAAGGTTTGTTTGAAGGAACTGAACCACTGGGAGTGGTATATAAGGAATTTCTTACAGGGATTTGAGCTCACAGGATGTGAGAGCTGATTAAGCCTATGTAAGATATTTTTCTTTGCATGTGGGGCTGGAGACTGAAGTTGGTAGGCAGGAAGTCTGGAAGATGATGTGAAGTGGGAAGAGTGAGGACTCAGTAGAAAAGGTGAGGATGAACTGGAACCTGCATCAATTTCTTACCACCTTCAAACTATCAATCTTAATGGTTCAAGTGACTTTCTAGAAAAGTTGCAACCCTTGTTATGGAGCTAAACATACACCTAGTACAGGAGCAGAGGAAGCCAAAGGAGGAACTCATAGTTTGTGAAGGAGTTAGAAGCCTACTGCTGCTCGATGCTATCAAGATGAGTCAGCCAAGAAGCAAACACCTGTGTGAACTACAGCAGCCCTGGCACACAGTTTTTTTGTATCAACCAAGCGTGAACAGAATCTATCTGTTGCTCCTCTTCTGCCTTCAAATTTCATGCCAAATATCCTTTGTTTGCTTCTAATTTGGAACAATTTAAGAAGAGAATTCAGGGAAATATGATCCCCATTTAACTAAGTTGACATAGTCTACTTCGCTAGTCAGATGAAGAGTGGAAAAAAAATGCATTCAAGTCATCGGGACTATATCTGTGAAATCCCTGAGACACTAAAATGTTTGATGAACTGAGAATGAAAATGGTTGGACAATAATTCAGGAGCAGAAGAGCATGAAATGTAATTAAAGAGACAGCAGGGTTGAGGTTCTGCTGCATTACATGGACTACTAGGTGGCAAATAATCACCATTACCTTCAAAGTCTTCTGCTTCCTCCCAACAGTAAACCCAAGTTTCTTGCATTTGCATTCTAGCTACTAAAGGAAGGTTACAACATCTAACTAAATTGGGAATGCACAGAATGCTCTGAACACAAGTTGCAATCACCTAGAGAAAATAAAAATCCCATTTCTGGGCCTCACTACAGATATTTTATTTTTAATTGGTGTGAGCTATGTTCCTGGTGTCTCCTGAACTAGAATGGCATTGAGATGGGTTTATACCAGGGTATGTCTGTACTCAGTCATTCAGTCGTGTCTGACTTTTTGCAACCTCATGGACTAAAGCTTGCCAGGTTCCCCTGTCCATGGAATTTTCCTGGCAAGAACACTGGAATGGATTGCCATTTTTTTCCTCCAGGAGATCTTCTCAAACCAGGGATCAAACCTATGTCTCCTGCATTGGCAGGCAGATTCTTTACCACTGAGCCACCTGTGAATTCCTTCACACCAGGGTACTCATGAATACTTGAGGATTTTCATTAGTAATTAGGTCCTGGAGAATGAAAAGTTAAGATAATAATTACTAAGACATATAATGTTGAGTCTTTTTGTAGAATGGGGGCTTCCCTGATACCTCAGTTGGTAAAGAATCTGCCTGCAATGCAGGAGACACTGGTTTGATTCCTGGGTTGGGAAGATCCACTGGATAAGGGATAGGCTACCTGCTCCAGCATTCTTGGACTTCCCTTGTGGCTCAACTGGTAAAGAATCTGCCTGTAATGCAGAAGACTTGGGTTTGATCCCGGGGTTGGGCTGATCCCCTGCAAAAGGGAACGGCTGCCCACTCCAGTATTCTGGCCTGGAGTATTCCATGGACTGTATAGTCAATGGGGTCACAAAGAGTCAGACATGGCTGAGTAAGTTTCACTTTCACTTTTTGTAGGATAACATTAGAATTTCAGTAGCAGCTACTTGTATCTTTTTTTAAATTAATTCATTTATTTTAATTGGAGGCTAATTACTTTACAATATTGTAGTGGTTTTTGCCATACATTGACATGAATCAGCCATGGGTGTAGATGTGTTCCCCATCCTGAACTCCCTCTCACTGCCCTCACCATCTCATCCCTCAGGGTCATCCCAGGGCACCATCCCTGAGCACCCTGTCTCATGCATCGAACCTGGACTGGCAATCTGTTTCACATACGATAATATGTGTGTTTCAATGCTATTCTCTCAAATAATCCCACCCTCGCCTTCTCCCACAGAGTCCAAAAGACTGTTCTATACATCTGTGTCTCTTTTGCTGTCTTGCATATAGAGTCATCATTATAATCTTTCTAAATTCCATATATATGCATTAATATACTGTATTGGTATTTTTCTTTCTCATTTACTTCACTCTGTATAACAGGCTCCAGTTTCATCCACCTCATTAGAACTGATTCAAATGCATTCTTTTTAATAGCTGAGTAATATTCCATTGTGTATATGTACCACAGCTTTCTTATCCATTCATCTGCTGATGGACATCTAGGTTGCTTCCATGTCCCAGCTATTGTATACAGTGCTGCGATGAACATTGGAGTACACGTGTATCTTTCAATTCTGGTTTCCTTGGTGTGTATGCCCAGCAGTGGGATTGCTGGGTCGTATGGCAGTTCTATTTCCAGTTTTTTAAGGACTCTCCACACTGTTCCACATAGTGGCTATACTAGCTTGCACCCTCACCAACAGTGTAAGAGGGTTCTCTTTTCTCCACACCCCCTCCAGCATTATTGTTTATAGACTTTTTGATAGCAGCCATTCTGACCAATGTGAGATGGTATCTCATTGTGGTTTTGATTTGCATTTCTCTGATAATGAGTGATGTTGAGCATCTTTTCATGTGTTTGTTAGCCATCTGTATGTCTTCTTTAAGAAATATCTGTTTAGTTCTTTGGCCTATTTTTTGATTGGGTCGTTTATATTTCTGGAATTGAGCTGCAGGAGCTGCTAATATATTTTTGAGATTAATTCTTTGTCAGTTGCTATGTTTGCTATTATTTTCTCCCACTCTGAAGGCTGTCATTTCACCTTGCTTATAGTTTTCTTCATTGTGCAAAAACTTTTAAGTTTAATTAGGTCTCATTTATCTGTTTTTGCTTTTATTTCCAAAACTCTAGGAAGTAGGTCATAGAGGACCCTGCTGTATAGTATCTGGTTTTACATTTAGATTTTTAATCTATTTTGAGTTTATTTTTGTATATGGAGTTAGAAAGTGTTCTAGTTTCATTCTTTTATAAGTGGTTGACCAGTTTTCCCAGCACCACTTGTTAAAGAGATTATCTTTTCTCCATTGTCTCCATTGTCCATTCTGGCCTCCTTTATCAAAGATAAGGTGTACATAGGTGAGTGGATTTATCACTGGGCTTTCTATTTTGTTCCATTGATCTATATTTCTGTCTTTGTGCCAGTACCATACTGTCTTGATGACTGTAGCTTTGTAGTATAGTCTGAAGTCAGGCAGGTTGATTCCTCCAGTTCCATTCTTCTCTCTCAAGATTTCTTTGGCTATTGAAGGTTTTTTTGTATGTCCATACAAATGTTGAAATTATTTGTTCTAGTTCTCTGAAAAATACCGTTGGTAGCTTGATAGGGATTGCATTGAATCTATAGATTGTTTTGAGTAGTATACTCATTTTCACTATATTGATACTTCTAATCCATGAACATGGTATATTTCTTTCATCAGTGTTTTATAGTTTTCTATATATAGGTTTTTTGTTTCTTTAGGTATATTTATTCCTAAGTATTTTATTCTTTTCATTGCAATGGTGAATGGAATTGTTTCCTAAATTTCTCTTTCTTTTTCTCAGTGTATAGGAATGCAAGTGATTTGTGTGTTAATTTTTTATCCTGCAACTTTACTATATTCATTGATTAGCTCTAGTAATTTTCTGGTAGAGTCTTTAGGGTTTTCTATGTAGAGGATCATGTCATCTGCAAACAGTGAGAGTTTTATTCTTCTTTTCCAATCTGGATTCTTTTTATTTCTTTTGCTTCTCTGATTGCTGTGGCTAAAACTTCCAAAACTATGTTGAAAAGTAGCGGTGAAAGTGGGCACCCTTGTCTTGTTCCTGACTTTAGGGGAAATGCTTTCAATTTTTCACCATTGAGGATAATGTTTACTGTGGGTTTATCATGTATGGCTTTTATTATGTTGAGGTATGTTCCTTCTATGCCTGCTTTCTGGAGGGTTTTTTTTTTTTTTTTAATCACAAATAGATGTTGAATTTTTTCAAAGGCTTTTTCTGCATCTATTGAGATAACCCTATGGTTTTTATCTCTCAATTTGTTAATGTGGTGTATCACATTGATTGATTTGTGGATATTAAAGAATCCTTGCATCCCTGGGATAAAGCCCACTTGGTCATGATGTATGATCTTTTTAATATGTTGTTGGAGTCTATTTGCTAGAATTTTGTTGAGGACTTTTGCATCTAGGTTCATCAGTGATATTGGCCTGTAGTTTTCTTTTTTTGTGGCATCTTTTTCTGGTTTTGGCATTAGGGTGATGGTGGCCTCATAGAATGAGTTTGGAAGTTTACCTTCTTCTGACATTTTCTAGAAGAGTGTGAGTAGGATAGGTGTTAGCTCTTCTCTAAATGCTTGGTAGAATGCAGCTGTGAAGCCATCTGGTCCTGGGCTTTTGTTTGTTGGAAGATTTCTGATTACAGTTTTGATTTCCATGCTTGTGATGTGTCTGTTAAGATTTTCTATTTCTTCCTGGTTCAGTTTTGGAATGTTATACTTTTCTAAGAATTTGCCCATTCCTTCCAAGTTGTCCATTTTATTATAAAGTTGCTGATAGTAGTCTCTTATGATCCTTTGTATTTATGTGTTGTCTGTTTTGATTTTTCTATTTTCATTTCTTATTGTGTTGATTTGATTCTTCTCCCTTTTTTTTCTTGATGAGTCTGGCTAATGGTTTGTCTATTTTATTTATATTCTCAAAGAACAAGGTTTTAGCTTCGTTGATTTTGGCTATGGCCTCCTTTGTTTCTTTCTCATTTATTTCTGCCCTAATTTTTGTGATTTATTTCCTTCTGCTAACCATGGGGTTCTTCATTTCTTCCTTTTCTAGTTGCTTTAGGTGTAGAGTTAGGTTATTTATTTGATTTTTTTTCTTGTTTATTGAGGTGAGCTTGTACTGCTACGAACCTTCCTCTTAGCACTGCTTTTACTGATTCCTGCAGGTTTTGGGTTGTTGTGTTTTCATTTTCATTCATTTCTATGCATATTTTGATTTCTTTTTGGATTTCTTCTTATTTATTGGTTATTTAGAAGTCTGTTGTTTAGCCTCTATGTCCGTATTTTTAATATTTATTTTTCCTGTAGTTGACATCTAATCTTAACGCATTGTGATCAGAAAAGATTCTTGGAATAATTCCAATTTTTTTTTGAATTTACCAAGGCTAGATTTATGGCCCAGGATGTGATTTATGCTGGAGAAGGTTCCATGTGCACTTGAGAAAAAGATGAAATTCATTGTTTTGTGGTGAAATGTCCTATAGATATCAATTAGGTCTATCTGGTCCATTGTATCATTTAAAGTTTGTGTTTCCTTGCTAATTTTCTGTTTAGTTGGTCTATCCAGGTGTGAGTAGGGTATTAACGTCTCCCACTATTATTGTGTTACTGTTAATTTCCTCTTTCATACTTGTTAGCATTTACCTTACATATTGTGGTGCTCCTATGTTGGGTGCATAATATTTATGATTGTTATATCTTTTTCTTGGATTGATCTTTTGATCATTTTGTAGTGTCCTTTTTGTCTCTTTTCATGATCTTCATTTCTAAATCTATTTTATCTGATACGAGTATTGCTACTCCTGCTTTCTTTTGGACTCCATTTGCCTGAAATATCTTTTTCCAACCCTTCACTTTCAGTCTGTATGTGTCCCTTGTTTTAAGGTGGGTCTCCTGGAGACAGCATATATAGGGGTCTTGTTTTTATATCCATTCAGCCAGTCTTTGCCTTTTGGTTGGGGCATTCAACCCATTTACATTTAAGTAATTATTGATAAGTATGATCCCATTGCCATTTATTTTGTTGTTTTGGGTTCGAGTTTATACATCTTTTCTGTATTCCTGTCTAGAGAAATCCTTCAGCATTTATTGAAGAGCTGTTTTGATGGTGCTGAATTTCACTCAGCTTTTGCTTGTCTGTAAAGCTTTCGATTTCTCCTTCATATCTGAATGAGATTCTTGCTGAGGTTAGTAATTTGGGTTGTAGATTTTTCTCTCATCACTTTAAGTATGTCCTGCCATTCCCTTCTGGCCTGAAGAGTTTCTATTGAAAGATCAGCTTATCCTTATGGGAATCCCCTTGTGTGTCATTTGTTGTTTTTCCCTTGCTGCTTTTAATATTTGTTATTTGTGTTTGATCTTTGTTAATTTGATTAATATGTGTCTTGGGGTGTTTTGCCTTGAGTTTATCATGTTTGGGACTCTCTGGGTTTCTTGGACTTGGGTGGCTATTTCCTTCCCCATTTTGGGGAAGTTTTCAACTATTATCTCCTCAAGTATTTTCTCATGGATTTTCTTTCTTGTCTTCTCTTCTGGGACTCCTATGATTCAAATGTTGGGGCATTTAACATTGTCCCAGAGGTCTCTGAGGTTGTCCTAATTTCTTTTAATGCTTTTTTTCTTTTTTCCCTCTCTGCTTCATTTATTTCCACCATTCTATCTTATCTTCTACCTCAGTTATTCTTCTGTTGGTTTCCTCCAGATATTTTTTTGATCTCAGTTATCACATTATTAATTATTGATTGACTCTTTCTTATTTCTTCTTGGTCCTTGTTAAAAAATTTCTTGCATCTTCTCATCTCCAGACTATCTGTAACTCTATTTTGTTTTCAAGATTTTAGTTCATTTTACTATAATTATTCTGAATTCTTTTTCAGGTAGACTCCCTATCTCCTTTTCTTTTGTTTGGTTTGGTGGGCATTTAGCATATTCCTTTACCTGCCGAAAATTTCTCTGCTTTTTCATCTTCTTTAGATTGCCTTTCTGTATATTGGAAGTTTGTGGTTCCTCTTTATTGTGGATGTTTCTCCCTGTGGGTGGGGTTGGACAAGTGGATTGTTAAGGTTTCCTAGTTAGTGAAGGTTGTGTCTGTGTTCTGGTGAGTGGAGCTGGATCTCTTCTCTCTGAAGTGCAATGAAGTGTCCAGTAGTGAGTTTTGAAGTAACTATGGGTTTGGTGTGACTTTGGGCAGCCTGTATTTTAATGCTCAGTGCTATGTTCCTGCATTGCTGAAGAATTAGCATGCTATGTCTTACTCTGGGACTTGTTGGCTCTTGTGTGGAACTTGGTTTCAGTGTAGGTATGGAGGCTTTTGGATGAGCTCTTGTCAATTAATGTTCCCTGGAGTCAGGAGTTTTCTGGTGTTCTCAGGTTTTGGATTTAAGCCTCCTGCCTCTGGTTTTCAGTCTTATTCTTACAGTAGCCTCGAGACTTCTTCATCCATACAGAACTGATGATAAAACATCTAGGTTAATGGAGAAAAGATTAGGGACACAATGAGGGACACCGAGAGAGGTTCTCAGAGTTACATGGAGAAGAGAAGAGGGAGGAGGAAGATAGAGGTCACCAGGAGAAGAGGGAGAATCAAAAGGAGAGAGAGACAGATCTAGCCAGTAATCAGTTGCTTATGTGTTCTCCACATCCCAGAATACACAAGGAGATTCACAGTGGGCCCTGGGTTGCATGCACTTCCCAGGTCTAAGCTGCTTAGGTGAAGTTTCTTGGGTACTCCACAAAGGCACAGATTCAGTTGGGCCTGAATTTTTTGCCCTTTCCAGGTCCAAGCAGCTCAGGAGATCATGTGCACAACCTCTGAGGAGATTTAGGAATTATGTTTATCCTGTCTTGGACTCCTCAGATATGTCTTATAAATAAACAACTTCTTTGTAACAGATTGTTTCCTCCTATCCACATTAAGGCATAGCAAAGGAATGATAATAGGAAAAGTAAAAGATATAGTTAAATTTTAATTTTCAAATTTTCAGTTTTGAGGTATGAGTTGCTCCCACTGTTTTCTTCACCTTCCTGCTATCTTACATCAAATGATTCAGTGTTACATTACTAAGCCACAATAGGTTTGTTTAACTTTCTAAATCTCATAGATACATTCTAGAAAGGAGATAGATATTCACTACATCAATTTATAGGATCAATCTATATGGCTACATAGAAATAAGCAATGACATAAGCACAAATGTCTCTGGGGTCAAACTGCTTCCTCCATCACTTTACTGTGTGACATGGGTCAAATGACTTTATTTCTTGGTGCCTCATATTTTTCATTTATAAAATAACAATAAAAACTACTCCATAGGCTTATTGTGAATTCTGAGGATTAAATGAGTTACTGTATAAAGTAGTTAAAAAGCACCAGACACTCTATAAACTTAATCTTAGTATGAGTGTGTATGGGTGTATATAATACATATAAATGTATGTATCACATATTTAAGCATTATATGCTTATACTTATAATCTTTAATATTTTTTAACCCATCATGTAAGCATTATTGGAAGAAATACATAATTAAGATATATTTTTTAATTACCACATAATATCACAGCATGTTACTCCTGAAGATTTGAACAATCGAGATACCTCAACCCACCTGGGGGAGGAAAGATGAAGTTGCGGGTATTAAGCTTATATATTCCTTGTATCAGTAAGAGATTTTGAGGTCTTGTATGGAATAGAAGGGAGAGTGAGATTCTGACAATTGTCATGTAGCAGGATAGCATTTCAATTACTAGGCTATTTGGAAAAGGTTATGGTTTCAAATAGGTAATTTTTATTCAGCATTATTACAGGATATGCAATTGATTCCATTCATTTCAGCAAAGGGAATCAGAATCATAGATGATGAATTTCTCTTCAGTGGAAAACACTTGCAGTTTCAGAAAGTAATTTATGAGGCTACCTTCTTGTCATGAACAAAATAAACAATGGCAAGAGGTAGTAGCATTGCCCGTTATTTACAGGCGGTCCTTCTTTCCTTTCTTTGGTGTCTATTACTCTATAAAGTGGTGTTTATCAGTCCTTATTTTCCCATTTCATGTGAGAAGAACAATTGCTGTGCTCCCATCACAAGGTCAAGTTGGCCATCCTGCTCTCCCTACTGCTTTTTCCTGCTGCTTTAACTTATACACACTCTGTTGAATTCTAGCCAGGAACAAAGATCAAATTAGGTGTTTCAGCTGGGAGTTATCTTTATTGTTGTTGTTTTTCTCTATTGCTGTTATGTAATATTGATATTGTTTTTATTTACAATATTAGAAGTTATTGTGAAGTCAGCAAAGAGAATAGTTACCTCTAGTTACCTCTATGTCATCAGTTGTTCCAATGGGATAATAGACATACAATTAGAATTTTATAACTATGGCAGACTTGAGAATTTATCTAATCAAGACTCCTCATTTTACAGAGGAGGAATTAGAGATGTGGAGAGTTAAAATGAACACAGCTGAGTTGAGCCCCCTTTCTTCCTAACAAACCAACTACTATAGTCAAAAAATAAAATCAACATAACCATAATAAGAAAAGATCAACATTTTACCTGAACAAGCTAAGTAATCATAACTGGAAATGGAGAATTTAAAAAATGATAGGAATAAAGAAAGCAATAGGGAACAAAAGGCAATATATGCAGCTTATTCTAAAGAGAGCCATCAGCAAACATGATCAGGTCTTATTAAGAGTCTCAAATCCACCCTTGCTACTACAGGAAAACCTTACTAATACCTTTGTTTATCTTTCCCAAATGGTCAAAGGTCAAAAATTTGCATCATGTGGATATAGTTGAAGAAACAGTTGATGTTTGATTTTAAGAGAAGAGTTTGTGAATATAATGGTACTTAAAATTTTAGAAGGAATGTCTAGGAAAAAGTATATCAAAGAGTCTATGAAAGTATAGAGAAAACTAAGAGAATTGAGTGGGCCTACATGAGAGACAGTTTCTAAATGTAAACATAAAAGAGGCAGAAAGTGAGTAACCCTATTCCTGGAGTATTCAGATAGAAGGAAGAAGAGCAGTGTTAGGGACCAAATGCCAAGCACACCTTCTAGGCAATGAATAACCAAAAGTTCTTTGACATAACATTGAAAGCCCTTCCCATGAAGATTCTGTGACTCATGACACAAAGTAGGAGACCAGCATAGCTCACTTGGCTGTTGTTGTTATTCAGTCACTAAGTCATGCCTGACTCTTTGCAACCCAATATTCTGTAGCACTCAGGTGCTTATAATGGCAGGTAGGTGGTCAAAATGGACAGTTGAACATAAAACAACTGGATTAGTGTATTGAATGTTCTGTTCCTTCCCTTCTACTATAACTAATATCCTTCTTTAAGATCTGTTTTAGACCTATTTTCTCCAGGATGATTTCCGTGTTCAACTGACCTGCAGCTATCTTAACATTATTTACTATAATGCATTGGTTAGACCCCAGAAACATGTTTTAGAGACTTATACTTTATTCTCTGTGAACTCCTATCAAACTCATTCCCAGTTACATTCAATTTGCTCTAAAGATCTTTCACATTCTGTTTTATGTTTTTCCATCTACTCATAATACTTATCACATTTTATTTCAATTAGTTATTTACATGTTCATCTCCTTTATAAGACTGGGAGTGTCTTGATAGTAAGAACATTGTTTTGCTATTGATGTAGCTTCGGCATATCAGTGCTTAGAGTATGCATTCAAAATGCCCAGTAAACATTTGTAGATTAGTTGAATGAATGCATACATAAATGAGTAAAGAACAAGAATGTCTTAACTAGTAAGTTAAGAATGGTACTCTTAAGAGCTTAGATCATGTCTTATTATATTATATTTCTTATTACATATTTCCTGGTATCGCATAGGAGAAGAAAATGGCAATCCACTCCAGTATTCTTGCCTGGAAAATTCCATGGACCGAGAAGCCTGGCTGGCTACATTTCATTGGGCTGTAAAGTCAACATGACTGAACAGTTGAGCACACACACACACACACACACACACAACACTTAATTTGTATAGCATATAACAAATACCAAATATTTCTTCATGCTATGAGTTAGTTGTCCGTAATTTGTTTCCACTCTATTATATCACTGCATCATGTTACACTGCATTATGTTTTGATTTATATGCTTTACAGGGACACCTATGAAAGTGAAGCAAATTTAGAATTTACCACTTATTATTATAATTTATGGTCTACCACAGCCTTGAAATCTATTGTCTTCCTCACTACTATGTAAAGGACTCTAGAAATATACATCTATAGGAAAAAAATTAAACAGTTATGTGATCCTAACTCTAATGAATAATTTTGTATGAGTGGAAAATCACACTCATAGAACCAGGAAAAAAGTCAAGAAAAATTACTTTCTTGATATCATTCTTGGGTCAATCATTCAACAAAAGCTTTGAAATAGCCACACTGAAAGTATTTCTGTAGCAGTTGCTAAGACTTTGAAGATCAAACTTTATCTTTTCCTTTTGCTTATGTAAAAATAGCTATAATTAGGACTAACATTTATTTAGTACTTGTTTCTTTTTTCTTTTGCCAGTCTCAAGCTCCAAATATAAATCATCTCACAATGCTTTCACAGCAATGGAATTGAAGAGAAATGTTTCTAGATTAAAATGAGGGAACTGAGGCTCAGGGAGAAGAGCCTTAAGCCCTGCATCCCACACCAGGGGAAAGCTGCAGTCAGGATTCACTCTGGAGCAGGTTGGTTCCTCAGCTGATTGCACAGAGTGCCCTGGTGAACTCAGTCAGGGCTCATCTTCACTCACTGTCCTGAGCACCTGTGTTCCCTGAAAAACCAGCCATAACAAAGCCTTATTTAAATATATTTCATATAGTGTATTTTGTGTGTTTGTGTTACCTGCTCAGTCATGTCCAACTCTTTGCTACCCTATGGACTGTAGCCTGCCAGACTACTCTGTCCATAGAATTCTCAAGAGAAGAATACTGGAGTGAGTTGCCATGTCCTCCTCTGGGGATTTTCCCAACCCAGGGATCGAACCCAGGTCTTCCCATTGCTGGAGGATTCTTTACCATCTGATTAGATAATATATTTGAAGTCTTATTTTTTTTTTTAGACTTATAAAGAACCAAGGGTTCCAAGGGCTTTAAAAGATATTCTTTTCACCTTCCCCACCCCAAATGTGAGCAGTCCTTTACTTCTTCCCAAGGTTTCAACTTGTACTGTGAGTTCCTTATCCATTTCAGCTAGGTTGACTTTTCTTCTGCAGCAGAGATGGTTTAATAATCCTGGGTCAGGCACAATATTTTATGTGCTAAAGTTCCACCCTGCCACTTGCTAGCTCTGTAAATTGTCATATAATTTGACTGAGTCCTTACGTTTTAACCTGTGAATGGAAAAAAGAAATATTGAAAATGAAAGAAGACAGACTCATGGAAGAAGTCTGGTGACTGTGCTATGTGGTAATGTCAGCATTAGCCAATTCTTTGTTAGGCAAATGTTGATAGTCCGGCTAAGAATATGACTCATTCAGTCAGGACTGATGTTCAGTCATTATACCATAATAAACTAATACTCATGATGAAAACATGAAAATAGTTCTTGGAGAGCAAATAGTTGTTTCTCTGCATCACGAGTGCCTCTCGGTTTCCCAGGCTGTCTCTTCTACCTTCTCTTCTTATGCCTTAGACCTCCCTACTGTCCAGAAAATAAAATGCAATGCCTGACCCAGAAGGACCCTCAAGAATTCTGCTGTAGTTCCACAACTTATATAGTTTCTAGCTAAACAGAGCTCTTGCAACCCTGGTTATAAATTAGTTTTTAAAATACTCTTGCTTTTAACAGATATTTCTTGAGCATACTAAGTGCCTCAAAACGAGGCATACATGGCCCTGTCAGAGAATTTAAGGTCTCTGCTTAACCTTTCAGAAAAGAGAATCAGTTCCAAAGAAATAAGGAGCATTCCTGGAAACTATTTTAGAATATGATTATATGTCTGACTTTAGGAAGAGCTGAGGGTAATCAGTATGCTGCACAATTTTCTTTACTGTTTACACTGCTCTCTCTACCACTCGGTGACTTAGGGCTTAATGAGAATTGGGAACTTAAGAATTCAGTTTTATTTTCTACTATAAGGTATAAATTGTGTTCTTCTTAATAGTTTGTAAACTCACAGGAAACCTTGACACCTGGATTCCCATTGACATTTGATTCTTGCTGAATGTTGAATGTGCTGCAAAGCCATTTATTAATTTACAGCAATTTTTCCTTCACCTTAGTCACTAATGACTCATTACTGATCCATTATGGTCCAACTATTCAACTTCTTTATGGCATAAGCTTGTGTTTCATTTTCAAAAAAATCTGTGCTTTCAGTATAAATCAGAGGAGCTATTGATGTACAGATGCAGAATATGCTTGAGTAAGCCTTCACATGGGAAAGATTTTTCTGCAACATAAAACTTGCTCCATTAAAGGAAAGTGAAAATGTTGACACCCACAAATCAGTTGATCAGAATCTTAGTCATTAAGAGATTATCATATAAAGTGTAAGTGTACAGGAGAGAACACTTGAGCTAAAGAAAATGTAATTCCAAAAAGTGAAAAAATAAATCTGATACTAATAGTGAAATCTATTTTATAGTTTATGCTATATTCACTTAACAAAGAGTAAATTACACATTGGGAAATTAAGTATGTCAGGAGCATTGACCCCAGGTTGTGAGAACATAGATGTTGAGTCTGTCATTCTAGAAGGATCCACAGAGGGTAGGGTGCTAATGTACTTGACAAATTTATTGTAATTTTGTACAGAACTTGTAAGGGCAAATAGATTCCTGGGCCATCTCTCCTGCAGCTCAAAGAAGTTCCAGTTCTAACTACCTTCACAAGATTTTATGCATTAAAATAGTTTTCTCCATCAAACTTGAAAATTACTCTATATAATCATGAACTTAACCATAGCACAAATGTGCAAGTAGATTAATTTCTGTGTGTCACCTCAGAGGGCTCTTTGTGGCTATAAAGTTGAAAGGACACTAAACTTAGATGAAGCAAAGAGTTTATTTGTAAATGTAAATTAAATGAAAAACAAGTTTAAAGATGATGTCAGTCATTACTATTCCTTCAGTATGCATGCTTCTTTCCTGTAATTTTCCAATGATAAGAACACAAATCAGAAAATCTCAGTAAGAGTAACAGACTAGTGAGAACTTGGAAAAATATTTGATAGTCACAAAAAAGAAAGAAGTATATAAGGAACAGAGATTGGATTGAATTTATTCCAAAACATGCTGAAACTTATCTCTACTAACACTGAAGGAACCAAAGTTTACTTTTCTGATAACACTTTTTGTGTTAGCTTCCCTTCTGAGAAGAGTCTTGTACAGAATTGATAAATATTAGAGTTTTAAAGATTACTATTTTCTTTTTCTTATTTGACCATTTCATAACTCCTTTCTCTCTTAAGATGTGAGTTTGCTTTTTTCATTTCTTGTAACTTGCTAAATGGCATTAAGATGTGATTTAAAGTATCTAATGCTGTGATCAAAAAGGGACATATAATACAGCAATTAGGAGTAAAGTAGGAAGAAAACACTAACTACAAAAGGCAAGAAAATAACTTAAGCCAGTAATTAACAATTTCTAAAGCAACTTGTTGAGTCTAATTACATGATTGGCTTTTGAGAAGTTAGCTCATAATTGGTGAAAATACATAATAATATAAGTAGTAATGCTTCAAGACAATGTAATTGACTCTGTAGTATGAACTTAATGATTTAATAGACTTTCAGAAAAGAGAGACCTTGACTTGGAATGAACTTCTGAAGTAAAAGAGAAAAAAAAGAAAGAAAGAGAAGGAAGAAAGATACAGAATAATTGGAGTGTATGAACTTAGAATTAAGTACTAAAAAATGAATACAATGTTGATAAGTAGTAAGGATGCAGAAAGAATTTCAAGGGAGAGAGCACTCCAACATGGTTAATGACAAAATGCATAGTTGGCTATACGTAGATCACCTGCATAGGATACAAGGAATAGAAATCTGAAGAAACTGGTCTCTCTAAGTGGGCGGTGATGTAGGAGACAGATTTTGGTGTTCATAGTAACAGGGCAAGCTGGAAACACAGAAAAAAAAAGTGGGGGGAGATTACTGATGGAATACTGAAGTGTATAGAGGCTGGACCATTTTCAAGCCACTGGATGGTTGAAAGCATGGCATTTGCAAAAGCAAAACACCTTCAGACATTAGTTTTGAAAGTCTGTGTGGCATTGAAGAGAAACAAATCTTCCAACTTAACGTATGTTAGGAAGTAGCAGAGGATCTCACACAGTCTGTTATCTTTAAGATGAATACCTAAAAATACATTATCCCTAGTCATGTATCCGTTTGTGTGTGGACTCCAAGTCGGGTATGAGGAAAAGCAGAATCTAGCCCAACTTTAAAGAGCAATGTCAGGAACAAACCAGATGTGTATGCATTAGCAAGGCCAGTCTCTATATCAGGAATGTATTAGAATGTTAATAAGAAAAATCAGAGTATAACTCAAGTAAATGGCAGAGAACACAAAGAGAAAGAGTGGGACAAACAAATAGGTAACTCTGAGATAGATTTTGCTTGTAAATGTGTTTCATTTAGCCTACTCAGAGTTTTAATAAATATTGGATGCCATGCCTTGCCAAGTTGCTTCAGTTGTGTCTGACTCTGTGATCCTATGGCTTGTAGCCCACCAGGCTTCTCTGTCCATAAGATTCTCCAGGCAAGAATACTGGAGTGGGTTGCCATGCCCTTCAGCAGCTGATCTTCCCAACCCAGGGTTCGAACCTGCATCTCTTAAGTCTCCTGCACTGGCCAAGGAGTTCTATACACTAGTGCCACCTGGGAAACCCTAAATATTGGATACGTTCCTAATATTTAGAAATTAGAATATTTAACATTAGAAAAACATTATGGAATATTCTTACTTTGAGAAATTCAGTTGCAAAATTGGGTTATTACTGAAAGATGAAGAATATGCATTGTCCTATTGCATCTTCTCTCGAATTTACCCAAGTCCTTATTTCATCTGTTTAATACCTTATTAAGATCATGATGACTTAATGCAGTTACTTGACCTGCCTGGCTGCTACGTACACCAAGACTTGGGATCTCTGGTTCAAAACAGTAGTCTTCAAGCTGAGAGGTACAAGCTGTACAGATCACAAAGATTTTTTAATGTGTATCTGGGCATAAATGGTTTTAAGAGAATTAAATTTCAAACCTTAAACACTCAAATGCTCTTAAAATTTGTCTTCCAGCGAAGACATCTGGTAGAGGTAATCAAACTGTTTTTCTTAGCAAACTTTCCTTTCACAACTGTCAATCTTAGCATGTTGCACTACCCCAGTATGTCAAAGCCTGTAGGTCAACTAACTAAATGGGAAATTTAGAGAATTGTTATCACCAATGTCTTCTACAGACAAAGTAAAAAAACCATATATACAGCTTCATATCTTTGTCAATCATACTAACATGAAACATACTTTAAGAATGGTGCCTTTTGAATAATGATGAAGTTTTCTGAATTTAAATATTTTATAGATTGGAACTTAAGGGATATGACAATTTTCATCTATATTGCCTCTTTACTCCATGCTGCCTCTCTTCAGTTATTTTTGAAACAATTATTTTGTTTCTGAGAAGAGATTCATGAAACCAAAGTGAAGTATTGATAAGAAATATTGATAAAAGCATCATTTCTTTTCATCCAGGCAACAAATTCATGGTAAGGCTCCATGTTTTTATTAAGCTAGCCATTCTTCATCCATCTTAGAATTAAAGTTTGTAAGTCAAATGATAATCTCAGAAATTTATTTTTATTGATGCCTAAAGTCATATTTTTCTTGGTAAAAACTTAGTCTGATGTTACAGGTTATTTGCCAAAGAGAAATGCCTCTACCATTGAAGCTGCAAGATAGTAAAAAATCAGCAGATACAATATTTTAGTAAAAATATTTTAAAAACATATGTTAGTATAAAAGCTTGTAATAAAATAATTTTAGAAAAATAAATTTAAATAATGTATGTATATTTGATGCAGAGAAGTATGATAGGGTTATCAGTAAAATACTTTCAAGCATAACCATATTATACAATGGGTGAATTCTGAATGCAATTAATGGAATGGAAATGTGAGTTTAGGGAGAAAAGGAAACAATGATAAAGTCATATTCTTAATTATTAATGATAGTAGATATCAAATTGATACAGTATTTCAGTTCTAATGGACATACTTACAGGAATGACCTAGAAGTTTTAGTTTTAAATGGCAAGATTCACATAATGTTGGACATTACATCTCACATACAATTTAAAGTTTTACTGAATTTACAAATATATAAGGATGTATATAACTTTTCAAAAAAAATCTTTTTTGGAGGTATACAGGGAACTTTACTAGAAGATTACTTTTCTGGAAAAAATTGAGTTTTGAAGTTTTCATTGATTACCAAATCTCATCCTTGATAAGGTAGTTAAAGATTATTTAGATGCCTAGTCTTGTCACACAGAAGACTGAGGCGTTTATATATAGTATTTTCTGATCTGGCCAAAAGTGAATTAGAAAATTAGCAGGATTGAATTTTTTTGTTTTGTTTTGTTTGGGTGAGCTATCCAGCTGTGAAAGGTTAGGGGAAGCAGGCGCTAAGAATAATGTATAAAAACAGCATAAAAATATTGTGAGATGAGACTGTGGGAAGTTTAAAAATCAAGCAGATAATTTTAGATTAATTGTAAATAAAATGTCTGAGAATATTTAAATTCTAAAAGGAATTTTGAGGAGAAAAAAAGAAGTAAACCTCCTTTGAGTAAAGATACGATATTTGGAGTAAACAATAGTTTAAGTACTAGGTGAAATAAAAGTAATGCAATATTATTGAGAGACAGTGAAGAATAACATCATAATACTAAGATGTTAAGATGTATTGACAACTTATCATTAACAGTTGTTCACTATTATTGTTAATTGCTAAGTTATGTTACTATAAAGCAATGAGTGGACTTGCTAGAAAATATGTAGTATAATAGCTTTTACAGAATAATGAAAAATCCTTTAATTCTGAATTTAGTAAAAAACAATTTTAGTTTAAATTTGTTGAATACTTGCTATAGAACAAATATTTACCTGCACTAACTCATTATAATAACTCATTACCTTTCCCACTCAATCTTCTGAGAAAGATATTATTGCTATCAATATCTTAGCTATTTGAAAAAACTGAGGTACAGGCCATAAAGTCTAAATCAAGAAGAGGAAATTACCTAAATTAGATAACTGATTTTTCAATCTATCCATTCAGATAAATGGTGAAAGAAAAATTGTAGTGTCCTTGACAGGGGATCTCATTTTAGAAGCAACTGAGCACTGTGTTTCGATCAAAAGTAAGACCACAATTGGAAACAAGCTGTCCTAACCCCTCATCCATTGTCTTAACATAGTCATATAATTCACTACTAATATTAAAAAAAAATACTAATTTCCAAAAGGCTGCTTCAAGAAGTAAATTATCAGAAGATTTCACATAAAACACTTTAAACAGTTTCTGGTATATAATTCAGTTTAGTTCAGTTCAATTCAGTTGCTCAGTCGTGTCTGACTCTTTGCAATACCATAAATCACAGCAGGCCAGGCCTCCCTGTCCATCACCAACTCCTGGAGTTTAATCAAACTCATGTCCATCGAGTTGGTGATGCCATCCAGCCATCTCATCCTCTGTCGTCCCCTTGTCCTCCTGCCCCCAATCCTTCCCAGCATCAGAGTCTTTTCCAATGAGTCAACCCTTCGCATGAGGTGGCCAAAGTATTGCAGTGTCTGCTTTAGCATCAGTCCTTCAAATGAACACCGAGGAACACTCAACAAATTTGAGCTACTTCTGTTGTGTACACTAATGATTAATTTTATCTTCAGTTCAGTTCAGTTGCTCAGTCGTGTCCAACTCTTTGAGACCCCATGGACTGCAGCACACCAGGCTTCCCTGTCCATCACCAACTCCTGGAGCTTGTTCAGACTCATGTTCATCCAATCAGTGATGCCATCCAGCCATCTCATTCTCTGTCATCCCCTTCTCCTCCTACCTTCAATCTTTCCCCAACATCAGGGTCTTTTCCAAAAGACCCTTCTTTTCAGGGGCTTCCCTGATAGCTCAGTTGGTAAAGAATCCACCTGCAATGTGGGAGACCTGGGTTTAATCGCTGTGTTGGGAATATCTCCTGGAGAAGGGAAAGGCGACCCATTCCAGTATTCTGGCCTGGAGAATTCCATGAACAGCCCATGGGGTCATAAAAAGTCAGACATGACTGAGAGACTTTCACTTTCACTTCCATGGAAGCTGAGGTAGAATGGTTCTACGAATAAATTTCATCTTGCCTTTAAGTATTTCATTTCTTCTGCAATTTTAGATTTCTTTCATGTTGTTTAATCATCTTTAGGCTTTATATCTTTTTAAAAAACAATATGTTACATAAATACTCAAAGCTTAAAATTCTTTGTTTTTTGACTTAAAAATACAATTACCCAAAATTGTTTTTTTATTGTTAAAAGTTGAAAATATGTGATATTTATATACACTGACCTTTCATTTCTTGCAAACAATAATTGTGTCTAAACAATCCAATGATGTTTTGAACATAACCATCATGTTACATGCCTCATAACATACACAGGATTGAAGTTAATCTAAAATAATATGTAACTTTTTTTGTGACATAGGCTACTTTTCCAGTGCACTATTGATTTTTAAGGTTAGGAGACTGGGAAATGAGAACTACATACTTTAGGAATTTATCAATCTCGGGGGGCCTGGTGAATTTGCAGTTTGAAAAAATCCTCAATATATTCTTAGAGAACACAGTCTTAGTCATATCCATTATGAATATGGACCCTAATGAAATACAATTAATACTGAGGCTAAATTAGGAGTCTAGGCCATGTGTGTATACTTGTTAAACAGAACAAAACTGTTGAATAATTAACTTTTGAATAAAATAATGAGATGTTTTAGAACTATACCCAGATGGAAATTAAAATATTTAAGAGAAAGTTAAAAGTTATGGGTTTGGGGATTTCCCTGGTGGTCCAGTGGTTAAGAATCAGCCTGCCAATGTGGGGGACATAGGTTCAATATCTGGTCCCATAAAATTCCACGTGCCCCAGAGCGATTAAGCCCCTGTGCCACAACTTACTGAGCTCATGCTCAGCAAAAAGAGAAGGCACTGAAATAAGAAATCCACCTAGAGAGTAGCCGCTGCTCACTGCAGCCAGGGAAAGCCTGAGTGCAGCAACAAAGACCTAACACAGCCAAAAAACAAACAAACAAACAAAAAACTAACAAATAAATAAAATTCCAAAAAAAATTTGGGTTTGGTGCACTCAACAAAATGCACCCAAATATTTGTAAACATTGATAATTAGCATCATAAAGCACATATTGTCAGCTCCTTTCAGTTTGGGGAGAGGGTTGGTGTGGTGAAGGTTGAGGAGGTAGTTACACATACAAATTGATATCATATCTACAATATCATTTTGGGGTAAGAAAATTACAATTTCTATTATTAGCTTCTTCAGCATCATATTGCTTTTATTCTATCTGTATTTATTATTCTATAATGGAATATAGTGGTTCACACATATTTATTGAGTTTTTAAGAACATTGCATATAAGAAATCAAAAATTCCTCAAGTAATTACTAATCTGAAATTTTCCCACTGCAAATTTAGTTTGTGCTATATAAATCTAAAGTATACCATTTTACCATTTACATAATTGATATTTACCACAGTTGTTATATATTTAGTTAGAATATTCACAGCACAGTCTTGTCAGCTTCAAAACTATTGGCCTCCAGGTAGTGCTTGTGGGAATTTATGTTTTCAATAAAGTGTCCTCCAACATGAGCAGCTGTGTCTTGTGGAGAAGTTCTAATTCATAACATTCAGTTTCTTCTTTCTTTGCACCTTTCATTGTCTTTGCACTCACATTCCGATGCCAAAATACATGTCAAAGAAACAAAAAGCCTCAGACAGACTGAGAGAAGGAGAAGAG
Source organism: Capra hircus (assembly GCF_001704415.2). Taxonomy (NCBI): domain Eukaryota; kingdom Metazoa; phylum Chordata; class Mammalia; order Artiodactyla; family Bovidae; genus Capra; species Capra hircus. The sequence continues at coordinate 101,194,630 of NC_030808.1, forward strand.
AGAGGGAAAGGGGAAGAAGGAGTGGGGGAAGGTGAAGGGAAGAGAAAAATTAAACAGATTGTGATCAACTCACAGCATTTGTTCTTGAGGTTTTCATAAACGTTGAGTAGACAAAAGAACTAATAACATGGTTATTTTCAGCCCCATGAAGTATTACCGCATCATTTGGAACGTTTAAAGATTATGAAGGATTTTTCTTAATTTAGATCAGAACAGTTTAAACTACTTCTTTGAGCTTAATTCAACTGGGATGACTAAATATTTATATTAAAGTATAAATAAGATCATGAAGACTTAGTTTGTCTTACTATGACCATTACTAACCCAAGTTCATATAATCCTCATCTTTATGATGAGAAAAGTTTCACGTCTTCATGTTTTCTTTCTCATTTCCTCTATTATCTTGGCAGCTTATTTATACTTAACATTTTCTCTCTTTTAAAATTTTGTTTACATTTTACACATAAAAGCAACACATAAAAACCTTTTTTTTAAAGAAATATAGCCAGATCATTTCATCTCAAAATTGATTAAATGGAAATGGATAAAGAAGATAGAAGGAAGGCACATATTTATATTTGTTCCATCCTCAGAGCTATTAAAATCTATTTTAAGTAACAAAGCATCTAAAAGGACATAGCTGATGGGAGAGGAAACATCAAAACAATTTTGAGAGATGTAGAGAGATTTATGAATGGTAACTTAACATTCCCAAAGAAGTCAAATTCTAAAGCTTGAGTCTAAAACCATGGCCATAACAATAAAGCAACCCAGTATACACTACAGGGCTCTAAAATCTCAGGGATTTTTGGCATCTGGTATCTCTCAGAGAGGAGAGGCTAGGGTGCAAGGGGTTAGGGGGAAGCTAGACTAAATCAGGATAGTTTGAAAGATTTTATAAGAAGCGATTAGACCCCTAAAGGCTTTCTCCCAATCTACACTGCCAGGTAATTTATCTTTCATTATGGTCTCAGAAATCTGGAGTTTTATTCTGTACAGAGGATCAAACAGTTTCTATCAATGAAAGTATTGTGTCTAATAAAAAAACAAAATGCCGGATAAAACAGCGCAGATAACAGCAAAAAAGCTCACAATACTTTAACATATAAATGAAGGAAAGAAAGATGAAATTGAAGAGTCTTCCAGAAAAGAGACTCAAGATATCGAGGGGTTTCCCTGGCAGTCTAGTGTTTTAAACTTCACTTCCCAGTGAAGGGGATGTGAATTCAATCCTTGGTCAGGGAGCAAAGATCCCACAACCCTCAGGGCCAAAAGAACAAAACATAAAATAGGAGCAATTCTGTAATCAAAACTTTTGAAAGAAAATTGAAAATTAGGAAAGTAAGGATAACAATGTCAAAGAACTGAGCGACATAAATTTCCAAATTGTGAAGGATCACTAACTGCTGAGCAAAATAAGTGAAAAAGATCAATATTATCATCCTGAAATTTTAGAATACAAAGACTAAAGAAATTATTCTAAGAACTTTCAGAGAGAAATAATAGCATTAATTATTAGTATGAAGAATCTATAGACAGATATACATGAGACTTTTCAATAGCAACACTAGAAATTAAAGAAAATTAAGTACAGCCTTCAAATTCTGGGGTGAAATAACCTCCACTCCGAATTATATATCCAGTCAAATTATCTATCAAATGAAAATGTAGAATAAGGACATGTCAATTAAGGAAATACTTCCCTTCCCTCTCAAATTGCCTGTCACTTTCCTCAGAACCTGAGAAAAATTTCTGAATATAAATTGTTTAGTTTAAGTTCTGTTTACCTAATAGCTTTTTTACACTCTGGAGGAAATAAAGTAAAATTGCTAATATAAAACAAACTGCTCCTTTACCTGTGAGCATAAATCAACATTCAAGACTCATTTTATATTTTAGAAATATTAAATGATTTTAAAAACAGGCTCCAGGTTAAAGAAAATGATGCCCTCGATATATATAATATAAACAGTGTGGGCAAAATTTGACCAAAAAAAAAATGTGTATCAATTTTTCCTGAAATTAAGAAGGAATTGAATTTTCTGAGTCTGAAAGCACCCATCCTCATTTAGGGAAAACCGATTTCAAAACATCTGTACTGAGTCAATATTGAATCTCAAGGATAAAGAACTCCTCAAACATTTAGAAAGATAAAAAAGAGAAGCTGTACCTCAGGGTTTTCCAGAGTCGTGATGATCTATAGAGTATATCCTGGTGACAATGGAGCAATGACTGTGAAATTATAAAAGGCCAAGAAAGCTGTGCCCATCCAAATGAGTTTAAGTATAGAGGAAGCAGAAAGACATTTCTAAACAAAAAAGCCTTTGTAGATAGGAAATTCCAGGAAACTCAAAACAAAATGGCAAGTCATGATGAAAGAAAAATGATTAGTATTGGAATTATTCATATATAAGGCTATATAAAATGTAATTATAGATATTATGTTATACACTATGTGTTATATATATATCATAAAAACATGTATATATATATACACTTCACAATAAAAAGAAAAAATATTGGGAGGCAGAGGAGAATATAATATTTAATAGAATTATATTAATTTTCTCAACTTGGTGGCAAATTCAGTTTATTTCAGTTGGTCAGTCGTGTCTGACTCTTTGCAGCCCCATTGACTGCAGCATGCCAGAATTCCCTCTCCATCACCAACTCCCAGAGCTTACTCAAACTCATGTCTATTGAGTCGGTGATGCCATCCCATCATCTCATCCTCTGACATCCCCTTCTCGTCTCTACTTCGGTCATTCCCAGCATCAGCATCTTTTCAAATGAGTCAGTTCTTTGCATCAGGTGGCCAAAGTATTGGAGTTTCAGCTTCAGCATCAGTCCTTCCGATGAATATTCAGGACTTATTTCCTTTAGGATGTACTGGTTGGATGTCCTTACTGTCCAAGAGACTCTCAAGTCTTCTCCAACACCATAGTTCAAAAGCATCAATTCTTCGGCGCTCAGATTTCTTTATAATCCAACTCTCATATCCACACATGACTACTGGAAAAAACAAAATTTTGACCTTTGATGGCAAAGTAATATCTCTGCTTTTTAATATGCTGTCTAGGTTGGACATAACTTTTCTTCCAAGGAGCAAGAATCTTTTAATTTCATGGCTGCATTCAACATCTGCAGTGATTTTGGAGCCCCCAAATATAAAGCCTGTCACTGTTTCTATTGTTTCCCCATCTATTTGTCATGACATGATGGGAACAGATGCCATGATCTTAGTTTTCTGAATGTTGAGTTTTAAGCCAGCTTTTTCACTCTGCTTCTTCACTTTCATGGAGGCTCTTTAGATCTTCTTTACTTTCTGCCATAGGGGTGGTGTCATCTGCATATCTGAGGGTATTGATATCTCCCAGCAATCTTAATTCCAACTTGTGCTTCATCCAGTCTAGCATTTCTTATGATGTACTCTGCATATAAGTTAAATAAGCAGGGTGACGATATACAGCATTGATGTACTCCTTTCCCAATTTGGAACCAGTCTGTTGTTTCCATGTCCAGTTCTAACTGTTGCTTCTTGACCTGCATACAGATTTCTCAGGAAAATTAGGAGTATTAAATAAACCTGAAAAAAATCAAGAAATAAAAATGGAGGTAGTCATACACTGTTATATAAAGAATGTTAGAAAAAATATAGCATAATGAAATCAAAGAAGAAGAGAGGGAGAATAGAAGAAAGTGAAAATTAGCTACTCTTCTCTGCCTTCAGAACATATAAATAGGTACTGTATAATGCTTCTAAATTCAGGAAAATGTGCATATGTATGTATTTATATCTACATCAATATCTATATACCATATGAAGTGAAGTGAAGTGAAGTCGCTCAGTCAAGCCCAACTTTTTTTGACCCCATGGACTGTAGCCTACCAGGATTCTCTTTCCATAGGATTTTCCAGGCAAGAAAACTGGAGTGGGTTGCCATTTCCTTCTCCAGAGGATCTTCTCAACCCAGGGATTGAACCCGGGTCTCCTGCATTATATGCAGACACTTTACTGTCTGAGCCACCAGGGAAGTTCCATAGATAGAAATAACTACTAAAATAGCTAACAGTCAAAACTGCACTTATATAGCTAGTTACCATCTTTGTGTGTACTAAGTCAGTTGGGTCATATTTGACACTTTGCAACCCTATAGACTGTAACCCACCAGGCTCCTCTGTTCATGGGATTCTCCAGACAAGAATACTGTACTGGGTTGCCATGCCCTTCTCCAGGGGATATTACTGACCCAGGGATCAAACAAGCATCTCTTGAGTCTCCTGCATTGGCAGGCTGGTTCTTTACCACTAGCTCACTTGAAGTTACCATCTGTACCCATAACTTTTTATCATATGGAAAAAAAAGTATTTATTTGGAGGAAAAAAACAACTTTCAATAGACATTATTTGGGGGAGAGGAAATGGAGAGCAAAATTTTTAATTTTTGTTTTACACCTTTTAGTACTGTCAGAATTTTTTTCTGAATATATGCATTTCTAGAAGTTTATAAAATGCCATATATCTATAGATATAGATATAGATATAGATATAGATGCCAAATTCTACTGGACCTGTATCAGTTAGTGTTAGGTTCAGCAATGTGTGACAAAGCAAAACTAAAATTGAAATGAAACACAAAAGTAATTGATGAACAACTGCTTATCTCTCCAGACATTTCCATCCAGGCCTTCTTTTCTAGAACCTAGGTTCATTCTAGCTTGATAGTCTAAGATGATTTGATTTTTTTCAAAGTTGGCCATCATGTCTAAATCCCAAATGAGGAAAAAATTAAAAAAGAACTGATCATTCCTGATCATAATCAGAAATTCCATAAGGAATGTTCTTACCAGTTATTGGTCAAAACTTAATAGACCTTAATTTATGGGATACTGAGAAATACAATTATTATCTGCATTATATTTTGCTTTCTTAAGTGCATATTTTTAAACTTCCTAAGGAGAAGCATTGATATCAGGGTAGGATACTAGCCATCTTTGCCACAGTGCCATATAATTTGATGTACTTTTTTTTTCATGGATTCACAGAAAACACAGTACATATTCTGCTTAAACATACAGTGAAATGCACAGAAATACTTATAAATATATTGATCAGTGGAAAATAAGAAAGATTAACTATATTCATGCTGTGCCTAATAATGTGTAAAAAGTTATGTCTGCAAATGGACATAGCTGAAGTGTAAACACAGAAAGATAAAACTACTATAATGGCTATGGTAAGGAAGCTGTGAGTATTTTCCCCCTTTCTTTCCTTTCAATTAAAGTTAGTGTTCTTCAATAAACATTTTATAATGTTTGACCAGCACTAGTTGAAGCAAGAAAAGACCTTAAAATTTCATTTTTTCAGGGGTTGTGATTATTAGAACACCTGAACAATTGAGTCTTCCAATCAGACAAAGGAAGATCATTACATGCTGTACATTCTATTTTATTTTGTTATTTTAAATTTTGTCCTGTAGCTTTAAGCAGTTGATATTTTAGTAGGAGTTTGGTGATGGTGGTTTAGTTGTTAAGTCATGTCTGACCCTTCGTGACTACATGGACTGTAGCCCACTGGCTCTTCTGTCCAAGAAAGATTCCTCAGGAAAGAATACTGGAGTGGGCTGACGTTTCCTTCTTGGGGATCTTCCAGACCCAAGAATCAAATGCTGTCTCCTGCATTGGCAGGTGGATTCTTTAGCACTGCAGCCATCTGGGAAGCCTCTGTCCAACAATTTTTACCTATTCAGTTCAGTTCAGGTCATATTGAATACATGAAATTTAACATAAATATTTCTAATATTACGGGCCATATTTTCCACGACTGAGAAGTAAATTACATGGGGCCATTGAGATGATGTTTTAATCATCTCAATAAAAGTTAATATTAAGACATACCAAAAATTTAAAATGTAAGATAAAGTTTGTTATTTCTTAAGAAAATACATTCTGTTTAATTTACCTGCTACTTCCTTTCCAGAGTAAATTTTATCTTAAATTTTTAATTCCAGAATTAATTTAAAGAACATATTTCAAATGAAGCTATGGGTGGATTTCTGTATATAAGGTTTCTTTTTCTCTTTCAAATAGGAACTAGAACATTTGTTCTTAGAAGAAATTCAACCCCATTTTTCTCATGTGAAAGTTTTAAGGAGTTTGCCATATAAAATTTTAGCAACTGGGAAAATGAGAAAAATAATTTTCTATACAAGCAAAAATTTATAAGTATTAAAATTTTACATGATAAATGTTTAAACTGCAATATAAGAAGAAAAAAACCTAAGGTTTCAGACTTTGAATTATTTTAAATTATGGTTCATTTAATTGCATTTTGTCACTAACTGGTACAAATAAGTATTCTCAGAACATTTCAAAAAAGATAGTAGTAAAAAGATAGATGTGTCTAAAATCTCAATAACATCACAGATCTCAAGCAAATAAATCAAAGATAAATCATAATATGCAAACTTGGATAATGATTTCTGCACGTTCATTGACAATATGAAGTGGAAATTGTTTTGTTACATGAAAGTACCTATTCTATTTGGTTGATTTATGTTCACACAGGTGATTGATAGTTTGAAGATACAAAATTCTTTCTAAAAGGAAATATGGCTTTAATTCTGGACTTTGCCCTTATTTCTAGTCACTGGAAGTATCAAATTTGATGTCTCTGTATAAGGTAATGCAAATATGAAAAATTTGGTGCTTAGGAAACAAAGCTTCTATAAATATTTCCTACTTCAGCCTTTCCAATAGATCAATTCCTTTTAAACTATAGTTCCATGGGGTTGCAAAAGAGTCTGCATGACTAAGCAACCAAACAACAAAGTAAAATCAACACAGGTACATAGTTTCTATCATAAACAGTATGCTTTCAAACACTTGCTTCCGGAAAGAATTTTTTTCTCCCACCTTGCCCTCATCCACATCTTGGCCATAGTAGTCTTCAGACAATTTTGATCTCTAAGCTTAGTTTCTTCTAAACAGTCTCAATCTAGCTGTGGAAGAGACAGGAGAATTGTATTAACCTGGGTTGCCCAGAAAGCAAAGCCCAAAGCATGGTTGTCCATGTTATAAGGAAGTGAGTTATAAACTTACAGAAGCATGTTAGGTACAAAAGCAGGAGAAGAAGGAGATCCATGACAAGAGGACTGCAAAATTACATGCATTTACTATATGCAGACCACCTGACCTGCCTCTTGAGAAACCTATATGCAGGTCAGGAAGCAACAGTTAGAACTGGACATGGAAACAGACTGGTTCCAAATAGGAAAAGGAGTATGTCAAGGCTGTATATTGTCACCCTGCTTCTTTAGCTTCTATGCAGAGTACATCATGAGAAACGCTGGACTGGAAGAAACACAAGCTGGAATCAAGATTGCCGGGAGAAATATCAATCACCTCAGATATGCAGATGACATGACCCTTATGGCAGAAAGTGAAGAGGAACTAAAAAGCCTCTTGATGAAAGTGAAAGAGGAGAGCGAAAATGTTGGCTTAAAACTCAACATTCAGAAAGCTAAGATCATGGCATCCGGTCTCATCACTTCATGGGAAATAGATGGGGAAACAGTGGAAACAGTGTCACACTTTATTTTGGGGGGCTCCAAAATCACTGCAGATGGTGACTGCAGCCATGAAATCAAAAGACACTTACTCCTTGGAAGAAAAGTTATGACCAACCTTGATAGCATATTCAAAAGCAGAGACATTACTTTGCTGACAAAGGTCCGTCTAGTTAAGGATATGGGTTTTCCAGTGGTCATGTATGGATGTGAGAGTTGGACTATGAAGAAAGCTGAACACCGAAGAATTGATGCTTTTGAACTGTGGTGTTGGAGAAGACTCTAAACAGTCCCTTGGACTGCCAGGAGATCCAACCAGTCCACCCTAAAGGAGATCAGTCCTGGATGTTCTTTGGAAGGACTGATGCTAAAGCTGAAACTCCAGTACTTTGGCCACCTCATGCGAAGAGTTGACTCATTGGAGAAGACTCTGATGCTAGGAGGGATTGGGAGCAAGAGAAGAAGGGGACGACAGAGGATGAGATGGCTGGATGGCATCACCGACTCAATGGACAGGGAGACCTAACATGCTGCGATACATAGTGTCGCAAAGAGTTGGACATGACTGAGCGACTGAACTGAACTGAACTGTATGCACAACTGCTTGCTTGGCCTCATGGGACAATTTTCTAAAAAGTAGAAAAACCTCTACTTAAATGATACATTGGGATCGAAGTTAGAATTTTGTTTTCAATTGTGGTATTCTATTGTTAAAAATGTATCTGTGGGGCATTAATTTCCCCTCACTTCTAGGTTGTAGCCACTGAGTATGTCTCCTAACATGTCACAGGTCAGCATCACTAGGAAAGCCCCAGGACAGGGAATAAAAGGTGTGTATTGTGAACAGGAAGTGGAATATATTTTGTGTGTGTGACACATTTGTTCAGTTAATGAACAATGGCAAGGTTGGGAACAGTCACAAAAACACCAGAAACAGGTGATGCAGAATGAATAAAAAGTAGCATAGAAAAGGTATCTGATACAGTATCTAAGCAAACTAATTATTTAAAAGGAAGCCAAAATGTTACAGCTATTTCCAATTTGGGAAAAGCTGTGAGGTTTACCTCTTCTTGGTTATATTTCTAACAACACCCCCTGAAATTTTCATGGACTTATTTCTCTTCCAAGTTGGGATTGTATATTTCTCCTCAAATAATCTATTTCATCAAAAATTTTGAAGGTACAAACAGATGAATTCAATAAAGCCCTTGGTCAAAATTATCTTTAGACAGATATGGTAAAGTCTAATTTGGTTTGTGTGTCCTGGTATGCATCAATCTGATTATAAACATTTATTTTAAGTGATCTGACATGCATAAATCTAATTACAATAATCATATAACAATTTTATATATAGAAACGTTGTGGAGGGATAGACATTCTTTGGTGACACAGACCATGCGGAAGCAAACAAACTTCATGGTAATAGTGAGATAATTAGAAGACATGGTAGCCTACAGAAATAGGTGAATCTTAGAAAAGAGCTGAATTTGGGAGAAGATGACAGTCTCTGGCCTTTTTCCTTAGAACTTGCAGGAGAGAATTTGGATTAAATGTCCCAAAGGGAAATAAAAATGAAAGACTGAATTAACTGAGAGATAATTGGATTAGAGATATAGACTTATTGCCATCCATATGTCTAATCTGTTGTAGTTCTTGTTCAGTTGCTAAGTAGACTCTTTGAGAACCCATGGATTGCAGTGTGCCAGGTTTCCCTGTCCTTCACTATCTCCTGGAATTTGCTCAGTCTCATATCCATTGAGTCTGTGATGTCATGCAACCATCTCATTTCTTTTGCCCCCTTCTCCTCCTGCCCTCAATCTTTTCCAGCATCAGAGTCTTTTCCAGTGAGTTGGCTTTTCATATCAGGGGGCCAAAGTATTGGAGCTTCAGCTTCAAAAACAGTTGAGGCTTAGAAGATGAAGACTATCTTTATAGGAGAGGCAAAAGAAAGGGAAAGATAAGAACTTGAGAAATGTATTTTTAAGGAGATATAAAGAAGTGGAAAATCAGTGAAAACTAAAGAAAAGAAAGAAAGAAATATAAATGAAAAAGTAGTTAACTCAGAATAGTCTTATAAAGCTAATGAAAAAAAAAAGAATTTCAGGGATTCTGCTAATCACTTAGGAATAGTGTTACTGTGTCAAAGAATACTGTATAATAGATATGATGGAGTGTTTTACATAGTTTTGAAGGAAATGGCAACCCACTCCAGTATTCTTGCCTGGAAAATCCCATGGAAGGAGGAGTGTGGTAGGCTACAGTCCATGGGGTCACAAAGAGTCGGACACAACTGAGCGACTTCACATACATATATACATATGTTACCTAAAATCAGAACAGCATTTCTACTTTGAGGCTATCATCAATTGTGCATCTCCTAATGAGTGAACATTATTATATCAGAAGCAGAAGTTAAACCTTCTCCCTGCTTTGTAGCTGTCTAGAGTGTAGAAACTAGGGCTCTGATAAGTAAATGTTCACACCTCCCAGTTTGAATCTTGAAAAATGACCAGCCAATATGGGTATATGCAAATTTTTCCATGCAGAACTGGCAATCATTGCTGTGAGAACTCTGGAATGGAGACAGTGATAAGTACTTAGTTGTGCTAGAGCCAGCAGCAAAGTCCTAACTAGATTGTCCCTGAGGCATGATACTGGCTGTTTCCTGCTACCTAGATGTGCTTGGTAGTTGCCCAACTTCTGAGTCTGGCTTTCCAGCCTTCTGTTAATATTTTAAGCTATCACATATCCTTCCAGCAATTTTCTTTTTTCTGCTTGAGTTTTAAAAAAGAAAAATATGTTGAAAAATGTTGCAGTCATTCTGTTGGGAGAAGATTGACCCCCATCTAAAATTTTATTCTAAAGTCAAAACCGATGACACCACAAATACACACTCACCAAGAAGATATGAAAAGCTTTATTTAACCATTAAGATGCTAGCTGAGGATAGCAGCTCTGGTTTCCAAGCTGATATAAAAAAAAAAAAAATGGCTTTCGCGATCTAGGGAAGAAGACTCTTGAGTTTTATGGTGATAAGGCATGGTTAACTTGATGAAGGTTCTCAAATGTTCTGTGACCTCAGTTGCTTGAGTTGACCTTTCAGGCAAAAAAAGAGATAGCATCCAATATTTACATTGGAGCTACCCTTACCTAAACGTGGGACAAAAGTGGGAAGGGAATGGTGAGGCTTTATGTTGTTAGTAGTCAAACACCAAAATTGAAGTTAAACTTGTTATTAAAGGAATTATTATAAATATAAATTAACCCAGACCAAATCAACAAGACCAAAGTTACAATGCATAGTTTAAGGGAGTAAGACTGTTGCCTTGTTAAAAAAAGATTGAACACGTATGAAAGTGGTGAATGGAAAATTTAGGGGCTTTAGAATATGATATGAATTGAATTCTGATCCTTTCCTACATTAGCTAAATAACCTTTCTTTTTTTAATATAAATTTATTTATTTTAATTGGAGGTTAATTACTTTACAATATTGTATTGGTTTTGCCATATTCAACATGTATCCTCTACAGGTTCCCCATCCTAAACATCCCTCCTTCCTCCCTCCCCTTAACATCCCTCTGGGTCGTCTTCAGTGCACCAGCCCCAAGCACCCAGTATCAGGCATTGAACCTGGACTGGTGACTCGTTTCATATATGATATTATACATGTTTCAATGCCATTCTCCCAAATCATCCCACCGTCTCCCTCTCTTACAGAGTCCAAAAGACTGTTCTATACATCTGTGTCTCTTTTGCTGTCCCGCATACAGGGTCATCATTACCATCTTTCTAAATTATATATATATATATATATATGTTAGGATACTGTATTGGTGTTTTTCTTTCTGGCTTACTTCACTGTGTATAATAGGTTCCAGTTTCATCCACCTCATTAAAACTGATTCAAATGTATTCTTTTTAATAGCTGAGTAATACTCCATTATGTATATGTACCACAGCTTTCTTATCCATTCATCTGCTGATGGACATCTAGGTTGTCTCCATGTCCTGGCTATTATAAACAGTGCTGCGATGAACATTGGGGTACACGTGTCTCTTTCACTTCTGGTTTCCTCGGTGTGCATGCCCAGCAGGGGGATTGCTGGGCCATAAGGCAGTTCTATTTCCAGTTTTTTAAGGAATCTCCACACTGTTCTCCATAGTGGCTGTACTAGTTTGCATTCCCACCAACAATGTAAGAGGGTTCCCTTTTCTCCACACCCTCTCCAGCATTTATTGCTTGTAGACTTTTGGATCACAGCCATTCTGACTGATGTGAAATGGTACCTCATTGTGGTTTTGATTTGCATTTTTCTGATAATGAGTGAAGTTCAGCATCTTTTCATGTGTTTGTTAGCCATCTGTATATCTTCTTTGGAGAAATATCTATTTAATTCTTTGGCCCATTTTTTAATTGGGTCATTTATTTTTCTGGAATTGAGCTGCAGGAGTTGCTTGTATATTTTTGAGATTAGTTGTTTGTCAGTTGCTTCATTTGCTATCATTTTCTGCCATTCTGAAGGCTGTCTTTTCACCTTGCTGATAGTTTCCTTTGTTGTGCAGAAGCTTTTAATTTTAATTAGGTCCCATTTGTTTATTTCTGATTTTATTTCCAATATTCTGGGAGATGGGTCATAGAGGATCCTTTGATTTATGTCGGAGAGTGTTTTGCCTATCTTCTCCTCTAGCAGTTTTATAGTTTCTGGTCTTACATTTAGATCTTTAATCCATTTTGAGTTTATTTTTGTGTATGGTGTTAAAATGTGTTCTAGTTTCATTCTTTTGCAAGTGGTTGACCAGTTCTCCCAGCACCACTTGTTAAAGAGATTGTCTTTAATCCATTGTGTATTCTTGCCTCCTTTGTCGAAGATAAGGTGTCCATAGGTGTGTGGATTTATCTCGCAGCTTTCTATTTTGTTTCGTCAATCTATATTTCTGTCTTTGTGCCAGTACCGTACTCTCTTGATGACTGTGGCTTTGTAGTAGAGCCTAAAGTCAGGCAGGTTTATCCCTCCAGTTCCATTCTTCTTTCTCAAGATTGCTTTGGCTATTCGAGGTTTTTAGCATTTCCATACAAATTGTGAAAGTATTTGTTCTAGCTCTGTGAAAAATACTGTTGGTAGCTTGATAGGGATTGCACTGAATCTATAAATTGCTTTGGGTAGTATACTCACTTTCACTGTATTGATTTTTCTGATCCATGAACGTGGTATATTTCTCCATCTATTAGTGTCCTTTTTGATTTCTTTCACCAATGTTTTATAGATTTCTATATATAGGTCTTTAGTTTCTTTAGGTAGATATATTCCTAAGTATTTTGTTCTTTTCGTTGCAATGGTGAATGGAATTGTTTCCTTAATTTCTTTTTCTACTTTCTCATTATTCGTGTATAGGAATGCAAGGGATTTCTGTGTGTTGATTTTATATCCTGCAACTTTACTATATTCATTGATTAGTTCTAGTAATTTTCTTCTGGAGTCTTTAGGGTTTTCTATGTAGAGGATCATGTCATCTGCAAACAGTGAGAGTTTTACTTCTTCTTTACGAATTTGGATTCCTTTTATTTCTTTTTCTGCTCTGATTGCTGTTGCCAAAACTTCCAAAACTATGTTGAATAGTAGCGGTGAAAGTGGGCACCCTTGTCTTGTTCCTGACTTTAGGGGAAATGCTTTCAATTTTTCACCATTGAGGATAATATTTGCTGTGGGTTTGTCATATATAGCTTTTATTATGTTCAGGTATGTTCCTTTTATTCCTGTTTTCTGGAGAGTTTTTATCATAAATGGATGTTGAATTTTGTCAAAGGTTTTCTCTGCATTTATTGAGATAATCATATGGCTTTTATTTTTCAATTTGTTAATGTGGTGAATTACATTGATTGATTTGTGGATATTGAAGAATCCTCGCATCCCTGGGATAAAGCCCACTTGGTCATGGTGTATGATCTTTTTAATGTGTTGTTGGATTCTGATTGCTAGAATTTTGTTGAGGATTTTTGCATCTATGTTCATCAGTGATATTGGCCTGTAGTTTTCTTTTTTTGTGGTATCTTTGTCAGCTTTTAGTATTAGGGTGATGGTGGCTTCATAGAATGAGTTTGGAAGTTGACCTTCCTCTTCAATTTTCTAGAAGATTTTGAGTAGGATAGGTGTTAGCTCTTCTCAAAATTTTTGGTAGAATTCAGCTGTGAAGCCATCTGGACCTGGGCTTTTGTTGAAAGATTTCTGATTACAGTTTCAATTTCTGTGCTTGTGATGGGTCTGTTAAGATTTTCTATTTCTTCCTGGTTCAGTCTTGGAAAGTTGTTCTTTTCTAAGAATTTGTCCATTTCTTCCATGTTGTCCATTTTATTGGCATATAATATCTGATAGTAGTCTCTTATGATCCTTTGTATTTCTGTGTTGTCTGTTGTGATCTCTCCATTTTGATTTCTAATTTTATTGATTTGATTTTTCTCCCTTTGTTTCTTGATGAGTCTGGCTAATGGTTTTTCTATTTTATTTATCCTTTCAAAGAACCAGCTTTTGGCTTTGTTGATTTTTGCTATGGTCTCTTTTGTTTCTTTTGCATTTATTTCTGCCCTAATTTTTAAGATTTCTTTCCTTCTACTAACTCTGGGGTTCTTCATTTCTTCCTTTTCTAGTTGCTTTAGGTGTAGAGTTAGGTTATTTATTTGACTTTTTTCTTGTTTCTTGAAGTATGCCTGTATTGCTATGAACTTTCCCCTTATCACTGCTTTTATAGTGTCCCACAGGTTTTGAGTTGTTGTGTTTTCATTTTCATTCATTTCTATGCATATTTTGATTTCTTTTTTGATTTCTTCTGTGATTTGTTGGTTATTCAGCAGCATGTTGTTCAGCCTCCATATGTTAGATTTTTTAATAGGTTTTCTCCTGTAATTGAGACCTAATCTTAGTGCATTGTGGTCAAAAAGATGCTTGGAATGATTTCAATTTTTTAAAAATTTATCAAGGCTAGATTTATGGCCCAGGATGTGATCTATCCCAGAGAAGGTTCCGTGTGTGCTTGAGAAAAAGGTTAAATTCATTGTTTTGGGGTGAAATGTCTTACAGATATCAATTAGGTCTACCTGGTCTATTGTATTGTTTAAAGTTTGTGTTTTCTTGTTAATTTTCTGTTTTGTTGATCTATCCATAGGTATGAGTAGGGTGTTAAAATCTCCCACTATTATTGTGTTATTGTTAATTTCCCCTTTCATACTTGTTAGCATTTGTCTTACATATTGCAGTGCTCCTATGTTGGGTGCATATATACTTATAATTGTTATATCTTCTTCTTGGATTGATATTTTGATCATTATGTAGTGTCCTTCTTTGTCTCTTTTCACAGCCTTTGTTTTAAAGTCTATTTTATCTGATATGAGTATTGCTACTTCTGCTTTCTGTTGGTCTCTATTTGCATGGAATATCTTTTTCCAGCCCTTCAATTTCAGTCTGTATGTGTCCCCTGTTTTGAGGTGGGTCTCTTGTAGACAACATATATAGGGGTCTTGTTTTTGTATCCATTCAGCCAGTCTTTTTCTTTTGGGTGGGGCATTCAACCTATTTATGTTTAAGGTAATTATTAATAAGTATGATCCTGTTGCCATTTATTTTGTTGTTTTGGGTTTGAATTTACACACCCTTTTTGTGTTTCCTGTCTAGAGAATATCCTTTAGCATTTGTTGGAGAGCTGGTTTGGTGGTGCTAAATTCTCTCAGCTTTAGCTTGTCTGTAAAGCTTTTGATTTCTCCTTCATATTTGAATGGGTATAGTAATCTGGGCTGTAGGTTATTTTCTTTCATCACTTTGAGTATGTCCTGCCATTCCCTCCTGGCCTGAAGAGTTTCTATTGAAAGATCAGCTGTTAATCTTATGGGAATCCCCTTGTGTGTTATTTGTTGTTTTTCCTTTGCTGCTTTTAATATTTGTTCTTTGTGTTTGATCTTTGTTAATTTGATTAGTATGTGTCTTGGGGCGTTTTGCCTTGCATTTATCCTGTTTGGGACTCTCTGGGTTTCTTGGACTTGGGTGGTTATTTCCTCCCGATTTTAGGGAAGTTTTCAACTATTGTCTCCTCAAGTATTTTCTCATGGTCTTTCTTTTTGTCCTCTTCTTCTGGGACGTCTGTGATTCAAATGTTGGGGCATTTAACACTGTCCTGGAGGTCTCTGAGATTGTCCTCATTTCTTTTAATTCATTTTTCTTTTTTCCTCTCTGATTCATTTATTTCTACCATTCTATCTTCTAATTCACTAATCCTATCTTCTGCCTCTGTTATTTTACTATTTGTTGCCTCCAGAGTGTTTTTTATCTCATTTATTGCATTATTCATTATATATTGACTCTTTTTTATTTCTTCTAGGTCCTCATTAAACCTTTCTTGCAGCTTCTCAATCCTTGTCTCCAGGATATTTATCTGTGATTCCATTTTGATTTCAAGATTTTGGATCATTTTCACTATCATTATTTGAAATTCTTTCTTAGGTAGATTCCCTATCTCTTCCTCTTTTGTTTGGTTTGGTGGGCATTTATCCTGCTCCTTTACCTGCTGGGTATTCCTCTGTCTCTTCATCTTGTTTATATTGCTGCATTTGGGGTGTCCTTTCTGTATTCTGGGAATTTGTGGAGTTCTCTTTATTGTGGAGTTTCCTCACTGTGGGTGGAGTTGTGCAGGTGGCTTGTCAAGTTTTCTTGGTTAGGGAAGCTTGTGTCAGTGTTCTGGTGGGTGGAGCTCGTATGGAGGTGTTTGATGAACTCCTGTCAATTAATGTTCCCTGGAGTGAGGAGCTCTCTGATGTTCTCAGGATTTGGACTTAAGCCTCCTGCTTCTGGTTTTCAATCTTATTTTTACAGTAGTCTCAAACTTCTCCTTCTATACAGCACCATTGATAAAACATCTAGGTTAAAGATGAAAAGTTTCTCCACAGTTAGGGACACCCAGAGAGGTTCACAGAGTTACATGGAGAAGAGAAGAGGGAGGAGGGAGTCAGAGGTGACCTGAATGAGCTGAGGTGGAATCAATAGAGGAGAGAGCAAGCTAGCCAGTAATCACTTCCTTATGTGCACTCCACAACTAGACCACTTAGAGATGTTCACGGAGTTATACAGAGAAGAGAAGAGGGAGGAAGGAGACAGAGGTGGCCAGGAGGATAAAAGAGGGGAATGAAAAGGAGAGACTGATCCAGCCAGTAATCAGTTCCCTAAGTGTTCTCCACCTTTTGGGACCCACAGAAATTCACAGAGTTGGGTAGAGAAGAGAGGGGTTAGTGAGGAGACACAGGTGACCTGGTGGAGAAAAAGGAGAGTCCAAAGGGGGAGAGAGCAGTCAAGCCAGTAATCTTGCTCCCAACTAAAAATGTGTACTGAAAATTGGGTTCTTAAAGGTACAAAATTGATAACACAAAGATTAAAAATCTAGAGTTTGGAATTTCAAAAATGCAATATTAAAGAAAAGAATAAAAAAAAGAAAGCAAGAAAAAAAAACAAAGTCACAAAATCATTATATATATATATATATATATATATATGAAGTTTGCTTTTAAAAAATAGGGTGTTTTTTTTGCGAAGTAATAGTAGGTTATAAAAGTGAAAATTAAAGGAGTAATAGAGGACTTAAAATTTTTTTAAAAATTTAAAAAAATGATCCTAAAAATAGTAAAAATATATCTAGGACTTTCTATGGTGTTGTGGGTATTGTGGGGTCAATTCATTTTCAAGTAGTTCCTTGGTCCAGTTTGTATTTCTCAATATCTATAGGCCCCTTCCTATGTAGTCGGTACTAAAGGCAGGGTTTTAATCTATTGCACCTGTCACTTCCAAGGCGGTTCCCTCTGTTTTAGCTTCTGTTTGCTGGTCTCTTCTGTGCCTGATTTCTACCCTGACACAAAGCGGGCGGTGGTGGACACTTTTTTTAAGCTCACTTGTTCAGTCGTGCTGTGGGGAGGGAGGGAGGCTGCAAACAAATAGCACTGGTGTGTACTCGCAATTCCTCAGCCACACTGGGCCTGCCCCTGCTCACGGCGCCTGTGCCCTCCCTGCCCACTCTGCTCAGGCTCTAGGTTGCTTCTCTGGGAACTGTCCAAGGCCGGCCCTGGGCTTCATGCACCTCCCAGGTCTAAGCCGCTCAGGTTCAGGCACTCGGGTAGTCCTCAGAGGCACAGACTTGGTTGGGCCTGTGTTTTGTGCCCTTCCCAGGTCCAAGCAGCTCAGGTAATGGGGTGTTTGGTGAGTGTGGTCACTGCGACTTATTGCCTCCCCCATCCCTGCCACTCGGTTTTCTGGGTATAAAACTAGTGCACCTTCTCAGGCGGATGTTGACCATCCAGAACCCCAAGAAGTCTTAGTTAGCAAAGAAGCCTGCTTACAGTATTGTAGATAATGTCTCTCTGGGGCTGCAATTGCCCCCTTCTGGCTCTGGCTGCCTGTCACCAGAGGGGGATGGTCTGCAGCCGGCTATCTCTGTTCAGTCCTTTGTTCTGTGTGCAGGCCTGGTGGTGTCTTAGGTTAGGGCTGGCTTTTCACGTGGTAGTTATCCCACAGTCTGGTTTGCTAGCCCAAGTTAGTTCACTCAGATTGGGCTTGGGATATTCAGGCCAGACCCTTACACTAAGCAATGCAGCCCGCACCTCCCTGCCCAGCCCCCGCTTGTTGGTGGTGGGTGCAGGCATCTCCGCTGCTTCTCTCCTGGGGGAGTTACCGTTGGGCACGGAATCTGTGGGTTTTAATTATTTATTTACTGTTCCTCCCTGTTATGTTGCCCTCTGTGCTTTCAAGGCTCACCGCAGACTCAGCAGTGAGAGTGTTTCCTGGTATTTGGAAACTCCTCTCTTTTTAAGACTCCCTTCCTGGGACTAAGCTCCCTCCCTACCTCTTTTGTCTCTTTTTTTGTCTTTTATATTTTTTCCTACCTTCTTTGGAAGACAATGGGCTGCTTCTCTGGGCCCCTGATGTCCTCTGCCAGCATTCAGAAGTTGTTTTGTGGAATTTACTCAGCATTTAAATGTTCTTTTGATGAATTTGTGGGGGAGAAAGTGGTCTCATTGCCCTATTCCTCCGCTATCCTAGGGCCGCCTCCTAGCTAAATAATCTTGTGCTAGTTATTTGATCTCTTTAAGCTTCAGTTTCATCATCTGTAAAACAACAATAATAATAATTCATCTACCAGTCTTGACAGGATTGAGTGAGCAGTTCCTGTTTTCAGCCACAAGTCACAATGGCAGCATTGTCTAATAATTAAGAATGTCATGTCAGTAGTCACAGAGCCTTGGTTTAAATCCCTACTTTACCATTTACCAAGTTGTAAACTTGGACAAATGATGAAACCTCTGAAAGAACCAGTTTTTCCATCTAACCTTTAAAAACATTGTATTGGGGGGAAAATGTGATCATATATTCAGCTCAGAATAAGAATTCACTAAATATCAACTGTTAGCAATCTACCCACAATATGGACACAACTCCATCATATGATAATGAGATTGCATAGTTTATTGAACATACTTGTGGGGATATGTGACCAGGTTTCATGTGACCCATGATATAGAAAAATACAGAGAATAGTTAAGATATAGAGAATAAGTTATACACTTAGTCAAATTACTATTTCATAATTTCTTCCTTCTTCACTAAGATCTTTTGTCTGCATGTCATTTTCTCTTCCCTGTACTATGTAATAATCCTATGAAATGATTATTAAAAATTAGTTCTTACCCTTCATTCCAAAACCTAATTGGTCAAATAGAAGCCCAGAGGTACAATGATAATTGTACTGAAAATTTGTTATCCTCTCACATGGTAATAGTCTTATTTGCTACCACACCACTAGTGACTAACCATATTATTAATTTTTTAAAAAAAGTTTCTCCAGAAAGGGAGATTGTGTCCCTTATGAATTTAAATATACATAAATAATGCTCGATGGACATGAGTTTGAGCAAGCCCTGGGAGTTGGTGATAGACAGGAAAGCCTGGCATGCCGCAGTCCATGGGGTTCCAAAGAGTTGGACATGACTGAACGACTGAACTGAACTGAAATAGTGCTACATAGGAATTATCACGTTTGCCCCATGAGGTTGTGGAGAGGTTTTAACTAGGTAGTTTCTATTAAACACACACACACACACACAACAACTTGCTACAATACCTTGCTCATAATAGGCAAAAAATGTATCCTAGTAATTCTTACTAGGTAATCTCATTTGTGCTATAAGTATCTACCCTATATTTCTCAGGATACGATTTAATATTATGATGGATCTGACATTTTAAAATTATATTTATTAAAATGTATTTCTAATTTGTAAAGTTAGTTACTTTAAAGTTTAAATGCCAAATCAAATTTTATGTAACTGAATGCAAGTGAAAAAATAACTTCTTTAAAATCATAGAAGGGTGACTCCAGACATAAATCATACTATTCTTCTGGACTTTTAAATTCGTCAGTAGTGTTTCAACTTTCTTCTCTTGAGAAAAGCTATGAAATATAAGTTGACATAGAAAATAGTGAGAGATTATCTGCTTTTACACCACGGAAAATATTTCAAGATTATAAAATGTTTATTTCTTGGTCCAATAAATATTGTTTTTATGCTTTCCAGAGCCTCTGAGTAAAACTCCAGACAGTATATGTAGTTTCTTAGCTTTTGATTGTTTTGAGGGAATTTTTGCTTATTTATTGTTTTAAAACACTGAACAATGTTCAGGAACATTTGAATGAAATAAAAAATATTATAGGCCCTCTCCCAACAAAACAAAAAAAAGTGTTAGTTTTACACGTTCACTTTCTGAGGGTTTATATATCTCTACTATTTTTTTTTTTAATTTTTATTTTTACTTTATTTTACTTTACATTACTGTATTGGTTTTGCCACACATTGACATGAATCCACCACGGGTGTACATGCATCCCCAAACATGAACCCCCCCTCCCACCTCCCTCCCCATAACATCTCTCTGGGTCATCCCCATGCACCAGCCCCAAGCATGCTGTATCCTGCATCGTACATAGACTGGAGATTCGATTCTTACATGCTAGTATATATGTTTCAATGCCATTCTCCCAAATCATCCCACCCTCTCCTTCTCCCTCTGAGTCCAAAAGTCTGCTATACACATCTCTGTCTTTTTTGCTGTCTTGCATACAGGGTCATCATTGCCATCTTTCTAAATTCCATATATATGTGTTAGTATAGTGCATTGGTGTTTTTCTTTTTGGCTTACTTCACTCTGTATAATTGGCTCCAGTTTCATCCATCTCATCAGAACTGATTCAAATGTATTCTTTTTAATGGCTGAGTAATACTCCATTGTGTATATGTACCACAGCTTTCTTATCCATTCATCTGCTGATGGACATCTAGGTTGTCTCCATGTCCTGGCTATTATAAACAGTGCTGCGATGAACATTGGGGTACATGTGTCTCTTTCAATTCTGGTTTCCTTGGTGTGTATGCCCAGCAATGGGATTGCTGGGTCATAAGGCAGTTCTATTTGCAATTTTTTAAGGAATCTCCACACTGTTCTCCATAGTGGCTGTACTAGTTTGCATTCCTACCAACAGTGTAAGAGGGTTCCCTTTTCTCCACACCCTCTCCAGCATTTATTGCTTGCAGATTTTTGGATCGCAGACTATTAATGATGTTGAAACTGAAGAATTCTAACTAAAATCCTATTTCTCAAAGAACTAAGATGAACAGGGTCTAAATGGCAGAGAAAAGGGCAGCAAAGATTCTTGTATTGTTAGTATGCAAAAATGCAGTTTCATCCACATTGGGAAGCAAGAAGGAAAGGTCCAGGTTATTTTTCAAGGAAATACTACTGATATTGACACACAAGGATCTTGGATCAAGCCTGAATGCATGTGCAGAAATGTTAAAGTTTTGACAAGAGATGAGTGAAAGACGAGATTGTCACCCTGAAATCCATTTCTTGAACATACATCCCATCACTCTAATGCTACATTTTTGTATATTCAGTAAGATTTCCGTTTTTTATTGTCAAAGAAAGAGTACTATATTTAGGATATTGGTGAGGATGAAAAGTGTTATCTAAGCCTGCTTAAATCTAGATTGAAAGATAAAAACCTATAAATACAAGTACAGCAGATCAACAAACAAACAAAAGTTATTTACTGAGACTCCCCTGGTGGTCCATTGTTTGAGACTTCACACTTCCAATGCAGTCAAACTTGGTCAGGGAACAGAGATCCCTCATCCTGCATGATGCAGCATATATATACATATATAATATATATATATACACATATATAATATATATAGATATATATAGCTATAAATTTAAAAATGAATAAATTTCCTATCCTCATTATAATATATACTTACTGATCATACAATTGATAAGTACAACAATAAATGCAAATAAATATATTCAGTTAAGTTCAGTTCAGTTCAGTCACTCAGTCATGTCTGACTCTTTGCGACACCATGAATTGCAGCACGCCAGGCCTCCCTGTCCATCACCAACTCCCTGAGTTCACTCAGACTCACGTCCATTGAGTCAGTGATGCCATCCAGCCATCTCATCCTCTGTTATCCCCTTCTCCTCCTACCCCCAACCCCTCCCAGCATCAGAGTCTTTTCCAATGAGTCAACCCTTCGCATGAGGTGGCCAAAGTACTGGAGTTTCAGCTTAAGCATCATTTCTTCCAGAGAAATCCCAGGGCTGATCTCCTTCAGAATGGACTGGTTGAATCTCCTTGCAGTCCAAGGGACTCTCAAGAGTCTGCTCCAACACCACAGTTCAAAAGCATCAATTCTTTGGCACTCAGCTTTCTTCACAGTCCAATTCTCACAGCCATACATGACCACAGGATAGCGCAAAAGGAATGAGTAACTACCAAGTGCAGCAAGGCGCTTTAGAAGTTATTTGGCAAATATTTGTTGAATTTAATTGCATGGATATCTTCCTAAATTGATTTAATCTTAGTAGGGAAAGTGAAATCTATTGCTTTATGAATAGGAAAGGGGAGCAATTCTTTCAGTGGTTAATATGAGTCCAGAATAGCTGATGGCTTTTCAATGAGTCTGATTGAAAAATATTTAATGAATCCTAAGTTAAATGTGACACGAAGTCAAAAGAAGGAAAGAAAAAAAAGTTATTCAGCCGTGTCTGACTCTTTGCCATCCCATGTTCTATAGCCTGCCTAACTCCTCTGTTCATGGAATTCTCCAGGCCAGAATACTGGAGTAGGTAGCTGTTACCTTATCCAGGGGATCTTCCCAACCCAAGATCAAGCCCAGGTCTTCCACATTGAAGGCAGATTCTTACTGTCTGAGCCACCAGGGAATCTTCCCTGAATTCTGGGATAACTTCAAAGTTAAAAGACTTCTGAAATACAGAAAATGAAAACAAGTTAATCCTAAAGAAAACCAATCCTGAATATTCATTTGAAGGACTGTTGCTGAAGCTGAAGCTCCAAAATTTTGGCTACCTGATGCCAAGAGTCAATTTATTAGAAAAGACCCTGATGCCTGATGGCTGGGAAAGATTCAGGACAGGAGGAAGAGGGGGAAACAGGGGATGAGATTGTTGGAAGGCATCACTAACTCAATGGACATGAATTTGAGCAAACTCGGGGTGAGAGAGAAGAACAAGGAAATCTTGTGTGCTACAGTCCATGGCTTTGCAAGGAGTAGGAACCAACTTAGTGACTGAACAACAGCCACCAAATAGTTACCATGCTTATTGCAAAACCAAGGGATATGCACATAAGCCAAAAAGCCCCTGCTTCATGCATTAGCAACCCATTGTGCCTATTGAAATGGGCATTCCAAGCTCCATTTCACACATTTTGCATTATGTAGTAGCAATGAAATTTTGGGAATCAACTCTGTTCTATCTGGTAGTGTGACTTGATTAGTCTATTCATTCCTCTTGCCTGCATTTGGCTCAGATGTATGATGATTTAAGCTGTTTTCAGTCCGTAAAATGTAAAGAGTACTTTTCCAATGGAGCCATGGTAACTTGTGAATGTGGGAATGTATTTCCTGAGTTACTCAATAGCCACCCTGCAATCATAAAGGAAGTTACCCGATAGTAAAGCCAACACAGAAAGGAAGCTAAAGTCAATAGAATCCCCCCAAAATGGAAACAGAGACATAATTATGTGACCCAATAAAAGTCCTATGATTTAGGCCAACTGGAGAGGACATTCCACTACTCACAAGGAGAAATCATTGTGATTCAGGATACTATGGGGTAAATCTTCCTTTGCCTGCCTCTGAGAAGCCACTGTGTAGGAGCAGAGATCTAGGCAGTATTTGGAAGCAATGAGCTGAGTCCAGCCTTTCACTTGCTGCCTATAATATTTGAATCAGTCACTTCATCTTCTAAATCTCAAATTTCTTGTTTGCTAAAAATGGTGAGAACACTATCTACCATGAAAGGACTTAAAGGTGTTTAAATTACTTATAACTGATTTTCTAAATTTAAATATCCAATAGGTAAAAGCTCTTTTTGTCGTACATGATTACATTTACAGCCTCTGAATGCTGAGTTTCTCCACATTCAAGTCGACTTGGTACCCAGCTCTAGAATGAGTCTCTGCCATCAGTGAAACATTCCTGACCTTGAAATGAGGAAGATGAAAAATCTGTAGCTTACAAAGTAGAAACTGAGTAGAAGAAAATTTAGCCTGAAAAAAAAATTTAACTGTCAAAATTAAATTGTCATAGATGTATGAAAAAACCAACATAGGTGTTTTTCCTAGGGGGTGAAAAAAAAAAGGGATCTGTCGATGGGGCCTACATGCTGTCTCTTCCCATGAGGCATGAACTCTGGGGTTCATACAGTTCCCATCATGTCCTATTGTCTTATACTTGACCATTTCCCTCAAATATATTGCTTTTGGTTCTGTGGGCTTCCATTTTTGTATGTTGCTCAAATTCAATGGAGACTATTGCTAAAAACCAGCAAGCTTTATGCTAATAAAATTTCGCTGAGTATGCCTCAATTCTTATTTTTTGGGTTTCTGCTCTATTCCTGTAATCTCATTCCCACTTTACACTCTGGTTTATTGGGTACTGTTTTATACGTTTGACCCTAAGTTTCTACCATGGTAATCTGCTGTATGCAAATACATTGTAGGCCTTATTATTGCTAATTCTACCTTCCCCTCCACAGAAAAGATCCTTTCCCTGAATTCCAATTCTGTGTTAGGATAAATTCCTAATACTACCATCTGCATTCATGCTTCTTCAAGCTTTAAAAATTTCCTGCCTTTAAATTACCCAGAGTTACACTCCATAAAGCAGGTGGGATGCATATGTGCTAAGTCTCTTCAGTTGTGTCCAACTCTTTGTGACCTCATGGACTGTAGCCCACAAGTCTCCTCTGTCCATAGGATTCTCCAGGCAAGAATACTGGAGCTGTTTGCCATGCTCTCCTCCAGGCCATTTTCCCCACCTTGGGATCAAACTTGCATCTCTAACATCTCTTGCATTGGCAGGCAGTTTCTTTACCACTAGCACCACCTGGATAGCCTGCCAGTTGGGATATCCCTCTTCTAACTTGGGCCTCCCTGGTGGTTCAGCTGGTAAAGAATCCACCTGCAATGCAAGAGACCTGGGTTGAGAAGATCCCCTGAAAAAGGGAACAGCTACCCACTCCAGTATTCTGTCCTGGAGAATTCCATGGACTGTAGAGTCCATATGGTCGCAAAGAGTCAGATGTAACTGAGCAACTCTCACTTTCACTTTCTTTCTTTCCTCTAACTTAATGCTGTTACTTTACAACATACGTCTACCATAAAACACAGCTGCCTTTCAGAGGAAGTGCTTTGCCTGTTGCAGCTCTTGCCTTCTGCTTACATGTGCTACCAACATTTCTTAGGCATTTACAACAGTATCTTTCAGCTTTAAGCAGCCAAACTCCATACAACAAAGTGTTTGCAATATCAAATCACTTGTTTCCAATATTCTCTTACAAGAATTTCTGAAATCTGTCTGCTGTTTGCATTTTTATATATCTTTACAAGACAAGTAATTTTCGAAGGTTATAGTTATCTAGTGAAAGTGTTAAGTAGCTCTGCCATTTTGAAGATGACTCACAAAGAATAAAACAAAATAGTATCACTGTATAAAGCAGATATATCATGATCTAAATGTCTAGCTGAAGAAGATGGAGATCAGAATGACAATATCTTATTCATCACATTTCTTGACTTCCTAAAATTCAATCTAGAGTTTCTCATAGTATAGGACATTGTAGCATGGTATACCTAAATTTTCCTATTTCTTTCTACTCTATTCTTTCAATTATTTAGAGTTACATTTGATATATAAATGGTAATATTGAAATAAGAACATTGCTATTATTTTGAACTTTCCCCCCATTTTGCTGTTGTTGTTTAGTCACTACATCATGTCCAACACTTTGCAACCCCATGGACTGCAACCCAGCAAGCTCCTGTGTCCATGGGTTTTCTCAGGCAAGAATACTGAAGAGAGTTGCCATGTCCTTCTCCAAGGGATATTCCTGACCCAGGGATCCAACCCACATTTCCTGCATTGGCAGGTGGATTGCTGAACCACCAAGGAAACCCCTTTCCCCACTAATATTTTTAAATATAAACATCACCCTAACTATACACATATATTTTACAAATCCCACATAATTTTCAGAAGTCTGAAATAATTGCTTATGCTCTTATTGCATAACAGTGAAAAATCTATTTTATTTTGGTCTTATGACAAATATATAGAGCTAGAAGGAAAGACTGATATTCTAAATATTTTGGATTTCTATGTCAAATTTATCATACTCCCACAATCATTTAAAGCTAGTTCCTGAACTTTATTTTGTAAAGACTTCATGTTTATTAATAATTTATGATATGTATCATTAGTCAGAATTAATACTAATACTTTATGTTTTATAGAATTTAGAAAATTTTAAACAGGTAAGCTAAAAATCAATGATTCTCAGTGAGGTATATAAGGAGATACTTGAATTTATATTTGGAAAATCTGATGAAGGTCATTTCATCCATTTAAAAAAGAAAATTTTGAGAACATTTGAAACATTTATACTGATATATGTAACAAAATTTGCAGAAATATAATTGAATAGATATCTGAATTATCATTCTTATCAAAATATCTAAAATAACTAGACTATGTAGATAGATAGATGTGAATGTGTGTGTGTACATTTTTGAAATGCATAGCTAAACACTTAAAATAAGGAATCCATAGATCTCAGAAACAGAGTGAATACAGGAAATTTAGAAAGCACTTAGAAGCCAAAACCGTAATTTTATCAAGACCTGGAAGCTGTAAGCATTTAATCTGGGTAAGGACAGGATACTAAGAACAGGATCTATAGCCCATTCCCAATACTAGAAATAAAATAAAGTACTCCAATATTAAAGCTGGAATGGGGCAAAAAGTTGAGACTATGAATATTTACAATCTAAATGTAAAAATGAATGAGAAATAAATCTCATTTTGCAGGACAATTATCCTTCATGAACCTTGTATTGAGTTGATGGGGAAAGATCTTCCTGAGGAACTTGCAACCACAGAGTCATCATTTTCAGGGTTTTAAATCCAAACTTACACAGCTACATAGTCTGAAAAACAGTACAGATATTGATTTACCATGCCACTTAGTTGACTAGCAGAAACAAGGCAGGTGCTCTCTAAAGAAACTATATTTCAATCTACTATTTTAAAAAATTCTGAAAATCTCTAAAGAATACAGTGAGGCAGCTCACAATTAATCTTTCAAATATTTCATGGAAAGATGCCTCATGTATCAAAGCTAAAAGATAGAGTAAAGAAAAGTTCACAAGTTCATGTCAAACTCTGCTATAAGATTTACCAGACACAGAATACAAAGTAACCATGCATATTATTTTGAAAACTAAAAGGAAAAAAAAGATGATATAGAACAAGTGGAAACAAATTAGCTTTGCCAAATAAAATATAACTTTTGGAAATAATAATTTAAATTAAAAATTCTATAGATGAATTAAATGATAAACTGAATTAAAAATAATTAATGAAAAGATAGAGCAAAATCGATTATGCAGAATGAATTCCAAAAAGACAAAGCTAAGGAAAATAAAGACATCATAAAAATACTAATGTAGAGTTTTTATACCACATATATTAGCAGAAGACTATAACAGAGATAAAACATGAAACATCAGGTAAAAAATTCAGATATTGCTTAAATGTTCCTATTATTGAGAAAAAGGAAAAATCTCACAAAACCTTATATCTAGAAAGCCTCCAAAATTTCTTGCAAGATAAATGAAAATATTCCCCACCTAGCAATATCATAGTTTAACTATAGAAGATACATAAAAAAATAAATGTTTTCTCTGTGTGTGTGGTGTGTGTATGAGAGAGAACGAGAGAGAGAAAGAGAGGAGAGAGAATTAAAAATTGCCAGAAACAGTAAGTCAACTAGAATAAAACAATTAGATGGATTTCTCTTTTCTCAGCTGCAATAGAAGCCAGAAAACAATGGAATCACTGTTCTGTGATTCCAAACAAACAAAAAAATCCATCACATAGTTCTAAGTAATAATAGAAAAGAACTGTTTACATAAAGTTCTACTCATAGTTGTGAGGGGGCACTGAAATGAATTGCTGAGATCCCTCTACAGGAACTGGAGAAGGAAATGGCAATCCAACTCCAGTATTCTTGCCTGGAGAATCCCACGGAGGAAGGAGCCTGGTAGGCTACAGTCCACGGAGTTGTAAAGAGTCGGACACGACTGAGCTACTTCACTTTCTTCCTTCCTTTCTTTCTCTCTTCCTTTCTTTCTCTCTTTCTTTCTTTCTTTCTCTCTCTCTCTCTCTCTCTTTCTTTCTTTCTTTCTTTCTTTCTTTCTTTCTCTCTCTCTCTCTTTCTTTCTCTACAGGAATAAAAATTTAATCTCTCTCTCTCTCTCTCTCTCTCTCTCTCTCTCTCTCTCTCTCTCTCTCTCTCTTTCTTTCTCTACAGGAATAAAAGATTTAACCTGCCAGCTCCTGAGAATGTTTCAGAAAGACAACTTTGAACTTTTAGTCCCTTTTAGGTGTTCTCAGCTGGTGAAAGCTGTACTACCAAGGTCACAAAGTCCTTTTTTTTTCTTTTTCCAATAAGTCGTCTATTCACATCGTGCAGCCAAAGTATTGGAGCTTCAGCACCAGTCCTTCAAATGAATATTCAGGGTTGATTTCCTTTAGGACTGACTGGTTTGATCTCCCTGCTATGCAAGAGATGCTCAAGAGTCTTCTCCAGCACCACATTTTGAAGCTCTATTCTTCAGTGCTCAGCATTATTTATGGTCCAACTCTCACGTCTGTACATGACAACTGAAACAAAAAAACATAGCTTTGACTAGACAGACCTTTGTCAGCAAAGTGATGTCTCTGCTTTTTAATATGGTTTTTCATAGCTATAGCTTTGTCATAGCTTTTCTTCCAAGAAGCAAGCATCTTTTAATTTCATGGCCATTGTCACTGTCTACAGTGATTTTGGAGCCAAAGAAAATAAAATCTGCTAGTTTCCCCTTTCACCCCATCTATTTGCCATGAAGTGATGGGACTGGATGCCATGATCTTAATTTTTTGAATTTTGAGTTTTAAGCCAGTTTTTTCATTCTCCTCTTTAACCTTCATCAAGAGGCTCTTTAGTTCCCTTTTCCCCTTTCTTTTCTTGACTAATTGCTATGGCTAGGACTTCCAGTATTGTGTTAAATAAAAGTGACACCCTCATCTTGTTCCTGATCTTAGAGGAAAACCATTCAGGTTTGCAACCATTTAGTTAGCTGAGGGCTTGTCCTAAATGAGATACATTCCTTCTATACTTGTTTCATTGAGAATTTTTTCAAACAATATGCTGCATTTTGTGAAATGCTTTTTTGCATCTATTGAGATGATCATATGATTTTAATCCTTCATTTTGTTAATGTGGTGTATCGTATTGACTAACTTGCCAATATTGAATCAGCCTTGCATTTCTGGAATAAAAACCACTCTATCATGGTGGGCTTTTATCCCCTCTATTATTTTAATGTACTGCTGAATTGCATTTATTAATAATTGTTGAGAATGTTTACTTTTATGTTCATCAAGGATATTGGTTTGTAATTTTCTTTTCTTGTGGCAACTTTGTCTGGTTTTGATATTGGGGTAATACAGATCTCCTAAAGTGAGTTTGGAAGAGCTCTCTCCTTTTCTGTTTCTTTGTTTTGAAAAGTTTGAAATGGATATATGTTAATTATTTTCTGAATATTTGGTAGAATTCACCAGTGACGTTATCTGGTCCTGGACTCTTTGCTTTGTTTTGATTACAGATTCAATCTTTTTACTAATATTCAGTCTGTTTAGAATAATTATTTCATCATCATGATTTATTCTTCATCAAATTAGCTTTGTAAAATGAAAACTGTCTTTCATAGTGACTACATTATTTGGCATTCCAACCAACAACAAATAAGATATCTGTTGCTTTATATCTTTACCAGCATTTGATATCATCAATACATAAACCATTATTTTGGAGCATAAAGTTTGTCCAATTAAGGTGCTAATACAAAAAGACAAATTTCAGATTTCTACATATGTTTACTATGGGACAAAACACCGTTGTAGAATGAATACCAGCTGTAATTTCATAACTGATGATAGCTCACCAAATGATTTTATCTGTTTGATGGTTTCAATGTACACTTTCTGCCCAACTTAGCTTTTACCTTATTCAGTGTCTATATTATTGATATAATTTATTTCTTACATGCCTCTGTTTTCTCCATAAATTAGTTGTATCTCTCATTAAAGGAGGTTTTCCCAAATCAAGTGTCATTCCTGACACTGCCAAGGTTGAAATTGTTCTGTATGTACTTAAATCAGTAAATTTGTCAGATTATTTACTTCTTATTAATGTTAGGTTGATTTGGTTATTTAAGTGATACAAAGCAATTAAAACTAAAAATTTAAATAATGGCTTTTGGAGATGGGGGAATATCTTGTTACCATCAAATACAAGTTAAATATATTTGCACCGGGTACTAAACTGGACACTGATAATCCAGGAGTGAATAAATAGTGTCCCTACAACTGGATTTTACTACTTCAAGATTGAGAATAAATCTGGGGATAGAGCTGCTTAAGAATGAATGCCAAAACATTTCCAAGAATTAATCAAACTAGGAAGGATGCTTACCTAAGGAAACCTAGGATACAAGAAATGTTTTCTAAACTTTCATAAGTAATGGCCTGGAAAGTGTAACCAAGTGTCATAAATACAGAGTGAAGTGAAAACAAAAGCTAAATAATGAGCAGCATGTTTCATGTTAGCTGATGAAATCAGACTCAAAGAAGGGTCATGAGGCATTTCTGAAATTAAGTGAAAAAAAAAAGCTGCTTTAAATGTGGCAATCCCCAGCATGCCCCTGGGGCTGGCATGGTGGATTAAAGTTCAGCTCTGAACTTTATGATATCTGATAACTTTCAGATATCATCAAGTATTTTATAATTTCTTATGTATTTGTTCAACTCAATTTTTGTGCATTTTTTGCTGTTATGAATAAAAGAACTATCCTTAAGATCATTTACTCAGTGACAGATTATCTATCCACAAGTAAAGTTCATCCCTGTAAATGGGCAGCTCCTAAATAAGCCCAACTGATTTTAAAGTCTAGGTTCATGGAGGGAATAAAACAACAAAGTATTTGGCGATGAGAAAGAAAATGAAACTATTTAATGATCAAGAGAAAGAAACTTGATTCTTTGCTAGTATTAAATCCCATGGGACAAAGATTTCAAGTCAGGGTTCATGGAATGGAGCAGCACATTTAAGAAGACTTTTTTTTTTTTTTTTTTTTTTTGGCTATTTCACTTGGCAGCAGAAGATCTGAATCCTAATCACTGAACTGCCAGAAAACTTCCCTCTAAGGAATATCTTTAAGGAAATGGAGGGAGTGTTTTTTTCATGAACAGTCAGCGATATCCATGGCCTTAAGGAAGCCATTGTAGCTCAACTTAGCAAGGGGCAGCAGAGAAGCCAGCATAACCCACTGGTTAGGACTGAAAGATCGAGAATTAAAAAACACTTCACTGACTGGTTTATTTTCTTAGCATAATGTCCTCCTGGTAAATCCATATTGTGACATATGGAAATTTTTTCTTCTTTTTTTAGGCTAATGGCCCAGTAGAGATGCATATACATATATACATGCCACATTTTTATCCATTCATCTACCAATTAATATTTAGCTTGTTTCTCTATCTTGGCTATTGTGAGTAACACTGAAATGATATGGGAGTATGGATATCTTTTCAAGATCCTCATTTCAATTCTTTTACATATGTACAAGAAGTAGGATTGCTAGGTTACATGGTAGTCCTACTTTTAAATTTTTGAGGAAGCTTCATAATGCTTTCCCTAAAAGTTGCAAAACTTTACATCCCCACCAATAGTACACAATGCTTTTAATTTCTCCACATCCTCACAAACACTTGTTATCTCATTTTTTTGACAATAGTAATCTTAATGGGTGTGAAGTGTTATTTTACTGAGATTTTGATTTGCATTTCTCTGATTAGCAGTGATGTTGAACATCTTTTCTTATGCCTGTTGATCATTTGTATATATTCTTTGAAGAAATGTCTATTAAAGTTCATTGCCATTTTTAAAATTCGGTTATTTGTCACAAAAATGAATGCTGCATGATTCAACTTACAGGAAATATCTAAAGTAGGCAAACACCCAGAAACAGAGAATAGAATAACTGTTGCCAGGGGCTATGGGAAGGAGAAATGGAGGAGTTTTGCCTATTTCTATGGTTAAAAAATTTCATTTACACAAGATGAATAAGTTTCGGGTATCAGCTCCAAACATACATTGTTCCTGTATTTAACAACGTCTGCTTCCCAGGTCCCTTAGTGGTAAAGAATCTGCCTGCCTGTGCAAGGGACATACGAGACGCAGGTTCAGTCTTTGGTTCAGGATGATCCTCTGGAGGAGGGCATGGCAACCCACTTCAGTATTTTTGCCTGGAGAATCCCATGGACAGAAGAGACTGGTGGGCTACAGTCCATGGGGTTGCACAGAGTCAGACACAAATGAAGTGACTTAGCACACATGCATGCCCATAGTATTGTACATTTAAAATTTTGTGAAGAAAATAGACCTCATGTTATGTTCTTATCACAAATAGTACTTCAGAGTGAGCCTTAACACCAGGATTTTTGATGGCCGTATGCAGGTCCACAGGGGAAAATGCAACTGCAGTGAGAACAACTGATAAACAAACCCTTAGTGTCTCCAAAGAGTCTGCCTATGTAAACATAAAGAAGGATCAAAATAACTGACACTGAATTTCTCTTCTTTTTTGGCGCTCAAGTTGGATTTAATTTAATTTCAAAGCAGACCTTCTCAACTGAGTTTCCATGATAACATTTCCCAAATGCTTGGAGCATTCATTGTGTATAATAAATTAACTCATCTTTTATGCATCTAGATGATGCTAGATGACAAACAATCTAATAGTGCAATTAAAAACTGTTTTAAGAGTTTGAGACAAAATGAAGCAGTGAATAGAAAAACTTTCTAAACTTTCTCTTCCTTGGAAGAACTGAAAACAAAAGAGAATAATGCTTAATTTTCTCAGAACCCTGGCTGAGAAGGGCTGGTTAGAGACATGAACAAGTAGGACATGTGCTGCACTCCAAGAAGTGTACAGCTCATATAGGTAATGTGTATTTGGATAGGTGAAGATAGTTAATATCAGAGACTATATTAGAAACATTATCCTTTTACTTTGACAAAATCACAACATACATTTAGAGTTAGGATGAAAGGTATACAACAGTTTTAAAGCAGGTGAAAAAATCTAGTCACTATCCATAAGTAGTTATGCGTATTTTGAATTTTTTGAGAAAGAAGTCAAGAGCCTTCTATAAAGCATAAATCCCAGTTCATTGCAGCTGCTTCTGTTTTCTCCTTTTTGGCAGATTTCTCCATTCTTCCTCATAAACTCCGCTACATAGCCACAGAGAAATCAGTTACAAAAATCTTCCAGCTTTGGATAAATCCAATGCTTGCCTTAATGTGATATTTCAGAGACTAATACATCTGGACACAACTGAGAGTAACTTACTCTAAAGTTCTCAGAATCAAAAATTACTTATATAGGCTTTTTGAAATACCTGCTGAACTAATTCCTATGTGTGACTAATTCTCCGCTTGGTCACTTCAAGCTACTGCCAGGCTTGTCAGGGACTCTAACTGTGAATTTAGGCTGACTTCGCTTGTATTGATCCCTTGCCTACAGTTTTTCTCTGGGGAAACAGCATGGACCATAAACAGTATTCTGAGTTAGGTGTTGACACTTATGACTTCCCCATATCAACCAGAATAGGGAAGTAATCAGACCAGAGAATCAACTTTGGGAAGATTGTTTTGATGTAAATTGGCAGAAGAAGACTACACATGGGGACAATTAAGATACTTTTATGCTTCAATCAGGGAAGCAGATGTGGGATGGGATTAAAAATAAGAGATGTGAATGATTTTCCATGGGAAATTTATAACCAAGGACACAAAATGTCTATACAAACCACTTAATAAATAGAATGTCTTAAAATATAACAGCTCACATATTTGGTAACCATTCAATAGCAAATTTTAATTCCATGACTAAAATAAATAATTTAGACTTTGCTATCATGCTCTAAAACATGAGCTAAAATGTTTGATATCTTTTTTCTCCTCTGGAAATAAAGGAATAAAACAACTTCTTAGTCTAGGTATGATAGGTAAATTAATGAATTTATAGACTGTGATTTCTTTTTTTTTCTTTTACTTTTGAGTATAGCATACCTTTAGGTTCCTCTTTTTACTTTTTCTGTTTCTAAAATTTTCTTCCCAGAAATTCTTTTTCAATGTTAATTAAAAGTCAATAGTATTGTTAAGTTCTGGTCAAATTTGTTATGAATAAGAAAATTCATACAAATCAGAAAATGGACTGGCTTCTCTGTTTTGTTTGAATTTGTCATTATAAGGTTAGGTATGATTCTGTAAATTTGCAAGTTTCTCATACACTGCAAAATCCCTGAAGGTCAGAGAACCAAAATATTTTGGTTGGCATTAAATGCCACAGTATCCCAGCACAGTGGGACTTTCATTTGTATATTAACTCATTATCTGCAGACAGTACTGGTGGTGAATTTGCTCACAACAATCTAATAATGTAATTTAAAAAAAATGTTTAAGGAGTGTGAAACAAAATGAAGCAGTGAACAGAGAAACTTTCTAATTTGATCTATTTTAAAGAATAAATTACAATTCCTCTATTTTAAATAAAGTGACATTTGGAATTAAATGGAAAATTTGATGTAGAAATAGTATTTTAAGTTAAACAACTTCATACTCAACTCATATATGTGTCCCCAAAGGGAAACAAGTGAACTAATATAAGGCATTTGTGCCGTGCTAAGTCGCTTCAGTCATGTTTGCCTCTTTGAGACCCTATGGATGGTAGCCTGCCACCTGGAAGCCTGTGTGTGTGTTAGTCACTCAGTCATGTTCAAGTGTTTGTGACCTCATGGACTGTAGCTTTCAGTCAATTCTCTATGCACAGAATTTTTCAGATAAGAATAGTAGAGTGGGTTGCCATTCTCATCTCCAGGGGACCTTTCTGACCCAGGGATCAAACCCATGTCTCTGTACTACAGGCAGATCCTGTAGTTTGAGCCACCTAGAAGCCCATAGGGCATTTAAAGTGGAAGGGCATTTGTCTTCATTTCCTCTCTGACTTGATCCCCCAATATGCTTATTTAATTAGTTGCTTTCTGTAATTACATATTTTTCTAAGATTTTATACAAATGGGATCTTATGGTAAATATTTTGTATTGTATCTTTTACCAAGCATGATTATTTTGAGATTCATATTGTAATAATTGCTTTCTTTTATTCCTGAATAGTACTCCTTTGTATGGATATATTGATTTATCTATGGTGATCATCTGAATTTTTTCCAATTTTGGTCTATTACAACTCAAACTACTATGAATATCCATACACAGGTCTCTATATAGATATATTTTTATTCCTGTTGGGTGATAATTTTGGAGCACAATGACTGGGACATATGGTAGGTCTAGGATGAACCATTAAGAAAGTGTCACTGGTACAAAGACAGAAATATAGATCAATGGAACAAAATAGAAAGCCCAGAGATAAATCCACACACATTTGGACACCTTATCTTTGACAGAGGAGGTAAGAATATACAATGGAGTAAAGACAGTCTCTTTAACAAGTGATGCTGGGAAAACTGGTCAACCACTTGTAAAAGAATGAAACTAGAACACTTTCTAACACCGTACACAAAAATAAACTCAGAATGGATTAAAGATCTAAATGTAAGACCAGAAACTATAAAACTGCTAGAGTAGAATATAGGCAAAACAATCTCCAACATAAATCACAGCAGGATCCTCTATGACCCACCTCCCAGAATATTGGAAATATAAGCGAAAATAAGCAAATGGGACCTAATTAAAATTAAAAGCTTCTGCACAACAAAGGAAATATAAGCAAGATGAAAAGACAGCCTTCAGAATGGGAGAAAATAATAGCAAATGAAGCAACTGACAAACAACTAATCTCAAAAATATACAAGCCACACCTGCAGCTCAATTCCAGAAAAATAAACGACCCAATCAAAAAATGGGCCAAAGAACTAAACAGATATTTCTCCAAAGAAGATATACAGATGGCTAACAAACACATGAAAAGATGCTGAACATCACTCATTATCAGAGAAATGCAAATCAAAACCGCAATTAGGTACCATTTCACAACAGTCAGAATGGCTGTGATCCAAAAGTCTACAAGCAATAAATGCTGGAGAGGGTGTGGACAAAGGGAACCCTCTTACATTGTTGGTGGGAATGCAAACTAGCCACTATGGAGAACAGTGTGGAGATTCCTTAAGAAACTGGAAATAAAACTGCCTTATGATCCAACAATCCTATTGCTGGGCATACACACCGAGGAAATCAGAATTGAAAGAGACACATGTACACCAATGTTCATCACAGGACTGTTTATAATAGCCAGGACATGGAAGCAACCTAGATGTCCATCAGCAGATGAATGGATAAGAAAGCAGTGGTACATATACACAATGGAGTATTACTCAGCCATTAAAAATAATACATTTGAATCAGTTCTAATGAGGTGGATGAAACTGGAGCCTATTATACACAGTGAAGTAAGCCAGAAAGAAAAAACACCAATACAGTATACTAACACATATATATGGAATTTAGAAAGATGGTAACGATAGCCCTGTATGTGAGAAAGCGTAAGAGACAGATATATAGAAGTCTTTTGGTCTCAGAAGGAGAGGGAGAGGGTGGGATTATTTGGAAGAATGGCACTGAAACATGTATAATACCATATATGCAATGAATCGCCAGGTTCAATGCAGGATACAGGTTGCTTGGGGCTGGTGCACTGGGATGACCCAGAAGAATGGTACGGGGAGGTGGGAAGGGGGTTCAGGATGGGGAGCACATGTACACCCGTGGCAGATTCATGTTGATGTATGGCAAAACCAATACAATATTGTGAAGTAATTTGCCTCCAATTAAAATAAATAAATTTAAATTAAAAAATAAAATAAAATAATATATATATATATGTATAAAGAAAGTGTCAAACTGTTTTCCAAAGTAGTTATACTGTTTTGTGTTTTACCACTGTGTATGAAACTTCAGTTTTCTATATCTTTGTAAATAGTTGAGATGATCAGTGTTTTAACTTTAGTCAGCTATAAAGTGTAATAATAAATAATAAATAGTTATGCTTTAATTATGTCAATGACTAAAGATGCTGTGAACTTTCAGATGTTCAAGCTGGTTTTAGAAAAGGCAGAGGAACCAGAGATCAAATTGCCGACATCCACTGGATCATGAAAAAAGCAAGAGAGTTCCAGAAAAACATCTACTGCTTTAATGACTATGCCAAAGCCTTTGACTGTATGGTTCAAAATAAACTGGAAAATGCTAAAATAGATGGGAATACCAGACCACTTGACCTGCCTCTTGAGAAATCTGTATGCAGGAAAGGAAACAATGGTTAGAACTGGACATGGAACAACAGACTGGTTCCAAATAGGAAAAGGAGTACATCAAGGCTGTATATTGTCACCCTGCTTATTTAACGTCTATGCAGAGTACATCATGAGAAATGCTGGGATGGAAGAAGCACAAGCTGGAATCAAGATTACTGGGAGAAATATCAATAACCTCAGATATGCGGATGACACCACCCTTATGGCAGAAAGTGAAGAAGAACTAAAGAGCCTCTTGATGACAGTGAAAGAGGAAAATAAAAAGTTGGCTTAAAGCTCAACATTCAGAAAACGAAAATCATGGTGTCTGGTCCCATCGCTTCATGGCAAATGGATGGGGAAACAGTGGAAACAGTCAGAGACTATTTTTGGTGGCTCCAAAGTTACTACAGATGGTGACTGCAGCCATCAAATTAAAAGACACTTGCTCCTTGGAAGAAAAGTTATGACCAACCTAGACAGCATAATAAAAAGCAGAGACATTACTTTGTCAACAAAGGCCCATCTAGTCAAGGCTATGGTTTTTCCAGTGGTCATGTATGGATGTGAGAGTTGGAATATAAAGAGAGCTGAGTGCTGAAGAATTGATGCTTTTGAGCTGTGGTGTTGGAGAAGACTCTTGAGAGTCCCTTGGACTGCAAGGAGACCCAACCAGTCCATCCTAAAGGAAATCAGTCCTGAATACTCATTGTAAGGACTGATGTTGAAGCCAAAACTCCAATACTTTGGCCACCTGATGCCAAGAGCTGACTCATTTGAAAGACCCTGATCCTGGGAAAGATTGAAGGCTGGAGGAGGAGGGGATGACAGGATGAGATGGTTGGATGGCGTCACCAACTCAATGGGCATGAGTTTGAGTAAACTCCAGGAGTTGGTGATGGCACAGGGAAGCCTGTTGTACTGCAGTCCATGGGGTTGAAAAGAGTTGGACACAACTGAGCTACTGAACTGAACTGAACTGAACTGAATGATATGCTTATCTGACATTCATAAAACTTTGGTTAAATGTCTCTTCAAATTTTTGCCTTTTTCTTAATTAGCTTGTTATCTTAGGATACAGTGTTAAGATATATAGAGAGTAGTATTCAGATCATATATATGTATAATGGGTTATGTTATTCATATGGGAATTATGAATGTATATGTATATGATCTAAGTATTATTCTTTTAGCAGATATATACTTTGTAAATAGTTTCTTCTATTGTTGTTTTTATATTCTCTTTATAATGTCTTTCAAAGAGCAGAATATTTTTACCTTTGCCAAAGTCATTTTTTTTCTGTAGATCAAGGTCACATAGATTTTTCTTTTATGTTTACTTCTAGAAGTTCAACAGTTTTGCTTTTTGCATTTACTATTATAATCTAGATATATTTGCATATAATGTGAGATATGGATTGATTGAAGTGTATTTATTACATTAGAATTCCTAATTGTTCCAGCACCATATTTTGGAAAGACTGTAGTTTCTCCACAGAATTTCCTATTCACTTTTTTTTTTTTGAAATTACTTGTCCACACATGTGAGACTATTTCTGGAATCTTCTCTGTTCCATTGGTCTATTTTTCTGTCTTGATGCCAATACCACAATGTTTAGGTTGCAGTAGCTTTATAATAATTCTTAAAATAAAATAGTATTGATCTTCCATCATTGTTCTTTTTTTAAATCAAAGTTGTTTTGACTCTCCTAGGACCTTTGTTTTTCCAGTCGAATTTTAGAATCAATTTGTTGATTTCAACAAGAAAGGTGTTCTAGGATTTTGATTGATATTACAGTGAATATATAGATCAATTTTGAAAGAATTGGCAAGCTGACTGTAGTCATCCATTCCATTAATTGGATTCTCTCTAATTTACATACACTGTGTATTATAGTTTTCATTTTAAAGGTTTTGTGCATCCTTCATCAGGTTTATCCTAAATAGTTCAATTTTGCTATTAAAATGGCATTGATTTTTAAATTTCAATTTCTGATTGCCCATTTGTAGTATATAGATCTGAAGTTAAATTTTATATTAATCTGATACCCTATAATCTTACTAATTTGATTTAGAAGTTATGACTTTTTAATATATTCTATCAGATTTTATAGAAATATTTTTGCTTTTAATTCCAGTCATCCCATTGAAGTACCACCAGGTCACACCTGATGAAATGAGTTTTGGTGTCTCACATACAAAAACAATAAATATTATCAGGAGTAACTCAACTCATTTATACCATCTTACTTTTAATGTGTAAAAGTACTTTGTTTTTGGATTGATATGACTCTTAACTACTTAATTTTCAAACCCATTTCTAGCTGTATCTTCATTTATTTGAACAAGTGATAAATATCACTTTTGGTTGCTAATATTAGTTATGCAAGTTCTTATTTAGTTTGTTTTATGTCAGTTCTGAGCAATAACTGGTCTCTCTCTCTCTCTTTTTTTTTTTTTTTTTGGCATGATCTATTTTTATTCTTAAAGGGAAACTTGAAAAATCTAACCAAATAGTAAGTCAAACAAAACACTCTCCAAATTTCTACAATTTTTAATCTACCCTATTTATAAATTAGTTATCTCAGAAATAATCTTCCTTTATTCACATGAACTGTCACCAACCAGAAAATGAAGGCAGATTGGTATAACTATCTCCTTTCTTGTGGTTGCTGGGCTCATCATATAGATTCTGCTAACTAGGCAGGTATTCTCATCCTCATCTCTTTAGTTTTTGTTTTGAAAGTAGATGATTGGTCAACATTTCCAGATAGAAATATTGATTTTTTTTTAGTCCCCCTGTTGAATCAGTGACAGGACTAAATAAAAATATGTCTTCAAATTAAGAAGTTTGAGAAGATGATAAATGAAAGACCTAGAGAAATATAAAAGCAAGCAATATGTCATCAACTGGGAGAGAGAAAAACTAAGTGTACATAAAACAGTATGGTTTGTGTTGTAAAGAAGTGATGGAACCCAATTCATGCAAAAATCAATGGCCAGAAATCAACGTAATAGTGGAAAGAATGAGACTTGAAGTCACAATTGCTGAAGGTTAAGCAGTAAGACGTTACTGGTTATAATCAAAGCTTTATGATAAACTTTACACTATTTCTTTGAGTATAAGTGCTTCTCTGAACTAAATTCATGGTAATATAAAAGGATGTACAGTAGATTGACGATTTATTTAAATAATTCAAGATTGCTACTCTTAAGCCTCTTAAAAATACACATAGTTTTCTGCTTTTGTTTTATTCTCTGTATTTTGATGGATGAAGACTATATTAGAGACTTCTTCTCCTGGCCATGATAGAACAATAAGGACTGAACTTATGCTCTTGCCTGAAACAAACCTTAAAAATATAATCATACATGCAGAGAAAATATGTAAGACGATGGTTTTTAGGACATTGGACATAGAGGCATCAGAGGTATACTGAGATAATAAACAAACAAAATGAATCCAATAAATGCCCCAGTGCTCACTGCCCTGGGAGACTTTCCCAATGGAATGCAAGCAGGCATAAAACCAGAGAGAGCTTGTTTCAGTTCAATTCAGTTCAGTCACTCAGTCATGTCTGACTCTTTGCAACGCCATAGCCTGCAGCATGCCAGGTTTCCCCGTCCATCATCAACTTCCAGAGCTTGCTCAAACTTACATCCACTGAGTCGGTGATGACATCCAACCATTTCATCCTCTGTCATCCCCTTTCCCTCCTTCCTTCAATCTTCCCCAGCATCAGAGTCTTTTCTAACGAGTCAGCTCTTTGCATCAGTGGCCAAAGTAGTGGAGATGAATATTAAGGACTGATTTCCTTTAGGATTTACTGGTTTGACCTCCTTTCAGTCCAAGACTCTCAAGAGTCTTCTCCAAAACCACAATTCAAAAGCACAAATTCTTTGGCACTCATCCCTCTTTATGGCCCAACTGTCACATCCATACATGAATGCTGAAAAAAATATAGCTTTGACTAGACAGACCTTTGTTTGGCAAAGTAATGTCTCTGCTTTTTAATATGCTGCCTCGGTTTATCATAGTTTGTCAGAACTTAGTAGTCTCTCTAAATTAAGAAGATGGATCCAAGAGTCCAAGAAGACCAAAGTGGTTCCCTTCCAGGGAAGAATACCAGAAAGCAGAGAGCTGTCACTGAGGGAACTCCAGAGATATGCAGGGGGCTTTTCTGATATTTGGCTGAGTACTGATTAGCTCTGCATGAGTTGAGGTAACTATTCAACATCAGCAAAGAAAAACCCTGGAAGGTTCAGTGAAAACAGTAATGGAGTTTAGACATGTCTAGGTGTAGAGCCTGTTCTACATCTAATAATTCATGGCCATCATGTAGAGTACTCAGAAATGTTTTGCCATGGAAGTGGGCAGTATTAGCCCTATAGCAAATGCTGCATTAATTCTAACTAACAAAGTTTAAAAGCAAGGCATGAAGGATAAAAAACTTTCCAAGAAATTTAACCTTGTCCAACCACAAAACTGAAAAAAGAAAAACAAACAAAAAAACATTTATAGATATGTTAAAACATTCAACTCTTAAGATACAATTCAAAAAGACTGGCATCCACATTTGCAGCAACATCAATGAACTTAGAGATCCTCTTAATGAGAGAAGTCAGAGAGAAAAGAAATATCATATGACATCCCTTAGATGTGGAGTCTAAAAAGGAATTATACAGATGAATTTACTTACAAAAAAAGAGACAGAGACTCACAGACTTAGAGAATGAATTTATGGTTGCTAGTGGGAGAGATAGGGGAAGGGATATTAGGGAGTTTGGGAAGGTTATGTACACTCTGCTATACTAAAATGGATAACCAACAAGAATCCGCTGTATAGCACAAGCACATAGAACTCTGTTCAATGTTATGTGGGAGCTTGGATGGAAGCAGAATTTAGAAGAATGGATACATACACATATATGACTCCCTTCACTGTTCACCAGTACTATTACAACATTGTTAACTGGCTATCAGTTCAGTTCAGTTGCTCAGTCATGCTCGATTCTTTGCGATCCCATAAACTGCAGCACGCCAAGCCTCCCTGTCCATCACCAAGTCCTGGAGTTTACTCAAACTCATGTGCATTGAGTCGGTGATAACATCCAGCCATCTCATCCTCTGTCATCCCCTTCCCCTCCTGCCCTCAATCTTTCTTAGGATCAGGCTCTTTTCAAATGAGTCATCTCTTCACTTCAGGAGGCCAAAGTATTGGAGTTTCAGCTTCAGCATCAGTCCCTCCAATGAACACCGAGGACTGATCTCCTTTAGGGTGGACTGGTTGGATCTCCTTGCAGTCCAAGGGACCCTCAAGAGTCTTCTCCAACACCACAGTACAAAAGCATCAATTCTTTGGCACTCAGCTTTCTTTATAGTCCAACTTTCACATCCACACATGACTACTGGGAAAACCAGTCTTGACTAGACAGACCTTTGTTGGCAAAGAAATGTCTGTGCTTTTGAATATGCTATCTAGATTGGTCATAACTTTCCTTCCAAGGAGCAAGCGTCTTTTAATTTCATGGCTGCAATCACCATCTGCAGTGATTTTGGAGCCCCCCAAAATAAAATCAGCCACTGTTTCCACTGTTTCCCCATCTATTTCCCATGGAGTGATAGGATCGGATGTCATGATCTTCGTTTTCTGAATGTTGAGCTTTAAGCCAACTTTGTTGCTCTCCCCTTTCACTTTCATAAAGAGGCTCTTTAGTTCTTCTTCACTTTCTGCCATAAGGATGGTATCATCTGCATATCTGAGGTTATTGATATTTCTCCCAGCAATCTTGATTCCAGCTTGTGCTTCTTCCAGCCCAGGGTTTCTCATGATGTACTCTGCATAGAAGTTAAATTAGCATGGTGACAATATACAGCCTTGATGTACTCTTTTCCTATTTGGAACCAGTCTGTTGCTCCATGTCCAGTTATAACTGTTGCTTCCTGACCTGTATACAGCTTTCTCAGAGGCAGGTCAAGTTGTCTGGTATTCCCATCTCTTTCAGAATTTTCCACAGTTTATTGTGATCCACACAGTCATAGTCGATAAAGCAGAAATAGATGTTTTTTTGGAACTCTCTTGCTTTTTCCATGATCCAGCAGATGTGGGCAATTTGATCTCTGGTTCCTCTGCCTTTTTCAAAAAGCATCTTGAACATCTGGAAGTTCATGGTTCACATATTGCTGAAGCCTGACTTGGAGAATTTTTTGAGCATAACTTTACTAGTGTGTGAGATGAGTGCAATTGTGCGGTAGTTTGAACATTCATTGGCATTGCTTTTCTTTGGGATTAGAATGAAAAATGCCCTTTTCCAGTCCTGTGGCCCCTGCTGAGTGTTCCAACTTTGGTGATATATTGAATGCAGCACTTTCACAGCATCATCTTTTA
Source organism: Capra hircus (assembly GCF_001704415.2). NCBI lineage: Eukaryota > Metazoa > Chordata > Mammalia > Artiodactyla > Bovidae > Capra > Capra hircus. The sequence goes on from NC_030808.1 coordinate 101,238,673, forward strand.
GAATTTGAAGCAGCTCAATTGGAATCCCATCACCTCCACTACCTTTCTTCATAGTGATGTTTTCTAAGGCCCACTTGACTTCACATTCCAGGATGTCTGGCTCTAGGTGAGTGTGAGTGATCACACCTTCATGATTATCTGGGTTGTGAAGATCATTTTGTACAGTTCTTCTGTGTATTCTTGCCACCTGTTCTTAATATATTCTGCTTCTGTTAGGTCCATATCATTTCAGTCCTTTGTTAAGCCCATTTTTGAATGAAATGTTCCCTTGATATCTCTAATTTTCTTGAAGAGATCTCTAGTCTTTCCCTTTCTGTTGTTTTCCTCTATTTCTTTGCACTGATCACTGAGGAAGGCTTTCTTATCTCTCCTTGCTATTCTTTGGAACTCTGCATTCAAATGGCTATAACTAGCTATAACCCAATACAAAATAAAATTTGGAAAAAAATGTCTGACATCCAATAAAAAATAATTGAGAATTCTAAATTTAGAAAATAACATCTACATTTTAGGTAGTTAAAATAGGAAAAAAGGAGTCTAGAATGGCAGTGAAGAATAAGACAAAGAAGGGGAAAGCCCATGAAAATAAAACAAAGGAAGGTCCGAGGACTGGAGTAAGAACCTCAGGTGAAACAAACAGCCCTCCTGGCTATCCTAGTTTACATAAGGCAGGCTCAGGGGAAGGAGAAAAAATGTAAAAATAGGAGCCAAAATTAGTGGCGGGCTCCTCTTCTCTTCTCATCTTTTAGGTAGGCCCTCATGCCTCAAGCTTCCCTTGTGGCTCAAGAGGGTAAAGCATCTGCCTGCTATACGGGAGACCTGCATTCCATCCCTGCATGGAGAAGATCCACTGGAGAAGGAAATGGCAACCCACTCAGTTATTCTTCCCTGGAAAACCCCATGGATGGAGAAGCCTTGTGGGCTACAGTCCATGGAGTTGAACAGTGTCAGACACATCTGAGCAACTTCACTTTCACTTTCATGCCTCGAGGATGTATTTGCTTGCCAAATAAAACTGAGCTGTGACACTGGTCCCTCTGTTGCTTCAAAATTTGCTGTAGTGAGACAGAACTGAGGAAATTACAATCTCCTCTGACACATAGCAAAGAGAAAGATAGATGATAGCAACCCCAAAATTACAAAGATGATAATAATTAGCACATAAAATTTCAATCATTATTTTAATAGTATTACATATGTTCAAGATACTAAAGACTGGATATGTTAAGTGGAATCATGAAAGATATATATTAAAAAAAGAACTTCTAGATATGAAAAATACTAAATCTAAGATATATGCTTGAAGAAATTAGAAGATTAGAAACTGAAGAAAAAAAATATTAGTGAATTTGTGGACCTAGCTATAGAAAATATCCAAGATGAAGCAGAGAAAACCACTCAAACCAAACAACAACAAAACACAGGGCCTCAGTATACTTTGAGATAACATCAAGAAACTAAACATATGTGTGACTGAAATTCTCAAGGGAAATGAAAATGGAGGATTGAAAAAAATGATAGTCATTGTTTTTCAAATTGATGAAAACTCACACACTTAAGTATAAGAAACCAGAAGAAAACTACATTAAGGTATATAATAATCAAATTTCTCAAAATCAGTGATAAAAGAAAAATCTTGAAAGCATCAGAAAAAGAAGATTCAATGAAGAAAAGGAACAAGATGACAACAGGCTTCTTATCAGAATTAAAGTAATTAAAGAAAATAAGTATTCTATTAACACAGAATACACTATACCCAGCAACATACCTTTTAAAGGTAAGAGCAAAAACAACAACTTTATAAGTGCTAAAGCGGAAAGATTTTAACATCAGCAGAACTGCATTGCAAAATAAATAAATAAATAAAATAACATGGTATAGGAAGTTCATCTTCTCACAAAGGAATAAAAGTCAGAAATGGTAATTACTTGGCTAAATGAAATGAGGCTTTTCTTGTAGTTATTATTATTTAAATTACTTTAGAGATCACTGAGTAAGGGTGGGGTTCAGTTCAGTTCAGTCACTCAGTCGTGTTCAACTCTTTGTGACCCCATGAACTGCAGCACGCCAGGCCTCCCTGTCCATCGCCAACTCCCGGAGTTCACTCAAACTCACATCCATCAAGTCGGTGATGCCATCCAGCCATCTCATCCTCTGTTGTCCCCTTCTCCTCCTGCCCCCAATCCCTCCCAGCATCAGAGGCTTTTCCAGTGAGTCAACTCTTCGCATGAGGTGGCCAAAGTACTGGAGTTTCAGCTTCAGCATCATTCCTTCCAAAGAACACCCAGGACTGATCTCCTTTAGAATGGACTGGCTGAATCTCCTTGCAGTCCAAGCTACGGAATGTTAAATGACTTATAAAGGTAATGAGCTTTCTCTATAAGGTGATGAGAATAGTCTAAAACTGGATTACAGTGATTGCTTTGCAACTGTGTAACTACACTAAAAATATTGAATTTTAAACATTAAATGGGTGAACTTTATGCTATGTAAATTATATTTCAATAAAACTGTTTCTAAAAGATAATTTTCTATATAAGCTAAAAAACAATATATTGTGGGTTTATGACATATAGAATTAAAATGTATTACAACAGGAGCACAAAGAACAGAAGAGAAAAGTAATTTAAAAATTACATGATTAATTCAAAAGAAGGCACACAAAGAAGGAAAATAAAACAAAGGTGGAATTTCCTAGTGGTCCAGTGGTTACTCTGAACTTTTCACAGATTATCTTGGGTGGTTAAAATAGGAAAAAGAGTCCAGAATGGCAGTGGCTAAAAGACAAGGAAGAGAAAGCCCATGGAAAATAGAACAAAGGAAGGTCCGAGTACCGGAGTAAGGGCCTTAGGTAAAACAAACTGCACATCTGGCTAGCCCTTACTTATAGGGCAGGCCCAGGGGGAGGAAAAACCATATGAAACGAGGAGTCAAATGGCCAGGGCTCTCTCTCTGCTGCATGCTTTCTCTCTCTCTCTTCTCTCTCTCTCTCTCTCTCTTCTCTTCATGCCTTTTGGATTGGCATGCCCTCATGCCTCAAGGATGAATTTTCCTTTATTTTCTAAATAAAATGAGCTATAAAACGGAGCTGTAACACTGTCCATGAGCTGTGAAGCACGGAGGGCTTTAATGTCCGTGGCTTCAAATTTGTGTTGTGACAAGAAAGAACCAAGGAAATTACAGGCTCCCCTGACAGATTTAAACCCTGATCAAGGAACTAAAATTCCTCCACCAAAGAGGCATGGCCAAAAAAGGAAAAAGAAAAACAAAAACAAAAACAAAGAAAACCAAAATGCTCTATAATATAAATAAAATACGTTACTGAGTACTGCTAAGTTGCTTCAGTCGTGTCAGACTTTGTGCGACCCCATAGACAGCAGCCCACCAGGCTCCACTGTCCCTGGGATTCTCCAGGCAAGAACACTGGAGTGGGTTGCCATTTCCTCCTCCAATGTATGAAAGTGAAAAGTGAAAGTGCAGTCACTCAGTCATGTCCGACTCTGAGCGACCCCATGGACTGCAGCCTACCAGGCTCTTCCGTCCAAGGGATTTTCCAGGCAAGAGTACTGGAGTCGGGTGCATAAAGAGAATTATTTGATGCCAATGAAATGTTTCTTTTGTCAAAATTACATACAATTCTAAACACTTATACATGAAATAGAGTTTGAAAATGCATGAAGAAAAAACAAACAAAAAAAACCTGGAAAGAAAATAGACAAATTTTCAGTTATCTTTAGATGTTAGAAGATCTCTCTCAATAATGAGTAAGACAACTAGACAGAAAATCAGTTGAGATATGGAAGAATTGAACAGTATTATCAGCCATTTTCACCTAACTGAACTTCACAGAATACTCCAGGTAAGCCTTGTTCAAGTGCACAGAACATTTACCAAATAAAGCATATTCAGGGGCCATTATAATTATTTCAATGAATTTTAAAATAACCAGTTCAGTTCAGTTCAGTCGCTCAGTCCTGTCTGACTCTTTGCGACCCCATGAATTGCAGCACGCCAGGCCTCCCTGTCCATCACCATCTCCCGGAGTTCACTCAGACTCACATCCATCGAGTCAGTGATGCCATCCAGCCATCTCATCCTCTGTCGTCCCCTTCTCCTCCTGCCCAATCCCTCCCAGCATCAGAGTCTTTTCCAATGAGTCAGCTCTTCACATGAGGCGGCCAAAGTACTGGAGCTTCAGCTTCAGCGTTGTTTCTTCCAAGGAAATCCCAGGGTTGATCTCCTTCAGAATGGACTGGTTGGATCTGCTTGCAGTCCAAGGGACTCTCAAGAGTCTTCTCCAAAACCACAGTTCAAAAGCACCAATTCTTCAGCGCTCAGCCTTCTTCACAGTCCAACTCTCACATCCATACATGACCGCAGGAAAAACCATAGCCTTGACTAGACGCACCTTAGTCGGCAAAGTAATGTGTCTGCTTTTGAATATACTATCTAGGTTGGTCATAACTTTTCTTCCAAGGAGTAAGCGTCTTTTAATTTCATGGCTGCAGTCACCATCTGCATTGATTTTGGAGCCCCAAAAAATAATATCTGCCACTGTTTCCACTGTTTCCCCATCTATTTCCCATGAAGTGATGGGACGAGATGCTATGATCTTCGTTTTCTGAATGTTGAGCTTTAAGCCAAATTTTTCACTCTCCTCTTTCACTTTCATCAAGAGGCTTTTTAGCTCCTCTTCACTTTCTGCCATAAAGGTGGTGTCATCTGCATATCTGAGGTTATTGATATTTCTCCCGGCAATTTTGATTCCATCTTGTGTTTCTTCCAGCCCAGCGTTTCTCATGATGTACTCTGCATATAAGTTAAATAAGCAGGGTGACAATACACAGCCTTGACATACTCCTTTTCCTATTTGGAACCAGTCTGTGGTTCCATGTCCAGTTCTAACTGTTACTTCCTGACCTGCATACAGATTTCTCAAGAGGCAGGTTAGCTGGTCTGGTATTCCCATCTCTTTCAGAATTTTCCATGGTTTATTGGGATCCACACAGTCAAAGGCTTTGGCACAGTCAATTAAGCAGAAATAGATGTTTTTCTGAAACTCTCTTGCTTTTTCCATAATCCAGTGAATGTTGGCAATTTGATCTCTGGTTCCTCTGCCTTTTATAAAACCAGCTTGAACATCAGGGAGTTCACAGATCACGTATTGCTGAAGCCTGGCTTGGAGAATTTTGAGGATTACTTTACTAGCATGTGAGATGAGTGCAATTGTGCAGTAGTTTGAGCATTCTTTGGCATTGCCTTTCTTTGGGATTGAAATGAAAACTGATCTTTTCCAGTCCTCTGGCCACTGCTGAGTTTTCCAAGTTTGCTGGCATATTGATTGCAGCACTTTCACAGCATTATCTTCCAGAATTTGAAACAGCTCAACTGGAATTCCATCACCTCCACTAGCTTTGTTCATAGTGATGCTTTCTAAGGCCAACTTGACTTCACATTCCAAGATGTCTGGCTCTAGATTAGTGATCACATCATCGTGATTATCAGGGTCGTGAAGATCTTTTTTGTATAGTTCTTCCCTGTATTCTTGCCACCTCTTCTTAACATCTTCTGCTTCTGTTAGGTCCATACCATTTCTGTCCTTTATCAAGCTCATCTTTGCATGAAATATTCACTTGGTGTCTCTAATTTTCTTAAAGAGATCTCTAGTCTTTCCCATTCTGTTGTTTTCCTCTATTTCTTTGCATTGATTGCTGAAGAAGGTTTTCTTATCTCTTCTTGCTATTCTCTGGAACTCTGCATTCAGATGCTTATATCTTTCCTTTTCTCCTTTGCTTTTTACCTCTCTTCTTTTCACAGCTATTTGTAAGGCCTCCCTAGACAGCCATTTTGTTTTTCTCTTGTGGCTCAGCTGGTAACGAATCTGCCTGCAATGCGGCAGGCAGATCGAACCTGGGTTTAATCCCTGGGTTGGGAAGATCCCCTGGAGAAGGGAAAGGCTACCCACTCCAGTATTCTGGCCTAGAGAATTCCATGGACTAATTAAAATAACCAATTCATACAAATGTAGTTCTCCAACCACAATAGAATAAGACAGCCAATAACAGTATGTTATATGGAGTTTGCATAAATGTCTGGGAAATAATACACTCTGAAATAACGCATATCAAAAAGCTATTGAAAGGGAAAACTAAAAAGTATTTTAACTGAGATAAAAACACAGGACAAAATATTGATATTTATAGGATGCAGTTAAAGAAGTAGGCTAGGGGAAATTTATAAAACTTATTATATTAGAAAGACCTCAAACCAATGACCTTAGCTTCTACCTAAAGAATCTTAAAAAAAAAAAAAAAAAAAAATCAAATGAAACCAGTAGTAAGCAGAAGAAAGGAAATAGGGCAGTTTTATGAGACTGAAGCCTTAGCATGTGGACTCTTTTGTTTGTTCCTTGCTCAGTCATGTCCAACTCTTCATGAACCCATGGAATGTAGCTGGCCCGTCTTCTCTGTCCATGGAATTCTCTAGGCCAAGAACACTGGAATGGGTTGCCATTTCCTTCTCCATATCCTCCCTATGTTTCTTTAGATGCCTCTGTTTTGTGTGTTCATAGTGGTTCAGTTGTATTGTTGAAACCTTTGGACTGTAGCCCACCAGGCTCCTCAGTCCATGGGATTTTTCAGGCAAGAATACTGGAATGGGTTGCCATTTTCCTTCTCCAGTTGTCTCTTTTGCTATCTCCAAAAGACAGCATTAGAACTGAGTTAAAGTGCATAATACCCAGCTTCCCAGGTGACACAGTGGTAAAGGATCCCCTTAACATGAAGGAGATTCAGGAGACTCAGGTTTGATCCCTGGGCCGGGAAGAAGCCTTGGTGTAGGAAATGGCAACTGCTCCAGTTATTCTTGTCAGGGAAATCCCATGGACCAAGGAATGGGACAGAGGATGAACTGAAGAATGAAAGTAATTAATTTGATGAACTGCACAGTTTATAGCCCTACAGACTACACAGACCCTGAAAGGGAGATTAAGGAGTGTTGAAAAATGCTTTAATAATGAATAAGGGGAAGAAAAAGAGGTGAACAAGTATAATAATGATAGATATATGAAGACTAGGATTTGCTTTCTATCTTTCTCAGAGTTTGTTTTGTATTATTACTTTTTCCCGCAAAAAATTAAGACATGCTTCTGACATTTTGGCTCATTGGAAGCAGAAAATCTTTAGTCATGAAGATATATAAAACAATGCATAAATATTACATATGAACAAATTAATGTATAACTCCAAGAGATCTAAAACAGATTCTATTTAATTGAAATATATTATTATAAATAGAAAACAAATATAATAAATACAAACCACTTATTTTAATATAAAATAATTTCTTAACCTCTTACTCAGGAACAAAATAATATTTTCTTAAGTCTAATACATTAAAAGCTTTGAGAATCCCCTGAATTCTACTTCATGGAGGAACAGAATCAAGTGAAACTCTTCACATGAGAGAATATAGAATTTCTGTGGCACTGCTTCAGATCATCCCTTTTTTAACTGGGCTGGCTCTTAAGGGTTTTCAATAGTGTTGCATATTTGATAATGAATTGAGAAAAACTAACACAATTAAAAGGACATTGCTACATTTCTATTATGGTTAAAAGTATTAAATCTATAGGTACCTCAAAACTTAGAAACATGAGAAAAAAAAATCATCTTTAAAACTATAGTTGAGCTCTGTACAATCTAAATATTATATATATATATATATATATAACTACGGTTGTTCCTTATGTAAAATTTCAATTAAAATATTTTATCTTTATCAAATGTTATTAGAGAAACATATTTATACATATATATTGGGTTTTAAGAACACATTTACAATTTTACTTCAAATAGTTCTTTTGCAAAATTTTTGTTTCTCAAAAATAATAATTTTTGCATAATTTTTAAAATTATAAATATAAGAATATTAATATTCATCACAGGTTTCAAAATAAGCAATTAAATATAAATGTATTCCAATTAGATTTTATATTATTGTTCTAAAAATGCTAAACTTGAAATGATTATAGCTCCCTTTAAAAATTACCTTTATCAAGATGATTTTTTCCCCTTGTTTTGTTGTCCAAGAACTTACCAACTTCAGAAACAACAAAAGTCCAATGAAAACTCTTGATTAACTCAGTAATTGCATGTCAGCCTTTTGCTCCGAAACTACTTTTTTCTGAGTTTAAGCCTTCTGAAAATAGGAGTCACACAAAGAGGAGATCTTGTTGACTTGATTCTTCTCTTTGCTTTTAAGCTTTCTCTAACAATTAATTGACTAATTCTACTGACTTTAGCCTTTTATTTCATTGTTAGTAATAACAGAAGACTCCATTCTAACATTCTAACATAAATTTCTAGGCACATATTCATTACACACTGTTGCAATGCTGCAGATCTTTCAATGATATCTCTGTATTTATGTGTTTATGTGGCCTCAGTGTGGCACTAACCTATCTTTTCAGTCTTAATTCTAACAGCTACTTCAAGAAGAACCAGCCAATAGATAAAGAAACCCATATATATCTTCATCAAATCTGAAAATATGATGTACTAATTTCCTTCTCCCTTCTTTTTATACATATATATTTAAATTGGAGTATAATTCCTTTACTCTGTTGTATTAGTTTCTGCTGTATACCAGTATGAATCAGCTATATGTATATATATATCCCCTCCCTCTTGGGTGTCTCTCTCACCCTCCACCCCACTCCTTAGGTAATCACAGATTCTCTCTTCTGTTAACATTTTTGAAAGAAAACGTATCATCTATCTATGTATCTATCTATACCTATCTCCTGAAATACAGGCCATTACCGTTCATTTCGCACTGCCTTTTTGGTATTCTTTCATGTGTTCATATTATAACTGCTGGTTCCCTTCCATGCATTGCACAGAAAAAACAGGAACTCTTTATCAGAGGCAGCCAGAAGAAGCACATTTAGCTTCTTTTCCCAGGCCTACATCTTCTTTTTTCCCCTCGTCTCATTCGTAAAATAATGATCAGGAATTCTGGTTGAGATTCTGGTTGAATCTCAACTTTTTTGAATCCTTATACAAACTGAAGTTTTAGAACCAATCAAGCAGGGTTTACTTAATCTTTGCAAAGTATTATCAAAAATCTTTTCACTTAATATAACAAATATTTTCCCCTATGTTTAAAGTTCTTCAAAAATATTTAGTATCTTATCTAATCCATCTTCTACATGTTTCACAATGATCTTTTATTTTCGGTAGTACAGTTGAGGGCTATTACAAATGAGGCTACTATGAACATTTGTACAAGTCTTTATGTTTTCTTTTCCATTATAAATACATAGATATTGAATGAATGGGGCATTGATAGCTGTATGTTTTCACTTGTAAACCAACTGTCAACTTGTTTTTAAAATGGACTCTACCATTTTGCCTATCTGCTGTCAGTGAATGAAAATAATAGCTCATGTCTTTGACAACACATATGTTCATTCTTATTTTTTAATTTCTCTGTGTTTTTGTTTTCTCAAAAGTGAGATAGTTTAGATTAATTTAGATAATAGTCTAAGACATGTATCTGAATTCAATAAATGGTAGTCTTTACAATTATTATGCTTATTTTTAGTAAAATTGTTTACTTCCCCAATTCTGTAATCCTAACACATATGCACAGTGATTGAATATAATGCTGGTTGCTGTGTGTGCTCACTCATGTCAACTCTTTGTGACTCCATGGACTACAGGCTCCTCTGTCCATGGGATTTCTCAGACAAGAATACTGGAGTGGGTTGTCATTTCCTACTCCAGGGGATCTTCTCAACCCAGGAATCATACCCGAGGCTGTTGCATTGGCACGGGGATTCTTTACCACTGTATCACCCTGGGAAGCTGATTTTATATAATAAATAATCCATTAATGTTTTCGAGTTATGAAGGCAATGGGTTATAGAGAGTAAGGAAGTATATGAAAAAGTACATCAAAAGTGATAATAATCATACTAGCACATCTGTCCAAATGTGGCATCAAAGCGAACAAAGGGAGAAGGATGGGATAATACTCTTCAATAGTGTGTCTGGGGTCAGTTCTAGTGTCTGGATTCTCATCCTCCCCTTTTTGTTAAGTACTTTAAGACATTTAAAAAATCAGCTTTATTGAGATACAATTAACATATCAACTTTAATATATTTTAAGTGTATGTCATGATTTAACACATATGAACATTGTAAAAGGGTTTCCTGCCTTTGTCTAAATAATTTTCATACCCATCGCCTCACATAGTTACCTTTTTTTGCAAGAATATTTAAGCTTTATCCTCTTAGCAAATTTCAAGTAAACAATACAATGTTTTCAACTAGAGTCACCACATTTATATTGTAGCCTCAGATCCTATTCATCTTGTTCAGGTGCTAAGTCACATCTGACTTTTTGCAACCGCATGGACAGCAGCATGCCAGGCCTCCCTGTCCTCCACCATCTCCAGGAAATTACCCAATTTCATGTCCACTGATAGCAATGCTATCCAACTATCTCATCCTTTGTCACCATATTCTCCTTTTGCCTTAGATTTTTCAAAGCATCAGGGTCTTTTCCAATGAGTTGGCTCTTTGCATCTGGTGACCAAAGTATTGGAGTTTCAACTTCAGCATCAACCTTCCAATGAATATTCAGGGTTAATTTTCCCTAGGATTGATTGGTTTGGTCTCCTTGCTGTTCCCATTCTGGAAAATGTATATTAGTCGTACTTTCAAATCATTCTAACATAATTATGTGTAGATTTTCTGTCTATTCCTCCCATATAACAGATAGTATCTTTCTCTAACACATTTCTTGAAAACCTTTCACCCTGCTATGTATGTATATGAAAGTCATTCAGTCATGTCTGACTTTTTGCGACCCCATGGAGAGTAGCTCACTAGGTGATTCTATCCATGGGATTTTCCAGATAAGAATATTGAAAAGTGAAGTCGCTCAGTCATGTCCGACTTTTTGCGACCCTGTGGACTGTAGCCCACCAGGCTCCTCCGTCCATGGGATTCTCCAGGCAAGAATACTGGAGTGGGCTGCTATTTCCTTCTCCAGGGGATCTTCCTGACTCAGAGACTGAACCCCAGTCTCCTACATTGCAGGCAGACTCTTTACCTTCTAGGCCACCAGGGAAGACCCCGCTACTTCACCCTGCTAGAAACTACTAACGAGAGGCCTGAGGGAGGGCAAATAAATAAGCCAAATTTGTGCTTTTGGCATTAATAGTTTTACTGGAAAAACAATATTAAAACGATTCTAGGACATAAAAAAAATTACTTTTCCTAAGGCTTATAGATTTTCAGGCATTGTCATACTATATTTATCATTTTAAGCACATTAAAATTGCAAATTGGAGTCAGAGCTCTGAATTTTAAGAAGACAAACAAAAAATGATAATTTTTTGCATAGCTGAAATTTGTAACAATACTTTTAGATATAAATTATACTCCTACAACATATGCTAACTGCTATAACACAAAAGCAATACAAATTTCTGATTTATACTGAGTATCAAAAGTTCATGTGAAAAAACATGTCTGGCAGTTAAGACACAAGGAATTAGGAGCATTTCCAAGTGATCACTTGAAATTTAGGAGGCAAAGAAGGGGAGCCAGGAAACATCAGATTATAGAAGGTCATCAAAACCCAAGACAGGGAAGAGAGAAACAAAGCAAAATATATGGAAAGGAAACAGAACCTAAGAGAACACCAACATTTAAAGGGCCAACAGCATAAAGGCCATAATGGAGACCAAAAATAAATTGTAGAATTGGGAAGAAAACCCAGAAAATGTAACAGACATGGTTTGTAATCTAGATAAAATTATTTTTTCTTTTTAGAAGAATTGAACCTTCTTTTCTTTTTTTATTTTTCTTTTATTTTTTTAATTTTAAAATCTTTAATTCTTACATGCATTCCCAAACACGAACCCCCCTCCCACCTCCCTCCCCATAACATCTCTCTGGGTCATCCCCATGCACCAGCCCCAAGCATGCTGTATCCTGCGTCAGACATAGACTGGCGATTTGATTCTTACATGATAGTATACATGTTAGAATGCCATTCTCCCAAATCATCCCACCCTCTCCCTCTCCCTCTGAGTCCAAAAGTCCGTTATACACATCTGTCTTTTTTGCTGTCTTGCATACAGGGTCGTCATTGCCATCTTTCTAAATTCCATATATATGTGTTAGGATACTGTATTGGTGTTTTTCTTTCTGGCTTACTTCACTCTGTATAATCGGCTCCAGTTTCATCCATCTCATCAGAACTGATTCAAATGAATTATTTTTAAAAGCTGAGTAATACTCCATTGTGTATATGTACCACAGCTTTCTTATCCATTCATCTGCTAATGGACATCTAGGTTGTCTCCATGTCCTGGCTATTATAAACAGTGCTGCGATGATTTGGGATACATGTGTCTCTTTCAATTCTGGTTTCCTCGGTGTGTATGCCCAGCAGTGGGATTGCTGGGTCATAAGGTAGTTCTATTTGCAATTTTTTAAGGAATCTCCACACTGTTCTCCATAGTGGCTGTACTAGTTTGCATTCCCACCAACAGTGTAGGACGGTTCCCTTTTCTGCACACCCTCTCTAGCATTTATTGCTTGCAGATTTTTGGATCGCAGCCATTCTGACTGGTGTGAAATGGTACCTCATTGTGGTTTTGATTTGCATTTCTCTAATAATGAGTGATGTCGAGCATCTTTTCATGTGTTTGTTAGCCATCCATATGTCTTCTTTGGAGAAATGTCTATTTAGTTCTTTGGCCCATTTTTTGATTGGGTCGTTTATTTTTCTGGAATTGAGCTGCATAAGCTGCTTGTATATTTTTGAGATTAGTTGTTTGTCAGTTGCTTTATTTGCTATTATTTTCTCCCATTCAGAAGGCTGTCTTTTCACCTTGTTTATATTTTTCTTGTTGTGCAGAAGCTTTTAATTTTATTTTATTTATTTTTTTTTAATTTTAAAATCTTTAATTCTTACATGCGTTCCCAAACATGAACCCCCCTCCCACCTCCCTCCCCACAACATCTCTCTGGGTCATCCCCATGCACCTGCCCCAAGCAAGCTGCACCCTACGTCAGACATGGACTGGCGATTCAATTCTTACATGACAGTATACATGTTAGAATTCCCATTCTCCCAAATCATCCCACCCTCTCCCTCTCCCTCTGAGTCCAAAAGTCCGTTATACACATCTGTGTCTTTTTTCCTGTCTTGCATACAGGGTCGTCATTGCCATCTTTCTAAATTCCATATATATGTGTTAGTATACTGTATTGGTGTTTTTCTTTCTGGCTTACTTCACTCTGTATAATTGGCTCCAGTTTCATCCATCTCATCAGAACTGATTCAAATGAATTCTTTTTAACGGCTGAGTAATACTCCATTGTGTATATGTACCACAGCTTTCTTATCCATTCATCTGCTGATGGACATCTAGGTTGTTTCCATGTCCTGGCTATTATAAACAGTGCTGCGATGAACATTGGGGTACATGTGTCTCTTTCAATTCTGGTTTCCTCGGTGTGTATGCCCAGAAGTGGGATTGCTGGGTCATAAGGTAGTTCTATTTGCAATTTTTTAAGGAATCTCCACACTGTTCTCCATAGTGGCTGTACTAGTTTGCATTCCCACCAACAGTGTAGGAGGGTTTCCTTTTCTCCACACCCTCTCCAGCATTTATTGCTTGCAGATTTTTGGATCGCAGCCATTCTGACTGGTGTGAAGTGGTACCTCATTGTGGTTTTGATTTGCATTTCTCTAATAATGAGTGATGTTGAGCATCTTTTCATGTGCTTGTTAGCCATCCGTATGTCTTCTTTGGAGAAATGTCTATTTAGTTCTTTGGCCCATTTTTTGATTGGGTCGTTTATTTTTCTGGAATTGAGCTGCGGAAGTTGCTTGTATATTTTTGAGATTAGTTGTTTGTCAGTTGCTTCATTTGCTATTATTTTCTCCCATTCTGAAGGCTGTCTTTTCACCTTGCTTATATTTTCCTTTGTTGTACAGAAGCTTTTAATTTTAATTAGATCCCATTTGTTTATTTTTGCTTTTATTTCCAGAATTCTGGGAGGTGGATCATAGAGGATCCTGCTGTGATTTATGTCTGAGAGTGTTTTGCCTATGTTTTCCTCTAGGAGTTTTATAGTTTCTGATCTTACATTTAGATCTTTAATCCATTTTGAGTTTATTTTTGTGTGCAGTGTTAGACAGTGATCTAGTTTCATTCTTTTACAAGTGGTTGACCAGTTTTCCCAGCACCACTTGTTAAAGAGATTGTCTTTACTCCATTGTATATTCTTGCCTCCTTTGTCAAAGATAAGGTGTCCATATGTGTGTGGATTTATCTCTGGGCTTTCTATTTTGTTCCATTGATCTATATGTCTGTCTTTGTGCCAGTACCATACTGTCTTGATGACTGTGGCTTTGTAGTAGAGCCTGAAGTCAGGCAAGTTGATTCCTCCAGTTCCATTCTTCTTTCTCAAGATTGCTTTGGCTATTCGAGAATTAGATCCCATTTGTTTATTTTTGCTTTTATTTCCAGAATTCTGGGAGGTGGATCATAGAGGATCCTGCTGTGATTTATGTCGGAGAGTGTTTTGCGTATGTTCTCCTCTAGGAGTTTTATAGTTTCTGGTCTTACATTTAGATCTTTAATCCATTTAGAGTTTATTTTTGTGTGCGGTGTTAGACAGTGATCTAGTTTCATTCTTTTACAAGTGGTTAACCAGTTTTCCCAGCACCACTTGTTAAAGAGTTTGTCTTTACTCCATTGTATATTCTTGCCTCCTTTGTCAAAGATAAGGTGTCCATAGGTGTGTGGATTTATCTCTGGGCTTTCTATTTTGTTCCATTGATCTATATGTCTGGAATATATCTACCTAAAGAAACTAAAGACCTATATATAGAAAACTATAAAACACTGATGAAAGAAATCAAAGAGGACACTAATAAATGGAGAAATATACCATGTTCATGGATCAGAAGAATCAATATAGTGAAAATGAGTATACTAACCAAAGCAATTTACAAATTCAATGCAATCCCTATCAAGCTACCAGCCATATTTTTCACAGAACTAGAACAAATAATTTCAAGATTTGTATGGAAATACAAAAAAACCTCAAATTGCCAAAGCAATCTTGAGACAGAAGAATGGAACTGGAGGAATCAATCTGCCTGACTTTAGGCTCTACTACAAAGCCACAGTCATCAAAACAGTATGGTACTGAACCTTCTTTTCTTGATAATCATCTTTTCACCTTGTGAAGCTCTTGTGTTGTCAAGGCAATCTATTCCAAGCACAAGTTTCAGGACTGAATCTTGATTTTTAGCAATGATTTATTCTCTTCTTTGACTTGGCATTAGAATCACAGCAATGCTGAGGGTCAGTCTCAGAGATTATATTTCAATTGCTGGTAGGAACACAAAACTCCTACATCTTTAACTCCTTTTTCCTTGGAAAGATTTTAAAATACCAGTTTGAGACTCAACATCAATTAAATTCATCAGAAATTCTGAATGTAAGAATAGGATATAGGCATTAAAAAATAAAATTCTGTAGATGAATCTAATCTACAGAGAGAGTTGAGAACAAAATCTCTAAAGCTGCATGTCATTACCTTTGTAGGAACTGGCTTAGAAAAGAATATATGACACAAGCTAGCTTGAAAATTACAAAGAGAAATTACCAGTAGTTGAGGAAAAATAATAGAAATCTTTCTCCTGTCTCAGAAGAAGTATCTCTAGAATCAGGCTGTCCAACATAGCAGCCACTGACCTGAGGTTCCTGAGTAGTTAAAATGTGGTTGGTACAACTAAGAAATAAGTTTTTAAATTTTATTTAATTTTAATTAATTTTTATTTTGATTTAAAAAGACATACATTCATGACTGGAAAAGTTTTAATTATATATAAAAAAAAAACTTGGGGTATATGAATCTATATTCTCAACTGTACATTTCATTAAATATACATCAAATGCTTCTGATTAAAATTTTGTGTCCAAATAGAGACATTCAATACAAATCAGATTCCCAAGATCTGACATGAAAAAGAAATAAAATATCTCAAAAATTAAAAAAAAAAAACTCTCAAAAATATGTTTCTGCAGAGTAAGTGCTGGAATAAGGCTATTTTTATTATAGGGGTTAACTAAGATATATAATTAAAATGATTTCACCTGGCTCTATTTACTTTTCTAAACATGTGTCTAGAAATTTTTAATTACAAATGTTGCTTCCATTGTATTTTCTGGGCTGCTCTGACTAGATGTGAGTGAAAATAAAACATGCAGCTGCCATAATCCTCTTGCTACCAGCATGAGGATAAAAATCACAGTGTAGGGGAAAACCAAGCTGATGGTAGACATATTGAACAAGCGCCTTCGTGGAAACATGCTAATTTTGCCAGACTACCAGACATTGTCAGTTATTTCCCCATACTTCTTATATTAGCTATCTATTGCTACTTAAAAAATTACTCCAAACATGGATTGTTTTATTGGTTAAAACAACAAGGAGTTATTATTTTACAATTTCTATGAAGCAAAAAAACTAGATATGCCTTAGCTAGGTGACTCTGACTCAAGGTTTCTGACAAGTCTGTGTAATTATGGGGTGAGTGGGGCTGTGGCTTGACTGGGAGATGATGATCCACTTCCAAGATCATGCATATGGTGTCATCAGGATTCAGTTTCTCACAGGTTATTGGACAAAAGTGTCTGCTGGAGTCCAGCTCCAGCAGCCAAAGATTGTACCTAAAGAGATGAATGGTGTCAGCAAGAGAAATGAGGCAGCCTCTCAGTTTTCTTGGACTGCCTATTTATTTCAAGTTTAAGATTCCCTCTTATACTTTTACAAAAACATTTGGTCAGAGGTTTGACATTTTGAGTTTCCCCTCACCCAGATTTATTACCTCTATAAATCATTGTTGCTCTTCAAAAAGAGTTCCTGCTTAGGGATTCTCTCTGAATCAGCCTTACCATCTATTATCTACTTCCTCTTATGTATCCTATAGTTAACTTGTGATTACGTTGTAACTCATGCTACATTCCTCAGTTTACTACTTATCTTCCTAAATCCTGTTTGCCCCTAACATTCTGAGCTCTCTATCTCTTAATAAGGCTTCTATCTATAGTGTTTCTAAAAATTTATAACTTTTATAAGCTATAGTAAAATATGCTAACTTTACAACATTCCTTAAATCTTTAACTTTAACTATTTAAATTATTTCTAAGCCCCAAATTCAGTAAACTCCTTTGCCATAAACATTCTCCTCACAAATAGGCTTCAGATAGCAATCCCTCCCATGGCCTGAAACTGTGGCCTATGTGCTCATCCTGGAACACTCTTTTGTAAAAGTCCTTAAACAAATGTCAGTGATTAACTTTATGAATTATTCTCTGAGCACAGATGCATAAAGCTTTGTGCCTTCTCATGCTCCTCTCAAGAACAATAAGCACCTTAATATTCCTTTTCAGTCAACTCAGCCAAGGAAAGGAAAAGACAAGTCAGAATTACAAGGCCTAACTCCTTCATCCCAGGACTGTGACTGTGGAATGAGGTGAGGGGTCTTGGGGCTGTGCCTCTATTTTGTTAGTAATGCCTAACGCAGCTCCTGACAAGTGTCAGTTCCTCACTGGCTGTTAGAGACTTCCCTGAGTTCCTTGCCACATGAGCCCATCCAAAGGGCAGCTCACAATGTGGCAGCTGGTTTCCTCAAACAAGACAGAAAACTCAAAATAGAAGCCACCATCTTTTTATATTCTAATCTCTGAAGTGATAGCTCATTACTTTTGCCATATTTGATTCAAAGTGAATCACTAGGTCCAGCCCACCCTGAAGGGCAATATTTAAATAAGGCCATGAGTATTAGAAAGTGTGAATCACCAGAGACTATTTTATATACTGCCTTCTATGCTTCTTTATGCATTTCATCAAATCTCAGAGGTAATCACTACCCTGAAATTGGCAAATGTTTATAGGCAAGTATTTATATTTTTACCTGTTAATGAATTCATAATAATAAATATTATTTCTTAAAGATCTATAATATCTCTGTAGTATAAAATGAATATATCCATTTGTTTTCCCCCATCAACATATATTGATGTTCATACTGGATGATCTAATTCATATAATCTACTTGCTATACAATATTTCATTGTATTAATAAGTCACAGTTAATTTATGTAATCACCTACCAAGAAATAATTAGGGTTTCTTTTTCACATTTATTCTATTACAAAGTGAAAGTGAAAGTCACTCAGTTTAACTCTTTGCAACCTCATGCAGTCCATGGAATTCTTCAGGCCAGAATACCGGAGTAGGTAGACTTTCCTTTCTCCAGGGGATCTTCCCAACCCAGGGATCAAACCCAGGTCTCCCACATTGCATGTGGATTCTTTACCAACTGAGCCAACAAAGAAAGCCCAAGAATGCTGGAGTGAGTAGCCTATCCCTTCTCCAGTGGATCTTCCCTATCTAGGAATGGAACCTGGGTCTCCTGCATTGCAGGAGGATTCTTTAACAACTGAGCTCTTAGGGAAGCCTGCTTCTATTACAAAGAGTGTTGTGAAAGATGTTTTTCTAAATGGTCTCTATGCATACGTGGGAGAGTCTCCCTAGATCTAGGATTACTGGGATATAAAGAATATGAAACTTCACATTTATTATTAGATATTGCAAAGTTTCTTTCCAAAAGTTACATTAATTTGTGGTTTTGCCAGCAAAGGATAGGAGTTCTTGCTTCACTGGCACTTGAATTTATTGAATATAACTACAGTTTTCCATTTTGTGGCTATAAAAGCTCATTTTATTATGGTTTTAATTTGATCTCCCTAATTACTCTTGAGGTTGTGAAAATTCAGCTTACTTTTATATGTGAATTTTGGCACTAAGATTCCCTTCTCAAAGGCTTGTTGTTTATATAATTTGTCCCTTTTCTATTAGTTCTGTGTATGTGTGTGTGTGTTTGTTTTAAACTTAATCATTGGAGCTTTCTGTACATTCTTGATGGAAACCCTTTATCTAACATATTGGCAAAAATATTTCCTTCTAGTATCTGACTACTTGTTTTTAATTTTTAACATATTAATTCTTATGAAAGACTTAAATTTTAGCAAAAATTTATTTCAATATTTCTTTTAGGATTTATGGTTTTTGTAACTTGTTTGAGGAAATATTTCTACCCTAAATTCATAAAAATATTATATTTTTACTTCCCTCTTGGTCACTAAAATATCCAACTGAAAAAATAAATGTTATTATTTTATTGTGTTGTTTGCACATAGTAGTTCTAAGCATTTGGTAGTAGATTTCTCTCTCTCTCTTTTTCTTTTCTTGTCTGGACCAGAAGCAGACCATCTTAATTTTTAAGCTACTCTGTGCTATTTTTTTCCATTACTTGTACTAAAATGTATCCTTAATGAAGACAAGAGGTAAAACACATAGAATTCAATAAAAGATAAACTATTCAACAATTTAAAGTGCTACAGAAAGTTAAGAAGTGTAAAGCAGAAATGTTTCACTTATTTTTCATTGGTGAAAACAAATCTGGGAATAGTTTGACAGAAACCAGAAGCTGATGAGTTGAAAGCTGTACTGGTTGTTAAGTGTTATTCTCTCTATGTTTCCACCTCTCGGTCTCCAGAATCATGTTGAGATTGTACTTCCTGGCCCCACTGTGGCAGGCATTTGACTCGTTTCAGCCAATGAGTTGTGAGGGAGAGTTGCCTGCATCCCTTTAGGGTTGAAGGTTTCATTATTACATTCAGAGTTTTTTCCCCCACCACAGCAGCCACTAAGTTCTCATGGTTTGCTCCTTTATTTTGGTGGGTCTAGAAGTGAGGAGATCTGCATAAGAGTAAGTGAATCTTTCTCATTACAGGCCTCTGTGATATCAGAATTTATCTCCACAGCACATCAGAACCTAGCCTGACATTATGTAAGTTGATACAAAAGGGGCATGAACTCATGTCCATAACATAAGGAGTAGTAATGAATAACGGAATATCTCAGCAGCTTTAAACAACAAAATTTCATTTTTCTTATAAGCTGCATGTCCATCATGAGTTAAGTGTGGGCTCTGCTCCACATTTTCCTCACGCTAGGCCCCAGGCCAACAGAGCAGTCACTATCTGGAATGTCGCCAGTTGCTGGGGTAGAGGGAAAAAAAAGCATGTGGCAAGTCCACACAGCTCTTTAAGCCTCAATATGGCACATGTCAATTCCACATATATTTTCTTTTAGTTTAGGTTCCCTACAAGTAGCTCCTGAGCTAATGATTCATGTAAAAGTAATATAAATAGTGTTTACAGCTAAACCAGCAGGAGGGTGGGGAAATGGGAATGAAAGGAAAGGAAGCCAAGCTATGCTGCAACATCAAGCAAAGTGCCCTAAAATTTTGGCTCCATCTTCAAGGTAGCTCTGGAGACTGGTCAAATGAAGCCTGAAATGTTCTAACCAGGGGGGCATAGAATCTGCATTATTATTTCTTGTTACTTGTCAGCTACTTTCTCAAGGTTTCCACTGTGGTGATATAAAATTCCAGTCTTTGGGGACTCCAGTGACACTAAATAGTATCACAGATCTGGATATTAGCAGTGAAAACACAGGAGTCTTTGTGCATGAAATTGCAAAGGACTCCTAGGGGATAGGAAGGTACTGACAGTTCTGGTATGCATGTCAATGACAAGGCACAAAACACCTAAGCTTTAGGAGGCTGGGAAGTGTAATCCTACTGTATTAGCAGGAGGAGGTACTGACAATAGTCAGTGAGTAGCACTAATCACAACCACAAGGAATTGGGAGATAAAATAGAACTGCAGATTTCTATAGCAACATTATTAGATAACTAGTGTGCCCAAGTGGAGTGGAAAGGAGAAGGGAAGAAGAGGAGAGGATAGAAGGAGAATAAGGGAGGATGAAAGAAAATACAGGTTGAAGGTTGAAGCAGATTTTTTCTGTCTTTTAACATTTAAAGTCCTTGAGTGGGACTTCCCTGGTGATTCAGTGGTTAAGATGCCACACTTCCAAAGCTGGGAGTATGGATTTGATCACAGGTTAGGTAACTAAGATTCTACACGCTACACAGCACTGCAAAGAAATTAAAAACAAACAAACAAAAACAAGAAGCCAAATGTCCATGAAAAAGAAAATAGAAAAATAAATTTAAAGTAAATAAAAGTCTTTGAGAATATGCTGACATGCATACATTAATATATATGTGTGTGTGCGTATGTGTTTGTATTTTGTATGTATGTGGAGAGAGAGACAGAGAGTATGTCATTACAGAAGGTGCCTTTGAAGATGTGCTTAAGAAGAAAGAATAGATGAGGCAAGATTTTCTAGAAAACATAAAAGAATGGAATCTCCTGTACAAGTCAAATATTTTCATAAATATAGAAAGAAAATATTAATTAAATAAAAAAAGAAAAAACTAGTGATAAGACTGATTTGAAACGCAAATAAACCTACAGGCATGGGGCTGGGGAAGTAAGGGTCTCAAGTGTCACCTGACCTCCCTTTTCTCTGAGTTAGAATCACCAAGTCATCTCTAGAAGGGGAGAAGGGGAAGAAGAGGGAACCTAGGAATACAGGCAAGTTGGGAATAAACACTGAGGAGAGTAAGACAGGAGTCCCTCGCTTTATGATGACGTGTGTATGGCAACAGTGAGGACCAAGGAGGGCGCAGAACAGAAATCTGAAGCGATTGACTCACGTGCTTCCTCACATACTGAGCACATCTGGTGCTGTTGTGGAGGAGGGTTTTGGAAGATGGCGGCACAACTCTGTGAGAGGAAAAAGGGATTTGTGCTTTTGGCCATGGAGTGATTAATGTGAGCTTTTGCATGGCATCATCTTGTAAGGAAATAAGAGAAGCTAAGAAAGTGCTGAAAGATAGGGAGAATATAGTGTTAAGAGCTGGATCAGCCAGAGTCGAACTAATGGTATAAGAGACCAATAAGGCAAGAAGTTGTATATATTAAACTACTGAAATTTTGACTATCATGGATTCTGCATTCAGAGAGATAGTGAGGTTAAGTGTAGGGCATTAATTTATAGTCAAGAAATTATAAGATTAGGGTAGGATGTTGGGCACTTTATTCACATGTAAAAATTGATTGAGACATTGAAATGACCAGGAGGTTGGACATAATGTTGTAATTTTGGCACATAATATTCTGTAGTGCAAAATGCAGTGTTAATTGTTGAGACACCACTGTTGGAGTCCTGAACTGCTGGAATTAAATGTCTAAAACTACAAATTGTGTCTAATACTATCTGTCCTCACTACTTAACTAGTTGTTTTACTAATGATATTCTTTCTCTTGAGAATTAAATGCAATAATGAATATGATGTCTTATCTAATATACAAAGTTGTAGGAAAATCCTCCAAGGTAGAACTAATAGTAAAAAATCTTCCTGCCAGTGCAGGAGAATAAGAGATGCACATTGGATTCCTGGGTCTGGAAGATATCCTAGAGGAGGAAATGGCAACCCACTCCAGAATTCTTGCCTGGAGAATCCCTGGAGGAGCCCAGCAGGCTACAGCCCTTGGGGTCGCAAAGAGTCAGACACAACTGAAGCCACTTAGCACACAGGCAAATATTATGCTTGCATGTTCAAAATGGCACATAATATCACAACAAATGGCACAACAGATGGCACATCACAACGTAATGGCACAACAAATCAGAAATAAAATCAGAAATGTCCTATATGTGCTAAATTAAATTGAGCATTTGAAAATGTCAGATATCATTGCTCTTGTTCAAATGCAGTGTGATTAGGGGAAAGAGGTAGTTGGCCTCAGATCATGTGTTATTGATCCATGTTTGCCTTAAATAAACAAGAATAATTTGATGTAAGTTACTATTTGTCTTTGTCTTGGAAATACAATAGAATAGTAAGCAGGAAAATTTAATTGTGACTCCATTTAAGTAATAAGACAGAGCAGGATATGGTATTGTTACATTAAACACCTTGAAGTGAGTTAATATGACTATAATATGGGTTCTTTAAATGAGCCAATTATAGCATGCACAGGTAATTATTACCAGTATTAGTATATGAAGCTTAATCTTTCATTTCCTGTTTATATATCTATGAGACTTTAAAATGCATCACCATGAATGTAAATGATCTTATTTTACACTTTTATAGCCCACCCAACTAGAAATGTTTTACTTTTAATTTAATTTTTAATTTTTTCATTCATATGTTTATTCTTTCATTCACTTATGTAGAATTCTTATCAATTAAAACTACATGGGGATTCAAATAAGATACTTGATATATATTTGGTATGTGTGTGTTATTATTTTTTAAAAAATCAGACATTAATCCACTGGTGGAAGAGGTGATTCTAATGTGACAATAGTTTAGCCTGCTATGTCTTAATATTTAAAAAGAGATATCTTCAAGGAGATAATCTGATGGAGGGGAAACATATACAGAACAATAATTCAAGTGTCAGAAAAAATGTTTTAAACTCCATAGAGAGATAGAGCTGGAATGTACACATGGAGATTCAGGGGAGGGAGAAATAGCATTTCTTTGAAAAAAGGAGAAAAAATTCCTATAGAAGAGAAGAATTCAAATTAGCCACAGAGGATTAGCAAAATTTCTATGTCCATAAAGAGAAGAGTTATTGAGAGGGAAAAGTATACAGTTAAGACAGTACTGAATAAATTCATGAAGTAAAGCACATCCCATTTTAAATTATTTTTCAACTAAATAAAATGGAAGCATCCTCACATTAGCTTTCCATGAATACATGCACACATAATTTCCAATTTTTCAAGAAAATTTCACATACATAATGAAGTGAGATCAGAATGACTTGATGCACCATATTAGTGTTAAAAAAAAGGAATAAGCAGGTTTATAATCTCTTTAAAATTAAAACTGACCAGCCTTGCTGATGGACTAGAAGAATGCAAGAACAAAAGTCAAAAATAACTATAAGCTATTGATTTTACCAATTGAATTAGTGAATACATGTAATCTCATTAAAAATAATGAATGTCTTTCCTCTTAGAAAAGACATTTTCCATGTCGAGAGGGTTTAATCTTTCTACCTCTCATGAACTGGGAACTGAAGTGAGCTATTTCTTACACTTTCTTGCCTAACTACACAAACATCTCTATTTCTCATCTCTTAATATAGTCAGAGCTTTTATTCGTCCTTTCATGATTCAGTTCACATTAATTCTGATGATTCCTCATCTGTATAGCCCAACCCCACTTTAATGACCTTCAGATTCATTTGTCCAACAAAATACCAAACATCACAGTTAACGCCAACATCATTAAAACTGATAACGGTTTGTTTCTTGCTTCTCCTTGTTTATCTCCTGTCTCAAAGAACAGCACTATCATCTACCACACTCTCAATGCCTAAAATCCAGGATCATCTTTGAATCCCTCTTTCCCTCACTTTGAACAATCACAGACCTGGGTGGTTTCAGTCAGTGTGACTCCCCTAACAAATTTATTCAGTTAATTAGTGTTTTTCTTTTCTTTTTTTACGTTGAAGTGAAAGGTAACCTGGTTATTGGCTTATTAGTAAATTGGATTGATTTGATGTTGATTTTCCAGGTGGTGCTTCAGAACAACAGGGATTAGGATATTGGCCAGTGGGACTAAGATGGACATAAAAAATTAGAGATGTGTTTTGTCTGATAAAATAATAAAAATGTTATGTCATTGTACAAGACAGCATTAGTTTTGTAAATAATAGCCAAATTTATTGTAAAATAACTTCTTTGTTCTCTTGATCTTCCTGTCATTTAAAACATCACAATATACTTTTATTTTGCCCTAAATCATATAAAAAGCTAACTAATGCTCTGAATTAATCAATGATTAATTAATGATTACTTATAAATAAGTTTTTATAAATGTGTGATTATTTTTCTTTAGATATTATAGCAATAATATAGCATATATATTATATTATATTTTTATGCTGTGATTGAAATAAAAGAAACTTTGGAATATATAAACATGCACTTACATTTTTTCGCCTCCAATTTCTACCTCATCAAATGTG
Organism: Capra hircus; assembly: GCF_001704415.2. NCBI lineage: Eukaryota > Metazoa > Chordata > Mammalia > Artiodactyla > Bovidae > Capra > Capra hircus. The sequence continues at coordinate 101,263,748 of NC_030808.1, forward strand.
GTTAAATCAGTATCTATGTTCAAGGATAAAATAATAACTATTTAAAGGTCTCCTAATTCCTTTAAATAATTCCCTGAAAACATTGCACTTTGTTTAGGATAGGTTTGTTTAGCAAAGTTAAAAAAAAATGTTATGCATATTTGAAAATTAATGATTCTTGATTTATATATCAATTTAACACAAAGAAAGCAAATTATCATCTCAAATTGCTTTATATTAATAAAGTGAGTTTTCTTTTAAAAATCTCAATGTATAGTCTTTTATGATGCTGAAAGAAGAGATTAGCTTCCAATTCGACATGAAAAGCTGAGCTTTAGCTGAACTTGATTAGCGATTAGACAGAGCTGAATCACTCTGCAGAATAAAGGAAAAAGAATGTATATTCTTTACAGTTTCTAGAAACAAGATCCATAGACTATGGAATGGCTGTATCATTGATAGGTTAGTAACCAGAAGAGCTTTAAGAGGAGGAATAGCTAATGAACTTTTAAAATTTTTTCACTGAGAAATACAGAAATAAATATATGTAGAAATAAAAAAAAAAACATTTTTTAAAGGGAAATATGTGATGAGTTCCCACGCAGATTAAGCCACTACCATTATGAACAACCCATTTCCTAGCCCTTCTAATCACTGTTCCCTATCAAAGATAATCATTAAACAAACTTCTAGCATCACAGTGGATTTGATTAGCTTGGTGTGGAAACATTTGTAAATGGAATTGTTCAATATAAAACACCTGTCTTAAAAAAAAAAAAAAACTGTCTTTTTTTTTTTTTTTAATTTTTTATTTTTGGTCATGTGCCCATCCGCAGCTTACTTCATGATCCTAAAGCAGGGTTTCTTAATATTGCACTGTTTCCATTTTGGGCTAGATAATTATTTGTTAATACAAGTTGTCCTATACATGAATATTTTGTAGCATCCCTGACATCTATCCACTAGAAGTCAACAGCACTCCCCTAGCTGTGACAACTGAAAATGTCTCCAGAATTGTCAAACACCCAGAGGGTAAAACCGCCTCTAAATAAGAATTACTACCTACAGGATTCAGCTGAATATACTAAAAATTGTTAATCTACTCTTGATTGACTTTTGACTTATTTCTCTTATTTTATTTGTTGTATAAACATTCTTGTATGACCTATGGCAACCACATGCAAGTTTGTTTGATAAATGCATATAGGTGGAATTACTAGATCAAAGAATATGTTTTAGAACATATGTTAGTTTTCCATAGTTGTTATGCAGTTGTGCCAATTTATTCTTTTATCAAAAGTGTGTGTGACAGTTGCTATATAATGATTCATATTTTCAGCCTCAAATAATAGCACTTCTGATAGGTATGAAGTTTTATCTTAGGTTTTCTTTTGCACTTTTTAAAAATTAAGTGAAGTGCTTTATTTTATGTTGAATAGATATTTGGATATCTTTATTTGTGAAGCACACGTTCAAGACTTTTGCAGATTTATTTTGCCTATTGGTTTGACCATGTTTTAAAAACAAATGTGTAAGTTATATGATGCTGAATACCAATATTTATCCTTTGGTTTTTCTGATAATCATCATTCTAACAAGTGTGAGGTGATAGCTCATTGTGGTTTCTATTTGCATTTCATTGATGACCAGTTATTTGAGAACCTTTTCACATATCTGTTAGCTATTTATATGTTTTGACCAATGGAACAGAAATGAGAGCCTAGAAACTAACCTACATACAGTCAACTGATCATTGACAGAGTCCCCCAAATATACAAAGAAATTATAGTTTCTTTAATAAATTGTGTTGGTGAAAAGGGATATTCACATGCCAAAGAATGAAATTGAACCCTTATCCTACAGCATCACAACCATCAACACAAGATGGATTAAAGACTTAACTGTAAGGACTGAAATGGCAAAACTACTAAAAGAAAACAGAGGAAAAAGCTTCTTGACATTGGTCTTAGCAATGATTTTTTTTTTTTGGATGTGACACAGAAATCACAAGCAACTCAAGCGAAAATAGACAAGAGCTCCATCAAGGGCTTCCTTGGTGGCTCAGCATTAAAGAATCCAGCTGCAATTCAGGTGGCTCAGCATTAAAGAATCCAGCTGCAATTCAGGAGCCTCAGGAGACACAGATTCATCTCTGGGTCAGGAAGATCCCCTGGAGGAAGGCACAACAACTCACTCCAGTATTCTTGCCAGGAAAGTCCCATGGGCAGAGGAGCCTGGGGGTCTATAGTCCATAGCGTCACAAAGATTCAGACACAATTGAAATGACTTAGTAGCAGCAGCAGGACATCAAACTAAAAAGCTTCTGTATAGCAAAGAAAGAAATCAATAGAATGAAAAGATAATCCATGCAATAGGAGAAAATATTTGTAAATTATTGATATGATAATAAATTAGCATTCAGAATATATAAAGAACATCTACAATTCAACAATAAAAACACAGGTAACCTGATTAAAAAAGGCAAAGGACCAGGCATTTTTCCAAAGGAGTTTTACAAATAGCATGTTCTATTATTGATTTTCGGATTATATTCTATACTGTAAACTGAACCATCTTACCATCTTTTCTTTTTCAGAGTTAACAGATGATTCATTGGTGGAATCTTGAATATCCCATAGACTTTTCTTTTGTCTCACTAATTTTTTGTCTCTCTGAAATTCATCAATATAGTTGTCTGCCTAGTGTTTTCATTCCAGTGGATTTGTGGGCTTATTTGGAAGACCTAATTCCAGTTGAGCTATTTCAAATCCTGAAAGATGATGCTGTGAAAGTGCTGCACTCAATATGCCAGCAAATTTGGAAAACTCAGCAGTGGCCACAGGACTGGAAAAGGTCCGTTTTCATTCCAATCTCAAAAAAGGCAATGCCAAAGAATGCCCAAACTACTGCACAATTGCACTCATCTCACATGCTAGTAAAGTAATGCTCAAAATTCTCCAAGCCAGGCTTCAGCAATACCTGAACCATGAACTTCCTGATATTCAAGCTAGTTTTAGAAAAGGCAGAGGAACCAGAGATCAAATTGCCGACATCTGCTGGATCATGGAAAAAGCAAGAGAGTTCCAGAAAAACATCTATCTCTGTTTTATTGGCTACGCCAAAGCCTTTGACTGTGTGGATCACAATAAACTGTGGAAAATTCTGAAAGAGATGGGAATACCAGACCACCTACCTGCCCCTTGAGAAATCTGTACGCAGGTCAGGAAGCAACATTTAGAACTGGACATGGAACAACAGACTGGTTCCAAATAGGAAAAGGAGTACATCAAGGCTGTATATTGTCACCCTGCTTATTTAACTTATATGCAGAGTACATCATGAGAAACACCGGACTGATAGAAGCACAAGCTGGAATCAAGATTGCCAGGAGAAACATCAATAACCTCAGATATGCAGATGACACTACCCTTATGGCAGAAAGTGAGGAGGAACTAAACAGCCTCTTGATGAGAGTGAAAGAGGAAAGTGAAAAATTTGGCTTAAAGCTCAACATTCAGAAAACAAAGATCATGGCATCTGGTCCCATCACTTCATGGGAAATAGGTGGGGAAACAGTGGAAACAGTGTCAGACTTTATTTTTTGGGGCTCCAAAATAACTGCAGATGGTGACTGCAGCCATGAAATTAAAAGACGCTTACTCCTTGGAAGAAAAGTTATGACCAAGCTGGATAGCGTATTCAAAAGCAGACACATTACTTTGCCGACTAAGGTGCGTCTAGTCAAGGCTATGGTTATTCCTGTGGTCATGTATGGATGTGAGAGTTGGACTGTCAAGAAGGCTGAGCACCGAAGAATTGATGCTTTTGAACTGTGGTGTTGGAGAAGACTCTTGAGAGTCCCTTGGACTGCAAGGAGATCCAACCAGTCCATTCTGAAGGAGATCAGCCCTGGGATTTCTTTGGCAGGAATGAGGTTAAAGCTGAAACTCCAGTACTTTGGCCACCTCATGCAAAGTGTTGACTCATTGGAAAAGACTCAAATGCTGGGAGGGATTGGGGGTTGGAGGAGAAGGGGACAACAGAGAATGAGATGGCTGAATGGCATCACTGACTCGATGGACTTGAATCTGAGTGAACTCTGGGAGTTGGTGATGGACAGGGAGGCCTGGCGTGCTACGATTCATGGGGTTGGAAAGAGTCAGACATGACTGAGTGACTGAACTGAACTGAACTGAAATGAAATGAACCATGTTCTTACAAGATTTATGTGTCATTAACACATTCATATATCACTTGCCTGTAGTGTTCAATAATGTGTGTCTGTGTTCAGTCACTCAGTCACTCTTTACAACCCCATTGGACTATAGCCAGCCAGGGTCCTCTGACCATGGGATTTCCCAGACAAGAATACTGGTGTGTGTTGCCATTTCCTCCTCCACGGGGTCTTCCCAACCCAGGGATCAAACCTGTGTCTTCTGCATTGGCAGGTGGATTCTTTACCATTGCACTACCTGAGAATCCCAGTTTCCAACCATAATACTATTCTATTCTCAATTCCTAAGACAGCTAACTTTGGAGTGGTCGATTTATATTCAGCACTTTTTAAAAGCATAATTTTCCAACATATGTTTTTAGTAGTATCTTTTTTTGTGTCTATTTAAGGGAATAAACATTACATGAGATTATTGTCTTCCACTGATAGAGAAGCATTCTCTTCCTTTTTGCAAATACCCAACCAGAACTCCACTTTAATGTATGGTTGATCTCATATTGTGTTCTCCAGATTGAAAATCTTCCAGAATTGAGTTCCTGTTTGCTGACAAAGAATTTTAAAGAAAAATTCCACTTTTTTTTTCTTTTTTCAGATAAGAGTGCATTTGTTGGGTCATCAGTTCAGTCAGTTCAGTTCAGTTCATTTCAGTCACTCAGTAGTGTCTGATTCTTTGCGACCCCATGAATCACAGCACACCAGGCCTCCCTGTCCATCACAACTCTCAGAGTTCACTCAAACTCATGTCATCTAGTCAGTGATGCCATCCAGTCATCTCATCCTCTGTCGTCCCCTTCTCCTCCTGCCCGCAATTCCTCCCAGCTTCAGAGTCTTTTCCAATGAGTCAACTCTTCACACGAGGTGGCCAAAGTATTGGAGTTTCAGCTGTAGCATCAGTCCTTCCAATGAACACCCAGGACTGATCTCCTTTAGGATGGATTGGTTGGTCTTCTCTAACACCACAGTTCAAAAGCATCAGTTCTTTGGTGCTCAGCTTTCTTCATGGTCCAACTTTCACATCCATACAAGACCACTGGAAAAACCATAGCCTTGACTAGATGGACCTTTGTTGGCAAAGTAAGATCTCTGCTTTTGAATACTCTATCTTTCCTTGGATGGAAAGTCATAACTTTCCTTCTAAGTAGTAAGCGTCTTTAGTTTCATGGCTGCAATCATCATCTGCGGCGATTTTGGAGCCGCATAAAACAAGGTCTGACACTTTTTCCACTCTTTCCCCATCTATTTTCCATGAAGTGATGGGACCAGATGCCATGATCTTTCTTTTCTGAATGTAGATCTTTAAGCCAACTTTTTCACTCTCCTCTTTCATTTCCATCAAGAGGCATTTTAGCTCCTCTTCACTTTCCGCCATGAGGGTGGTGTCATCTGCATATCTGAGGTTATTGATATTTCTCCCGCCAATCTTGATTCCACCTTGTGCTTCTTCCAGTCCAGCGTTTCTCATGATGTACTCTGCATAGAAGTTAAATAAGGAGGGTGACAATATACAGTCTTGACATACTCCTTTTCCTATTTGAAACCAGGCAGTTGTTCCATGTCCAGTTCCAACTCTTGCTTCCTGACCTGCGTACAGATTTCTCAAGGGGCAGGTCAGGTGATCTGGTATTCCCATCTCTTTCAGAATTTTCCACGGTTTATTCTGATTCAAACAGTGAAAAGCCTTGGCATAGTCAAAAAAACCAGAAATAGTTGTTTTTCTGGAACTCTCTTGACTTTTCGATGATCCAGCAAATGTTGGCAACTTGATCTCTGTTTCCTCTGCCTTTTCTAAAGACAGCTTGAACATCTGTAAGTTCATGGTTCATGTATTGCTGAAGCCTGGCTTGGAGATTTTTGAGCATTACTTTACTAGCATGTGAGATGAGTGCAATTGTGCAGTAGTTTGAGCATTCTTTGGCATTGCCTTTTTTGAGATTGGAATGAAAACGGACCTTTTCCAGTCCTGTGGCCACTGCTGAGTTTTCCAAATTTGCTGGCATATTTTGTGCAGCACTTTCACAGCATCATCTTTCAGGATTTAAAATAGCTCCACTGGAATTCCATCATCTCCTCTAGCTTTGTTCACAGTGATGCTTTCTAAGGCCCACTTGACTTCACATTCCAGATTTCTGGCTCTAGGTGAGTGATATCACCATCATGATTATCTGGGTTGTGAAACTCTTTTTTGTACAGTTCTGTGTATCCTTGACACCTCTTCTTAATATCTTCTGCTTCCGTTAGGTCCATACCATTTCTATCCTTTATTGAGCCCATCTTTGCATGAAATGTTCCCTTGGTATTTCTAGGACATGACAACATTCAAATTGGTAACTGTTTCCTCAAAAATTGGAAGCTATTTGTTTCTTCCTTGAGCAGTTACTAGAAGAAAACTTGGAGGAGTGCTCGTTCCCATAGGATACTCTATATTAGATTTCTAAATTTCTCTAACTGAACATCTTGTACACTTCAGGGAAGCTGACAAACGTGGGCTTAGACAGTATCACTAGAGATTGTCTCCAGTAACATAAGATTTCCTTACCTTTAACTACCCAATAAACATAAAATTTATTTCTATTGGCATATGAAAATTTTGTATAAGCTCTATGGATCCTAACTGAGCAGGTCACTAAATGTCAGAAATCATTGTTTATTATAACTTTTTCACTCAACTTTATAGAAAAAACTCACACTTCTTTATGCACAGTGGCAGCAATTGTGCAGTTAACTAATCCTATGGAGAATTCTATGCAGGTCTTGTGACAACCTCAGTTCCAAGCACCTAGTTCAGGAAAAACAAACAAACAAACTGAACAGATCAACAGCAATAACATACATATATACATACTGAAATGGATTAAATTGGTTTTTGCACCCAGATGATCTCTCTTCAGATCTCTATGGATTCGCTTGAAACATTGAGATGGGTTCTCAAAAAATTTAACCCATCATGCAAAAAAAAAACCTGAAATCCATCCTAAATAGGTCTTTGTTACGTAACTTTACCAAGGTCTCTGAGGATGTTTCTAGTGCCCACCCTGTCTATGAACGCTACAATTCTGAGAAAACTGTAAAAGTGGTTCATGAACACAAACCCGCTACTTTAGGCTTCTTTGAACACCTACAAGTGGACATGTTTAATTAAGCCTTATATGGCTATAAATATATTCTTACTATTTTTTCATGTTTTCATGTTCATTAGAGCCTTTTCTTGCCTTAAAACAGCTGCTCTGGCCAAAGCATTTGACTGTGTGGATCACAATAAACTGGAAAATTCTGAAAGAGATGGGAATACCAGACCACCTGACCTGCTTCTTGAGAAACCTGTATGCAGGTTAGGAAACAACAGTTAGAATGGGACATGGAACAACAGACTGGTTCCAAATAGGAAAAGGAGCACGTCAAGGCTAATATTGTCACCCTGCTTATTTAACTTATATGCAGAGTACATCATGAGAAATGCTGGGCTGGAGGAAGCACAGGCTGAAATCAAGATTGCTGGGATAAATACCAATAACCTCAGATATGCAGATGACTCACCCTTATGGCAGAAAGTGAAGAAAAACTAAAGAGCCTCTTGATGAAGGTAAAAGAGGAGAGTGAAAAGTTTGGCTTCAGAAAACTAAGATCATGGCATCTGGTCCCATCACTTCATGGGAAATAGATGGGAAAACAGTGGAAGCAATGGCTGACTTTATTTTCCTGGGCTCCAAAATCACTGCAAATGGTGACTGCAGCCATGAAATTAAAAGACACTTGCTCCTTGGAAGGAAAGTTATGACCAACCTAGACAACATATTGAAAAACAGAGACCATGCAGTCAATCCTAAAGGAGATCAGTCCTGAATATTCCTTGGAAGGACTGATGTTGAAGCGGAAACTCCAATCCTTTGGCCACCTGATGTGAAGAGCTGACTTATTTGAAAAGGCCCTGATGCTGGGAAAGATTGAGGGCAGGAGAAGAAGGGGATGACAAAGGATGAGATTCTTGGATGGCATCACTGACTCAGTGGACATGGGTTTGGGTGAACTCCGGAAGTTAGTGATGGACAGGGAGGCCCGGCGTGCTCTGGTTCATGGGGTAACAAAGAATGTGCAAAACTGAGTGACTGAACTGACCTGAACTAGTCATTGCAAAGTAACTTCTATGCTTTGCATTTGCTGTATTGGAAAACTACTGTTTGTCTGATATTAAGGGTCTCATTTCATCAGGAAGTAATTAAGATACTTGATAAGCCTCTGCCTGTTCCTTAGAAGCTTCTTTTTCACACTTTCCAGAGACAGTGGAATAAGAGAATTGAACATTAAAACTAAAACTTGCAAACTATTGGAATAATTTCAGTGCTGTGGCCAAAGGTTTGCTCTAAACTCTTGTGGTTTGCTTTAAACTCCATCCAAAAGGAAATCACAGACTATCCTCACAGAAGCTTCTTACTGAATGCCTGTACAGCTTGTAATTTCACCCTTACATTGACTCTCCTCTTTTATAGTAGGCTGATGTGGACAAATTTTGTAAAGGTTTAACACAAATTTTAATCCATTGATTCAGTTTATCTACTAGAAATGATACCAGTTTATGATTACAATTGCACCTCATTAGAAGGAAACTTATCAGGCATTGTCAATTATAAATACTTCAGTAAACTTTTGGGTAACTGACCCTTGGATTCATGTTTCCCAGTTAAAAAGACATCACATATCTATTAGAAAGTGAAAGTGTTAAAAGGTGTTAATGATTCAGTCATGTCCAACTCTTTGTGACCCAATGGGCTACAGCATGCCAGACTTCCCTGTCCTTCATCATCTTCCAGAGCTTGTTCAAACTCACGTCCATTGGGTCGGGATGCCATCCAACCATCTCGGTGATGCCAGTCCTCTGTCATCCTCTTCTCCTCCTGCCTTCAATCTTTCCCACATCAAGCTCTTTTCTAATGAGTCTAATGAGCCCTTCTCATCAGGTGGTCAAAGTATTGTAGCTTCAGCTTCAGCATCAGTCCTTCCATGAATATTCAGGATTGATTTCTTTTAGGATTAACTGGTTTGATCTCTTTGCATTCCATGGGGCTCTCAAGAGTTTTCTCTAACACCACAGTTCTAAAGTATTAATTCTTCGGGGCTCAGAGTTTATGGTCCAACTCTCAAATCCATACATGACTATTGGAAAAACCATAGCTTTGACTCTATGTACCTTTGCTGGCAAAGTAATGTCTCTGCTTTTTGATACGCTGTCTAGAAGAATACTGGAGTTGGTTAGCCATTCCTTCTCCAGGGGATCTTCCTTGACCCAGGGATCAAATCTGGGTCTCCTTCATTGTAGGCAGATTCTTTAGTGTCTGAGCCAGTGGGAAAGATCACTTTCACTTTCAGGCCTAGTCTATACCCAGATCCTTCAGAGTGAGACACTTGAATGCAAGGAGTAAAAACTACCACAGCTTTTTTGCTTTCTCTTCCAAATTTTAATGGATTTGTTTTTCTCTCTATGTCTCTGTTGGTTTAGGGTTTTTGATTGCTAATATGAGTTTCCAAAAGTTTCCTCCTCAGTCTTGTTACTCTGAGCAACAGAGGTTAAATCTTGACATTTAGATTACAATTGGCATCCGTGAACTCATTTTCCAGAGAAAGAGTTTAGTTAATCAGATTGCTGGATTTGTAACATTTTCCCTGGAAGACTAAATCTTTCTACCAGACAATTATATAAATTTTCTTTCACTATTAGTTCATACAGGGCTTTAGGAGGATTGATATAAAGAAAAATTAAAATAGAAACAGTCTAGAGAGTCATTCCCCACATAATATGTAACATGTTAATTGTGTCTAATAATTCCTGGTACATAAGAAGTCACAGACTTTGTAAAGAGATCAAAAAATAACTTCTTTCTCCTAATTTCTATGCAAAATTGGAATATTCACTCTCTTCTATAATTTTATAAAACTGCATTCCTGTTTATCCAAAAGATAGTTTTATTGCTATCTCTTTCCATCGTTATGGCTATTTCAAGTTTAGGAGACAAACCTTTTTTAAATTAATTTTTATTAGAATATAGTTGATTTATGATACTGGGTTAATTTCTACTGTCAGTGAAATGAATTAGTTATATATATATATAGTATTATGTTATATTTATATTTTTTTTACTAGTCTATATCAGTATAGTTACTGTTCACTATCAATATGCATACAATATGCTCATATTACTCTGCAATAATGGCATTATAATCATGCCTACAGACTGAGTCCCACCCAAGTCTCTGTGTTTCATAAGGAATTTCAGGTTCCTGTGACAAAGGGTTATGTTTTTCATGCTTCAAATCTCTTCAAATCTATGCAATGGATTTTTAAAATAACAATTATTTGGAACTTTAATTCCTGGAAATCATTCAGGAATACAAACAAAGCTGCCTTGTTCATACTTTTTGGTACCTAAATTCATGGAACCTGGAACACATTGTTTGAATATTCATGCATCTCTGAGACATAAGATTGCTAGAATATTCTACTAATTGAACAGATACTGGTGTCTAATTCCATTCCCACCAGTTTTCTGGTTCTAATAATCTGACCAAGTTCTTTTTATCTATGCAAGAACTTTACACTTCTTTTTCTTTCTGGTGCTAAGAAATCAACAACTATGGCCTCATGTAATATTGAACAAACTATAAATTTCCATAAAATTCACTGAAATTGGAAGAAAAATTTCTACTTTTTCTTAGCCAGAAGAAAGCCAGAACAAACTATATCTACCAGTGAATCTTGAGTTGCTGTTTTCTCTCCTAGTTCAAAAGCAATTTATTATGCCATGATTGAAATAGCCATTAGTAACCTAGGAAACTTAAATAAAAGCTACAGAATTTATATAAATTCACCAAGCTTCAGTGCAATGTAGAAAAGTTTTAAATATACTCAGCACAAAGAGTAGTGCATGTACTAACTTAGAGAAAGTATTATACTGAAGTAGTACTACCTACAAAGAGATATACTATATAACTTTGAAGATGAAAAAGAAAGGAATGACAATGTACAAATTAGATAGAAAGACAAGTGTTACATCAACTTACTGATATCAAATCAGCTTTTCTTTACAGACTCAGACTAGGAATGGGATCTGTTCTCTTGCTCTAGTCAAGGATCTTGACTAAGACACCATTGTTCAAGATGTTCTGCTAATATTAATATTTGTTTTCTGTGGTATTGTTTTCCTTGTTCTCTCCAGAGTCTTAAAAGCTTCTGAGCAGCACCCATTGGCCAGATAATTTAAATTTAATTACAAAGACAAAAGTCATAAGGAGTCCTAATGGCATCCATCATCAATGAATCTTGGACCACTACCAATGAATGGTATCAATCTAGAATTCTGAACAAATTTACATGTGGTCAAATTGTAAGGTTTAATTTCCCTCCTGAACAAGAAGCAGGACCACAAGTCCCCTTGAAAGCCTACATTTTTTTCCATTTTTACCCTCAAATGACATTAACACATGCCTTTATTTGCTTCCATCCTTATTGGTAGCTCCTAATGACTAACATTCATCTTGCTGAAAACACATCGCACAAACAACTGCTGTTAAAGTATTATACAAGAATAAATTTTCTGTCTTCCAAAAGTAAATTCTATCAGCTCTTCTGCAAAGTAGGTAAACAGTTATTTCTTCTTGCTTAAGCTCTGTAAAACTTCACATATCTTCTGCAATTCAGAGCTTTCCTTTGGAATGACACTCAGATAACAGCATGTTAAAAGAAGCTTACAGTGTTCTCACTTATTTATTCATTTTCTAAAGAAATAGCTGATGTCTTATAAATGTTAATCTTTTCAATCCATGATCATGGTATATCCCTCTACTTAACCTCAGTTTGTAATTTATCTTGAAAAAGATAAATTCATTTAGGGTTCTTTACTATCTAAGTATTTAATTGTTTATGCTATTGTAAATGTTATTTTTTTTCAAGTTATTTTCAGTTTATTTTTCATTGCAGTATAGAAAAATAACTGATTTTTTAAATGTTTATTTTTGTATTGAGATACTTTGCTCTCTCTCTCAATGTGATTTTTCAGCATGTTTTCCTTTAGCCTGCTAGCTTCAGGATACTCAGACTTTTCACATATCAGCTCAGAGTTCTCAAGGCACTTTTCCCAGCAGAGAGATTCATGTAGAAAATGTAGTTTTTCTGTCATACCTCAATATACATAGTGTCACTTCTACTGTAATTTTTTGGTCATTATACTAGTTTCTTAGGTCTGCCATAACAAAGTATTGCAAACTGGGAGCTTAAAACAACAGAACTTTGTTGTTTTACAGTTCTAGAGGCTAGAAGACAAAAATTAACATGTCAGCAGGGTCATTCTCCTTCTGAAAATGAAATCTTTTCCTTGCCTCTTCTTAGCTTCTGCTGGTTCTCTCCCACTTTTTAGAATTCCTTGTCTTGTAAACACATCTCTTCAATCCTCTATCTTCACATAGTGTTTTCCTTATTTGTCTCTGCCTTCCTATGACTATCTTCTTATAAGGACACCAATCAAATTAGGGATCCACCCTACTCCAGCATGACTTCATCTTAACCAATTACATCTGCAGTGACTTTTTTAATATGGTCACCTTCTGAGGTACTAAGGGTTAACATTTTAATTTCTTTTTTTTGGGGTGTGGACAATTCAACTCAGAAGAGTTGCATTAGTTAAAAAGATGTACTTTAAGTCAAGAAAAGATTAGACTCCACTTCTTAATGGAGAAATGCAAACATATTCAAAGAAGAGAATGTAACATATTGACTTTAATTTAGGAAGATACACTCTGCCACAATATTTATCTCCAGGCCTTTGATATTTGAAATCCTCAGTTTTTAATAGCTTTAATTATGTCTTTAAGTAATATTTTATGCCTGGTTCTATTTTTAAAACTTTAAATAGGTAATTATCTTTTTTATTTACTTTTTAATATAAAATGATGTAATATAAGCTTCTAAAAATCTAATATTTACTACCAAAAGTTTCTGTAGCTATTGATTGCTTCATTGGCTTTCTGGTATTTAGGTTTTTCATCTTTTTAAAAAATTCAGACACTTATATGACTTTTGTCTCTATTATTAAGCTGTATTTGTTTGTGTCAGAAACAAAGAGGATATTTTTAATAGTAAAAAAAATTTAAATCCAAGTTTACTAAGTTTATTTTTATCAACTGTGTCTGATATTTTGATCTTTAAATAAGATTTCTTTCTGACATCTGGGATTTTTAATATTTTTTTCCTGATGTCACTTTGATTTGATTGGGACTTATTTGATTTTGATTTCACTTTGATTGGCAAATAATAATAATTTAATTATTATTTATTTCTTATTTTTATTTCATTATGTGTCATGTACATTCATGTGTGGAGCCTGCCTCCTTTAAGAACTACTATTACTTGAATCTGGACTTCTATATTTTGTCATGGCTAGCAAATATATTTCTTCTTGTCATTTTTATTTCTTTGACTGAATCTTTCAAGACTTCTTGCCTTTGGTTTGTTTGCTTTTCTTTAGTTTCACTTTTACTCCTTGTTATCTCCAGTGATTTTAGAACCCTTTCATATTTTTCATACTTTCAAAAACCTCTTGTGAATCTTGGTCTCAGCGTTCTGTGACTATAAGCATCTTTGCCATGGCACAAGAAAATTAAACTTTGGGAAGAACAATGCATTTTTGACATTGTATTTGTGATAACAGGTGATGGGACATCCTCAGAATTACCTAGAAATAAAGCCAAAAATCTTATCGATGTTAGCCAGTTACTAATTTTCTTTCAAAAAGGAATACAAAAATTAATATTATAGCATGCATTTTTCAATTATGGCAGATCAAATCCATGATGTGTAAAATTTTAATTTAAAAATAGATTTCTTAATTGTTTGCACTGAGAATGAATAACTAATGCCAACACTAATTTGCTTACATGACTTACTCTAGAAAAATCTTGAGACTAACCCTAATTAGTTTTGCCAGGGTTAAAGGTCACTTTTCATTTCAATCCCAAAGAAAGGCAATGCCAAAGAATGCTCAAACTACTGTACAATTGCACTCATGTCACATGCTAGTAGAGTAAAGCTCAAAATCCTCCAAGCCAGTCTTCAGTAGTACATGAACCATGAACTTCCAGATGTTGAAGCTGGTTTTAGAAAAGGCAGAGGAACCAGAGATCAAATTGCCAACATCTGCTGGATCATGGAAAAAGGAAGATTTTCAGAAAAACATCTATTTCTGCTTTATTGACTATGCCAAAGCTTTTGACTGTGTGGATCACAATAAACTATGGAAAATTCTGAAAGAAATGGGAATACCAGACCACCTGACCTGCCTCTTGAGAAACCTATATTCAGGTCAGGAAGCACCAGTTAGAACTGGACATGGAACAAAAGACTGGTTCCAAATAGGAAAAATAGTACATCAAGGCTGTATATTGTCACCCTGCTTATTTAACTTATATGCAGAGTACATCATGTGAAACGCTGGACTGTAAGAAGCACAAGCTGGAAAGATTACTGGGAGAAATATCAATAGCCTCAGATATGCAGATGACACCACCCTTATGGCAGAAAGTGAAGAGGAGCTAAAAACCTCTTGATGAAAGTAAAAGTGGAGAGTGAAAAAGTTGGCTTAAAGCTCAAAATTCAGAAAATGAAGATCATGGCATCTGGTCCCATCACTTCATGGCAAATAGACGGGGAAACAGCGGAAACAGTGGCAGACTATTTTTGGGGGCTCCAAAATCTCTGCAGATGGTGAGTGCAGCCATGAAATTAAAAGACGTTTACTTCTTGGAAGAAAAGTTATGACCAACCTAGACAGCATATTCAAAAGCAGAGACATTATTTTGCCAACAAAGGTCCATTTAGTCAAGGCTATGGTTTTTTCCAGAAAATGAAGATCATGGCATTCAGTCCCATCATTTCATGGGAAATAGATGGGGAAACAGTAGAAACAGTGTCAGGCTTTATTTTTTGGGGCTCCAAAACAACTGCAGATGGTGACTGCAGCCATGAAATTAAAAGACGCTTACTCCTTGGAAGAAAAGTTATGACCAACCTAGATAGTATATTCAAGAGCAGAGACATTACTTTGCCGACTAAGGTCCGCCTAGCCAAGGCTATGGTTTTTCCTGTGGTCATGTATGGATGTGAGAGTTGGACTGTGAAGAAGGCTGAGCGCTGAAGAATTGATGTTTTTGAGCTGTGGTGTTGGAGAAGGCTCCTGAGAGTCCCTTGGACTGCAAGGAGATGCAACCAGTCCATTCTGAAGGAGATCAGCCCTGGGATTTCTTTATAAGGAATGATGCTAAAGCTGAAACTCCAGTACTTTGGCCACCTCATGTGAAGAGTTGACTCATTGGAAAAGACTCTAATGCTGAGAGAGATTGAGGGCAGGAGGAGAAGGGGATGACCCAGGATGAGATGACTGGATGGCATCATGGACTCGATGGACGTGAGTCTGAGTGAACTCTGGGAGATGGTGATGGACAGGGAGGCCTGGCATGCTGCGATTCATGGGGTCGCAAAGAGTCGGACACGACTGAGCGACTGAACTGAACTGAACCGATCTGATGTATGGATGTGAGAGTTGGACTGTGAAGAAAGCTGAATGCTGAAGAATTGATGCTTTTGAACTGTGGTGTTGGAGAAGACTCTTGAGAGTCCCTTGGACTGCAAGGAGATCCAACCAGTCCATTTTGAAGGAGATCAGCCCTGGGAGTTCTTTGGAGGGTATGATGCTGAAGCTGAAACTCCAGTACTTTGGCCACCTCATGAGAAGTGTTGACTCATTGGAAAAGACTCTGATGGTGGGAGGGATTGGCGGCAGGAGGAGAAGGAGACAATAGAGGAACGAGATGGCTGGATGGCATCATGGACTCGATGGACGTGAGTCTGAGTGAACTCTGGGAGATGGTGATGGACAGGGAGGCCTGGTGTGCTGCGATTCATGGGGTCGCAATGAGTTGAACACGACTAAGTGACTGAACTGAACTGAACTGAATGTAAGTTTCCTTCAGACCAGAACTGAGGGTTAAAGATTTAATATAATTGCATTATGAGTGGACATTATAAGTTTTACCACACAGGCTAGAAACTAGGAAAGGTTAGGGGCAAAAATGATTCGAACAACATCCCCTTCTGTTTACAAAGCTATAATCCCAAAATTTCCTGTGGATATCTCCCAATGTCCTGAAAGCAAACCTCTATCATTTGTCTTCAATGGGCTGCAAACAGTGTCAGCTTTGGTCTGAAGATGTCTGATGTATTTGAGTTGTTTGAGCTTTTAATTCATAAGGACTTAAAAGTGTAACTCTGATTTTAATTTATAAGACCTCAGGATATCTTTGAGTCATTTGAGAATTTAATGTATGAGGACTTAAATGTAAAATTCTGACTGTTTTCTTCAACTCCTGAAATATGTATCTCTATGTGATTAACGAAAAATTAAAAAAAAAAATCTTGTCAGCTCAGAAAAGGAATTTGAGTAGATAATACCTTGAAAAATCTGAAAAATAATTGTTAAAATATTTAGGCAATCCCAAGCTAAAGAATCTTGCCATGATTATCACCAGATGTAAACTGATTTATTTAATTATAACTTTTAAAGTACAGATTATAAAAACACCACACGATCATTTTCAAAACCCAAAAAGCAAGTACACTACCATTATTTTGTATCTGGAAAAAGAAAATAAAACAAAAAACTTAGGTCAAGTAAAGCTTTTAGTATTTTTGGCTAAGTTCAAGAGGCGAAGCTATAGCAGTTCAGTGTTACACCTTGGGTCACTGACAGCAAATTAAGCATTTTAAATTTGTCTATTTTATCACATAGAATTGTGTGTGTGTGTGTGTGTGTGTGTGTGTGTGTGTGTGCGTGTGTGAAAGTATCAGTCGCTCAGTGGTGTCAGACCCTTGTAACCTTCCAGGCTCCTCTGTCCATGGGATTCTCCAGGCAAGAATACTGGAGTGGGTAGCCATTCTCTTCTTCAGGAGATATTCCAGACCTGATGATCAAACCTGGGTATCCTGCATTGCAGGTGGACTCTTTACCATCTGAGCCACCAAGGAAGGCCACATACAATTTATGAATGGGTTATTTCAGAGTTTCTTTAAAATATGATATTTTAAATTGAAGGAACATGAAGATTTCAATGCCTCAAGACAGTTCTACAATGTGAATCATTATTTGTCATAGCAAGTCATGCACAATCTCTTAGTTTGTTCCATATACACATACTAAAAATTCCTTTCCCAAAGTGTTATCATAAATGTATCTCTGGAAAATCAAAGGAAATAAATGTTGGTCTTGAAAATACCTTGCTGCTGCTAAGTCACTTCAGTTGTGTCTGATTCTGTGCGACCCCATAGACAGCAGCCCACCAGGCTCCCCTGTCCCTGGGATTCTCCAGGCAAGAACACTGGAGTGGGTTGCCATTTCCTTCTCCAATGCAAGAAAGTGAAAAGAAAAAGTGAAGTCGCTCAGTCGTGTCCGACCCTCAGTGACCCCATGGACTGCAGCCTTCCAGGCTCCTCCAACCATGGGATTTTCCAGGGAAGAGTACTGGAGTAGGGTGCCATTGCCTTCTCCATGAAAATATGTTAAACCTCATCTTTAAGGTATTTAAAGGAAATCAATTATACTAAAGTTTAACTCATAGGGCAAGACTTGCAACTACTATTTTTTTTTTTCAAGTTTAAAAGAAAAAAAAAGAATAATGCAAAAATAATAAAATTAATCTACCATCCAGGATTCATTATTGGAGTCATGTTGGGTCACTTTAAGATTTAAAAAAAGAAAGAAAAGGGAACATACAGCTTGTCACCCTTTTTTTTTTTTTCCCCCTTCTCCAGAACATCTAAATTCATACTTTCAAAACAGGGAACATAAAGAAAAAAAAACAACAACAACAATAATTCAGTAAAGTTAAATATTTTTGAACATTTGTAATAAAGGCAATTAAATGGCTCTATATGTAAATGAAAAGAAGTACAAAAAAGATATGGAGAGGGACATGGAGGACTAAAATCTGAATTTCCAGACTTTGTTTTTTTTTCAGTTTAAAACAACTCTGTGATTTTATTGTTAACTGGCACACCAAATGCTTCCCATCAGATTGGTGTTCAATTATGTCAAAAGTACTCATTTTAAAATAGGTTACTGTTATAAGAGATGTAAGGACAGTATAAGGAATAATATAGGAGAAAACAAAGATTCTTAAGTACACATTTTGATATATGCAAGGAAGTAGAAGACAGACTTCAGCCACCTGGGATTATTTTCTTTACACTGACAAAAATCTTAGCTAAATGTTGTATGATAGATATAGAAATCTGTTGAATCTCACTGAGACTAGCGATGAAAACAACTTGATCTAGAGAAATTCCCCTTTGACTTGGTGAGACAGAGTTTTCAAACAAGATGGGCATGAAAATACGTAGATTGATATTACACTAATAGTATTTTCACAGAAGTAGGAAATATAAGTTTATATTTTCAGTTAAATAGTATCATGGAAATAAAAGATGAGGCATAATAATTAAATGGGTATAAACATGTGTCAGTTTTAATTCAACATTGCTTTAATAAAATAGGAGTTTACTTTATAGTCATTCTTGTTAAAATTACAATCCCCAAAAACTCAGAAACTGTATGAGAACCTTTTTGCATATGAACAATATAATATTTTGTTCATTGTATTTATGTTGTTTGCTTTATTTTTTTATGACCTCTACAAAATAGTAAGTTAAATCAGAGTTGTGCTGCCATTAAACGTTTCCAAAATTCATTATGAGAGCCAGTACTCACAATAGTTTTTTTCTCCTAAGATAAGCAATTTATAAATTCTTATTGAATATTTCTCTGACTAATGCCTAACTTATATAGAGTATTATACTTGAAGGTAGAGATTACATTGTCTTCTTCTGTATCATGCCACCTTTAAATACTCACGAAAAACTGTTCAAATAAGCTATAATTTTTATAATTCATATTTTTTCACAATTAGCTTTCTCTGTGTGAATCATATATTAAATAGGTATAAGAAAATACATAGAATATGTAATAATTTATGATAAAAAGACAAATGCCAATTTTTATTGATTTAATCTTAACCATTACACAGTCTATGCCATAAGTAATTCTTTCAGCTATACAATCATCTACACTTACATTTTTAACACAAATTCAGAGCTCTCAGAAAGGTTTCTGCTCAATTTATTCATTTTATCCTATTTTTACTTGCACTATTTATTTCACTATCTCATTGTTTTTTTGGCCTTTATGCCCTTATTTTGCATTTATGAGTTCCTTTCTTCCGCAATAATTTTTAAATATTCCACTTCCATAAATACTCTGTTGTACCTAATGGCTCTAAACCATTGCTGCCTTATTTAACAACTTTTTCATTACCCTTTAGGCATATCCTCATTGCTTCAAATCTAAATGGTACTATTGTTTCCATCGATTTTTTCCCTTAATTTCTAAGCAGTCTATCCAGATTAGAAGTCCTCTAATTTGCTGCTGTTTTGTTTTTCATCCTGGAGATTAAACAGAATTTTATGTTAAATACAGTAAAAAGATAAAAAAGATAAATAAAAGACAATAATTAATACTTAGAGAAAGCCATGCAAGTACAATTATTGTGTGGGATAAGATATTTTTCTTTAAATATTGGCCACTTGCTTTGTTTGTCTTACTAATACATCTTCAACCAATTAATAAGTATTTGTGTGACAAGTCCTCTGTTACACACTGTTGGGGAAATAAAATTAAAAACAAAATTTCCTCCCAACCCAGAAAAAATGTCCTATGAAGGCAGAAAGAAGAGACTGAAAAGAGTTTTGTTTTAAATAAGCACTGAAACAATGCCATGCACATCATAGGCAATCAGCTAAGATGTTGATAAAAAGAGAATTCTTACTTTTTTATACAGTCAGGTAGATAGAAAAGCATTGAATACATTTTCTCAAGATAAATAATCACTAGTCTTCAAGTAAGGAGAATTGACAGTACCACTTGTTATATATAGTTGATCCTAAATTCTTCTGGAAATGAGATGATATTTTGAGTTGGGTAATTTATCAAAAAAAAAAAAAAGAAGAAGAAGAAGAAGAAGAAGAAGAAGAAGAAAAACCCATATCATTATGGCAAGCATAAATTTTGGAGCAAAGAGCTCATTGAAGTTAGTTAACTACCCTTCCATAGGCACTGAGATAGGAGATGATAACTTTACAGAAACGGATTCTAGGTCCTTGAAACAAGACATTGCTGTTTTATAACACTGACAAGAGACTTATTTAGGCTTCAAAATGATTTCATACATCTTCAAGGGACAGAGAAAGAATTTACAGTTGTAATACTTTTGTTATTTTTAATGTAATTCTCTAAAATAAAAGGGACAGTGAAAGGAGTATCTTTTCCTTTTAATACCAGGGATTCTTTTTTTTTTTTTTTTTCTGATTTATATTTACTTTTACAACACTCTGGGTTGTAAAGTGGTATTGTCCTTGGTATATATGTTGGTTAACTTATGAAGATGCCTTTAATAAGATTTTCACACATGCACACTCACACACTCAAGTAGCTATATTTGGTGCTAGGAGGTTTTGATCTCCATTTCTGACTTTTTGACCTCTTTAAATGTTATTTATATATTTCTATATTTGACTTGGTGATGTTTTATTGATATAAAAGCAATTTAAAATGTATTTTCATTTCTAAAAGATATACTTCATTGTGTAATATATAACTAAATCATAATGAAGATTTCATTATCAATATAATATAATAATGAAACACTGTTCTAAATGACTAATTCTGTGATTGCACTAAAGAAGATAAAATAAAAAAAAAAAAAAAAAAAATAAAATAAAAAAATGTATTGCTCTTAATTTTTGCAATTTCTGTTCAACAAATAATTGGAGTGTTTGTACAAAAGATTGTTCTAGATGGTATGATCATGATACAATTCTTGCTGCTGTTCTCTAAAATATCATACATTCTTCTAAAGTTTAAAATGTATATATTTTAAAGCTCATACATGCACATAAAGCCGATTTTAAAGTTAGAAACCTAAACAAATGATCCTCTCAAGAATCTTTGAATAGTTGTAACATCATCTTATTAATGCATTTATCATACAAGAGTCAATTTATCTTCTCTGAGAGCAGTTTAATATTTGCCCTTTTCAGTTTTTCCTTTTCCTTTAGAGACAGTATGCTTTTTCAGTGACGACTAACAGTCAATGCCTTGCTACTTCTAGATAAATTTAGAACATCTGATGTAAAGTCACTCACTACAAAGGACATTCATTCTGATTCTGACAATACTTATATTGTAAGCCCTTCATTCTCTCTCTCAAATCTTGCAGGATACGGACAACCCACATGACATGCGCATATTTATTGGCATTCTTTTACTGTAGCTTAGGATGTTTTTATTAATAAATGGATTGAGTTATATAATTCAGATTCTCCATTTGGTAATTATATTCAACCATCTTAATTACGGGTTTCCCAGGTGGCTCATTGGGTAAATAATCTGCGTACAATGTAGGAGACTCAGGAGACGCAGGCTTGATGCCTGGGTCTAGAAGATCCCCTGGAGAAGGGCATGGCAACCCGCTCCAGTAATCTTGCCTGATAATCCCCTGGACAGAGGAACCTGGTGGGCCACAGTCCATGGGGTCGCAAAGAGTTGGACACAACTGAGATGCATGCATACACATGCACATGTTCTAAGTTTAATTCTGGTATACAATTTCCTTCTTTCATTTTCTCATCTTACCTCTTTTTCTTTCTTCCCTCCCTATTTCCCACTTCCCTTCTACTTGCTAAATATTTAAAAACAGTCTTTAATGCACCAATGGAAAATAAGAGTTTTCCATGGGCTGTTTTTTAGTAATATGAAGATTGTTTCAGGGTTTGAAATCCTATTTTGTACTCTATTGTCTTAGTTTAGGCTTTCAGCATTACTTACTTCTGAAATTTAATTGGATTCCGTATTCTTCATGTAATCATAAAATATTTGTTGCTTATTATTTAATATTAATTACATTTGTTTATTTAATTATGGGGGAAATTATTACATAAAGTTATTTATTTTACAAAAAAGGGTCTGTTTGGGTGGGACTGGCATTACTGTGATAACAGTGGAATTGGTTACAGTAAACATTCCACTGATTAAGAATTAAAGATTGAAAACCTTTAAAAATGTATTGGAAACCCTAATATTTAAAGACAGTAGATCCTAGAGTTCTCAAGTGATTTATAAAAGGATTCAGTTAATTATGTAAACATTAGGGCAAGACATAATTTTTTAAAAATAGCAAGTTTCAAATCAGTTTAAATTTTTCAAAATATTTTGCTTTTGTTCAGTCACTCAATTGTGTACAACTCTTTGTGACCCCATGGACTGCAGCATGTCAGGCTTTCCTGTCCTTCATCATATCCCAGAGCTTGCTCAAACTCATGTCCAACTGAATCGGTGGTATCATCCAACCATCTTGTCTTTTGTCATCCCTTTCTCCTCCTGCCTTCAATCTTTCCCAGCATCAAGGTCTTGTCCAATAAAAACAACTTAACACTTGTCCTTTCCTTGTTAAGAAAGCAACCTATTCATATTAGTGCAAGCTATTATTTCATAAAGGATCTGTGCATCGTGTGGGCAAAGTATTGGAGCTTCAGCTTCAGCATCAGTCCTTAAAATGACTATTCAGGACTGGTTTTCTTTAAGATTGACTGCTTTGATCTCTTTGTAGTCCAAGGAACTCTCAAGAGTCTTCTCCAGCACCATAGCTTGAAAACATCAATTCTTCAGTGCTCAGCCTTCTTTATGGTCCAACTCTCACAATAATACATGACTACTGGAAAAATCATAACTTTGACTATAACTATAGTGCTGATAATTTCACAAATCCTTGGCTACAGTAAGTTGTTTCATTCTTCTGAAAGAAAGTAGTAGGATACTACAAAACAAAACAAATTATCAACGTATCTAAAATCAACCTCTCTGAAGCAATTAATTCCAAGGAGATTATAGATTTTTTTTTAAGTTAAGTGAGTCATTCAACTGCCAGAAGACATTTGCCAATAATCAATATAGGCTCCTATGAAGTTTTATTCTCTCCTACATTCAGAGGCAAGTTAGGCAGAAAAGGGTAGATGCTGAATAATAAGATTAAAAATATATGGTGAAAATTATCATCTTATCCAAGACCCTTAAACTGATCCCTCTTAGTGAAAAGTCATACATTTTATCAACTATCAAAATGTCTCCTTCTCTGGAATTTATTATCATAGCAGTTAAAAAAAAATGTGTTGCTTCTGTCACCTGATATTTGAAGTTCTTGCTTTAGTTCACTTCAAACTTATAAGACAAGTTCAAATTCCACTGTGTTTAAGAATATTGATTATACAGGATAAAAATAATTAATTGTATATGACAAAACCGTGCTATTTCCCTATGTGATGTTATTAATATCAGGGAAGTTTCCAAAATTTCTACATATTTAGCAACAGAGGCAATGCATTACAACTTTTGACTTTCATTGGAACCATCTGAAGGACTTATTAAAACACAAAATTCTGGGCCCCACTTGGAATCTGAAAGTCAGTTGATCTGTGAAAGGCATTGCAAGTACTGCAATTTGGAAAAGTTTTCAGGTGATGTTATCTATACTGCTGGTCTAGAAGTCACTCTTTGAAAGTCACTATATTAAAAAATTAGGTGACTTATCTTGAAGTATTATTGCATAGTAAGTTCACTGTTCTTAATTAAATGTCAAGGTTTTTATAAAGAAAATTTCATTCATATTTACATGAGAAAATGTCAAATACCTACGCCAATTGTTTTTTAATTTGAAGTGACTTTGGGGTGTGTTGGAGAAGACTCTTGAGAGTCCCTTGGAATGCAAGGAGGTCCAACCAGTCCCCCCTAATGGAGATCAGTCTTAGGTGTTCATTGGAAGGACTGATGCTAAAGCTGAAACTCCAATCCTTTGGCCACCTGATGTAAAGAGTTGACTCACTGGAAAAGATCCTGAGCTGGGAGGGATTGAGGGCAGAAGGAGAAGGGGACGACAGAGGATGAGATGGCTGGATGGCATCACCAACTCAATGGACATGAGTTTGAGTAGACTCCAGGAGTTGGTGATGTACAGGGTGGCCTGGCCCGCTGTGATTCATGGGGTTGCAAAGAGTTGGACACAACTGAATGACTGAACTGAACAATGTGAATAATTCACATTGTTGAATTATAGAAACAATGTGGGAAATGAAGCCTGCTTTGGGGCTTTATTGGGATCTACACTATATTTTTAGAGTGGTACCTTTATGGTACATGCCTGCTAAGTTGTTTCAGTCATGTCTGACTCTGTGTGATCCTATGTACTGGACCCTGCCAGGCTCCTCTGTCCATGGGATTCTCCAGGCAAGAATACTAGAGTGGGTTGCTGTGCTCACCTCCAGGGAATGTTCCCCACCCTGGGATAGAACCAATTTTTCTTACGTCTACTTGCATTGACAATGGGTTCTTTGCTACTAGCACCATCTGAGAAATCCTTCATGGTACTAAGGTTTATTTAAAAACAATCTTGTTTTATGAAATGGATAGAGATAATATTAAAGGAAGGGAAGACTGTAAGAGTTTAGTAAACAAATAGTTCTCACTATTATAGAGCTCTTAAATCCTGAAAGACAACTAACAACACATTCCTTACCTTTATCTCTATTATGATTTATTTTTCCTGCTTTTTCCCATTAAAAAAAAATAGACTCTGAATTTGATAGGTCTGGGGCGCTTGCTGAGGGGAGCTACATCACGTCCAAGGAGTGGTGGCTGCGCAGACACAGGAGGGCCTAGAGGAGCTATTCCATGTTCAAGGTCAGGAGGGACGGTGGTGAGGAGATACCCCTCATCCAAGGTAAGGAGCAGCAGCTGCGCTTTGCTGGAGCAGCCATGAAGAGAAACCCAACATCTAAGGTAAGAGAAAACCAAGTAAGGTGGTAGGTGTTGCAAGACAGCATCCAGAGGGCAGACACACTGAAACCATACTCACAGAAAACTAATTAATCTAATCACCCTAGGACCACAGCCTTGTCTAATGCAATGAAACTAAGCAATGCCCGTGGGGCCACCCAAGATGGGCGGGTCATGGTGGAGAGGTCTGACAGAATGTGGTCCACTGGAGAAGGGAATGGCAAGCCACTTCAGTATTCTTGCATTGAAAACCCAATGAACAGTATGAGAAGGCAAAATGATAAGATACTGAAAGAGGAACTCCCCAGGTCATTAGGTGCCCTATATGCTACTGGAGATCAGTGGAGAAATAACTCCAGAAAGAATGAAGGGATGGAGCCAAAGCAAAAACAATACCCAGTTGTGGATGTGACTGGTGATAGAAGCAAGGGCTAGGCTGTAAAGAGCAATATTGCATAGGAACTTGGAATGTCAGGTCCATGAATCAAGGCAAATTGGAAGTGGTCAAACAAGAGATGGCAAGAGTGAACGTCGACATTCTAGGAATCAGAGAACTAAAATGGACTGCAATGGGTGAATTTAACTCAGATGACCATTATATCTACTACTGTGTACAGGAATCCCTTAGAAGAAATGGAGTAGTCATTATGGTCAACAAAAGAGTCTGAAATGCTGTACTTGGATGCAATCTCAAAAATGACAGAATGATCTCTGTTCGTTTCAAAGGCAAATGATTCAATATCACGGTAATCCAAGTCTATGCCCCAACCAGTAATGCTGAAGAACCTAAAGTTGAACCATTCTATGAAGACCTACAAGACCTTTTAGAACTAACACCCAAAAAAGATGTCCTTTTCATTATAGGGGACTGGAATGCAAAAGTAGGAAGTCAAGAAACACCTGGAGTAACAAGCAAATTTGGCCTTAGAATATGGAATGAAGCAGGGCAAAGACTAATAGAGTTTTGCCAAGAAAATGCACTGGTAACAGGAAACGCCCTCTTCCAACAACACAAGAGAAGACTCTACACAAGGACATCACCAGATGGTCAACACAAAAATCAGATTGATTCTATTCTTTGCAGCCAAAGATGGAGAAGCTCTATAAAGTTAACAAAAACAAAACCAGGAGCTGACTGTAGCTCAAATCATGAACTCCTTATTGCCAAATTCAGACTGAAATTGAAGAAAGTAGGGAAAATCGCTAGACCATTCAGGTATGACCTAAATCAAATCCCTTATGATTATAAAGTGGAAGTGAGAAATAGATTTAAGGGCCTAGATCTGATAGAAGAGTGCCTGATGAACTATGGACAGAGGTTGGAGACATTGTACAGGAGACAGGGATCAAGACCATCCGCATGGAAAAGAAATGCACAAAAGCAAAATGGCTGCCTGGGGAGGCCTTACAAATAGCTGTGAAAAGAAGAGAAGTGAAAAGCAAAGGAGAAAAGGAAAGATATAAGCATCTGAATGCAGAGTTCCAAAGAATAGCAAGAAGAGATAAGAAAGCCTTTCTCAGTGATCAAGGCAAAGAAATAGAGAAACCAACAGAATGGGAAAACTAGAGATCTCTTCAAGAAAATTAGAGATACCAAGGGAACATTTCATGCAAAGATGGGCTCGATAAAGGACAGAAATGGTATGGACCTAACAGAAGCAGAAGATATTAAGAAGAGGTGGCAAGAATACATGGAAGAACTGTACAAAAAAGATCTTCAAGGCCAAGATAATCACGATGGTGTGATCACTCACCTAGAGCCAGACATCCTGGAATGTGAAGTCAAGTGGGCCTTAGAAAGCATCACTACGAACAAAGATAGTGGAGGTGACGAATTCCAGTTGAGCTGTTTCAAATATTGAAGAATGATGCTGTGAAAGTGCTTCACTCAATATGCCAGCAAATTTGGAAAATTCAGCGGTGGCCACAGGACTGGAAAAGGTCAGTTTTCATTCCAATTCAAAGGAAAGGCGATGCCAAAGAATGATCAAAGTACCGCACAACTGCACTCATCTCACACGCTAGTAAAGTAATGCTCAAAACTCTCCAAGCCAGGCTTTAGCAATACATGAACAGTGAACTTCCAGATGTTCAAGCTGGTTTTAGAAAAGGCAGAAGAACCAGAGATCAAATTGCCAACATCTGCTGGATCATGGAAAAAACAAGAGAGTTCCAGAAAAATGTCTATTTGTGCTCTATTGACTATGCCAAAGCCTTTGGCTGTATGGATCACAATCAACTGTGGAAAATTCTGAAAGAGATGGGAATACCAGACCACCTGACCTGCCTCTTGAGAAACCTATATGCAGGTCAGGAAGCAACAGTTAGAACTGGACATGGAACGACAGATTTGTTCCACATAAGGAGTGCGTCAAGGCTGTATATTGTCACTCTGCTTATTTAACTTCTATGCAGAGTACAGCATGAGAAAGTCTGGGCTGGAAGAAGCACAAGATGGAATCAAGATTGCTGGGAGAAATATCAATGACCTCAGATATGCAGATGACACCACCCTTATGGCAGAAAGTGAAGAGGAACTAAAGAGCCTCTTGATGAAAGTGAAAAACGAGAGTGAAAAAGTTGGCTTAAAGCTCAACATTGAGAAAAAGAAGATCATGGCATCTGGTCCCTTCACTTCATGGCAAATAGATGGGCAAACAGTGGAAACAATGTCAGACTTTATTTTTTGGAGTGCTCCAAAGTCACTGCAGATGGTGACTGCAGCCATGAAATTAAAAGATGCTTACTCCTTGGAAGAAAAGTTATGACCAACCTAGACAGCATTTTGAAGAGCAGAGATATTACTTTGCCAACAAAGTTCCATCTGTTCAAGGCTTTGGTTTTTCCTGTGGTCACGTATGGATGTGAGAGTTGGACTGTGAAGAAGGCTGAGCACCGAAGAATTGATGCTTTTGAACTGTGGTGTTGGAGAAGACTTTTGAGAGTCCCTTGGACTGCAAGGAGACCCAACCAGTCCATTCGAAAGGAGATCAACCCTGGGATTTCTTTGGAAGGAATGATGCTTGCTATAGTTGAAACTCCAGTACTTTGTCCACCCAATGTGAAGAGCTGACTCATTGGAAAAGACTCTGATGCTGGGAGGGATTGGGGGCAGGAGGAGAAGGGAACGACAGAGGATGAGATGGCTGGATGGCATCACTGACTGGATGGACGTGAGTCTGAGTGAACTCCGGGAGTTGGTGATGGACAGGGAGTCCTGGTGTGCTGTGATTCATGGCGTCACAAAGAGTCGGGCACTACTGAGCGACTGAACTGAACTGAACTGATAGGATACATAAGCAAAACTCAGTGGGAAATATAAAAGAAGTCTCTTTTGCTGTTATTACAAGAAAAACATTTAATAGAAAATACAATTTAATATTTAATTTGCAGTGCACAGAAAGGTTGCATAATGAGAAAAACTCAAGTAATTCAAAGGAATAACTTACCTTAATGAAACAAGTTTTTTCTTATTATTAAGGCAATATTTCTGCAGTCATCTGGAGATGTCCTGGCCTTAGAAAGTAGAATCATAAGTTAACAGCAATTTTCATGGAACTTAGCAACCTTAGAAAAGACTCTTTTAATGTCTTTTCTCATTTCCCCTGTTTCTTCTCTGTAGCTTCTGTATTTTTATACTAGAATTCTAATTTTGTCTTTTTTGAATAACCATTTTATAATAATTATATCTCCCTCTTCCCGTTTGTAAAATGTCTACTCTTCCTTTACTTCTTATATGTGATGTATGCTATGTTAAGCACAAAAAGAGATCCTTTATGAAATAATCACTTGCACTAATATGAATAGGTTCCTTTCTTAACAAGGAAAGTACAAGTGCTAAGTTGTTACTAGTATCTATTGTTCCAAAGAATATAATAATCTTGCTGCTGCTGCTAAATCACTTCAGTTGCATCCGACTCTGTGTGACCCCATAGACGGTGGCCCACCAGGCTCCCCCATTCCTGGGATTCTCCGAAACAAGAACACTGGAGTGGGTTGCCATTTCCTTCTCCAATGCATGAAAGTGAAAAGTGAAAGTGAAGTCGCTCAGTCATGTCTGACTCTTCGAGACCCCCATGGACTGCAGCCTACCAAGCTCCTTTGTCCATGGGATTTTCCAGGCAAAAATACTAGAGTGGGGTGCCATCGCCTTCTCTGATAACAATTTAAAAAATTAGAGATGAAATAAAACTTAGATATCACCCAGTTGAACACCTACTTGATATATGAATTATTTGTTTAGGATTAATGTATTGGTTAATTTAAAAATATTTATCAAGTCTCTGTGCCCTATAGATATATACTAGATTCATAAAAATAATTAGTGTATAGTTTTTCTTTCAATAAATTTGCAAATATCTAGGGAAAAGTATCAAGAAACTAAATCCTTATTGTATTAAGTGCAAAAGTAATGAGGGCACGGAGGGAAAGTGTTAGTTATCCCGTGTCCTACTTTTTCCAACACCCTGAACTGTAGCTCACCAGCCTCCTCTGTTCATGGAATTCTCCAGGCAAGAATACTGGAGTTCGTAGCCATTCACTTCTCCATGGGATCTTCCACACCCAATGATCGAACCTGCATCTCCTTCATTGCCAGCAGATTCTTTACTGTCTCAGCGAGCAGGGAAGCCCTACTTGCAGTCAATCTCATTTTTAATGCATATAAAGGAATAATTTCCATCATATTTTCTATAATCTCCTCATGATGGCTATCAGTTACAAATCTTGCTAATTACCAAGCTGCTATGTTCTGTTTTACATATAAATATTTTAAACACTGCTTATTTCATTAAAATTAAGTGAAATTTTATTGCTTTAGTTTCCCTTCAAAAATAGCACTATAAATTCAGCTTTCAAAGTCAGCAACAATAGCCTTTAACTTTTTTTAATGATATATATGCCATAAATTGTAAAGCTGCACACACCATAGACTGGCAATGCATCTAGGTCCATTGGGTTTTAATTTTAGATATGAGTAGGAATAATCTCAAATCTATCAAAACCTTTGAGATATTTGAGAATCTAGCAATTGAGACCATGGAATACTGAGAAAGTCAGATACATTTATTCTATACACAAATTTCTCTAGATCATATATAAGAAGTAGGATGTCTGAGTATATTGAGCATGCTTATTTTCAACATCATTAAAATAGTTGCTTTCCAAACTTATTATGACTTACACTTTGATCAACAGTTCATAAATTCTTGCTTTTCTATATATTAATATTTGTAAATATTATAGTTCATATTGTTATATATTTAATTATTTTTGCCCACATTTTAAGTGTAAAATTGTATCTTTCTGTTTTATTTTTCATCTCACTCATTATTAGTTGAGTTAAATAGCTCTTCATATGTTCACTAAACATTTGTGATCTAGCATTTTTGAAATATCTATACAAATTTTTGACTATTTCCTCGTTGGGTATTTTTATTATTGATTTGTAAATGTTCTGTAAGTCTTATTGACACTCATATTTTCTCTATTAGATCTGTGA
Organism: Capra hircus; assembly: GCF_001704415.2. Taxonomy (NCBI): domain Eukaryota; kingdom Metazoa; phylum Chordata; class Mammalia; order Artiodactyla; family Bovidae; genus Capra; species Capra hircus. Next base: position 101,294,430 of record NC_030808.1, read on the forward strand.
AAAACAGCTTATTCTAGTCTTTCCTGCAAAAGTGATAGTGGTGGTGGTTTAGTCACTAAGTCATGTCAGACTTTTGTGACCCTGCTGATTGTAGCCTGTCAGGCTCTTCTGTCCATGGGATATCCAAGGCAAGAATACTGGACTAGGTTGCATTTCTTTTTCCAGAGGATCTCCCTGACCCAGGGAACAAACCCTAGTCTCCTGCATTGCAAGAGTTTTCCTGTATTGCAGGTGGATTCTTTACAACTGAGCCAACAGGGATACTTGATTGTAAAATGTTTAATATTTTATGCAATCAAAAATATTTCTATTTTCTTTATGATTTCTCTTTTGTATCTTGCCTATATATCATTGTTATACTGAATTTCCTAAGATACATAGTTCAATACAAACAAATGTCTGTATATCATGTTACATGTTTATCCCAATTGGAATTAATTTCATGCCTAATATGAGCTAGGAATCTATTATTTTCCCCCAACGCTTAATTGCTTCAATGCAATTTATTGAATGTAAGTATTTCCTCACTGATTTTTTTTTTTCACCAAGTTCTCAGATATTTATTTGAAAACAATGGCAATGTTTACCAAAGGGGGAAAGAATCATACTCAACGGTTTATTGTGAGGACATCCAACCAACTTCAAATTCCCTTTTTTTTTTTTTTTTAATCAGAATTGTCTTGGGTAATCTTGATCTGAAATTTCATAATTTTGTCAGAACTTTAGAATCAATTTATCAAGCTTCTTCCCTCCAAAAAGCTATTGAGATTTCGAATCAATTATTTTATCATAATATTTTAATAGGGAAATTTAACATTTTAATTATTGAACCCTGATATTCACAAATATGGATATCCCTTCCTTTATACAAATGTTTTTTTGATGATTTTCAATGATTTTTTGCAATTTTCTCCCTAGAACTCTTTTACTTCATTTAATAATTTTTAATCACAACTTAATCTCAATTCCAACTACCGCACAATTGCATTCATCTCACATGCTAGTAAAGTAATCCTCAAAATTCTCCAAGCCAGGCTTCAGCAATACATGAACCATGAACTTCCAGATGTTCAAGCTGATTTTAGAAAAGGCAGAAGAACCAGAGATCAAATTGCCAACATCTGCTGGATCATGGAAAAAGCAAGACAGTTCCAGAAAAATATCTATTTCTGCTTTATTGACTATGCCAAAGCCTTTGACTGTATGGATCACAATCAATGGTGGAAAATTCTTCAAGAGATGGGAACACCAGACCACCTGACCTGCCTCTTGAGAAACCTATATGCAGGTCAGGAAGCAACAGTTAGAACTGGACATGGAACAACAGACTGGTTCCACATAGGAAAAGGAGTACGTCAAGGCTGTATATTGCCACCCTGCTTATTTAACTTATATAAAGAATACATCATGAGAAAGTCTGGGCTGGAAGAAGCACAAGGTGGAATCAAGATTGCTGGGAGAAATATCAATAACCTCAGACATGCAGATAACACTACTCTTATAGCAGAAAGTGAAGAAGAACTAAAAAGCCTCTTGATGAAAGCAAAAGTGGAGAGTGAAAAAGTTGGCTCAAAGCTCAACATTCAGAAAATGAAGATCATAGCATCTGGTTTCATCACTTCCTGGGAAATAGATAGAGAAACAGTGGAAACAGTGTCAGACTTTACTTTTCGAGGTGCCCCAAAATCACTGCAGATGGTGATTGCAGCCATGAAATTAAAACACTCTTACTCCTTGGAAGAAGTCATGACTAACCTAGAGAGCATATTCAAAAGCAGAGACATTACTTTGCCAACAAAGGTCCATATAGTCAAGACTATGGTTTTTCCAGTGGTCATGTATGGATGTGAGAGTTGGACTGTGAAGAAAGCTGAGAGCCGAAGAATTGATGCTTTTGAACTGTGGTGTTGGAGAATACTCTTGAGAGTCCCTTGGACTGCAAGGAGATCCAACCAGTCCATTCTGAAGAAGATCAGTCCTGGGATTTCTTTGGAAGGAATGATGCTAAAGCTGAAACTCCAGTACTTTGGCCACCTCATGCAAAGAGTTGACTCATTGCAAGAGACTCTGATGCTGGGAGGGATTGGGGGTAGGAGGAGAAGGGGACCGCAGAGGATGAGATGGCTGGATGGCTTCACTGACATGATGGATGTGAGTCTGAATGAACTCCGGGAGTTGTTGATGGACAGGGAGGCCTGGCGTGCTGTGATTCATGGGGTCGCAAAGAGTCGGGCACGACTGAGCGACTGAACTGAACTGAACGGAATCACAGTTTATTAGAATATTTAACTCATTAATTTTTCTATCTGCTAAAAGTAAGAGCAAACATAAATATGCAGAAATTGTTATGAACTATTTAGTGTTTTATGAAGTATATAGTATTCTTATATAGAGTTAATATATAAACATAGACTTTCGATTCATATCAAATTAAATTAGGTAAGTTTCTTGTAGGGATTAAAAGAAACAATTAAGATAAAGGAGAATATATAGAGATACAACTTCATTTGTAAATATTTCTTTAAATACAGAGATTGTATAACCGGAAATAAATATAAATTTCTTTTAAACTTTTGAGTAGTAGGCTTTTGTTTATTAATTGTATCCTTGTAGTTACCTTTATTTAATTTTCTAAGCAATTAATACAGTAATATACTAAGGCAAATATTTAAAAGAGAAACATAATACAATCAAATAAACAAACAGAAATGGTATATACAACTGTGTATTAGCAATTGTTAATTTGTCCAAGTGGTATTCACTAGTAATCAGAGGAGGGACCTTTCAGGGTAAACAACATAGCTCTTCAATATTCTACTTAGAATCCTAAGCAGGTGAGGTACACTGCTATGTGTCAGCAGATCTCCACTTAACTTGCTACGGAAAGGCCAGTTAATAGAAACATGCCTAACATTTTCATAAATCTTACACAACTGATATTCATATACCTAGACTGTCCAGTACTTTCTCTCAAGCATTCCCACAGCAATCTCTGAAACCTCTGTTTACTATAAAGAGATCTTAGTTTAACCTGAAACTCTTTACAGAATTCTTCCTTTCTGTCCTTGCCCAAGGCTAAGACCTGACTTTCTTTTTCCCCCTTGAAATATACATAAGGGAAGGAGGATGCTCTTTCATCCATTCATAGTTTGATACTAATTCACATCTAAATTAAAAAAAAAAAGACAAACAAATATAAGAACACTGATTGGTTATAAGTAGGTGAAAGAGCTCTTTCACACATTCTCCTTGTATCTTTGGACAAGAAGATAATTTTGTTAGTATTCTCCCAGTGTTTCACTTCCAGACAATTTTTCCTTTAAAAATAGCATAAAATTAAGCTTATAGACTGTAATATCAGATTGCCTGGGTCTGCAGTCTGGCTGCACCTTTTCCTAGCTGTGAGATCTTGGGAAATTAGTAATTCTTTCTGAACCGCAATGCCCTCATTTGAAAATCAGAGATGAAAATTACTGAGTTTCTACACTTGCTATGAGAATTAAATGAGCTAATATACATGAAACACATGACATTTTCCTTGAAATATAAGCTTATTATGTTTTTCACAGGTGTTTATCACTATAATGTTTACTAGGAAAGCCTAATCTGTATCTTTGAATTTCCATCATTGTTTTCATATATAACCTCTGGAATAGCACAAAATCTCAAATATTTCAATTTTTTAAGTAACACTCCTGTATTTCTTTTTAGTTTTCTCTATTGGAAATTCTAGTTATTTACTGCATGTATTGCCTTGTGATATAATTTCAGACAACTTATACCCTACCTCCTCTATACCTGAATGATAATTTGATACTGATTCACATCTAAATTAAAAAAAAAGACAAACTAACATAAGAACATTGATTGGTTACAAGTTAGTGAACTAAGATAAAAGCTCATAAACTAATATTTTAAATGATACAACTTTTAGTTTTTAAATCTATAGAATTAAGAAGAATCAAAGGAAAATATGAAGCATAAAATAAGGAAAGGTCTATTGTCTTTTATATTATTCATAAATAAAAGGGTATTGATTACAATGTAAACCTACATGCACTGCAATACAGTGAACACTGTGACTCAGAAGAATTTACATTCTGTTCAACAGGATAGACTCTCATCCTGTGGGAGTTGTGGCATACTGAACAATTTTGGTGACCTCTCCAGAACCCACTAAATTATGTGGAATATAGAAAATAATTTTACTAGCAATTAAGGGTAATAGTCCTTGAAGCACATACACATGTTGCAAGAGGTTATTTTAGTATAGTTTTATATAATTATTGATATTTTACTGGCTTCTTTTCTTAATGGATTTGTCATGGGTGCATTAGGCTGAATTAAATATTATTTATCAAGATTGCTTAAAATGACAGTAGTACGTCTTCCTTGGGGTTCTTATTCTTTTAATAATGACAAAATTTAGTCTCGAAGAGATAAATATCCATATTATTGCTTTCTAGTTACAGTCATCATTTATAGCAACAACAGCCACACTGATACAATTTTTCTCTGTTACTGCTCACTCAGCTAACTTTCTGGGGTAGTTATTTTTATGGCCATGTACTTAAAAACTAATTGTCAAACTCTAGGGCAACTAGATTTTTCCTGTTATATTTAGAAATTATACCGTTTTTCATTCTATATTTAGGTTTATTTCCCACATCATCTAATTGCTCAGTCATGTCTGACTCTTTGCTACTCCAATGTCTGCCAGGCTCCTCTGTCCATGGTATTCTCCAAGCAAGAATACTGGAGTGGGTTGCCAGTTCCTTCTCCAGGGAATCTTCCTAATGCAGAAATTGAACCCAGGTCTCCCACATTGCAGGCAGATTCTTTACCATCTGAAACACCAGGGAAGCCCATGTTAAGTTTATTATCCATTTTGAATTAATATTTTGTGAACTGCATAATGTCTTTGTTTACATTAATTATTGCATCTACCTGTGTCTTCATATTTAAAAAGAGTTGCTTGTAAACAACATTAGTTGGATTTTTAAAATATGTTCTGTCAGTCTAGGTCTTTTATTATAATTTGGATGTGTAGATCATTCAAATATAAAGTGATTACTGCTATAGTTGGGTTAACATCTATTCATATTGGTCATTAACCTTATTCTCTGTACTTTTTTTTTTTTTTCTTAGTCTTGCCCTCTTTTTCTGTCTTCTCAGGGTTTAGTTGAGTATATTATGTAATTCCACTTTCTTTATTTGGCATATCAATTATCTTCTTTTAAATTTTTTAAATTTATTTCCCTATGGTTTGTTTTACATGTTTATGACTAAGTCCACTTTATATAACATGCTATCATTTCATGGATGGTACATTTTCCTTATAGGAGAGTATTCCTAATTCCTCTCTCATGTCTTTGCTTTCATTTATTTTACATAAACATAAGCTATAATCAACATATAATATCTATATATATATACAACACATTGCTGCTATTATTATTTGAATGCTTATCTATTAATCAATTAATATAAGGAAAATGAAAGGTTATCTTACCTTCATTTATTTCTTTTCTCATGTTCTGCCTTTCTTTATGTAGGTCTGAATTTCTGACTTTTATCATTTTATTTTTTTTTTTTTAATTCTTTTAAAGTCGCATCTACTGATGACAAATTCCCTCAGTTTTGGATTGTTTTAGTCTTTATTTCTTCTCGTAAAGGTAATTTTCACTGGTTAAAGAATTCTAGGTTAGTGCTATTTTTTCTCTTTCAACGCTTCAAATATTTCACTCTACTTTATTCTTCCTTATATGATTTGTGAAGATTAGTCTAGTGTAATTCTTCTACTTCTTCTGTGAAAGTCTCTCAGTTGTGCCTTACTCTTTGCAACCCCATGGACTATACAGTCCATGGAATTCTCCAGGCCAGGATACCAGAGTGGGTAGACTTCCCTTTCCAGGGGATCTTCCCAACCCAGGGATTGAACCCAGATCTCTTGCATTGCAGGTGGATTATTTACCAGCTGAGCCACAAGGGAAGCCCAAGAATACTGGAGTGGGGGCCTGTCCCTTCTCCAGGGTATCTTCCCGACTCAGGAATCAAACAGGGGTCTTCTGCATTGCAGGAGGATTCTTTACTGACTGAACTATCAGGGAAGAATTCCATTCTTCTTCTAGAGGTGAGGTGAGGTGATTTTTTTTTTTTTTCCCCCCTCTAACTTCTTTCAAAATTTTTTCTTAGTTTTTGGATTTCTTCAGTTTAAATGATATGCCTAGGTGTAGACTTTAATATTTATCCTGATTGTTTACTATGAGCTTTCTGGATCTGTGTTTTAGCATCTGTTAATAATTTTGGAAATTTTCAACCATTGTGGAGTCAAATATTTCTTCTGCTAATTTCTCTTTTTCTTCTCCTTCTGGTCTCCCCATTTTATATGCTGCATCTGTTTTGTTTGTTTCAGTTTTCTGATACTGTTTATTTTAAAAAATTCTTTTTACTTTGAGTTTCAGTTTGAAAATATTCTATGAATATCTTCTTAAGTTACTACATACTTTGGCTCTGTCCAGCGTGCTAATATGCATTCTTCATTTTGAAATATGATTTTTTTTTAATTTCTAAAATTTCTTTTTATTCTTTTCTAAAGTTTTTATCTCTGCTTCTTATGGTACTCATCTATTATTACATATTATTTACTTTTTGAAAAAATTCAAAACCTTGGCATATGAATAATGGTTATTTTAAATTCTAGATCTAATAATGTCACTGAGTCCAAACTCATTCTGCTTGCCATACAACAGGCCAATTAACCAAGAAACAAGGTGTTGAGGCAAGAAATACAACTTTATTTGGAAAGCCAGCAGACTAAGATGGAAGACTGTCTCAAAATAACCATCTTTTTGGAATCTGGATGGTAGGTTCTTTTATAGAACAAGGATGGGGAGAGGTGAGGAACTAAAGTAAAGAGGCCATTGCATGCATGCTAAGTTGCTTCAGTTGTGTCTGACTCTTTACAACCCCATGGACGGTAGCCTGACAGGATACTCTGTCCATGGGATTCTCCAGGAAAAAATATTGGAGTGGCTTTGCTGTTTCCTACTCCATAAAGGCCATTAATCTTTCAAATATCTCCTACAATGGCAAGCCTTAGGAAAGGAAAGGAATGTGTTAAATTCTTCTTTCCTGTAGCCGTGCATAGGTGGACAGGGTCTTGAACAAAAAGGTTGTTTTGTTTAATATTTAGGCAGAGGGGCAAGGTTTCCTGAGACAGGCCATCATGTGAAAATACTATACTTTTAGTGAAAAAAAGCAGGAAGCAAAGAGTAAAGTAAAAGAAATAGATTCAACATGGAGTCATAATTGGCTCTTCCCTGAAACAATAATTCTAATTTTTAATCCATATACACATTATATATGAGTCTGAGGCTTGTTCTAACTCTTCAAACTGTGGGGATGGGGGATGTTTTTCTTTTTTATTATAGTATGGCCTATAAATTTTATATAAAGCTTGGTATGATGTTCCAGGTGATAAGAACTGAGGTAAATAGGCCTTTAAAGTGAGGATTTATGTTCATTGGGTGTTTGACTTTGGCTGCATTTACTATTTGTGGGCTTTCCTGATGGCTCAGTGGGTAAATATTTTGCCTGCACTGTAGAAGGCACAGGAGAGGAGGGTTTGATCCCTGGCTCAAGAAGATCTACTGGAGGAGAAAATGACAACCCACTCCAGTATTCTTGTCTAAAAAATTTCATGGACAGAGGAGTCTGGCAAACTATAATCCAAAAGGTCAAAAAGAGTCAGACAGGGCTGAGTAGGCACACTATTTGCTATAGCTATGTCAGAGACTAAAATATCTTCTGATATGTTTGTTTTTGTCTTTTGGTTTCCCTGAGGGAGTGAAGTCGCTCAGTCATGTCCAACTCTTTGCGATCCCATGGACTGAGTGTAGCTTACCAGACTCCTGCCTCCATGGGATTCTCCAGGCAAGAATACTGGAGTGGGTTGCCCATTTCCTTCTCCAGGGGATCTTCCCAACCCAGGGATCGAACCCAGGTCTCCTGCATTGGAGGCAGACGCTTTAACCTCTGAGCCACCATCAAAACATCACATTGTACCCCTGAGATATAAACTTTTATTCATCAACTGTACCTTAATAAAGCTTATATGGAAAAGTTTCCCTCTGATTTTCCAGCAATATCATAAGTGTATCTAAATTTCTTATTTTTTACATTTATCATATTGAAGGTTTTATAGATTCTTAAGTCTGTGGATTTATTAAAATTTCCAAAAATTTTTGCTTATTTTTGCCAACAAACATCCATATAGTCAAAGCTATGATTTTTCCAGAAGCCATACATGAAAGTGAGAGTTGGATTATTAAGAAGACTGAGTGCTGAAGAATTGATACGTTCAAGCTGTGATACTGGAGAAGACTCTTGAGAGTCCCTTGGACAAGGAGATCAAACCAATAAATCCTAAAGAAAACCAATCCTGAATATTCACTGGAGGACTGATGCTGAAGCTGAAGCTCCAATACTTTGGCCACCTGATATGAAGAGCCAACTCATTGGAAAAGACCCTGATGCTGGGAAAGATTGAGGGCAGGAGGAGAAGGGGACAACAGAGGATAAGATAATTTGATGGTATCGCCAACTCAGTGAACATGAGTTTGAGCATAGTCTGGGAGATAGTGAAGGACAGGGAAGCCTGGCATGCTACAGTCCATGGAGTTGCAAGGAGTAGGGCATGACTTAGTGACTGAACAACAATAAGGAAGTTACCATGCTTATAGCCAAACCAGGGGCTATGCTCATTGGCCAAAAAGTATCTGCTTCATGCTCTAGGAACCAGCTGTGCTGACTACACTGATTATTACATAAAGTGTAAATGAACTAAAACATTCTATACTGTCAATGACAATATTCAATATAATACACGAAAAAGTGCCTGAAAAACATACACATAGATGATTATTATAACTTAGTAAAATAACGATTCTGTAACTCGCTTATTAGCATATAAATACACTTTGAATACCAAACAGTTGAGTTCTAAAATTTGTACAAAGTTCTAAGAAAAGTGCAAATAAAAATGTGAATCTTTCAATGCCATGTGTTTTTAATTCATATTTTGAATTTTCTACTTAAATGCAATTATAAAATGAATGCAGTATGTTTGGCTCACTAGAGAGCTGTCTGCCAAAATATTAAGCCTTTGAAAAATTTATGAATCCAGAAGATACTATAGAAGTAAAACAAGTCAAGTAAAAGAAATAACTTTTTAATGAAAATAAGTCCTAAAATATCTTAGCAATTGAGGAAACATCTTATGGATAATTCTTTTAATTTATGTAATTTATCATTTATTCACACCAAGTACAACTATTTATACAACCTTACATTTATTAACATGCAGTTTATTTATATTCTTGCTTGATAGTAAAGAGGGCAGAAGAATAACTTTAACTACACTATGTAGATAAAGTAGTTGTAAAAAGTGGAACCTATATTTAAACTACCAAAAGGAAATCAAATCTCCTGACATAGAATTCTATATCCCATGGAAATATACTTCCCAGTGAAAATCCCAAGTGTGGGAAACTACAACAGAAAAACGTAGTTTCTTCTATCTTAATTTAATCATAAGAAAAAATTGATACATAGAAAAATATTTTTTTAATGTTTTGAATGTGAGGTCAGCTCTTTCAAAGTAAAAATTATGAGGCAAATGGAATTTTGAATATTGAAGAAATATTTTATATTACAAACAATATTTTATTAAAATGTTTAATATTTATGTATAATATTTTAGTGAAAGAAAACATATATTTTAAAAAAATATATGCTAAAAATATATCTTTGGATTTGATTGTACAATATCTGTGATTAATTCTGAGTAATACGGAAGGATATCAATGGAAACAATATGGAAGGATTATGAATGGTACATGTATAAGACAGAATCAGCCAGATATTGAAGGTTTGAGGATGGCAATATGTTTATGAAGTTGAATTATACTATTTTCATTTTTGCATATGTTCAACTATTTCTCCATGAAAGAAAAGGAAAAAGTCAAACTGGTTTAGGAGAGGTCCTTATGATATCCATATGAGAAGAAAGGGTATTATGGCTAATAGTCTATGTGTTACTTTATAAGAGTTGTTGGAGAGAAAATTTTGAACAGCAGGCAATGTCTATATAAGGATAATGTTTTAAAGCAAAAGAAAGAAAATGTACAATAATTTAAGGGAATCAGAAAAAAATAGAATGAAAATTAATATCTAAAGAGAACTGTATGAGAGAAATGCTCAGTTTTACCACAATATCATATATGATTAGAAATGTAACAGATGTCATGAGAAACACATTTTCAAAGCAATAAGAAAATCATATGGAAAGGAAGAGTCTTAGGTGAGGGAAGTACAAAATTTCATTCAATCGTCAAGTATAATATCAAGTATTGTTTCTCTTTGGAAATCATTCCTGTTGTTCCATAATAATATAAATAATTAAACCTCCCATCCTCAGCCTTTCATAATCACATGGCTCAGTACATATAGTCACCAAACACTTACAGTATTAATCATGGTTTTAATGGTTGACTTTATAATCTAGGAATTTCTAGAAGGAATATTTTACCTACTTTATGTCTGCAATACTCTGTGCAGTATTCAGCACAAACTGAACCAATACTTGATAACCAGATTAACCCTGGTACATCTAGGAGGATCAGAAAACATGTTTTGAAACAATAGCAACACTTTATTACTAAATAATTTTTTACCCCATGCTGAATTTACGCTGGGCTGGAAGAAGCACAAGCTGGAATCAAGACTGCCGGGAGAAATATCAATAACCTCAGACATGCAGATGACACCATCCTTATGGCCGAAAGTGAAGAGGAACTAAAAAGCCTCTCGATGAAACTGAAAGAGGAGAGTAAAAAAGTTGGCTTAAAGCTCAACATTCAGAAAATGAAGATCATGGCATCTGGTCCCACCACTTCATGGCAAATAGATGGGGAAACAGTGGAAACAGTGTCAGACTTTGTTTTGGGGGGCTCCAAAATCACTGCAGATGGTGACTGTAGCCATGAAATTAAAAGATGCTTACTCTTTGGAAGAAAAGTTATGACCAACTTAGATAGCATATTCAAAAGCAGAGACACTACTTTGCCAACATAGGTCCATCTAGTCAAGGCTATGGTTTTTCCAGTGGTCAGGTATGGATGTGGGAGTTGGACTGTGAAGAAAGCTGAGCGCCAAAGCATTGATGCTTTTGAACTGTGGTGTTGGAGAAGACGCTTGAGAGTCCCTTGGACTACAAGGAGATCCAACCAGTCCATCCTAAAGGAGATCAGTCCTGGGTGTTCATTGGAACCCAGGACTGATACTGAAGCTGAAACTCCAATCCTTTGGCCACCTGATGCGAAGAGTTGACTCACTGGAAAAGACTCTGATTCTGGGAGGGATTGAGGGCAGAAGGAGAAGGGGACGACAGAGAATGAGATGGCTGGATGGCATCGCCGACTGGATGGATGTGAGTCTGAGTGAACTCCGGGAGTTGGTGATGGACAGAGAGGCCTGGCATGCTGAGATTTATGGGGTTGCAAAGAGTTGGGCACGACTGAGCAACTGAACTGAACTGAACTGATAGTCACATTAGAGTGTGTGGCTTCAATATATGAATTTAAGGGCATCAGAATTCAGTGCATATAAGCTGATATATAGAAAAGCTTCTCTGTTTTTTTTCGGTTGACTTTGTATTAAAGAAACTTACGTTAATTGATTTCTAATAATTTTCTGTGCATTTATTCCGCACCTAAGAATTTGTCATCTCAAGTAGTGACAAGTCTTCTAATTCCTCTAGCTATTATCTATTTTCTTTACCTTACTACACAGTGAGGATTCTTCACAAAATGGCAAATAGAAGGATGACAGGATATAGTGTTGCTTTGATTCCTGTCTCAAAGAAAGTTTCCAACATTTCATATTTAAGATCACGATATTTTTTCAGAATAATAAAGTTATCATTCACCCCTTTATGTTATGCTGTTTTTATTTATTTATTTATTTATTTATGTTTATTTTTGCTTTATTTTACTTTACAGTACTGTATTGGTTTTGCCATACATTGACATGAATCCACCACGGGTGTATACAAGCTCCCAATCCTGAATCCCCCTCCCACCTCCCACCCCATATCTATCAAGAATGAATGTTGAATTTTGTTGTTTTCCTGAATGAATAATAGATTATTTTCTCCTATATTTTGTTAATATGATAACATTTAAGTATTAAAAACAATCTCTGTTTTTATAAAAAACTTAATAACTTATATATATATATATTTAATCTTAATTTTATTTGCTAGTGTTTTCCTTAGGAATTTGCTATAATATACTTAAGTGTGTCCTCAGTTGCTAAGTCGTGTTCTACTCTGTGACACTATGGACTGCAGCCCACCAGGCTCCCCTCTCCATGGGATTTCCCAGGAAAGAATGCTGCAATAGTTTGCCATTTCCTTCTCTAATACATAGGAAAGAATTTCTTTTTATTTATTATACTTGGAATTTGTCAGGTACATAGTTTTGGCTTGGTATAAAGATTTCAATTCTCAACTGAATAGCTTCAAATATTGATTTGGCACATTCCTTTTATTTTCTCCTTTTATAATTCTCACTGTATTCTCTTTATATTTTACTCTCTCTTTTACTATATTTTGCACCATTTGTTTCTTTGTAATCCATTGTATTTTCTTTTTAGCTTAGTTTTCAGTTTACTACTTTTTTTCCCCCTGAGCTGTATCTAATCTTCTAAACTATCCATTGAATTCTTAATTTCCTTTAATAAAATTTTCAAGTCAAGAATTTCAATTGTGTTCCTTGTTTAAAAATAATTCCCAGTTCTCTTCTAGAATTATTAATCTTGCCTTTTAAGTTTGTAGGTCTACTGTTTTCTCTTTTTCTCTGCTGATCTGTGTTCATGTTTTATCTCCTTGCTTATCTAATTTATTTATTGTGTACTCAATGTAGTACTTGCAAAAATGTTTGAATGAGTAATTTGAGGCTTATGAAGAAATAAAATTTCTCTAGAGATATATTATCTGCCAAGTGCCTGGGTCACTATCAGTTTAGGATTATTATAATTTATTGGATAGAGGTGATGTAAAATTAGAATGTAATCCTTGTTGACTTCACTTTATTTTTACTGTTTAGTGCCTTTGGAAGTTTATGCATAAAGTAAGATTTGTTCAACTGGCAATCCTCTAGATATGTCCTAGACTCCTTATCCACAAAAAAACAAACAAACAAAAAAAAAAACTCTTAAAGTGTGCTCTTCAACATTTTAGCCACTGTATTTGGGATCAACAAGTGCCTTTGGAGTAACAGGGCTCTCAATAGAGTGCACACATACCTGGAACACCAACTTTCCCCAGAAGAATGGCCCTGCTCTTCCTCACTATCATGTTACTGCTTCAGTATTTTCAGTCTTTTACTTGTTTGATTTTTTTTCTGTCCAAGTGTCCTATTTGCCTTCACTAGGATAGACCTCGGAAGATAGGATAATTATTACTAGATAGGAATAATTCGTGTTTAATTATGACAATCCAAGCAGAAATATTTAGGTGTAATATGTTTTGCTTGTTCAGTGGTAACACTATCTTGTAATAAATATTGCTATATATTTTGTTTGTTTAATTCCTATCCCCATCCCCATTTATTCTTCTAGATTCCCTTTTTACAGGAATTTCGCATGTCAGTGATGTAGAAACGTGTTAGAGGCTAAACGGAGATTTTACTATAATGCAGGAGTTTAAATTTGAGTTTTTTGAGCTTTCATTCTTTGTCAGTGATAATGGGCAAGAGTATACAGTTCTTTCTCCCACTCTTCCATGAAGAGGCTATTTTTCTTCCACTTTTACAGAGCAAACTGTTTCTTATAATTATAGACATATATGTGTGTGTGTGTGTGTGTGTGTGTGTGTGCGTGTGTACTGCTGCTGCTAAGCTGCTTCAGTCATGTGTATATAATACCTCATTTGATCTCTGCTTCAAGCTAATTCCTTCTTGGTGCCATTGTTGCCATCAAAATATTTAATTTGTTCACCTCACCTTAAACATTTTGCTGCTGCTGATTCTAAGTCACTTCAGTCGTGTCCGACTCTGTGAGATCCCATAGACAGCAGCCCACCAGGCTCTGCTGTCCCTGGGATTCTCCAGGCAAGAACACTGGAGTGGGTTGCCATTTCCTTCTCCAATGCATGAAAGTGAAAGTGAAAGTGAAGTCGCTCAGTCGTGTCCGACTCTTCGTGACCCCATGGACTGCAGCCTACCAGGCTCCTCCGTCCATGGGATTTTCCAGGCAAGAGTACTGGAGTTAAACATTTTGCTTTATCTTCAAAGAGTAATTATTACTGTACCTCTCGAGATGAAGGGATGGAATTACCTATTAGAGATATCTTCTGTTTATTTTTACCTCATATGCCTTCCCTAATGAATATCCACTGCTATGAACTTTCTTTCCATTCATTCTGAGTTTTGAGTGTTAGCTCCTCCTGCTTTCTTTTCGTATAGAGCTCAGGTGTTTGCTTCTCATAAACATTGTGATTAACCATGTGCCTCCCATCCTGACTGGGGAGGGGGGATGAAGGAAGTTGGGTTGGATAACAGCTCTGCCTAAGGAGGAGCTAAGCAGGCCCTGAGGCTAGAGGAAGGCCAGAGGAACAGCTTTGTGCTCTGGTTTCCCCTCAGAGAATAGCAGAGAGCAGTTAGTCCTCTCTGCTGCTTGTATTTGTTAATATTAAAAAAACAGAGAGAGCAGTAAAAAAAAAAAACTGTGGTTGAAAAATAATGGAGGAAACGATTTCTAAAACACAGAAATATTTTTCATTATATGCAATATATACTTTTAAGAATTGATGATATCTTGCATAAGTAATTTATAGAAAAGCTTAATAAGCTAATAAGCTTATAATTAACATAATTTTTATGCACTTGAAACAATCAAAATATTTATTTTGTAATACATGGAAAAATCACTACTCTTCAACAATTTCTTGTACTGCAAAATTCTTTGGAGGGACTTGAAAATTTTTAAGATCATTTTCTGTTCTAAATGTTTAGGACTCCATTACTTGCTTTATCTTAAGACCAATTATATAGTAAGACTAAAGTTTATAGTAAGACAAGTTTTTCCAATAAATTCTCCCTTTGGATGCATGAATTATGATTATAAAAGTATTCTCTGAGGGATAAATATATGTTCAAAAAGTTAAACTTTCATCACATTCTTAAAAACCCCTTATACTCCAGAAATTACTTATAACTTTTAAAAATTATATAACTGTGCTTCAATGTTTCAAACAATTTTATTATTAAATGTAACTGCATTTTTTTCTTTGCTATGTTAAAATGATGAAACAATTTTTTCTTGCTTCTACAGAAATTTTAAATATTATACTCTCCTTTTCTTTCCTCAAGAAAAGAACAGATTTTAGGGTTTTTCATGTTTCCAAATCAGAATTAATAGACCATAAGTGTCTTTTAAAAAATTAGAAGGAAAAAATAATTAGAAGAGGTACTGTAACAAGAAGAACAGATTTTAGGGTTTTTGATGTTTCCAAATCTGAATTAATAGACCATAAGTGTCTTTTAAAAAATTAGAAGGAAAAAATAATTAGAAGAGGTACTGTAACAACAACAAAAAAAATCTGACTCCATATTATATCTATTCCTTTAGCTCTTAACTTTTGTGCTCTGTTCTGTATTCCATCACATTGGTTCTGGGCCTTGGTAAAGGAATGCTGCTTACAGCCTGAATACACATAATGAGATCTGCCTCCCAGGCTTGACCTTTTAAGGTATTACACTTTTCACCCACATAGGGATAAAAAATTGCAGAACAGAGAATAACATTTGTCTTGTTGAAGGATTAGGGGAACATTGTGACCAGACCTACATGGACAACTGCAAGAACAAAGGATTATCACATTTCCTTCAGGTTCTGGCCAGCTCCGAGAAGTTTACAACAACCAGCAACATTCCCTTCCCTTTTAATATAAAAGGAGCCTCAATTCTAACACCAGTAAGATAGTTCTTTAGGACACTAGTCTGCCATCTCCTTGGTCTGGTGGCTTTCCAAGTAAAGTTGCTATTCCATGCACTAGCACGTCATCTCTTGATTTGTTGGCCTATTGTGCAGGGAGCAGTATGAGGTTGGACTTGGAAACAGTGAGAGATATCGTTCCTTTGGGAAGCAAAAAGAAGGAATAATTTTACCTAGGAGGGAAGGAGGTGATCCTGGTTACTCATAGCCTGAAAAGAGCCAGATGAGTGGACCAAGAAGAACCACTATGAAAAGACTTATGGGCAATCTCTGGAGTCCTGCTGGAATGGAGGCAAGGCCTAAATGGTTCTCAGTCTCATTGTCTCAGCCCCAAAGATTATTATCATCTTTAACTGATCATTATCAAGACCCATTTAATAAAAAAAATCCACTTATTATAGCATATTTTCCAAATAACTTTAATAATATATTCACTGAGTAAATTTTGAATGTACAAATTAAATCAGAACACTGGAACTTTTAAGATTATTGCCTAGATATCATATATAATAGCCATTTATTCAGCAGATTATTACTTTTTCAAAGAACAATTAAGCTCATGATCTTATTTATTCTCCATAATAGAAACTGACAGTGAGGTGCAATTGAAAAATTGTGGCCTGTAACTCAAGAATCTAAGACCCACTTGGCTTTGCTTCCAAGGTTATTTCACTGTGAAAAGTCACTTAATTTTAGTATGCATCAAGAGTTGGAATGTAGTTCTATTTTTTTATGTCTAATGTTAAATCTCATTTATTTAATAACAAAACATAATTTTCCTTAATCTATTAAGCATTTGTTGTTGTTGTGAAGCTCTAATACTTTGTCTACCTTATGTAAAAAGCCAACTCATTGGAAAAGACCTTGATGCTGGGAAAGATTGAAGGCAATAGGAGAAGAGGGCAGCAGAGGATAAAATGGTTAGATAAACATCACTGAATCAATGGACATGAGTTTTAGCAAACTCCAAGAGATAGTGAAGGACAGGGAAGCCTGGTGTGCTGCAGTCCATGGGGTCACAAAGAGTCAGAAATGACTTAGCAACTGAATACCAACAACAGCAAAGTATTCCACAACATATGTATATTCCAAATGGCTACTTTATATATATATCCATGGATAGGTCCTGTAATCACATGAACTCTGCCCTCTTTCACCTCCAGATTCAACTTCCCACAGGGATGTCTATTGCCAAGAATACTTCGCTTGAAAACTGGAGGAAGGTCTAACTTATCTATGGTTGAAGTTTCTCTACCAGGAATAGACATCACTTTTACTAATCTCTATTGTTGCCCCCAGTGCTGTCACCATTGCTGGGCATTATTGCTTCCTCTTTCTCTGCCAGGAACTTCCATCCCTGCTGAAAGGGATATCTGAGAACCAATGAGGATCTTGTAGAAGAAGAACAAAGCTATTAGTTCAGGCCTTTTATTAAAATATGTAAACATGGTAAAAACTCAGGACTGTTTTATGAACAGCAAGAGGCATAACAATTTTGTAAGAATATTGAAGATGGCCAGGCAAAGTTGTTTTTTCAGAGAAGTTTCACTTTTCAAATGGGACAAGATGCAAGGACAATGGGACTGAATCCATGGTCAACTGGCTTTAGGTATGGGGAGGAACAGCTGGGAGCTAAGTTTTTGCTAGTGTAGGTCAAAATTTTTATTTCTTTAGCATCTTTGACACTGAATCCAGTGGGTTCTCCATGGACATATGTTCAATGCAAAAGTGAAGAATGATTTTCTCACTTTTTCTCTGTTTTATCACAGGGTTTTTATAATGTCTTATAGCTTACATTTCTGAAACTCTACAGAGGAATTAGACAGAATACGGGCATCTAGGTCAGGGGCTACTTTTCTATAAGTATAACATTGTACTTAGAATCAGCCTTCCTATTTTGAGCTGAATTGTATCTTTCCAAAACTTATATGTTGAACCTCTAAATCATCTACAGTCCCTTAGATGTGACTGTAATCAGAAATGGAGCCTTTCAAGAGGTTTATTAGTTAAAATGAGGTCACTAGAGTGATCTCTATTCAAGTATGATGGAAGTCCTTATAAGGAAAGGAAATTTGGAGACAGACATGTAAAGAGGGAAAACTACATGAAGACACAAGGAGATGGTCATCTACAAGCCAAAGAGAGAGGCCTTAGAAGGCATTAACTTTTCAGGCAACTTGATCTCAAATGTCCAGCCTCTAGAACTGAAAAAAAACTAAATTTCTGTTGTGTAAGCCATTCAGTCTGTTTTATTTTGCTATGTACCTTAGAAAATCAATACATCTTCCTTCTGCAAACTAGAGGTTTGTTAATAGAGGAGGTCAGCCTCCAAAGCCTCTCCAGTACTTGGCCCCTTGAATTTCCTACATACACAGAGGCCTGAATTCAAGTTTTAGATGCAGCTTAAGCTTGAGAATAGCCACACACTCTCTCTTGTCAACTCAACCACTCTTATACTTTTAATGTAGCGCCACAGCACTATAGTTGGGCCCATCATTATGACAGATGCTCCTTTTAGATGGTAAGAATTACTTTGCTATAAATCAGCTATCATTTAGGTTCACAGACTTGAACAAATACAAAGGGCAAACTCCACTTAAATGAGAGAGTAATGCATTTGTTGAATCACCTCCACTTAGCAATAACAGCTTTAGGAGAATCTCCCTATTGCTCTTCTGTTTACAAGTTTTGGTCTAT
Source organism: Capra hircus (assembly GCF_001704415.2). Lineage (NCBI taxonomy): Eukaryota > Metazoa > Chordata > Mammalia > Artiodactyla > Bovidae > Capra > Capra hircus. The sequence continues at coordinate 101,313,186 of NC_030808.1, forward strand.
ACCTGAAGTAATGGTCTTATCACTAGGTTCACTTAATCACAAAAGCTTTGTGGCGTCAGAGAGAACTTTCATTTAAAAAAGGAATTGACTACATAGCACACTTTAAGGTGCCTGTACTTCTGAATGAATTTGTAAACTCATCCTGATTGATGACACATTGGGAAAGATCTTGTGGGGTTGGAAAAGAAAATTAAAAACACATAGATTGCACACTGATAAAGGATGAATGCTCTTTTCTTTGCTCACTGTGATTTAAAATCTTGTTATGTTTTAGAATAATCCATTGTTCTCTCATTTTAAATTAATAAAGTATACTATAAACATTGAAGTTAAATAGAAATAAATTTAAATACTGACTTTCTTGTTTAACACTGTAAGATCCCTTTCCCCTACACATGATATAGATTAGACTCTATTAATCTGCAAACTAGGAATGAAAATTATGTCTATTCCACACTATTTGTGAGAATTCTTAATGCCTAGAAATTCAGAAATGGTCAATACATGTTACTCAGCAGAGGTAAAACATTTTGTCACTGCAATAAAGTTAAATATAAAATATACATATATTGCATACTTTGACAGGATATGAGAGTTCCCTAGGGTTGTCATAACAGTGTACCACACATTGGATGGCATAAGACATCAGAAATTTATTCTCTCCTAATTCTAGGCGCTAGAAGTCTGAATCAAGGTGTTGGTGAAATTTGTTCCTTCTTCAGGCTTTGAGGGAGAAGCTTTCTCATGCCTCTCTCTTAGCTTCTGGTAGTTGTCAGTAATCCTTGGTGTTTCTTGATTTCTAAATGTCTCACCTCTATTTCTATCTCTGTCTTCACATGATCTTATAATTACTTCAGTCACTGGATTTAGTACCCACTCTGATCCAGTTCTGACTTCATGTTATATTAGCTAAATACATCTGCAAGCCTTATTTCCAAAGATAATCACATTCTAAGGTTCCAGGTGGACATGAATTTTGGTGGAGGACATTCTTCAACCACATACAGTCTGCCTTCTGCCCGCCACCCAAATTTACATCTATCCTACCTGAAAAAAAAAAAATTACCCCATCCCAGTATCTTTGAAAGTCTTAACGTATTCCTTCATTAACTCTATCTCCAAAACTATCAACTCAAAAGTTCCAAATCCATCATTTAAAATCATCTAACTGAAGGACAGTTGACTCTGGGTATGATCTATCCTAAGGCAAAATTCCTCTCTACCTTTGGAGCATGTTGAACTAGAAAACAAGTTGTTTGCTTCCAAAATACACTGGTAGGGGAAGCATATAAGAGACATAATCGTTCTGAAAGGGAGCACATAGAAGGAATTAAAAGATCACTGGTCTAAAGTAAGTTCATAACTCAGCAGGGCAAGTTCATTAGGTTTCAAGGTCAGAGAATAATCCTGCTTTGCTCTCTGGGCCCCACTGGCCACAGCCTTTGAGACACCCACAGTGTCATTTTTCCTTCCTTTCATTTCGTTCTATTTCTATCCCTTTTCATCCAGGCTATAAGGGTTACTGTTAGTAAGAAATTCTCAAAAATCTTGTCAGCGTTCCATGTATGTCAAGGGGATCCACACCAGTGTCCAATAATAGGAGTCTCATTTTTTCTTCTGTGAGCTCACTAGAAACACCTATAACATTCACAGTTCTACCAACATATTGATGCTAATGAACATTCTGTTCATCATGTATTCTCTAAGCTTTCACTACCATCTTCTTCAGCTTGTGTCTGAACCTTCACCAGAATCAGCTTTAACAACCAAATTTCTATCACTCTTCTCTACAAGGCAATATATGCTTTTTCTATGAAGTTCCTTTATTCATTGCCCAATTCTGAAGCCACTTCCAAAGTTTTGGGTATTAATATTTGTTATAGTAGCACCTCACTCCCTAGTACCAAAATTTGTATTAGTTTCCTAGGGCTATTGTAACAAAATAAGACAAAATGAGTGGCTTAAAACAACTTTTTTTTTTCTCTTCTCACAGTTCTGGACAATAAAAATCTGAATTCAAGATATTAGGAGAGTTGATCTCTCCTGGAGACTATGGGACAGAAAAAAGTTTCACGCCTTTCTCCTTGAATCTGGTGATTGCTTGCATTCCTTGGCATTCCTTGTCTTATGGATGTGTTACTCTAATCTCTACCTCCATCCTTGCATGGCTTTCTTCCCAGTGTGGATGAGTGTGAATTTTGGGGGTGCTAGTCAACCCAGTGCAGAGGAAGTGTAATTAGGACATGGAGCCACAGTTAGTGTAGATGAATGGAGATAACTTAATAACATTGCTTAGGACAGTATTTACCAGTAAGAGGTGTCATTCTCTTCCTTCTACTCCCTTGACAAAGCTTATCTTTCAATAAGACATGCTTTGATAGAAAAATTTAATCTTGTTAGTTTAAAAGGTTTTCAGGTTTTTGCAGAAAACTGCCACTCAAATAGTCACACATATATATTGAACAAAAACAAAGCAACAAAAAATCAAAAGCATTTTGCTGTCTGTAATTTCAAGAGTAATAAATGTTAAGGGAATGTAAAAAAACAAAATTAACTGTAAGCTGAAATCATCACTCTATCCAATTCTTTATATTTTGCTTCAACCTTAATATAAGGTTTACATGAAAGGGAATTAATTTCACATTGCTCCTTGTTTGATTTGTCAAACTAATAATAATCCTCCTAGGGTACTGGTTGTTTGAATCCTTGACATTATGCATATTTGAGGTTTGAAGGGATGGTGAAAGCAGTGGAGAAATGTGCTGCTTCCTGTGGTGCTGGGCTGCTTTTCAAAGATACCTCCAGCTGCTTGGCCAAGTCCTCCAGCGAGTGCCTTGACTGGGAGGAAGGGTTACAGTGGTTCCTGCCGGCCACACACCCTGCAGCTCAGTAGGGCGAAATGACTTTGAACAAACACTCAGAAGAACAGTGTGACCGAAGCAAGGAGTACTGTGGTGGATAGAACAGTGAAGATGAAAGTAAAATGAAGCTGAATAAGCAGACAAGCATGGGGGAACTGATGAAATATTCAAATGCCACCTGTTTCCTATCACTCCCACTGCTAGCCATTCCTTGCTCAGCAAAGGGGAGTTATTTAGAAACACTTGTTTAGTCCTCAGTCCCGTGCATTTGGGCTGGAAGCAAGAATATCCTTAAGTTTGTCTGTTGCTTCTTTTGCTTAGGAGGCCATTTTTATTATTTGTATTAAAACTTCATTAACATCTGAGGACTTGGCCCCAAACATGAGCTCCTATGTAATTCTAATACACATCTTTGGGCTTCCCTGGTATGAGCTTGTAAAGAATCCACCTGAAATGCAGGAGACCTCGGTTCAATCCCTGGGTCAGGAAGATTCCCTGGAGAAGGGATAGACTACCCACTCCAAACTTCTTGGGCTTCCCTAGTGGCTCAGACTGTAAAGAATACACTTGCAATGCAGGAGATCTGGGTTCAATCCCTGGCTTGGGAAGATCCCCTGGAGGAGGGCATGGTAACCCACTACGGTATTCTTGCCTGGAGGGCCCTATGGACAGAGGAGCCTGGCGGACTACAGGCCATGGGGTCGCAAAGAGTCGTACATGACTTGCTCACAAGCAGTCTTGACAGCTTCAAGGTGAATTCACTTACTATGTTCTTGCTGGGGCTTGTCTTTTGTTGTATTCATCAATAAGTTTTTTGCTGCCTGCATGCTTTCAGGATTCCCAGGTGGCACTAGTGGTCAATAACCTGCCTGCCAATGCAAGAGACACAGAGACACAGGTTTGATCCTCTAGTCAGGAAGTTCCACTGGAGGCGAACATGGAGACCCACTTCAATATTCTTGCCTTGAGAATCCCATGGACTGAGGATACTGGAGGACTACAGTCCATAGGGTCTCAAAGAGTTGGAAGTGACTGAAGCGACTCGGCACTCATGCTGCCAGTCCGTCAGCCTCCACTGGACACCATTGCTGTTGCCATAGAGTATTGCCACCCTGATGCAAATAAATGGACAAAAAGATATTGCTTTCTTCAAACTCAAAATGCCTGTTCCCATTGTTCACCAAACTGAAGTGAAAAAAAAAAAAAAAAAGGGAGAGAGAGAGAGAGAGAGAGAGATCTCCCTATTTGCTTTTGAGTTTATTTATTACATTGATTCTAAAGCAATATTTCCCAATATTCTAATATCTTACAGAGTTTTTAATTAAACAAGATTCCTTTTTTAATTTCTTTGGGGTGAAGACAGAATTGGTAGACAATCAATACACATTTTTAGACAAAATGCAAGAGTTTTCAGTGCAAAGTATTGCTTCCCCTAAACTATTTTGTTAACTTTGGTGGCAATAGTTTTTACACAGTATTTTGAGTGATATACTATATTTTTCCCACTAAAATCACAGCATAAAAGTCATATTTCTGTGCAATAATTTTTTTAAATATTAATATAACTTAGACATTAGTACCTACCTAATTGTTTATGATAGCCACTTTCCAAAGGTCATTTTTTATTAAAAATGGATTTTAAAGTTTTTTAATTCTTTGCTATTTCCAGAAATAGCTTAAATTAAAATCCTTATATACTATATTTTTACACTTATTTTAATCTATATGGAGGATAAATTCCTGGAAGTAGAATTCCTTGATCAAACACATGTGCATTTATAATTGTAATAAATATTGCCATGTTGTACTCCACAGGAAGCTATACCCAAATAAGCTCTACAAAAATGTTTCCCCACGTCTATACTACTTTTTGACCCTTGACAATCTGAAAGGTGAAAAATGGAATTTCTTTATAGTTTTAATTGCATTTGTGGTAATATAATTGATCTTGAGCTCATTTTCTGGTATTTAAAAGTCATTTAACTTGACGTGAACATTTTTCATGTATGTAATCTTTTTTCTTATTAATTTATAAGGATTTCAAATATTTAGGTAAATAGCATTTTGTCTATGGTAAACATTCAAAACTTTTTCCTATTTTATCATTTTTCATTTGATTCTGTATTTTATTTTCCATATTAAGTTTTCAAATGACTATGGATCATCAACTTTCCACAATGGAGTAACAGAAAATCTTCTTGATCAACAAAGCTTAATTTAATAACCTCACTATATAGGAGGAGAAAACACTACCTTGAGAGAATCTTAGTAATGTCTCAAAAGGAGGTTGTCAGGAAATAGTATTCAGAAGGTTTATGGACCTACATTCAAATGATTTAAGGTGTGTCTTTCAAGGTGAAGAATTGGTTGGAACTGCACAAAGTTCATGATGAAATGATGTAGGATCAACAAACCAAGGCTACTTAAACAATACTTGGTGAGCAAATTATTGTACTGATAAGTAGACAGTTCATCCAGGTGAGCAACTGTGTGCCCACAAGAATTGATTTGCAAGAGTTTCCTAAAGCAAACAGTAAAGTTATTTATTGATTTTTAGTTTTATCCTCCTGGGCAAGAATTTTATGGAGCAAAAAGTTAAATTATGTTGACACACATGGTCTCATTTCTCAATCCTAAAGATTAGTTGTATTGATGCAGGTGGCCTCAATTTCTACAATCTTTATTTAATATTTTTAGAGGACTTTCATATTTTAAAATTATTTTTTATAATGATTTTGTAGTTTTCTCTTCTTTTACACCGCTTCATTAATCTTCCCACTTTAATTATCTTTTCCATTTGGAATTTATAATAAGAAATGAGGTTGTGATACATTTTTTTATTGTGCCTATTTGATTGCCCTAACATCATTGCTAATTAATCTACATTTTCTCCAATGATATAGGATGTCATTTTTATCATTTACTAAATTCTCACATATATTTGTATTATATCTGGATTCTTTTATTTGCTGTTCTTTGTTCTATTTATGAATCAGTGCTACACTTTTTAATTATTAACATTTGCAATAGTTCATAATATGCTTGAATACTTTCAGGTATTCAAATCCACTTTATTACTCTTATCTTTTAAAAATTACCTAATCTTAAACGGACTTCCCCAAAGTCTCAGTGGTAAAGAATCTGCCTGCCAACACAGGAGACATGGGTTCGATCCCTGGGTGGAGAAGATCCCCGGAGAATGAAATGGCAACCCACTCCAGTATTCTTGCCTGGGAAGTGTCATGGACAGAGGAGCCTGGCCGGCTACAGATCATGGGGTCACAAAGAGCCAGATATGACTTGGCAACGAAACAAAATAACAAGTCTAAACAGTCATTTAACCACATGACTTTTAGAATCATCTGTCTCACACTAGTAAAAAATATACTTGTAGGCTGCAGGCTTCACAAGTTGCACATTGATTTAGGATTAGTTGAAATTCTTCTAAATTTAAGTCTATCTATCCAACAATAAGGCATTCTTTTCAAGTTTCACTTTGGGTCCCTTAGAAACATTTTCAAAAAAATTAACTGTATTTCTTATTTAGGTTATTCACAAGTATTTTGTGATTATGCAGTTACTGTAAATGAAATTTTTCTTCCATTAATCTTTCTGATATATAGCTAAACATGCATATAATAAATATGTACATATATATACATATATGCTGTTTATTTTGATATATTGATTTTGCACTAACCACCTTATTGAAATCTCTTATTGCTTTTGACAGTTTTAGTAGTTTATTGAATTTTGTAGGTTTTCTATATCATTGTAAATTATTTTTAATTTTGCATCCTACTTTTCAATTTTATAACTCATTTCTTTCTCATGAAATTCCATTAACTTGTATACTCACAAAAAATATTAAATACCAGTGATGGTAATCAATTTTCTTATTTGTTCTCAACTCTAATACAAATTCTCTTTTTTTCCCATGACAGACATATATGTGTGCATAGGATATATATTATATGTGCACATACGGATATATTTATATGTTACATATATAAACATGTATATACATATAGACATGAGTTGCCTTTATCTATATAATGTATTTAGAAAATATATACCTTAGCAATCTTATCTGGCATGGATGTGGCCTTTGATCAAAATAATTTTGTATCAATAAATACAGGCTTTACTCTATAATTATAGTATATTATGTTTATTGATTTCTTTGAACTATCATAAACTCTGGTTGTTTTGTGTTTTCTTTTCAGTTAGTTGATTACACTAAAAAATGTGTAATTGTATAACTTTCAAAAAGATGAAGATGATGGGATTGACTAAAAGATCCCATCAAATAAGCAACTTGTTTGCTCACGTCTAGCACCAACTGTTGGAGGAGAGGTGGTGAAAAATATTGCTTGTTTCCTTCTAGTTTTTATTTTATGAATTTTGTTGTTTTATTTATTCATACATTATTGTGAGTACAAAATTTTTATGAATTGAAACTTTTATTATTTTAATGCATTTACCTTGAATCAACATTACCTGATGTTAATGCCATATCTTTTTTGTGTTGTTGTTGCTCTACTTACTGCTAACTTTATCCATCTGTTTCTCTACCACTTAGGTTTAAACATATTTCATATATAGTATCTAGTTTGATTTTATTTTTTCATCCAGATCAATTTTTCTTAGTTCTTTATATTAATTCACTTTTTGAAGATTACTTTAATTTATATATACATTCATTGATTGAATTGTCAGGTTCAAAAACATCATTTGACCTTTAGCTATAAAACAAGAGGAAATCATTATAACATGTTGCACTACTGTTACATTTATACACTTGACTTTTGATATAGTGATGATTTTTCTATTTTGACATGGTTTGTGATTTATAGTCTGTTTGTAGCTACAATTTCCACAATTGAATTGACTTCAGTCCTGCAGTTAAATAAACACAAGAATCATTGCCAATCTTTTGCCCTAGTGTCTATATTTACACTAGTCAACTGATCTTCTATAATTTTTTTTCAGAGCTCATGAGGAATATATTCATTTTGTTCCTGTATGTTTTTAAATTGTATATCAGAAATTAAATATTGACTGAGTGTAAAATACTCCGGTTCCTCTTTGTTTGAGAATTTGAAATTGCTGGGGATGTGTGAGGCCTTCTGTTCTCTACTCTATATAGATCTTTAGCCTTTTTCCTAAAAGCTTGAAGTTTCTATCCTTGGATTATCTGTTTTACCTCAGAGTAAGATCATTTAGTATATTGTCATTGCTCAGTCATGTCCAATTCTTTGCAAGCCTATGGGCTGAAGCATGCCAGGCTTCCCTATCCTTCACCATCTCCCAGAACTTGCTCAAACTCATGTCCACTGAGTCAGTGACGCCATCCAACCATCTCATTCTCTTGTCATTCCCTTCTCATCCTGCCTTCAGTCTTTCCCAATGAGTCAGCCCTTCATAATACGTGGCCAAATTATTGGATCTTCAGCTTTAGCATCAGCCCTTCCAATGAATATTCAGAGTTGATTTCCTTTAGGATTGACTGATTTGATCTCCTTGCTGTCCAAGGAACTCTTAAGAGTCTTCTCTAGCACCGCAGTTCCAAAACATCAGTTCTTCAGTGCTCAACTTTTTTTTATTGCCCAGCTCTAACATTCATACAGGACTGCTGGAAAAAGCATTTAATCTATACATGGTTTTCATATTAACCTATACATTGAAGTTTTTTTACAGTCCTAGAATATCACTGAATTATGTCAAAATTTTTGTCATCATCTGGTTCTTTTTATTCAAGGATACCAATTATATCTTTTTTGGATCTGCCCTGGGTGTCTTCTTTATCAATCAAGAAACCTCTCAGTTTCTTTAATTATATTGATTGTCTTTTGACTTTATCTCCATTCTAGTCTATTTTCCCAGTCTGACTCACCATTCACTTTTGATCAGAGTCTATTTCCCTTTCATGTTTTCTGTGCGGCCTCATTTTCTGAAGACTTTCTTTCTATTTCTTTTTGAGTTCTGGAGGTTCTTGTATATATGTATGTACCCAACGTCTTCCTCATTTTCTTATGTGTCTGTTTCAGCTCCTACTTTAAGTCGGCATTTTCCACTGTTTGGCCAAAATCATGTATCTAGTCCAAGGTCATATTTTCCTGCTATGCCTTCCTTATTTTCCATTTTGTTTTTCTGTTCCTTATTTTTTTTTTTTAAGTTATAGACTATTTATGGATGCCTCATTGACTAGTTTAAAGTATTACTTATCTTTCTGTGAGGTAAATTCTGACCATACTACCATCTCACAATAGGAAGTTTCTGTGGCATATGAGGGATATCTCCCTGGTTCATGGGGAAATTTCTTATGACACAAAGTTTCAAGTTTGCATGTGTTATGTGCAAGTATATCTTATTTACACAAACACACTTGCACACACAGAAACAGACAGACACAAAGGTAGATTCTTTCACTTTTACTTCTCCCAGGTGAAAGAAATTGGCAGTTGCAAGGCTGTTTACAGTTCAAAGACTTTCCTTTATCTGGATTCCCTGGCAGATTACTTTTTACATTTGGAATGCTTGTGTGCTTTCTCCTTCAGCTTCATCTCCTTACTTCTCTGTGATAATAAGTAAGGTCTAGAGAAATCCCTACAGCCCATTTCATTACTCTGATATACAATTGTTAGAGGTATTTTATCTTTCAGGGTAATCAGCTATATTGGGGAGTTATCTATGCCAGCATTATCCAGTGGCGCTGCTGTAGATTTCTTTTCGCAGCATTTTCATGCATCATATTAAGATTGACAATGGATTTTACAGGTATTCTTTGTGTATTTTTTAGAGTTGCAGGTAGTTACCAGTTTTATCAAAGATGAAGCTATGTTTCTCATCTCTTTCTTATAATTTTCATTGTTTTGCAATGATTTCAGAAAGAAGAGAGAAGAGAGTAGAGGCAAAGACAATAGAGATGTCATTATGCCACTGTAAACCACAAGTCCATTTTTAAAATTATATTTTGCTGTTAGCCTTCTATATCCATTGTCAACTATGACAGTCATTAGTTCATCAAGGGTTAATGTGGGGAGAAATCTGAATGATGGTAAAACTGATGTCCCATCTGGACAAAAATCTGAGGCACCACTATTAAGTTATATCTCCAGTATATTTGGGGTATGTTTTTATTAGGAGACTCCTGATAATCTGGTTCCAGTATGATATTTATCTTCTGATGACAGGGTCATAGCTTCAGTTCAAAATGTGAGATGTGTTGTTATTGTTTAGTTGTTAAGTCATGTCCGAGTCTTTGTAAACATATATTCATACTATATACTCTTTATATAGTATACTATATTCTATAGACAACACACAAAAGTATTTTTAGGCTGATTCACAAAATTAAATTTATTATATGACATGATACTGTATCATATTATCAAAATAAAATTTGAAAATTTTTTGTATAATTCAATTTGTTGTTCAGTCACTAAGTCATGTCCAACTCTTTTTGACTTCAAGAACCATAGCACACCAGGCTCCTCTGTCGTCTACTGTCTCCCAGAATTTGCTCAAATTTATGTCAATTGAATTTGATAATATTGCTATCTAACTATCTTATCCTTTGCTGGCCCCTTCTCTTTTCGCCTTCAATCCTTCCCAGAATTATGGTCTTTTCCAATGATAAGTTCAGGTTGACAGAAAGGTGTTTTGCAGAGGAAGTATTCCTAAAGGAGGTAACATATGAGTTGAAGGATGGGTAAATACCTACTAGGAAGATATGAACTGAAACTGGAGGGAACAAACAAGGGAGTGAAAAGCAAGAACTGAGGAAGTATGATGTATCAGTGTGCTGTTATTGTAAAACTAATTACCACAATTTACAAGCTCAAAATTCATCCATGTATTAGCTCATAATTGTTTATGTCAGAATTCTGAGTTTAACTCAGCTGAGTTTTTGTTTTCAGTTGCGAAGTATTGTCTGACTCTGTGACCCCATAGACTGTATCCCACCAGGCTTCCCTGTCCTTTACTATCTCCCAGTTTGCTCAGATTCATGTTCATTGAGTCAATGATGTTATCTAACCATCTTATCTTCTGCCATCATCTTCTTCATTCTTTCTCAGCATCAAGGTCTTTTCCAATGAGTCGACTCTTCACATCAGGTGGCCAAAGTATTAGAAATTCAGCTTTAGCATCAGTCCTTCCAATGAATATTCGGGGTTGGTTTCCTTTAGGATTGACTGGTTTGAACTCCTTACAGCCAAGGGACTCTAAAGAGTCTTCTCTAGCACCACAATTTGGGAGCATCAATTCTTCAGTACTCAGCCTTCTTTATGATCCAGCTCTCACATCTGCACATGACTACTAGAAAAACCACAACTTTGACTATATGGACCTTTGTTGGTAAAATGATGTCTCTGCTTCTTAATATGCTGTCTATGTTGGTGTAAATTACTGTCTCACAAAAACTGCAATGAAAATGTCATCCTTGCTAGGGTTCTTCTTTGGAGTTTGGGATCTGCTTCCAAGCTCATTCAGGTTGTTGCTTGGATTCAGTTTCTTGTTTGTTGCAGCTTTGAATAACTCTGAATTTTTCTATCTCTGACTTTCACATCCTCTTTTGAAAGGGCTCACCAGATTGAGTCTGGTTTATTTACACTCACAGGGAGTTATTATACAAAGTGTACATGCTGGAAGGTGATAATTTTGTGATCTATTTCAGAATTCTGCCTGCTACACAGGGCTTATTGGAAAAGATTTGTCATCTTAAGTGTGACTCTCATACAGACATGTATCAAACAAGCAGAATAAGAAGGTAGAGGCTGGATGTCTACCATGGAATGGAGTTTGAATTTGCCTTGGTAGGCAATAGAGCACTGCAGACAGATTTAAACAGGTAAGATCTTTTCTGCTCTAGCAGCAGTGTGGAAGATGAATTGGTAGGGTATAAACTGTAGACAGGGATAGTTTAATAGAGACTGTTAAAGTATTTCTAGAAAGAGCTAATTAGCTAACACTGTTAAAATGAACAAGCATAGAGAAGCTTACCTTTAGATATTAAAGAGATAAAGGTGGTTGAATAGATTGAATATATTAGTCATATTTTTACACATTGATTCAGTACCTATAATGTGGTAAACAACATTTTAGGCATTAGGTCAAGAATGAATATAAAAGAGAAAACTTTTTTTTTTTTCTTAAAATGCAGGGAAAGACCAAAAACAGGAACTGTGTAAATAAACAAGGCCGTTTCTGAGTTTATTGCCTGCATCAAGACAATTGGATAGGGTAATGAACTAGAAAAGATATCAATTAAGCTACTTTGGTCTACAATTAACATGAGACTGAACTTTAAATGGCTTAAGTAAGAGTGAGATTTATTACCTCATGTTAATAAAAAAAGGGGAAAAAAAAGACTAGATTTAGTGTTGTATGAGTGTTACCTGACTAAACCATATCATTTAGATCCTGGTTTTCTCTTTCTTCTCTGCCATACTGATGCTGACCTTTAGATATTAAAGAGATAAGGTGGTTGAATAGATTGAACCAGGCTTTCAGGCTGGTTTAGGCTTTCACCTTCTTGGACATAAGACAGCAGCAATGGTTCCAAGTTTCATGTTTTTACACAACAATGCCCAGCTGATTGTTGAGAAGTTAAGTCATCTTTGATCTCCCTTTTAAGACAAAGAACATTTTTCAGAATCATACAAGCAATCTTTCACATCTCATTTATCAAATTGCAACCCATGTTCATTCCTACCAAATTACTCAAAGCATACTCAAAATATCATAACTGATTCAGAAAAATGGTTCTTAACCTTAGACCAAACAGGTCAAAATCTCTCTGTGTGGAACTCTGACATTGTTTGAAAATTACAGGTTATACTTCTACAGATTTAAACTCAATATACCTGAAGGATATTTCAGTTCAGTTCAGTTCAGTTCAGTTCAGTCGCACAGTCATGTCCGCCTCTTTGTGACCCCATGAATCGCAGCAGGCCAGGCCTCCTTGTCCATCACCATCTCCCAGAGTTCACTCAGACTCACGTCTATTGAGTCCGTGATGCCATCCAGCCATCTCATCCTGGGTCGTCCCCTTCTCCTCCTGTCCCCAATCCCTTCCAGCATCAGAGTCTTTTCCAATGAGTCAACTCTTTGCATGAGGTGGCCAAAGTACTGGAGCTTCAGCTTTAGCATCATTCCTTCCAAAGAAATCCCAGGGCTGATCTCCTTCAGAATGGACTGGTTGGATCTCCTTGCAGTCCAAGGGACTCTCAAGAGTCTTCTCCAACACCACAGTTCAAAAGCATCAATTCTTCGGTGCTCAGCCTTCTTCACAGTCCAACACTTACATCCATACATGACCACAGGAAAAACCATAGCCTTGACTAGACACACCTTAGTCGTCAAAGTAATGTCTCTGCTTTTGAATATACTATCTAGGTTGGTCATAACTTTTCTTCCAAGGAGTAAGCGTCTTTTAATTTCATGGCTGCAGTCACCATCTGCAGTCATTTTGGAGCCCCCAAAAATAAAGTCTGACACTGTTTCTACTGTTTCCCCATCTATTTCCCATGAAGGATGGGACCAGATGCCATGATCTTCGTTTTCTAAATATTGAGCTTTAAGCCAACTTTTTCACTCTCCTCTTTCACTTTCATCAAGAGGCTTTTTAGTTCCTCTTCACTTTCTGCCATAAAGGTGGTGTCATCTGCATATCTGAGGTTATTGATATTTCTCCCGGAAATCTTGATTCCAGCTTGTTCTTCTTCCAGTCCAGTGTTTGTCATGATGTACTCTGAATATAAGTTAAATAAACAGGGTGACAATACACAGCCTTGAGGTAGTCCTTTTCCTATTTGGAACCAGTCGGTTGTTCCATATCCAGTTCTAACTGTGGCTTCCTGACCTGCATATAGATTTCTCAAGAGGCAGGTCAGGTGGTCTGGTATTCCCATCTCTTTCAGAATTTTCCACAGTTTCTTGTGATCCACACAGCCAAAGGCTTTGGCATAGTCAAGAAAGCAGAAATACATGTTTTTCTGGAATTATCTTGCTTTTTTGATGATCCAGCAGATGTTGGCAATTTGACCTCTGGTTCCTCTGCCTTTTCTAAAACCAGCTTGAACATCAGGAACTTCACGGTTCACATATTGCTGAAGTCTGGCTTGGAGAATTTTGAGCATTACTTTACTAGCATGTGAGATGAGTGCAACTGTGTGGTAGTTTGAGCATTCTTTGGCATTGCCTTTCTTTGGGATTGGAATGAAAACTGACCTTTTCCAGTCCTGTGGCCACTGCAGAGTTTTCCAAATTTGCTGGCATATTGAGTGCAGCACTTTCACAGCATCAACTTTCAGGATTTGAAACAGCTCAACTGGAATTCCATCACCTCCACTAGTTTTGTTCTGCTTAGTGAAATAACTCGGACAAAGAAAGACAAATGCTGTATGCTATCATTCACACATGATATAAAAAATTTCAATCTCTAGGTTGTACACTTGAAATTAATATAAAATTGTAAATAAAAGGGAAAAAGATTTACACCCATCAGATTTATACTAATGGGGCTGGAGCCCACATCTTCTCAAATGTGGTTATGCAAGAAGGGTGAAAAACTCAGAGTGTTGTTAAAAATGATTAAGAAGAGTGAAGAGTCATCTGTTACAGAGAATGAAAGTGTAGGAGAATAACTGAGATGGCAAGTTAATGACTGGTGTTTCTCAAGTGATATTTGAGCTGACGCCTAATGCTGAAGAGGCAGTCAGGCAGGTATGGGCAAAAAAGGGGGACTCAAAAGGCTCTAAGGTAATATGATCTTGGCATATCAGAAAACTGAAAGGAAATCAGTGTTGGAGAAGTTGGTGGGGTCAGTTTCTAAAATCTCTGAGGGTCCTAGTAAGGAGTCTGAACTAAGCAGAGTGAGACTTATTTCAGATAATGAAGCATGGTAGTAGCAAGAATGGGTGGGGCAAGCTACAGTCCATGGTGTCAGAAAGAGTCAGACACGACTGAGCGACTCACACACACGCACACATATTTACTCTAGTGTGAGGAAAGGAATCACACAGAGAACTTAAGAGAGAAGAAGGGAGTCCATGAGCAGTTTATTTGGTTGCCCCAGTGATTGCTTGGCTTCCCTGGTGGCTCAGAGGTTAAAGCGTCTGATTGCAATGCGGAAGATCTGGATTCGATTCCTGGGTCCGCAAAATCCCCTGGAGAAGGAAATGGCACCCCACTCCAGTATCTGTGCCTGGAGAATCCCATGGACGGAGGAGCCTGGTGGGCTATAGTCCATGGAGTCGCAAAGAGTCGGACACGACTGAGCGACTTCACTTTCACTTTCTGGTGATTGCTTTGGAGATGAGGGAAAGGAGATTCAAAAAGAAGACTGGCAGTTTTTGCTGGTGAATCAAATATAGGAAGTGAGGAAAAGAAAGAAAAAAGAGAACACATGTTCTTCTATGTTTACGAGGCTGAACAACTGAACATGGGGTGGGTGATTAAATAACAAGGTGAACAGGAAGTTAGAATATTTTTTAAAAGAAAATTAATAATGGGAGACAATCTCAAGGTATCAGTTGAAGGAAACATACTCAATTGTTATGTATAAATCAAACTAGGCAACATAAGAAAATAATATCCAAATCTCTAGGTTACTGCAAATTTGAAATTATAACTTTTTAAAAAACAACCCCAAAATAAACTGATAAGTGGCAAAGATAACAACTACCACTTGTAATGGGAATTTCAAAATTTAAAACAATCTGAAAAATATAGAATTTTTAGGAAAGTTGATAATATCATGCTCTCTAGAACTGTAGGCAACAACTTCATCAAAGTTATCAAATAAAGGATGTCATTTGTGTTGGAAATACTTATGAAAAACAATGCCTGGAGAAGGAATTAGAAAAGTTCTCAATTCCATCTAACCCATTATCTTCCCTCGCAAACACACTATTATATATTCATGCAATATGCCTAACTACATTAAGATTATCAGGAAAGAACAAATCAGATTCTACTTCATATTCTTGACAAGCTAACTGAAAACTGCAGAATATTTCAACTACTACCTATAGAAATATGTTGGTTAAAAGACAGAAAATTTGCTAAAATCTTATTTTCCTGTCAGTAGCTAACTTGGAAAAACTGAGTAACCACACAGTGGAAAATGAACTTTTCAGATACTGGGGAAATATCTGCTAGTTACTCAGATGTAAAAGAATATTGATAAAATATTTTTGGAAATATTTCTCCCAAAATTGAAAAAATTAAAATTCCAAAAATGTCATGCTCATAGAGATGTATAATAGCTGTTTATAAAATTGAAATAAGCAATATATTCCTGGGCCCTATTCTAGAACACAATATTCTGTTTCAAGTGATAAAAAAAAAAAATTATGACTTCAGTTATTCATTCAGTAGATACCTATTGAATGACTACATGTGCTAAATTCTATTCTAGGTACTGAATGAATGCATAAAATTCTTGTTCTCAAGAATTTTAGAGGAACAAAATATAAATGAACCCACAAATTAAAAAAAATAATAATAATAATAAGAGGGAGTTTCCTGGCAGTCTAGCGATTAGGACTCCACACTTTCACTGCTGAGGGTTCAGGTTTGATCCCTGGTTAGAGAACTAAAATCCCACAAATTACATGGCACAGCCAAAAAGGGAAAAACACAAAAAAGGAGAAAATAATTCAATCATTTCTAAGTAGGAATTAAATTAGGCTAACATAGTGAAGAGTAAATGACTGACTACTTTAATTTAGGTCCTAAGGGAAAGTGTCTGGGTGGTATTAGTCCTTAATGAAGAGCAAATGCTAGGCATGGAGGGATCTGGGGAAGAGTATTCCTCAGGCAGCATGAACAGTCAGTGCAAAAGACTCCAGTCAGGAAAATACATCATGTGTTTGATGATCTAAAAAGGCCATTGTGGTTGGTCACAATGGATGATGCAAACTGCATTGGTTTCCTAGGGCTGCCATAGGTGCCACAGTGGTAAGGAACCAGCCTGTCAATGCAGGATAAATGGGTTCAAACCCAGGGTCAAGAAGATCTCCTGGAGAAAGAAATGGCAACCCACTCCAGAATTCTTGCTTGGAGAATCTCATGGACAGAGGAGCCTGGTGGTCTATAGACCATAGGATCATAAAGAATTGGACACGACTGAAGCAATTTAGCATGCACACACGCACAAGTGTCAGGCACTGTTCTAAGTGTATGAGTACTTAATCTATCTAGTCCCCAGTTCCAACCCTTGATGAGAAAAATGACACAAAGAGGTGTTATCTGACTTATTCTAGGCCATACAGCTAGAAAGGGACAAATTTGGAATTCAAAATCAGGTGTAAATATGAGAGGCTATGTGATTACAATACTTTGTGATTAAATGGCAATCCACAATTGATTAAAAGTATAAATATATAACCATGGCTAAACCATATCATTATTCAGTTGCTCATCCATGAATACTTTCATATTTAGCCCATATTTTTTTAATTAGATCAGAAAAATCTACTACTATATTCTTGTAAATTTCAACAAGCCCTTGAAGCTTTAATAGCTCTGTTATGGATGTTGTGGGCTAGGTCTGCACTTCTGGGTTTATTCGTCCTTTTTAAGAAGTCTTGCCTTAAACAGGTTTCTCATCCTTCCAGAGGCAATATTTATTTGCTCTTCACTACCAACTACTTTATTGATTGTATTTTGCTGAAGAGTATCCTGATTTGGAAGCCCACTAGATCTAGAAAATGTCAACCATAACAGAAACAACACTAGGTCACCTAGTGCTGAAGCTCCAATATTTTGGACACCTAATGCAAAGAGATGACTCATTGGAAAAGATCTTGATGCTGAAAAATAATGAAGGAAGGAGGAGAAGAAGGCAACAGAGGATGAGATGGTTAGATAGCATCACCGACTCAATAGACATGAATTTGAGCAAATTCTGGCCGACAGTGGAGGACAGAGAAGCCTGACTTTCTGTGGTCCATGAGGTTGCATATAGTTGGACACAACCCAGCAACTGAATACAAGAAGAAGAAACTTTTTTCTGTTTCTAGACTTATATCAATATACATTTGGGATCCAGAGTGATTAAGTTCATAGGCCCTATTCTTAGCATTGCAGAGGCCCCTGTCTGTGTGACAATTCCCTCATTTTTAAAAGAATATGGGAACATGGTAAGAACTGAATTTTAAAATATAAATATATTAACACTTGGTACAGTACCTGGCATGTGTAAATAATCGATAAATGACATATGTCAGTTTTATTAACCTAGATGTTTATCAGAAACAAGTGTTTTGGCTAAATTTATTGAACACCTACTCTTAAGGTGATCCTTAATAGGAAATAAAAGATGTTTACATTGAAATTTAATATAAGCATCAACTATTAAAAATAACTATTATTATACATTTATTATTTCATTTATTATTCTTGTACTTTTCTAGCTCATTTATAGGTGACAGGTCTTTTATCCCAGGACACACACACACACACACACACACACACACACACACCACATATTTAACCTGTTTTGACACCCTTCACCTTTCCTTATGCATAATTATTTATAGTGCTCCTTCCCGAGTCCGAGAAATTGATCATTTTTTCCCTGCCTGCAGTCTATACAGTTGCAAGGAGTTAGACATGACTTAGTGACTGAACTACAGCAAAAAATGAAATTTAACTGTACTTAATCATTTTCTACAGAACAAAACTCTCCTCTCTTGCTTTCAAAGTTGCTATTTACCAAATCTGGTGAAAATGACCCTGTTAATAGTGTGATGGCAAAGTATTCCAGCAGCTATTTCTAGATCCAGATAATACATAACAGCTCCAAAAATATATAGCATAGGCTATTCTTGATAGCCTGCTGAAGACAATGATTTGACATCTGCTGTACTTTCCAAAGACTGATTTCAAAGGATGGAAATTTAAAGACAGCAAAAAGAAATGATAACAGGGTTGGATGAAAAAGGCAATTTGAGGAGGTTGTTAGGATTCTCAGAGATCCTCCATATTTATCTTTATAATGTCTTTTACTTTAGCAATAATGATATCTTTACATTAATTCAAAATAAGCACTTCATACTCACTTCAGGAACTATCAATATAAATTTTTCTGGATTTTTCAGCAGAAAATGACAGAGATGCCTTTAATCACACACAAAATCACATTACCAGCATATTTTACATACCTATTCAAATATTCATTCTTTGATTAAATATCGTGTGTCACAATGTGCAAGCATCATAAGTAACTATGTGCTTCAAATATAATATATGTTCCAATGGGCAAGGAATGTATAGTCCAATGAGAAAATAAAAGCAAATAAATGAGAGTATTGATTTGCATAGCCAAATATTAAATGACTTGATTCACATTGCAAAGATCCCAGATGGCTATCAATACCTTGACATATCCAAATCCAAATCCAATTTCATTCTGTACAAAAGACCATTTTACCTGGATCCAGCATCTCTGCTCCTGGATTCACATTTCCTCCAAGTGACTTGCTGTTTGGCCTTCTATTCTTCTAACACTAGCTTTACCATCAATACAATTGTAAATTCTACCTCTTCCACTCTGATCTTCCCTTTTCAGATATTTACGATGTTTTCAATTGAATCTCAAAAATCTACAGGCATGTTTTCATGACTAGGTAGTTATTGAAGTCTTGTTTCTTCAAACAGATACATACTCCTTGAAGGCAGGAAGCATGTCTCTGGTTTTTGAAATATAAGTGAAAACATCTCCCCAAGTGTGTGCATACAATCAAGTTTTGATAAACACATTAATTGACAAGATCAAAGAGCAGTATTTCTTTTCCCATCCACATTTTTCCTGTTACATTTTAATTAATGTTAAAGTGCTTATGCTTCAACATTTTATTTTTCCTGTTAGTAGTCCCCCAAACTCACTCAAAATATTAAACGTAGATATTTTGGGTTCCTATGACTTATTTCTAGAATGGAATTATATTGTTTCTGGTATTGGGCTAACGATAATATATATCAGTTCGGTTCAGTCACTCCGTTCATGTCCAACTCTTTGCAACTCCATGACTGCGCACACCAGGCCTCCCTGTCCATTACCAACTCCCAGAGCTTGCTCAAACTCATGTCCATCTAGAGAGTGATGCCATCCAACCATCTCATCGTCTGTTGATCCCTTCTCCTCCCTTCTCCAATCTTACCCAGCATCAGGGCCTTTTCCAATGAATCACATTATATATATATATATATATATATATATATATATATATATATATATGATATATGAATTGCATATATATATAAAACCTCTAATTGATTCACTTTGTAGTACAGCAGAAACTAACACAACATTGTAAAGTAGTTATATTCCAATTAAATATATATATATGTGTATATACATATATATATAGCCTGAAAAATATTAATGTAAATAAAAATGACTCATAGTCACAGGAATAAACATGATTCAGCGGATAACCAAGTAGTACCCTAGTACTACAGGTAATACTGATGGTCAAGATGTAACATTAGTGATATGTCACAATTCAATGAAAATGATTGCAATCAGAATAACATGAAATATAGTTGGCATTGATCAGATGATGACTATGACTGACTAAATTTCAACAGATTTCAGTGGATGGCCTTAAACAAAGGTGGTCACAACCCACATTTTCACATGTAACTAGAACATTTCATGTTATATAATATTTTCACACGATGGCTTTTATTCTGCAAATGATATTTTAATAGAGGACTATTCCATTAGCAAACATACTGGTCTTGCTGACACATCTTTCCTTGTAAAATATACTTTGGCTGAATTCTAACAAAACCATTTTGAATGCAAAAGGGATGCTTTTCAAGCCAGATGGTTTATCTAATAGGAATGTTTTCTGATTAGAAAAACAGCAGTAGACTCATGATCACAGCAGGTGCCAAACTGGTCCTGTAGTTTACATGAATTTGCAACTGAACAAGTCATGATCCAAAGGGAATCTATTTTACAATGTGCCACAATCTATTCTAGGAGGAAAGGGGAGTGTAAACGATACTACTGTATCACATGCAATTCATATATCATTTTTCAAAAAAATTATTTCAATTGGAGGATAATTACTTTACAATATTGTGATGGTTTTTGCCTCTACATCAGTAAGAATTAGCCATAGGCATATATCATTTCTTCATATGAGTGTGGACATTAATACATTTGTGATAAAATTTAATTGTATGCCAAACTTCCTGAGTATTTTGTGGAGAATACTAGTAAAATTTCAAAATCATAATCATTTGCAGAGTAGTCTATATAGGCATAATAATAAAATATTTTTAATCTAAATAATTAGAAGTCTTTTTATTTTAAAAAGTATTGCTGTTTTTCTTTCTTATTTTTCTTTTTCCTTACATCTGTATTTCTCTTCATTTCAAAAGAATTTTTCCTTGTATTAGTAATCAGAGAAGCAGAATATTATTGGCATGGTAGGTCAGCTATGCCTAAGTCCACAGAGGAGGGAACCTCCTAGGCCCTGCAGAGATGGCATGGGAACATAGGTTCCTGAATAATGGAATTATTGCCTGTGAGGGTAATGTATGTTGTTTCTCAGTGCTAACATGACTACTGGGGACACAGAATGCAGTGAGCACAGAAATTCACATTCTGACTCAGCAGGATCTCATTTCCAGTGGTTTGCAGAGACCACCAAACACTGAGTCATCTCAGTAAGGTGTAATGGGCAAATTTGTTTCATCATATCCACCTACATACCTTCTTACTTCACTTACATCTGCAATTCTGTTTATTTGAAACTTTGGAAGAAAATCACAGTAAAACTAACCTAGAACTGAGTCCAAGTCATCATTCTCAGTCATCCTGACTGCAGCCAAATTCCATGATCTTTTCTAGAACAGTTGGTATCTGAAATCTGTTCAAATCAGAGATACATTGCTCATATATTACTCATAATTTCCTAATTGTTATCAATATAATTATTTAAACTAACCCACTCTAAAGTTGTTAAACATGCATCAAAATATATCTAAGTATGATAAAATTTGAAACCCCATTTTTTGATGTAATATAATAATTTGACGTTTTTTGTCCATGGATCTGATATTATAGGAATAGTTACTGCAGCAAATGACTGTACTTTATATAATTTCCTCTGATTAATCAAACACCTTTAGAATTTTAAATGTATAACTTTTCCCACTTGTTTTGGCAGTTATTCATACACAGACTTGTAACCTTATGCTATGTAATAAGGTCCACCTGCAATATAGAAGACCATGGTTCAATTCCTGGGTCAGGAAGATCCCCTGGAGAAGGGATAGACTACCCACTCCAATATTCTTAGGCTTTCCTGGTGACTCAAATGGTAAAGAGTCAAATGAAATATGGGTGACCTGGGTTCAATCCCTGGGTGGGGGAAGATCCCCTGGAGAGGAGGGCATGGCAACCCATTATAGTTTTCATGCCTGGAGAATCCCCATGGACAGAGGAGACTGATGAGCTATAGTCCATGGGGTTGTAAAGATTAGGACACAACTGAGTGACTAAGCACAACATAAGCAGTAACAGTACAAGAAATATATCTTCCATATTCTGTTCAATTCTTTCATAATTCTGACTTATATAGAATTGACTATGCTTATTTTATGAAATTGAATATGCTTATTTTATTAAATCCTTTGGTTGCTTATAAGAAAATGAATTATCTTGAAATAGAGGGATCTGTTTTTGATTCTGCTCAAGTTCCAGAAACCTATAATAAAACTGCTCCAGTGCTAAATAGTAATATCTTTCATCCATGACTTTGAAAATAAAGTAAGTGATCAACAACCTGAATTTCTTTAAAGTGTTTTCATCTGTGCTGTAGATCAGTGTTTCTTAGCATAAATGTGTGCAGATGTATTCTGGTAAGCTAATAGTTCTCAATGATAACAATTTAATTTTCATCTTCATTTTAATATATATAATATAATATTTATTATATATTATATTATATTACATATATAACATCATATATATTCTTATATATTATATAATTTATTTTATAATACATATAATATATTATTTGGTAATATATAATATTCTATAGTATTCTATTTATAAAATATATATATTAGGATTATATATAGAATTATATTAGAAAAATATAATAGATTTAAAAAATTAAAAATTGCAAAAAAGAAAAGAGAAAAAGGAAGAAGAAAGGAAAAAAGGGGATAAAAGGAAAACTTCACAGAACTGCAATGGCCCAACATAGAGGCAGAGGTTTGTAACAAAAATAAAAATTGTGACTGAATATACACATATACATGTACACCTATAAGCAAAATCAAAACAGTCCAACAAAAATAAAGTACAGTAGATTGACCTGGTGAAAAAGGAAACTGAAAATTATTATCAGAACAAACTACCTAAAGCACAAACTGGAAAAAAACAAAAAAAAACCTAGAGCAATGTCCCAACTGGGGACTAAAGCAATGAAATAAAACTAACAAATATGTTGAGAGGAAAGGAAAGAAAATAAAGAAAGAAAGAATAGATATGCAAAGTTAAATAGAGGCAGATAAAGAAGATTTATTTACATTAAAGATTAACTGCAAGGGGGAAAGAACAGTAGGAAAAGCAAACAAAGAAATGTGTGTGTGTGTTAGTTGTTTAGTTGTGTCCGACTCTTTGCAACCCCATAGAACGCGGCCCACCAGGCCCCTCTGTCCATGGGATTCTCCAGGCAAGAACACGAGTGGGTTGCCATTTTCTTCTCCAAAGGAATAAATGCAGGAAAAATAACAGTTTTAAAAAATTAAAATTAAAAGAAGAGAGAGAAAAAAAAAGGAAAACTCCACAGAACTTCAAAAGCCCAACGTAGAGGCAAAGGTTCATAACATCAATAAAAAATGTGACTGAGACAAAAAAAAGGCTCAAAAGCTTAATTAGGTTTCATAGTGGCAATAAAATTGACAACTACAACAGAGGGAGGGAGGAAGGGGAAAAAAATCGAAAAGAACCTACAGAGCAAGTCAAAACATAAGAATAATAATTGTTTTTCCTGAGTCATTGCTGCCAGAGTCCTTTCCCTCACTGGGAGTCACAGTCAGCCTCACCTCCATAGGATGTCTTCCAACACTGATGATTTCTGGACCTGCTGTAGGGGCAGCTCAGATTCTAATTTGGTGCTACTCACATGTGTTCTTGCCTCCAATGTCCACGGCTATCAGAATTAGTGCATTTTCTTTTGTGAGTGCTCTCAATGATCTTTTATATATTCCATAGACACCAAGTCTGCCTAGTTGATCATATGAACTTAATCTGCAGCTTGTACAGCTGGTGGAAAGGTTTGGGGTCTTCTTCCTTAGCCACACTGCCCCTGGGTTTCCATTGTGGTTTTGTGTCCACCTCTGAATATGGGCCATCCACTGGGGTTTGCTCCTGAGGATGTCCTGAAGGACTTGGGTTTGTTCCTATGAGAGCCAACTGTGGAGGTGGTGAAGTCGCTTCGGTCACAGGGGTTCTGGCAGCACCAGGATACTCACTGGAGTTGACAGCTAGGACAGCAGAAAATGTAGTGCTCTAGAAGAGTATGGCTGGGCAGCGCTGGCACGGTAAGCGGCCGAGAGGAGATACTCCATATCCAAGGTCAGCAGCGGTGGACAAGAGGAGATACCCCATGTCCAAGGTCAGAAGCGGAGAGGTGAGGAGATACACCATGTGAAATGTAAGGAGAAGTGGCTGTGCTTTGGTGGAGGAGCCGTGAAGACACCCCACATCCGAGGTAAGAGAAAACCTAGCAAGACAGTAGGTGCTGAGAGAAGGCATCAGAGGGCAGGCAGACTGAAACCACAATCAAAAACAACTAGCCCATTTGATGATCATATGACCCACAGCCTTGTCTAACTCAGTGAAACTAAGACATGCTGTGTAAGACCACTCAAGATGGATGGGTCATGGTGGAGAGTTCTGACAAAATGTGGTCCACTGCAGAAGGGAATGGCAAACCATTTCAGTATTCCTACCTTGAGAACCCCATAAAGAGTATGAAAAGGCAAAAGACAGGACACTGAAAGATGAACTCCCAAGGTTGGTAGGTGCCTAATATACTACTGGAGATTAATGGAGAAATAAATCCAGAAAGAATGAAGAAATGGAGTCAAAGTGAAAACAACACACAGCTGTGGATGTGACTGGTGATAGAAGCAAGGTCTGATGCTGAAAAGAGAAATATTGCATCAGTTCAGTTCAGTTCAGTCACTCAGTCGTGCCTGACTCTTTGCGACCCCATGAATCGCAGCATGCCAGGCCTCCATGTCCATCACCATCTCCCAGAGTTCACTCAGACTCACGTCAATGGAGTCAGTGATGCCACCCAGCCATCTCATCCTCTGTCGTCCTGTTCTCCTCCTGCCCCCAATCCCTCCCAGCATCAGAGTCTTTTCCAATGAGTCAACTCTTCACATGAGGTGGCCGAAGTACTGGAGCTTCAGCTTTAGCATCATTCCTTCCAAAGAAATCCCAGGGTTGATCTCCTTCAGAATGGACTAGTTGGATTTCCTTGCAGTCCAAGGGACTCTCAAGAGTCTTCTCCAACACCACAACTCAAAAACATCAATTCTTTGGCACTCAGGCTTCTTCACAGTCCAATTCTCACATCCATACATGACCGCAGGAAAAACCATAGCCTTGACTAGACGGACCTTAGTCGGCAAAGTAATGTCTCTACTTTTGAATATACTATCTAGGTTGGTCATAACTTTTCTTCCAAGGAGTAAGCGTCTTTTAATTTCATGGCTGCAGTAATCATCTGAAGTCATTTTGGAGCCCAAAAAAATAAATCTGACACTGTTTCCACTATTTCCCCATTTATTTCTCATGAAGTGATGGGACCAGATGCCATGATCTTCGTTTTCTCAATGTTGAGCTTTAAGCCAACTTTTTCACTCTCCACTTTCATCAACAGGCTTTTTAGTTCCTCTTCACTTTCTGCCATAAAGGTGGTGTCATCTGCATATCTGAGGTTATTGATATTTCTCCCGGCAGTCTGGATTCCAGCTTGTGTTTCTTACAGTTCCTGCTTTCTCATGATGTACTCTGCATAGAAGTTAAATAAACAGGGTGACAATATACAGCCTTGAGGTACTCCTTTTCCTATTTGGAACCAGTCTGTTGTTCCATGTCCAGTTCTAACTGTTGCTTCCTGACCTTCGTACAGATTTCTCAAGAGGCAGGTCAGGTGGTCTGAAATTCCCATCTCTTTCAAAAATTTCCACAGTTTATTGTGATCCACACAGTCAAAGGCTTTGCCATAGTCAATAAAGCAGGAATAGATATTTTTCAGGAATTCTCTTGCTTTTATGATGATCCAGCGGATGTTGGCAATTTGGTCTCTGGTTCCTCTGCCTTTTTTAAAACCAGCTTGAACATCAGGGAGTTCACAGTTCACGTATTGCTGAAGCCTGGCTTGGAGAATTTTGAGCATTACTTTACTAGCGTGTGAGATGAGTGCAATTGTGCGATAGTTTGAGCATTCTTCGGCATTTCCTTTCTTTGGAATTGGAATGAAAACTGATCTTTTCCAGTACCGAGGCCACTGCTGAGTATTCCAAATTTGCTGGCATATTGAGTGCAGCACTTTCACAGCATCATCTTTTAGGATTTGAAATAGCTCCACTGGAATTTCATCACCTCCACTAGCTTTGTTCATAGTGATGCTTTCTAAGGCCCACTTGACTTCACATTTCAAGATGTCTGGCTCTAAGTGAGTGATCACACCATCGTGATTATCTTGGTCTTGAAGATCTTTTCTGTACAGTTTGTGTATTTTTGCCACCTCTTCTTAATATCTTCTGCTTCTGTTAGGTCCATACCATTTCTGTCCTTTATCCAGCCCATCTTTGCATGAAATATTCCCTTGGTATGTCTAATTTTCTTGAAGAGATCTCTAGTCTTTCCCATTCTGTTGTTTTCCTCTATTTCTTTGCACTGAGGAAGGCTTTCTTATCTCTTCTTGCTATTCTTTGGAACTCTGCATTCAGATGCTTATATCGTTCCTTTTCTCCTTTGCTTTTCGCCTCTCTTCTTATCACAGCTATTTGTAAGTCCTCCCCAGACAGCCATTTTGATTTTTTGCATTTCTTTTTCACGAGGATGGTCTTGATCCCTGTCTCCTGTACAATGTCACCAACCTCTGTCCACAGTTCATCAGGCCCTCTATCTATCAGATCTAGACCGTTAAATCTATTTCTCACTTCCACTGTATAATCATAAGGGATATGATTTAGGTTATACCTGGATGGTCTAGTGGTTTGCCCTATTTTCTTCAATTTGAGTCTGAATTTGGTAATAAGGAGTTCATGATCTGAACCACAGTCAGCTCCTGGTCTTGTTTTTGTTGACTCTATAGTGCTTCTCCATCTTTGGCTGCAAAGAATAGAATCAATCTGATTTCAGTGTTCACCATCTAGTGATGTCCATGTGTAGGGTCTTCTCTTGTGTTGTTGGAAGAGGGTGTTTGTTATGACCAGTGCATTTTCTTGGCAAAACTCTATTAGTCTTTGCCTTGCTTCATTCTTTATTCCAAGGCCAGGTTTGCCTGTTACTCCACATGTTTCTTGACTTCCTACTTTTGCTTCCCAGTCCCCTATAATGAAAAGGACATCTTTTGGGGGTGTTAGTTCTAAAAGGTCTTGCAGGTCTTCATAGAACAGTTCAACTTCAGTTTCATCAGCGTTACTGGTTGGGGCATAGACTTGGATTACTGTGATATTGAATGATTTGCCTTGGAAGTGAACAGAGATCATTCTGTCGTGTTTGAGATTGCATCCAAGTACTGCATTTTGGACTCTTTTGTTGACCATGATGGCTACTCCATTTCTTCTGAGGGATTCCTGCCCGCAGTAGTAGATGTAATGGTCATCTGAGTTAAATTCACCCATTCCAGTCCATTTTAGTTCTCTGATTCCTAGAATGTCAATGTTAACCCTTGCCATCTCTTGTTTGACCACTTCCAATTTGCCTTGATTCATGGACCTGACATTCCAGGTTCCTATGCAATATTGCTCCTTACAGCATTGGATCTTGCTTCTATCACCAGTCACATCCACAACTGGGTATTGTTTTTGCTTTGGCTCCATGCCTTCAGTCTTTCTGGAGTTATTTCTCCACTGATCTCCAGTAGCATATTGGGCAACTATTGACCTGGGGAGTTCCTTTTTCGGTATCCTATCATTTTGCCTTTTCATACTGTTCATGGGGTTCTCAAGGCAAGAATACTGAAGTGGTTTGCCATTCCCTTCTCCAGTGGACCACATTCTGGCAGACCTCTCCACCATGATCCACCCATCTTGAGTTGCCCCTCAGGTATGGTTTGGTTTCATTGAGTTAGACAAAGCTGTGGTTCTAGTGTGATTAGAGTGACTAGTTTTCTGTGAGTATGGTTTCAGTGCGTCTGCCCTCTGATGCCCTCTTGCAACACCTACCATCTTACTTGGGTTTCTCTTACCTTGGGGGTGGCGTGTCTCTTCACAGCTGCTCCAACAAAGTGCAGCTGCTGCTCCTTACTTTGGATGAGGGGTATCTCCTTACTGCAGCTGTTCCTGACCGTCAACATGGGATAGCTCCTCTAGGCCTTCCTGTGCCTGCTCAGCCACTGCTCGTCGGGTTGCTCCTCCCGGCTGCCGGCCCTGGCCTCGGGCTCAGGGTGGCTCCTCAGGGTCACTGCCCCTGGCCTCCGGTGAGAGTTGGCTTCTCCCGGCCGCCCCCAACGTCGGACGTGGGGTGTCTCCTCTAGGCCACCACTGACCTCAGATGCTGCCCCTGACCTCAGACGTGGAGTGGCTCCTCCCGGCTGTTCCTGCGCTGTCGCAGCCTGGCACTCTGGGCCGCTGTCCCTGACTTCGGATGTGAGGTAGCTCTCGGCCACGCTAAGTGCGCTGGCCCACCACACCGCCACCACTGCCGCCTGCGCTTAGTGTGCCGCCACCTGGAATGCTAGTTCCATATATCAAGGCAAATTGGAAGTGCTCAAACAGGACATGCCAAGAGTGAGCATTGACATTATAGGGGTCAGCAAAATAAGATGGACTGGAATGGGTGAATTTAAATCAGATGTTCATTATATCCAGTACTGTGGGCAAGAATCCGTTAGAAGAAATGGAGTAGCCATCATGGTCAACAAAAGAGTCCAAAATGCAGTACTTGGATGCAATCTCAAAAATGACAGAATGATCTCTGTTCACTTCCAAGGCAAACCATTCAATATCATGATAATCTAAGTCTAAGTAATGCTGAAGAAGCTGAAGTTGAACAGTTTTATGAAGACCTACAGGACCTTTTAGAACTAACACCCAAAAAAGATGTCCTTATCATTATAGGGGACTGGAATACAAAGTAGGAAGTCAAGAAACACCTGGAGTAATAGGCAAATTTAGCCTTGGAGTATGGGATGAAGCAGGGCAAAGTCTAATAGAGTTTTGCCAAGAGAACCCACTGGTTATAGCAAACATCCTCTTCAACAACACAAGAGAAGTCTACACATGAACATCACCAAATGGTCAACTCTGAAATCAACTGATTATATTTGCAGCAAACGATGGAGACTCTCTATACAGTTAGCACAAACAAGACCATGAGCTGACTGTGGCTCAGATCATGAACTCCTTATTGCCAAATTCAAACTTATATTGAAGAAAGTAGGGAAAAGCGCTAGACCATTCAGGTATGACTGAAATCAGATCTCTTATGATTATACAATGGAAGTGAGAAATAGATTTAAGGGACTAGATATGATAGACAGAGTGTCTGATTAACTATGGACAGAGGTTCATGACATTGTACAGGAGATAGGGAGCAAGACATCCCCAAGAAAAATGAATGCAAAAAGGCAAAATGGCTGTTTGAGGAAGACTTAACAAACAGTTGTGAAAGAAGGGAAGCAAAAAGCAAAGGAGAAAGGTAAATATATAAGCATCTGAATGCAGAGTTCCAAAGAATAGGAAGGAGAGATAAGGAAGCCTTCCTCAGTAATCAGTGCAAAGAAATAGAGGAAAATAATAGAAAGGTAAAGACTAGAGATTTTTTTCAAGAAAATTAGAAATACCATGCGAACACTTCATGCAAAGATGGGCTCAATAAAGGATAGAAATTGTATGGACCTAAGAGAAGCAGAAGATATTAAGAAGAGAGAGGTGGCAAGAATACATTGAAGAACTGTACAAAAATATCTTCATGACTGAAATAATCATAATGATGTGATCACTCACCTAGAGCCAGACATCCTGGAAAGTGAAGTCAAGTGGGCCTTAGGAAGCATCACTAAGAACAAAGCTAGTGGAGGTGATGGCATTCCAGTGGAGCTAGTTCAAATCCTGAAAGATGATGCTGTGAAAGTACTGCGCTCAATATGCCAGCAAATTTGGAAAACTCAGCAGTGGCCTCGGGACTGGAAAAGATCAGTTTTCATTGCAATTTCAAAGAAAGGCAATGCTAAAGAATGCTCAAACTACCACACAAATACACTCATCTCACACGCTAACAAAGTAATGCTCAAAATTCTCTGAGCCAGGCTTCAATAATACATGAACCATGAACTTCCAGATGTTCAAACTGGTTTTAGAAAAGGCAGAGGAACCGGAGATCAAATTGCCAACATCTTCTGGATCATCGAAAAAGCAAGAGAGTTCCAGAAAAACATCTATTTCTGCTTTATTGATTATGCTAAAGGCTTTCACTCAAAAACTGTGGAAAATTCTGAAAGAGATGGGAGTACTAGACCACCTGACATGCCTTTGAGAAATCTGCAGGTCAGGAAGCAACAGTTAGAACTGGACATGGAACAACAGACTGGTTCCAAATAGGCAAAGGAGTACGTCAAGGCTGTATATTGTCACCCTGTTTATTTAACTTAGAAGCAAAAAGCATCATGAGAAATGCTGGGCTGCATGAAGTGCAAGCTAGAATCAAAATTGCTGGGATAAATATCAATAACTTCAGATATGAAGATGACACCACTCTTATGACAGAAAGAGAAGAAAAATTAAAGAGCCTCTTGATGAGCATGATAGAGGAGAGTGAAAAAGTTGGCTTAAATCTCAACATTCTGAAAACTAAGATCCTGGCATCTGGTCCCATCACTTCATGGCAAATAGATAGGGGACCAGTGAAAGACTTTATTTTGGGGGGCTCCAAACTCACTACAGATGGTGATTGAAGCCATGAAATTAAAAGATGATTGCTCCTTTGAAGAAAAGTTATGACCAACCTATATAGCATATTAAAAAGCAGAGACATTACTTTGCCAACAGAGGTCTGTCTATTCGAAGCTTTGGTTTTTCCAGTAGTCATGTGTGAATGTGAGAGTTGGACTGTAAACAAAGCTGATCGCCAAAGAATTGATGCTTTTGAACTGTGGTGTTGGACAAGACTCTTGAGAGTCCCTTGAACTGCAAGGAGATCCAACCAGTCCTTCCTAAAGGAGATCAGTCCTGGGTGTTCATTGGAAGGACTGATGCTGAAGCTGAAACTCCAATACTTTGGCCACCTGATGTGAAGAGCTGCTTCATTTGAAAAGGCCCTGATGCTTGGAAAAATTGAGGGCAGGAGGAGAAGGGGATGACATAGGATAAAGTGTTTGGATGGCATCACCGACTCAGTGGACATGAGTTTGGATAAGCTTCAGGAGTTGATGATGGTCAGGGAGGCCCAGCATGCTGTGTTCCATGGGGTTGCAAAGAGTCGGACACGACTGAGCCACTGAATTGAAGAAGGATATGGCAACCATTATTGGTCAATACACTCCAGTATTCATGCCTTGAGAATCACCTTCCCTGACAGAGAAGCCTGGCAGGACACAGTTTACTGGGTTGCCAAGAATCAGACATGACCTAAGGGACCCTTCACTCATAGACACAAGACTTTTTTTTTTTTTTTTCCCCTGTGGCAGCTCTTCCCAAGTGAGAGTTGAGCATGAAGGTAGTGCAGCTGCTTGGCTTGTGGGGACCCTGGTGGAGCCAAGTGTGGAGGGACATGGACTGCCTCCGCTGCAAGAATTATGGCCCTATCAGAGTCTTTTTTGGAGCCTCTTATAGCTGGTGATCAGAAGGCCTGTTTGGCCAGTCTTTTTCCATAGCTCCATCCATTCAGGCAGTTAGAGGGCTCCCTTGCCTAGGGTCCTTCTCTATTTCTTCCTGTGTCAGGCACATAGAGGGAGCCCCCTGCCTAGGGTCCTATGCTGTAGATCCATGCATCAGTCACTTAAAGGAGCACCCTGGGTGGGATCCTCCTCTGTAGTTCAGTGCCTCAAGTGTTTGATGGACAAGATTCTCTATCGTTCAGCTGCATCTATATTGTATATAGAATATTACATAGAACATTTATATATATCTATACATACATGGCTTCTCCAGTGGCTCAGTGGTAAAAACTCAGCCTTCCATGCAGGAGATGCAGGAGACACAGGAGACGTGAGTTTGGTTTCTGGGTTTGGAAGATTCCTTGGAGAAGAGCATGGTAACCCATTCCAGTATTCTTGCCTGGAGAATTCCATGGACAGAGGAGCCTGGTGGGCTACAGTCCATAGGGTTGCAAAGAGTAAGACACAACTGAAGCAATGGAGCACATAAGCCCATATATATGTATGTGTCTATATATATATATATGTAAGCACATATCTAGTCATCTGGATGATCATTATAAACAACCATCACAGGATGCCAATTTCATGATTCAAACACTGAGTTAGTTTGTGCAAAATAACACCATCATTAAATCCATTTAATATTAATTCATTTTTTAATACTTTAAATATGTCTTGGAATAAACTAATAAATAAAGAGTGTATACCTAGTTATACATATATTCAGATATAAAATAAAAGTAACTTAAGTCATTAATCACAGTCTAGGAGAATACTTTTCATCCTTCAAAGCAATTGTTTGAATTTCTTAAGCATAAGAAATGCTGTTATAGTCTATGCATACTCTCTATGGCTGGGTATCACTTTATTACAGTTATAGGTCAGGACACCTGGGTCAAATAACTCAGTTCAGGAGTAAGCAATGTTTTCTGTAAAAGGTCAGATGGTAAATATTTTAAACTTGTACAGTCCATATAGTCTCTGTAGCAACTACTCAACTCTATACTGTTAAAGAAAAAAGTCATAGATAATGTGTAAATGAATGAGCCAATGTGTCCCAACAAAACTGTATTTACAAAGAGAAGCAGTGGGCAAGATTGAGTCCGTGACTGTAGCTTGTTCACCTCTGAATTAGTTTAGTGGCTTCAAGATATGGTATTATGAAAATATTTCTAGAGTAAGTTACCTATTATCTCAGCTTCTAATTGGGGAACCTATGTACCACTAGCATAGTTCTCCAAAAGAAAACAGAAACTGCACAAAATTTTGTTTCTTACTTTAACTTACGAATGATTTATTATTTAGAGAAGTTGAGCAAAATCCACCTAAAGTCAAAAAAGATGTTTTATACAGATAAAAAAAAATTGATAGCATAAATTAGCTATTCATGCCTATTTAATCACCATAATAATTAATGACTAAATATATTTATACCTATTAAATATTTAAAAAGAAATAATCCTTATTACTAATGCCAGCATTTCACTTTTCTCATGTAAACAAATTTTAAGAAATTTTTGCTGCTGCTGCTAAGCTGCTTCAGTCGTTTCCAACTCTGTGCAACCCCATAGACGGCAGCCCACCAGGCTCCCCCATCCCTGGGATTCTCCAGGCAAGAACACTGGAGTGGATTGCCATTTCTTACTCCAATGCATAAAAGTGAAAAAAGTGAAGTCGCTCAGTTGTGCCTGACTTTGCAACCCCATGGACTGCAGCCTACCAGGCTCCTCCATCCACTGAATTTTCCAGGCAAGAGTACTGGAGTGGGGTGCCATTGCCTTCTCCGGCCTTCTCCTTAGTGTTATATTATTATGAATGTGCCTACTTCTTGGGGAGAAGGCAATGGCACCCCACTCCAATACTCTTGCCTGGGAAATCCATGGATGGAGGAGCCTGGTAGGCTGCAGTCCATGGGGTCGCTGAGTTGGACATGACTGAGCGACTTCACTTTCACTTTTCACTTTCATGCATTGGAGAAGGAAATGGCAACCCACTCCAGTATTCTTGCCTGGAGAATCCCAGGGACAGGGAAGCCTGGTGGGCTGCCGTCTATGGGGTCGCACAATGTCCGACACGACTGAATCGACTTAGCAGCAGCAGCAGCAGCAGTTACTTCTTAGAGGAACAACATGGAAAGATAACACATTTTAGTAATGGGAATAAACAAGCTTTCCAATGTGATCACAGATGTGTCCAATACATTCTGAGTACCCTGGGTTCTGGACTATGCATTTCACATCTTCTGGACAATGATTACCTTTAAAAAGAATAAATGTAACACATCAGGTACTTTCCTGTCTTGCCAGATGAAAGCTATTAATTGAAAAGCACTACACAAATAACCATGGAAAATGCATAATTAAAAAATAAATTTTTATATTAAATATAATATCAGGATGCATTATGAAAAGCTGATAATACAATTCTTTTAGGAAAACAGCAATGTTTCTACTTATGATAAATCTGTATAATTATAATAAAATTCTACTGCTTTGAAGAAAGCACATGAATGAAATGTGTTTTATGATTTAAGCAGTTATATAGCAAAGTTAATTTGTTTTATTTAATAATGCACATGATCATACTCTGTTTATAAAACAGACAAAAGTAATAAATATTTCCTATCAAGGTCTGATCATTATTACTTCCAGCCAGTTAAATACTGATGTTTAGCTTATTTACAAAAAAATTGCAGAACACTATTAATACAACTTTTGAAAATGTTCTACTTTTTTCTTTATTTCTTCACTTTATTCAGTTTATTCATCCTTTCTCCTCTTAAGTCATTTATTTACTCACTCTTTATGATTCATTTAATTGTCCCTAAACATGGAAGTGTCTGCTGTTTTTCTCATTATTACACTGGGGTTCTGGGTTTGGGAAAAGAATACCACAGAGGTAAGTAGCTTTTACATCACAGCATATCAGGGAGCAATGATGTCCACATGGCATCACTGGTGATGTTAACCTTCATCATTTGGTTAAGATAATGTTTGTCAGGTTCCTCCACTGTGAATTTACCATTTTACCTTTCCCTATACAATTATTTGAAACATATCATCTAGCTCATTCTTAATGGGAGCATGCAAGGAAAGGACAAGAATTAAGTTCCACCTCCTAGGAGGGTAAGTATCTCCATATATTATCTGGAATTCTGTGAAAAAATATTGGTCACTTCTCCCTCATTTAAATAATTTTACCTTTATGATATTAAAGTAAAAAATATATTTAACTTCTTAAAATTTAACTTTTAAAAATTCCTCCAGAAATATAATCAAGCACAGTTGTTTATTAGAACTTATGCAGTAAAGAAGACTCAAAAGAGGTAAAGTCAGAGGGAGAAAGATGTTCAT
Organism: Capra hircus; assembly: GCF_001704415.2. Lineage (NCBI taxonomy): Eukaryota > Metazoa > Chordata > Mammalia > Artiodactyla > Bovidae > Capra > Capra hircus. The sequence goes on from NC_030808.1 coordinate 101,348,508, forward strand.
TAGGTTTCAGTGCCTGACCTGAATGATTTTAATATGAACTTTGCCAGGAGGGAAACTGGTTAGGATTTGGCAGGGTTCAAAAAATTAAAGTTTTGGATTGATCGGCCCTATGATATGAGTGTCTTGAAATCAGTATTGTTGAATTAGTCTTGATTAAAGCTATTGTAGTCTTGAAAAAAGCTATTAGTCTTAATTAACAAGTTATTTCAAAGTCTTGTATTTGAAGAACAAAAATTTCCTAGAGCAAGTAACTGACTTATTTTTGCTTGTTCTCTGTGTTGTTCCATAGGCAAAACAGGTTTACTTAGATCTGGTTTTATTTTACATAGTGACCACAAATTATGTTAGTTTTGATTTTTCATTTTTTATTTGGTTCATTCTGTTGTTTTCTTAGATTCCTGAGGTGAAAGCAAAGTCCATTTATATCAGACATTTTTTTAATAAAAAAAGAGCATATAGTGCTATAAAACTTCTTCTAAGTATAATTTTACTGTGTGACTTGGTATGTAGTGAAATTTGTTTCTAATCTACAATTTCAGTTTGATTTCTTTAACACCAATAATTGAGAAAAGTATCTTTATTTTCAAGACTTTTTTTTTCATTTTGGCTATTTTTGCTTTTAATTTCAAATTTTAGTCTATTGTCTTCCATTCTTACAGCACATATAAATTTTCTTGCATTGTATTGATTTTTTTTGGCTAACATATTCTATGAGTATTTTTTAAAAAAATTCTATGTTGTTTACTGAAATTTTAAAATTTCTTATTATGTGCATTTATATTTCTAATAGTTTTGCTTCATACGAGTTTTAGCTATGTTTCTCAGCACATAAATCTTATGATGGCTACATCTTCCTAGTGGATTGTAAGTCTTGCCTTTTGGTCCAGCTATTGTTCCTCCAGCTCCATCATCTTCACCACTGCTTTCTATCTCACAGGAAAATAGCTCCTTTTTCTTTTGGTATTTGGCCTCTGATTTTCCATCTGCACGTATTCAGAATTCTCCACAGGACAAGCTGTTGTTTACTAGAACAGTCAAATCTCAACTTATTAACAGAAAAATCAGATATCAGGCTGCAGAGATATATATACCACAGTGACCACATTTTCCATTTCCAATGTTAAAAAGAATATATTTACTGCTATAATGAAGAGTCTGGAATAGCTTTTCTGATATGGAGACTACTTTTGGCATCTAGTATATAATTTGCATGTATTTTTTATTTACATGGTTATATGATCCATTCAAGTGATTGTCTCAGAATAGAAAGATCTTTCTTAAAGATATGTCTGTTTATCTCTGCTTCCTCTGAAACATCACAAGTTATTGCAGGTTCCACTCCCTCCTTCAAGATTTCAAAGAACCCAGGGGTCACATCAGAGTTCAACTTCAAATCAAACAGTCAGATACTCCCAAAGTCTCTGCAAGAGAGAAGTGTTCTCCAAGTTAACCTAAGCCCAGGGAACAATTTAATATAATAAAAGTAAAATCAGTCATTAAAGGCAGGTGGCATCTGGTTGAGTCATTACTGTTCTACCATTTCCTGTGAGATCTTGAGCAATTCAGTAGACTTCTTTACAATTAAATTTTTTCCATACAAAAAGAGAATAATACTAAAATTTACCTTATACCACTGTTGCCAGGATTAAATGAGATAAAATCTGGAGTGTGTTTTGCAAAAGCTTGGCACAGAGTAAGTACTCAATACAAGATAACTATTATTAGTAATGGAAGTTCAGTTCTCAGATGATAAATATATACCCGGCTTGCATGCACTCTTTCAGAGATCATTACCTATTCCCTAGGCAGAGATCACTGTTACACCCAGAAGCTTGGGCCAAGGACCCATCAGGATCTGAGAAAGCACACGGAGTAACAGAAGACAGGATACAGGAAGCAGGTGCTGAGTGATCCACTTAATTCTGATGGATGGCATGTGTCTGGCTTAGGGCTATTTTTAACAAGCCCAGCAAAACTGCAGCAGACCTTACTCTGTAGCCTCTTGAAAGCACTGCCAGTACCTGCCAGGCTCCAGGACCAATGGGAACTTTGTGTAAAGGTATTTGTTATCCTTTCTGGCCAAGGACTATTCTTTAATCATGACTTAAATTCCTTGTCACATTATTTAATTGGCTCCATTCTCACTATGCATCTATCTGTTATAACGCAAGCAGTATAAAATATCTCTCCACAAGTATAATATTCAGTTTCTTTTTCATATGCTTTAAGTTTTTGAGAGCTGGTTGCTGCCTCACACCAGCAAGATGAGTCAGCAGATAAGTGACCACAAGTGTGTACTGCAAAAGCACCTCATCCCTGCATCATCTTCATGAGAATAGAAATAAGATGACTGTTACTTCACTTTTGCCTTCCCAACCTCATTATTAATGTCTTTGTTACTCACTTGGAACTATTCAGAGAAGAGAACTGAGGGAAACATGAAATTCCAGATTAGCTCAATTGACCCAAAACAAAATAATAACCTCTAATTGGAAGTTTTAAGGCACCTCTTACTGCGGATGGCTGCGACCGGCGCATATAGCATGGCGGAGAGGAGCTAACCCACGTCCGAGGTCAGGGGCAGAAGCAGGGAGGACTCCATGCCCAAGGGGCGGCAGCCAAGAGGAGTTACCCCACATCCAAGGTCAGGGGCACGGCCAGGAGGAGCTACCCCATGTTCAGGGATTGGTGGCTGCGCAGGCGAAAGCAGGCCTAGAGGAGCTATTCCACGTTCAAGGTTGGGAGAGGCGGCGGTGAGGAGATACCCCTCGTCCAAGGTAAGGAGCAATGGCTGCGCTTTGCTGCAGTCATGAAGAGATACCCCAATCCAAGCTAAGAGAAAACCAAGTAAGATGGTAGGTGTTGCAAGAGGGCATCAAGAGGGCAGACACACCGAAACCATAATCACAGAAAACTAGCCAATCTACACACAAGGACCACAGCCTTGTCTAATTCACTGAAACTAAGCCATGCCCGTGGGGCCACCCAAGATGGGAGGGTCATGGTGAAGAGGTGTGACAAAATGTGGTCCACTGGAGAAGGGAATGGCAAACCACTTCAGTATTCTTACCTTGAGAACCCCATGAACAGTATGAAAAGGCAAAATGATAGGATACTGAAAGAGGAACTCCCCAGGTCAATAGGTGCCCAATATGCTACTGGAGATCAGTGGAGAAATAACTCCAGAAAGATTGAAGGGATGGAGCCAAAGCAAAAACAATACCCAGCTGTGGATGTGACTGGTGATGGAGGTAAAATCTGATGCTGTAAGGAGCAATATTGCATAGGAACCTGGAATGTCAGGTCCATGAATTAAGGCAAATTGGAAGTGGTCAAACAAGAGATGGCAAGAGTGAACGTCGACATTCAAGGAATCAGCGAACTACAATGGACTGGAATGGGTGAATTTAACTGAGGTGACCATTGTATCTACTACTGTTGACAGGAAGCCCTTAGAAGAAATGGAGTTGCCATCATGGTCAACAAAAGAGTCCAAAATGCAGTACTTGCATGCAATCTCAAAAACGACAGAATGATCTCTGTTCATTTCCAAGGCAAACCATTTAATATCACAGTAATCCAAGTCTATGCCCCAACCAGTAACGCTGAAGAAGCTGAAGTTGAATGGTTCTGTGAAAACCTACAAGAGCTTTTAGAACTAACACCCAAAAAAGATGTCCTTTTCATTATAGGGGACTGGAATGCAAAAGTAGGAAGTCAAGAAACACCTGGAGTAACAGGCAAATCTGGCCTTGGAATAAAGAATGAAGCAAGGCAAAGACTAATAGAGTTTTGCCAAGAAAATGCACTGGTCATAGCAAACACCCTCTTCCAACAACACAAGAGAAGACTCTACACATGGACATCACCAGATGGTCAACACCAAAATCAGATTGATTCTATTCTTTGCAGCCAAAGATGGAGAAGCTCTGTACAGTCAAGAAAAACAAGACCAGGAGCTGATTGTGGTTCAGATCATGAACTCCTTATTGCCAAATTCAGGCTTAAATGGAAGAAAGTAGGGAAAAAAGTAGACCATTCAGGTATGACCTAAATCAAATCCCTTATGATTATACAGTGGAAGTGAGAAATAGATTTAAGGGACTAGACCTGATAGATAGAGTGCCTGATGAACTATGGAATGAAGTTGGTGACATTGTACAGGAGACAGGGATCAAGACCATCCCCATGGAAAAGAAATGCAAAAAGGCAAAATGGCTGCCTGGGTAGACCTTACAAATATCTGTGCAAAGAAGAGAAGCAAAAAGCAAAGGCAAAAAGGAAAGATATAAGCATCTGAATGCAGAGTTCCAAAGAATAGCAAGAAGAGATAAGAAAGCCTTCCTCAGTGATCAATGCAAAGAAATAGAGGAAAACAATAGAATGGGAAAGACTAGAGATCTCTTCAAGACAATTAGACATACCAAGGGAATATTTCATGCAAAGATGGGCTGGATAAAGGACAGAAATGGTATGGACCTAACAGAAGCAGAAGATATTAAGAAGAGGTGGCAAGAATACACAAACTGTACAGAAAAGATCTTCAAGACCAAGATAATCACGATGGTGTGATCACTCACCTAGAGCCAGACATCCTGGAATGTGAAGTCAAGTGGGCCTTAGAAAGCATCACTATGAACAAAGCTAGTGGAGGTGATGGAATTGCAGTGGAGCTATTTCAAATCCTGAAAGATGATGCTGTGAATGTGCTGCACTCAATATGCCAGCAAATTGGAAAACTCAGCAGTGGCCACAGGACTGGAAAAGTCAGTTTTAATTATAATTCCAAGGAAAGGCAATGCCAAAGAATGCTCAAACTACTGCACAATTGCACTCATTTCACACGCTAGTAAAATAATGCTCAAAATTCTCCAATCCAGGTTTCAGCAATATGTAAATGGTGAACTTCCAGATGTTCAAGCTGGCTTTAGAAAAGGTAGAGGAACCAGAGATTAAATGGCCAACATCCACTGGATCATCATGGAAAAAGCAAGAGTTCCAGAAAGACATCTATTTCTGCTTTATTGACTATGCCAAAGCCTTTGACTTGTGGATCACAGGAAACTGTGGAAAATTCTGAAAGAAATGGGAGTACCAGACCACCTGACCTACCTCTTGAGAAACCAATATGCAGGTCAGGGAGCGACAGTTAGAACTGGACATGGAACAAAAGACTGGTTCCAAATAGGAAAAGGAGTACCTCAAGGCTGTATATTGTCACCCTGCTTATTAACTTCTATGCAGAGTACATCATGAGAAAGTCTGGGCTGAAAGAAGCACGAGCTGGAATCAAGATTCCTGGGAGAAATATCAATAACCACAGATAGGCAGATGATACCACCCTTATGACAGAAAGCGAAGAGGAACTAAAAAGCTTCTTGATGAAAGTGAAAGAAGAGAGTGAAAATGTTGGCCTAAAGCTCAACATTCAGAAAATGAAGATCATGGCATCCGGTCCCATCACTTCATGGGAAATAGATGGGGAAACAGTGGAAACAGTGTCAGGCTTTATTTTGGGGGGCTCCAAAATGACTGCAGATGGTGACTGCAGCCATGAAATTAAAAGACACTTACTCCTTGGAAGAAAAATTAGGACCAACCTAGATAGTGTATTCAAAAGCAGAGACGTTACTTTGCCAACAAATGTTCGTCTATCAAGGCTATGGTTTTCCTGTTGTCATGTATGGATGTGACAGTTGGACTGTGAAGAAATCTCAGCGCTGAAAAATTGATGCTTTTGAACTGTGGTGTTGGAGAAGATTCTTGGCAGTTCCTTGGACTTCAAGGAAATCTAACCAGGCCAGTCTGAAGCAGATCAGCCCTCAGATTTCTTTGGAAGGAATGATGCTAACGCTGAAGCTCCAGTACTTTGGCCACCGCATGCAAAGAGTTGACTCATTGGAAAAGACTCTGATGCTGGGATGGATTGGGGGCAGCAGGAGAAGGAGACGACAGAGGATGAGATGGCTGGATATTATCACTGACTCGATGGCCGTGAGTTGAGTGAACCCCGGGAGTTGGTGATGGACATGGAGGCCTTGCGTGCTGCGATTCATGGGGTCACAAAGAGTCAGACATGACAGAGCGACTGAATGAACTGAACTGAACTGAAGCCACCTCAGCTCTACATCTTTAAATATAATCTCTTGATTCCTGTTATTTATACCCTCAACTTTCTTGTCTTCCAGTGTTCCTTACGGAAGAAAATGGTACCCCCATGAAGCTAGTCACTCAGGATTAAAATGTTGCAATCATATTTCAGCTTTCTATTTCTCTTTAACCTCACATCTCATCTTCAGTAAATAGTAGTCAGAGCAAAGGTAATAGCTACCTTGGGTGTATATTGTTTTTCTCTTTTTCTTTCTTTCCTTTTTTTTTTTTTTTTTTTTTTTTTGCACACCATGTGGCTTATGGATTTTATTTCCTCATTGAGGGATCAAACCCCAGCCTTTGGCAGTGAGAGTGCAGAATCAAAATGTTAGGTAGTTAGAATAGTTTAGGAGTCCAGAATGGCAGTAGCTAAATGACAAGGAAGGGAAAAGCCTGCAAAAATAGAACAAAGAAATGTCTGAGGACAAGAGTGAGGACCTTAGGTAGAACAAACAGCACTCCTGGCTAGACCAATTTTCATAGGGCAGGCCCCGGGGGAGGGAAACAAAGAAACATACAGAAAGAGGAGCCAAAAGGCCGGGGGCCTCTCTCCCTCTCTGCCTCTCTCCCTCCCTGCCTATCTCCCTCTCTAGCTCTCGCCTGCTCTCGCTCACTCTCGCTTTCTTTCTTGCTTTCCCTCGCTCTCTGCCTCTCTCCCTCTCCAGCTCTCTCTGGCTCTCTCTCAGTGTCTCTCATTCAGTCTCTCTCACTCTCTCTTGCTCTCCCTCGCTCTCTCCCTCTCTCCCTCTCTCCCTCTCTGCCTCTCGCTCTTGCTCTCTCTCGTTCTTGCTGTCTTTCTATCTCTCTCTGTCTCTCTCTCTTCTCTTCATGTCTTTTTGGTCAGCATGCCCTCAGGCCTTGAGGATGTATTTTCCTTTATTTTCTAAATAAAACTGAGCTGTAAGATGGAGCTATACCACTGATCCATCTGGGTCCATCACTTAAAATATTTGTTGCGATGAGACAAGATCAAGGAAATTACACACTCCCCAGACACTAACAATTAGACCACCAGGGAATTCATGGAAAATGCACAAATCTTAACTGAAGAAACCAATTATATACATTTTTTTCTTTTGTGGATGCCCAGAGTAGCTTAGCTCCTCAACCAAAGTTCAAACTTGGGTCCTCTGCAGTGGAAGCATGGAATTCTTTCCACTGGATCACCAGGAAGTTCCCCATGTGTGCTTGTTTTCACTCTTCTCACCACCTCCACCATCAACCCAACTGATGTCATCATATCCAACATGGACAACTTCTATAGCCACCTAACTCACCTCCAGAAAATGTGAAATATTGCTTTCCATTCTTTAGTCTATTCTCTACACAGCAGCAAGAATGACAGTTCCAATTGGCTAACTAGATAATGTTAGTCCTCTGCTCAAAACTTTTCAGTGACTTCCCATCACATTTAGAATAAATTCTTTGGTTTTTACTATGGCTCTTAAGTTGCAATTTGACTTCCTCTCCAGCATTCTTGGTGTCTTCATTTCCTAGTATTCTACTAGTTGACTACTTTACCCTAGCCATAGTGGTCTCCTTGCTATTCCTTAAGTTCTTGGAGCTCATTCTTATCTCAGGACATTTGTACTTGTTTTTTTCCCCACCCAGAAATATTATGCGTCCACATACTTGCATGACAGGCTAATTTATTCACTTCATTCAGATTTCTGTTCACATATCTATTCACATATCCACAGCAGCTTTCTTACTTTTATCTCAGCTCCTGAGAGGAAGGAGTTTTTTTTTTTTTTTTTGCCCGGGGGGGTGAGGGGGTGGGGTGGGGGTGGTGGAAAGCTGTGCCCCGTAGCATGTGGAACTTTAATTCCCCAACCAGGGGTTGAACCCATACCTGCGGCAGTAGAAGTGCAGAATCTTAACCACTGGACCACCAGAAAGTCCTTTTTTTAAAAAAAATCCTGAAATAAGTATCCATATCTGTCTATCTTATTATCCTACTATATTTTTCTTAACAGTACTTATGAGAACTCCCCAATGTTTTATTCTATTTTTATTTTATTATTATCTGTTTCTTCCAATAGTAGAATGTAAGTTCCATGAGGTGGGGCTGGGTCTGTATTTTTTTTTTTTTTTTTTGAGTTCTCAACATTTATAACATAACTTGCTCCATTGTAGAAACTCATAAATGAATCTTTTATTTATCAGTAGGAATAGGCTTGTTTTCTTTGTATTAATTAGAGCCTATTCTGCTCTTGGTGGTGGTTTAGTTGCTAAGTCATGTCTGACTCTTGTGACCCCATGGACTGTAGCCTGCCAGGCTCTTCCGTCCATTGGATTCTCCTGGCAAGAACACTGGAGTGGGTTGCCATTTTCTTCTCCAAGAGATCTTCCTGACCCAGAAATTGATCCAGAGTCTTCTACACTGCAGGCAGATTTTTTACCGACTGAACTATGAGAGAAGCCCCAACATTCTGCTAAGGGCCCTAATAGAAATTCTGGTATATAAAACTGTTGCAAGGTCATTAGATATACTCTTGAGCTTTGTACGCTTCAGAATGGCATTACATACTAAGTTCGGTTATTTGCATTAGCCCTGGAAACAGGAAAGAAGAAATGATTGGACAGAGACCTAACCCTGAGGCTAAAAGAGAGGACCAAGGGAAACTGGTAAATTTTGAGCAAGTAGAGTAATAGCATCCTTAAGTCCACTGTTGAAGACATTATCACACAGGTAACACTAGGGACCATGATCTATTTTGAAATCACTCTTTTCCCAGAGAAGTAAAGTATAACAAATGTGGAATTTTAGGCCACTAAAATGTCTGTAATTAATATTTAATAAATAGAATGTGTCAGCTGAACAATATCATGGTAGGTATATAAGGGTAAATGATATATGAAATGGAATTTATAGACGTATTTGGTGGGATAAAGAAAAATGGCAATAACTGATATAAGATTAAACATGTTCATGCCATTTTTTCTCTCAATATCTTAGGAATTTTGTGAAATGGAGAAGCTTCAGGAAGAGATAAATGCTCTGTGTGTGTTATTTCATCTGTCCTTATGCAATTTCTCTCTTTTGGCACTTCACCTCTATTTTCCTCACATCAAGCCCACTACAAGGTCCACAAATCATTGCCTCTGGGGAGTCATTTATCTTCCATACTTCAGTTTCATCATCTGTAAAATAAAAATGCCACCAATATTTTATGTATTTTACAAATATAGTATGGCATAAAGCAAATAATATATGTGAAGAATGACCATATGCCTTCAGATGCTATAAGACAATCTGAAGGCAAGGAAAGTGGAGGAAGTCACATCACTAAAGGAGCTGTCACTAATAGGGAAACAATGCCAAGCAGGGGTAGAAAGGAAAAGATAAGGCACCAACAGAGAGAAGCAAGTGATGAGGGAAGTGGCTACAACTAATAGCCTAAGGGAACAATAATGAAATTAATGGGACATCTTGTGAAACTGCAAGATAAGCAAAGAAAATATAGTCATTTTGCTCGTGAGGGAGAGTTAGGCACTGTGATAACCTAAGTATATGCTATTATTTATGTGCATTGGAAATTTGTTAGTAAAATCATGGTCTGTCTTATTTACAGTGAGTTGGAGAAGACTCTTGAGAGTCCCTTGGACTGCAAGGAGATCCAACCAGTCGATTCTGAAGGAGATCAGCCCTGGGATTTCTTCAGAAGGAATGATGCTAAAGCTGAAACTCCATTACTTTGACCACCTCATGCGAAGAGTTGACTCATTGGAAAAGACTCTGATGCTGGGAGGGATTGGGGGCAGGAGGAGAAGGGGACAACAGAGGATAAGATGGCTGGATGGCATCACTGACTCGATGGATGTGAGTCTGAGTGAATTCTGGGAGTTGGTGATGGACAGGGAGGCCTGGCGTGCTGCAATTCATGGGGTCACAAAGAGTCGGACACGACTGAGCGACTGAACTGAACTGAACTGAGGAATTAAAATTAAGTAATGATTGCTGCTGCTGTTTGTGCATAAGTGGAATCACATTATGATTAGGCTAATAGAATAAGACATAAGCACAAAAGCTATTGAAGGCTCAGCCTTTCACTTTTATCAAAGGAATAAGAAAATGAGCAAGAAATAATAGGCAATTAGAGCCTACCAACTACTAATCCCAGGATATTCTTGTTCAAGCGCCAACAGTAGAGGTTGTTTAGAACAGGAATGTAGATGAGCAGAGAAGACTGCCCTCTGGCCTAAGGCTATGGCTTGCTCTATATGTGTCTCAAACCAAAAGGACTTGGTATACCTCTCTCAGCAGGAAATACCTCAAGAAATTCCAGGGAAAACTGAGGAAAGCTGCAAACATCAGGTTATGATATAAACAGATCCTCTCATTTTTTTCAGAATTAGATGTTAATGAGACCAGATTATTGCTTTTCCTCAGGGAGAAAATCACTAATGCAAATTCTCTAACTTATTTTGGGACTCTAAAGAGGTGGCTAATAATCCTTGATTAGAAGAATTATTCTAACTACATTTCTGCACTCAGTTATCCAGGCTTTGAAGTGCAGAGAAGTAAATTCCAAGTAAGTAAATTAAAATCATTAAAAAAATTTTTGATCTATGTATAACAATGATTAGATGAAAAAGCTGTATCACTCTTATGCCAAGAATTCATGCCCCAAAGTTATCTCTTCTTTTATATACTATTACCTATAAATTTTTTCTTCTCTCTGGAAAGGAAGTTTTAAACGAAGTTTAACACTAAACTGCAAACATAATATTAAAAAGGAAAATTTCAGAATTATATTTTTGTCTGTCTTGCAGAAAGTAAAGATTCATATTAATAGAAAAAATATCAATTAACTAAATATGTAAAGTCTTATCTAAAATTTTGAGTTTATTATACACTATTGATTGATATGGAGGTGATTCATCTGATCCATCCAACAGAAATCAACTTATCTGTTTTGTTATCATAAGCTTGTGAACATTGTCTGAATCAATCTAAAATATTTTATTAAAAAAATTTATTTCTAGGAAATATGTGTTGTATTAAATCTTAGATTTCTGTTTTGCTATGTAAAACTGAATTAATATTATTTCCACTGATTCATTCATTTGACAAATATTTGTGGAGTATCTACTATGTACCAAGTACTATTCTAGGTAATGGAGATTGAAAAAAAGATAAGAATAACAAAGACCCTGCTTTCATAGGGCTTATTCTAGTAGTGGAAAGATAAAATAGATAGGATAGATAGATTGACAAATAGATGATGATAGATAGATACTCCTTAAAAAAAATAAATATGGAGATAGGCTGGAATTCCTGGTGGGTACTTCAGACTGAATTGTCAGAAAGTCTATTTCAGAGCATACCATCCTTAAACTTCAACCTGAATTACAAGATTTGGAGAAAAAATATTATCACCAAGGAAATGACAATGACAAAGTCTGAAGACAGGAACTAGTTATATTTTAGAAAATAGGAGAAAAATCAGTGTGATCATAAAAAAGCAAGTACAATGGAAATAGTATAGCATGAGCATAGGGAATAGGTAAATACTAGATTATACATGGCCTCATGAGACAGGATAGGAGTTCAATTTTATTCTGTTTTCAATGTTGCATCATTTGTGTAATAAATCATTCTGAAATTTAATGACATATTAATTTATGTTGTTTACATATCTGCAATATTCCATGCAGCATCAGCTGAAAGTTGTTAAATTAGGGGCTAAAATATTCAAGATGGCTTACTAGCATGACTGCCACATTGGCATATCAGACGAGATCTCAGTCAGAACTGTGGACCAGAGGTCAAGGTTCTTCTTCACATGACCCTCTCTACACAGGCCTCTTGGGATTATACAAATACAGTAGCTAGATTTTTTAAGAGCAAGCAGTCTCAGAACTGTGGACCAGAGGTCAAGGTTCTTCTTCACATGACCCTCTCTACACAGGCCTCTTGGGATTATACAAATACAGTAGCTAGATTTTTTAAGAGCAAGCAGTCTAAATGGACTAGGAAGACATAACACACTTTACAAGCTTCTCTCTCAAAGCCATATAGTTTTGTCACAGTTCTGCCCAGATTTAAGGGAAGGGAATAACTCTTCACTGGAAAGGTCTCAAAGACATATTGTAAAAAGGAAAAGGGAACTAGGAGGTAATATTATTCTCATATTTGAAAAATACTATTTGCCACAGTTTGTTTCAGGCTACCACAATTTATATCTCTCCCACATGCAAAAAATGTCCTTTCCCTTCCCTAAGACAGAAAAAATCCCATTCCATAATTACATCAGCTCAAAGTTAAGAACCTTATTGTCTAAATCAGACCTAGGTATAGGTGATACATTTTATGGGCAATTCCTAAAATACAGCTCTTTGAGCACTCTTTTGAATGATGTGATATCAAGTGAAACTTTTGACTCAAAGAGCCAATTGTTCTAGGTCTCCAAAGGCTCAAAATTTGGGGACAAACATTGGATAACTGCTATGAACAGTCCCATTAAAAATGACAGGTAAGAAGGAACACAGTGGTTACTGGTCCATATCAATTCTGAAGTTTAGCTAGTTACATGTTGCCTGTTATTTGATTAGAGTTCACTCCTACTCCACCTTTCTTTTCCCTAAGGCTTCTTAAGAATTGACTTAAGCAGATTCTCTACTTGTAAATGTTTGAAGGTTCAGAACCCTTCCTCATGTTGTTTTGTTTCTCTTCCTTCTATTACAAGCTGATACAACCCCTTTAACTATTTTGGTAGGCTTTCAATATATAAAGTGCACCTATATAAAATTATATAATTTATAATTCACTCAAAAAGATATTACATAAGCCCAAATCTTTTCCAAGTAAGTCATTCTCTTCCTCAACTTCATCATGACGCTATGGAATAACATCCTTAAGATTCTTAAATTCTTATTGTATAATAAAGAGTTCAGCTAATTACAATATTATGATCCTTAAAACAGCTTTGTCTGTTTTAAAAGTTCTATGCAGAATAATTTCAGATATCTCTGAAAGTCTTAATAATAGTGTTAATATATTTTACAGTAAAATAGATCTTTTCCCTTAAGTCAATACTTAATTTAAGTACCATTTGTCACCGAGAGAGATTTGGGAAGAGAAAAATTTAGTTTGAAACTTAAATAGTTTCAAATTGGATCCTAAAATAGTTTCATACTGGATCCTTTATAGAAGAGTTAATTTTTAGTTTATTCATCTCTTCTCCCATTATGCCATATTATATGCATTCATGCATTATACACATTATACAATAGTATGCAAGATCATACAATTATTCCTAAATTTTAATCATGTCTTCCCCTCTAATGATCTGAAACAAAACTCCACTCTTCTCCAGTTTCACTCATTTAACTCTACTGTCTTTATTTACTGCATTTCTCCAAATTTTATCTGAAGTGAAGTTGCTCAGTCATGTCTTTGCGACCCCATGGACTGTAGCATACTACGCTCCTCCATCCATGAGATTTTCCAGGCAAGAGTACTGGAGTGGGTAAGAATATTAATTGGGAACTAGCCAAATTAGGTTTTGGTCTTTGGTCTGCTACTGATTTAGTGTTGGCAACTCAGTTTTGTGGTCTTCAGGTTCTTCTTTTTTGGAATGTAATTTTTAGACTGCATGATAATGATGATAAAAATAATACTTTGCATTTGTATAACAATGGAAAATTTTAACACTTTTTGGATGCACTTTTTGCTTTAAATTGTTATGCTTTAAGAAAAGGTGCAAGTTTAAGAAAAAACTACATTTATATATTTCAATGTTGTTGCTCAGTTGCTAAATCATGTCTGACTCTTTGTGGCCTTATGGACTGCAGCATGCCAAGCTTCACTGTCTTTCACCATCTCCCTGAGTTTTCTCAAATTCATGTCCATTGAATTGGTGATTGATACTTTACCTTTTAACTGTATATGCAATATATTTTTACAGTATGATTTGTAAGTAATCTTATGGTTTATGTGTGAATGATTAACTTTCACCACTAGATTGTAAGTCTCATAAAATTGGGATTCCCAAGTGGTTCAGTGGTAAAGAATCTGCCTGCCAATGAGGAGACACGGGTTCAATCCTCAGGTCACAAAGATACTCTGGGGGAGGAAATGGCAATTCATTCCTGTATTCTTGCCTGGAAAACCCCATGGGCAGAAGAGCCTGACAGGCTAGAGTCCAAGCAGTTACAAAGAGTTGGACAAGACTGAATGACTCATAAAACTAGAAAAATTTGCCTTTTCTGTCTTGCTCTCTCTCTTTTTTTTTTTTAGGCACATGCTGTATACTTAGTGATGATAATGAAGGTAATGTGTCAATATACTGTTTTATTTTTTATAATGATGTCACCTTATTTATGTTCCAGTGAGCTAAGTCACATAAGTCATGTCTGACTCTTTGTGACTCCATGGACTGTAGGCCACCAGGTCCCTCAGTCTATGAGACTCTCCAGGCAAGAATACTGGAGAGGGTTGCATTCCCTTCTCCAGGTATTTATGTCCAATATTCTTCTAAATATTTGAAATACATTGTCATCACATGCTAACAACAACATAAGACAGGTATTGTCTCTCCAGCAAGTGAAACTAAGTACAGAGAGGTTAACTAAGGTCAAACAGCTAGTAATTTTAAATGTCAAGTCATGATATTAACCACTAATCTAAACTGCTTCCCTGATTATAGTAAAATTGATGGTGATGGTCAAAGAGAATGATGTTAAGAATTTTATAGCTGAGAATTAGTTAAATAAATGGGACTTAATTCTAAGAATGGGAATCCGGGTGGCTCAGCAGTAAAGAATCCACCTGCAATTCAGGAGATGCAGGACACACAGGTTAGACCTCTGCGTTGGGGAGATCCTCTGGAGAAGGAAATGTCTACCCATTTCAGTATTTTTCCTTGAGAAACCCCATGGACAAAGGGGCCTGGTGGGCTACAGTCCATAGTGTCACAAGGAGTCAGACACAGCTGACCACACACACAATTCTAAAAGCAAAATAATTGTAGAAAGGTGAAGAGAGTTACATAGAGGGAATTAGCTTGCAAATGGGTTAATACTTCTAGAACAAAGGGAGAGAGTAGTACAGAAAAAGACTAGGAAATCACTGTCTGAAATGAAGATGTGAAGTATAATCTTTTTTATGGTATTAATGGAATATGACCAATCAAAATTTGATCATTATACTAAACCGACCTCTCTGATTACAGATCCACAAGATAATCACATTTAATCCTATTTCAAGAAACACCCAAAGTTAAGCTGAATTGATAATCAAAAATATAATGTGTATCACAATATAAATATCAATACAGAAATAACAGAATATAGTATAAAACATATAAAGAAATGTATTATAAAATACTGACTTACATAATTATGGAAGCTGAGAAGTTGAATTACAGTCAGCAAACTGGAGACCCAGGAGAATTGATGTGTAGTCCCAGGGCAAATCCAAACGCCTGGGCACCAGAACTGATGGTCAATGTTCCAGTTCAAAAGCTGGCAGTCTTGAGACCCAAGAAGAGCCAATGTTCAGTCTGAAGCCAAAGGATAAAAAAGAACAACATCCCAACTCAAAGAGTCAGACAAGAGGAGTTTCCTGTTACTCAGTCTGTTTGTTCTATGAAGATCTTCAACTGATGGAATGAGGCTCATTCACATTAGGGAGGGCAATCTGTTGTAATCAGTCTGTTGAGTCAAATGTTAATCCCATCCAGAAACACCCCCTATGACAACTCAGAACAATGTTTTCCCAAATATCTGGGAATAATAATATAATGATTTTATTTAAAATTATAGATGGAAATATTTTTACTATCTTATAAGAGAAATATGTATGTATTTACTAATTTGTTGCTGTTTAGTAGCTCAGTCATGTCCAATATTGTGATCCATGGACTGTAGCCTGTCAGGCTCCTCTGTCCATGGAATTTTCCAGGCAGGAATACTGAAGTGGATTGCCATTTCCTCCTCCAGGAGATCTTCCTGACCCAGGGATTGAACCCACATCTTCACATCTCTTTCATTTCAAGAAGATTCGTTACTGGTACTGAAGAAATTTTTATATGCACTTAGATGCATATATCTGAGGAATACAATTCATTGAGCTTTGATAAATGTACACTTGCGAAAGCATTATCCTAACAAAGAAAAAGAACATTTCACTCATTCCAGAAAATCCACTTGGGCCTTGTAATCAATCTCCTGACTATTGGGTAATGATTTTTCTAATTCCTATTATTATAGAGGTATTTTGCTTGTTCTTGAACTTCTTGTAATGGAAATATACAATATGTACCATTTTGTGAATGTCTTCTTTTATTTAATAAAATGTCCTTGAGATTCATTCAAGTTGTAGTATATATATTAGTAGCCCATTCTTTAAAAAAAAATAATAATAAAGATTTCTAAACAGCATTTGCTCAGATGGTAAAGCATCTGCCTACAATGCAGGAGACCCAGGTTCGATCCCTGGGTTAGGAAGATCCTCTGGAGAAGGAAATGGCAACCTACTCTAGTACTCTTGCCTGGAAAATCCCATGGACGGAGGAGCATTGTAAGCTATAGTCCATGGGGTCACAAAGAGTCAGACATGACTGAGCGACTTCACTTTCACTTCACTTTCATTCCCTTATAAGCATATGTAGCTCTTTATTTATACACTTAACTAGTGGATGGACATTTGGGTGGTTGCCAGTTTGGTGCCATTACGAAAAATCTGCTTTGACCCTTTTTGTATAAGGCTCCTTGTAGACATATGTTTATATATCTCTTTGGTAAATAATTAGAATTGCTAGTTCATAAACTAGACACGTGTATGTGTGTATGTGTGTGAATTCACTCAGTTGTGTCTGACTCTTTGCGACTCCATGGACTGTAGCCTACTAGGCTCCTTCATCCATGGGATTTTTCAGGCAAGAGTATGGAGTGGGTTGCCATTTCCTTCTCCAAAGGATCTTCCCCACCCAGGGATCAAACACATGTATATAAAGATATAAATATATTAATTATATTTTTGAAGGAAATACAAAATAGCAAATATGTTAATCCATTTTAAACATTCACCAGAAAAATATGAGATCCATACCACCTCTTTACCAAATTTGATGCTGTCAGTTTTTCTAATGTTAGCCATGCCACTAGGGGTGAAATAATATCTCATTATAGTTAGACAATTATTTTCTCAATAGACCAACTAAATCTGTTGAAAAATTATGTTAAAAAAACATAATTTGCTATACATTGTGGCATATTATCCAAATATAAATGTGAGTCTTCGGGCTAAAGAATATAGATCTTGAATATTTAAATTGCAAATATGAAACTAAACAGTGACTACATATCTGGGGGCCTTCAACATAAGCAATGACTTCTTTTTCCTTTCTCTTTATTTTTTTATACAGTTTGCCACAAATCTCATTTTTTGCTTACCTCCATGATTAGGGAAATAAAAGTTTGGTTTTTTTTTTTAATTAAGTTGTCTTAATTAGTTAAAAGTAAATACTGTTGTGAGATTTTGCTTAAAGTTTAATCGACACATATTTTTTGACCGAAAATCACTTTAATGGTTTTTTGTTGTTGTTGAAGGTATTTTCTAAATAAAAAAATTAAAAAGTGAAGTAACTTATAAATAAAGATGCACATTAGAATCTGAATTTTGTCAGATGGAAGTAATAGAATTATGTACAGGTTTTATATGATCTTTAATTTTTAGCCTCTCAGTATTAGCTAGCTTACACAAAAATTATATACAGGTCAGAATTAAACAAGTCAGTTTTTAACTACCTAGTTTAAAATCACCTGCAAGTATGGTGTCAGAGGTACTCTTTGCTCCTTCAGCAGCTTCAGGTCTGGGCTGGTGTGAGGGAGTTGAGGGACCACAGCTGTGTGGGTATCCTGTTCTGCTGGACCTTCCACAGGAGTTGCTGGCTGCCACCTGCTAAGGAAAAGGATGTTTCACCCACACCTGCTGTTGGAAATTCTCCCCAGGCAGAGGAGATAACCAAGGTCCCACACAGATTAGCACTGCAGCAGCCATATAGGTGAGGGTGAGGAGAAAATGGTAACCATGAGGGCACCTGGAAAAGGTCAAGGCCTGGGTCCATAAGAAAGAACTAAGGCACACACCCAGCTGGAGGATGGTAACTTCAAGCTGAACAGAAGACTCCTAGAACATTGCCCTGTCACCTAGCCATCAGTCTATTACAGAAATGTCATATACCCTTCAGCTCTCACCTCAAATTTTACCTTTAAAAACTTCTCCCTGAAAATCATCAGGGAGTTCAGGGTTTTGGAGCCCAAACCATTCATTCTCATTCTTAGGCCGTGAAATAAACCTTTCCTATGTTTCTCTGACCCCCTCCCTTCCAAATCAAATGAATGACAACATCCTTTACTTCAGTCTTTTATGTAAAGTTAGGGCTTTGAGACTGGTTGACTACAGACATGTGTGTTTGAGTTGCAGAGTGTTCAACATTTTTTTAACTCCAGATTTGAAAATGTGAATTTTAACATAAACATTCTTATCTGACTTCCTTGAGAGATAGGAACATCTGAAGAAACGGCAGCCACGTTCAGGCCGGGAATCAACTGAAGGTGGGTAGTGACTTCCACTTGATGTATTCCTTTTCCTATTTGGAACCAGTCTGTTGTTCCATGTCCAGTTCTAACTGTTGCTTCCAGACCTGCATACAGATTTCTAAAGAGGCAGGTCAGGTGGTCTGGTCTGGTATTCCCATTTCTTTCAGAATTTTCCACAGTTTATTGTGATCCACACAGTCAAAGCCCTTGAAATAGTCAATAAAGCAGAAATAAATGTTTTTCTGGAACTATCTTGCTTTTCTGATGATTCAGCAAATGTTGGCAATTTGATCTCTGGTTCTTCTGTCTTTTCCAAAACCAGCTTGAACATCTGGAAGTTCACGGTTCATGTATTTTTCAGGTCTGTCTTGGAGAATTTTGAGCATTACTTTACTAGCGTGTGAGATGAGTGCAATTGAACAGTAGTTTGAGCATTCTTTGGCATTGCCTTTCTTTGGAATTGGAATGAAAACACCTTTTCCAGTCCCGTGGCCACTGCTGAGTTTTCCAAATTTGCTGGCATATTGAGTGCAGCACTTTCACAGCATCATCTTTTAGGATTTGAAATAGCTCAACTGGAATTCTATCACCTCCACTAGCTTTGTTCATAGTGATGCTTCCTAAGGCCCACTTGACTTCACGTTCCAGGATGTCTGGCTCTAGGTGAGTGATTACACCATCATGATTATCTGGGTCATGAAGCTCTTTTTTGTACAGTTCTTCAGTGTTTTCTTGCCATCTCTTCTATCTTCTGCTTCAGTTAGGTCCATACCATTTCTGTCCTTTATCGAGCCCATCTTTGCATGAAGTGTTCCCTTGGTATCTCTAATTTTCTTGAAGAGATCTCTAGTCTTTCCCATTCTAATGTTTTCCTCTATTTCTTTGCATCGATCACTGAGGAAGGCTTTCTTATCTCTCCTTGCTATTCTTTGGAACTCTGCATTCAAATCAGTATATCTTTCCTTTTCTCCTTTTCCTTTAGCTTCTCTTCTTTTCTCAGCTCTTTGTAAGGCCTGCTCAGATAACTGTTTTACTTTTTTCATTTTTTTTTCTTGGAATGGTCTTTATCCCTGCCTCCTGTACAATGTCATGAACCTTCATCTGTAGTTCTTCAGGTACTCTATCAGATCTAATCCCTTGAATCTATTTGTCACTTCCAATGTAAATCGTAAATGATTTGATTTAGGTCATACCTGAATGTTCTACTCTTTTCCTTTACTTTCTTCAATTTAAGCATGAATTTGGCAATAAGGAGTTTATTATCTGAGCCACAGTCAGTTCCCGATCTTGTTTTTGCTGACTGTATAGAGCTTTGCCATCTTTGACTGCAAAGAATATAATCAATCTGTTTTCAGTGTTGACCATCTGGTGATGTCCATGTGTAGAGTTTTTTCTTGTGTTGTTGGAAGAGGGTGTTTGCTATGACCAGTACATTCTCTTGGCAAAACTCTGTTAGCCTTCGATCTGCTTCATTTTGTACTCCAAGGCCAAATTTACCTGTTATCACAGGTATCTCTTGACTTCCTACTTTTGCATTCTGGTCCCCTGTAATGAAAAGGACATCTTTTGGGGGTGTTAGTTTTAGAAGATCTTGTAGGTCTTCATAGAACAATTCAACTTCAGCTTCTTCAGCATTACTGGTCAGGGCATATACTTGGATTATGTGACATTGAATGGTTTGCCTTGGAAATGAAATCATTCTGTCATTTTTGAGATTGCATCCAAGTACTGCATTTTGGACTGTTTTGTTGACTATGATGGCCACTCCATTTCCTTTAAGGGATTCTTGCCCACAGTAGTAGATATAATGGCCATCTGAGTTAAATTCACCCATTCCAGTCCATTTTAATTCACTTGTTCCTAAAATGTGAATGCTCACTCTTGGCAATATTGTTTGGCCACCTCCAATTTCCCTTGTTCATGGACCTAACATTCTAGGTTCCTATGCAATATTGCTCTTTACAGCATCAGATTTTACTTCCATCACCAGTCACATCCACAACTGGGTATTGTTTTTGCTTTGTTTTTGTCTCTTCATTTTTTCAGGAGTTGTTTCTCCACTCATCTCCAGTAGCATATTGGGCACCTACCAACCTGGGGAGTTCATCTGTCAGTGTCCTATCTTTCTGTCTTTTTATACCATTCATGGGGTTCTCAAGGCAGGAATCCTGAAATGGTTTGCCATTCCCTTCTCCAGTGGACCATATTTTGTCAGAACTCTCCACCATGACCTTTCTGTCTTGGGTGGCCCTACACAGAATGGCTAATAGTTTCACTGAGTTAGACAAGGCTTTGCTCCATGTGATCTGTTTGTTTAGTTTTCTGTGATTGTAATTTTCATTCTGTCTACCCTCTGATGGATAAGAATAAAAGCGTTATGGAAGTTTCCTGATGAGATAACTGACTGAGGGGCAAACTGGATCTTGTTCTGATGAGCCTGACCAATGTGAACGTGAACGTGAAGTTGCTCAGTCATGTCCGACTCTGTGCGACCCCATGGACTGTAGCCTACCAGGCTCCTCTGTCTATGGGATTTTCCAGGCAGTAGTACTGGAGTGGATTACCATTTCCTTTTCCAAGGGATCTTCCCAACCCAGGGATCGAATCCGGCTCTCCCGCATCATAGACAGACGCTTTACCATCTGAGCCACCAGGGAAGTCCTGAGTCTGACCATGCTCAGTAAATTTTTAATTCAATTTTCTGTTGATGGGCTGGGCTGTGTTCCCTCTCTGTTGTTTGACCTGAGGCCAAACTCTGGTGGAGGTAATGAAGATAATGGCGACCTCCTTCAAAAGGTGCTATGCATGCACCGCTGCACTCAGTGCCCCAGACCCTGCAGCAAGCCATCACCGACCCACTCCTCCACTGGAGACTCTTGGACACTCACAGGCAATTCTGGGTCAGTCTCTTGTGGGGTCATGGCTCCTTTCTCCTGGGTCCTGGTGCACACAAGGTTTTGTTTATTCCCTCCAGGAGTCTTTTCCCCCAGTCTTGTGTAAGTTCCGGCGGCTCTGTGGTAGGGTTAATGGTGACCTCCTGTAAGAGGGCTTATGCCATACCCAGGTCTGCTGCACCCAGAGCCCCTGCCCCTATGGCAGGCCACTGCTGACCTGTACCTCCTCAGTAGGCACTCAAACACAATTCTGTCCCAGTCTCTGTGGGATCTCTGGTCCTGATGTGCACAAAGTTTGTTTGAGCCCTCTGAGTGTCTCTCTGGCAAGTATGGGGTTTGATTCTAAATGTGATTTCAACCTTATTGCCATCTTGCTGAGGCTTCTTCTTTACCCTTGGACATGGAGTATCTTTTTTGGTAGGATCCAACATTCTCCTTTCAATGGTTGTTCAGCAGTAAGTTGTGGTTTTTTAGCAAGACATTAGCTACCAGGAGGTAAAAATGAATTTAAAAATCCAAGTGATAGGAGGCTGCTTTCTCATTTACCTAAAAACATCATAGCAAATCCATCTTAAGAGAACATGGGAGGATTTGGTACTGCATGGAGCTATTATGATTTACTTATCTGTGAAGATGAGGTAATAGCACTGTCAGTAAACACCTGTATATACTTTTGGGAAATAGCTGAAATAGGGTAACAGCCCATTATATATTAACATGTACTAATGATTGCATATCATTTAAAAAATAAAAACCTAAGAGCCATCTTTGACATTCAGCTTGATTAAAAAAAAAAAAAAAGTGTTGAGTATTATGAAAGCCAGTTGAAGCTAAACACCAAATGCCCTGAACATGTCTCATTATTCCATACCCATTGATTGTATTATATGTGGCATAAAAGGATTCTTGCCACTTGCCTCTGAGCTGGTGCTGTGTTTCCAAACTCACCCTTTTCTTTCTTTTCATCTGTTTTTAATCTTAGTCACACATAAGTCTCCTAAATGCCTGATTTTGCCTCTTACCTCCCTTTTCTTGCTTTGGCACTATTGGATTTTGTAGTCAATGTTTACTTTTCATTTGAAGTTACCTTTCATGTGAATAGTAAATGTCAGCCCTCTATTGTGTTGTTTCTGTTGGGTCATCATCAGTCTTGATTCCTTATCAATTCAAGAGTGGAAGAAATTCAAGCATGTATGAATATAGACTTACAAAGAAATCCAAGCACAATACAAAAACTGAAATTGAATACTAGCAAATAAGACAACATTCCTTCTTTCAGATAATAACTAGGGAATCTGAGGAGAAAGAAACAGCACACAAATGAAACTGTGCAGTGAAGACAGCCACAGAGATAATTCATGCTGTCCTTCTATTTCAAAATAAGCAAGATGAGTGGAAATTCCAGCTGAGCATTGTTCATTTAAATTTGGGATTTTTAAGAATTCTTAGGAAACCATCAAGGCACTATTGCTGAGGCTAAAATGCTTCTATTGGAGTTTTGAGTTGTCTTCCTTCTCAGTCCCTCTTGGAGGTCATTGAGAAAACACAATGTGTCTACAAGCTTTTAATAGAACAAAGAGTGCATCTGTCAGCTCTACCCGTGAATTTAAGGCATTGGTGCCTCTGATCGTCAGTTTACTTTGCTTTGCTCCTGACTCACAAGAATGTTAAGTACTCAAGGGATTAAAGGCTAGTCTCTTGAAGTTCTGTACACAAATAAGCTGATATGGTCTAGTAATCAAATGAGATTTGTTTTACAAGTAGATACCAGTTCAATTACTGAAACTAAATACAAAGAGGAGAGTTGCCAAGCCAAAAAGAGTGTCAGTGTTTTAGAACAGATAGATAAAAGGCTATAATAAGGTATCCACTATGAATAGGAGAAATATCTGACCAATTCAAGGAGGAAGAACATTGGTTAAAATCTTCCTCTTAAACACTAGACATTTTATAAATCACAGTGATAGAACTTCCATTTGAATTCCCATCCTTTTTTTTACTGTTTTAGAAACTAATATACCTATAAATTAATTCATCAGTATAGAGAATCAGAGAAGAGTTTACAAGTAAAAGAAATAAAACTACATCTCACAACATGGGAAGAGTATTGGCAAAATGTAAATAATCCTTTGTACGCTAATATTTTTTAATACCTTGCATTTTTCTGATTTATCTGAGACTGTTAGAGGGGGGAGAGAGATGAAGTTCTATTAATTACTTTGCACATAGATCTTAGCCAGAAGCTAGGGAATTTAGCATTAATTTATTCCATATATTAACCTAGTGGGGCTTCCCCAGTGGCTCAGAGGTTAAAGCGTCTGCCTCCAATGCGGGAGTCCCGGGTTTGATCCCTGGGTCGGGAAGATCCCCTGGAGAAGGAAATGGCAACCCATTCCAGTATTCTTGCCTGGAGAATCCCATGGATTGAGGAGCCTGGTCAGATGCAGTCCACGGGGTCACAAAGAGTCAGACACGACTGAGTGACTTTACTTTACTATTAGCCTAGTGAAAGTGAAGTCGCTCAGTCGTGTCCGACTCTTTGCGACCCCATGGACTGTAGCCTACCAGGTTCCTCTGTCCATGGGATTTTCCAGGCAATAGTCCTGGAGTGGCTTGCCACTCCAGCAATGTAGACAGACGCTTTACCATCTGAGCCACCAGGAAAGTCTATATTAGCCTAGCACAATGCATACTAGAGAATTTGTAAAATAATATACCATTTTATAAAAGTGTAGCTTATAAATAAAAGCATGTTTATTAAAATATTATAATGATGACCATACAGCAATAAGTGATATGCTAATAAATGATGAACAAAGTGATGTTTAACTTGTACATATTTCAAACAAAATAAAAATTTTGAAAGACCATTTTGTATTTATTATGATTACAATAAATCAGAAATTAACCATATTTAGAGGTATTTATTCTTCTTAGTTTCTTCCTGACATCCTCTAGGAATTCAAAGTGATTTTTTTTTATATTAAGAAGATGTACAAATTCTGTTTTTAGACCTTCTTAAAAGGGACCTTCTTTAAAACTTTAAAGAATTATGCTACCTTTTTAAAAGTCTCAACCAACAGCTATGAAATTACCTATAGAAACTTAGCTAGAGAATTTCCCTGGTGGCTCAGTGGTAAAGAATGTGGTGCCAAAGCAGGAGACATGGGTTCAACCCCTGATTTGGAAAGATCCCATATGCCACAGAGCAACTCAGCCTGTGCACCATAACTATTTAGCCTGTGCTCTACAGACTAAGAGCTGCAACTACTGAGTTCACACACTGTAACTACTAACACCTGTGTGCCCTAGAGTCAGTGTGCCACAGCAAGAGAAACCACCACAGTGAGAAGTCTGCACACGGCAAAAGAGAGTCACCCCTGCTCACCACAACTAGAGACAAGCCCACACAGCAGCGAAGACCTAGCACAGCCAAAAATCAAAATAAACAAATAAATCAATAAAATTTAATATATATACTAAAGAAACTTAGCTGGAAACATCATCCTTCATGATTTCAATCAATTGTTCTTACTCACTAATAGGCTTTATTTAATATTCTTTAAAGAAACATCTTCTTAAAACCCACTTATAGTTTTCTTTTGCATGAGTTTTAAACACGCTAGAAAATCCTGAATGCCAAAGTTGGTTTGCTTTAAATTTAAATATTTGTCAGTTTTTTTAAAGGTAACATGCTTACATTTTTCCAATAAATTTCATGGTGACAGAAAATTCTCCAAACTTTTATATTCAAAACTTTGTACAACACACTTTTTTTCCAAAAGTATTTACTTTTGCACTTGTTAAAATTTCACTTTTACATTTAAAGTATAGAGAGTTCCTATTTTTAATAATATTTCTAGTTATTATACAACAAAAAATCACTTTTTATGATAGATAGAGTTTAATCAATGCAATGTGTGAATTAGTAGCTCAAAACTCAATTAGTAGCTTTAAACTCAAAAAATCATTTGACACTTTTTTGGGGAACACATCTAAACATCTAAATTATCAGCAAATATCTATGTGTTCCTTGATCCATCTCATTAGTAAGTAATGGAAGTTTTTCACTATTTAAGATTATAAAAATCTATAAATCTATTTAGTGAACAAGAAGTACTGAAAGCAGATCAATTCCTTTTTATTGTGGAAGTTTTCCTTTTCTCTTAGGCTGCCTTATTTACACCTTAGGCTGTCACGCTTGCTCCTCAGACAATGGGACCAAGAAAAGCATGTGTCAGTCTTAGTAGTATTAAATATTACTAACTATAAACATATTTCTTAGAAAACATAAATAGAGATAATAAGATATTGCTTTTAATCCAGTGGATTTTCTTATTTGGAGACCATTTTAAAGCAGAAAAACAAAGTTCTGAGCTAATAAAAAGAAAGGAAAGAAGGTTTAAAAAGTAAAGACAGAACAGAAAGAGAGACAAAAGAAAAATAACTGCTGAATATGGTTGGCACTTTCTTAATACCAGGCTTAAGACAACATTCAACTCCAGAATGAAAGCTAGATGCATAAATGTTGGAAATGAGGTTTACAATCAAAGAAGCAGAGATAATCACAATTGAGGAAAAAGGGAAAAATAAAAAATAAAACTTCCCCAAATGGTATATCTCTTACTCTATCACATTGATTAGATTTTTTTAGGGTTGGATTTATGCATATGCAAAACTCAGGATTCATTTTAATTTTCCCAGCTACAAGTTCTCTTTCAAATTACATGATGTTTTTGAGATTCATCCATATTTTTTTGTAACACTATACTATTGCTGCAGTAACAAATTGTCACAAGTTTTCTGGCTTAAAACAACATAAATTTCTTCCTTTACAGTTCTAGGAGTCATAAACAAGTCCAAACATAAGTCTGAAACAATCTTCAGGGGCTAAAAGATATCAGTATAGGTGACTCATTCTAGAGTTTCCAGAGGAGTATTCATTCCTGGTGGTTCAGTGGTAAAGAATTCACCTGCAATGCAGGAGAGCCTGGTTCAGTCCTTGAATGAGCAAGATCCCCCGTAGTAGGAAATGCCAACCCACTCCAGTATTCTTGCCTGGAGAGTCTCATGGACAGAGGAGACTGGTGGGTTACAGTCTATGGGGTCAGAAAGAGTCAGACACGACTGCGACTAAATAGCAACAACAATCCATTTCTTCTCACCTGTCAGAGGTGATTTAGTTGTACTACTTTCCAATGATAATAACCTGTAACAACTCTTATCCCTAGGATATTTCAGTTCATTTTTATTGACATAAAAGGTTTATCTTTACCAAACAGTTTTTTAGCAAGTTGACATTAAAAAACAACTTATCTATGTATTGAATCTCCTTTACCTTGTTAATACACAACTCAAAGCACATTTATATCACATTACAATATGATTCCTCTGCTTCTGGTATACAGAGGCTGTCAATATTCCTTGTTTCCTGGTTATATCACTCCAATCTCTGCTTCAGGGATTGATTGCAAGTTTTTATTTTTTGTTTTTACTGGAGGATAGTTGATTTACAGTGTGTGTTAGTTCCAGGTAGGTGGAGAGAGAATCAGTGATACATAAACATATTTCCATATTTCTATATTCAATGTAATATTATTTAGTCTCAAAAAGCAGGAAGCAAAGCCTGTCATTTGCTGCAACATGGATGAACCTTAAGGACATTATACTAAGTAAAATAAGCCAGACAAGCAATGCATTGTATCACTTATATGTCGAATGTAAAAACCAACAACAAAAAGCAAAACTCAAAGAAAAGAGAGCAGATGGTGGTTCTAGGTGTCAGAGAGTAGGGGAAATAGCATTTGGCAAAAGGTTACAAACTTTCAGTAGTAAGATGCATAGCGTCTGAAGAGCTAATGTATAACATGGTGATTCTCATAGATAATAGCTGCATTGTATAATTTACACTTGCTAAAGAGTAGAACTTAAATGTTCTCATCAAAAAGGAAAAAAAAAACTAAATATATGAGGCCATGATGTGTTAATTAACTTGATGATGGGAATCTTTTCTCCATGTATATGTATATACAATCATCATGTTTACATATATGACAATTTGGTCAAACATACCTTAATAAAGCTGAAAGAAATATTAATAAGGCACTCCATTCTCTAAATTTCATCCACAAAATATAATCCTATTTTGCATTTTTATTTTAATAATGTGACAAAATGTAGTCACTAAGAAAGTAACAGGTTATATATTGCAAGAGACTTTGTTAATGATAATACCAATAAACATAAATTTTTTAATAATCCAATATACTAAATATATCCACAGTAGAAGCTGTGAGGAAATCTGGAGCATATATTGATACTTTCAAGCAAATACATTAATGATATACATTGGAATAATGCTTTGTTGAATATAAATTTAAATTGAATCGCATCAGTTTTAACTTTATCCTTTTCTGTGCCTTTTGTTTGCAATAAGCATAATAAACTTTGCAAATAAAAATAGGCATACACAAATCTACACCTATACAGACACACACATACACACATAGGCATGCACTAGCTGGGCTGTCATTGCTCTGAAAAATCACTAACCATCATTACATGAACAAATCACTAAGGCTTTTCACTTTACGATATGACACTGAGAGTTGCTCCGATTATAAACAGAGCTGTTGAAAATCAGCTCCTGAAATTTTGAATATCTGACTCTGTGACTTTGATTTTGGAGGCTAAGATTTAAATCCTCTATTTCTTTTCTCTGTTCATGATTTCTCTTTCTCTTAAACCGAACTATGGAATTTAACAAGATACATAAACCATAAGCAAATATTTCAATAAGCTTTTGAATATTCATTCATATACCCTTATTAACCACAAGCCACATTTTAGAATATTTCCACCTTTCTAGTAGGCTCCCTCACACTCTTTCTAAGTAAATAACATCACTTCATTCTTGAGATAATGGTCATGACATTTTATTTTTATTTTTTTTTACTTTACAATACTGTATTGGTTTTGCCATACATTGACATGAATCCACCACAGGTGTACATGAGTTTCCAACGCTGAACCTCCCTCCCACTACCCTCCCCATATCATCTCTCTGGGTCATCCCAGTGCATCAGCCCCAAGCAACCTGAATCCTGTATCGAACCTAGACTAGTGATTCATTTCTTACATGATAGTATATATGTTTCAATGCCATTCTCCCAAATTATCCCACCCTCTCCCTCTCCCACAGAATCCAAAAGTCTAAAACAATGAATTTCACCTTTTTCTCAAGTGTGCACAGAACCTTCTCCAAGATAGATCACATCCTGGGCCATAAATCTAGCCTTGGTAAATTCAAGAAAATTGAAATCATTCCAAGCATCTTTTCTGACCACAATGCAGTAAGATTAGATATCAATTACAGGAGGAAACTATTAAAAATTCCAACATATGGAGGCTGAACAATATGCTTCTGAATAACCAACAAATCACAGAAGAAATCAAAAAAGAAAGCAAAATATGCATAGAAATGAATGAAAATGAAAACACAACAACCCAAAACCTGTGGGACACCATAAAAGCAGTGCTAAGGGGAAAGTTCATAGCAATACAGGCATACCTCAAGAAACAAGAAAAAAGTCGAATAAATAACCTAACTCTACCCTAAAGCAACTAGAAAAGGAAGAAATGGAGAACCCCAGGGTTAGTACAAGGAAAGAAATCTTAAAAATTAGGGCAGATATAAATGCAAAAGAAACAGAAGAGACCATAGCAAAAATCAACAAAGCCAAAAGCTGGTTCTTTGAAAGGATAAATAAAATTGACAAACCATTAGCCAGACTCATCAAGAAACAAAGAGAGAAAAATCAAATCAATAAAATTAGAAATGAAAATGGAGAGATCACAACAGACAACACAGAAATACAGAGGATCATAAGAGACTAGTATCAGCAAATTTATGCCAATAAAATGGACAACGTGGAAGAAATGGACAAATTCTTAGAAAAGTACAGCTTTCCAAAACTGAACCAGGAAGAAATAGAAAATCTTAACAGACCCATCACAAGCACGGAAATTGAAACTGTAATCAGAAATCTTCCAGCAAACAAAAGCCCAGGTCCAGACGGCTTCACAGCTGAATTCTACCAAAAATTTAGAGAAGAGCTAACACTTATCCTACTTAAACTCTTCCAGAAAATTGCAGAGGAAGGTAAACTTCCAAACTCATTCTATGAGGCCACCATCACCCTAACACCAAAACCTGACAAAGATGCCACAAGAAAAGAAAACTACAGGCCAATATCACTGATGAACATAGATGCAAAAATCCTGGTCATGACATTTTAATACACATTGTCTCTCTCTGTAAGTATCAGACTTTTCTAAAATTGCCTCATGTTTTGCTGCTCAGGTAAATGACTGTCTTTTGAGATGATTCTAGATTTCATATTTTACATAAGTTTTGTATAGTTCACGTATGACAAATCTAGACTGAATTTTAAAAAGCAGACACATTACTTTGCCAGCAAAGGTCCGTCTAGTCAAAGCTATGGTTTTTCCAGCAGTCATTTATGAATGTGAGTTGAACCATAAAGAAATGTGAATGCTGAAGAATTGATGCTTTTGAACTGTTGTGTTGGGAAGACTCGAGAGTCCCTTGGACTGCAAGAAAATCAAACCAGTCAATCTTAAAGGAAATCAGTCCTGAATATTCATTGGAAAGACTGATGCTGAAGCCGAAGCTTCAATACTTTGGCCACCTGATGTGAAGAACTGACTCATTGGAAAAGACCCTGATTCTGAAAGCAGGAGGAGAAGGGGACAACAGAGGATGAGATCATTAGATGGCATCACCAACTCGATGGACATGAGTTTGAGCAAGCTCCGGACGTTGGTGATGGACAGGGAAACCTGGCATGTTGCAGTCCATGGGGTCGCAAAAGTTGTACAGGACTGAAAAACTGAACTGAAAGTTCACATAGCACATAATTTAATTCATACCATTCCAAATATATTCACTAAATTTTGTGAGAATTTAGGTTCATTTTTCAATGCTGTTGGATGAGTGCTCTCACTTTTAAGGGTATACTTGAGCTTCAAAAAACAAAACAGGAGTATGCTGACAGAAAATAGCCATCCCATACTGTCCAAACATAATAAAAATATATTTAGTTGATTTCTAATGCAGTTATAAGAGATAAACAGACATGAAATTTAAAGACATGATATATATTAATTCATATAATACTTATAGTATTTGTAAAATAGAAGTCAATCTGAAAAGGATAATTTCTCATAGAGAAATTGAAGATGGTAATGAGATAGTTAAGGGATTTAAAATAGAACTGAAAAAACTGTGGTATAAATTAATCATTATTTCATAAATATGAATCACAACCAGTATAAGATGCAGAAAGTTTACCTCTAATGGAGCCAGGACCAAAATCATCATCATCATCATCATCACCATCATCTGAAACTGAAATACAAGCACTCTAGGTTAGGGATAATTAAACATTTTTCATGGTAAAAATTATTAAGCATACAGAACTTCTCTCTCTAGAGACCTATAAAAGTAGGAAAGATACTACTCTTTCAGAGATGATTTAGTTATCGTGCTTTAAGGAAACGGGATAATACCCTGCAAAATTTTTTTATACTATGGATATTTCAGTTCATTATTACTGACAAGTTTACAGTATATATATACATTAGTTCAGTTCAGTTCAGTAGCTCAGTCATGTCTTTGCGACCCCATGAATTGCAGCACGCCAGGCCTCCCTGTCCATCACCAACTCCCGGAGTTCACTCAAACTCATATCCATCGAGTCAGTGATGCCATCCAGCCATCTCATCCTCTGTCATCCCCTTCTCTTCCTGTCCCCAATCCCTCCCAGCATCAGAGTCTTTTCCAATGAGTCAACTCATCTCACAAGGTGGCCAGAGTGTTGGAGTCTCAGCTTCACCATCAGTCCTTCCAAAGAACACCCAGGACTGATCTCCTTTAGAATGGACAGGTTGGATCTCCTTGCAGTCCAAGGGACTCTCAAGAGTCTTCTCCAACACCACAGTTCAAAAGCATCAATTATTTGGCACTCAGCTTTCTTCACAGTCCAACTCTCACTGGAAAAACCATAGCCTTGACTAGATGGATCTTTGTTGGCAAAAAATATCTCTGCTTTTCAACATGCTGTCTAGGTTGGTCATAACTTTCCTTCCAAGGAGTAAGCGTCTTTTAATTTCATGGCTGCAGTCACCATCTGCAGTGATTTTGTAGCCACCAAAATAAAGTCTGACACTGTTTCCACTGTTTCCCCATCTATTTCCCATGAAGTGATGGGACCAGATACCATGATTATAGTTTTCTCAATGTTGAGCTTTAAGCCAACTTTTTCACTCTCCTCTTTCACTTTCATCAAGAGGCTTTTTAGTTCCTCTTCTCTTTCTGCCATAAGAGTGGTGTCATCTGCATATCTGAGGTTACTGATATTTTTCCCAGCAATCTTGATTCCAGCTTGTGATTCTTCCAGCCAAGCATTTCTCATGATGTACTCCACATATAAGTTAAATAAGCAGGGTGACAATATATAGCCTTGACATACTCCTTTGCCTGTTTGAAACCAGTCTGTTGTTCCAAGTCCAGTTCTAACTGTTGCTTCCTGACCTGCATATAGGTTTCTCAAGAAGCAGGTCAAGGGATCTGGTTTTCCCATCTCATTCAGAATTTTCCACAGTTTATTGTGATCCACACAGTCAAAGGCTTTGGCATAGTCAATAAAGCAGAAATAGATGATTTCTGGAATTCTCTTGCTTTTTCCATGATCCAGTGGATGTTGGAAATTTGATCTCTGGTTCCTCTGCCTTTTCTAAAACCAGCTTGAACATCAGGGAGTTCACGGTTCACGTATTGCTAAAGCCTGGCTTGGAGAATTTTGAGCATTACTTTACTAGCATGTGAGATGAGTGCCAATGTGTGGTAGCTTGAGCATTCTTTGGCATTGCCTTTCTTTGGGATTGGAATGAAAACAGACCTTTTCCAGTCCTGTGGCCGCTGCTGAGTCTTCCAAATTTGCTGGCTTATTGAGTGCATCTCTTTCACA
The DNA here is from genome assembly GCF_001704415.2 of Capra hircus. Taxonomy (NCBI): domain Eukaryota; kingdom Metazoa; phylum Chordata; class Mammalia; order Artiodactyla; family Bovidae; genus Capra; species Capra hircus. The sequence goes on from NC_030808.1 coordinate 101,381,155, forward strand.
GCATCATCTTACAGGATTTGAAAGAGCTCAACTGGAATTCCATCACCTCCACTAGCTTTGTTCATAGTGATACTTTCTAAGGCCCACTTGACTTCACATTCCAGGATGTCTGGCTCTAGATGAGTGATCACACCATCGTGATTATCTGGGTTGTGGAGATCTTTTTTGTACAGTTCTTCTGTGTATTCTTGCCACCTCTTAATATCTTCTGCCTCTGTTAGGTCCATACCATTTCTGTCCTTTATCGAGCCCATCTTCGCATGAAATTGTTCCTTTGTATCTCTAGTTTTCTTGAAGAGATCTCTAGTCTTTCCCATTCTGTTGTTTTTCTTTATTTTTTTGCACTGATCGCCAAGGAGGGCTTTCTTATCTATCCTTGCTACTCTTTGAAACTCTGCCTTCAGATGCTTATATCTTTCCTTTTCTCCTTTTCTTTCCATGTTTCTTCTTTTCACAGCTATTTGTAAGGCCTCCCCAGGCAGTCATTTTGCCTTTTTGCCTTTCTTTTCCATGGGGATGATCTTGAACCCTGACTCCTGTACAATGTCACGAACCTCATTCTATAGTTCATCAGGCACTCTATCTATCAGGTCTAGTCCCTTAAATCTATTTCTCACTTCTACTGTATAATCATAAGGGATTTGATTTAGGTCATACCTGAATGGTCTAGCTTTTTTCCCTACTTTCTTCAATTTAAGCCTGATTTTGGCAATAAGGAGTTCATGATCTGAGCCACAGTCAGCTCCTGGTCTTGTTTTTGCTGACTATATAGAGCTTCTTTATCTTTGGCTGCAAAGAATATAATCAATCTGATTTTAGTGTTGACCATCTGGTGATGTCCATGTGTAGAGTCTTCTCTTGTGTTGTTGGAAGAGGGTGTTTGCTATGACCATTGTGTTTTCTTTGAAAACTTTATTAGTCTTTGCCCTGCTTCATTCCGTACTCCAAGGCCAAATTTGCCTGTTACCCCATGTATTTCTTGTATCTATCTATCTATCTATCTATCTATCTATCTATCTATCTATCTATTTTGTTTATCTTAGCAAGCAATTTTTTAGCAAGTTGATGTTAAAAATAACTTGTAAATGTAATATTGAACCTCCTTCACCTTGTTAATATGCAATTCATAGCACATTTATATGGAGCTACAATTGTGACTCACAAATGAAAAGATGAAAGATTCAGACATTGCAAAACAAGAGAGAGGCCTTATTTGACATAAACTTAAAATCACGTTTTCCTTCAAAGAGCCATATTTTGCGTTAAATTTAAGTGAAGTTGAACCTTTGGGAAACGATATAACTCAGTACTATTGCTTTGCCCTTCTACGAAGCTTTATGCAAAATACTTCGGTTGTTACTCATGCTAATAGATGAGAATCACTGATTATATAAATTATTTCCCAAAACTATTCCAGATGGAGAAACATATTCACTGAGTGTTTTAAGAACTTTCCTTTTACAATCAAAATTATAGTCATACAATGCAAATGTAAGAAACAATCTTTGGATACTATCTAGCTGTATAAATGACTATTTATATGAAATATAATCTATTAAATTTAGATTTCAGAATTCTTGTTTCTGTTTGTGTTTATGTGTGGATATTGCTCTGAGTTATCTGTTATGAGTGGTACTAATATAAATATTAATGTATCCAACAAGTAAAATTCTTAATATAATAGTATATGTGATGTTATAAAATGAAGGAACAATAAAGCATTATGATACACATCTTTATTTAACTGTTAAAACATAGACTTGTTTTTGTTTAGTTGCTCAGTGATGGCTGACTCTCTTAAAACCCCATGGACTATAGCTTTTTCAGGCTCCTCTGTCCATGGGATTTCCCAGGCAAGAATATTGAAATGTGTTGCCATTTTCTTCTTCAGGGGATCTGCCAGACTCAGGGATCAAATATGCATCTCCTGCATTGCAGAAAGTTTCTTTACCATTGAATCACCTCAGAAGACCACTAAAATTAAAACAAACAAACAAACGAACAAAAAATGGTTAGGGAAGAATTTAATGGATTCTTGGTATGCTATAGGCTTCCCAGGTTGTGCAGTAGTAAAGAATCTGCCTGCTAATGCAGGAAATGCAGGAGACGCAGGTTTGATCCTTGGATAGGGAAGATCCCCTGGAGTAGGAAATGGCAAACTCCTCCAATATTCTTGCCTGGAAAATTCCATGGACAGAGGGGCCTGGCAGGCTATCATGTGGTCACAAAGACTTAGATATGACTGAGCAACTGAGCATGCATGTTATGCTATAGATTCTCAATAATAATTAAAATGTAATAATGAGTAAAAATGATCCACCTATTTCCATTTATAAATTCTTTCCTAGGAAAATATGTCATACATTTGATATGACAGCATTGCAACGAAAAATACATCCTTATAAAGATGTATAGAAAAAGAGAAAGAATTTGAAAATGAGGGCCAGAAAACAAAAAGCAGAATGAAATGTATAGCTTGAAGTCACACTGGTAAATAATTATTGACCTAGTAGTCAATAAAATATTGTAATGTTGATAGTAATTCATGAGTGACTAATCATGAGTTACATATTTTATACCTGCAGTATAAAATAATCATGATGATTCAAAATAGTACTAATTGCAATAATGAATTTAATGGTAACAAAAAATCAGTTTATGGAAACAGATTATGAATAAAGAAAATTAGTAAATGAAAAAGTTTGGAAGGCAGATACAAGCAGAAAAATTCCATCAAAAACTGTCAGCCAAACCAACTATACACATGTGTTCTAATGAAAAGAGACACTGTGTAGCTGCTGTCACCAGTGAGGAGGACAACAGCATCCTGCATTCATGAGAAAAAAATCTAATGCATGAGTTTATTTTTTTTTTTAGAGGCATGCATCTGTTTATTGTATTTTATCTTATTGTACTTCACAGATATTGCATTTCTTACAAATTGAGGATTTTTGATTACTGTCAACAAGAATAATCAATAAGCAATCTATAGTAGGAGAAGAAAAGGTTTTTTTTTTTTTTTTAGTTTTTTTTTTAAATTGAAGAATAAGTGCTTTACAGAATTTTGTTTTTTTTCTGTCAAACTTAAGCCATAGGTATACATACATCCCCTCCCTTTTGAACCTCCCTCCCATCTCCCTCCCCATCCTACCCCTCTAAGTTGATACAGAGCCCCTATTTGAGTTTCCTGAACCATACAGCAAATTTCCATTTGCTATGTATTTTACATATGATAATCTAAGTTTCCATGTTACTCTCCCCATACATCTCACCCGCTCCTCCCCTCTCCCCATGTCCATAAGTTTATATTCTCTATGTCTATTTCTCCACTGCTACCCTGATTCCGTATATATGCATTAGAATACAATATTTATCTTTCTATTTCTGACTTACTTCACTCTGTATCCTAGTTTCTAGGTTCATCCACCTCATTAGAACTGACATGAATGTGTTCCTTTTTATGGCTGGGTAATATTCCATTGTGTATATGTACCACTACTTCTTTAACCATTCATATATTGATGGACATTTAGATTGCTTCCATGTTCTAGCTATTTTAAATAGTGCTTCAGTGAACAATGGGATAGAAGTGCCTTTTTAAATTTTGGTTTCCTCAGAGTATATACTAGAAGTGGGATTGCTGGGTCATATGGTGGTTTTATTCCTAGTTTTTTAAGGAATCTCCATACTATCTTCCATAATGGCTGTATCAATTTACATTCCCACCAACAGTGCAAGAGCATTACCTTTTTTACCTACCCTCTCCAGCATTTATTGTTTGTAGACTTTTTGACGATGGCCATTCTGACCGATGTGAGGTGATATCTCATTGTAGTTTTGATTTGCATTTCTCTAATAATAAGCGATGTTGAGCATCTTTCCATTTCTTTTTTAGTCATCTGTATGTCTGCTTTAGAGAAATGACTTTTTAGGTCTTTTCTCCACTTTTTGATTGGGTTGTTTGTTTTTCTGGTATTGAGTTGTATGAGCTGCTTGTATACTTTGGATATTAATATTTTGTCAGATGTTTCATTTGCTATTATTTTCTCCCATTCTGAAGGTTGTCTTTCACCTTGCTTATAGATTTCTTTGCTGTGCAAAAGCTTTTAAATTTAATCAGGTCCCACTTGTTTACTTTGTTTTTATTCCCATTACTCTAGGAGGTGGGTCATAGAGGATCTTGCTTTGGTTTATGTCGTTGAGTGTTCTGTCTATGTTTTCCTCTAAGAGTTTTATAGTTTATGGTCGTACATTTAGGTCTTTAATCCATTTTGAGTTTATCTTTGTGTATGGTGTTAGGAAGTGTTCTAATTTAATTATTTTACATGTATCTGTTCAGTTTTCCCAGCACCATTTATTGAAGAGGCTGTCATTGCCCCATTGTATATTCTTGCCTCATTTGTCAAAAATAAGGTACCCATAGGTACATGGGTTTATTTTGGGCTATTTATCTTGTTCCATTGGTCTATATTTCTGTATTTGTGCCAGTACCATACTGTCTTGATGACTGTAGCTTTGTAGTATAATCTAAAGTCAGGAAGGTTGATTCCTCCTGCTTCATTCTTCTTTCTCAAGAATACGGTGCCTATTCAAGGTCTTTTGTCCATATGAATTGTGAAATTTTTTGTTCTAGTTCTGTGAAAAATGTCATTGGTAATTTAATAGGGATCTCACTGAATCTGTAGATTACCTTTGGTAGTACAGTCATTTTCATAATATTGATTCTTCCTACCTAGGAACATGTAATATCTCTCCATCTATTTATACCATCTTTGATTTCTTTCTTAGTGTCCTACAATTTTCTGTGTACCCATGCAAGTGATTTCTATGTATTGATTTTGTATCCTGCAACTTTGCTAAATTCATTGATAAGCTGTAGTAAATTTCTGATACTATCTTTAGGGTTTTCTATCTATAGTATCATGTCATCTGCAAACAGTGAGAGTTTTACTTCTTTTTCATTGTGGACTGCTTCTCTTTCTTTTTTCTTATCTGATTAGTGTAGTTAGGACTTCCAGAACTATGTGGAATAATAATGAGAGCTGGTGCATGGGGATGACCCAGAGAGATGTTATGGGGAGGGAGGTGGGAGGGGGGTTCATGTTTGGGAATGCATGTAAGATTTAAAGATTTTAAAATTTAAAAAAATAAAAAATTAAAAAAAAAAAAAAAGAAAGTGGACACCCTTATTTTGATCTAATCTTAGGGGAAATGCTTTCAGTTTTTCACCACTGAGAATACTGTTTGTTGTAAACTCATCATATATGCACTTTATTATGTACAGGTAGGTTCCTTCGATCCCCATTTTCTGAAGAGTTTTAACCATAAGTGGGTGATGATTTTTGACAAAGGCTTCTTTTTGCATCTATTGAGATTCAGTTCAGTTCAGTTCAGTCACTCAGTCATGTCCTACTCTTTGCGACCCCATGAACCACAGCACGCCAGGCCTCCCTGTCCATCACCAGTTCCTGGAATTCACCCAAATACATGTCCATTGAGTTGGTGATGCCATCCAACTATCTGATCCTCTGCCGTTCCCTTCTCCTCCTGCCCTCAATCTTTCCCAGCACCAGGGTCTTTACAAATGAGTCAGCTCTTCACATCAGGTGGCCAAAATATTGGAGTTTCAGCTTCAACATCAGTCCATCCAATGAACACCCAGGACTGATCTCCTTTAGGATGGACTGGTTGGATCTCCTTGCAGTCCAAGCTACTCTCAAGAGTCTTTCCCAATATCACAGTTCAAAAGCATCAATTCTTTGGTGCTCAGCCTTCCTCACAGTCCAACTCTCTCATCCATACATGACTACTGGAAAAACAATGGTCTTGACTAGATGGACTTTGGTTGACAAATTAATGTCTTTGCTTTTGAATATGCTATCTAGGTTGGTCATAACTTTTCTTTCAAGAAGTAAGCATCTTTTAATTTTATGGCTGCAATCACTATTTGTGGTGATTTTGGAGACCCCAAAAATAAAATCAACCACTGTTTCCCCATCTATTTGCCATGAAATGATGGGACTGGATGCCATGATTTTCGTTTTCTGAATGTTGAGCTTTAAGCCAACTTTTTCACTCTCCTCTTTCACTTTCATCAAGAGTTCTTCTTCAGTTCCTCTTTAGTTCTTCTTCACTTCTGCCTTAAGGGTGGTGTCTTCTGTATATCTGAGGTTATTGATATTTCTCCCAGCAAATTTGATTCCTGCTTCTATTTTTGCAACCCAGCGTTTCTCGTTATATACTCTGTATATAACTAAAATAAGCAGGGTGACAATATACAGCTTTGACGTACTCATTTTCCTATTTGGAACTAGTCTGTTGTTCCATGTCCATTCCTAACTGTTGCTTCCTGACTTGCATACAGATTTCTAAAGAGGCAGGTCAGGTGGTTTGGTATTCCCTTCTCTTTCAGAATTTTCCACGGTTTATTGTGATCCATGCAGTCAAAGGCTTTGGCATAATCAATAAAGCAGAAATAGATGTTTTTCTGGAACTCTCTTGCTTTATGAAGATTCAGTGGATGATCTCTGGTTCTTCTGCCTTTTCTAAAACCAGCTTGAACATCTGGAAGTTCACGATTCACATATTCCTAAAGTCTGCCTTGGAGAATTTTGAGCATTACTTTACTAGCGTGTGAGATGAGCACAATTGTGAGGTAATTTGAGCATTGTTTAGCATTGCCTTTCTTTTGGGATAATTGAGATTATCATGTGGTTTTTATTTCAATTTCTTAATAAGGTGTATCACATTGATTTTCATATATTGAAGAATCCTTGCACCCTTAGAATAAACCCAACTTGATCATGTTGTATGAGCTTTTTGATGTATTGCTGAATTCTGTTTGCTAAAATTTTGCTTAGGAATTTTGAATTTATATTCATCAGTGATATTGGCCTGTTCAGTTTAGTTCAGTTCAGTTCAGTCACTCAGTCGTGTCCGACTCTTTGCGACCCCATGAATCGCAGGACGCCAGGCCTCCCTGTCCATCACCAACTCCCGGAGTTCACTCTGACTCATGTGCATCAAGTCGGTAATGCCATCCAGCCATCTCATCCTCTGTCATCCCCTTCTCCTCCTGCCCCCAATCCCTCACAGCTTCAGAGTCTTTTAAATGAGTCAGTTCTTCGCATGAGGTGGCCAAAGACTGTAGTTTCAGCTTCAGCATCAGTCCTTCCAATGAACACCCAAGACTGGTATCCTTTAGGATGGACTGGTTGGATCTCTTTGCAGTCCAAGGGACTCTCAAGAGTCTTCTCCAACACCACAGTTCAAAAGCATCAATTATTTGGCGCTGAGCTTTCTTCACTGTCCAACTCTCACATCCATACATGACCACTGGAGAAGGGAATACTAATACTTTAGTATTCTTTCCTTGAGAATCCTATGAACAATATTGGCCTGTAGTTTTCTCTTTTTATGTGTTATCCTTGTCTGGTTTTGATATCAGGTTGATGGCGGCCTCATAGAATGAATTTGGAAGTGTTCATTCCTCTGTAATTTTGTGAAAGTGTTTTAGAAAGATGTGCATTAGCTTTTCTCTAAATGTTTGATAGAATTCTCCTTTGAAGCCATCTGGTGCTGGGCTTTTGTTTTTGGAAGTTTTTTTTTTTTTTTTTATCACAGCTTTAATTTTAGTGCTTGTAACTGGGTTGTTCATAATTTTTATTTCTTCCTGGTTCAGTCTTGGAAGATTGAACTTTTGTAATAATCTGTCCATTTCTTCCAGGTTATCCACTTTATTGCCATACAGCTGTTCATAATAGTCTCTTATAACCCTTTTTATATCTGCATTTTTTGTTGTAACCTCTCCTTTATTATTCCTAATTTTGTTGGTTTGATTCTTGTCTCTTTTTTTTCCTCAATGAGTCTGGCTAAATGTTTGTCAATTTGTTTATCTTCTCAAAGAACCAGCTTTTAGTTTCATTAATCTTTACTATTGCTTTTTTCATTTCTTTTTCACTTATTTCTGCTCAGATCTTTGTGATTTCTTTACTTCTACTAATGTTGGGGATTTTTGTCCTTCTTTTTCCAATTGTTTCAGGTGTAAATTTGGTTGTCTATTTAATATTTTTCTTGTTTCTTGAGGTAGGATTGTATTACTATAAACTTCCCTGTTAGAAATGTCTTTGCTGCATCCCATAGGTTTTGAATGGAACAACAGACTGGTTCCAAATAGGAAAAGGAATACATCAAGGCTGTATATTGTCACCCTGCTTATTTAACTTCTATGCAGAGTACATCATAAGAAATGCTGGACTGGAAGAAACACAAGCTGGAATAAAGATTGCGGGAGAAATATCAATAACCTCAGATATGCAGACGACACCACCCTTATGGCAGAAAGTGAAGAAGAACTAAAAAGCCTCTTCATGAAAGTGAAAGTGGAGAGTGAAAAAGTTGGCCTAAAGCTCAACATTCAGAAAACGAAGATCATGGCATCTGGTCCCATCACTTCATGGGAAATAGATGGGGTAACAGTGGAAACAGTGTCAGACTTTATTTTGGGGGGCTCCAAAATCAATACAGATGGTGACTGCAGCCATGAAATTAAAAGACACTTACTCCTTGGAAGAAAAGTTATGACCATTCTAGGTAGCATATTCAAAAGCAGAGACATTACTTTGCCGACTAAGGTCTGTCTAGTAAAGGCTATGGTTTTTCCTCTGGTCATGTATGGATGTGAGAGTTGGACTGTGAAGAAGGCTGAGCGCTGAGGAACTGATGCTTTTGAACTGTGGTGTTGGAGAAGACTCTTGAGAGTCTCTGGGACTGCAAGGAGATCCAAACAGTCCATTCTGAAGATCAACCATGGGATTTCTTTGGAAGGAATGATGCTAAAGCTGAAACTCCAGCACTTTGGCCACCACATGGGAAGAGTTGACCCATTGGAAAAGACTCTGATGCTGGGAGGGATTGAGGGCAGGAGGAGAACGGGACCACAGAGGAAGAGATGGCTGGATGGCATCATTGACTGGATGGACATGAGTCTGAGTGAACTCCGGGAGTTGGTGGTGGTCATGGAGGCCTGGCGTGCTGCGATTCATGGGGTCATAAAGAGTCAGACACGACTGAGTGATTGAACTGAACTGATAGGTTTTGAGTTTTGTGTCATTGTCATTTGTTTCTAGAAAGTTTTAATTTCCCTTTTGATTTCTTCAGTAACCTGTTGGTTATTTAGAAACATGATGTTTAATCTCAGTGTGCTTATATTTCTTACAATTTTTTTTCTTGTAATTGATATCTAGTCTCATAGCATTATGGTTGGAAAAGATGCTTGATACAATTTCATTTTTTTTTAATTTACTAAAGTATGATTTGTGACCCAAGATGTGGTCTATCCTGGAGAATGTTCCATGTGCACTTGAGAAGAACGTGTATTTTTCTGCATTTGGATGGAATGTCCTGAAGATATCAATGAGATCCATCTCATCTAATACATAATTTAAGACTTGTGTTTCCTTATTAATTTCTTGTTTTGTTGATCTGTCCATTGGTGTGAGTGGGGTGTTAAAGTCTCCTCCTTTTATTGTGGTACTGTCAATTTCTTGTTTTATATCTATTAGTGTTTATCTCATGTATTGAGTTGTCTCTATGTTGTGTGCATAGATATTTACAACTGTTAAGTGTTCCTCTTGGATTGATCCCTTGATCATTATGTAGCGTCCTTCCTCATCTCTTGTAATTTTTATTTTAAGGTCTATTTTGTCTGATACGAAGATTGCTACTTCAGGTTTCTTTTGCTTCCTATTTGCATGGAATCTGTTTTTCCATCCTTGCACTTTCAGTCTATATATGTCTTTAGGTCTGAAGTGGTTTTTTTGTATTAGCTCTATATGGGTCTTCTTTTTGTATCCATTCAGTCAGCCTGTTTCTTTTGGTTTGAAAATATAATCAGTTTACATTTAAAGTAATTATTAATATGTATGTTCTTATTGCCATTTACTTAAATGTTTGGGGTTGATTTTGAAGATCTTTTTCCTTCTCTTGTATTTCTTGACTATATAAGTCTCTTTAACATTTGTTTTAAAGCTGGTTTGGTGATACTGAATTCTCTTAACTTTTGCTTGTCTGAAAAGCTTTTGATTTTTCCATCAATTTTGAATGAGATGCTTGCTGGGTACAATAATCTTGATTGTAGATTTTTCCCTTTCAGTACTTTAAATACACCCTGCCATTCCCTTCTGGACTGCAGAGTTTCTGCTGAAAGATTAGCTGTTAAGCTTATGGGGGTTTCCCTTGTATGTTCCTTGTTCTTCCTGTGCTGCTTTTAATATTCTTTCTTTGTATTTTGTCTTTGTTAGTTTGATTAGTGTTTCTTGGCATGTTTCTCCTTGGGAGACTTTATCCTGAATGGAACTTTTTGTGCCTCTTGAGTTGGTTGACTATTTCCTTTTCCGTGTTGGGGAAATTGTCAATTATGATCTCTTCAAAAAATTTCTCACACTCTTTCTTTTTCTCTTCTTATTCTGGGACCCTTATAATTCAAATGTTCATGTGTTTGATATTGTCCCAGAAGTATCTGACACTATCCTCAGTTTTCTTCAGTATTTATACTTTATTCTGATTTTCAGAAGTTATTTCCACCGTTTTATCTTTCAGCTCACTGATTCATTCTTCTGTCTCAGATATTCTGCTATTGATTCCTTCTAGAGTATTTTTAATTTCAATATTTGTGTTGTTTGTCTCTGTATGTTTATTCTTTAATTATTCTAGGTTTGTTTATGCAAAATCAAAATCGTCCAACCAAAAAAAAAATACAATAGATTGACCTGGTGAACAAAAGAAACCAAAAATTATATCTACCAGTTAAGAACAAAGCTAACTAAAGCACAAACTGGAAAAAAAGAAAAAGAAAAAGTAACTCAAGCAAGATGACAATTGGGGAATAAAGCAATGAAAAGAAAACTAACAAATATTTTGAGAGGAAAGGAAAGAAAGAAAAAAAATAGATATGCAAAGTTAAATAGAGGTAGATAACAATTTATATACATTTAGGATTAACCACAAAGGGAAAAGAACAGTAGAAAAAGCAAACAAAGGAATAAATGCAGAAGAAATAATAATAGACTTAAAAGGTAAAAATTAAAAATAGAAAAAGAGGAAAGAAAGAAAAAAAAAAGAAAGAAAAACTTCACAGAGCTTCAAAAACCCAACGTAAAAGCAGTGGTTTATTACAACAATACAACAACAAAAAGTGTGCCTGAAGAAGAAAAAAAAAAAAAAAACTTCAAAAGCTTAATTAGAATTCATAGTGCCAGTAAAATCAACTACAACAGAGAGGATAAGAGGGGAATAAAAAATCCAAAAGAATCTACAGAACAAGTCAAAACATAAGGATAATAAATGTTTTTCTTGAGTCATTCCTATCAGAGTCCTTTCCCTCACTGGAAGCTACAGTTCACCTCACCTCCATAGGATTCCTTACAACACTGTGCTGAACTCTTGACATGCTGTAGAGGCAGCTCAGATTCTCATCTGGTTCTACCCCTGTATGTACTGGCCTCCAACTTCCATAGCTATCAGAACTAGTACATTTTCTTTTGCAGGAACACTCAATGATCTTTTACATATTCCATAGACAAAGAGTCTGCCTAGTTGATTGTGTGTATTTAATCTGCAGCTTATACAGCTGGTGGGAAGGTTTGGGGTTTTCTTCCTTAACTACACTGCCCCTGGTTTTCAATTGTTGTTTTATTTCCACCTCTACATGTGGATTGTCCACTAGGGTTTACTCCTGAGGCTTCCCTGGAGGACTTGGGTTTGCTCCTGTGAGGGCCAGGTGTGGAGGTAGTGAAGCCGGTCGGGTCGTAGGGGTTCTGGCAGTCCCAGGTATTCAAGGAAGTTGACGGCTTGGGCAGCAGGAAATATAATGCTCTAGAAGGGTATGGCAACCAGTATTGACCAATACACTCCAGTATTCTTGGTTGGAGAATCCCCCTCCCTGACAGAGAAACCTGGCAGGCCACAGTCTACAGGGTCGCAAAGAGTTGGACATGACTGAAGAGACCCTGCATGCATAGATACAAGGCTTTAGATATATATTTTTTTTTTAAATTTGAGGTTAATTACATTACAATATTATAGTGGTTTTTGCCACACATTGACATGAATCAGCCATGGGTGTACATGTGTTCCCCATCCTGAACACTACCCCCACTTCCCTCCCCATCCCATCCCTCATGGTCATCCCAGTGAACCCTCCCTGAGCCCCCGGTCTTATCCATTGAACCTGGGCTGGCAGTCTATTTCACATATGGTAATATGCATGTTTCAAAGCTATTTTCACAAATAATCCCACCCTCGCCTTCTCCCACAGAGTCCAAAAACCTGTTTTTTACATCTGTGTCTCTTTTGCTGTCTTGCATATAAGGTCATCATTATCATCTTTCTAAATTCCATATATATACATTAATATACTATGTTAGTGTTTTTCTTTCTGATTTACTTCATTCTGTTTAATAGTGTACAGTTTCATCCACCTTATTATAACTGATTCAAATGCATTCTTTTTAATAGCTGAGTAATATTCCATTGTGTATATGTACCACAGCTTTCTTTTCCATTCATCTGCTGATGGACATATAGGTTGCTTCCATGTTCCAGCTATTGTAAACAGTGCTGCGATGAACATTGGGATACACGTGTCTCTTTCAATTCTGTTTTCCTCAGTGTGTATGCCCAGCAGTGGGATTGCTGGGTCGTATGGCAGTTCTATTTCCAGTTTTTTAAGGAATTTCCACACTGTTCTCCATAGTGGCTGTGCTAGTTTGCATTCCCACCAACAATGTAAGAGGGTTCCCTTTTCTCCGCACCATCTCCAGCATTTATTGTTTGTAGAATTTTTGACAGCAGCCATTCTGACTGGCATGAGATGGTACCTCATTGTGGTTTTGATTTACATTTCTCTAATAATGAGTGATATTGAACATCTTTTCATGTGTTTGTTAGCCATCTGTATGTCTTCTTTGGAGAAATGTCTATTTAGTTCTTTGGCTCATTTTTTGATTGGGTCGTTTATTTTTCTGGAATTGAGCTGCAGGAGTTGCTTGTATATTTTTGAGATTGATTCTTAGTCAGTTGCTTCGCTTGCTATTATTTTCTCCCATTCTGAAGGCTTTCTTTTCACCTTGCTTATAGTTTCTTTTGTTGTGCAGAAGCTTTTAAGTTTAATTAGGTCCCATTTGTTTATTTTTGCTTTTATTTCCAATATTCTTGGAGGTGGGTCATAGAGGATCCTGCTGTGATTTATGTCAGAGAGTGTTTTGCCTATGTTTTCTTCTAGGAGCTTCATTGTTTCTGGTCTTACATTTAGATCTTTAATCTATTTTGAGTTTATTTTTGTGTATGGTGTTGGAAAGTGTTCTAGTTTCATTCTTTTACAAATTGTTGAAATTTTCCCAGCACCACTTGTTAAAGAGATTGTCTTTTCTCCATTGTATATTCTTGCCTCCTTTTTCAAAGATAAGGAGACACAAGACTTTTTTTTTTTTTTTTTTTTTTTTTTTGCCTGTGTCAGCTATGCCCAGTGAGAGTTGAGCATGAAGGTGGTACAGCTTCTTGGCTTTTAGGGACCCTGGTGGTGCCAAATGTGCATGGTGACGAACTGCCTCTGCTGCAAGACTTATGGCTATATCAGAGTCTTGTTTTGAGCCCCTTGTATCTGGAGATCAGAAGGCCTTTGGCCAGTCTTTCTCCACAGCTCTGCCCATTCAGGCACATAGAGGTCTTCCTTGCATGTGGCCCTTCTCAGTTGTACAGCACGTCAGGCACATAGAGGGACCTCCCTGGCTGGGGTCCTACTCTGTAGATGGGCATGTCAAGCACTTAAAGGGGTACCCTGGGAGGGGTCCTACTCCATAGTTCAGTTCATCAAGCATTTGATGGGACATGGGCCAGACTCTCTACTGTTCAGCTGCTGATGCTGGTGGATGGGAAGAGACAGGCTATGGTGATGGCTCCACCCACTATGCATGACTCAATAGTATCATCTTGCTTCCATGGCTGCCCAGCTTTCTGCCACATGCATTTCCCACCGCAATCTTCTTCTTCACACCTCCTTGATCTGTCTCTCCACAATCAACAGCGGCCCTCACCCTGGGATTGCTCCACAATCCCTAAACACCAACTCTCAGGTGCTGTGCCTTCCAGGGGACCTGCATCCCTCTCCTGGGTATGTATAGCTGAGGCAAGAATCATCTTATTCTCATCCCATTTAGGCTGCCACAGATCAGATGTTTCACTGTCAGCCTTAAATGTTTCTCCTGTGACTCAGACAGTAGCCCCACTGTGGGGATCAGACCCCTGCTTCAGTTCTTGCCTCACCCACCAAGGACAAGTCCAGTCCTCCTAACACTCCTATTTCTACCCTAGTTCCTTCATCTATGGACTTTTGCATGGTTCTATATATTCTTTTCCACTGGTCAGGTACTCCTGTCCACTCTCAGATGGTATTCTGCATGCATGGCTGTGTCTGAAGGTGTATTCTTCATGTATCCATGGAGAGAAATGTACTCTATGTTCACCTACTCCTTCGCCATCTTATTCTGTCCTCAAGATTTTGTATCAAGAAATGATGTGGCAGGTTGGAATTTACCTTCCAGATAAGCACAATTTTCAGACCTCACATAACTGAGAAATGATCACCTCCACAGGTATCCCTATACCCAGTAAAAGGATCTGTAACCATGACAGTTTCCTGAAAACATTCTATCAAAGAAAAAAAAAAAGAATAAAGTTGTTTCTAATAGATTAAACATTTAGATTATTAATTTACTAGAATATTATTAACCTAGCAAATTTACAATTCTAAACTGTGTGTGTGTGTGTTTGTTGGGGTAAAATTAAGGATGAAAGTTATATAATGGACTTTTGAAAACTGACACCCTGTATCTATTGCTTATTGTCTCTGAGAGTTTGAAAATTAACAACTGTTTAATTTTAAAAAATCTGAGCACAGGAATAACTATATAATTAAATGTTATTTGTGAGATTTCAGGAAAGTAAAGGAGCTCTGCAGAACCTGATGAAGGTCTTCACTATTCTATGAGGCAAAATTGTAAGTAGGTAGCAAATTCTGACCACCATTGAGTATTGATGTATTATCCGTGAATGATTTGCTTGTACTGAGTTGCATTCCATAGTGCTTTTGTATGAAATATATCCAATACTTAGTGGTTCAAACCAAAGCCATAAAATCCTAGAACAAAAGATTTTCTATTAAATTCTGGATTCAGTGAAAGTAGATTTATAGGAAGACTGAAAAAGGTCAGTTTTCATTCCAATTCCAAAGAAAGGCAATGCCAAAGAATGCTCAAACTACTGCACAATTGCACTCATCTCACATGCTAGTAAAGTAATGCTCAAAATTCTCCAAGGCAGGTGTCAACAACACATGAACCATGAACTCCAGATGTTCAAGCTCGTTTTAGAAAAGGTAGAGGAACCAGAGATCAAATTGCCAAAATCCACTGGATCATGGAAAAAGCAAGAGAGTTCAAGAAAAACATCTATTTCTGCTTTATTGACCATGCCAAAGCCTTTGACTGTGTGGACCACAATAAACCGTGCAAAATTCTGAAAGAGATAGGAACACCAGAACAGCTGACCTGCCTCTTGAGAAATCTGTATGCAGGTCAGGAAGCAACAGTTAGAACTGGACATGGAACAACAGACTGGTTCCAAATAGGAAAAGGGGCACGTCAAGGCTGTATATTGTCACCCTGCTTATTTAACTTCTATGCAGAGTACACCATGAGAAATGCTGGACTGTAAGAAACACAAGCTGGAATCAAGATTGCGGGGAGAAATATCAATAACCTCAGATATGCAGATGACACCACCCTTATGGCAGAAAGCGAAGAACTAAAGAGCCTCTTGATGAAAGTGAAAGAGGAGAGTTAAAGAAGTTGGCTTAAAGCTCAACAGTCAGAAAACTAAGATCATGGCATCTGGTCCCATCACTTCAAGGCAAATAGATGGGGAAACTGTAGAAACACTGGCAGACTTTATTTTGGGGGCTCCAAAGTCACTGCAGATGGTGATTGCAGCCATGAAATTAAAAGACGCTTACTCCTTGGAAGGAAAGTTATAACCAACCTAGACAGTATATTAAAAAGCAGAGACATTACTTTGCCAACAAAGGTCTGTCTAGTCAAGGCTATGGGTAGTCATGTATGGATGAGAGAGTTGGACTGTAAAGATAGCTGAGCACTGAAGAATTGATGCTTTTAAACTGTGATGTTGGAAAAGACTCTTGAGAGTACCTTGGCCTGTGAGGAGATCCAACCAATTCATCCTAAAGATCAGTCCTGGGTGTTCACTGGAAGGACTTATGATATTGAAGCTGAAAGTCTAATACTTTGGCCACCTGATGCAAAGAGCTGAATCATTTGCAAAGACCCTGATGCTGGGAAAGATTGAGGGCAGAAGGAGAAGGGGAATACAGAGGATAAGATGATTGGATGGCATCACTGACTCAATGGACATGAATTTGCATAGACTTTGGAGTTGGTGATGGACAAGGAAGCCTGGCGTGCTGCAGTCCATGAAGATGCAAAGAGTCAGACATGACTGACCACTGAAGTGAACTGAACTGAAATGAAATCTTAGAAAAGATTGACTCACTTTCAAAATCAATGGCATTCAAACAGGATGCGAATTTTCACACACAGATGATACATAAAAAGAAATACTGCTTTCTTAAAATTAATTTTTAAACACTAAGAAACCCTGAGAATATGAGTCAATACTTGATGAGACCCTCAGTGTAGAAAAATGGGCCCAGCAATACACTACATCCTGTGCTATAAAGTATCATCACATTCTATTGTGACAGGACCAATGATAGATTATTCCAATGAAAATGCAAAAGCCCCCAAACTGACACAATATAAGAACACTTACCCACAGGGAAATTCCTTTTCAACTAAAGTTTATGCAGCAATTCCTGGAAGTACAATACTTCATCCTAACTGTCAGGTCAGTTCAGTCCAGTCACTCAGTTGTGAACAATTCTTTGCGACCCCATGGACTGCAGCATGCCAGGCCTCCCTGTCCATCACCACCTCCTGGAGTTTACTCAAACTCATGTACATTGAGCCAGTGATGCCATCCAACCATCCATCGAAGACACAGTTTTACTTTATGTAGACCTCTCATCTCTTGAAATATTTTGTCTTAGTAATATTACAGTATCTCTCAGTAGCTCAAAGTGCTGCATTAATTTTTGTAAGCAACATTATATTCCCATGTGGTGAATTTAACACAGATGTACACAGAATTCTTCTACAGTGATGACAAAAAGAACTGTACCCATAGAAATGTCAAAGATGCTTTAAATACAAATATTATTATAAGCAAAGTGTCAGCTATGAAAAATAATATGTGCATTACATTAAGTTATACTATTAATCCTATAACAACTTAACACTTATTGCATTATATGATAAATTATTATATTGTTAACTTTTAAATATTCCCTAAATGCTGAAAGTATATATAAAATTGTAATAACCATCATCAAAAAAAGTTTAAGTATTTTTAAGTACACGATGAGTATTATTAAAATTGATTATTTCTTCTTCTATAACATTTTTAAATGGATTTACTCAAAATTTTTTTTGAAACATTAGTTAATTTCCAGTAATTAACTTATATTGACCACACTGATAGTCACATTGCCTTACCACATTCATCTTAAGATTTTGACTGTGGCTCAGATCATGAACTCCTTATTACCAAATTCAGACTTAAATTGAAGAAAGTAGGGAAAACCACTAGACCATTCAGGTATGACCTAAATCAAATCCCTTATGATTATACAGTGGAAGTGAGAAATAAGTTTATGGGACTAGATCTGATAGATAGAGTGCCTGAAGAACTATGGAATGAGGTTTGTGACATTGTACAGGAGACACGGATCAAGATTATCGTCATGGAAAAAAAATGCAAAATGGCTGTCTGAGGAGGCCTTACAAATAACTGTGAAAAGAAGAGAAGCGAAAAGCAAAGGAGAAAAGGAAAAATATAAGCATCTGAATGTAGAGTTCCAAAGAATAGCAAGAAGAGATAAGAAAGCATTCTTCAGTGATCAATGCAAAGAAATAGAGGAAAACAACAGAATGGGAAAGGCTAGAGATCTCTTCAAGAAAATTAGAGATATCAAGGGAACGTTTCATGTAAAGATGGGCTCAAAAAAGGACAGAAATGGTATGGACCTAAGAGAAGCAGAAGATTTTATTAAGAAGAAGTGACAAGAATACACAGAAGAACCGTACAAAAAAGATCTTCACGACCTGGATAGTCACAATAGTGTGATCACTCATCTAGAGCCAGACATCCTAGAATGTGAAGTCAAGTGGGCCTTAGAAAGCATCACTATGAACAAAGCTAGTGGAGGTGATGGAATTCCAGTTGAGCTGTTTCAAATCCTGAAAGACGATGCTGTGAAAGTGCTACACTCAATGTGCCAGCAAATATGGAAAACTCAGCAGTGGCTACAGGACTGGAAAAGGTCAGTTTTCATTTCAATCCCAAAGAAAGGCAAGGCCAAGAAATGCTCAAACTACCGCATAATTGCACTCATCTCACATGCTAGTAAAATAATGCTCAAAATTCTCCAAGCCAGGCTTTAGCAATATGTGAACCGTGAACTTCCTGATGTTCAAGCTGGTTTTAGAAAAGGCAGAGGAACCAGAGATCAAATTGCCAACATCTGCTGGATCATGGAAAAAGCAAGAGAGTTCCAGAAAAACGTCTATTTCTGCTTTCTTGACTATGCCAAAGCCTTTGACTGTGTGGATCACAATCAACTGTGGGAAATTCTGAAAGACATAGGAATACCAAACCGCCTGACCTGCCTCTTGAGAAATCTGTATGCAGGTCAGGAAGCAACAGTTAGAACTGGACATGGAACAACAGACTGGTTCCAAATAGGAAAAGGGGCACGTCAAGGCTGTATATTGTCACCCTGCTTATTTAACTTCTATGCAGAGTACACCATGAGAAATGCTGGACTGTAAGAAGCACAAGCTGGAATCAAGATTGCCGGGAGAAATATCAATAACCTCAGATATGCAGATGATACCACCCTTATGGCAGAAAGTGAAGAGGAGCTAAAAAGCCTCTTGATGAAAGTGAAAGTGGAAAGTGAAAATGTTGTCTTAAAGCTCAACATTCAGAAAACGAAGATCATAGCATCTGGTCCCATCACTTCATGGGAAATAGATGGGGAAACAGTGGAAACAGTGTCAGACTTTATTTTTGGGGGCTCCAAAATCACTGCAGATGGTGACTGCAGCCATGAAATTAAAAGACACTTACTCCTTGGAAGTAAAGTTATGACCAACCTAGATAGCATATTCAAAAGCAGAGACATTACTTTGCCGACTAAGGTCCGTCTAGTCAAGGCTATGGTTTTTCCAGTGGTCATGTATGGATGTGATAGTTGGACTGAGAAGAAGGATGAGCGCCGAAGAATTGATGCTTTTGAACTGTTGGAGAAGACTCTTGAGAGTCTCTTGGACTGCAAGGAGATCCAACCAGTCCATTCTGAAGGAGCTCAACCCTCGTATTTCTTTGGAAGGAATGATGCTAAAGCTGAAACTTCAGTACTTTGGACATCTTATGCAAACAGTTGGAAAAGATGGAGGGATTGGGGGCAGGAGGAGAAGGGGACGATAGAGGATGAAATGGCTGGATGGCATCATGGACTCGATGGACGTGAGTCTGAGTGAACTCCGGGAGTTGGTGATGGACAGGGAGGCCTGGCGTGCTGCGGTTCATGTGGTCACAAGAGTCGGACACGACTGAGCGGCTGAACTGAACTAACTGAACTGAACTGAAGTTATTGTCTTAAATTTATATCCTTAAGCATAAACTTTCTGGTCACTAGTCACACAGAGAAATTGAGGCATAATATTTGATATACAGCATCAATTATAATGTAATCCTCAATTGAATACCTCTACACTGTCTACAGTGAATGTTACTTAGTTAATATGTGACACAATACAGGAAACCAACTTACACATTTCACAATTAAAAATTAAAAGTTATAACAATTAAAAATCAAGATAAACTGCCTAATTGCTACTAGAGACTAAACTTTTATTTTTAATATAAGTTTAAACAAATATTTGACATTTATAAGAGTTGCCTCTTTAAAAACTGCCAAAAAAAGAGGCAATTTCAAAATCCTATCAGCCCTATTACCACCCCTGTTTACCCTACAAATCACCCAGTCTTTACCGACATTGACCCTGGACATGGGAGTTTCTTGGAATATGTGATGTGGTGTTATTTCTGTGCTTAAGTGTAAAATCACAGGTAAGTCTATATTAATCATGTGAGTAGCAGTTTCCCATTCTGGTGATTCAACTTTTCAGTTCAATTTCAAATGTTTGCTTTTTTCTGAGTTGTAAAAGTAGTCCTCTTACTTTCAACCTGTTCAACATGAGCTTTTAAATCCACAAACACAGATTTCCTTAAAGGAATTTTATTCTTATATTAAATCACATCTAGAAACTACAAATGTCAAAATTATTTCTACTCTGCTGAATCAGCTAAAGAACAAAATTACATTTTGAAGATAGAAAATTCAAATGATTTCTTTTTCTCTTCAAGCATTTGAAGTATCTTAAAGATATGTTGAATATATATTCAGTAGATTCAATAAGTTTTAAAAAATCTAATTTACTCTTTAAACCTTCCTAGAACAATGAACTGACAAGTCATATAATTTTCACTTTCTTAATTTAATGCTCTTGAAATATACACATATCAATACTTTCATAAAGTTGACTTTCAAACAATAATCTTGGCAAAGGGTAATCAAGCTTTATTTTCCTAAACAATGAAGTTTATATAAACATTTGACGTCCACTTGAAATGTCTTAGCAATTCTGACTATAATTTAACAACTGTAATTACTCCAGATCTTATAATATCTCTTTGTGAATTAGAATTAGATACTGTAAACCCAACTGTAATACAAGCAAACTATATTATACAAGATGTTCTTTCTTCTTAGGTTGTGTTTAAATATAATATCAATTTTGTAGATGAAATATTCCAACTTCACTAGTACATAGAACATCATTTCTCAAGCTATACTGGTTATAAAGACCATCCTGGGATGTGTCAATCGGAAAAAAAAAAAAAAAAAAGATTCTGTAGGTTTGGGTTCTAACCTGAGAGTCTGCATTTATAACAAGCTCCCAGCTGATGCATTACTATATACTGGCAAATCTGATAAATGTTTCTTGTTTCTTTAGATTGATGCTCCATTTCCAGTGTCCTTGTCCCTCCACCACACTTACAGCTGGAGAAAGAGAATCTGGCAAATGGTGGAAATAAGGAAAAAATCAAAAGTAATTAAAATAAATACACTGTTTCCTCAGCCATTTTCTGTGACTCTCTGAATTATGAGTTTTAAATTTCTACCTTTTATTCTGGTATCTGAGTATAGAAAATCTCCCCTAACCTAAATCTATAATATTGAATATCCATAATATTAAAGATTCTTCTCATAGTATTTGTTAACTGTAGTCCCGTAGCAGAGTTCCCAAAACTTCATTGTTTAAAATAAAGCTCATTTATTATCTCACAGTTCTTTAAGGTCGGGAATTTGTGTAGTGCTTAGCTCAGTGGTTCTGGCTTAGCATCTCTCAAAAACTGCACTCTGGGGCTGCAGTCATTTCAAAACTCAACTGGGGAAAGATTCCTTCCAAGCTCATTTATGTGGCTGTTGGCAGCTTCAGGTCCTCACTGACTCTTGGCTGAAATCATCAGTTATTTTTTCCATATGAGATCTTCGCGACATGGCCTCTGGATTCCCTCAGAGTAAGTGAACGAGAGTGCAATAGAGGGCACCCCAACAGAAGCACAGTCGTTTGGTAACCTAACCTCAGAAGTGACAAACCAACACTTCTGCCCTATTCTGTTCATTAGAAGCAAGTCAATTAATCAGCCACACTCAAGGCGAAAGAAATACACAGATACAAATATTAGGAGATTGGAATCATTGTGGGTCATGTTGGAGGCTGCTGCGTATACCCATATTTCAAAAAATGAGTTCTTATTCCACTCTTCAATTAAATAGAGCTGAAATGGGAAAATTACCTAATTTACTGAGTTTCTATTATGTGCTGTGCTTAGACTCTAGTGAAACGGTAGCAATACCTGTAGCTTTCATTACAGAGAGGGGAGAATAAAAAAATCAGAAGCTGACAATCTGTGTCATAAAGAAAAAAATAATAAAACTGAGTGATAAAATAAAATGGCTGATAGAATGAGTGGCTAATTATTTTAACTAGATAATTGAGATGATAATTGAATGGTAAAAAGGAAGTAGCCTTATATTCTCATAGAAACAGGTACATTGTTGAGAGCAGAATATTGCTAGCAAAGGGAAGAATAATGCAAAAGATTCAAGGATAGGGAGATCCTTGACAATTAGGAAAATTATGGGATGTCCTGGAGACATGTAAATTTAAAGGACCAGGTCATATATAATCTGGTAGGCCATGGGAAAGATTTAGACTTAGTGAACTTCGTCTTTTAAGTTTTCAAACTTCTAAGTGGTTGCATATCAATATATATATTTTTAAAGACCTTTTAAAGCTTAAAAGCTACTTGTGGAAAATGTGCTAAATAGAGGGAAATGTGGCCATGGAAGAAAAGGTACTGATTTCAGTGTTCCAGAAAAGAACTGGTGGCAACTTGAACTGAGGTCATGTATACAGCTAACAACATAGATGGACACAAGATATATTTTTAAGGTAAGGCAGAAAGTCTTTTGTAATGAATTCTATCTGGAGAGGTGTAGTGAACTTATTATATTTTAGCCTCCATAACCCTTAAACATATTTCTATATACTTTTAAAAATTTGTCAATTATGAGTCACCTCTACTTAAAAATGTCTGAAAGTCTACTTCCTACCCCTCTTTGAAGGTGAAGTTCAGAAATGTGAACGTCTGGCAATAAGATATACAGAGGACAGACTGGTATAGGGAGCAAAATCTGAGCTAGGAGGTACCAACGTTTTATCCAAAAACCCAAGAGAAGGAAGATTCAACTATGTTAAATGTTGCTAAGAGGTTTAAGTATGGAGGACAAAGATGTGAATAGAAGTTCTTTTGGCAACCAAAAAGTCATCAGAGGCAAGGGATAAGTGTAATTGGAAAATTTATTTGAGCTAGATATGGCATAGATGAAGTATTAGGAAGAAATAGCAACCTTAAAGAGATTTTTATTCTTGCTTAAAAATTTTAATCTATGAGAACAAATGACCTGAGCATTGCTATCCAGTTTTCTAAATCGAAGTACAGTTGAAACACAATGTTAGTTTCTGGTGTATAGTAATATGATGCAGTTTATATTTATATATATATATATATATATATATATATATATATACACACACATATGTTTTCATATTCTTTCCATCTGATTTATTGTAGGATATTTACTACAGTTCCCTGTGCTATACAGTAAGATCTTTTTATTTATCTAATTTTATATATAGACGTTTATATTTGCTAACCCAAATACCTAATTTATTCTTTCCCCAACTTTTCCCCTTTGGTAACCACAAGTTTGTTTTCTAAGTTTATGTGTCTGTTTCTATTGTGTGTATAAGTTCATTTGTGGTCATATTTTAGGTTCCAAATATAAGTGATATCATATGGTATTTTTCTTTCTCTTCCTGACTTACTTCACTTAGTATAATAATTTTTAGGTAAACCTATATGTGCAAATGGCATTATTTCATTCCTTTTTAATGAATGAGTAGTATCCCATCTTCTTTATCCATTCCTCTGTCAATGGACATTTGGGTTGCTTCCATGTTTTGGCTAATGTAAACAGTGATGCAAAGAACACTGAGGTGCAAATATCCTTTCAGATTATGCTTTTCTTTGGGTATATGCCCAGGGGTGGGATTGTTGGATCATATGATAACTTTATTATTTGTTATTAAAAATACTAAACTATACCTCTTTAAATAAAATATTGATGTATTGTTTAGTAAAGAGAAAAATAATGCAGACAATTTTAGATACGGTAGCCAAGGTAGTTCTCACTGAAAAAAAAAAAAAAAAAACAACAACTAAGTTTCAACAAAGATCTGAAAAAAAGATAGAAACTACATCATGTAGAAAGATATCTGAGGAAAGAACTTTCCAGAAGAGGTAGCAGCTAGTGCAAGTTTCCTAGTTTCAAGAGTATGCCTGATGTTAGAGGAATGGCAAGGTCAATGGAGCTGAGGTCAAGTAAATGACAGCCAGGAGAACACATCAGAGATATAACAGGAAGCCAGATCTGGAATTTGGTAGATTATATAAGGGTTTTAATTTCTATTTAGAATGGGAAGAGAGGCCAATGGAGGATACTGAGCAGAAGCATAGCATAATTTCAAGATATTTTAAAGGCAGAGTTGATGTATCAAGTACAGAATGTGAGAAAAAGGAGTAAAGTATGATGTATGGGTTTATGTTTAAGTACCAGGGGAATGGAGTTGTCATTTATTGAGATGTGAAAACTGAGGGTAGATCTCTTTTGGACAAATGCTATGAGATAAGTTTTGAGTACACTAAACTAAAATGCCTATTTTTAGACATTTAATTGTAGATATTGATTAGGCAGTTCTATATAGAAGTCTATAGTTCAAAGAAAATGTCTTGAATGGAGATACAAATTTTAGAGCCATTAGCAAACAAGCTTGTGAAATTGGATGATTAAGATATTATAAAGGATTCCAAGGCCTAAGTCCTGAAAAATATGTGCATAGAAAATGAAGAGAAGTCAACAAATGAGACTGAAAAGGAGTAATCAGAGAGGCAGGAGGAAAATGAGGACACAGTGATGTCCTAGAAACACAGTGATGGTTTGGTCATGAGTTATACAGGGTGGGTGGACGGGGTGGGGGGTCAAATGAAGCCAACATTTCAAAACAGAGATGGCATATAATTGTATCAAATGTTGTTGATGGGCCAAGTTAATGAGAGTTGAGAATTTACCACAGCTTTCAGCAAAGAGGATGTCACTGGTGACCTTAAAAGAGCATTTGTAATGTATTTTTGGGAAAAAGTATCTGACTGGAGTGTTTTCAAGAGAGAATTATAAGAGAGAAATTGGAGCTAATGAGAAGAGACTACTCATAGTTTCAAGAAGTATCTCTTAGTAGGAAAAAATGTGGCGATACCTGGAGAAAAATGTGACATCTGTGTGAATTTTTAATGAGGAAACATTAAAAAAAATTGTATGCTAATAAAAAAGGCCCAGTAGATCATGGCTTTTTTCCCAACTTTCTGACCTATCTTCTGTCTGCTTGTTTGTCCCTTATGTCAACTGCTTGACTTCTAAATATTGAAGTGGCCCAAGCATGAGTCCTTCAATCACTTTTCTTTCACCTTTTAGCTAATGTTCTAGGTGACCTGCTTCAGACTCATGATATCTATATGATGATAGCTCCCAAATTTATATCACCAACCTACTCTCTAACCTGAACTCTAGACTCTTATATATAATTTGGCCTCAATATCACTACTTGCATGTTTAAACAAAAACTTCAAATATAGCATGTCTAAAACTGAACAGCTAATTCACCTCTACCTTTGCCTGGGACAAAGTTGTACCAAGTTGTACCTTCCATTGTCTTCTTCCCATTATTTAAATAGTTATTAATTATTCAAATATAATTAATTCCTTTCAACTACATACTTGGAATTATCCTTGAAGTATTTCTTTCTTAACCTGCATCCAAATCACCAGTGAATGAATCCTGTGCAATTTTCAATACTATGTTTTACTATGTAAAACAATTCCAGTCACTTCCTTACTACAGCTACTCTTGGTTCAAAGCACTATTTCTAACTCCAGTATTATAATAACCTCTAACTGGGCTAACTTTTATTTGCTCTCAACTCATTTACAAGCAATACTCAACCAAGAGCCAAAGTAACCTTATTAACTTATGTCATATTTTTCCCCTATTTTCAACCCTCCCCCAATGGGAACCCATGTTTCTCAGAATAAAAAATAATAACTTGAAAAGGCCTGCAATACTTTCCAGAATTCTACTGTTTCTCTAATGTTTTTCTCCCACAATTCTCACCCTCATCCGCACTGGTCTCCTTACTGATGTTGAAACATTCCACACATCCACACACCACCAGATCCTTGCATTTGCTATTTCTTTATCCTATAATATTCTTTAATCATATATCTATAAGGCTTGTTTCTATACTTCCTTTGGCTTATTGTTCAAATGTTACCTTAGTTAGATGTTTCCCTAACTACTCTACATAAAATAGTACCCCTCCTTCTTTGGACATTTCATTTCCCCTGCTTCATTACTTTCCACAGCATTTCTCACTGTCTAAGCCGCACAATTGCACTCATCTCACATGCTAGTAAAGTAGTGCTCAAAATTCTCCAAGCCAGGCTTCAGCAATACGTGAACTGTGAACTTCCTGATGTTCAAGCTGGTTTTAGAAAAGGCAGAGGAACAAGAGATCAAATTGCCAACACCTGCTGGATCATGGAAAAAGCAAGAGAGTTTCAGAAAAACATCTATTTCTGCTTTATTGACTATGCAAAAGCATTTGACTGTGTGGATGACAATAAACGGTGGAAAATTCTGAATGAGATGGGAATACCAGAGAACCTGACCTGCCTCTTGAAAAATATGTATGCAGGTCAGGAAGCAGCAGTTAGAACTGGACACGGAACAACAGACTGGTTCCAAATAGACAAAGGAGTATGTCAAGGCTGTATATTGTCACACTGCTTATTTAACTTATATGCAGATTACATCATTAGAAACTCTGGACTGGAAGAAACACAAGCTGGAGTCAAGATTGTCAGGAGAAATATCAATAACCTCAGATATCCAGATGACACCACCGTTATGGCAGAAAGTAAAGAGGAACTAAAAAGCCTCTTGATGAAAGTGAAAGTAGAGAGTGAAAAAGTTGGCCTAAAGCTCAACATTCAGAAAATGAAGATCATGGCATCTGGTCCCATCACTTCATGGGAAATAGATGGGGTAACAGTGCAAACAGTGTCAGACTTTATTTTTTTAGGCTCCAAAATCACTGCAGGTGGTGACTGCAGCCATGAAACTAAAAGACGCTTACTCCTTGGAAGAAAAGTTATGACCAACCTAGATAGCATATTCAAAAGCAGAGACATTACTTTGCCGACTAAGGTCCGTCTAGTCAAGGCTATGGTTTTTCCTGTGGTCATGTACGGATGTGAGAGTTAGACTGTGAAGAAGGCTGAGCGCTGAAGAATTGATGCTTTTGAACTGTGGTGTTGGAGAAGACTCTTGAGAGTGCCTTGTACTGCAAGGAGATCCAACCAGTCCATTCTGAAGGAGATCAACCCTGGGATTTCTTTGAAAGGAATGATGCTAAAGCTGAAACTCCAGTACTTTGGCCACCTCATGCGAAGAGTCGACTCATTGGAAAAGACTCTGATGCTGGGAAGGATTGGGGGCAGGAGGAGAAGGGGACGACAGAGGATGAGATGGCTGGATGGCATCACTGACTGGATAGACATGAGTCTGAGTGAACTCCGGGAGTTGGTGATGGACAGGGAGGCCTGGCGTGCTGCAATTCATGGGGTTGCAAAAAGTCGGACACGACTGAGCAACTGAACTGAACTGAACTGAAGCCTCTATATATTTATTTCCTTGAAAAAAAAAAATCTTCCCATTTCAGAATGGAGATTCTATTTTCTCCTGTTCTCTCTTATATGCTCAAGCTTAAAACAGAGCCTGACTCAGAGTAGGTACTCAATAAATAATCATTGAATAAATGAATCTCCTCAAACACTATTCCCATTATATTAATTGAAAGTTGGCTTTCTAAGGAGCTTGTTGATAAAGACAATGACTATATTTATGACTATCATTTTTGACTGTTCTGCTTCTTTTGGTACAGGTTTCTGATCTTTCATTTTTGAAAGTCTCTCCTTGCCTCTCCTGGTATTCCTCAAATCTTTCTTTTACCCACTGTTCCCAGTTGCTTTGGAAGGTTTTAATTTTCTTAGCCAGTCTATTTAATGTTTATCCTCTTTTTCAGGATTCTATTCTTAACTCTCATAATTTCCTACTTTGCCTAGCTGAACTCATCTGTACCCACAATTTCAACAATGCTTTATTTCCATGTGTTGATATTTTCTGCAAAATCTTTGTAAGTATGACTCTAAGTTGGTCTATGAACTACTTTTCAATTCTGGGACATCCGTCTCAGGGATCACCAACTTAGGGCCCTTAATGTGGCCCTGAAAATGTTACTTTAACAAGAGCTTCTGTTGCTTTTATACATACTGGGGTTTGAGGACTCCTGGCCTATGCTTTCATATCTGACCTTTTTTCTGAGTTTCACACTAAAATATACAACTGCCTGACATTTCTACTTGGATGTTTCTAAAGTAACTCAAATTCTGCACATTCAATGATGATCATCTTATCTACCTCTTAAATTCTGCTATACCACATCCTGATGAATGGTACAGTGACCTATCTATTGCACTGACCCAGAAATCAGGATATAATTACTATCTCCTTTCTTTCCCTTGCCCCCACGTTTACTCATTCATCAGATCCTGGTATATCCTTTCATTCTTATAGTTATTTAATTTCTTAATAATTTCTAAGTGTTACAGTAACCTTCATGGCATCATTCTTGTCAACATTCATTTTTATTTGTTCCAGACTGCTGCTAATGTTATTGTGTCAGATTTGTTTCTCAATGTTATGTATATAATAAAATAGTCTATTGAGGATGTATTGTATAATAAGCATTGTGATAGATAATTTAAATGCATTATCTCATTTAACAACCCTGTAAGTTTTACATGACATTTAAGATAATATCCAGATTTTTATTGTGGTATATATTGTTTTTTATAATCTGACTACAGCTGCTTCTTACTGACTACCTCATCTGTTTCCATCTTCCATGTTACGGTTGAAATAAGTTGAGTTACTTGTCGCCCTCTGATTGGCAGGTGCTATCTTTGGAACTTAGTTTAAGCTGTCTCCTGGAAAACCTCTCCTGGCTGGTTGCTATCCAGCACAGATCCCTCCTTTACTGATGTCCATGGTTTGTTGCAGAAATGCCCTCATCTTTCACATTAGGAGCATCCTCTCATGTCATCACTCTGCATATCTTATTCTGAACTAGGAAATGAACTTCCTAAGGATGGTACAATGGCTTTTTGGATATGTCAACTTGGTTAGGTGTATAACTAGAGTGTTAAGTTATACACCTTAGCGATTCAATCAGACACTAATGCAGGTGTTGCTATGAAGATATTTTGCCAGTCTAGATCAGATGACTTTAAATAAGGGAGATTATCCTGGATAAGCTAGGTAGGCCTGGTTGAATCATTTGGAAGGACATTAAAGTAGATCTGAGGTTTCCCTGAAAAAGAAAAAACATTCTCTTGTGGATGAGAGGGTCATCTGGTGCCCTTGGAACTTTATCCTTCTCTTGATCTTTTCTACTGACTTTGCATTTCTGACCGAATCCTGACTGATATATATGGGATCTCTTTTTTGGTTGTTGTTGTGCATGTCTTGTGCAAAATTTGATGTTTAGAAAATAATATGTAATTAGTATACTTTTAAATGAGTAAAAATGAAAGAATAAGTCAATTTTGCAATAGCCCAAAGTTCTGTCAGCTGCTAGACCACTAAGAACCTTTGGAGAATATTATCCTGGTCAGTACCATTGAAAATATATACTCTCTAATTTCAATGGGGTCAAAAAAAATTGCTTGGAAAATTTTTAACTCTCTCTTAACTTCCCCCTTTACGATCCTGTTCAGTGAAAATTTGCTTCATTTTTCTCATGTTCCTTAACAGTCTGTAACCCTTATTTTACACAGATAATTTCTGTTTCACAAAGAATATAAGTGACTCTCAACTTGAAATATTTTACTTATAAACATATACTTCTATACACAACTGTACTTTTTTGCCTAAATTTTTGAAGGGAAATTGTTCTTTTAGTCCAAACATACATTCCAAACTTGATCTTAAATTATCTACTCTTTTATCTTCTATAAAATACTACTTCATCAATTTTACACTCTCCTTTTTGACAATCTCTGTTCTTATAATAAAGTTACAAATAAAATAAATTCTTTACTATGTTAACTCAGCTCCATATCATTCTGTAAACATTGTCATATTCTCTTTTCTTACATCAAAACAAGCTCCCTAAAGGACTATTTCACATGATCTTTTTAGTGGTCTATGCCATACATTTCTCCACTGAAAATTATTTTGCTGAGGTGAAAAACAAATTCCCAACTTATCTCAATGAACACATATAGGAAGGGAATGCTCCTTTCAACAAATAAATATTTTACTCCCATGTTCAATGCAGTGTTATTCACACTAGACAAGATGTGGATGCAAACTAAATATCCATCAGTGGATTAATGGATAAAGAGAATGTACTACATACATATAATGAAATACAATTTAATCTTAAAAAAGAAGGAAAAGAAGGAAATTTTGTCATATGTTACAATATAGATGAAACTTGAGGACCTTGTGCTAAGTGAAATGTCAGTCCAAAGACAAAACTGCAGGATTCTACATATATGAGGTATCTAAAGTAGTTGAACTCTTAAAAGCAGAGAGTTGCAAGAAAGTGGGGTTGTTCTATGGACACAGGTTTTTAATTCTGCAAGATGAAAAAGTTCTAGAAATCTGTTGCACAGCTATGTGCATATAGTTAACACTACTGTACTGTACACTTAATAAGACAACAAATGTTTTTTACTGTAATAAAATAAACAATAACAACAAAAACAAAACTAAGAAAATCAACTCCTAAAACGTTTATTAATACAGTATCTGACTCAACTCAAAACTGGCAATAGATGCATCTATAAAGGCATATTAGGGGATTTCCCTGGTAGTCCAATGGTTAAGACTCCACATTCCTAATGCAGAGGGTCCAGGTTCATTTCCTGATCAGGGAACTGGATCCTGCACATTACAAGGAAGATTGGAGATCTGGTAGTGCTGCAACTAAGACCCAACACAGCCAAGTAAACTAAGAAAAATACTTTTTAAAATGACATATTAGTATATGATTGCAGGTATGTAAATGGAGAGCTTTTAGTGTAAGGGCAAATGTGTCATTAATTAGTACCAGTTTTCTTTTGTTTTGTATATTTCTTAAAATTGATGAACCACTCTTGTTGTTGTTCTTCAGTCCTGTCCAACTCTTTGCAACCCCATGGACTGTAGCATGCCAGACTTCCCTGTCCTTTGCTATCTCCCAGAGTTCACTTAGATTCATGTCCACTGAGTCAGTGATGCTATCTAACCATCTCATCCTCTGCCACCCTCTTTTCCTTCTGCCTTTAATCTCTCCCAGGATCAGGATCTTTTCCGATGAGCTGGTTTATCACATCAGGTGGTCAAAGTGTTGGAGCTTCAACTTCAGCAACAGTCCTTTCAATGAATATTCAGGGTTGATTTCCCTTAGAATTGACTGGTTTCTCCTTGCTGCCCAAGTGACTCTCAGGAGTCTTCTCCAGCACCACAGTTTGAAAACATCAGTTCTTCGACACTCAGCCTTCTTTATGGTCCAACTCTCACATCTTTACATTACCATAGCTTTGACTATATGGACTTTTGTCAGTGAAGTGATGTCTCTGCTTTTTAATACACTGTTTAAGTTTATCATAGCTTTTCTTCCAAGAGAAAGCATCTTTTAATTTTGTGGTTGTAGTTACCATTCACAGTTGTTTTGGACCCCAAGAAAATAAAAATTTTCACTATTTCCATTTTTTCCCCATCTATTTGCCAGGAAGTGATGGAACCAAATGCCTTGATTTTTGTTTTTGCCAGCTACCTAGCTAGATCACTGCTTAATTCTCTGTTGAATAGTAAAAATATATCAGAAGGAATCTGTAAAAAAAAAAATCATAGTGTTAGACACAAGCTGCTAATTTAACTGGCAATAGAACAATAAACACATAAAAGCTTCATACGTCTTGATACAGCATCCAATTCCTGACCAAAAGAACAGGTTCTATGCTTTTCTGAGGTACTTGTTTTCAGTATAATATGCATATAGTTGTGTAGGTGTGGTTGTCATCTATGATGAGTTCACAGAAAGGATGGGGTGGGATTCACTCCAGGCCCCTACACAGTTTCTTTGATTTTTAAAATGCCACTGTTTTCCTTTATTGGCAGATGAAACAATTTTTCAAACAAGTCAGCTTCCATTGTTTAATTCTAAATGTAAGGGCAGCTTTATTGCTTACGTTTGGCATGTAAGATTATACAAACCTATTTGGTGGATTTAATTCACCTCAAAGAGGTAATTTTCCAAATAACTTCTACTGGCCTGAAAGAGTTAAAGTGCTACCAGATGGGTAGATTAGTCCTTTCTCAATGGCACAAGCACATAAGGACATAAATGAAATCTGAACTATGGGTTTCTATATACAGAAACAAGCAAAACACCTAGCTAAGTGAAACAGAGGAGCACACTTTCTATTAATGGACTTCTCTTAATCTTCACAACCGGAATATGTATTTTAAAAAGGATTTTCATTATATTAACAATCAAGATTTTAAAATGTTTGTATTATGAAGTATAATACAGACATAGAAAAGTCCACAAATTTATCGTAGAAAACAGCCATGTAACAGCATCCGGGTGAAGAAAGACATCAACCTGAGAGACACTTTATATATCTCTTCCACCTTTACCACTTCCCTCCTCTGCAAAAGTAACCACTCTTCCCATATCTGGTGCTTTCTGTAGCTATAGTGTATTCATTGTCTTTGCTGCATAGATTTTGTTGTATGAGGACTAGTATGAACACTTCCACATGGTCTTTCCATGCATTCATTTCTCTTTCAATATACCCAGAAGTGAAATCATTGAATCATAAGTTATGCAGATCTGTAACATTAGTAAAAACTGTTAAATTGTTTTCCAAAATATTTGTATTAATTTACCTCCTTTTTAATGAATTTGATTGCTCCTCGTGCTTCATATCTTCTCTAATACTTGAAGGGAATAGCAACCCACTCCAGTATTCTTGCCTGGGAAATCTCATGGACAGAGGAGCCTGGAGGACTACAGTCCTTTGGGGCACAAAGACTCGACATGACTGAGTGACTAAGCACATTTAAATTTTATCCATTTTGATTAAGAATGGTATCTTATGAAATACTTTCCTGTATGCCCCTGAATATTAGTGAACTATGCACCTTTTAGATAATTTTGTAGGATATTTTGATATTATCTTTAATAAAGTATCTTTTCCTATTTTTCGCTCAGTGTCAATTACATGTATTGAAAATATCTTCTCATATTTTGTTTTATACTGAATCTATTAATAGAGATTAAGAATATTCTGAATGGATGTTCTTGATTTAATGTAGTAAAATTTATTATTCTTTGCCTTTATAATTATGCTAACAAGTATGAAAGGGGAAATCAACAATAACACAATAATAGTGGGAGACTTTAATACCCCACTCACACCTATGGACAGATCAACTAAACAGAAAATTAACAAAGAAACGCAAACTTTAAATGATACATTTGATCAGTTAGACCTAATTGATATCTGTAGGACATTTCACCCCAAAACAATGAATTTCACCTTTTTTTCAAGTGCTCATGGAACCTTCTCCAGGATAGATCACATCCTGGGCCATAAATCTAAACTTGATAAATTCAAAAAAATCGAAATCATTCCAAGCATCTTTTCTGACCATAATGCATTAAGATTAGATCTCAATTACAGGAGAAAAACTATTAAAAATTCCAACATATGGAGGTTGAACAACACACTTCTGAATAACCAACAAATCACAGAAGAAATCAAAAAAGAAATCAAAATATGCATAGAAACTAATGAAAATGAAAACACAACAACCCAAAACCTGTGGGACACTATAAAAGCAGTGATAAGAGGAAAGTTCATGGCAATACAGGCATACCTCAAGAAACAAGAAAAAAGTTAAATAAATAACCTAACTCTACAACTAAAGCAACTAGAAAAGGAAGAATTGGAGAACCCCAGAGTTAGTAGAAGGAAAGAAATCTTAAAAATTAGGGCAGAAATAAATGCAAAAGAAACAAAAGAGACCATAGCAAAAATCAACAAAGCCAAAAGCTGGTTCTTTGAAAGGATAAATAAAATTGACAAACCATTAGCCAGACTCATCAAGAAGCAAAGAGAGAAAAATCAAATCAATAAAATTAGAAATGAAAATGGAGAGATCACAACAGAAAACACAGAAATACAAAGGATCATAAGAGACTACTATCAGCAGTTGTATGCCAATAAAATGGACAACGTGGAAGAAATGGACAAATTCTTAGAAAAGTACAATTTTCCAAAACTGAACCAGGAAGAAATAGAAAATCTTAACAGACCCATCACAAGCACGGAAATTGAAACTGTAATCAGAAATCTTCCAGCAAACAAAAGCCCAGGTCCAGACGGCTTCACAGCTGAATTCTACCAAAAATTTCGAGAAGAGCTAACACCTATCCTACTCAAACTCTTCTAGAAAATTGCAGAGGAAGGTAAACTTCCAAACTCATTCTATCAGGCCACCATCACCCTAATACCAAAACCTGACAAAGATGCCACAAAAAAAGAAAACTACAGGCCAATATCACTGATGAACATAGATGCAAAAATCCTCAACAAAATTCTAGCAATCAGAATCCAACAACACATTAAAAAGATCATACACCATGACCAAGTGGGCTTTATCCCAGGGATGCAAGGATCCTTCAATATCCACAAACCAATCAATGTAATTCACCACATTAACAAATTGAAAAATAAAAACCATATGATTATCTCAATAGATGCAGAGAAGAATTTGACAAAATTCAACATCCATTTATGATAAAAACTCTCCAGAAAGCAGGAATAGAAGGAACATACCTCAACATAATAAAAGCTATATATGACAAACCCACAGCAAACATTATCCTCAATGGTGAAAAATTGAAAGCATTTCCCCTAAAGTCAGGAACAAGATAAAGATGTCCACTTTCACCGCTACTATTCAACATAGTTCTGGAAGTTTTGGCCACAGCAATCAGAGCAGAAAAAGAAATAAAAGGAATCCAAATTGGAAAAGAAGAAGTAAAACTCCCACTGTTTGCAGATGACATGATCCTCTACATGGAAAACCCTAAAGACTCCACCAGAAAATTACTAGAGCTAATCAATGAATATAGTAAAGTTGCAGGATATAAAATCAACACACAGAAATCCCTTGCATTCCTATACACGAATAATGAGAAAGTAGAAAAAGAAATTAAGGAAACAATTCCATTCACCATTGCAACGAAAAAAATAAAATACTTAGGAATATATCTACCTAAAGAAACTAAAGACCTATATATAGAAAACTATAAAACACTGACGAAAGAAATCAAAGAGGACACTAATAGATGGAGAAATATACCATGTTCATGGATCGGAAGAATCAATATAGTGAACATGAGTATACTACCCAAAGCAATTTACAAATTCAATGCAATCCCTATCAAGCTACCAGCCATATTTTTCACAGAACTAGAACAAATAATTTCAAGATTTGTATGGAAATACGAAAAACCTCCAATAGCCAAAGCAATCTTGAGAAAGAAGAATGGAACTGGAGGAATCAACTTGCCTGACTTCAGGCTCTACTATAATTAACACTCTTTAAAATATAATATTTAATAGTTTTTTTGCTGTCTCAATACTGGCTATATTTATTACATGTCACATTTTGATGTTAAAATCATCCTGGGATTGATTTTGGGGCAGAATGTGATACAGAGATCAATTTTCTTTCACTGTTTTAAAAGTTAAATTGATATTCAATAGACATCAGAAATATCATCTTTCTTTCACTACTCTTCAGTAACCTCATAAGTCAAAGTGCCCACGAATACGTGGGCTCTGTATTTCATTGATTTATAGCTAACTTTGTTTTAATACCACTGTTCTTCATTTATTGTAGGTTTGTAAAAAGACTTGCTGAAAGTCCTCCAACAGTGTTATTGTTCATTAAGAATGTCTTGCCTAATACTGGCCCATGATATCTCTCTATGCATTTTAGAATCAGCTTGTCAGTTTTCATAAGAATGCCCATTGGAGTTTTCACTCAGACTGTATTTGTCTATACAAAAACTTGTGGGGAATTTGACACCTTTACCATGGGCACTTTTTTAATCAAGGAAAAGAGTATATTCATTTATCTCTCAAGAAAGCTGTCTGGGTAGAGTTCTTAACTGGCATATTAATATTAGTCAGGGTTCTCAGAATTAAACATCACATCTGATTTTGACTAATTCAGTTCCCAAGCATTTGTTATATTTTAGGTATTGAAATGATGTCTTTTAAAATATTTTATTTTGCCATTTACATTTGATATGTAGCTATACATCTTTTTCCTTTATTCATCTTTTTATTTACCTACTTGCTTATTATTCATCTTTTTATTTATTCCTATTATTTTCTTATTTTCTTCTATTTATTAATTGTATTTCACTGAGCCTTATGATCTAAGAAAGGATTTCCAATAATACCAAATTAGTCTGCATATTCTGTATTATTCAAGTGATGATTTGCACATTTCAATATTTTCTCATCCTGTTACATTTTTTCCAAGAAATCTACACTAATAACTTTTAAATTTACTATTTTGAACTAAAATGCCAATTTGACACATTTTTAAACATTTATTGACTTGCATTTATAGAATTTTAGTTTTAAACAATAAGAAAATTTTCTATCATTATTGGAAAATTCCATAGAAGTTTTGTGATATTTAGTATGTATTCCAATTGCAAGGTTTTCAAATTGTCCATAGTCTTATTAATTTTTGTTTGCTTCTCTAACTATTACTATGTTAAAAATTTATCATTTCTAACATAGTAATAGTTAAGTTTTTCGCTACGATTATGCATTTGTCTATTCCTCCTTTCAATCTGTCAATTTTTGACTTTTATATTTTGAGATTATATTATTAAGTATATAAAAATTAAAACATTTATATATTCTTATTGATTTATACCTTTCCTTATAATGAGGTGTATCTCTTACAATGCATTCTGCCTTTTAATCTACTTTTTCAGATATAGATAATATAGTTTTCTTTGGGTTAATATTTTCATATTATAAAAGTTTCTATCTATTATTTCCAACCTTTCTGTGTCCTTTTGTTTAGATTTTATTTCCTGTGCTCAGTCCCTAAGTTGTGTCTGACTGTGTGACCCTATGCCAGGTTTCTCTGTCCATAGGATTCTTTAGGTGAGAATACTGGAGTGGTTAGCCATTTCCTTCTCCAGGGGATCTTCCCAACCCAGGGATCAAAGCCAGGTCTCCTGCATTGCTGGCAGATTCTTTACCATCTGAGTACATAGTATATTGGAAGTGCTCAATGAATTTTATAAAATTGAATACTTTTGATAAAATTAAAAGAATTTTCACCAAATAACTTGGGCTACTTTAAAGTGGTTACTTTTACCCTAGTTGGTTACGAAGCTGCATATGAAAATATTGAACTAAACATCAGTGTAAAATGACATCTCTTTATTAGGTTCTAAAGACTAAAATGTCAATATAACAACACAATAAACTTACAGTGTAAATTGTATATGCTAAAATCATTATGTACAGGTATCAGTAAAAATATGAGTTCTTTTTAATAATCTACAAATAATACACACATTTAAAAATACATAAAATTTATTAATAAATTTCTAGTGTTTCTGTGATGGTCTTGTCAGGCTAGCGTATTCTCCTCAGTTCTGTCTCATCTCAGCAAAAATCTGAAGTGACGGACGTTAGAGCCCTCAGCGTGTCATAGCTCTCACACAGACTGTGTTATAGATCTCGGGTCTTGGACAGACTGTGTTATTGCTCTTAGACAGATCAGTGTTACAGCTCTGTGTTACAGCTCACTTTTACTTAGAAAATAACAGGAAAATACATTTTTGAGGTGTGACGGCATGCCGACCTAAAGATAGGAAGAGAAGAGAGCCCCGTGCCCTTTGGCTCCTCTTTTTATATGTTCCCCCCTCCCCTCCCCCCACCCCTCCCCCCCTCCCCCTCCCCCACCCCTCCCCCTCCCCTCCCCCACCCCTCCCCCCACCCCTCCCCCCCACCCCCCCGTTGCAAAAAGATGGCTTCTGCCATTTTTGCTGTTTTCTGCAGAAGAGTCTCAGCCGCTTTGAAGGCTTCTACGTCGTTAATAAATTCTCAGGCCCTTGCTAGCACAGGGTAAGTTATTTGAGGAGTAGGTCTGTCCACCTCCCCAGCTTTGGATCTTGTTTGGTTGTTGATATGCTGAAAACGCTTTGGGCTGGGAAGGCCGCTTTGATGGCTGGACGCGAGCCCACCTTCGTAAGGGGTCGGTGAACTTGGAGAAGTCTATCACCCGCGAGGTGTCCGTGTCTTCCTCAAACATTTTGTTGCCACCTACTGTGGATCAAGCAGTTCTCAGGGTCTGTAGAAACCCAGTATTTGTTTAATTAAATGTGGAGGTACAGCAGCATCCTGCTTGACTGGGTGAGTTTTTTTTTTTTTTAATTTCACTGAAGAGCTTTTGGTTGTGTAACTGAGTGCTCTGTCAGGTTTCGATAGATTAAAAAGTGGGGAAGGGGATGTGTACTCTCAGAGCCTGTCAAAAAGAGGTGTTCAGTAAATTTTGAGTGAATGAAAGCCGAGTGAACTGAAAGTCGCCTTGCAGGTGTGAGAAAAGAATATACTACACACAGTGGTTATTTCTAGAAACACCGCTTGTCTTCTGGACAGACAGACAGATCATGTTTGACGTTAAGCTGTGCGATTACCTCCCTGTTATTAGCTTTTGTTTTTAATGAGTTGAATTTTATAAATTATTGGGGTTTTTTCCCAAAAGGAAGTAATGTGTGCGCTCTAGAATCCAGCAGTTATTGGGCATCTCTCAGCTATAATGTAATTTCTTACATTAACCTCAGAGATAAGCAGTGGTTTGGGTTTTTGTTTTTGTTTTTTTTTATTTGCAGAGATTCAGGGGTTATAACTTGAAAAGTGGCAGACTTGAACCAATTGTCTCTTTCATCTCATCATCCATTTTCCTTTAAAATAAGTTAGATTTTATCATTACTATTAAGTTATCCATTTACAGACACTTTAGAAAATAAGGGCTTCCCTAGTAAAGCATCTGCCTGCAATGCAGGAGACCAAGTTCGATTCCTGGGTCGGGAAGATCCCCTGGAGAAGGAAATAGCAATCCACTCCAGCACTCTTGCCTGGAAAATCCCTGGAGCTTCATAGGCAACAGTCCATGGGGTCGCAAAGAGTCAGACACGACTGAGCGACTGCACTTTCACTTTCTGGGCCTATGCTATGTAAACTGGGCTAGCCAGGAGTGCTGTTTGTTCTACCTGAGGTCCTGACTCTGGTCCTCAGACCCTCCTTTGTTCTATTTTCTCAGGCTTTTCCCTTCTTTGCCTTTTAGCCACTGCCATTCTGGACTCTTGTTTCCTATTCTAACTACCTAACAATATGAAGCCTTAGTTCACTCAACTTTATGAAAGTTCAAGATTTTCATAACCAAATATGGGATTCACTTGAAGAAGTAGCCCCAGTCATTACCCTTTTGAAAATACATGCTCATTCTGATTTCTTTTTGAGGCAAGATCCAGGCATGAATTATCCTTGTCAGCGTGCATAGTCCTGCTATGACACATAGTGAAATCATCTCTGGTTGTGTTTCATTCCATCTTGGTAACCAAAATATACAGTCTAACTCCTTTAACCTATGTTCAGGATATACTCAATGGTTTAGCACTATTGGACAAATTTTGTTTTTAGGTAATGGATTGGTGAAGACTTGGATAAATATCCTTGAAGAAATGTATTAAAGAATCCACCTGCCAATGCAGTAGCTGCAAGAGATATGGGTTTAATCTATTAGTCAGAAGATCCCTTGGAGTAGAAAATGGCAACCCACTTCAGTATTCTTGCCTGGGAAATGCTGTGGACAGTGAAGCCTGGTGGGCTACAGTCCATGAAGTCGCAAAGAGTCGGACATGACTGAGCACACACAGCAATAACTAGCCATTGAATAGAAAGAAGCTATTTCTTTCTCTCTCCTCTCTCTCTCTTTTTTCTTTTAGTATTTAGTATCCTTTTTCTTATTGTTTTCAATCAGTTACCCTTTGCACCTCCACATGCTCTTCTATATTCAGATCTACTCTTATCTGTTCTTAGGCTGCTCTGTAAGCATATGGCTGAGTCTTTCTGTCACTTACTTACTTGTGAGTCTGTTTCTGCTTATCCACAGACAAGTTGAGAGGGGATAAAATGCCTTAGTAAACAAAGTGAAGAGAGTGAGAAAAATGCACAGAAAACACATGGATTAATATTCAGAGATATAATCTTGATATGTATCTTATCCTCTTTATGTATCAGAAAATCTGAAAAGACAGAAAAATTAACTTTAAGCCTACTCTGAGCCAAACAGCATGGAAAAGATGTTTACATTTAGCAAGAACCACAATTCCATAAGGTGGATGTTTATAGATGAGAAAACTAAACTTAAGAGAAGTTAACTGATTTGGTAAATGTCACATAGTGAGTGAGAAAAAGATAGTCAAAATTTAAACCCAAGTCTTGCTGGCTTCTAAGTTAGGCCTCTATTTCTCTATATCATAGTCATACTTTTATAGCAGATAAAAAAATCCAAATGTCTCAATCTATATCTTCTCTCATTTTAGATCTATTATATTGCTTCTTTCTCACAAACAGAAGTACTTTTTTTAGAGGCCTCAATATCTGGAGTTTAAGAATTTTCATAGGCAATGAATTAATCTACACAAAAACTCAATAAATTCTAGATATTTTAATAAGGTTAAGGTACTTTTTTTTTTTCCTATTCCCTATGCTGTAGCCAAAAGATGGACAAAAAAGGGTTGATTCTCCTCCTGATCCATTGTGTTTGTCATTTCAAATGTTTAGTTGCACCAGCATACTCAAGTTATTGCATATATGATATTTAAATAAATATTTTTGGACAAGGGGAAGGAGGAGGCTTGTGTAGAAAAATGGGCTAGTAAAGAAGCATTGTTGTTTAGTTGCTAAGTCATATCTGACACTAATTTTGACCCCATGGACTGTAATCTGCCAGATTCCTCTATCCATGGGATTCTCCAGGCAAGAATACCAAGAATATTGGTGTGTATTGCCATGCCCTCCTTCAGGGGATCTTCCAAAACCAAGGATCAAATTCGTGTTTACAGCATTGCAGGCAAGTTTTTGTTTTGTTTTGTTTTGTTTTGTTTTTAACATAGAGCCACCAGGGAAGCCCTAGTAAAGAAACATATTAGCATTATTTACATGTGATAAGCATTTACTATTAGTCAAGCAACTTACAGAGAGCTTTGCATTATTATCTAGTTAATCAGGTTACGGGTCATTACATTTTTACCTTAACTCTATGAAATAGGTAGCATATTATCCTCACTTTATGTTAAACACAATAGAAAAGGCATAAGAATAGTCTCACTCCAGATAATGCAGAACAGTTTAAAATTTTACTTTGGCTATTTTCCCAGTATTTTGCTGTTTGTGCTTTAGATCCGTGCTTCCTAAACCTTGGAAAGAGGTCACATGAATTACCTGGTGTGCGTGTGTGTACTCAATTGTGTCTGACTCTTTTCCTTGAATTACCTCGGGATCTTTTTAAAATGCATATTTTGACTAGGTAGGTCTCAGGTAAGGTCTGAAATTCTGCATTCAAACATGCTTCACAGATCATACTGTGAAAAACAGGAGTTTAAATCACTGATTTTTCCTTCAAGCTAAGTCTCCTTCCTAAAGAGCTTTCATACTGATTGGAGTATTAATTTTAAATTTATTAAATAAATTTTGATGATCAGATATATTTCAAAATCAAAAGATTTTTCACAAAGACAACAGTTCAATTTAGAGAGAAAAATTTAAGAAGGTACACCAAACTTTCCCTCTCCTTAAACTGTATATATGATGTATACTAGCATAAATACCTCATGTCAATAAAAATAGGTATATTTATAAAGCATTTACTATGTACCAGAGACTAAACTAAGAGCTTTAAGTTATTATTTTATTCAGTACTATTAGCAATGTATCAAGTGTCATTATGATTCAAATTTTACATATACAGCTGCAGAAGCATTGATAGTTTAACTGTCCATTATGACTTATATTGAGTAATTCTTTTATCTTATGATTCAGTCCTTATCTTGTGTTTCATGCTATCTCTCTCTTAATTTTACTTTATGCCACTCTTTTTACAATATACTGCTTATTTCTGCTCTACACTTTGTCTCCTAATATAAGCATAAAGATCTTTCTGACTTAGAATCTCTACACAGAGGTCAGGGTAAGAGCTGTATAAGATAGACTGGAGCAGACAGTGGAACAAAGTAGTCTGTAAGAGAAGAATCAAAATCATAGTCAAGCTGGGCTTGGATTATATCATAAACCAGGTGACAGCTAGGTGGCAAGATTCAAGGCAGCAAACTAAAGAATGAGTGACAGAAGCAGAGTGTGACAGGATCCAGTGAAGAGAACAGTTAAATACAGGAGGCTGGTTGCATTTAATGACAAGAACCAAGGCATAAACAATAAGAGTATCAATGGCCCATGTGGAGTGGGTACTGGCTCTGTAATCCAATAGCACTTTTGATGATTGATAATCGGCTCAGATGGTCAAATGTCTGCCTGCAATATGCGAGACCCAGGTTCAATCCCTGGGTCAGGAAGATCCCCTGGAGAAGGAAATGGCAACCTACTCCAGTACTCTTCCGTGGAAAATTCCATGGACAGAGGAGCCTGATGGGCTACAGTCCATGGGGTCACAAAGAGTCGGACACGACTGAGCGACTTCACTTTCAATTTAACCAACTATGATATAACAGATAATTATAAACTTGATGTGTGTGCTGTGTGTGCTAAGATGTTTCAGTTGTGCTTAACTCTCTATGATGCTATGGACTGGAGTCTGCCAGGCTTCTCTGTCCATGGGATTCTCCAGGCAAGAATACTGGAGTGGGTTGCCATGCCCTCCTGCAGGGAATGTTCCCCACCCAGGGATCAAATCCATGTTTCCTACATGGCTCCTGCAATGCAGACAGATTCTTTCCCTCTGAGTCACCAGGGAAGCCTATAAACTTGGTACTTTCATGGGCCCCTTTCTCCATCTTTAAAGTCAGCAACAGTGAATAGAATCATTCTCATGCTCAAAATTCCTCCTACCACATTTGTCATATCTCTGTCTCTCTGGAACTAGCCTGGAAAAGCCTTTGCTCTTAAAGACTTACATGATTAGATTGGACCCACATGGATGATCCATGATAAGATCCCCATTCAAAGGTCTGTAATCTTAATCACATCTGCAAAAAATCCCTTTTTATCATGCAACTTTGTATATTCACAGGTTCCAAGGATTAGGAAATGGACATCTTTCAGATCAGTTCAGTTCAGTTGCAGTCATGTCCAACTCTTTGAAACCGTATGGACTGCAGCAAGCCAAGCTTCCCTGTCCTTCACCAACTACTGGAACTTGCTCAAACTCAGGTCCGTCGAGTCTGTTATGCCATTCAACCATCTCATCCTCTGGTGTCCCCTTCTCCTGCCTTCAGTCTTTCCCAGCATCAGGGTCTTTTCAAACGAGTCAGTTCTTTGCATCTGGTGGCCACAGTATTGGAGTTTCAGCTTCAGCATCAGTCCTTCCAATGAATATTCAGGACTGATTTCCTTTAGGATGGACTGGATTTATCTCCGTGCAGTCCAAGGGACTCTCAAGAGTCTCCTCCAACACCACAGTTCAAAAGCACCAGGTGAAAAACATGAATTTTGGACATCTTTAAGGACAATTATTGTTCTAACACCAATCTGCTATGTTGGATAGACTTATTTCAGTCAGGTTTATTGGTCATAAGAAGAGAACAAACTAGGTAAATCAAAAGAGAAATGTATTAAACTGTATAAACTAGTCCTCAGAAGTTCAAAGAAGGGCTTCCTAGGTGGTGCAGTGGTAAAGAATCTGCCTGGCAATACAGGAGACACAAGAGACACAGGCTCAATCCTTGGGTTGAAAGACTCTCTGGAGTAGGAAATGGCAACCCACTCCAGTATTCTTGCCTGGAAAATTTCATGGGCTGAGGAGTTTGGTGGACTACAACCCATGGGGTCACAGAGAGTTGGACATGACTGAGCACAGCACAGCAGCAAAAGTTCCAGGAGGATTAAATAACTAGTTTAGAAACTAGGCACCAGAAATAATGCCCACACCAGACCACCAAACAATTCACAGGCTTGATTCCAGCACAGGCAGGGACACAGGATCTTATTCTCAGCAATTCTGCCGTAGCTGCTTCTCAAACTCAGTGTCTATGCCAAACTCTGCTGAATTCACCAGTATTCACCAAAAAAGTCTGCTCCTTTTGTTTTTCTCCCTGTCAAGTTGAAGTGTTTTGGAAGAACATTTTACCGGGGGATTCTTAGTCAAATGTCTTTATTTTAGCTGCCAAAAGGACAGGGAAGTACAATTTTGGAATCTGCTTTGATATCAATTTTGCAAATATATATAAGGAAAATATTTTTTTTTAATGTTGGACTACAAGTACTTCATACTGTATAATCCTCTTTCTCAGATGAAGCTCAAAATACCAGCTAGTCTTCACCTCCAATACAATGAGAATGCTTACTCAGGCCTAAAAATGTACAGATGGTTCTATCTATATTGTGGTATTAATATTCATGGTTGCATTTTCAAAAGATTACACTATTTAAAGAACCAAAAGACCATAGAATCAAAAAAGTTATATCCCAAGCATTTAAGAGCACCTATAATTCTTCAGCAGGAGTAATTTTGTAGAATTTTGTAATATTTGTAGAATTTCGTATCAACCCAGGATG
This sequence comes from Capra hircus, assembly GCF_001704415.2. Lineage (NCBI taxonomy): Eukaryota > Metazoa > Chordata > Mammalia > Artiodactyla > Bovidae > Capra > Capra hircus. The sequence goes on from NC_030808.1 coordinate 101,426,120, forward strand.
TTTTTCTCCAGTTTGCAATACTCTGACACCTGGATTGAATGCTATTAATAATAGCCTGTGTTGCATCCATTACTTTTTATCTTACAAGTTATATTAACTACAATAGTATTTTATATCATACTTGATGCTCATAAAGTACTATGAGCAGAAGTACAATTTTTGTCATCTTTACTTTACTATAGAATGATCACCTAAGGTTAAGTGCTGAAGTTGGGATTTAGATTTGAATTCCTTCTCCGTCTCATTTTCTTCACCTTAGATTGGGATGTTAATATCTATTTCATGAAATTTTTTTCATGTCAAAAATAAATAAATGTACAAACTTTAATGTACATTCAGAACCAGAAAAGAGCTTAAAGAAAGTTTAGGATAACTCAATAGCGGCCAATTGGTCAACAGATGATTCAGGGTTTGGAGATGGGAAAGGGTTGATGTTTGCTCACATTTGGTCCACAAATTTTCCATTAGAACCCAATAGGCATTTTCCACTAGTACTAGGAGTACAAACTGTGGAAAAAGAAAGTTTGCCTGGAAAATCTAATTTTCCACTGAGAATTGAAACAGTGAACTCTCTAGAAGCATGATATGCAGTATAAACTGTAACTTAAAGATATTTCCATAAATAGCAAACCATGAAAGTATGTCACAAGAACAGAGCAACTTATTTGGTCAAGGTACTCACTATACACTTCATTTATTCAATAGTAATATTTGAGTTCACTGAGAAATATTTCATACTCTGTCACTAGCAAATTCAAAATAGTCTCTAAAACACAGAGCTAGAGTTAGCAACTTGGATTTGAATTTCCTTTTCTTTCAGTTCCTAGCTGTGGGTGCATGCAGTCAATTCAAAATGAGCAATTCCTTAATGAGCGACTACCTATTGCATTAAGTCGCTATGCTAGGGGCTTTTAAATCCTTATGCTAGGATTCCAGTCTTCACTGAGTTTATAATCTCAGGAATGTTAGTTGCTGAAAGATAGTCATTCAAAAACTAATTATTTAATTACAGTTTGAATTAAAACTACCAAAACTGAGTAATATGTTCTCTATAGCAAATATATTCCTAACTTCAAAACCTGATTTTTCCCAAAGAAAATTATGTCTTACATTACTCTTAAAAAAGTAAGGTTGAAATGACTATCTTAACAGCTAAATATTATTCCAAAAGTAAATATGATTTCTTATACTCTGTTTAACTCAAAACTATTTACTTATAAAATTAATCATCATATCTTAAAGTTTATTATTTTTACTAAAAAGTAAATCAAATGAAAAAATTTTGGCAAACTAATTCTTTATAGCTTTAAGAAATTTTAGCTAATCCCCCTCCCAAAAAAAAAAGAAATTTTAGCTAATCCCTAAGTAAGAATGTCTCCTTCGTTCAAATTAAGTTGCTATAGTAAAATCTAATCATTCATGTCATCCCTTGTACTGCTTCAACGCATTAAAACTACAGCTCTCTGACACTGACATCAAGAAACATATACCTTTCTTTAACACCACACTGTCTCTTTTTGAAGCTGTTACAACATTACTAGAAATGAGTTAGCTTGTCTATGTGATACATTTTCGTTAAAAAATACCACATCTAGAATAAATCATGATGATTTAACTGAGGTCTTCCAAAGACAATAACATACACAGTCAATGAGTATTAATATTTTTAATACATGGTGTTTGACTTTACAGATAAAATGATTCTGTATATATTAAAGAAAGGGTGTACTGTTATTAGGTTGACCAAAAAGTTCATTCAGGTTTTTCTGTAACCTCTTATGGAAAAATCCAAACAAACTTTTTGGCCAACCCAATATTATTTAGTGTCACAAATATTTTTCATACTTCAAGATGTTAAACACATTTTCATTTTAAAGGAACAAAGCAATTGGCTTCTGTGAGTTTCTTTAATGCTCAAAATAAAATTCTCCTGACTTCAGAAAGAAATGTTTCTACCATTTCTATTTGACAGCATAGCCATATTTGAAAATTAATTTAAGATTCAGCAAGTTTTAAGAGAGCAGTTTGAGTTTTATAAGGGCATGTGAAGAAAGTACTTTTTCTGTTGTGTCACACGAAAATCATGCACAGACTTATTTAATTTCTGCAACAGATATTGGAGATAAACATTTAAAAGAGCTTTCTGTTTTAGTGATTATTAATGATGAAATCTTTGTCTGCTTAGCAATAGCAGTTTGTCCAATTAGTTTTTTGGATTCTCAAATTCTGCACAAATACGATAAAATTTGCTTGTTTCCACTGTGATTTTTTCTGAGGCTCTCTTTCCTGGGCTAATCTCCAGATTGGCAAGCTCCAGCAGATTTTAAAATATCCTTTCTATATATCACCCACTCTTGTCCTGCTTGTGGATAGATTGACGTCTAAGCTCGGAGGGTTGTAACTAAGCTGCTTTTCTCGGCAGAAAAGTTCATTTTCCTTCAGCTGTTGCAGAAATCTCCCTTACCTCCCACTAATTCAGTGTTTTTCAATTGTTCCAGCTTGCTTCCAATTGCTCTGGCACACTGTTTGAGGATCACAGTGAAGAATGCCAAGTAAGGGCATCTTCTCCAGAGGGCAGTACCAAAGTTATTCTTCTCTCTTGACACATTACATAACTTGTCTACATGGATAAGGTATGATAATGTATTTTATTTGTCATCCTAGTTGAGACAGGGAATAGTTGATAGACTGATTTAAGGTTTGTTTCTTAAAATTTAGACACTTAACTTCTTATTAAACCCTTTTAATTTAGCTTGTTAAATAATTTAAAAATACTCAAAGAACTATCTCTTCACTGTGTGTATATATATATATTTTTCTTTCTTGCCTAAGAGCACAGGTTTCTGAAACAGCATACAGCAAAAAGAAGAGAATGCCGAAATGGAAATTAAAAATGGGTATCTGCAATCCAACAGTATCTGTTGCATACAATAAGCAACCTAAGGAAAGTGAAAGTGTTGGTTGCTTAGTTGTGTCTGACTCTTTGTGAAACCATGGATTGTAGCCCATCAATATCCTCTGTCGATGGAGTTCTCCAGGCAAGAATGTTGGAGTGGGTAGTCATTCCCTTCTCCAGGAGGGTCTTCCCAATATAGGGATCAAACCTGGGCCTCCTGCATTACAATCAGATTCTTTGCCATCTGAGTCATCAAGGAAGCCCTAAGATATTTCATTTGGGCCTAATTTGAATTATTAGCATGGCACTAGTGAAGTCTAGGTCATAGAATGTTAGAATAAACCTAGAGGGAGCCTTCAAGTTGATATAGATCAAAACTTGAATCTCCTTCCTTTAAAAGAGAGAAAAATGATTCACTATGAGGTAAGTGACTTGGCTAAAGCCAAACAGCAACTTACAAAGCAGAAGTTAAAGCCTAGGCCCATTAATTTCTGTGCCATTGTACTTTCTTCTAAGAATGATTATTACAGCTTACACAATCCCTCATTCATTGTAAAATCAGCCCCAGAAATATGCCCTTTGAGAGTGGATCAGGATCAGCCTCTTCATATTCAAATTGCAAACTGCATTAGTCAAAAACTGGTCAAGAGTTGTGCTGAAGCACATGATCTTCCATTTGATCACTAAATTACATCCAACAACTGTCCACTGTAATGTTCACAAACAAAACAAGAACAATGAAACAATATCCATAAGTTCAGGGACTTCCCTGATGGTCCAGTGGCACTCCCAATGCAGGAGACCTGAGTTCGATCCCTAATCAGGGAACTAGATCCCATGTGCTACAACTAAGATCTACTGCAGCCAAATATGTGTGTTTGCGTGTGTGTGTGTGTATATATATATATATATATATATATATATATTCATAAGTTTCAGGAAAATGTGTATGAAAATAGTTTAAATGTGTATTCAGCTGCTTTAAATAGTAGCTAGGTGTTCAGAGTACATTTGTTCTAAAGAAGAGTAGGATGGTTGAAAAGACAATTTTGTCAACCAGAATAACTGTGGTCAGATTCCACCATTTTCACATAATGAAGATAGAGGTAATAAAATTTCTGACCTCATGGGACTGTTTAGGGATTAAATATGTTAAGATGCTTGCTCTGTTGATATAGTTGTTGTCACTGCCATCATTATTACTATGTTCTTCAAAGACATGTAACGATAACATATTTTAAAATTCGTATCTCTATCTCATTCATAATTATCTGTTCTTTATAAAGGATACATTCTTTTTAATAAAACATTTACTGGAAAAATGCATCTGAGGCATTTTTGAGTTGAATTTAGAGCCATGAGCAACAAGATTTCAACATTAAAATGAATTGTATATAAATGACTTTATAATGAGCTCCAGCTAAAAATAATTGCTGATCAAGGTGTTAAAAATGTAAAGTAAAAAGTTATATTCTACTCAATTGACTTTATATTCTCTTCCTCAGTTTACTTGTAAGAAGAGAAAGTATGTTGCACAAGAGGATCTCTATGAGATTTCCAGCCTAAAGGTTTATGATTGTAAACTTTGATTCTATCATTCCCAAAAAGGGAGCTATTGCACTCTCACTACTAAGTAACCAAGTGCCCCAATTTTGCTAAGAAGTACTTGTTTTTTAGCTTCAAATAATAGATTGATTTGCTTTTGGTCTGTGTATGGCATTTTTGTGTCTTTCAGAATTTTGGGGGAACCTAAGTATTTAAAAGGAATGTTAACTTGGCATTTGAATAGTTTTGTTGAGAGCAAAAGTTAGAGAACCTACATAAAACTTAAGTAAATTTAGAATCCTAAAATTTATCTTAGACTATGAGCTAAATATAGGAATAAACAAATAGATAACAGTATTTACTATCAGATAAGTTGAAAGAGTCAAGATTTTTGTTCAAGGATGTGCTCAGAACTTCACAAGGATTGGCTGGAGTATTGGTTAGGAGAGAAAGGCTGGATGGAGATGCTATTTGTATGCAGGTGGTTTCCTAGAAGGGCTTCCAAGGTGGCACTAGCGGTAAAGAATCTGCCTACCAATGCAGGAGATTTGAGAGACACAGGTTCGAACCCTGGATCAGGAAGATCCTCTGGAGTAGGGCATGGCAAACCACTCCAGTATTCTTGCCTGGAGAATCCCATGGACAGAGAAGTCTGATGGGCCCATGGAGTCACAGAGTCAGAATGACTGAAGCAACTTAGCATGCATTCATGGTTTCCTAGAATATATAACAGAGAGCCTATTTTGACACAGACACCTAATAAAAGCAGGATACCTACTTGTAGAAGATGCTGTTGGTGCCCTTTTAAAATCCCTTGGAGTTACGTTTACTACTTTCTTGGGTGCTTCTGTCAGTGTCTCACATTGACTGATAATTTCTGGAGGATTTCATTTATCCTATGAAATTCATCTCTCACTGTATTATGGTTCTCCAGAGAAATGGAATCACTAGTATCTATCTGTCTAGCTACACATATCTAGAGAAAATTTTGTAAAGAATTGGCTTGCCCAATTATGGAGGCTAAAGTTCCAAGAGCTGCAGTTTGAAAGCTGAAGACCCAGATGTGCTGATGAAATAGTTCCAGTCTGAGTCTGAATGGATGGGAACCAGGAAAGCTGAGTATAGTTCCGGGCCAAAGACTGGCAGGCTTGAGATCCAGGAAGAGTTTATATTTTATTTCAATTCTAAAGGGAGGAAAAAACAATATACCTCTGCTGGAAGGCAGTCATATAAGAGAAAGCTCCTTCTTACTGTGAGAGAGTGAGCCTTTTTGTTACTTTCAGGCCAAATGATTGGGTCAGGTCCACCCACATTGAGGAGAATGATCTGCTTTAATGATTCAAATATTGATCTCATCCATAAACACCTTCACAGACATACCCTGAAGAATGTTTGACCAAATGAACACCCTGAGGCTCAGTCACAGTGACATTAAGTTAACTACCACACACATTTTCTTAAAAATAATTCAGAATTACTGGAGCACTCCCTGCCTTCATCAACCCTGAATAGTCAATGAAAAAGATCCTGCTTCCTGACCCCAAGCCCTAGCAAGCCATATTGCCATTAATTCTCCAGAGCTCCCAGAGGATTAGAGAGAACATAGAGTTTATCTTAAACTAAATCTTATGCAGCTCCTTCTTGCTTCCCTCATCCCCTTATTGATTTATCTTAAGAACACCCCCTTAATCAATCATTAACATGAAATTTCTCATTGCAGCTCGGCTTCTAGAGAACTAGACACAAATGATAACTTTGCAGCCTTAGGGAAATCTTGGGGAAAGCCTAGAAAATAGATAAAATGTTCATAGTTTCCTCAACTTCTTCGCATCTAATCTTCAACTCCCAATTTTTGTATTATAAACCTTAATTATATATAGGTATTATCTATAAACAAATTAATGTATATGTAAGCAAATAATGATTACTCATATAACTTAATATCTAGTATTTATGTACTAATTTGCACTTACATTTCTCTTCTATGCCTTATTTATAGACTGACTATAAATAAAAAACACTAAATAGCATTTAAATTTCAAAACCATGTGAACAATATTCAATGTGAAATTAAGTTATGGGATTGGATCTATAGGGAAAGAAATATAATCTGACATTCTTCAAACATTACCATTAAAAGAAGAATCATCTAAATATAAAGTCAGCATACCTTCTTTGTGATCTCCTATCTTCTGCTATGTCATGATTAACTCATGCTGCCTCTTAAAGCTGATGTCATCTGCTTTGTTTTGTTTTCACATTTTGCTGAAGTAACTGTTTTTATTTTTAATAATATTCTTTATTAGTAAACATTACACAAACGTCTCCTTCAGCAAATAAAAGGAACATTTTTAAGCTAGCATTACGCTGATACCAAAGATAGAAAAAGGCAACTATAAGAAATGTATAGGCTAATACCCTTGATGAACACAGATAAAAAAAATTCCCAATAAAATACTAGCAACTGCATTTGACAGTATATTAAAATGGTCAGACATCATAACCAAGTGAGATCTAACCCTAGGATTCAATGATGTTATAACATATTAAAATCAATTAATATGGTATCATGTTAATGGAGTGAAAGATAAAAACATATGGCCATCTCAAAGATGCAGAAAAAGGATTTGACAAAACTCAATACTCTTTCATAACCATAAGTAAAAGGAAATTATCTCTACATAATAAAGGGGATATATGAAAAAACTAATAGCTAATATCATATACAATGGTAGAAAACTGAAAACATTTCTTTTAAAATAAGGATCCAGGCAAGGATGTCCCATTCTTGCTACTTTTGCTCAAAATAGTACTGGAAATCTAGCCAGAACAATAAGGCAAGTAAAAGAAGTAAAAAGTATCCAAATCAGAAGGGAAGAAATGAAATTTCCTTCTTTCCTTATGACATGGAGTTATATTAAGAAAACCCTAAATATTCAACACAAATAAATCATTAGATATCACAGTTCAGGTCAGTTCAGTTCAGTCACTCAGTCTTGTCCGACTCTTTGCAACCCCATGAATCAGAGCACGCCAGTCCTCCCTGTCCATCACCGACTCCTGGAGTTCACTCAGACTCACGTCCATCGAGTCCATGATGCCATCCAGCCATCTCATCCTCTGTCGTCCCTTTTCCTCCTACCCCCAATCCCTCCCAGCATCAGAGTCTTTTCCAATGAGTCAACTCTTCGCATGAGGTGGCCAAAGTGCTGGAGTTTCAGCTTTAGCATCATTCCTTCCAAAGAAATCCAAGGGCTGGAGAAATGTCTATTTAGTTCTTTGGCCCATTTTTTGATTGAGTCGTTTATTTTTCTGGAATTGAGCTGCATAAGTTGCTTGTATATTTTTGAGATTAGTTGTTTGTCAGTTGCTTCATTTGCTATTATTTTCTCCCATTCAGAAGGCTGTCTTTTCACCTTGCTTATATTTTCCTTTGTTGTGCAGAAGCTTTTCATTTTAATTAGATCCCATTTGTTTATTTTTGCTTTTATTTCCAGAATTCTGGGAGGTGGATCATAGAGGATCCTGCTGTGATTTATGTCTGAGAGTGTTTTGCCTATGTTCTCCTCTAGGAGTTTTATAGTTTCTGATCTTAAGACATACGGATGGCTAACAAACACATGAAAAGATGCTCAACATCACTCATTATTAGAGAAATGCAAATCAAAACCACAATGAGGTACCACTTCACACCAGTCAGAATGGCTGCCATCCAAAAATCTACAAGCAATAAATGCTAGAGAGGGTGTGGAGAAAAGGGAACCCTCCTACACTGTTGGTGGGACTGCAAACTAGTACAGCCACTATGGAGAACAGTGTGGAGATTCCTTAAAAAATTGCAAATAGAACTGTCTTATGACCCAGCAATCCCACTGCTGGGCATACACACCGAGGAAACCAGAATTGAAAGAGACACATGTACCCCAATGTTCATTGCAGCACTGTTTATAATAGCCAGGACATGGAAACAACCTAGATGTCCATCAGCAGATGAATGGATAAGAAAGCCGTGGCACATATACACAATGGAGTATTACTCAGCCATTAAAAAGAATTCATTTGAATCAGTTCTGATGAGATGGATGAAACTGGAGCCAATTATACAGAGTGAAGTAAGCCAGAAAGAAAAACACCAATACAGTATACTAACACATATATATGGAATTTAGGAAGATGGCAATGACGACCCTGTCTGCAAGACAGCAAAAAAGACACAGATGTGTATAACGGACTTTTGGACTCAGAGGGAGAGGGAGAGGGTGGGATGATTTGGGAGAATGGCATTCTAACATGTATCCTATCATGTAAGAATTGAATCCCCAGTCTATGTCTGACGCAGGGTGCAGCATGCTTGGGGCTGGTGAATGGGGATGACCCAGAGAGATGTTGTGGGGAGGGAGGTGGGAGGGGGGTTCATGTTTGGGAACGCATGTAAGAATTAAAGATTTTAAAATTTAAAAAATAAAAAACTAAAAAAAAAAAAGAGAGAGAAAAAAAAGAAAGAAAGAAATCCAAGGGCTGATCTCCTTCACAATGGACTGGTTGGATCTCCTTGCAGTCCAAGGGATTCTCAAGAGTCTTCTCCAACACCACAGTTAGAAAGCAACAATTCTTTGGCACTCAGCCTTCTTCACAGCCCACCTCTCACATCCACACATGACCACTGGAAAAACCATAGCCTTGACTAGACGGACCTTAGTCGGCAAAGTAATGTCTCTGCTTTTGAATGTGCTGTCTAGGTTGGACATAACTTTTCTTCCAAGGAGTAAGCGTCTTTTAATTTCATGGCTGCGTCACCATCTGCATTGATTTTGGAGCCCAAAAAAATAAAGTCTGACACTGTTTCCACTGTTTCCCCATCCATTTCCCATAAAGTGATGGGATCGGATGCCATGATCTTCGTTTTCTGAATGTTGAGCTTTAAGCCAACTTTTTCACTCTCCACTTTCACTTTCATCAAGAAGCTTTTTAGTTCCTCTTAAGTTTCTGCCATAAGAGTGGTGTTATCTGCATATCTGAGGTTATTGATATTTCTCCTGGCCATCTTGATTCCAGCTTGTGTTTCTTCCAGTCCAGCGTTTCTAATGATGTAATCTGCATATAAGTTAAATAAGCAGGGTAACAATATATAGCCTTGAGGTACTCCTTTTCCTATTTGGAACCAGTGTGTTGTTCCATGTCCAGTTCTAACTGTTGCTTCCTTACCTGCATACAGATTTTTCAAGAGGAAGAACAGGTGGTCTGGTATTCCCATCTCTTTCAGAATTTTCCACAGTTTATTGGGATCCACACAATCAAAGGCTTTGGCATAGTCAATAAAGCAGAAATAGATGTTTTTCTGGAACTCTCTTGCTTTTTCCATAATCCAGCGGATGTTGGCAATTTGATCTCTGGTTCCTCTGCCTTTTCTAAAACCAACTTGAACATCTGGAAGTTCACGGTTCACGTATAGCTAAAGCCTGGATTGGAGAATTTTGAGCATTACTTTACTAGCATGTGAGATGAGTGAAATTGTGTGGAAGTTTGAGCATTCTTTGGCATTTCCTTTCTTTGGGATTGGAATGAAAACTGACCTTTTCAAGTCCTGTTGCCACTGCTGAGTTTTCCAAATTTGCTGGCATATTAAGTGCAGCAATTTCACAGATTCAACTATCAGGATTAGAAACAGCTCAACTGGAATTCCATCACCTCCAGTCACTTTGTTCGTAGTGATCCTTTCCAAGGCCCACTTGACTTCACATTCCAGGATGTCTGGCTCTAGATTAGTGATCACACCATCATGATTATCTGCATTGTGAAGATCTTTCTTGTACAGTTCTTCTGTGCATTCTTGCCACTTCTTCTTAATATCTTCTGCTTCTGTTAGGTCCATTCCATTTCTGTCTTTTATCGAGCCCATCTTTGCATGAAATCTTCCCTTGGTATCTCTAATTTTCTTGAAGAGATCTCTAGTCTTTCCCATTCTGTTGTTTTCCTCTATTTCTTTGCATTGACCACTGAAGAAGTCTTTCTTTGCTCTTCTTGCTATTCTTTGGAACTCTGCATTCAGATGCTTATATCTTTCATTTTCTCCTTTGCTTTTGCCTCTCTTCTTTTCACAGCTATTTGTAAGGCCTCCCCAGACAGCTATTTTTCTTTTTCTACACTTTTTTTCCATAGCGATGGTCTTGATCCCTGTCTCCTGTACAATGTCACGAACCTCCGTCCATAGTTCATCAGACACTCTGTCTATCAGATCTAGTCCCCTAAATCTATTTCTCACTTCCACTTTATAATCATAAGGGATTTGATTTATGTCATACCTGAATGGTCTAGCGGTTTTCCCTACTTTCTTCAATTTAAGTCTGAATTTGGCAATAAGGAGTTCATGATCTGAGCCACAGTCAGCTCCTGGTCTTGTTTTTGTTGACTGTATAGAGCTTCTCCATCTTTGGCTACAAAGAATAGAATGAGTATGATTTCAGTGTTGACCATCTGGTGATGATGTCCTTGTGTAGAGTATTATCTTGTGTTGTTGGAAGAGGGTGTTTGCTATGACCAGTGCATTTCGTTGCCAAAACTCTATTAGTCTTTGTCGTGCTTCTTTCCACATTCCAAGGCCAAATTTGCCTGTTACTCCAGGTGTTTCTTGACTTCCTTCTCTTGCATTCCAGTCCCCTATAATGAAAAGGACATCTTTTTTGTGTGTTCTAAAAGGTCTTGTAGGTCTTCATAAAACCGTTCAACTTCAGCTTCTTCAGCATTACTGGTTGGGGCATAGTCTTGGACTACTATGATATTGTACGGTTTGCCTTGGAGACGAAGAGAGATCATTCTGTCATTTTTGAGATTGCATCCAAGTACTGCATTTCGGACTCTTTTGTTGACCATGATGGCTACTCCATTTCTTCTGAGGGATTTCTGCCCACAGTAGTAGATATAATGGTCATCTGAGTTAAACTCACCCGTTCCAGTCCATTTTAGTTCGCTGACTCCTAGAATGTTGACGTTCACCCTTGCCATCTCTTGTTTGACCACTTCCAATTTGCCTTGATTCATGGACCTGACATTCCAGGTTCCTATGCAATATTGCTCTTTACAGCATCTGACCTTGCTTCTATCACATCCACAGCTGGGTATTGTTGTTTTTTTTTTTTTTTTTTTTTTGCTTCATCCTTTCATTCTTTCTGGAGTTATATCTCCACTGATGTCCAGTAGCATATTGGGCACCTACTGACCTGGGGAGTTCCTCTTTCAGTATCTTATCATTTTGCCTTTTCATACTGTTCATGGGGTTCTAAAGGCAAGAATACTGAAGTGGTTTGCCATTCCCTTCTCCAGTGGCCCCCATTAAAGAATCTCAATGTAAAATTATGGAACTGAAAATCAAGATGTAAAAGACAGTTGCATTTCTATACACTAATAATGGGCTATCTGAAAAGGAAATTAAGGAAATTATCTTGTAATACCTCTAAAAATAATAAAATATTAGGAACAAATAGAACTAAGGAAGGGAAAGATTTGTACACAAAAAACTAAAAAGCACTGGCAAAAGAAAGAATATACAAAGAAATGGAAAACATCCTGTGTTCATGGATTGGAAGATAATATTGTAAAATGTCCATGCTATCCAAAGTGATTTACAGATTCAGCCCAGTTCAGTTCAGTTCGTTGCACAGTTGTCTCCGACTCTTTGCGATCCTGTGGACTGAAGCAGGCCAGGCATCCCTGAACATCACCAACTCCCTGAGTTTACCCAAACTCATGTCCATTGAGTCGGTGATGGCATCCAGCCATCTCATCCTCTATCGTTCCCTTTTCCTCCTGCCCCAATCCCTCCGAGCATCAGAGTCTTTTCCAAGGAGTCAACTCTTTGCATGAGGTGGCGAAAGTATTGGAGTTTCAGCTTTAGCATCAGTCCTTCCAAAGAGCACCTAGGACTGATCTCCTTTAGGATGGACTTGCTGGATATCCTTGCAAGAATCCAAGGGATTCTCAAGAGTCTTCTCCAACACCACAGTTCAAAAGCATCAATTCTTCGGTGCTCAGCTTTTTTCACAGTCCAACACTCACATCCATACTTGACCACAGGAAAAACCATAGCCTTGACTAGATGGACCTGTTTAGGCAAAGTAATGTCTCTTCTTTTGAATATGCTATCTAGGTTGGTCATAACTTTCCTTCCAAGGAGTAAACGGCTTTTGATTTCATGGCTGCAATCATCATCTGCAGTGATTTTGGAGCCCCCAAAAGTAAAGTCTGACACTGTTTCCACTGTTTCCCCATCTATTTCCCATGAAGTGATGGGACCAGATCCATGATCTTCATTTTCTGAATGTTGAGCTTTAAGCCAACTTTTTCACTCTCCTCTTTCACATTCATCAAGAGGCTCTTTAGTTCTTCACTTTCTGCCATAAGGATGGTGTCATTTGCATATCTGAGGTTATTGATATTTCTCTGGCAATCTTTTTTTTTTATTTGACATATATACATTTTATTTATTTATTTATTAGACATCTATGCATAGATGTCTCTGGCAATCTTGATTCCAGCTTGTGCTTCTTCCGGCCTGGCATTTCTCATGATGTACTCTGCATATCAGTTAAATAAGCAGGGTGACAATATACAGCCTTGGCGTACTCCTTTTTCTATTTGGAACCAGTCTGTTATTCCATGTCTGTTCTATTGCTTCCTGACCTGCATATTGGTTTCTCAAGAGGCAGGTCAGGTAGTCTGGTATTCCCATCTCTTTCAGTATTTTCCACAGTTTATTGTGATCCACACAGTCAAAGTCTTTGGCATAGTCAATAAAGCAGAAATAGATATTTTTTCTGGAACTCTCTTGTTTTTCAATGATCAGCGGGTGTTGGCAATTTGATCTCTGGTTCCTCTGGCTTGTCTAAAACCGGCTTGAACATCTGGAAGTTCACAGTTCATGTATTACTGAATCCTGGCTTGGAGAATTTTGAGCATTACTTTACTAGCGTGTGAGATGAGGGCAATTGTGTGGTAGTTTAAGTATTCTTTGCATTGACTTTCTTTGGGATTGGAATGAAAACTGACCTTTCCAGTCCTGTGGCCCAATCCCTTTTAAAACCTCAATTGTAGTTTATATAGAAAATAAAACATGTATTACAATTCATCTAAAAGCATGAGATGAAGAATAGCTAAAACAATCTGTAAAAAGAAGAATAAAAGCAGAGGTATAATACTTTCTTGTTTTAAAATATATTATGAAGCTACAGTAACTAAAACATTGTTAGTTGGGACTTCCTTGATGGTCCAGTGTCTAAGACTCAGTGTTCCCAAATGCAAGGGCCTGAATTCGATCTCTAGTCAGGGAACTAGATTATACATGTCACAACAAAGGACAAAGATTCCAAGTGAAACAACTAAGACCCAACTACTAATAAGACCCAGTGCAGCCAAATAAATAAATAATTAAAAAAAAAAAACAATAACAGTGTAGTACTGACCTAAAGACAGACATATAAACCAGTGGGACATAATGGAAAACTTAGAAATAAATCCACATATGTAAGGTCAATTGTTCTTCAATAAGGGTATCAAGAACACACATAGGGAAATGATATTCTTTTCACCAAATTATGCTGGAAAAACTGGATATCCAGTTGCAAAAGAAGGAGCTTATACACTATTTTACACCATATGCAAAATAAAATCAAAACAGATTAAAGACAATGCAAGGACTACCTGACATCAGTTTAAGCAATATGCTCATTGGTGAAGCCAAAACCACACACTGCAAAAGAAGAAAGAGACAGGCAAGACTTCATCAAACTAAAATCTTTTGCTCAACAAAGGAAACAATTAACAAAGTGAAAAGGCAATGTACAGAATTGGAGAAAATATTTGCAAACCATACACAAGAAAGTGGTTAATATCCAAAATATATGAGAAACCTCTATAATTTAATAGAAAAAAATAGAAATGCAGGCAAAATAACAAAAACAAACAAAATCCTGGTCTTAAAATGGGCTAATGATTTGAATACAGATTTAATCAGAGACACATAAATGGCCAATAAGTACATGAAAAAATACTTAATGTCACTAACATCAGGGAGATATAAGATCAAATCAAAATCTGTGAAAATCACAGATTTTCACCTCACATCTGTTAGAACTGTTATTATTTAACAAAACGAAACAAACAAAAACACATGTTAGATATAATGTGGAGAAATTATCCACAGTGTACTTTTCCTTGGAATGCAAAATGGTAAAGCTGCTTTTAGAACGGACTTTTGGACTCTGCGGGAGAGGGAGAGGGTGGGATGATTTGGGAGAATGGCATTGAAACATGTATACTATCATGTAAGAAATGAATCGCCAGTCTATGTTTGATGCAGGATACAGGATGCTTGGGGCTGGTGGACGCGGATGATCCAGGGAGATGATATGGGGTGGGAGGTGGGAGGGGGGTTCAGGATGGGGAACTCATGTACATCTGTGGCTGATTCATGTCAATGGATGGCAAAACCAGTACAGTATTGTAAAGCAAAATAAAGTAAAAATAAAAATTAAAAAAAAATAGTATAGTGATTCCTAAAAAAATTAAAAAAAAATAGAATTACCATAAAATTCAGTAACTCAATTTCTGGATATTAAGTGCAAAGAATTGAAATCAGGAACTCAAATAGATACTAGCGTATCAATGTTCATTGAAGTACTATTCACAGTAGTCAAGAGATGAATTTACACACTCCCCCAACGGTAAATTCGTTGAGCCATAAATTTTCTACTTTCAGTATATACTTACCACAAAAAATTGGGTATTTCATACAATATATACTGTTTATCAGCTCAGTTCAGTCGCTCAGTCGTGTCCGACTTTTGCAACCCCATGAATCACAGCACGCCAGGACTCCCTGTCCATCACCAATTCCCGGAGTTCACTCAGACTCACGTCCATCAAATCAGTGATGCCATCCAGCCATCACATCCTCTGTCATCCCCTTCTCCTCCTGCCCCCAATCCCTCCCAGCATCAGAGTCTTTTCCAATGAGTCAACTCTTCACATGAGGTGTGCAAAGTACTGGAGTTTCAGCTTCAGCATCATTCCCTCCAAAGAAATCCCAGGGCTGATCTCCTTCACAATGGACTGGTTGGATCTCCTGCAGTCCGAGGGACTCTCAAGAGTCTTCTCCAACACCACAGTTTAAAAGCATCACTTCTTTGGTGCTCAGCCTTCTTCACAGTCCAACTCTCACATCCATACATGACCACAGGAAAAACCATAGCCTTGACTAGATGGACCTTTGTTAGCAAAGTAATGTCTCTGTTTTTCAATATGCTATCTAGGTTGGTCATAACTTTTCTTCCAAGGAGTAAGCGTCTTAATTTCATGGCTGCAATCATCATCTGCAGTGATTTTGGAGCCCCAAAAAACAAAGTCAGACACTGTTTCCCCATCTATTTCCCATGAAGTGATGGGACCGGATGCCATGATCTTCATTTTCTGAATGTTGAGCTTTAAGCCAACTTTCTCACTCTCCTCTTTCACTTTCATCAAGAAGTTTTTAGTTCCTCTTCACTTTCTGCCATAAGAGTGGTGTCATCTGCATATCTGAGGTTATTGATATTTCTCCCGGCAATCTTGATTCCAGCTTGTGCTTCCTCCAGCCCAGCATTTCTCATGATGTACTCTGCATATAAGTTAAATAAGCAGGGTGACAATATACAGCCTTGACGTACTCCTTTTCCTATTTATACATTTTCACAAATGAGACAGTATTTGTGACTCTTAGATAAGTATTTAAAATCATAAATATTTCTCAAATGATAGTAAAATCTGATGCCTTTAAAAGCCCCATTTTATTTAAATGTAGGCAGAAGATCAATATGTAATCACAGTTTTTCAGTGATGTTGTAGTCTCAGAAAATTTATTTGACTTTGGACAATTCACCAAATACATTTATTAAAAGATAACTATCACACTTGATTTATGCATCTTCAGAATTATTGTTAGGATCATAAAATACAGAAAAAACTACTGAAAGCTATTTAAAAACATGGCATAAAGAAAAACACATAAAATACTATAGCTTTCACTGTGAAGTATCTTACTTGCTTAGTTGCTTCAGTGGTGTTGGACACTGACCGCATGGACTATAGCCCATCAAACTGTCCATGAGATTTCTCAGGCAAGAACACCGAAGTGGGTTGTCATTTGGTTAATTTCTCATTCACTTTTAAGATAAAATTCACTTACTCAACAAATATTTATAGCTTAGTGCCAATTGTGCACTAGTTTCTGTTCTAGGGGTTTTAGCTAAATCATGGATCAAAACAAATATCCTTGTGAGATTATTATCTTGCTGGATACCAGAGTATAATACCTTCAATGATTCTGGTCACTCATGAATTTTTACCATACTTTTTGCCAACTCCAGAATAAGAAAGGAGTTGCCAGATAGAGAGTTCCTGGTTGGTAAATACATTATTATTATATCAGCTAACTGTTGTATAACTGGTATTATGGCACAATTAAGAGAAAGCACTAGCATCATGGAAACTATTGCATCAGGCTTATAAATTAAGAGATACTGAAAAGTTAAATTTTATTCCTGTGGATAGTTAAAGCCACTCATTCATTCAGCTAATATTTATTGAGTATCCACTATGCTCCTATCACTGTTCTAGCCTCTTCAAATCTGTCATTGAAAAAGCAGACAACACTCCATCCCTACTGAAGTTTACAGTCCAATGCAGGATAGATATATATGTGGATCCTATCTCCCTGAGGGGCTTTTGAGAAAGATATAGGAACATGAAATACAAAAACTAATTAACACTTGACATGAAGTTGATGTTCACTAAATGGTAGACAAAAAATAATCTTCATGTCAATTAAAGATGTATTATTATCAAGAGGAAAATTTATTTACTGCTACTACTTATGTACTGTCAAGATGAATAGTTTTATTGGTCATGAGTTTAAGATAATATTTATTTAAATTTTATTAACGGTATTGGTGCAAAGCAGAGAGGTAGTAGGTGAATTCAACAAAAAAACAGGTTTCAACGTTTTGAAGTTATATGAAACTAAAGTACTTCACCAGTTGGGAACATTGTGAATGGCAGCCTTTTTCTCATTATGCAGTTGGCAGGTAATGACTGAGCAGAATGCATGGTGAGATTGCCAATCAGTAACAATGCAGGCAATGTAACACTATATCCAGTAAGATACCAATTCTGCAAAGCAAATCATTAAGAGAATGTACTTCTGGTAGAAATTGTGTTTGTATTGTCCAGGAGATTGAAAAAGAACACTATGCAATTGTAGGCTGCTTAACACCAGCTCTCCACAGGTGAAAGAAAAGCTCTGAATTATAGTATTTGCAAATTCCTTCAGTGCTCTGATTTCATACTGTTGAATTATTATAATGATTTCTTTATTCAGCATTGCCAGAAAATAAAGCAAAATTACTATTGAATCATAGATACACTTAAAATATTTCACACATGAAGAAAGATACAGAATACATAATGCAATCAACCAATTCATGTATTTATGTCCCCAAAAGAAAAATGTTAACTTTTTGTCACATTTTCTCCAGATAAGGTTTTGAAAACTGTGTTCTCATAAAATAAATTTAAAAATTAGTTAAGGAACATTCAGAATAAACATTAACTGCCCCTGAAAAATTTCTGAAAAAGACAAAAATTTTAAGATTTGCTAATATCCTTGATTTTTTAATGTAAAAGTAATGCAAAATTTTAAAAGAATGAAGCAACACCAGATGATGTTTATCTTTACTTTTGAGTCAAAAGTGTTAGAAAAAAGCTACTTTTGACTTTCTATATATGTGTCTGTGTCTGTGTGTGTGTGTGTGTGTGTGTGTGTGTGTGCCTGTGTTGAAATATATCTATGAAATAACTTCTGACATTAGCTGCTTAGAGAATGGCCAAACTTCAAAGTCCGGGTCACACTCCTCCAAGAGATGCCCTCACAAGCACAGGGATCCCCAGGCCACACTTCTCACTTGCAGGCTACAATGTCACAGGTTTCCAATATCAGCTCAGATTTGATAATTAACTGGAATGACTCATAGAACTCATGAAAGTGATATGATTACAGGCATCCTCATTCCATGCCTCCCTTTATTGCTTGTCGAAGACATTGTTCATTTTTACAAATTGTGGTTTCAGGCAATCCTGCATCCTGTGTCTACTGGCACCATTGTCCCAGCATTTGCTCACCTCATGTCTCTATGTCATATTTTGGTAATTCTCATAATATTTCAAACTTTTCTATTATTATTGCTGGGGAAATGCAGTGGCTGAAACCACTCCCCCTGGCCAGGCACTGCAGTAACCATTCATGTGATTTATTTTATGACAGGAGATCCTGGTAAGGAACACAGAACTAACAAACCACCACCACCTGAAGAATTCTGGAAAGGTCAAAAGGAGATGATGCCACATGTCCTATTGACTTCCCAGAATCTGCCTCGTTGGAATTCATTTTGGTTGAGCAATGCATGAGCCACCCAGAAGAACCCTGAGTCAGAATGATTGGCCAGAAACAACCCAGAAACTAATCCTATTACCGTAAAACCTGAGACTGCCCTGAGACTGCAAGCCACAAGCCAGAGCAGTTCTCTTGAGTTCCCTTACCCTCCTGCTCTCTACCCAGGGGCCCCTTCTCAATAAAGTCTCTTGCTTTGTGTGTTGACAAATTCATTTCTGAATGTTAGATAAGAGCCCTCTCTTAGGCCCCAGAAGGGGTCCCCTTTCCTGCAACATTATTATCTTTGTTAAGGTGATATGTGATGAGTGATTTTTCATGTCACTGTTACAACTCACTGAAGGATCAGATGATGGTTAGCATTTTTTAGAATAAAGTATTTTTAATTAAGGTATGTACATTTTTTAGACATAATCTATTGCTCATTTAATAGACTACAGTATAGTATAAATGCACCTTTTATATGCACTGGGGAACCAAGTATTTTGTGATTCACTTTATTAGGATAACTTTATTGCATTGGTCTGAAACTGAACCTGCAGTTTCTCTTAGGTAAACCTGTACAAGTATATTATAGCAAAAGGATAAATAGCTATATATTGAAAGATCCCAAATAGGAAACTTCCATTGTCCTCTGCCTGTGGAGTCAGGACATATTACCCTTCTGGCACATCCATGCACAACAATATACAGATTATTGCCAACTATTAAAGCTCACCCAAGCTTTGCTTCTTAGAATTTTTATTGTGGTTTCATTACATAGGCATGATTGATTTAATCATTTGCTATAAAATTAGGCTCAGTCTCTGGCTATCCTCTCCTACCTGGAGAATGGGCTGATATGGTTTGTTTCTAAATCTGACCTTTTAATTAAGTGACTTGTTTTTCTGGCTTGGCTAGTCTCTATCTTAGTCATCTCATTAGCTCACACCAACTAGGGACCTCCTATTGGTTGCTTCTTTAGCTTCCTTGGTGGCTCAGACGGTAAAGCATCTATCTACAATGCGGGAGACCTGGGTTCAATCCCTGGGTCAGGAAGATTCTCTGAAGAAGGAAATGGCAACCCACTCCAATACTCTTGCCTGGAAAATCCCATGGACAGAGGAGCCTGGTGTCCATGGGGTCACAAAGAGTCGCATGACTGAGAGACTTCACTTTCAGTTTAGCATAAGCTTATCATCAGGGCCCACTGTGAATAACAAAAATATTCATATCACTAAAGGAATTACAAGGATTTAGAGGCTACCTCTCAGGAATTGGTAACAAAGGGCAGATAAGTAGAGATTTACTAGATTTACTATCATGTAGAGATTTACTATGATTTTTTTCTTCAGTCAACAAACTGGAGTTCAATACCATGTTAACTATTGTTATTGTGGATTGAATATTGAGAAAATTAGAAAGACTCACTTCTACAAAGTCTATTTATACTATAAAAACTCTGACTAGAAAGTCCATGGCACCCAATCTGTGCTTCAAGGAGATGGGAAAGAAAGAATGTGATATTCAAGTCAGAGGGTATTGGTTCAAGACTAATTCTGCTCTATACTAATAGGATGAGCACTCTGCTAAGTCCCTTCAGTCATGTCTGACTCTGCAATCCTATGAACAATAGCCTGTCAGACTCCTCTGTCCATGGGAATTCTCCAGGCAAGAAGATAGGAGTGGGTTGCCATGCCCTCCTTCAGGAGATCTTCTTGACCCAGAGATCGAACCCATGTCTTTTAAATCTCCTGCATTGGCAGGTGGGTTTTGTTGTTGTTGTTGTTTTACCACTAGTGCCACCCAAATAGGGTGGTAACAGGATAATCTTGGATAAATCACAATTTTTCTGGATCTCAACTAACTATAATGAAATAGATATAATAATAATTCCTGCTTTGCTTAAATAACAAGTTGGTTATAAAGTTTACATAAAATTGCTCTTTGCTTGGAAAATTCCATGGACAGAGGAGCCTGTTAGGCTGCAGTCCATGGGGTCTCGAAGAGTTGGACACAACTGAGCATCTTTTCGCTTTCATGCATTGGAGAAGGAAATGGCAACCCACTCTGTTAGGGGAAGCACACTGACTGAAACCGCCCACCCTGGCCAGGCACCATAGTAACCATTTACATGAGTTGTTTTATGACAGGAAATCCTGATGAGGAATACGGAACTAATAAGCCACCACCAACCAGAAGAGCTGGGGAAAGGTCAAAAGGAGACACCGCATGTCCGTCCACTTCCCAGAATCCCTCTTGCTAGCATCCATCTTGGCTGAATGATGCATGCGCCACCAGGAAAGACTCTGAATTAGAGTGATTGGCCAAAGACCACCCGGAAACTAATCTTATCACCATAAAACCTGACTGCAAGTCACTTGGCAGAACAGTTCTCCTGGGTTCCCTTACCCTATTGCTCTCCACCTGGGTACTCTTTCCCAATAAAATCTCTTGCTTTGTCAGCACATGTGTCTCCTTGGACAATTCATTTCCAAGTGTTAGATAAGAGCCCAGTTTCGGGCCCTGGAAGGGGTCCCCCTTCCTGCAACAACTCCAGTGTTCTTGCCTGGAGAATCCCAGGGACGGCAGAGCCTGGTGGGCTGCCATCTATGGGGTCGCACAGAGTCGGACATGACTGAAGCGACTCAACAGCAGCAGCAGCAGCTAATAGAAGTGGAAATAAAATTATAAAACTCCTCATACATGTTATTTCTAAGTCATAGCTCTACTGTGTTTTACCTGTAACTGGATGAAACTTTTAAGGAGTTTAGGAATATGTAGATGCCCTGTGACCACTATATCTCATAGATTCACTTAAATTTACACATTTTTTTAAACAAACCTGACAGGAAAATGTCAGGAAAGTTATCTGCATTTTTACAGTTAAGAAAAGTCAAGTAAGAAAGATTAAGTACCTTAGTTGAGTTCACATAAGTGACTATCAGAGACTATTTAGGTTGTGCTTTTCCAAATGACCTGTCTAAATGGTGGAGTTGAACTACATAATCCCTAAAAATCTTTCCAGCTCTACAATTCCATGACTTTTTTTTCCTCATAAATGGGTTACAGACTGCTTGATCAAAACATACTAGTAGCCAGCTGACCTAAGCAGAATAGAGGGCTGAGGTGCTAGGAGGATTGGGAAATGATATACAGGTCTGAAAGCAAATAATGTAGTTGCTTTTTATAGGAAGTTGAGAGTACTATTTAAGAAAGTTATTTTAGCTATTAATGGAGGCTGGGTTATGTTATGGTTGTTGTTGTTTAGTTGTTCACTCATGTCCAACTCTTGCAACCCCATGGACTATATAGCCTGCCAGGCTCCTCTGTTCATGGGAATCCCCAGGTAAGAATATTGCAGTGGGTAGTTGTTTCTTTCTCCAGGGCATCCTCCCAATCCAGGAATTGAACCCAAGTATCCTGTATTGGTAGGCAGATTCTACTTCCGAGCCACCAGGAAAGCTATGTTATGGTAAAAAGGTACATTATTATCTCAATTATTTAACATAACAAAAAATTCATTTTTCATTCATGCTACAAACAGAATAGCAGAAGTCCCACTCATATTTGATACTCAGGAGCCCAGATTTTACAGAAGCTTAATCTTGATTCAAGTTTTCATGGAAAGGGAAGGCAGAAAATCATGAAGTTGCTTGTAAAATTTCTGCTTTGACCATTAGTTTAGTTTCAAAGGAGCAACAAAGAATTCTATTGTATGTCCAGATAAAGGAAGCTTGAACATATTTAACTGGACATAAACAGCTGCAATGACTACTACTGTCACCTACTTTTTGTCTGCATGATACTTAAATCACTTTGTTACACATTACTCTCTTAATAATGACAATAAAAAGCTACACTGGTGATGGCTCAGAAATCAGCAGACAACCTAAGTATAATTTTCATGTAGTGCTTTAAAACCTACCTATTTCCATTTCACTAGTGTCCTCCTAGAACATAAATTAGTTTATCTGATGACATACTCCAAACAGAGACAGATATTTAATGCCTTGACTCAAATAAATTAGTGATATGAGAATTTTGACATTTGGTTTTTACAACCAAAGTAGTATTTTGAGACAAAAACTGGTCATATCCATATAGAAGAACCATTTCATTTAAGGTCCAGGAAAGATATGAAAACAGTAAATAAAAACCATTTCTCTGTTCTCTTTCACATATGCATTTATAGAAATACAATTACTAGAAGAGCCATATACTTTATTGCCCAAACCAGGGCTTTTGAAGAGTGAAAGGAAATACAATAAGTTACGATAGGACAGCAAGTGTCAAGTAGGACTGTTCTATATAAAGCGGAATGCATTATCACCCTAAAAGAAGTTCAGAGAGAAACCATCTCTATCATAGAAAAATGTGTTACTTTTTCCTTTTTCTTCTAGGCCATAAATATTTACATACAGCAGTTCCAGCTAAGAATGCACTTGTGCATCTGTTTTTTCATTTGTTGCTCATTTATGTGTATACTTCATGCCAGAGTTTTTTCTACTACTGAAGAGAGAAGAATTAATTTGGCTTAAATGAGAATAACAAAATAGAATTACAGGCTCACAAACAATTAACAGTTAAGAAGAATTCAGCTGATATGTTTTTGTGATGCCTAAATGTACCAGGTGATGATGTCCTAATTTTGTAGGCAGCTCTAAAAAATTTTCCCAGACCTTGAGGTTAAATTATTTACTTCAGTTTAAAATTCCATTTTCTGTATAGATTTGAATATAAATATATATGTACTATAATAGAAATTTTATGCTTAAACTAATATAAGTAAGTTAAATTTTCATCTACAACTTTTCCTTAATGATCCAAGTCTCATCAAATGACTTTTCCTCAGAGCTATCTGAGAGGCTGTCTCCAGGGCTTTAGACCTCAGTTGCTGTCTGATTATTTTGTGACCCACATAGACTGTAGCCCACTAGACTCCTCTGTTCTTAGAATTTCCCAGGCAAGACTACTGAAGTTGTTGCCATTTCCTTCTCCAGGAGATCACAAGCCAAGGATAGAATCTGTTTCTCCTGTGTGGCAGGTGGATTCTTTACCACTGAGCCAGCTGGGAGGCCCAAAGATCTCAATAGGACAAGAATACAACTCAACTTACAGTTCTTAAATTGCACTTTTGTGTGTGTGTGTTAGTTTGTTGTTGTTGCTACAGTTGACAAAATGTATCACATTTGGACTTGTAATAACATGACTGGTTCCAAATAGGAGAAGGAGTATGCCAAGGCTGTATATTGTCACTCTGCTTATTTAACTTATATGCAGAGTACATCATGAGAAACGCTGGACTGGAAGAAGCACAAGCTGGAATCAAGATTGCCGGGAGAAATATCAATAACCGCAGATATGCAGATGACACCACCCTTATGGCAGAAAGTGAAGAGGAGCTAAAAAGCCTCTTGATGAAAGTGAAAGAGGAGAGTGAAAAAGTTGGCTTAAAGCTCAGCATTCAGAAAACGAAGATCATGGCATCCGGTCCCATCACTTCATGGGAAATAGATGGGGAAACAGTGGAAACAGTGGCAGACTTTATTTTTTTGGGCTCCAAAATCACTGCAGACGGTGACTGCAGCCATGAAATTAAAGGACACTTACTCCTTGGAAGAAAAGTTATGACCAACCTAGATAGTATATTCAAAAGCAGAGACATTACTTTGCCGAGTAAGTTCTGTCTAGTCAAGGCTATGGTTTTTTCTGTGGTCATGTATGGACTGTGAAGAAGGCTGAGTGCTGAAGAATTGATGCTTTCAAACTGTGGTGTTGGAGAAGACTCTTGCGTGTCCCTCGCACTGCAAGGAGATCCAACCAGTCCATTCTGAAGGAAATCAACCCTGGGATTTCTTTGGAAGGAATGATACTAAAGCTGAAACTCCAGTACTTTGGCCATCTCATGCTCATTGGAAAAGACTCTGATGCTGGGAGGGATTGGGGGCAGGAGGAGAAGGGGACAACAGAGGATGAGAAGGCTAGATGGCATCATTAACTCGATGGACATGAGTCTGAGTGAACTCCGGGAGTTGGTGATGGACAGGGAGGCCTGGTGTGCTGCGATGCATTGGGTCGCAAAGAGTCGGACACGTCAGAGCGACTGAAATGAACTGAACTGAACTGAACTGAAGTCTTTAAGGTCAACTTTTCCAGCTCAAGCAGTCTTAAGTCTATGATTTAAGGTAATGAATATTTAAAACAATATTACTCTTTTAAAAATAGGAAGATCAATTTTTGAAAAAATTGTGAGATTAAAAAGTTATGTGATTTTAAATTCTAAAATGACATGGTAATTTGGTATAGAGAGTTTAGTGTGCTCTGATAGATAAAATATTTAATCACAAATCAATTTCATTTATGAAGATAATTTAAAAATTATCTAAAATATAGTAAAGATAAATCCAAATGCAAAAACTGTATTCTGTGACTCCCTGAAAAATAAATAATACATATGTTAATATGTATAATACATATGTTTATAGCTAGTCTAAATAACAATGATAGCTTAATTACTCATCCAGGACTTTCTGCACTTAAGAAACTTGAAACCAAGGGACCCAGCAAGTATGTACAAAATTTCTAGCATAAGAGATCCCCACAAATACGGCTTACAGGGCAAGCTAAATGTTAAATAACACATGAGGAAACACCTCATAAGAGCAGACACAATAGATAATTTTAACTTTTATCTCAAGCTATCATTTAATATGAGAGATGGTATTTTTTTTTTCCAGCAACAAAGCATTTAAAAAGCTTGACAAGGAACAGAGACATAGATAAGTCAGAAGAATCTGTGGCATGTTGTTTAGTCACTAAGCCATGTCCGACTCTTTTGTGACCCCATGGACTGAAGCCCACCAGACTCCTCTGTCCATGGGATTTTCCAGGCAAGAATACTGGAGTGGTAGCCATTTCCTTCTTCAAGGGATCTTACAACTCAGGGATCAAGCTTGAGTCTCCTGCATTGGCAGGCAAGTTTTTTTACCATCGAGCCACCAGGGAAGCCCATCTATGACATAGAACTGCATAAAGTGTCAGACCAAGTAGAGGTCAATGAAATGAGAAAGAAAACAAAGGGACAAAGGGAAGGAAAAAAGATGGTGTTCAGTTCCTTACTGCAGAGAGAAAACAAGAGGAAACTACAGATGTAGAGGCTATGAATTCTGAAAAGTACCAAAAGGATATGATAAGAAAGACAATGGTATGTCTGTCAAAGACAACAAATGCTGCCACTGAAAGTACTAACACAGAAGCAGACGAGAGTGAATGGGAGAGTGACAAAGACCAATTTCTCTTTAAAAGTGCAAGACGAGGTAAGCCACAGAGAAAATACCAGATGAAGATGAATAGAGACAGAAAACAGTCACATTTCTTTTATCATTAAAACTCTTTCAGATTGCATCAAACTATTAAATGTTTGCAATTCCTCTTCTTCCTTTATCCCACTTTCACTTTCACAAGCTCTTGAGTAAAATGAGCATTTTATTTTCCCCGGCATCATGTCATCTTCCTTATACACCTCACCTCCTTCTCCTTTCCTTACAACTGTTATTTCTTAAAGAGATTCAGGGCTAGTCAGTATTGCTTTAATGCAGTAAACCTTCAGTTTTCTGAGTGAAAATCTGAGACATATTAAAATGAAAGTGTAAGTTAAAGTATAATATGCTAACAGGGAGGCTGTTTTCCATATTTTAACATTAAAGTGAAATGCAGGAGACCTGGGTTTGATCCCTGGGTTGAGAAGATATCCCTGGCATGGAAATGGTAATCCACTCCAGTATTCTTACCTGGAGAATTCCATGGACAGAGGAGCCTTGTGGGCTATAGTCCATGGGGCGACAGAGTCAGACATGGCTGAGAGTTTTTTACATCCAGATACCAACAAGTTGGTTATTTTAAATTATCAGTCTGCCATCTTCTTGCTTAGCTGGCTTTCCCAATAAAGTTGTATCCCTTGCCTCAACAAATCGTCTCTTCATTAACTGGCCTGTTGTGCAGCAAGTTGACTGAGCTTGGACTCAATAACATTTTTTTTCTCTTTTTGTAACAGATAAACATTTATATTTTGTTAATCCTCAGCAAGGATTGTGTTTAGCTAATAGGTGTCTCATTTCATGGAGCTTATTCTGTCCCCCTGGAGTCCTGGGGTCTTCTACTGTTGCCTAGAAGTTGCTTTGTAAGAGTTGTTCCATATTTGATGCACTTTTGATGTATTTGTGGGGAAGCTGGTGATCTCTCTGTCTTCTTTCTCTACCATTTTCTTCCCCTCTGGACTCAGTAACATTGTTAATAGATTCCTAAATCTCTGCTCAAGGTCTTGTTATAAGGACAGTAAGAGCCTTTTTGTTTTCACTAAAAGTTATCTTCAAAATTTAGATTCACAGAAAACTAATTAGAATTAGTTGTTGGATATTGTGGCTCTTAATATATATCACTATGTGTTCTGTTTCTCTCTGTTTTTGTGTTATCTTGTGCTATATCAAGGACAAAAATCCCAGGGTAGAACACAGGTATATGTCTTATAAATCTGTGAAGGGGTTCAGAACAAGCTACCCCAACATGTGACGTGTTAGATTACAGGTGAAGATGTTGAAGGCCCAGAAGATACAGGAAGAGCTTTTTATCCCCCCTTCAACTGCCTGAAAGAATTTTGATAGGTGGTCTGGTTCATAAAAAGTTATTGCCAGAGATAACTTTTATCTGAATGACCTATCTGTATGCCAGGGTTAACATCTAATTCCCAAACATGTGCTTATTTCACTGTCCTGTGAATTAGCCCTCCTCCCCTTTGTAGCCCCACAGCCTTATCCCACCCCTTAGCTCAAAAGAACACATAGGCTACAACTGCCTGACTGCCATTGTATCTCATATTTTCATGGGAACCTCATATGCAAGTATATAATTACTTTTTTCCTGTTAATTTGTTTTATGATATATTGACTTTTAGACCACCCAAAGAACCACAAAGGGCAGAGGAAACATTGTCTTCCCTAACTCCTATTTTTTGAACCTACTTCATGAGTTCATGAGTTTGTTGGTCATCGATAATACTGGCAGAAAGTGAAGAGGAATGAAAAAGCCTCTTGATGAAAGTGAAAGAGAAGAGTGAAAAAGTTGGATTAAAACTCAACATTCAGAAAACGAAGATCATGGCATCTGGTCCCATCACTTCATGGAAAATAGAAGAGGAAACAGTGGAAACAGTGACAGACTTTATTTTGGGGGGCTCCAAAATCACTGCAGATGGTGAGTACAGCCATGAAATCAAAAGCCGTTTAAGCCTTGGAAGAAAAGTTATGACCAACCCAGACAGCATATTGAAAAAAAGAGACATTACTTTGCCAACAAATGTCCATCTAGTCAAGGTTATGGTTTTCCCGGTGGTCATATATCCATGTGAGAGTTGGAAGGTGAAGAAAGCTGAGCGCTGAAGAATTGATGCTTTTGAACTGTGGTGTTGGAGAAGACTCTTGAGAGTCCCTTGGACTGCAAGGAGATCCAACCAGTCCATTCTGAAGGAGATCAGCCCTGGGATTTCTTTGGAAGGAATGATGCTAAAGCTGAAACTCCAATACTTTGGCCACCTCATGCGAAGAGTTGACTCAGTGGAAAAGACTCTGATGCTGGAAAGGATTGGTGGCAGGAGAAGAGGACGACAGAGGATGAGATGGCTGGATGGCATCACTGACTCGATGGACATGAGTTTGAGTGAACTCCGGGAGTTGGTGATGGACAGGGAGGCCTGGCGTGCTGGGATTCATGGGATCGCAAAGAGTCGGATACGACTGAGCAAAAGAACTGACTGACTGATAATACTGGATAACAGCAACAAAGTTATCCTTCTGTCTCAATTTAGTATTCCAAAAGTTTGGCTTGGATCCAGAAAGAGTGTTCTTTTCAGTTTTTTATATGCCTGGAGTGGGTTGGAGGGAGAGTGTCAGATCTGTGATTGGAGGTTAGGTTGGGGTCAACAATTTGTAGGCAGCTGGACAGAAATGTGGGAAGCCTGGATACTCCATTTGTGGCTGTTATCTTACTGATCATTGTCAGCTCTCTGGGATTTTTTTTTTTGGGTAAAAATAAAGGGTCTCAGCCAATAAAGACTCTTATTTTACTTCTGTTGCCTTTGCTTACTTCCCATAGCAGTGTTCTTGCTTTTTTTTCCCTTGGATATTTTTGGGCACAGGGGCTGCATTTTTGGTATGATTTTGGTAAAAAGTATTAAGTCCAAAAATAATTACTATGTTTTCCATGAACAACTGTGAAACATTACTTGGTTCTTTAGTGTTCTATTTATCAGGTTTAAGAAATGCTTTTGGGGTGAATTTCCTGGTTATCCAATGGGTGGGACTCCAAGCAGGTTCAGACCTAGGTTGGAGAACTAAGATCACACAAGTCATGTGGTGCAGGTAAAAATACTTATTTAAAAAAAAAAAAAAGAAGAAGAAGCTCCTCTTTACTTTTTTTCATGTTATCTATAACTTCCAAAAATTTAGTAGATTATAATTTTGGAAGCAGAAATGAAACATGTTCTTTTCTTTCTGCCTGATCACTCTAGAATTCAGAAACTCTGATTAAGTATTCTTACATGGCAATACAGTTATTTGCATAAATTCAGTGAGAATCTGTTCTTGTAACAGAACATAATTGGGGAAATGGATCATATTATCAAGGCTTTAACTGCAATGCCATATTTGAGAATGATGTGCATAGAATCGGATGTGACTAGACAGTCTTAAGGAACTCAGATGGATTTTATGAGCCAATATTTACAAAGACCTCTTGGGGAAAAACTCATCTGATACTTAGCATATAAGGATTCCAGACTTGCAAGTGACCATGGTAACTTCCTGACAGATTCAGGAACCTTAGGATATTTGGAAGTACATTGAGAAGAGGATAACTTATCCAAATTGCTAATTACTGCATGCAAAGTATGATGATAAGTTCTTGGCATGGCTTCTAGAAGTCCAATCTAAGGCTCTCTATAAAAATTTGCAGTAAAGCAAACTTAAACAGAAGCCTGTTTTCAGTTACTATTCTTGCTCCTGATGATGATGTGCTCTTGGAGCCTGTGCTCAGTCATGTTCAACTCTTTCTGACCTGTTGAATCATAGGTGGCCAGTTTCTCTTTCCATAGGATTCTCCAGGCAGGAATACTGGGGTGAGTTGCCATTTCTTTCTCCAGGGAATCCTTCTGACTCAGGGATCAAACTCCCATCTCTTGCATCTTCTGCACTGGCAAATGGAATCTTTACTGCTGAGCCATTGCACTTATTTAAATATTTAGGACATATTTAATAAGATTAGGCTTTGTAATAAAAACTTTGTAACAAAAATCATCTTACTTTGATTATCTTTGAATAAATGAGAGTTATAGTAGAGAGAAATTTTGTCTCAATGAAACTATAATCCACCATGTGGCTTATCAGATTTTAGTCCTGTTCACTGTCTTTGAGCTATTTTCAACTCTTTGTAAAGTGGATCCTGCTATTTTGAGTATTTTCCCCAGTAATTTGTCAATAAACTATGTTTCCAGTTTTTCTCCCACCCTCCTGTCTTGGTGTCACTGAGAACTAAAAACTGACTGTTCAGACCTTTATGGAGGCTCTAGATTGCACAGTCACTGTTCCTTTTCCAAAGCCCTGAAAGCTGAACAACTTTACATAATTTCAAAGAACATACATCACAATAGTTTGGAGCAGTTGGTAAGTTCACCAGAATCCCTGACGTTTCCATTTTTTGCACCTGAAAATAATTGTGAGGATGACACTGAGATCTATGCTGTCATGGAGAGCACTCAGACTACAAACTGGGGAATCCACCAGATTGCCTTTGCTGTCCTCTCTCTACTATCTACAGACACATTAACCCTACTCTTCTCAACTCTACACTCTGGACTCAGAAATTAGCCTTTATCAACTGCTCCAACCACTGTTCTTTCTTAAAAATCTTTTTGTTCCCATATAAATTCCATTCATTGGATGTTTGACTGCTTCCACTATTTAGAAGCATAAGTTGATGTGTGCTGTGTCTCAACCTGCATCAGTGCTTCCTTAAATGACACACAACCATTTACCTAGATTGATTTACCCATTTCCTGGACTGGTCTATTGGGATATGGAGTAGTATCCTTCAGTTCAGTTCAGTCACTCAGTTGTGTCCGACTCCTTGTGACCCCATGGACTGCAGCATGTCAGGCCTCCCTGTCCATCACCAACTCCTGGAGCTTACTCAAACTCATGTCCTTTGAGTCAGTGATACCATCCAACCATCTCATCTTCTGATGTCCCTTTCTCCTCCTGCCTTCAATATGTCCCAGCATCAGTCTTTTCAAATGAGTCAGTTCTTTGCATCAGGTGGCCAAAGTATTGGAGCTACAGCTTCAGCATCAGTCCTTCCAATGAATATTCAGGACTGATTTCCTTTAGGATGGACTGGTTAGATCTCCTTGCAGTCCAAGGGACTCTCAAGAGTCTTCTCCAACACCACAGTTCAAAAGCATCAATTCTTCAGCACTCAGCTTTCTTTATAGTCCAACTCTCACATCCATATGTGACTACTGGAAAAACCAAAGCTTTGACTAGACAGACCTCTGTTGGCAGTAATGTCTCTGCTTTTTAATATGCTGTCTACGTTGGTCAGAACTTTTCTCCCAAGGAGCAAGTGTTTTTTTAATTTCATGGCTGCAATCACCATCTTCAGTGATTTTGAAACTCAAGAAAATAAAGTCTGTCACTGCTTCCATTGTTTCCCCATCTATTTCCCATGAAGTGATGGGACCAGATGCCAGGATCTTAGTTTTCTGAATATTGAGTTTTAAGCCAACTTTTTCACTCTCCTCTTTCACTTTCACCTAGAGACTCTTTAGTTTTTCCTCACTCTCTGCCATAAAGGTAATGTCATCTGCATATCTGAGGTTATTAATATTTCTCTGGCAATATTGATTCCAGCCTATGCTTCATCCAGCCCAGGATTTCTCATGATGTACTCTGCATATAAGTTAAATAAGCAGGGTGATAATATACAGCCTTAGTGAACTCCTTTCCCAATTTGGAACCAGTCTGTTCCTTGTCCAGTTCTAACTTCCTGACCTGCATACTGATTTCTAAAGTAGCATCCTTAGGTTTGTTCTTTTCTGCTTATTCATTCTTGTTTTAATCAATGCTCTTTCCCCTTTGGTACATTTCTTACCTCAAAATTTCTAATTGGAATCGCTCTCTACTCCAACTAATATAGATTTTTTCAAAAAATAAAACTTCTCAGGAAGTTTCAAGTGGGGGAAATGTCAGGACCCATCTGTATTCTAGGAGTTGGAAAGATGATTGTAAAGTGAAAACATCTGAGTTGCAGAAGAGGCAGAATAATCTTATACGAATTTCCTTTATCTGACTAAATCAGGGCCTCCTGAAAATGAAACTGCCATGAACTTCCCTTAGAGGAAATTTCCTGTGAATTTAGCTATCCAGGAAACAGACTGTCCATTGCTATCATCATTAAAAATAAAGTTTATGAGAATCTTCCCTATTTTCCAATGGAAGTCCTAAGTTCGCCCTCTCCAGTTTTTGTTAATTCTGGAATACAAATCCTTATTTCTGGCTATTCAGTGAGTTGCTCAGTGAGCAACTCTTGCATGTAAAATATATAAACATAATTTTCACTTCTGTTAATCTGCTTATTGTCAATTAAGTTGCAAATTCCCAAACACTGGATCCAAGTAGGAATAGGTAAAATTTGTGCTCCCAACACATCTACACATATTTCAATGATCTCTCTTGTAGTGAAAATTATATATTATTACAACAAATGTGTTTGTTAATCAATTGTACATTTAATAACTTCATTCCAATATAATTTATACAGTCTACAAGCAAAATAAGTGTTAGGTTATGACAAATTAAATTCAGTTTGAAAATGTCAGACTAATCACAAATGTTTTCTTACCTATCATTCTAAGTTTTGAATTTAAATGGCAATAAGTTATTATAAAAATTACATTAATTTAAAACATAATGAAACCAGATAGCAGTGGGGAAATCCCATTAGATACCTTGAAAGTTAAAAGGCATACATAATTGAATAGAGGAGAAATCATGACAGCAAAATCTAAGAAAACAAGCTATGTACTGTCCTTTCCAAGAGAACTTGGGGAAACTATCGCCTCAGAATCAGCAAATACACAGCAGGAAGCTGAGGAATAACAGCATTCAGAACAGCTGTTCATTGGGCCTTTCCCCCTTTTCCATTCTTCAACCAACCATCAGGAAGGAATGGACTTTTCCTTAAGGTCTAACAATTTGTAGAAGAAAAGATTCCTGGTTAAATCTCTGAGACTTGAGAGAAAAGCAAAGCAGAACTAAGCTACTTCATCAACTTGCAGTAAATCCTAAAATAAAGGGAAAGCAAAAGGGTCCAGAGAAGAATGACATCAAAGGATACCATCTCACAAATCCATTTTAATTTGGAAATGATGGATGTCACTGATTTAACTGCCCCTTGTTGTCCATGCACTCTACAGGAAGCCCTGAACTTCAAAATGCACAATCCACTTACACAAAATATACAGTCACCACCTGATTCAAAAGTGAAAATGAAAGTGAAGTCGCTCAGTCGCTTTGTGACCCCCGTGGACTGTAGCCTACCAGGTTCCGCCATCCATGGGATTTTCCAGGTAAGAATACTGGAGTGGGCTGCCATTTCCTTCTCCAGGGGATCTTCCCAACCCAGGGATCGAACCCAGGTCTCCTGCATTGCAGACAGACGCTTTACCGTCTGAGCCACCAGTGAAGCTTATAAAAGAGATAACTTCTAATGACACATTAGAGGAACATTGCTATTTCCTTGTACAAATCAACATATTTTGTCCATCGAATGAAGAATTAAGGATCATAGGACCCTGAAGATTAAAAACCAATATAATGACAGTGAAGGACAAAAATGAAAAATGGAGTAAGTGATACTAAGAGACACAGAAGCACCTCAGGATACAAAGGTAAAATGAAAGTGTTAGTTGCTCAGTCATGGCTGACTTTTTGTGACCCTATGTCAACCTTTGTGACTCTACAGTAGCCCACCAGGTTTCTCTGTCTATGGAATTCTCCAGGCAATAATACTGGAGTGGCTAGCCATTCCCTTCTCCAGGGGATCTTCTTGACCCAGGGATTGAACCTGGGTGTCCTTCATTGCAGGCAGATTCTTTACCATCTAAGCCACCAGGGAAGCCCCAAAGGAAACATAAAGAATTCTAATTATTACCACTCAATAAGATTTAAGATAACTTCATAAAACAAGGAAATGAATAATGGGAAAGGAAAATAAGAAAGATCCTGGTGAAGAAAATTATATAAAACGTGGAAATAGACAAGCCAGGTAAAACATGGAGAAAGCAATGTGTTCTTCAGTACAGTACTGGGCTTGATTTTCTAAACTTTCTATACACTAGTCTCTTATGACTCTTAAGGGGTCTGAGATTAATGTGTAGGTTTTTGACTAGAATAAATGCAAGTGATTTTTTTTCTGGTAAAAAGTCTCCCTCAAATTTACAAATTATGGACAGTTTGGATCAAATTCAGCAATTTAATGCTATCATTTCCCCTAAATGTAAACTTTTTATTTTTTTTTAATTTTTAATTTTTAATTTTTTTTTATTTTAAAATCTTTAATTCTTAGATACATTGCCAAACATGAACCCCCCTCCCACCTCCCTCCCCATAACATCTCTCTGGGTCATCCTCATGCATCAGCTCCAAGCATGCTGTATCCTGCATCAGACATAGACTGGCGATTCAATTCTTACATGATAGTAGACATGTTAGAATGTCATTCTCCCAAATCATCCCACCCTCTCCCTCTCCCTCTGAGTCCAAAAGTCCATTATACACATCTGTGTCTCTTTCCCTGTCTTGCATACAGGGTCGTCATTGCCATCTTCCTAAATTCCATATATATGTGTTAGTATACTGTATTGGTGTTTTTCTTTCTGGCTTACTTCAGACATTTCTCCAAAGAAGACATACGGATGGCTAACAAACACATGAAAAGATGCTCAACATCACTCATTATTAGAGAAATGCAAATCAAAACCACAATGAGGTACCACTTCACACCAGTCAGAATGGCTGCGATCCAAAAATCTGCAAGCAATAAATGCTGGAGAGGGTGTGGAGAAAAGGGAACCCTCCTACACTGTTGGTGGGAATGCAAACTAGTACAGCCACTATGGAGAACAGTGTGGAGATTCCCTAAAAAATTGCAAATAGAACTACCTTAGAACCAGCAATCCCACTGCTGGGCATACACACCGAGGAAACCAGAATTGAAAGAGACACATGTACCCCAATGTTCATCGCAGCACTGTTTATAATAGCTAGGACATGGAAACAACCTAGATGTCCATCAGCAGATGAATGGATAAGAAAGCAGTGGTACATATACACAATGGAGTATTACTCAGCCGTTAAAAAGAATTCATTTGAATCAGTTCTGATGAGATGGATGAAACCGGAGCGGATTATACAGAGTGATGTAAACTTTGTAAATGTTCCTTGATATGGTTGTATTATGTTATTGCTTCCCTCATTAACTACTGGGTGAATAAAATCTTCAACACATGTTTATTTTTATTTGCATGAGAATCATGTTTCTTAAACATTTAACTGTTGTGGAGGTCATTTACTTTGATGTCCAAGTGGACTTAACCAATGATGTAAAAAAACAAACAAAAAAATGCATTTCCAGAAAAGCATACCTCGTGGGCTGCCTGAATACATGGGCAAGTCTTTTTTGACTCAGAGTAAAGCACAGAACTTTACATTTCCTGACTCTCTAGTTGTGCTTTTACTTTTTTTCCTAGTGATTTTGTGTTTTGCTTTTGTGTCTAATTTGTGAGCTGATAAGTTTTTTGCAAGGAGACCTGCAGTAACTGGGATTGTGGGTTCATGATTTGCCCATTTGAAACTCTCTGTCAGATGTATGGTGATGATCTATTTATGTTGGGTGATCTCTATCAGTGCTTTGAGAGTTTCCTTATTTGTTTGTTATCTACTTATGAACCCAGTCTTTTAAGAATGTTGTGCCCCACTGGGAAAGGAAATAGATTTTCAATACCTACCTGGTGGGTTTTGTGTTTATGGTTTACTTCTGACCTATGACTGACTGATGTTATAGAACTAAAACTGTAAGTTCTTTAGTAGTCTGTAATTCAGAAAAGATTTTACATTTTCTGATGTAAGAGTAACATATTTTCCTACCACCAAAGGGTATTAAAATAAATGATTAGGTTTCTTAAACTACCTCTACTTGTTTTATAAAAATAAATAAACATAAATCTAATGTTCCTAAAATTCACAGAAAATAAGGAAAATGAGCTTCTAATGCCTTAAGGATGTTAGACATCTTAAGAAAATAATTCTTATGGAAACTGCAATGTCAGAAACATTTAATAATTCAAATGTGTTAAAACTTTGCCAAAGATCACTATTTTGATTGGTTTATTTATAATAAGACAGTCTATATTATTCATTGCCACATATTATATTTGACTTTATTTCTGCTAAAATGGTAAATTTTATTAAAGTTACTAACATAATGATTAATGTTACCTTTCACCTTTTCTATAATTTGCCCACATAGACATGAGGCTTCATGAGTCTCCAGGATGATTTTCTCTATTGTGTGTTAACTTTTATCATATCCTTGCATACTTAAAACAATGATAGTAATATACAAAAACACAAAGAACCAAACTTTCCCCTTTGTGAAAGACTGCTGCTGCTACTGCTGCTAAGTCGCTTCAGTCGCGTGCAACTCAGTGTGACCCCAGAGATGACAACCCACCAGGCTCCCTCGTCCCTGGGATTCTCAAGGCAAGAAAACTGGAGAGGGTTGACATTTCCTTCTCCAATGCATGAAAGTGAAAAGTGAAAGTGAGTTCGCTCAGTCGTGTCCGACTCCAAGCAACCCCATGGACTGCAGCCTTCCAGGTTCCTCCATCCATGGGATTTTTCCAGGCAAGAGTACTGGAGTGGGGTCCATTACCTTCTCCGTTGTGAAAGACTAGTGTTCCTTATAATATTGTATGTAATAATGTAAACATTCCATCACTTTGATTAAATAGGTGAACAAGTAAAATTTTTTAAGCACTTACTTCTAACTTGATTAAATGATCAAATTTTAAAAAATGATTTTGATTTTGCCTTCCCAAAATCAGATCCTAAGCTAAAAACTAAAATAAAATAACATTTTCAGGATATATTTCACAGCTAGAACTATCTTTGAGTATTCCCAGCGGATCCCAGGAAATCACAAAGATTTGTTATTTCTTCTTGTAAAATGAGGGTGGGTTCTAGGATGATTAGGTTTGTTTAGTAGCCTCCATGAAACATTCTTCTTTCCTAGGCTAAGCTTGCTCCTTGGAAGAAAAGTTATGACCAACCTAGGCAGCATATTAAAAAGCAGAGACATTACTTTGCCAACAAAGGTCCATCTAGTCAAAGCTATGGTTTTTCAGTAGTCACGTATGGATGCAAGAGTTGTACCATAAAGAACTGAGGGCCAAAGAATTGATGCTTGTGAACTTTGGTGTTGGAGAACTCTTGAGAGTCTCTTGGACAAGAAGGAGATCCAACCAGTCCATCCCAAAGGAAATCAGTCCTGAATATTCTTTGGAAGGACTGATACTGAAGCTGAAACTCCAATACTTTGGCCACCTGATGTGAAGAACTGAATCATTTGAAAAGACCCTGATGCTGAGAAGGATTGAAGGCAGGAGGAGAAGGAGGACAGAGGATGAGATGGTTGGATGGCATCACTGTCTCAAAGGACATGAGCTTGAGTAAGCTCCACCAGTTGGTGATGGGCAGGGAAGCCTGGCGTGCTGCAGTCCATGGGGTCGCAGAGTCAGACACAGCTGAGCCCCTGAACTGAACTGAACTGAGTATTAAAAAAGGAACCATTCTGATAAGTATATAAAGGATTTTTCAATTTTATTCATTTCATATAATTTCAGGGTGAGTAAAATTAAAAGCTAGCTGATGGGTCAAACAAACTCTTAATATGTCTTGCATAGGAAGTTGGCACCTTTGGAATGAGGGGCCACTTGCACCTATTATGTTATATTTGACCTTAGGAATCTCTGCCTAAACTGAGACAATAGAAAAATGACAGTTAACATGCTGCCACCCTAATACACATTAGAGCTTATCACAAACCAAGCATTTCTATGAAAACTTTATGTGTACAAACTTATTTAATCTTCAAACTACTACTAAATTTAGCTCATTTTATCCTCAATCTAACTTTAAGTTCATATAAATATTCCTATTTAAATGTAATTAGGTCTTTTTGAATGAAAATAACTGTCATGCCATCCCCTGGAAAACTGTGACTGTTAGAAACATGACCAAATAGCACAACTCCACATGTTTAAGAACAGAGTGAAGCAAGTCAGAAAGGAAAACAGCAATACAGTATATTAATGCATATATATGGAATTTAGAAAGATGGTAATGATGACCCTATATGCCAGACAGCAAAAGAGACACAGATATAAAAAATAGACTTTTGAACTCTGTGGGAGAAGGCGAGGGTGGGATGATTTGAGAGAATAGCATTGAAACGCGTATATTACCATATATGAAACAGATCGCCAGTCCAGGTTGGATGCATGAGACAGGGCATTCTCTGGTGTACTGGGACAACCTTGAGGGATGGGATGGGGAGGGATGTAGGAGAGAGGCTCAGGATGGGAGACACATGTACACCCACGGCTGATTCATGTCAATATATGGCAAAAATGACTACAATATTGTAAAGTAATTAGCCTCCAATTAAAATAAATAAATTTTAAAAAAGAAGAAGAATTTTTTTTTTACATTTAGAGAACTCCCCAGTGATCTTTATGGCACAGTGAAAATACCTGCTGTCCAATATGTAGGTATCTGGCCTGCACTCTAGCCCACTTGGGCAGTCACAGTGTAAGTAAGAATGGTCAAAACCCTCAGAAATCCTGTTGTAAGAAAGAGGTTTCATTTTCTCTATCAAATGTGGAAGTAAAAAAATCTCATGTAATATACTAAAATAAAAAGGAAAAAATAATCCAACTGTGATACAGAGACATAAATTAACATGTCTAAAGTAATGGCAGGGTTTAATTTAAAAGTTTCCCTATACTGAACCTAAGGACAAGGAGGTCATCATATGATTAAAAAAAAGAAAAAATAAGATGAAACTATCATGATTTCCTGTGGCCTAATAGAATAATCTTAAACACATGTAACACTAAAAAGTAAAAGAAATTTATAGTGCACATAGTGCAAAATATTTTAATGCATACCTTAGAAACTGATAGACTAGATATATTAAAAGTTAGGAGGGATATAAAATATTTGAGACAAATTACATATTGTAGTCAATCCA
This sequence comes from Capra hircus, assembly GCF_001704415.2. Lineage (NCBI taxonomy): Eukaryota > Metazoa > Chordata > Mammalia > Artiodactyla > Bovidae > Capra > Capra hircus. The sequence goes on from NC_030808.1 coordinate 101,465,434, forward strand.
AAGCATGTCTTTTTTTCTTCCTTAACTGTGGTCCAGAAAAATATACTCCAATTACTGGGAAGAACATATATGTGAGAAGAGGGGACAAAGAATGAGATGGAGAGAGGCAGGCTTAAGATACACTTGTAACATTTTATTTTAAAAAAAAGCAATCAGAAGTAAATATGATAAAAATCTTAACATAATAAACCTAAATGATTGACACATTAGTGACTGTAACCTTATGCTTTTTCATATTTTTGGCCTACTATATATTTAAAATATTCATAATTCTGAAAACAATAACAACAAAAAATCTCTTGAGACAGACAGATTATCTTCAGTGTTTCTGACAACTAAGAGAAGCTTCAGTTCTAAAACATACTGCTTTTCTTTAACAAAGTGGATCCTATTTTCCTGTTCAGGAAAGTAATTTGCATCAGTTTCTTGCAGGTGTTACCTCTGCAGTGGTCTCCTCAAGAAGACTAAGTCTTTTACTTTTTTATGCCTAGCCAAACAATTCCATTTCAGTGCTTAAGGTCCCAGACTGGCTTCTCAATTTGTTGTCCTTTTTGAAAATACAATGTGTATGCAAGTGTGTCTGTGTGTCTGTGTATGTGTTAGATAGGGAGAGCAGGTGTGCAGGATACAAAATAAAATTAATCATTTTTGCGTGGTTCTTACATTATACATATAGTGATATAATAACTAATTTAAAGTAATTGTGATAAGTTAAAGACATATGTTTTTAACCCATAGAAATATATGGAACACAAATAGATATCAATATCTCAAAAGTTATTGGAGTAGATAGAATGGAATACTGAAAGATACTCACTTAGCTCAATTAAGTCCATAAAACAAGGCAAAAGAAATAAATAGAAATGAGAAAAACTTGTGAGTGTTCAGTCATGTTCGACTCTTTCAACCCCATGGACTGTCCCCACCAGGAGACATGTTAATGGAGATAGAGTTATTTTTATAATAATAAAAGTTCAATTCACCAAAAATAAATAGCAATTCTGAATGTTTAGTACTTATTGCAAAACTTTAAAATACATACAACAAAATTGAACTAAACCTAGAATTGAAGACAGAAATAAATTCATAATCTTAGATATTTTTAGCAATTTTCTCTCAGTAGATAACACACAAAAAATAAGTAAGGATATTAAAAGTAAAAGTGAAAAAATCACTCAGTTGTGTCTGACTTTTTGTGACCCCATGGACTGTAGTCTATGGAATTCTCCAGGCCAGAATACTGGAATGGGTAGCCTTTCCCTTCTCCAGTGGATCTTCTCAACCCAGGGATTGAACCCAGGTCTCTTGCATTGCAGGCAGATTCTTTACCAGCTAAGCCACAACGGAAGGATATTTAAAAGGTAATCAAAACTATCAAATCATTTGACCAAAGTGTTGGAATGATAGCATATAGAATGTTACACCCAATAGCAGAAGAACACATAGTCTCTTCAAGTGCAAACAGAATAGGCACAAAAAGTGACCGTATGGTGGATCATAAAGTAAGTCTCAATAAATTTCACAGTACTGAAGAATATAGTGTATGTTTTCTGATCACAACTGAATTAATAAGAAATCAAGAACAATATGATAGGAAATATTTGTAATTTTGCAATACACTTCTAAATAAAAATCAGAAATATCAGAAGTAAATTAGGATTTATATTGAACTGAATGATAATGAAAACACATGACAGGAAATATAAAGGCCAGAGTAAAGAAGTAGTAAGTGTGATAGAAAACAAACAGAGAAAATTAACACATCTAAATGTGGTCTATAAGATTAATAAAACTGGTATATTCATTAAAAAAATGAAGAAGAAAAGAGAGAGGGGGAGAGAGGAGAATGAAAAGAGAGACAGTTACTAATATTGAAAGGAAAAGAGATATTCACTCACATATATTGAAAAAAGAATAATGAGATATTTAAAGTTCTTCTAATAAATTCAGGAACTTAGATAAAATGAACAAGTACCTTGGAAAATACAGTTGCAAACCAACACAAGGAAAAAAAAATGAGATCCCTGTATATGTTGAGAATATTAAAATTGTAATTCAAAACCTTTCTAAAAACAAAAGTCTGACCCAGATGGCTTAAGTGATGAATTTTATCAAATATATAAGGAGAAATTAGTATCAGTATTCCCCAAATTTTTTCAGGAAATAGAGAAGGGACTATTTCTTAACTCATTTGTTGAGGCCAGAGTAACTTAGATTTAAATTTAGCAAGGATATTCCCACAAAGACATTCCATGTCAGTATTTCTCATAAACAAAAATGCAAAAATCCTCAAAAATGTTAATAAATCAAATCCAGCAATACATAAAATAGATAATACACCATGAGAATTTAGGGCTTAATGAAGGGATCAAAGATTGGTTTGAAACTCAGAAAACTAGTGTAATATCACATTATCAGAATAATAATTAAAAGAGAAATATGATGATCTAAATAGAAGCAGAATCTCTTTGACAAAATTCATTCACAACTTTAAGAAATCCTTAGCAATTTAGGAATAGAAACAAACTTCTTCAACCTGAGGACAGCATTGACAAACCTATAGCCAACATCATTTTTCCTGTTAAAATATTTTATAATGCCTCAGAATATTGGAAAAAAGACAAAATATTAATTCCCACCACTTCTATTCAATATTCAAATGGAGTTCCTAGTCAATGCAACAAGCAAGGAAAGAAAGTGATAACATTTAGAAAGAAAAAAGTAAAACTTTTTATTCAGAGATGATGACATATATGTAGGAAATCCTAGGATAGGTAAAATAAAGTGAATTGAGGAAGGTCTAAGAATTCAAGGTTAATATTAGAAAAACAATTGTATCATTACATTTTAACAACACAAAATTGGAATATAAGCATTTTAAAATACTACTTATTAACATCAAAACTATTAAAAAGAAACAAGAATCAATGCAATGATAGTTGGTCAAAGATTCACAATGAAAGCTACAAAACTTTGCTGAGCAAAATTAAGAAAGACTTAAATACATGAACAGATATAACATGCTCAAAGATTTCAAGATTTAGTATTGTTAAGATATTAATTCTTCCATGGAATAAATGAAATCACACACCTTAAACCCTAATAGGCTTTTTTTTCTTCTTCTTCTTCTTTGGTAAATAATTACTAGCTAATTCTAAAATTAATATGAAAGTGCAAAGGCTCTAGAATAGCTGAAACAATCTTGGGAAAACAGAAAAAAGTTGAAGTACTCATATTATCTGACTTCAAAAGCTATATTAAACAGTAAAGAAGATATTTTGGTGCCAGTGTGGGAATATACAAATTGACCAGTGGAGCAGATAACTAGGCAATTTGACAAGGGCTCCAAGATAATTCCATACTGAAAAAATATTATTTTCATTCAATGGCACTAGAACAATTTGATATTTGTTCAGAAAATAAAATGAATATCAGCTTAAAAGAAAAACCCAGCCTGACCTCCTGTTGTGAAGAAAAGCCTCCATGTTTCTGTTACCATTCACACAAAACCCCTCACTTCTCACACTTCCAGTCACCAAATATGTGGGGTGTTTTCCTTACAACAAATAGGACTCCAACACTAGCCAGATGTCCTACAATTTAACTTGGTTCTGACACTAATTACCTACCCACAGGTAAGGGCTCAGTCCCACAAGATTATTCCCCTTCTTCTAGTCCCATTCAGATACCAGTCACAAGCCCATGTTGTTGCCTATCCTGACCAACAGACAACAGATCAGAGTTTCCAACAACCCTCTGCCTCAAGTATGATTAGTTTTCTAGAGAATCTCATAGAACTCAGAGAAACACTTACTTAGGTTACTAGTTTACTGGGGATATGATAAAAGATACAGATGAATATCCAGGTGAAGATGTACATAGGACAAAGTTTGGAAGATTTCAGAACACAGGAACTTCTGTCCTCATGGAGTTGATTGTGTTCAACCCCTCAGTGTGGTTGTATTCACCTGCATGGATGCTCTCCAAAGCTCCTTACTATCGGGATTTTTTTAATTTATATTTTTAAACTTTTAATCTTATATTGAAGAATAGCTGATTAACAACGTTGTGTTAGTTTTAGATATATAGCAAAGTGATTCAGTTGCTGCTGCTGCTGCTGCTAAGTCACTTCAGTCGTGTCCAACTCTGTGTGACCCTATAGATGGCAGCTCACCAGGCTCCCCCATCCCTGGGATTCTCCAGGCAAGAACACTGGAGTGGGTTGCCATTTCCTTCTCCAACGCATGAAAGTAAAAAGTGAAAGTGAAGTCGCTCAGTCCTGTCTGATTCTTTTGCGACCCCATGGACTGCAGCCTTCCAGGCTCCTCTGCCAGGTAGGGATTTTCCAGGCAAGAGTACTGGAGTGGGTTGCCATTGCCTTCTCCAAGTGATTCAGTTATACACATATACATATGTATTTGTATATATATTCTTTTTCAAAAATGCTTTTCATCTTTAGGTGGTTATATAATATTGATCTGAGCTCCCTGTGCTAAACAGTATGTCCTTGTTGGTTATCCAGTCTAAATAGAGCAGTGTACACAGGTGAGGAGTGGAAAGAATAATTAGGGAGTTTGGGATTGACGTATACAATTGGGATTTTATGGGGGCTTCCTCATGTGGGCTTAATGCATTATTAACTCAGTTTCTAGACCCTCTGCCTTTTCTGGAGCATGAGAGCTGAAAATTCCAAGCTCCTAATCATGGTCTGGTCTTTCTAGTTTCCAGCCCCACTCTGTAAGCCAACCAATAGATAAGTGGACAACAGAAGTTGACATGGATGGATGGCATCACCAACTCGATGGATATGAGTTTGAGCAAGGTTGGCGACAGACAGGAAAGCCTGGTGTGCTGAAGTCCATGCAGTTGCAAAGAACTGGACAAGACGGAGTGACTTAACTGACCTGAAGTGAACTGAATATTTGGTATAATGTAATTTTATTACACACTTGTCAAAACTCATCATAGTTTAATGTACAAAGGTAAATCTTACTGAATATACATAAAAAAAAAACACCTCATTTAGGAATTTGGGGATCCCAGGAAGGAAGGCAGAGAGAATCTAACTGTATTTTTTACAAATATATGAAATAATCTCACTGAAGGAGTTGAGAAGAAAATATTCTGGTCTCTGAAAATAATATAAGTCTATAAAACTAAAGGCATAAAGACTATACATAAACACTGCACTTTAGTTCTCATGCAGGTACTAGTTAATTTTGATACTTCTAAACATATATTGGAATTGAATAATTGAGTGGATAGGAGATTGGAAAACGGGTTTTCCACCATTGGGTGAGAATTTATAGCTAGTCAAGGGAGGGGCTTTCTTGATAGCCTCCCTGATAGCTCAGTTGTTAAAGAATATGCCTGCAATGAGGAGACTCTGGTTGGATTCCTAGGTCGGGAAGATCTGCTGGAGAAGGTATAGGCTACCCACCCCAGTATTCTGGCTCAGATGGTAAAGAATCCACCTACAATGTGGGATCCCTGGGTTCGATCCACTTGGAAAGATCCCCTGGAGAAAGTAAAGGCTACTCACTCCAGTATTTTTGCCTGGAGAAATCCATGGATTGTATAGTCCATGGGGTCGCAAAAAGTCAGACATGAATGAGCAACTTTCACTCGCTATAAGGAGGGGATAGAATATCTTTTTGGTGATGGATTAGAATTGGAGACATCCATATGAACTCATGTTTAATCAATACAGATACACATGGCTGTTTATAAAAATCACATATCATACAGGAGGTAATACATACACATGTATTTTCTCCTTTGTCAGCTGAGAAGGCCTGAAGGCAATAACAGTACCCAAGCAAGAAACACAGATACTGCCCAGGTTTTGGTTTCTAATATCATTCCACAATAATAGGAATCAAGACTCTGAAGAAATGGCTGATTCTAGGACTGAAGCCAAAAATATTCAAGATGAGGGTAGAGCATGTTGCAGTGCTAAAAAGTGAGAAGGATTCAAACCAAGCATTAATGGGGCTATATCAAAAAGTCACAGGAAAGAACTGTGATTGAAAAAGCTCCCAAGTGGCAACGTTTTTCTGAACAATGAAATACAAAAAGTAGTATTGAATTATCACCCAAAGTACAAAAAAAAAAAAAAAAAAAAAGATTTCATACTGATATAAAAGAGTGAATGAATATTTCAAGAGAGAATAATAAATGCATCTCATGTGAACAATTCCAAGTTATTAGTGTAGAAATGACCCCATTGAGAAGGAGGAGCATAATTCTCCATGCTTATGTTTTGGCTGAGCATAACAGAAGCAGAAGATATTAAGAAGAGGTGGCAAGAATACACAGAACTATACAAAAACGATCTTCACAACCAAGATAATCATGATGGTGTGATCACTCACCTAGAGCCAGACATCCTGGAATGTGAAGTCAAGTGGGCCTTAGAAAGCATCACTACGAACAAAGTTAGTTGAGGTAATGAAATTCCAGTGGAGCTATTTCAAATCCTGAAAGGATGCTGTGAAAGTGCTGCACTCAATATGCCAGCAAATATGGAAAACTCAGCAGTGGCCACAGGACTGGAAAAGGTCAGTTTTCATTCCAATCCCAAAGAAAGGCAATGCCAAAGAATGCTCAAACTACTGCACAATTGCACTCATCTCACACACTAGAAAAGTAATGCTCAAAATTCTCCAAGCCAGGCTTCAGCAATGCATGAACTGTGAACTTCCAGATATTCAAGAAAAGGCAGAGGAACCAGAGATCAAATTGCCAATATCCGCTGGATCATGGAAAAAGCAAGAGAGTTCCAGAAAAAAACATCTATTTCTTCTTTATTGACTATGCCAAAGCCTTTGACTGTGTGGATCACAATAAACTGTGGAAAATTCTGAGAGAGATGGGAATACCAGACCACCTGACCTGCCTCTCGAGAAACCTATATGCAGGTCAGGAAGCAACAGTTAGAACTGGACATGGACAACAGACTGGTTCCGAATAGGAAAAGGAGTACCTCAAGGCTGTATATTGTCACCCTGCTTATTTAACTTATACGCAGAGTACATCATGAGAAACTCTGGGCTGGAAGAAGCACAAGCTGGAATCAAGATTGTCGGGAGAAATATCAATAACCTCAGATATGCAGATGACGCCACCCTTATGGCAGAAAGTAAAGAGGAACTAAAAAGCCTCTTGATGAAAGTGAAAGAGGAGAGTGAAAAAGTTGGCCTAAAGCTCAACATTCAGAAAATGAAGATCATGGCATTTGGTCTCATCACTTCATGGGAAATAGATGCGGAAACAGTGGAAACAGTGTCAGACTTTATTTTGGGGGGCTCCAAAAAACTGCAGATGTTGATTGCAGCCATAAAATTAAGAGATGCACTCCTTGGAAGAAAAGTTATGACCAACCTAGATAGCATGTTGAAAAGCAGAGACATTACTTTGCCAACAAAGGTCTGTCTAGTCAAGGCTATGGTTTTTCCTGTGGTCATGTATGGATGTGAGAGTTGGACTGTGAAGAAAGCTGAGCACTGAAGAATTGATGCTTTTGAACTGTGGTGTTGGAGAAGATTCTTGAGAGTGCCTTGGACTGCGAAGAGATCCAGTCTATTCTGAAGGAGATCAACCCTGGGATTTCTTTGGAAGGAATGATGGTAAAGCTGAAACTCCAGTACTTTGGCCACCTCATGAGAAGAGTTGACTCATTGGAAAATACTTTGATGCTGGGAGGGATTTGGGGTAGGAGGAGAAGGGGACGACAGAGGATGAGATGGCTTGTCATCACTGACTCGATGGATGTGAGTCTGAGTGAACTCCGGGAGTTGGTGATGGACAGGGAGGCCTGGCGTGCTGCGATTCATGGGGTCACAGTCGGACATGACTGAGTGACTGAACTGAACTGAGTCGCTTTCCCCAGAAGGCCACAGAAGGGAAAGGGGGTGGGATGGAGGGTCATTTTACAATAGAGAAACCTACAGAATCTACTGTTGATAGATAATAAAAATCAACAGTGATAAAAGATGCAAAAACATGTACTCTTGACATGATATGATGAAAATAGTACATTAGCTCTAAGGTAGAAGAAGGGAAATCTGAAGAAAGTATCACCTTTAAGTAATAATAATGCATAAATATTAGTTCATTAATTTAATAAATGTGCCATAGTAATGTGTGATATTAAAATCAAAATCTGGGTACAAGCTATTCAAGAACTAGCTGTACTATCCTTTCAATTTTTCTGTAAATCTAAAACTGTTCCAAAAAGTAAAATCCCTTTATAGAACTGAAAACCTGAAAAAAAAATATGTCAGCTCACATTGCATCCAAAGAGTCAATCTCCTGAATACATAGAAAGGATTCCTGGACATTTATTCTTTTTTAGAAAAAGACCAACAGTCCAATTTCTAAAAATAGACAAAGGTTATGAACAGAAAAGGAAATACAAATTGGTCTTGAAAAAGTGAAAAGATGCTCAACCTATTTCCTAGTAAGAAAAATGAATATTAGCACTACAGTGAGTTAGCCTTTTTTTTTTTTTTTTTCCTATATGGGGATAAAATCTTAATGTTTGGCAACATACTCCGTTAGCAGGGCTTTGGGGAAATAAAGACTCTCATACATTACTGGTGAAACTACACATTAAAAATCACTAAAGTGGGTAATTTGGCAGCATCTATCAAAGTTACAAATGCATTTACATTTTACAAAGGCAGATTACATTTTCAGTAATCCGACTTCTAGGAATTTATCCTATAGATATCCTTGCAAATATTTTTTCTAAGATTGTTTACTGCAGAATTGGTTGTTAAAAAATAAATTTGGAAGCAACATAATTTTGCATTAGTAGAGTGATAGATAAATAAATTGCAATTAATCTAGTGGATGGTAAATCATACATTGAAAGGCATTACAGTACAAAATTTAAGAGCACAAATTGTTGTGGGAGTAGCAGGTTCAAATCCCTGCTTTAGACCTTGATATTGGGAGATTAGAGCAAGATTCATAAATCTTGACTTCTTCATCTATAAAAGGGGATGAAATAAATATATGTTTCCTAGTGTGCTTCTGAAGTATAAGCCATCACATAACACTTAAAATAGTCCCTTGTGCATGCTAATTGCCATAAAATTGTTGACAATTTTACGATTGTGCTGCAAAAAAAAAAAAAAAAGACTGAAGACATTCTCTGTACTTTGACATGGTGTGCCATCTAAGATATAATGATGCTAAAAAAAATATGTGTAAGACAGTCTGTGGCCATCATTAAAGCATGAAGAGAAAAGAGAATATATATTAATTTGCACTTGTTGGTATTTGCATGAAGAAAATCTAGAAGCAGGCACACACATACACAAATGTGGCTATCTATAGGTAAATGGAAGAAGTCTTGTAGAGGCAAAGTGAGAGCATTTTTATTGTATAGCTTTTCATAGGTTTGATTTTTTTAAAAAAAAGAACAATTTAAATGCATTACCCTATTGAAAATACATTAAATTAAAAATATGCTAGTGTGCTCAGTCCTGTCCAACTCTTTGCAACCCCACAGAATGTAACCTGCCAGGCTCTCTGTCCATGGGATTATCCCATCAAGAATATTGGAGTGGTTTTCCATTTCCTCCTCCAGGGCTCTTTCCCACCCAGGATCCAACTGAACATTTGTATTGACAGGCAGATGCTTTACCACCGAGCCACCTGGAAATCCCTCAAAATTCAAAATAAAGTGGTTATAAATAAATCATTACTTATACATAGGTATAACCATTATGGAGACTTCCCTGGTGGCTCAGAAGGTAAAGTGTCTGCCTGCAATGCAGGAGACCTGGGTTCAGTCCCTGGATTGGGAAGATCCAGAGAAGGAAATGGCTACCCACTCCAGTATTCTTGCCTGAAGAATCCCATGGATGGAGGAGCCTGGTGGGCTTCAGTCCACAGGGTTGCAAAGACTCAGACATGACTTAGAAACTTCACTTTCACTTTCATAACCATTATGGGCTTCCCAGGTGGTGCTAGTGGTAAAGAATCTGCCTGCCATAACGAACTCAGGTTCGATCCCTGAGTCAGGAAGATTCCTTGGAGGAGGGCATGGCAACCCACTCCAATATTCTTGCCTGGAGAACCCCATGGACAGAGGAGCCTGGTGAGCTATGGTCCTTAGGGATGCAAAGAGTCAGACAAGGCTGAAGAGACTTAGTAAGAATGCATGCGTAACCATTATATACATGTAAATATATATAGGCATATAGTAATAAGGGGTCGGACACATAAAATGTTGTGTCTCACTGAATATTCATATCCATCCAATTAGATATGTTCTACTATCCTCAATACACTGAAAAATCGAGACACAGAGACTTAAAAAATTTTCTAGCTTTACAAAAATAGGTTAGTATTCAAGTTTAAATCTATCTGACGTCAAAGTTTATGTTCTTAACCATTGTTTTGAAAAGCACATATATAGCAAATCAGAATGATATGTCAGTCAGTTTAGTTGCTCAGTCGTGTCCAACTCTCTGCAACCCCAGGGACTGAAGCACGCCAGATTTCCCTGTCCATCACAAACTCCCGGAGCCTACACTAACTCATGTCCATTGCATCTGTGATGCCATCCAACCGTCTCATCCTCTGCTGTCCCCTTATCCTCCCCCCTTCAATCCTTCCCAGCCTCAGGGTCTTTTCCAATGAATCAGTTTTTCGGATCAGGTGGCCAAAGTATTGGAGCTTCAGCTTTGACATCAGTCCTTCAAATGAATATTCGGGACTGATTTCCTTTAGGATGGACTGGTTAGATCTCCTTACAGTCAAAGGGACTCACAAGAATCTTATCCAACACCACAGTTCAAAAACATCATTTCATCGGCACTCAGCTTTCTTTATAGACTGACTCTCACATCCATACACGACTACTGGAAAAACCATAGCTTTGATTACAAGGGCCATAGTTGGCAAAGTAATATCTCTACTTTTTAATATGCTGTCTAGTTTGGTCATAACTTTTCTTCCAAGGAGCAAGCATCTTTTAATTTCATGGCTTCAGTCACCATCTGCAGGGATTTTGGAGCCCTCCAAAAAAATCAGTCTCTCACTTTTTCCATTGTTTCCCCATCTATTTGCCATGAAGTGATGGGACTGGATGCCATGATCTTAGTTTTCTGAAAGTTGACCTTTAAGCCATCTTTTTCACTCTCCTCTTTCACTTTCATCAAGAAGCTCTTTTGTTCTTCTTCACTTTCTGCCATAAGGATGGTGTCATCTGTGTATCTGAGCTTATTGATATTTCTCCCAGCAATCATGATTCCAGCTTGTGCTTCATCTAGACGCATTTTGCATGATGTACTCTGCATATAGGTTAAATAAGTAGAATGAAAATATACAGCCTTGACATACTCCTTTCCTGATTCGGAACCAGTCTGTTGTTCCATGTCCAGTTCTAACTGCATCTTGACCTGCATACAGATTTCTTGCTTCTTGACCTGCATACAGATTTCTCAAGAGACAGGGCAGGTGGTCTGGTATTCCCATCTCTTGAATGTTCCACATTTTGCTGTGATCCACATAGTCAAAAGTTTTGGCATAGTCAGTAAAGCAAAAGTAGATGTTTTTCTGAAACTCTCTTGCTTTTTTGATGATCCAGCAGATGTTGGCAATTTGATCACTGGTTCCACTGCCTTTCCTAAATCCTGCTTGAACATCTGGAAGCTCATGGTTCATGTAACTATTGAAGTCTGGCTTGGAGAATTTTGAGCATTATTTTGCTAGTGTGTGAGATGTGCACAATTGTGCACTATTTTGAACACTCTTTGGCATTTCCTTTCTTTGGGGTTTGAATGAAAACTGACCTTTTCCAGTCCTGTGGCCACTGCTGAGTTTTCCAGATTTGATGGCATATTGAGTGCAACACTTTCACAGCATCATCTTTTATGATTTGAAATACCTCAACTGGAATTCCATCACCTCCACTAGCTTTGTTCATAGTGATGCTTCCTATGGTCCACTTGACTTTGCATTCCAAGATGTCTGGCTCTAGGTGAGTGATCACACCAAAGTGGTTATCTGGGTCATGATGATCTTTTTTATATAGTTCTTCTGAGTATTCTTGCCACCTCTTCTTAATATCTTCTGCTCGGTTAGGTCCATACCATTTCTGTTCTCTATGGTGCTCATTTTTGCATGAAATGTTCCTTGGTATCTCTGATTTTCTTAAAGAGATCTCTAGTCTTTCCCATTTTATTGTTTTTCTCTATTTGTTTTCATTGATCACTGAGAAAGGCTTTCTTAACTCTCCTTGTTATTCTTTGGAACTCTGCATACAATTGGGTTAATCTTTCCTTTTGTCCTTTGCTTTTAGCTTCTTTTCTTTTCTCAGCTATTCGTAAGGCCTCCTCAGACAACCATTTTGCCTATTTTCATTTCTTTTTCCTGGGATTATCTTGACCCCTGCCTCCTGCACATTGTCATGAACCTCTGTCCATAGTTCTTCAGGTACTCTATCAGACCTAATCCTTTGAATCTATTTCTCACTTTCACTGTACAATTGTAAGGGATTTGATTTAGGTGATACTTGAATGGTCCAATGTTTTCCCCAACTTTCTTCAATTTAAGTCTGAATTTGGGAATAAGGAGTTAATGATCTGAGCCACAGTCAGTTCCCAGTCCTATTTTTGCTGACCATATGGAGCTTCTTCATCTTTGGCTGCAAAGAATTTATCAGTCTGATTTTGGTGTTGAACATCTGGTGATGTCCATGTGTAGAGTCTACTCTTGTGTTGTTGGAAGAGGGTGTTTGCCATGACCAGTGCATTCTCTTGGCAAAACTCTTGTTTGCCTTTGCCCTGCTTTATTTTGTACTCAAAGGCCAAATTTACCTGTTATTTCAGGTATCTCTTGACTTTCTTCTTTTGCATTCAAGTCCCCTATAATGAAATGGACATCTTTTGGGGGTGTTAGTTCTAGAAGGTCTTGTAGGTCTTCATAGAACCATACAACTTCAGCTTCTACAGCATTACTGGTTAGGGCATAGACTTGGATTACTCTGATATTGAATGGTTTGCCTTGGAAAGGAACAGAGATCATTCTGTCATTTTTGAGATTGCATCCAAGTACTGCATTTTGGACTCTTTTGTTGACTATGATGGCCACTCCATTTCTTCTAAGGGATTCTTGCCCACAGTAGTAGATATAATGGCCATCTGAGTTAAATTCACCCATTCCAGTCCGCTTTAGTTCATTGATTCCTAAAATGTTGAAGTTCACTCTTGCCATCTCCTGTTTGACCATTTCCAATTTTCCTTGATTCATGAATCTAACATTCCAGTAATGTAAACAAAAAATTTCCTGGGACAACATATACTTTTCTTAGCTCTGCCCTCCCACCAGCTTCTCTTTTCTCATCATGATAGTAGAAGTTTTGGGGTAGTGGATCCCTAAGCCTCCTTCTACCCAAATATCTTATAAATTCTGCTACTTTCTTTAAAATAAAATTCTTGGCACAAGTATTCTTAGGTAAAGTACATGAAACACAAACCTATTTTGGAATATATAATGTCATGATAATGTTAAATATTATTAAATATTAAAATTTAATATTACATATTACGTATTATTTAATTTTTACTCATTAGATTCTCAATTATCATTAAACAATTAAACTTTAAGTGCATATTTATAAACTGATATGAAAAATTTATACTTCTTAAAATGATATAAATATCTCAAATTGAATTAAACTTATAATTTCAATTCTATTTAAGGTTAATTGCAAATTATCAGGTATTTTTAATTGCAACATTCTTGGTAGTTAATTCCAGTTGATTTCAACTTTCTGTGAAAGTATTTATCTGTAGAATTTATTTATTTTTACTTCTACTTTCTCTAGACTATGAATTTATTCTGAAACATAGGTCACTGTTTCTCATTCAAGATGTAATTTTCTTGAAGATTTTTGTCAGTAGGATTGGGGGCAGTATTGAGGAATTTCCTTTAACAAATGACTGATGTTGTAGCCCTCAGAACAGATTTTGAGAAACACTGTCATAGAATACCTCAGAAGAGGAATCAAAATCCTTTCTCAAGCCCAACAAACAATTGATGTAATCTTACTTTAATATATAGATTTGTGATTGTATTACATGACATTTTTGCTGATATTGAGATGTCACAACTAAAAAAACAAAGTATTAAATATTGAACTAGGCATTAATATTTATCAAACGAATACCCTGGAACATGATTGTCCCTGGCTAGGCTAATATTTTTTTAAAGAAAAGGCTTTCTATTTTTTTTTCTTTTAAGAGAGGTAAAGCTATATCTGGTTCTTTTTTTTAAGTAACGGTCATTGATTTTTGTTTGGTTGTTATTTTTAAATTGAAAGACAGACGAGGAATCATACTGGATTGAGTGTAGATTCTGTATTCAATAGTGTAATAAATCAGATAAAAAAGACAGAATAAAGATTTCCATTTCTCAGCAGAGATACATATAACTGAGTATTTGAAATGCCATAGTATATCATGTCAAATATAATCCATGAACAATAGTGATCTCCATTCATATTTTCTATCTTGTCTACTATTTGATTTAGCTGGTAGATGGTAAAATGTATCTAATAATGCCAACAACTACTGAGACATTAAAAAGAAAACTTTGTAAAATTGAAATATATCTAGATTCTCATGGCTGTCTGCTTTTCTGCTTTAAGGTTAGTCTTAATCTTTTCCAAGAGTTGCTGAATACCACTGTATACTAATTTAAAATTTGAATTGTATTCCTAAGAAGAGAAAAATGAAATGACTCATATTTTAAAAATGTGTTTTCAAGAATTAAATTACACTTCCTTGATTTTATACCTATACTCTATTTAGGTTTACTAGTAGTCTAAATCCTTCCTTTGCCAGAAACTTCAAAATGTGAGTTGAGAATCAGAGTTGGATTAAAGAGCAATCTTAGGTGTTACTTAAGTCTGTCTAGTCAAGGCTATGGTTTTTCCTGTGGTCATGTATGGATGTGAGAGTTGGACTGTGAAGAAAGCTGAGCACCAAAGAATTTATGTTTTTCAACTGTGGTGTTGGAGAAGACTCTTGAGAGTCCCTTGGACTGCAAGGAGATCCAACCAGTCCATCCTAAAGGAGATCAGCCCTGGGTGTTCATTGGAAGGACTGATGCTGAAGCTGCAACTCCAGTACTTTGGCCACCTCATGCGAAGAGTTGACTCATTGGAAAAGACCCTAATGCTGGGAGGGATTGGGGGCAGGAGGAGAAGGGGACGACAGAGGATGAGATGGCTGGATGGCATCACCAATTCGATGGACATGAGTTTGAGTAGACTCCAGAAGTTGGTGATGGACAGGGAGGCCTGGCATGCTGTGATTCATGGGGTCGCAAAGAGTTGGACATGACTAAGTGACTGAACTGAACTGAACTGAATGTTGGAAAAAATAACTATGTGAGACATTAGCACTATTAATTTTCAGTTTTTATTCAACTATCATTTGTAGATAACTCTTGGCACATAGTATTCTTGAAATAATAATAATGATGATTTTAGTATTATTTATGATAATAATATTAGGAGTACTACTGCTACAACAAAAATAACACTGCAACAACACAAAGAATTTCAACAAAAATATGACTGAGAGCAACTAAACTCTTTAATGCATTTCTGGAGAAAGCACCAATGGAGTCATTTTTTAAACTGTAGAGCAAAACACTATAAAATTCCTTTCTTTTTTTTCTTAGCCTCATAAGTAGGATGGACTTCCCAGGCAGTGTCATTGGTAAAGAGCCCACGTCCCAATGCAGGAGGTACAAGAGATGCAGGTTTGATCCATGGGTCGGGAAAATCCCTTAGAGGAGGGCCTCACAGCACACTCCAATATTCCTGCCCAGAGAATCCCATGGACCGAGGAGCCTGGCAGGTCACAGTCCATAGGGTCGCAAAGAGTCAGACACGACTAAAGAAATTTAGCACTTATAAGCAGGATAGTCTCCTAAAATTCTCTTTTCCTCTCAAAACAACCTCATTAGAGCATTATCCCAATGCACCTTGTTCAGACTCATTTCTCTAGCCCCTTACCCCTTTCTTTATCTGACTATGGTAAATGAGTTATGATTTTCTCTCACTAGTTCAGTTATTACTCTGATGTAGATATGCCCTGAAGCTAATCAAGTAAAGACGCAACTCTCCAGTCCCCCCAGACCAGTCCTTTGTGTGGTGGGGCAAGCTAACAGGAGTTCTTAGTGGTAGAGAAATGAAATGATAAAGAAGCCAAGCATTCTCCTTTGTGACCATGGGAAGGATTAAAGCATCAAGTACACTTGTAGAAAAATTTTCCTCTGACTTCTTTTCACCAAGTCAAATCTCTGCAGTAGTCCACAAAAAAGGGATAAAATGTCATTGATCCAGATATGCTTAGTCCAACAGCAACTACTTTCCTCTTTTTTTTCTGTGTAGGGTAGGATTCCTTTCTGCTAACCAGGAGGATGATGTGTGACTTTCCTTGGCTGCTTGGATCCTCATGAACTCTTCTGTCTAACCTAATCAATTCCCAGGAAGCAAGGACTTGGAAGTTAGTATTCAATAACTGTCAGTCATTAGTGTTATGCCTCTGGACAAATACAAAAGATGGAATATTTTCTACATCCTGTTCTTCATGAGTGAGTTCAACCACAAGGTGGCCCTTAGTGCCTTAGCTGAAATCAACCCTTAAATATCCAGCCTGTCAGAAGATTTTTAATTAGTTTCATCTATCCATTTTAGGGTCTGCAATACACCGAAGAACAGTAATTGTGTGACTAAGCTTAACAGGATCTCTTCCAGGTGATATTTTGTAAATTGGAGTTGTGGGAAGAAAAGTCATCTAACTGAATCTTGTCCAGCATATTTTTAATAATTTTAATAAAAGAAGAAATAAAATAGTACACTGCATGCATTAAGTGTAGAGTTGTTTTGTTGTTTAGTTGAAGTCATGTCCCACTCTTCTGCAACCCCATGTACTATTGGCCACCAGGCTCTTCTGTCCATGGGATTTCCCAGGCAAGAATACTGGAGAGGGTTGCCATTTCCTCCTCCAGGGGATCTTCCCAACTCAGGGATTGAACCCATGTCTTCTGTGTCTCCTGCATTGGCATGCAGATTCTTTACCACTGAGCCACCAGGGAAGATGTAGAATTTTTGAGTGAGTATCTTCTTTCAACTGTTTGTTATATGTATAATGAGTGTATATGTATAGTGGATCCCAACAGAAATGTATTTCTTACGTGGATCATAAGCTAAACAGTATGAAAAATGTGGAAAGGATTTCATGACTGGTTTTGAATAATTCATATTTTCCAGTTCAATGGAAATGTATGGCTAACTGATGGGACTTCAAAAAGTTATGACAAAAATGTTCACTTCTGGTTCCCTTGGTCTATTTAGACTTTTATTTTTTTCTTCTGCACTTCAATGGTTGGCTACTCTCTCTCTCTCACCCTTCTCTCTGACTCCTTCTCCCTTTCTTCCTCTCTCTTTTTCTATAGACTTTACTTTTTAGAACAGTTTTATATTCACTGCAAAATTGAGTAGAAAATACAGAAAGTTCCTTTGCACCCCTCTTCCACACATGCAGAACTTATCTTACTATAAACATCCCTCACCAGAGTGAAGTTTTTGTTTCAATCAATGAACCTATGTTGATACATCATTATCACCCAAAACTCATAGTTTACATTAGCATATACTCTTGGACATTTTATAGGTTTTGACAAATTTATAATGACAGGGATCCCCATTATATTATCATACAGATTAGTTTCATTGACTCAAAAATTCCCTATTCTTTTCTTACTTGAATTTCTCAGGTGGCACTAGTGGTAAATTTTCACCTGGAGAATCCCATGGGACAGGGTAAGTAGTGGGGCAGGCTAAGGTCCATAGGGTTGCAAAGAGTCGGACACGACTGAAGCGACTTAGTACACCCATACTCTCCTTATTCATCCTCTCTTCCCTTACATCCTTGGCAATCACTAGTACTTATACCATGTCCACAGTTTTGGTTTTTCCAGAATTGTATAATTGGAATCACATAGTGTGTAACTGTTCAGATTGACTTCTTCTACTTAGTAATATGCATTTAATATTCCTCGATGTGTTTTCATGAATTTATGGCACTGTGGGACAAGTAGACAATGAAATATTCTGTCCATTTATCTACTGAAGGACCTCCTGGTTGCTTCAAAGTTTGGGAA
Source organism: Capra hircus (assembly GCF_001704415.2). Taxonomy (NCBI): domain Eukaryota; kingdom Metazoa; phylum Chordata; class Mammalia; order Artiodactyla; family Bovidae; genus Capra; species Capra hircus. Next base: position 101,483,632 of record NC_030808.1, read on the forward strand.
ATTATAAATAAGGCTTCTGTACACATCTGTGTACAGGATTTTGTGTGAACGTGAGTTTTCAACTCATTCAACTCCTTGGTAAATGTCAAGAAACACAATTGTTGGATCATTTGATAGGCGTATGTTTATTTTGTAAGAGACTGCCAAACTCTCTTCCAAAGTGGCTGTACAATTTTGATTCCTGTAGCAATGAATGAGAGTTTCTGTGGCTCTACATTCTCACCAGCATTTGGTATTGTCAGTATTTTCTATGTTTTGGCCATTCTTATAGGTGTGTAGTGATATCTCATTTTAAGTTGCATTTCCCTGATGGCATATGATATGGACTGTCTTTTCATATGCTTACCTGTCATATGTTTATCTTCTTTAGTAAGGTGTCTGTTTAGGCCCATTTCCTAGTTTAAAAATTAGGTTGTTCATTTTCTTATTGTTGAATTTTAAGACTTTGTATATTTCTGATAACAGACCTTTGGCAGATGTGTGTTTTGCATGTTTTCTCCCAGTATGCGAGTTGCCTTATACTTTTTTTTTTAATGCACATATATGGAATTTATTATTTTTTTTATCTCTCTACCTCAGTTTTTTTTTCTTTTTTCTTTTTTTTACTTTACAATATTGTATTGGTTTTGCCATATATCAACATGAATCTGCCACTTTTTTTCTTTACAATATTGTATTGGTTTTGCCATATATCAACATGAAGCCACCATGGATGTACATGTGTTCTCAATCCTGAACACCCCTCCCACCTCCCTCCTCATACCATCCCTCTGGGTCATCCCAGTGCACCAGCCCCAAGCATCCTGTACCCTGCATCGAACCTAGACTGGCGGTTCATTTCTTATATGATATTATACATGTTTCGGTGCCATTCTCCTAAATCATCCTACCTTCTCCCTCTCCCACAGAGTCCAAAAGACTGTTCTATACAAGTGTGTCTCTTTTGCTGTCTCGCATACAGGGTTATCGTTACCATATTTCTAAATTCCATATATATGCGTTATAGACATCTCTTCCAGTTCCCAGCAAAAATGAGTTTCTCCTAGAGTAACTTTTCCAGAAGCTTCTTAAGTTCTTGAAGTAGCCTAAAGGATTTTTTTCTTTTCTATTTTTTAAAAATCTGTGACTGTAAGTTGTTCAGCATTGGTGTTATTGATGTCCAAATATTTATAATTCTTCCAGCTGTGTTCTAACCATCTGTGTCCCTCTCTTGCCAGGTCCCTCATTTGCTTCATCTTCCCAGTCCATATCATATGCCATCAGGGAAATGCATAGGCCACTATAGAAGGCACTCCTTTCACACTGAATACATATACGAACATTTTCCCTCTTTCTGTTGATGCCTGGTTATGAATTCACATATATACTTTAGGTGCTCATCACTGTATTGAGTGACCTTAAGTGAAGAGTCATTAAGCCTCTTCAATTCTGTTCTTGTGATCATGAACTCCCAGTGAGAGAAAACAAGGAGTAACAATGGGCAGTGAGAAATGAATATATGAAAATTTTATTTCTTGAAAAAGAGGCTTGGGAATTCTGTATGAATTTCATCACATATATTTATTATAACTTAACCCACAGGGAGAAATTTGAATACATTATCCCATCTGTTCTCAAATTACTCCAGTATATTAAAGGTTTAAACAATATGTCTAAGTATCTGTTATATTTTTTTTTCTACTTTAAAATATTGAGTCAAAATTATCTTTATATATGTTTTAAAATTATGCCATCTTAAAAGCTTTTTGACAGTAGACATGGAACAAATATAAAATATATGATATATTACAAACTAAAGAGGTATTTTTCAGTTATTCTTTGATCATTTTTGTCACATATTGGATACTTTTAATTATTTTGGCAATAGGGTTAACTTTATAATGAAATAATTATGATCAAAATAAATTAACCAATTCCATTAAAAAATTTATCCTAAGTAAAGTTATTACTCTCATTGTAACTGATTTGGTCTTGTGCAACCTGCATTCAATCATATTTTAACCAATAAAATTAATAAAATATTATTTATAAATTATAATTAATGATGTTTTGAACATATTTAAATACAATGACAAGTTATGACAAGTGCGTTTAGAAAAAATAATGGTATGTCAGGATAACATTAATTCACCTACAAATTTATATTTAAACTTTGGTGATTTTTAAATAAGAATATATTATGATAAAAATAAAATGTACTAATAAACACTATAGCCATTGAATGTTTGTTCAATATTTTAAGTAACTTATCCACAATCATTAATAAAGAGGAAATAATAAACCTAAGACACATTTTATTTCTCAAATATATTTTCTACCATAGTTGTTTAAAGTAATACTGAAAAAGGAACCCAAAGACACAGAAGTGTACTGAAATTGTTTTTATTTCCCATAAAACTGGCATTCTTTAACTGTGATCAGGGAAAGTAAATCCCAGTCTTGTAATGTGCTATCTTGGTTAAAGCTCTTCCACATTTTGATCTGGCTCAATTAAACTATTTAGCTGTCAAGAGATAAAAACTTCTGCTCAATTTATATATTCCTGAAAAATAAAGTCTACTACTTGCTACTGCATAAATAGTAAAAAAAAAAGAGATTTACCATGTACTGACGAGAAATTAGACAAGTTCCATATGTAGGGTACAGTTAGGTGTAGTTAACCATACTATACATATGTTAATCAATGCCCTGAAATGTTATTCTGGAGGGTCAAGACTTAAACCAGCATGTAGAATATTTCAATGTATCTTCTAAAACAAATCTCCCAGATTTTAATCCTTTAGCTAGTGATTGATTTTACAAGTCACACAGTGATAGGGGCCATTAAATCAGCCAAGAGGAAAGGAGAAATTAAAAAACAAAAACATCTATGTAAGAACTCTTACATACTGATTACCTTGCTTTTTTTCAACTTAAACATAATGCCTTTTGCTATCAGTAAGATATCTACTTATTCCTACAATATCAGCATTATAATGCCAAAACTAACCTGAGCATATCAAGAATTATGTGAAATTTTGATGCTTTTTCCCATAATCTCAGCTTAAATGAGCTTCTCTTAAAACATCTTAGATCTTTCAGTTATCACTTGAGTTTTTTCTTTTTTAAAAACATTTATTTATTTTTAATTGATTGATGATTAGTTTACAATATTGGTTCAATTTCTTTCATACATCAACATAAATTAAACATAGGTGTATATATGTCATGTCCCTCTTGAGTCTCCCTCCCACCTCCTGGCCACGCCTACCCCACTAGGTTAGTACAAAGCTCCAGTTTGAGGTCCCTGAGTCCTACAGCAAATTACCACTGGCTGTCAGTTTACATATGTTAGTGTATATGCATTCATGCTACTCTCCATTTGTCTCACCCTCTTCCTCTTCTCCCCTACCCTTGTCCATAAACCTGAACTACAGGAAAGGAGATTCTATTAAAGATAATATCTTCCTTTGAGACAAGGATGACAATTTGATATAAAGGCCAAAAGTGATTAGGAAATTGGTGAATAATGGTCAATAATGGAATGCTCTTTTTAAAAATATGAATATGACTTGATGGTAGTTAATAACATAATAAATAATAGGATATAAGACCTATAACCAATAAAAAGCTTCGAAATGAATAACAAGAAAATATTACAACAAAACAGTAAATTAGAGAACTGGGAATAAAAGATAAAAATACTACTTTATACATGTCATATTCTTTACATATTTATAAAGTGATTTTCTAAATCCACAAATATTAATCAAGGAAAAGCAAAGGGTATCGTGAATACAAATATTTAGGCTACACACTGAGCTATCAGAGAGAATAAAAAGTAAAATATCTGATATTTCTCATTTTCCAGATAAAGAAATGGAGATCCTAAGAAGGTGATTATCTTCAGAATGATAGTGCATGTGTTTAATAAGGTAGCTTCTATAGTCAAATAAGCTGCTTTTAAATCCAAGATCCTCAGTTTATGAGCTGAGAAACTATTGGTAGATTTTTTAAAATTTCTTTGTTTCCTCATCAGTAAAATGATAGGTAATAATACTATTATTTTACATTGGAATGCAAAATAAAATAAAATTATTAAGGCAAAATACTTAGGACAATGTCTGGCCAGTTTTACTTGTTTAGAAAACATTAGCTATAGTAATAGTAGTTAACATTAGGAATTAATTCAAAACTTTATTATTACCATCAGTACAAGAGTCAAGTTCTCTTAATGCTAAAGCTGTTAAATTGGTAACTCAGTTTTAACTTTGGAATTAGTCTCAGTGGATACTTCTCATGGTTAAAAAAATCAGGCAAGCCTGGTGTGCTGCAGTCCATGGTATCACAAAGAGTCGGACACAGCTGAGCAAGAGAACTGACTGAACTGATGGGCCCTTCATATGTTAATAAAATTGCTAAATATTTTCTCATCCTTCTCTGATTCTGGTAAACTGGTTATTTCAAGGGCTCATAGTTTAACAATTGCAACATCCATTTGAAATGTTGATGCAGTCAATCTGCCTATTTTTATTAGAGAGATCAAGTTGTTTCAATTAAGTAACCCATGCAATAATAACAAAACCCAGGATGATCAATAGAGCTCTTCTTCAAGCAAGTTCAAATGCACTTTATTATATTTATATAAAATTCCAGTATATATTATTCTTAAAGAAATGAATATATCTAATACAGAGAGATGATAGATAAATATCTAGGTAGATAGGGATGGATGGATGGGTAGGGATAGATGGACAGACAAGCAGATCTTAGATGAATGGATAAAGAAATATAGATGGTCTCCATCCAAATTATGATTTATTCATGTTTACAAGGACAAAGCAACAAGTGCTGTTAAAGTCTTCATACCTTCACTAGTGCCACTAAGAGATTATATATATATAATCTCTTATATATATATGGAAATATCTTAATGGAAGATACTTTTTGAAAAAAACATTATTGTAAACAGTAGGGTATAGAAGAATTTATTTTTAAATAGATAATATAATGGATATTTTTGAATTTCACAATTTATGAGCATAAGAATGTTAAAATTTTAGAAAAAAGGTTTTTTAAAATCTTAATTTCTAAGAAGAAAGACCAGATTCTGTGATTACAGTCTTTTATTTCCCATATTTAAATTAGACACATTTACTATTAAATTTTGGTATTTCTAGAGTTGGACAATAAAGAAAGCTGAGCACAGAAGAATTGATGCTTTTGAACTGTGGTGTTGGAGAAGACTCTTGAGAGTCCCTTGGACTGCAAGGAGATCCAACCAGTCCAACCTAAAGGAGATTAGTCCTGGGTGTTCATTGGAAGGACTGATGCTGAAGCTGAAACTCAAATACTTTGGCCACCTCATGTGAAGAGCTGACTTATTTGAAAAGACCCTGATGCTGGAAAAGATTGAGGGTAGGAGGAGAAGGGGATGGCAGAGGATGAGATGGTTGAATGGCATCACTGACTCAATGGACATGGGTTTGGGTAGACTCCAGGAGTTGGTGATGGATAGGGAAGCCTGGCATGCTGCAGTTCATGGGGGCGCAAAGACTCAGATACGATTGAGTGACTGAACTGAACTGAAACTCTCAAATTTTAACACAGAATGTAAAGATTCATAAATCATTTATATGATATACTTGAAATTTATATCAACAATTATGCAAATGCCTTTTACATGTACACTGTGCAACATTATACATGCAGTATGATATTTATGGAATATAATAACAATTGATATTTAATGTAAAGGTTCATTTATGATAGTCAATAAGGAAGTTATATTTATAAACAATATATTTATATTGGCTTTTGGATTTCTTAGAAATAAATTTATACACATTTTTAGCTAGCAAGTTTTATTGGTACCTGAAAATTTTGTCTGTACACACAAATGTGTGTGTTAGTCACTCAGTTGTGTCCAACTGCTTGCAACCCCATGGACTTTTGCCCACCAGGCTCATAAATCCATGGGATTCTCCAGACAAAAATACTGGAACATTGGAGTAAGTTGTCATCCCCTTCTTCAGTACCAACATATACATTTGTCTATAAATGTTGTATATATATATGTATATATGTATGTACATGTTTATATGTATATACACATATGTGTCTGTGTGTATACATGTCTATTAACTTTAATGGGAAAAAGAAGATATTTTCCATTTCAACCCAATATAAACAATAATTTTTCGGTAATAAAAATATATCAATTGAACAGTGGAAACATACTTAGCATAAGTAATAAACAATAGTTTGAAAACAAATAATATCGTTTGTACATAAAATACAATTTACTGAGGAAGGAGAAAAGATTTTATAGGGGGCGGTGGCTGGTGAATAAGGATTGTAAAAATTCATCTTTAAAAGGTGATGTAGAGTCAGGTGATCAACTTCTAACTATCACTTATTGTCAGAATCAGACATAATTTATAATAATAGAGATAAAAATGACATCACTTGTTTCTTCTACTTTTCTTGTGAAAAATTTATTCATAGTTAAATTTTTAGCTCTCAGCTTCCTATTAATAGACATTACAGAAAAGCAATGTAAAATATAATTCTAAATAATCACAAAGGCAAACATCTGTCAGGCATGTAAATAACACATTCACCAATATTACTGTAACTGTGTATCGCCAATATGCTGGCTATACATTTTGTTTCATTTCTACTATTGTCTTGGGAAGAATAGAATAAGCCTGATTGTGAATTCAATGTAAATTTTTCCCAAGTAAAGATTATGAAGGAAAACAGAAAAGACAAACAAAAACTACTGAAACAAAACAAAATATTCATAGCTCCAGGGAGTTTTTGATTCAATACAGATTTCTCTTGGGGAACGGATCACCCAGTGCTTTGCAGTAATAGTTTGACATATGTTCTAAGCAGACTGGTATACAATTTTTAAATGTTTTCATATTGCTATTATACCAGTATTGACAGACGAAAGAAAGAAATTTAAATAAGTGGTAGTTTAGTATAAAGAATATACTACATGTGTCGTAATGATACTGAAAGACAAAGGAGGTTTTTGCTGTTTGATATCCTTTCTCTGACCTTAGCAGTACGCATAATGAGATGGTTAGCTAGGGAATAATAAAAGGTCTGGAAGAGATAAAGAATCTGCTCCAGGAATAAAGCTTACTTTACTCAAGCAATTTCTTCAACTGGCCAGTATAGGAAAGAAGATGGGTGATGCATAAAACAAAAAAGAATTAAGTAGCTTATTCAAGGTTATATAGATAATGGAGAGTAAATCTGAAACCTAAAGCTTTCCTTCAGTAAGTATTCTCCTTCAGGAAAAAAAAAAAAAGGGGGGGGGGCTGTGGTATATGTTTATGATTCTTGAACCTATGAAATTGTTTGTGCACACGCATACACAAATGGGCTTACCAGGTGGCTCCATTGGTAAAGAAACCACCTTTGAAGCAGGAGATTGGGGTTCATTTCCTGGGTCAGGAAAATCCTCTGGAGTAGGAAATGGCAACTAACTCCAGTATTCTTGCCTGGGAAATTCCTTGGAAAGAGGAGCCTGGCAGGCTACAGCCCATGGCATTGCAAAACGTCAGATATCACTCAGCAACTAAATCCTACACAAATACACACACCTCAGCTGAACAATTAAAACATATTAACATAAATAGTAAAAAAGTTTAGAAGTAAATTTATATAAATTTTCATCCTACTATTACATATTCTTGAGACTTAGAAATATTAGCTTCCCCAAAGTCTCTAAATTAATGATTAGCAGACACACATCTGAATATAGCTATTTCTAATTCCAAAGCCAATGGCTCATATCTTCCTGTATTTCTTTAGACCACAAAACTATAAACAATTAGTGAGCTTATAACATATAATCATATTTCTTCATCTAATCAACTATTTTAATATATAAAACTGGAGGTCAGAAGAGTTGTTTTGCTATTATAAACTTTGTTGATATGTCCTTTTCTACTAGTTAGAGTGTCCTTGGAGGATACAAGAATTTGACAAGAAAAAGAAGCTGAAAATCAGAAGGAGAGAGATTATTAAATGTATGGAGAAAGCCTCATTCTGCTTCTCCTTATTGATATTTCTTTTCATATCTCAGTAAAAGCATGAACAACTCTAGATAAGTTTCCCTTCCTCTAATAAAGCTAAAGTATGACTTTACAGAAAAATTAAGAGTTCAAAGTTTGTAACAGTGCTAAATCACTTAAATTATTCCTGCTGTGCATAGCACCAAAATCTTTGGAAATGTATTATTTTCATATCCATTTTTTTCCTCCTCATTAAGAGAATTTTAAAACTCAAAATCTTAGAGATGTTTTTCAATCAATTTTATCAACTGCAAAAAAAGAAAACAAGGTCATCTACTTACATTTATATTTTTAATGAGTGATTGTTGGAAAAAGATTAAATATTATCTAATTTTTTTTATATGTTTCAAAGGCAAACTTATAAATGTATACCAGTAGATACTGTACAAACTTCATAAGAGGCAATTTATTTGTTTCATAAAAAGTTAGAAAAAGAAAGAAAGAGAGCAAGAGGAAAAGTATTTAGCCTAGTGATTTTTCTTACAAGAATTTATCCTCAGGAAGTAATCAGAGAAATTCACAAGAATTTCTAATGATATTTATCACAGTGATATATAATAGTAAAAAGAGAAGAAATTTAGAAATAGTATAAATAACTCAAAATAAGCAAATAACAAGTTATTGCATATTCATAAAAAGATATACTAATAATGAATAATGCTAAACATAACAGTATATATGAAACAAACTGTATTTTTATATAAATAATAAAATAATTGCAGATATGGGATAAACAAAAAGACATAAAAGAACAGTAATAGAAAATATATTCAAGATGAGGGTCTTGAAAATAGATAAGACACAACAGAGAACGATTTGCAATTATAATTAAGAAAAATGAGAAAATTAAATAAATTTAAGAAATAGACATAGGATCATGAGATATATAAAGGCTACTTTTACAAAAATACACAATTATAGTAATTTTTAAAATTCAGATGCTACTTAAACTTTTCATGGTATAGAATGCATGAAAACCAGCTCAATCCATTACCAAACATTACAAATACGGTTTGTTGTTTTTTTTTTTTTTTTAATTTATGGCTCTGAAACAGATTTCAAAAACAGCAAATAGAAAGCTATCAACTGAATTATACAGGCATGCTCAGTCTTGTCCAATTATGTATGACCATACGGAATATAGCCTGCCAGGCTCCTCTGTCCATGGAACTTTCCAGGCAAGAATACTGGAGTGGGTTGTCATTTCCTTCTCTGAGAGACCTTCCCAATCCAGGGGTCAAACCCTGTCTCCTGCGTCCCCGGCACTGGCAGGCAGACTCTTTACCACTAAGCTACCCGAGAAGCCCATCAGCCCAACTATATAATATTTTAAAAGAGTCATCAACCTAACCACATAAGACTCAGCCACAAAATTCAGTTTAGAATTAGAAAATATAAAAGAATCTCTTAAGCATGATAATGTCATTGCCTCGGTGCTAAATAAGCATTTGAAAAATTCAATACTCATTTCAACTATGCAGAGTTTGAAAATGATGATTATCATTAGGTATATAATTATACAACTAGAGAACAGAATTTCACTTTGTTTATAAAGTTTATTCAAAAATCTGATTTAAAATAAATGCAAAAGTATTATGTTTTTTGCATTTTATTTATTGATTATATAATGGGGGGATGATCATTCATGCTAAACAAAACACCATAATATAGAAAATCATAATTAAAAACAAAATTGTGTTGAAGTTTTAGGTTTCTTGAAGCTACATATGTTTAGACACCCATCTTAAATGGGGTTACCCAGTAAGGGAATGTACTAGCACAAATAACCAGCTGTACAAATGAGAACAGATTTTGAGTCCAGATTTTGAATCAGTTGATTCAGCCTAGAGTGGGTTCACCAATGATCCAGTTAGCTTCTGACTCTGCCTCCTCAGTGTTGCCTTTATCTTCCGTTAATCTTCATGGTAACTGCATGCTTTGACAATTCAGTGTACATCAAACACACTGACAAGGTATTTTGTGTAGGTAAAAGAGATCTAGACTCTAAGTTCAGTCAGTTAGTATTTGGTACAACTGTTTATTGTTGGGCACTTCTTTAGGCGTTGCAAGAATGTTTAGCACCACTGAACTCCTACACTGACAAAATGACAACGGCACCATAACCATAACTGTGATCACTAAAATACATATTTCTCCCACATATTTTTAAAATGATGGATAGAATACTACCCTTGTGACACACTGATATAAACAATTTGAATAGCAAAGTTAATAAACTTCATCTAAAGGATGTACTTAGTACATCATACAAAATAAGTAGAAAGTACATATTTTTTTAAATAAATATATACTATGCATTCTCAGAACTATTCATGTGAAGTAATGGTTTTAGAAAATTTGAAGAATCTTTTCACTGTTTTGTGTGGTTATGCCTGAGCATTTCCATTAATATAATTTTTGTTAAAATGGTTTGGCTCCAAAAGGAAAATGTGAGACAAGGGTTTACAAAATAGTTTATTTTGGAAAATGATTTTCAAAGGATTTGAGTGGGGCACTGGGAAAAGTAAAAAGAAAAAGAGGGAAACCCAATCCCAAGATGGTCATTGACAAAATACCTGGGCTCAGTTCATCTGGGGACTTGCTGAGGATTCACCTAGGAACTGAATAAGTGTCTACTTACTAGCTGTTCTGTTGCCCTTATTGGTCAAGACCCCTTTTTATCCTGAGGAGTGTTAACTCTCTTGTACTTCAAAGTTCATGCATGTGTTAGAATGGCTGAGTGAGTTTTGGCATCTGACATTCCCCAAATACATTTTGTATGTTTACATTTGTATGCAGATCCTCAGAGGCTCCTGAGATTGGCCCTGTAACCTAACACTTGGGGTGCCTGTGCTTGACCTTGACTCTTCCAACACTCATGCCCAGGGGGCTGAGTGGTCTAGAGGACAGCCGCCATCACTGGGCAGGACCAAGAAGCGTGCAGCCAAGAACTTCTCCAAAGAAGGCAGATGCACATGTCAGTCAAGGCTTTAAGCACCTAGGTCATGCTCCATTGTCTTGTCAGACTTTACACAACACATGTTCAAAAATAAAATTATTCACGAATTTCCAAAATGACAACTGAGCATGAGCACACCTCTGAATATGGTGCTTAGAGTGACTGCACTGGCTGTAACCTCATGGAACAGACTCTGAAATCAGTTCTTACACAATTGTGGAAGATGGAGAAAACATATATGGAAAAAGGGGGAGGATATGCATGAGTGGTAGCAAGGGATATCTGGAACATCTCTGTACTTCTACTCAATTTTGCTGTGAACCTAAACCTTCTCTAAAAAGAATATACATCTTTTGAAGTATAGAAAAAGGTCCATGGAAAGCTGTTACCTTTGCAAATTGCAATGGGCTTGAAGTCACTGTACATCTACATGGGTGACAACTGGAAAGATAATAGGTGGACATGAAGGAGGAGAAAGAGGCTCATCTAGAACTAGGTGGATAAACTGGAATACACAAGGACAATATGGAATCCATCTCTGCCTCTCACCAGTTTCAATCGTGTATAGCAGAAACTAGTGCCCTTAGCTGCATGCACCTGGCTCAGGAGTCCGAGAAACTGAAGGAGGATGAAGTACAGACAGTGAAAGGGCAGAGAGCCCAATAAAGTGAACAAGTAAATCAAGAAAACTACATGCAGGCAGCAATGGTGCCTGGTACTTAATGCTGACCTTAAGAGCATAATGGTAGATACTAATCTTCTTTTTTAAAGTCCACACAAATTTTTCCCATGACCTTCGCTTACATGGAACCAGAAAGGGAAGGGAGTTCCGGGAAATGTAGTTCCAGCTTCAACTGACAATATAAAGTTACCACACAATATTATATTAACACTCTCAGAGAACTGGCCAAGAGAAAACACTCCTTGATTGTCTTCAAACTTAGACATAGTAGAAGAAAAAAAATACAAATGATTCTTAGCCATGAATATTGAAGGATGAAAACTACACAAAATATTACTAAACCAAAGGATGATATATAAAAGATATCATGTTGGATTTGTATCATGAATATAGTCTTGTTTCAATGTTAGAAAAGTAGTCAACCATTTAAGCATGGTAAAACAGAAAAAATACATCTTTCCAAAAGAATATTTACTCAAAAAGAATATATAAAGCTTTTAACTAAAATGATATATAAATTTATTTAACTTGGAGTGCATATATTTCTTAAGTGAAATATCAAATGCTTCTAAGTTTTTTGGACTGCTTTATTTTTACCTTGGGAGATTAGTACAAGAATATTCATTTTATTATTATGATTTAAACTGTAAGTGTATATATTTTAACCTTCCATATGTATTATAGCAAAAAGAAAAATAAGAGAAAAGAGAAAACGAAAGATGAGAGGACTAGAAGATTGATCTAGGAGGCTTAATGTCTGAGTTAATAAAGTTCTAGAAAAGATTAAAAAATGGAAAGTGAAAGAAATTATCAAGGAAGTAACAATAAACTATCCAAGAAATATCTAGCTTGAAAGGTCACACAGTAAGTACATCACATCACTATGTTTCAGAACGGGATTCAGAATGACAGATTTTTCACTAGCCACACTGACTAAAAGCTACTAAAACTATGAGGGAACAAATAATTTTCAATATCTAACTAAAACTTAAATTTTAAGGTAGAACAAAGGTTTAATAAAAACATAAAATACAATCAGACACAGGAACTAAAATACCCTCCTTAGAGTGGAGTTAAAGGTATGCACAGAGTAAATAAGGGATTATCAATCAACTAATCAACCAGTGAATCAAATCAAGATATAGAATTCAGGAAATAATAGATCCCATCAAGGAAAAAGGTGAGATATAAAAGATGGTGACAGAAGAACCACCTCAGAGTATAGTTAGAAAATGAAGGCAAGAAGGAAAGAGTTTATGAAAAATTGGAGACATTAATGAACAGGTAATCTAAATATTTCAAATCATCAAGTCTATGATTTTATTTAATCAAGTCTATTTAAAGAAATATTATACAAGTAAAATCTGATGCAAGAAACAGTATACAGAAAAAGAAATGCTCTTACAGTAAACTCCTTAGATTGCAGATAGCCTGAATTGGCAACATCTGTTGTGAAAACTGATAAATGATTTAATTAATATTGATAAAATATGGTACACTACTAAATCTGCAGCCATCAGGGAACTGCATTAATAAAGAATTTAAATCTATGAATTAAAAATAATAGTAAATGCTAATAAAACACATCTATTGAATATATGTATTTAAACATCAGGGAATAAGTAAAAGAATTAAACCCATTGCCTATGGAGGGGAGAATTATTGGGGGAAAGTTACAACTTGAGATTATACATTTTTAAATTAAGATTTACAATATTGTCAAAATTAAGATTTTTAATATTAAAACTGTTTGATATCACTTTGTTTTTGAAAACAAACCGCAAATATATGCTTTAAAAAGATAGAGAAATAACTTTTAGGTTTAAAATAGCCAATTCAACACATTGAGATGTTTTCATTCTATAATGAAGCAAAATCAAGAAAGTCCTTAAAATCATTTAATATATAGCTAGCTGCAAAATGTTTCCTTGTACTAGGAATAGACGTCTCTAGTGGAAGGAATCATCCAGAAAGCCATAACCAAAGCAGGGCTGGACACCAGTTCCCTGCAAGACAAGTGCTGAATCTCAGTGGGGAAGAAAGATAAATGGGACAACCCAAGCACTCAGATTTGCGATATTATAATCTTACTCTCAGACATACATCTCTAAGCTTCACATATATGAATTTCACAGTACCCAGAGTACTATAGGGATTGGATATCTTCTGGACTGCAAATATGTTTATTGTATTTCCATACATTAAAGTTTTTATGTATTGCTGCAACAAATGCAAACACCTTGGTTAGACATATCCTGGGCCCTGCCTATTTCTCAGGTCATAGTATTTACCATGACTCCACTCATGACCTACATTCTGGCCATTGCCAGTAACATACAGTTCTCTAACTGTCAAATGGTTTGATTCTTCGTCTTTGTCCTTTGTAAGTCACTTTATTTAGAATGGTATCTCGTCATAATGTTTTTCAATACACCAATCCCTTTCTCTACTGTGCTCACTTATCTTTTAAGACATGTAGGGTTGCTTTCTTTATGAAGTATTTCCTGACCTTATACATAAAACTAATAGCCTTTTCTTTTTATCCTTTATTGAGTCTTATACTGATATCTAACAGAAAACAGAAATTAACAGGTAATAATTTGATAAGCTACTGTTTGTAGTCAGCTTTACTTCTCATTACTGGTCTAGAAGTTCCTTGAAAGCAAATATCATATCTTGATCTCTTTCTACATCCATAGTACTACAAACAGCAGCTTATATATAACAGGCACTTATTAACTATTTAAGTAAATAAATGTGTGATGAGTAAATGAATGAAAAATAAATGACCCTTTAAAATATCTTCTGCAGGTTTGAAACTTGCCAACCTGTCAGTATAATAACACAGGCTGAGATTATCACTGTTTTTGACTCAGGATAAAAACTTTCTAAGCACATTTGGGTAAATGAGACTGTTCTATATCTCAACAGGAAAATGATTGAAGAAGCAAACTTAGTAAAAGCGATCTTGCTTGATGTAACTGAATTACTGAATCAAAAAAAAGGCAATTGCTAAATGTTTAAATGTTTCTTCTACATTAATCCAAGTTCAGTGATAAGTTAATGATAATTCATGGGAAAAACACAAGATAAAATTTCAAACTAAGAGTTCATATTGAATATTTTCTCCATTACATATGTATTCATAAAAATTCATAATTCCCTGCACCATTGGTAAGTGTGGCTTTTAAGTAAAAACAATTAAAAATCATTTTACTGATATATAAATTCTTAAGCATATAATGAAAATAAATATAATTATCTTATTTTTATTCACTCCCTTTACTTTGGTAGCTGAGCAAGTCTGCGGATGTTTAATTTTATTATATTTTCATTACATTTATTTAAAAATTTTGAAAGTTCAGCCATTAAAATTGTCTGTAACTATTTTAAAACATTAAGCAGAAGGGTTCTAGGAAGATAGAGGAGCAGGAAGTACCAGGAAATAGTTTCTCAATGTAGGCAAAAATTGCACTTGCAAAAGCTGCCTGATATAATGATTTTGGAACTCTGTAGTCTACTGAATGTTTGCAACATCTAGGGAAAAGCTTGAGTGGTAAATTGGTTAATCTTGGCTAATTTCAACTCTTAGCACACTAGCAGCTAAGGGTAGGTACCCTCCCCACCCTCCTCCACACACACACCATGGTAGGTATTACTGCTGTGTGTAGTATTGTATAGATATTGCTGGAGCAGCCTGCACAAATCTTGCAAGAGAGAAAAAAGCACTCTGTCCTTTAAATATTGAGGATCTCTGTTCTGGTTGCTGATTGATGCCTTTACCGCAGAGATACAGAAAAAGAGGCATATGACCATTGTTGCAGCCCCCCACATTGTTGCAATCCCCTCCCAACCTGGCTAAAGTGACTTTCAGGGGGGCTCTTTTATTCCCTTTCATTGATTTTTTTTTTCCTTTTTGAGACCAGCTATAAAACCTATAGCATTCAAAAGAGACTTCATAAATGCGACAAATTAGAAAGTTTTTTTTTTTTTTTTTTTTTTTTTTTTTTTTTTTTTTTTTTTTTTTTTTTTTTTTTAATTCTTATGTACATGCCCCCCCCCCCCCCTCTCCCCCCCCCCCACCTCATAGACATGACTCGTTTATTTTTTTTTTTTTTTTTTTTTTTTTTTTTTTTTTTTTTTTTTTTTTTTTTTTTTTTTTTTTTTTTTTTTTTTTTTTTTTTTTTTTTTTTTTTTTTAAATATTCTTTTTACATTAATATTTGTTATGTACTTTCTTATATATTGCTGACATTAATTGTAGAAAAGTTTGACTTTTGTGCTTATCCTGGAGTAAAGGTACAGACTCAGAATAGACTTGAGAAAAGTTTACTTTTCTATCTCAGGATGATTCTCATCACAGAGACAGGTTATAGAAAAAAAAAAAAAAAAAAAAAAAAAGCAAAAAAAAAAAAAAAAAAAAAAAAAAAAAAAATAAAAAAAAAAAAAAAAAAAAAAAAAAAGCAAAACCCAGCAAACCCTGAGGTAGGGGAAATATCTGATTTCCAGAGTTACCACATTATCAGATTTAAATGTCCATTTTTCAACAACAAATCACATAGCATGCAAAAGACATAAAACTATTGTCCATTCAAAAGAAAAATATCAATAGAAACTGTCTCTGAAAAATATTTGGTGGCATATCTACTAGGCAGGGACTTAAAAATAATTATCTTACAAATTTTGAAAGAACAAAGGAACATGGAGAGAAAGTAAAGAAAATGATGCATGAAAAGAAGGAATATGAATAAGAGATAGAACACTTAAAGAGTAACCAAAAAGAAATTCTAGAACTAAAAGGTATAATAATTGAAAAGAAAAATTTACTAGAGGGATTAACATGCAGATTTGAGCAAATGGAAAAAAGAAAAGAATTAGTAAACTTGAAGATAAGACAATAACTTTTTGAGTCTGAGGAACAGGAAAAAAAAAAGAAGGGAAAATAACCTAAGCGACCTGTGGGACACCAGCAGATGGAATATTATATACATTGCGGAAGTCCCAGGAAAAGAAGAGAGAGAAGAACGTAAAAGGATCACTGAAGGAGACTTGGTAAAGACATGAATAAAAACATCCAATAAACTCAATAAACTCCAACCAAGTTGAACTCAGTGAGACCTACATCAAGATACATAATACTTTCCAAAGATAGAGAGTCCTGAAAGCAGCAAGAAAGATGTAACTGGTCACATATGACGGATCATCAATAAGAATATAAGCAGTTTTTCATCAGAAATTTTAAAGGCAAGAAGATTGTAGATCAGTATATTCAAAGTGCTAATACAAAAAAAAGTAATAATAATAATGTCAACCCTAAAATCCTATTTCTGGCAAACTGTCCTGCAGGAACACACAATTTATAAAAAGATGTAACTTTGGGACACTGGCAACTATAAGGAGTAGGAAAGAGCTATAAAGTATCAAAGTTTTGGTATGTTATTGAAATTAGGCTGGTATAAATTCAGATTAAACTGTTGGAGCTTTAGAATGTTTAAGGTATATCAAATAGTAACCATAAAGAAAAGAGCTACAGAATAAACATAAAAAATGAGGAAGAAATTGAGATATTTCAGTGCAAAAAATAAAAAAATCAACTAAACACAAAGAAGATGGTAATGCAGGAAACGACAAAAATGCTTTATTAGACATACAGATAACAAATAGCAAAATTACAGAGGTTAAGTCCTTCCTTTAGTAATTACTTTAAAAGTAAATGGATTAAATTCTCCAATCAAAACCCAAAGATAACCAGAATTTCTAAAACATGTGATCAAACTATATACTGTTTATAAGAAACACAATTTAGATCCAAAGATACAAATAGAATGAAAGTAAAAGGATGGAAAAACATATTCCATTACAAATTATAACCAAAACAGAAATGGCTATGCTAATATGAGTTAAGATGAGGTGTGTGCTCAGTTTTATCAGACTCTTTGCAATCCCATGGACTGTAGCCAGCCAGGCTCTTCTGTCCATGGAACTTTCCAGGCAAGAAATACTGGAATGGGTTGCTATTTCCTCTTCCAGGAGATCTTCTGGACTCAGGGATCAAATCCATGTCTACTGCATCTCCTGCAATTGCCAGGCAGATTCTTTGCCACTGAGCCACCTGGGAAGCCTAACATGAGGTAAAGAAGACTTTGCATAAAAAATGTTACAGGAGACAAAACTGCATAGTATCTATTAATAAAATATTCAATATAGCAAGAAGAAAGAGGAATTATAAACATTTATACATCCAATAACAGACCATCAAAATACATGAAGAAAAAATGACAGAACTAAAGAGAGAAATAAACAATTATATAATAATAGAGATTTTAATACTTCACCTTCAATAATGGATAAAATTCCCAGACACAAGATGAGTAAGAAATGGAAGACTTAAACAGCACAGTAAACCTAGATAGAACATATATACAGAACAGTCTACCTAACAACAACAGCATGCATATTCTTCTCAAGGATACACAGAGCAGTTTTCCAAGGTATATCATATGTTAGGACATAGATTAAGTCTCAATAGGTTTAAAAAGGCATATAAAATACTTTCTCTGAACACATAGGATGAAGTTAAAAATAAACAATAGAAGTAAAACTAGAAAATTTCACAAATTTGTATTATAAAAATTATAAAAGTGGAAAGGAAGAAGTATGTATTTCTATGTGTAAGATCTTATATATAGAAAATCCTAATGATTCCATTAAACAATTAGAACCAATAAATAAATTTAACAGGATATAAAATCAACCCATAAAAATCATTTGCATTTTTAAATACGTTAACAATGAGCAATCTGGAAAATAAATAGTGAAAACAATTAAATTTATAGTAGGATCATAAAGAACATAATACTTAGAAATTAACTTAAGCAAGAAGTGAAAGACTTATAAAATAAAAACTATAAAGCATTGCTGAAAAAAGTGAAGGAAATGGAAGCATATTAATGGACTAGAAGACAGTCATTTTAAGATATTAATATTTACCCAAAGCACTCTATAGATTCATACAATTCCTACCAAAATCTCAATAATGTTTTTCTTAAGAAATAGAAAAGTCAATCCTAAAATTCATGTGGAATCTCAAGGGACTCTGAATATTCACAGCAATCTTAATAAAGAAGAAAAAAACTTGGTATCAAGATCCTGATATTAGAATCTACAACAAAGTTATAGTAATTAAGACAGTGTTGTACTAGCATAAATGCAGACGTATAAATCAATGAAACAGAATCAAAATTCCAAGAATTAAACCCTAAAATATATGGCTAAATGATTTTTAATAGGGTGCCAAGACAATTCAATAGCAAAAAGATAGTCTTTTCAACAGTGTTGGGAAAACCAGATATCCATATGCAAAAATATAAGCTGGACTCTTGTCTAATGCCATATTCAAAAATTAACTCAAAATGAATCAAGGACTTAAGTGTAAAATGAAAGCTAAAAAATTCTTAGAAGATAACAGGACAAGAGCTTCATGCCATGAGATTGGCAATGCTTTCTTGACACCAAAGGCAACAGGTAACAAATGAAAAAATAGACATACTAGATTTTATGAAATATTTTTCGTTAAAAGATACTAACAGTAAAAGTGAAACCCACAGAATGTGAGAAACTATTTAATAATCATATATGAGGGATTTTGTTATTCAGTCATGTCTGACTCTTTCAAACACCATGAACTGCAGCATGTCAGGCTTCCCTGTCTTTAATATCCAGAATATGTAAAGAACTTTCAAACCTCAACAACAACAAAGAAAATCAAAAGTGGACAAAGGTCTTTAAAAGGTATTTCTCTAAAGATATCAAAAGGCTAGTTAGCACATGATAAGCTCAACAACACAAATTATTAGGGACATGAAAATAAAAAATACAATGAGATACTTAATAACCCATTAAGACGGCTATGAATTGAATTTGAAATCCATACACACTACAATGAGAAATGGAAAATGGAAAAGTCACTGTGGAAAACTGTATGACGGGTCCTCAAAAAGTTGAAAATAGAATTTACATATGATCCAGCAATTCCATTTCTGGGTATATACCCCAAATAACTGAAAGTAGGGTCTTAAGATATTTCATAGCAGTATTATTTACAATAGCCAAAATATAGCAACAACCCAGGTGTCCATTGTTGGATAAATAGATGCGAAAAATGTAGTATATACATACAACTGAATATTGTTCAGCTTTAAAAGTGAAGGGGATTCTGAAATATGCTACAGCATGGATGAACTTTGAGGACATTATTCTAAGTGCAGTATGTCAGTCACAATATAGACACTGCATGATTCCACTTTTATAAGTGACCCAAAGTAGGGAAACTCCAAGAAACTGAAAGAAGAATGGCAGTTGCCAGGGGATAAGGAAAGGAGTAAGAGATTATTGTCTGACGAGTAGAGTTTCAGCTTTTCAAGAAGAAAATAGATATACAGCTGCATTGAACAGTGGTGATGTTTTCATAGCATTACATACAGATTGTATTTTATACCACTGAAATGTGCACTTAAAATGATTAAGATGGTTAACTTTCTGTTGCGGGTATTTTACCAGAACAACAAAAAAAGATGGGGGTGTGGCATCAAGTGAGATTTTCTTAGGGTTTCTTTCTCAAATTGAATAATATCCTCAAAGGGAATAAAATAGGCTGTTTTCTCCAATCTTGGATCTTTAGAAGCAAACTTTAGCCGTAAGGCCATCTGAAGGGTTTGCAAACAGCAGCAAGGGAGCAGAGGTTAATGGGAACACAGGTTACTTCCAGGTGGTATGTCAAAATTATTTTAACAGAAATAAACCAAGAAAACTATCTTTCCATTACCTATTTCTTGTTATGCATTTCCTTTGAGCAATGTGTAAATTTGCTTTCCTGATAAAGTCTCCTGCCCCTCTCCTTTGTTAAAACCTTATCATTCCCATAAACCTGTGTTGCATTTAATACATTATTTACTCTTCATTAGGGCTTCCTTGGTGGTTCAGTAGTAAAGAATCTGCCTACTAAGCAGAAGACGTGGGTTCAATCCCTGGACTGGGAAAATCCCAAGGAGAAGGAAATGGCAACCCATTCTAGTGTTTTGCCTGAGAAATCCCACAGACAGAGGAGCCTGGTGGCCTATAGTCCATAGGGTGGCAAAGAGTTTGACACCACTGAGCAACAGATTTTCACTTTTTCTCTTTTACTATTCAGTACTCTCTTTCATTTAAAATCTCCAAATAATTAAAAAAGTAGAACTATATTTCAATAATCCATCACTCTAAATTTTAGAAATATCAAGTATTGCCACTTAGGTGAACCTGATGGCACAGCAGTCACAGTCTCAGTCTTTTCTCTTAAATTTATCTATTTGTTTTAATTGGAGGCTAATTACTTTACAATATTGTAGTGGTTTTTGCCATACGTTGACATGAATCAGCCATGGGTGTTACATGTATTCCCCATCCTGAACCCCCTTTCCACTCCCTCCCTTGTCTCAGTCTTAATTCAATATTCTTCACAAAGATACCCATTTCACATTGATTATTAGTTCCTGCAATAACAATAAATAAGGTTATCCAAAGGTCATGGGGTTATGGATTTATTCATGAGATCCAGATAGCTAATATGACCTTTTATATGTAGAATTAATCCAATGAACTACATCATTTCCATCTTTTTAAATGACTATTGTCAAGACCTTGAGTGAATCATCAATAAAAATGCAAATTTTTATTACTATGCCACTTACTGGGTTTCCTTGGTGTTTCAGATGGTAAAGAATCTCCTGCACTGTAAGAGACCTGGGTTCAAACCCTGGATTGGGAAGATCCTGGGAGACAGGAATGGCTATCGCTCCAGTAATTTTGCCTGGAAAATCCCATGGACAGAGGACCCTGGTGGGCTACAGCCCATAGGCTCACAATGAGTTGGACATGACTGAGTGACTAAGCACACACACACACACACACACCCCACTTACTAATGAAGACAAATATGTATTATGTTTTGTAAATATGACTAAGTCCATGCATGAAAGACTAAGTCTGTAAAGCTGCAATGACAATGTATATAAGTACTTTTAACATAACCAGCAATTTTGATATGGCTAATATTGGAAGCCTGCTGCTGCTACTAAGTCGCATCAGTCGTGTCTGACTCTGTGTGACCCCATAGAAGGAAGCCCACCAGGCTCCTCTGTCCCTGAGATTCTCCAGGCAAGGACACTGGAGTGGGTTGCCATTTCCTTCTTCAATGCATGAAAGTGAAAAGCGAAAGTGAAGTCGCTCAGTCGTGTCCTACTCTTAGCGACCCCATGGACTGCAGCCTACCAGGCTCCTCCATGCATGGGATTTTCCAGGCAAGAGTACTGGAGTGCTGCAATTCATGGGGTCTCAAACAGTCGGACATGACTGAGCAAATGAACTGAACTGAACTGAATGCTGAAATTGAGATCCAAGGTGACTTAATATCAGGGTTTTTTCCTATAGTAGCTCTGTGATCAGATTCTTTTTATTGATGGCTCATTCACTTTCCAGCTCTATCACTTATACTTGTGTGACCCTCACCAGATACTGATCTCCTTAAACCCCAGTCTCCTCATCTGTAAAGTGGATATTACATTTACCATATTTTTGTGAGAATAAAATGAAACATGATTTAAGGATTTATGATATTAGCATAATATCTGACCTACAGTTAGTGTTTAACAAATGCTTGTTACTATTATTTTAATTAGCTGTAGAGAGACATTTTAGTCTATAACTTTCTTCTTATTAAACATAAACATTATGTTGTAGTTCCTGCAAAAAGTATGATATAGTTCATACAAAAATGAGAACTTACAGAGATATACAAGACAGGAAATACTTCTACAATACTTGTATTTGCCTGGTGTATGGATGAAGATCAATGGAGGTGGCCTTAGGCAAAACTGTGAAGTCTCACACTCCCAGTTCTATCTATAAATCTTGTTTTATGGTGTTACCACACAGTTTTAGCCTCAGAGTCATTCTTTTTCTTCTCACCAATCTTGAAACAACATGTACATCTGTTTATTCTTCTTCAAGTCTGTTTCTTTAAAAAAATAATTATAGAAGGCAGGAAACACTAGCTGCTCTATCAAAATCTTTATATTATTTTCTTGTCCGGTTTCTTGCATTCATCTCTGACTGTCCCTCCTCTCTATCCTTTATTTCTGTTTTAGGAAGTTTTAAATTATAAACTCAATCTATATCTTCTAAGAACATTTGGCAACTTCCTTGGTGGTCCAGTTGTTAAGAATCAGTCTGCCAATGCAGGGCACATGGGTTTTATCCCTAGTTGGGGAAGATTCCACATGCCACAGAGTAATTAAACCCATAAGTCAAAACTACTTAGTCCACTCTCTGAGACAAAAGCTGCAACTACTGAACCTACACACCTGGAGCCTGTGGTCCACAGTAAGAGAAGCCACAGTAATGAGAAGCCCACACACTGAAACTAAAGTGTAGCTTTCACTTGCCACAACTAGAAGAAGCCCAAGGGCAGCAATGAAGACCCATGTTGCCAAAAATAAATAAATAAATATATATATTTTAATGTTTGATCATCTAACTACATGTGAGTGTGTGCGTGTGGGCTCAGTTGTATCCGACTTTTTGCGACCCCATGGATTGTCACTCAGCAGGCTCCTTTGCCCATGAGATTCTTTTAAGGCAAGAATACTAGAGTGGGTTGCCATTTCCATCTCCAGAGGATCCATCTGACCCAGGGATCAAACCCACATCTCCTGTGTCTCCTGAATTGCAAGTGGATTCTTTATCTGCTGCGCCATCAGGGAAGCCCATCTAACTGCTTATGAAGCTCTTTTCCAATATTAAGAAAAATACCAGAAAACTGTGCCTGTTTTTCTTCCATTGTCATTCTTTTATTTCCTTAATTTTTTTATACAATATATAGAGTATGGGGTTTCATTCCTTAGCAAACACAATCTGCTTAATAATTTCCAATTTGGAATCTCTGAATCCATCTGGTCTTTGCTAGTGCTAGCATTATTAAAAATGATTTTCATAAAATAAAATATATGGTTAATAAACAATTAACCAAGCAAGTATATCTCTGTGTTCTTACTACAGGTAACATCAGAAAGCCTGAAGTATAGTGATTTAGGGGAAAGTGATGGCTGCCATATTCATTAATGGACATGGCTATTCCCATAAAAAAAAAAAAGATCTCATGCAGATATGAGTACTAAAGACTGAAGATGGGTGGGTATCCAAAATGTGACAGATAGAAGCAACATTACTGGGCAAAAGTATGCCTTTTGAAATAAGGCAGTTAAATTCAAGAATGAGAAATAGAGAGGAGACTATGCCACCATGGTCCAAAACTGGATAGAAATAAGAAAGAATATAGAAGGAATAATGTATAACTTGACTTGGTTAAAAGAATAGTTTCAAGAGGATCCTGCAAAGTATTAATAAAATACCATGACACTGACAATGTGACAACTCAATTTTGTAATCCAATTCAGCAAACAAGTCATTGAAAGCCCATTATGTAATATACATAGCATTAACAGTATTAAATATTATATTGTGTGCATAAAAATATACACAATTCTTTTCATTACTATGCTTATTATCTTTGTCTAAGAATGAATCAGTAAGTTTGTCAAATATGATTTAATTTTAGAAAACTATATCTTCTAAATTATTGACATGGAGTATGAATTAAGCTAGATGATTTACTGTTTCATTACTTATGATAAATTGGGTATTATGAGAAAGAATAAAATGATTCTACAGGAATTCAAAATTTGAAATTAATAAGATAAAAATATTTAATGATATATTAATCTGAAATATAGGAAGCTAATGACATTCTAAGATTAGAAATA
This sequence comes from Capra hircus, assembly GCF_001704415.2. NCBI lineage: Eukaryota > Metazoa > Chordata > Mammalia > Artiodactyla > Bovidae > Capra > Capra hircus. Next base: position 101,508,201 of record NC_030808.1, read on the forward strand.
TTTGAAGATATCACAAAGAGAAATGGTGACTAATGTGATGCACAAAATTAAACCTTTATAATTTTTACCATTTTTCTTACACATTAGTAAGATGTAGCAAACAAACATATTTGTCATAAAAATGATAAGTGCTAAATATTAATTCATAAATTTAAAAAACATTGCAAAATTTATACTAAAGTATCCATAGATATAGTTAATAAATATTCAAAAGACAGTTCACAGAGTAGGAAATGAGTGCTAAACATTTAAAGTTTCAATCATATAACTAAAGATCTATTTAAAGAATAATGATATATTATTTATCTTATTGATTTGCCAAAATTTAAAATAAATATTAACCTTAAATGATCAGGACTTTAGAAAGAGTAAATAGGAAAAAAAAGGTAAAAGAAGAAAAGTAAAAACTGCCATTTACATTTTTAAGAAAACAAAAAGGGATTTGAAGTAGAGCTTAGTTAAAGGATATTTGCTTTAAAATGCTCTCTTTTCCTCAGACTTTGGGGAAGGATGAAATGATCTCTATAGAGAGACAGTGATTGATTGAAATGAGGTTAAATGAGAGAGCCTGGATCAAGTGTCATGATTTTAGCTAAATGAGAGGCCAGATTAACAGCTACAAGTCAAGAAGGATATTGAGAAATCAGAATATGGAAAACTCCAAGCAGTTAATGAAAAGAGGTTTCCAAAGAGCAGCAAGGACGAAAGTCATATTTGGAATTTGTAAATTTTTGCTGGGTCAAGTCTGTTAGTGCATAGAATTTTCTTCTCTCCACTCATATCCAGCCACTACTCTGTCATTTACTTATAGATTGAATGCTTCAGTGATTAGAGACCAATAGTGTGCCAGGGAAGGGCATCAATAAAATAATTTATCTCAGAGCCCAAGGATAAAAGAGTCCACTGGAGCAAGGGTAATGCTAACATTTGAAGAAAAAAAAAAAAAAAAAGGCACTGAGCTCCAGAAGTTTCTGGGTGAAATGAAAATGAAATGATTTCTAACAAGAATAGCATAAATTGAGAAGTATGTAGTTGGGAATTCTGAAGGCTGATGTGATGTCATGATACTTTTAAGTCACCTTAATTGTGTGCTAGCATAGCCCTTTGAACACCTTCATTTTGACAGTGAACAAAACTTGAACTGGTGTTTTCACTGTGTTTCTTTCAGGTGTGTGAGATTTGAGGTATAACTAGACTTACATTTCTTACAGGCACTTATCTAAAAATGTAAAGGTCAAAGCTTGCTAGAAATAGAGTGGGATGCTAGGAAACCAGTCAAGTTCAAAACTTTGACTAGTTAAAAGGCCAACCAATGTCCCATTTCTTCTGCGCTGTCTGGACATGGTTTATTCCCACAGCTGCCACAAATAGTTTCAGGTATGAACACTTCTATAGCCTGCTTCCTCTTTCTCCAACTCCAGTCACACACAGACTCCTATCATTGACATTACCCAAATTTTCTCAAGTTGCATGTCATGTTTTCCACCCTCATATATTCACCATTCAGTCAGGCTTTAATATTCTAAAAGAATATCCTATACACTAATTGATAGATCTAAATTTACACTTGATATTTAATATCTCTGTGACCTTGAGAAAATCATTTTATCATTCTGTACCTCAAAAGTTTTGCATTCAAAGAAGAATATTATAAATAAATTTAGAATGATATATATGAAGGTACTTGGAGAAGGAAATGGCAACCCACTCCAGTACTCTTGCCTGGAAAATCCCATGGACGGAGCGTTGCAGTCCATGGGGTCGCTAAGAGTCAGACATGACTGAGCGACTTCACTTTCACTTTGCACTTTCATGCATTGGAGAAGGAAATGTCAACCCACTCCAGTATTCTTGCCTGGAGAGTCCGAGGGATGGAGGAGCCTGGCGGGCTGCCATCTATGGGGTCGCACAGAGTGGGTCACGACTGAAGCAACTTAGCAGGAGCAGCAGCAGCAGCATCTGAAGGTATATTCTTCCTCTCAAGACTTTACTGGTCAGAACCTCCTAGGTTTCTCCTGTGACCACTCCTCTCCAGCTCTTCTCCAGACCTACAAACAAGTCTCTTCAAATCTTAGACTTCCTTTCTGGGAAGACTTCCAACTACAAGCTTCCCTTGGATCTCTCCCCATCATAAACATTTCCCCCTTTTTCCTCACTGCCCTTCCCCCTTTAGAATATGACCTTTTACAAAAAAAAAGAAAGAAAGAAAAAACTGTCGACTTCCTCAATTATCTTATTTCCTTTCAGTTCTAAGAGATTGCCCATCAGTCTGGCACTCACCTTGTGAGGTGAGTTTTGTGATTTGCTTTGTCAGGGCTGGTAGTGAGTGCCTGTGGCTGTCTGTGGTTTGCTTTAGTTCTCAAGCTCCTAGAATTAGGAGCTGAAGGAAGCTCGAGCAGCATATGGTGGTCAATGATTTTCACATGAATTTCTGTTGATTTGTTGCTGTGAAATGAAGAAAAGCAACAGTAAGCAGTTTGATTCAATATGGACTACAATAAAGTACACCTATAAAATAAAACTAAGCATTTAATTTCCTTAGAATGAAGTTTTCAGAAATTATAATTATTTATTTGTAAGAAAATAGCAACTTATCTATAATATCAAGTGATTTAATCTGACACACACACACATTCTAGATAACTGCTAATAGAAATGAAATGTTAACTTCACATGCAATTAAAAATTTTCTAATAGCCATCCTGAAAAGGAAGCAAAATTATTTTAAATACATATTTTACTTATTGCAGTATGCCTAAAATGTCATATCAACTTGTAATCAATAAAAAAATGATGAGATATTTCATGTTACTTTTTTTTTTTTTTACAGTTTTCCAAGTTCAGGGGTGATGTTAGAAATAATGAAAAATCTACACATTGAGGATAGATATTAGTTGTGCTTGACTGCTTATAGCATCTCCCCAAATTCCAATGGGGAAAATAAAAAGATGTTCCCATCCTAATCCTTGGAATCTGTAGATGTTACCTTACATATCAACAGAGGACTTTATAGATATATTTAAATTAGAGATCTTGGGATGAGGAATGGGGGGATTTCTTGGTTATTAGCTTTAAATTGCATAAGCTTTAAATACAATCACATGCATCCTTATAAGGGGGAAGCAGAGGGAGATGTTACCACAGAGGAAGAAGAAACGTAAACAATGCATGACAGAAGCAAAGACTAGAATGATGTGGCCACGTGCCAAGGGATATCAGCAGCCTCCAGAAGAGCCCCTGGAAGAGGAATGCATTCATGTATGCTCAGTCCTGTCCAACTCTTTGTGACCTCATGGACTGTAGCCCACCAGGCTCCTCTGTCCAAGGGATCATCCCAGGCAAGAATGCTGAAGTGGGCTGCCATTTCTTTCTCCAGGGGATCTTCCTGACTCAGGGATTAAACCTGTGTCCCCTGCATCTCCTGTAGATTCTTTAACACTTGAGCCACCTGGGAAGCCCTGGAAAGGGTAAGAAACAAATTCTTTCTTAGAGTCTTCGGAGGAAATGTGGCTATGATAACACCCTGATTTAGTCCCAGTGATACTTATTGTGGACTGCTGGCATCCAGAATTGTGAGAGAATAAGCTTCTATTGTTTTAAAACATCGAGTTTCTGAGAAAGTGTTATAGCAGCTACAGGAAACTAGCACACAAGCCATTTAGAGTAATATAATAGCACTGCATTCTCTCCTTTGTTGTAATGTTAACAAAGGCCATTGGTCTGATTCTGAAAAAACGCCAGTGAAATGTTCTACAAATATTCGTGTTGAAAGTGCCTTACATAATCTTTCATCTTGCATGGTTTCAGCTACTACCAGCATGCTGAAAATGTCATATCTGTGTTTCTATCTTTCACCACTCTCCTGTACTCTAAAGTAGTATTTCCAGATATCTTCTGGGCATTATCATCCAGATATACTATAGTTATCAACAACTGGTAATACTCAAGTAGAACTCATCATTAAAACTCAAAATTATCTCCTCCTTCCTAGATTAGTTAATGGACAGTCATCTATATCCAGAATGACTTTACCTATCTATTAGCTTAAGACAGCACTATCTTTTCTTGTTGATCCTGTATCCTATTTAATTTGGCTCTTGTCCTACTAAAACATCGATTTCATTTTTAAGAAGTCTTTATACTAAAAATTGCCTTTAAATAATTTGGATGTGGTAAATAAATCTCAACTTTTTGCCTTCTAGGTTTGGCTATGGTGTCATCTAGTAGTGTGTGAGAAGTAATTCAGTAAATAGAATATTCCCTTTAATATGCAAATAACATGGGGGTGGGAAAGACTAGTTGTAACACTTCTATCTTTTCCTGATCCTTTCCAGAGACAAAGGAACTACACGTGATAGTGCACATATGAAAATGCAAAGCATTTTCAGACATAAATAGCACAGACAGGTACCACCTTTTAGTTTCAAGTGGTAATACAGGAATTATTTGATATTCTCACCCTTGTGCCATTTGGTGTTGCAGCTAATTGTGGCCTGTCCCACAGGTTGTAAGTTTCAAAAAATTGTTAATCTCCACTCAGTGGAGGTCATATGAAATGTGGGAAAGTAAAAGTTAAGTGTACATAAAATATATGGAGGACATACCAGTAAAAGGGTCCTGTCATAGCTTATAGTAGCCTTCACACCCTTGCTATAGTGGTTATTGTCATATCAGTTTAGTTCAAGTCAGTTAAGTCCCTTAGTCATGTCTGACTCTTTGAGACCTCATAGACTGCAGCACACCAGGCTTCCCTGACCATCACTAACTCTCCAAGCTTACTCAAACTCATGTTCATCGAGTCAGTGATGCCATCCAACCACTTATTCTCTGTGTCCCCTTTTTCTCCCACCTTCAATCTTTCCCAGCATGAGGGTCATTTTAAATGAGTCAGTGCTTCACATCACGTGGCCAAAGTATTGGAGTTTCAGCTTCATCATCAGTCCTTCCAATGAATATTCAGGACTGATTTCCTTTAGGATGGACTGGTTGGAGTGCCTTGCAGTCCAAGGAACTGTCAAGAGACTTCTCAAACACCACAGTTCAAAAGCATCAATTGTTGAGTGCTCAGCTTTCTTTATAGTCCAACTCTCACATCCATAAATGAGTATTGGAAAAACCATAGCTTTGACTAGATGGACCTTTGTCAACAAAGTAATGTCTCTGTTTTTGAATATGCTATCTAGCTTGGTCATAACTTTCTTTCCAAGGAGCAATAGTCTTTTAATTTCATGACTTCAATCACCATTTGCAGTGATTTTGGAGCCCCAAAACATAAAGTCTGTCACTGTTTCCATTGTTTCCCCATCTATTTGCCATGAAGTGATGGGACTAGATGCCATGATCTTCGTTTTCAGAATGTTGAGTTTTTAAACCAACTTTTTCACTCTCCTCTTTCACTTTCATCAAGAGGCTCTTTAGCTCTTCACTTTCAGCCATATGGGTGGTGTCATCTGCATATCTGAGGTTATTGATATTTCTCCCTGCAATCTTGATTCCAGCTTGTGTTTCCTCCAGCCCAGCATTTCTCATGATGTACTCTGCATATAAGTTAAATAAGCAGGGTGACAATATACAGCCCCAATGCACTCCTTTCCCTGTTTGAAACCAGTCTGCTGTTCCATGTTCAATTCTAGCTGTTGCTTCTTGACCTGCATACAGATTTCTCAGAAGGCGGGTTAAGTGGTCTTGTATTCCCATCTTTTTAAGAATTTTTCACAGTTTGTTGTGAGCCACACAGTCAAAGGCTTTGGTAAAGTCACTAAAACAGAATTAGATGTTTTCCTGGAACTCTCTTGCTTTTTAATAATCCAACGGATGTTGGCAATTTGATCTCTGGTTCCTCTGCCTTTTAAAAATCCAGCTTGAACATCTGGAAGTTCACAGTTCACTTGCTGTTGAAGCCTGGCTTGGAGAATTTTGAGCATTTCTTTGCTAGTATGTGAGATGAGCGCAATTGTGCAGTAGTTTGAACATTCTTTGGTATTGTTTTTCTTTGTGATTGGAATGAAAACTTCCCTTTTCCAGTCTTGTCTTATTGGTTATCTTATATATAATAGTCAGTATATCTAGATCCCAGTCTCCCAGCTTATCCCTCCCCTGCCTTCTCCCCTTGGTAGCCTTAAGTTTGTTCTCTACTTCTGTGACTATACTTTGCAATTAGGTTCAACTGTATCATTTTTTCCTAGATTTCACATACATGTGCTAGTATATGATATTTATTTTTCACTTTGTGACTTATTTCACACTGTTTGACAATCTCTAGGTCCATTTACATTTCTGCAAATGGAACTATTTTATTCCTTTTTATGGCTAAATGATATGCCTTTATATATATAAAATATACAACACCTTCTTTATTCATTCTTCTGTTGACATTTAAATTGCTTCCATGCCCTTGCTATTGTAAATAGTGCTCCAGTGAACATCAAGGTGCAAGAATCTTCTCAACTTATGGTTTTCTCTGAATATATGCTTAAGAGTGGGATTTCTGGGTCTTATGGTAGCTATCTTTTCAATTTTTTAAGGAACTTCTAGATTGCTCTCCATAGCATGGAGACACAAAAGCCCTGAATAGCTAAACAATCTTGAGAAAGAAGGATGGAGCTGTGGGAATCAGGCTCCCAGATTTTTGACTACTATATTACAAAGCTAGAGTAATCAAAACAGCATTGTGCTGGCACGAAAAGGAACAAAAACCTAGATCAATGGAATAGGATAGAAATTCCAGAGACCCCACACTCCTATTGTTATTTAAACTATAACAAAGAGGCAAAAATATATATTGGAGAAGAAATAGTCTCTTAATATTACATTTCAGTCATTGTTTTTAAATCTTCCTCATTATCTAGACTTTGAGACACCAAGATGTGACGTTAGTTTTCTATGTACAATGCTAACCAAAAATAGATACTCAGATATTTTTGTTTCCTAAATGATGATTGAGCAACTGGACTATTCACTGCCTACTCAAGCTTAGTGTTTTATATTTTAGCACATAATATGTTATATATGGTTATGCAAAAGCACACAAAACCAATGTAAGAGTCAGAAACCATGCAAGGGAAAAATTAAACTTGTAACAAATGATAAAGGAGTCACACAGTTTTATTTGCCAGATGTGTGTAACTTTTTGTTTTGCTATCAACAATGCTGATTATTGAATCTGTCAAAAATACTTGCATTTGTATATTAGAGAATTTCTGAATTCTTTAATTATCTAATTTTTCCTTAGATTATCATTGTTCAGCACAAATGGCATAAAGTATACTTTATTTCAAATCTAATTTTTATACTATAATTTATTTTGTATCATTATTCATTTATTATAATAACTCTAGCAAATGTAATTTCTCTGTCAGATTCTATAACTGATATAACAACATTACTTAAAAGATAGTTTGAGGAGTTAAAATTCAGCATAGAGCATTCATTAATTTGTGATTGCCCAAAACCTTTTCTGTGTTTTCAACTTGGCCATGAAATAGCCTAGAAGCACCTGATAATCTATTTTACTTGAATTAAACATTTGCACCTCCCAAAACTATACTTTCTGTATCTTATTTCACTTTTCCAAGTTAGTTATTTATGTATTTTTGCATGTCCAAGCATGGAATAGATAGAAAATAGTCAAAACTGTATTTGCTTTTTGATAATATATTAATTCTGAATTCTGCTTTTTAACTCAATAAACAGTGGATTTAAATTCATATATATGCTTGTAGTTATGGGGGTTCTGGAATCTTCTACAATTACATTAAATTTGATGATAATCATGATGTAAATTGGTGATGATAAATGTGACAGTAATGACAATGTAATAATTATTTGCAGTAATTATTTAAAATAATACTAATTCATTGCTAAGTATCATTACAATTATTAATTAAAGGAATAAATTGAAGATAAATGACATGATCTAACACACTCTACTTGGAAGAGGCAAGTCACAAATACAGATCAAATTTAATATTATTTTCACTGTATATATGATTAATGAGACTATTTGACTACTCCAAACCTTATAAATATGAAAGTATTCTCATACAGCTTTTTCCAGGATACGGTGTTGTAATGTCTTTAGTGTGAAATTCTTCCTTGAATGATAAAATGGAAAAGTTCCATCACTTTTAAAAGAGCAGACTGTCCCACTTCATAATATTGCCCATTGAGCACTATCCAATAAAATGACAATAATGTAGATCCAGAGGAAAAAATTTATAAATATTACTAATTCTCCTAAACTTAAGAACACATGCTGCATTTTCAGGCACTTGGGCCACTATGGCCAATTTGGAATTTTAAGAACTATGAAAACAAAATTCTTTCCAAATAGCAATATTAATCACAAGACAAGCATGCAGGTGAGAGAGGAGAGTTCTATGACCTATGAACATACAAAGAAAATCACTTACAATAATATTTATTTTATTAGTGGTCTTATGAATAAACATTTAAAATTGAAAGAATCTTCAGTAAACACTAAGATCAGGCTAATTTGTACCAAAAAAAATAAATTTGTTATCATTTCAGAATATGGACATCATTCTGATTATTAAAAATGTATAATCAAAATTAATCCTTAATTAGATATTCTCCCATTTCTGTTTGTAGGTGAGATACTATATCAGTTCAGTTTAGTTCAGTTGCTCAGTCATGTCTGACTCTGCGACCCTATGAATTGTAGCACGCCAGTCCTCCCTGTCCATCACCAACTCCCGGAGTTCACTCAGACTCATGTCCATCGAGTCAGTGATGCCATCCAGTGATCTCATCCTCTGTCATCCCCTTCTCCTCCTGCCCTCAATCCCTCCCATCATCAGAGTCTTTTCCAGTGAGTCAACTCTTCACATGAGATGGCCAAAGTACTGGAGCGTCAGCTTTAGCATCATTCCTTCCAAAGAAATCCCAGGGCTGATCTCCTTCAGAATGGACTAGTTGGATCTCCTTGCAGTCCAAGGAACTCTCAAGAGTCTTCTCCAACACCACAGTTTAAAAACATCAATTCTTCAGCAGTCAGCCTTCTTCACAGTCCAACTCTCACATCCATACATGACCACTGGAAAAACCATAGCCTTGACTAGACGGACCTTAGTTGGCAAAGTAATGTCTCTGCTTTTGAATATGCTATCTGTAATGTCTCTGCTTTTGAATATGCTATCTAGGTTGGTCATAACTTTTCTTCCAAGGAGTAAGTGTCTTTTAATTTCATGGCTGCAGTCACCATCTGCAGTGATTTTGGAGCCCAAAAAAATAAAGTCTGACACTGTTTCCACTGTTTCCCCATCTATTTCCCATGAAGTGATGGGACCGGATGCCATGATCTTCGTTTTCTGAATGTTGAGCTTTAAGCCAACTTTTTCACTCTCCTCTTTCACTTTCATCAAGAGGCTTTTTAGTTCCTCTTCACTTTCTGCCATAAGGGTGCTGTCATCTGCATATCTGAGGTTATTGATATTTCTCCCGACAATCTTGATTCCAGATTGTGCTTCTTCCAGTCCAGCATTTCTCATGATGTACTCTGCATATAAGTTAAATAAGCAGGGTGACAATATACAACCTTGACGCACTTCTTTTCCTATTTGGAACCAGTCTGTTGTTCGATGTCCAGTTCTTACTGTTGCTTCCTGACCTGCATACGGATTTCTCAAGAGGCAGATCAGGTGGTCTGGTATTCCCATCTCTCTCAGAATTTTCCACAGTTGATTGTGATCCACACAGTCAAAGGCTTTGGCATAGTCAATAAGGCAGAAATAGATGTTTTTCTAGAACTCTCTTGCTTTTTCGATGATCCAGCAGATGTTGGCAATTTGATCTCTGGTTCCTCTGCCTTTTCTAAAACCAGCTTGAACATCAGGAAGTTCACAGTTCACATATTGTTGAAGCCTGGCTTGGAGAATTTTGAGCATTACTTTACTAGTGTGTGAGATGAGTGTAATTGTTCGGTAGTTTGAGCATTCTTTGGCACTGCCTTTCTTTGGGATTGGAATAAAAACTGACCTTTTCCAGTCCTGTGGCCACTGCTGACTTTTCCAAATTTGCTGGCATATTGATTGCGGCACTTTCACAGCATCATCTTTCAGGAGATACTATATAATTTATTAAAACTTCTTCCAAATAGTTTGCTTGAGAGATTGTGTCCTGTAACTGGATACAATCCCCAACCAGTTACCAATGACATCAAAAGAGAGACTCTGCCTAAGTCATGGGCTCCATTTCTGCATAAACAGCCAATAGTTTTTCAGTGGAGAAACTAACAATGATCATACAGTTAAATAATAGCTACATACCTGCCAGGTTACTATGGCTTTGGCATCATTGGCATACATTTTTAATTTGGCCAAATACTATTTTGGTTGCTGCCATGTCATTCCCAGAGGAACTATTCAGCATTCCAAATTGATTTGACATCTGCAGTGCTTCCAGGAATGAGGTTTAAAAATACAACACTGATTCTATGGATATAACTATGATTCTATATAGATACCTTGTAATTCTATAAATATACATTTTCACAATATGTTCTTTATCTATGACAAGCTTTTCTTTAATACATATTTGCTTTTTATCAAGGCTTTAAAACAAAGTATAAATATATGATGAAAGTTAAAAGTACCACTGTTATGTTGGTAAAATTTTATGCAGCTGAAAATCAGTAGCAAAGAAAATGAGATGCATTTTAAAAAGAAATGACAGGATGCACTGATGGGTAAAGTATGACAGCTGCAAGTCAAATAAATAATGATACTAATAGATTAGTTTCATGAACAGAGTGGATGTGATGCTATATATTCATATGACATAGATAGAAGGAGGAAGATATATATCTGTGTGTGTGTGTGTGTGTGTGTGTGTGTGTATCTGTGCTGTGCTTAATTGCTCACTCATGTCTGAGTCTTTGTGACCCCTTGGACTGCAGCCGCCAGGCTCCTCTGTCCATGGGGATTCTCCAGGCAAGAACACTAAAGTGGGTTTCCATGCCCTCCTCCAGGTGATCTTCCCAACCCAGGGATAGAACCCAGGTGTCCCATATTGCAGCTGGATTCTTTACCATCTGAACCACCAGGGAAGCCCAAGACTACTGGCCTGGTAAGCTATCCCTTCTGTAGGGGAACTTCCTGACCCAGGAATCGAACCTGGGTTTCCTGCATTGCAGGTGAATTCTGTACCAGCTGAGCTACCAGGGAAGCCTATACACACACACACACACACACGCACACACACACACACACACACACACACACACACACACTAATTTGAAGGCTTCCCGGTTGCCTCAGTAGTAAAGAATCTACCTGCCAATGCAGGAGTTGCAGGAGATGTGGCTTTGATTCCTGGATAGGGAAAATCCGCTGGAGTAAGAAATGGCAACCCACTTCAGTATTCTTGTTTGGAAAATTTAATGGACAGATGAGCCTGGCAGGCCACAGTCCATGGGGTTGCAAACTGTAGCACATGCTTGAGCGATTGAGCATGCACACATATGATATGAAGCTTAGAAGAGAGAGAAAGGATGGAGAATATGCACTATAGATGATATTAGATGTTAGGGACTGAAAATTTTACCTAAAGAAGTAAAGTTGATAGGAAAGAAGGGATGACCTAGGATCAAATCATGGGAGCTACATATATTTAAACATTTTTAAGTTTATAAATTACAAGGTTTTTAATTGCCCCGTATCTTGAGAGCAATACATATTTAGGACATTTCAGCACCAATTGACAATTTATAGATTATAATTCTGGGGAAACAAAAGAACAAAGCAAGCAGATCAGAACAAAACTATACATTAAAATCATGTTCTCAATCAAAAAAGATAACTCTGTAAAGGCAGAAATCTGGTTGCATCATTCAAAGGTACAACTACAATGTTTTCTGCCCCATTATTATTTTCTATAAAGAACTACCATTTAATTTCTAGTATATTAAGGCCTCACACTTGATTCTCTGAGAGCCAAATTGAAATATCATTAGTACTGATTCAGGCAAGGAGATTCAGCAAAGTCATTCAGGTCATGCACTAAGCAAAACTTTACATTAAGAGATCTATTACAACAGACACTTCATTGCCTTAGGTAATTTAAGGGCTTTTAAAATGCTGCTGCTATTGAAATGCATACAATATTTGATAAGCTCTAACGTGAAAATGGTTCAGTAGTTAAAACAACTGAGTAGAAATCCAGTGGATTCACATCAATGAAATTCATCAGCATATAAATATCTATGTGTCTATCACCTACTACAATGATATTTTGTCCATAATCAATTGCCCAGTTCTTATTTTCCTTCAGATCTGATGTTTAAACAGCTTAAATATCTTTCAAATATTTTCTTTTTCAGATCTCGAAAAAAATACCTTACTAGCCTTATTATATTGTTCCCAAGACAACTGAAAAACAACCATAATGAAGTGACTCTATTTAAATAACTGCCTAAATTAGGATAGCTCATGGGGAAACTGAAGATTGTATACAAGAAAATATACCATAAATATTTAGTGTGTCATTAAAAATCTTAATTACTGGATACATAATTGGTGTTTTTATATCTATAGATATGTAGATATGCGTAATATACATATAGATATATACACATATATGGCTCAGACAATAAAGAACCTGCCTGCAGTGCAGGAGACCTGGATTTGATCTCTGGATCGGGAAGATCCCCTGGAGTAAGAAGTGGCAAACCACTCTAGTATTTTTGCCAGGAAAATTTCATGGATACAGGCTACAGTCCATTGTGTCACAGACTCAGACATAACTGAGTGACAAACATTTTCACTTTCATTATATATATATATATATATACACATACAGACAAACAGACATAAATACTAATATTTCAGCAGTTCTCATTTTATAAAATATGTGTAATCACATTCTGTATTTGCATACTATAAATGGTAATAGACAGCACAGCCATTGTTGTGGAGATTTACAAATGAAGACTGGACTTCTGGCACCAAGGACTGTTTACAAATGGCAGCTGACTCATTTATAGTCTAAATCTGCTTTAGATTAGATAAGCTCAGTTGTGATCATTTTTTTTAAACAATGACCTAATGCACTAGCGGAGAAAAGTAATAAAACTGAGACTGCAAAGGAAATATCTGAATTATTGCAGGAGGTTGATAAAAAGAAAAGAAAGTATACCCAAAAGCTGGTCACACTTAGTCTGAAGACATCAGTCAGTCATCAGTCAGGCTGAACAGTCGCTCAGTCATACCTGAGTCTTTGCTACCCCATGGGCTATAGCACACCAGGCTTCCCTGTCCATCACTATCTCTAGGAGCTTACTCAAACTCATGTCCATCGAGTCAGTGATGCCATCTAGCCATTTCATCTTCTGTTGAACCCTTCTCCTGCCTTCAGTCTTTCCCAGCATCAAGGTATTTTCCAAAGAATCAGTTCTTCACATCAGGTAGCCAAAGTATTGGAGTTTCAGCATCAGTTCTTCCAATGAATATTCAGGACTGATTTCCTATAATATGGACTGGTTTGATCTCCTTGCAGTCAGGGGACTCTCAAGAAACTTCTCCAAAACCACAGTTCAAAAGCATCAATTCTTCAGCTCTCAGCTTTCTTCATAAGCCAACTCTCATACCCATCCATGACTGCTGGAAAAACCATAGCTTTGACTAGATGGACGTTTGTTGGCAAAGAAATGTCTCTGATTTTTAATATGCTGTCTAGGTTTATCATAGATTTTATTCCAAGGAACAAGCATCTTTTAATTTCATGGCTGCAGTCACCATATGCAGTGATTTTGGAGCCAAAAAAAAAAAAAAAAAATTAAGTCTGTCACTGTTTCCATTGTTTCCCCGTCTATTTGCCATGAAGTGATGGGACCAGATGCCATGATCTTAGTTTTTTGAATGCTGAGTTTTAAGTCAGCTTTTTCACTCTCCTCTTTCACATTCATCAAGAGGCACTTTAGTTCCTCTTAGATTTCTGCCATCAGGGTGGTATCGTCTGCGTATCTGAGGGTATTGATGTCTCTCCTGGCAATCTTGATTCCAGCTTGTGCTTCATCCAGCCTGGTATTTCACAGGATGTACTCTGCATAAAGGTTAAATAAGCGGGGTGATAATATAGCCTTGATGTACTCCTCTCCCAGTGTGGAACGAGTCTGTTGTTCCATGTCCAGTTCTAACTGTTGCTTCTTGATCTGCATACAGTTTTCTCAGGAGACAAGTTAGATTGTCTGGTATTCCCATCTCTTGAAGAATTTTCAACAGTTTGTTTTCGTATATACAGTCAAAGGCTTTGGCATAATCAATAAAGCAGAAGTAGAGGTTTTCTGGAATTATCTTGCTTTTTTCTATAATCCAACAGATGTTGGCAATTTGATTTCTGGTTCCTCTGCCTTTTCTAAATCCAGCTTAAACAACTGGAAATTCAGGGTTTATGTACTGTTGAAGCCTGGCTTGGGGAAATTTGAGCATTAGTTTGCTAGCATGTGAAATGAGCGCAATTGTGTGTTAGTTTGAACATTCTTTGGCATTACCCTCCTTTGGAATTGGAATAAAAACTGACCTTTTCCAGTCCTGTGGCCACTGCTGACTTTTCCAAATTTGCTGACATATTGAGTGGAGCACTTCCACAGCATCTTCTTTTAGGATTTGAAATAGTTCAACTGGAATGGCATGACTTCCATTAGCTTTATTCATAGTGATGCTTCCTAAGCCCCACTTGATCTCACATTACAAAATGTTGGCTCTAGGTGAGTGATCACACCATCATGATTATCTGGGTTATGAAGACATTTTTTTGTATAGTTCTTCTGTGTATTCTTGCCACCTCTTCTTCATATCTTCTGCTTTTGTTAGGGCCATACCATTTCTGCCTTTTATTGTGCCCAACTTTGCCTGAAATATTTCCTTGGTATCTCTAATTTTCTTGAGAGATCTCTAGACTTTCGCATTCTATTGTTTTCCTCTATTTCTTTGCATTAACCACTGAGGAAGGCTTTCTATACTCTCCTAGCTATTCTTTGGAACTCTGCATTCAAATGGGTATATCTTTCTTTTTCTTCTTTGCCTTTCACTTTTATTCTTTCTTCATCTATTTGTAAGGCCTTTTCAGACAACCATTGGGCCTTTTTGCATTTATTTTTCTTGATTACTGCCTCCTGTACAATGTCATGAACCTCCATCCATTGTTTTTCAGGCACTCTATCAAATCTAATCCCTTGAATCTATTTGTCACTTCCACTGTATAGTTGAAAGGGATTTGATTTAGGTCATACCTGAATGGTCTAGTGGTTTTCCCTACTTCCTTCCATTTAAATCTGAACTTGGCAAAAGGAGTTCATGATCTAAGCTACCATAGTCAACTCCCAGTCTTTTTTTCTTTTTTTTTTTTCTGACTGTATAGAGCTTCTTCGTCTTTGACTGCAAATAATATAATCAATCTGATTTCAATATTGACTACCTGGTTATGTCCATGTGTAGAGTCTTCCTTTGTGTTGTTGGAAGAGTGTGTTTGCTATGAACAGGGTGTTCTCTTAGCAAAACTCTGTTAGCCTTGCCCTGATTCATTTTGTACCTAAGGCCAAATTTGCCTTTTACTCCAGGTATCTCTCTCTCTTTTTTTTTTTCCCCAGGTATCTCTTGACTTCCTACTTTTGCATTCCAGTACCCTATTATGAGTGAACTCCAGGAGCTGGAGATGGACAGAAAGGCCTGGTGTGCTGCGATTCATGGGGTCGCAAAGAGTCGGACATGACTGAGCGACTGAACTGACTGACTGACCCTATTATGAAAGGACATATTTTTTGGGTGTTAGTTCTAGAAGGTCTTGTAGGTTTTCATAGAACCATTCAACTTCAGCTTCTCCAGTGTTACTGGTTGGGGAATAGACTTGGATTACGGTGATATTGAACGGTTTGCCTTGGAAATGAATAGAGATTATTCTGTCATTTTTGAGAATACTCTCAAGTACTGCACTTCACTCTTTTGTTGACTATGTGGGCTGCTCCATTTCTTCTAAGGAATTATTGCCCCCGATAGTAGATATGTATGAAGGCATAGATCATTTGAAAATCAGTTGTTTTAATCAAAGGAGACTTTTCTACAAAATTACAAAAAATACAAAGAAACATTTTATTAACATTTTCAAATAACATGACACTCCATAATTTTTATATTTTCACTCTTTCTGTTTTTTTTTCTTCTTAATGAAATACATATTTATTTACTATTAGATGTTTTTGATAGCCCAATTATATTAAAAAGTACTTAAAACCAATATTTTTATTATATATGAAGAAAATATAATTTTAATTCTTGTGTTCATATTTTTTAATCTTAATTAACTTTAGTATTTATAAAGGAAATTAGATGAACACATTTTGAAGATTTTATTAGGCATAACATCATTTGAGATTATTCAGGTTTTAGGAATAATATGCAATGTTCCTGTCCTCAAGGAGTTTGAAACTTGGTTGAGAAAACAAATTAAAATTAGGTGAAAATCTAATTTCAACAGAATAGGAATTATATTACAGATTAAATAAATATTTAAAAAAATTATCAAGAAATATCTAAATAATCATCAATAAAATATGAAAGGCACAGAACATTTCAGAGTGACATCAGTAAAATAGTGGAACAGGAGGTTCTAGTCCTCAACTTTCCACAAAAATACTGATTTCCATAATTACTCACAAAGAAGAGTTACTTCATGGGAGCCCAGGAGTTTAGTTGAGAAGTTTAAATGCCTCATTAGAGCAAAACATCCAAGAACAGATGCTGGAAGAAGGAAAGAACAGTTTCACTTTATCTGTGTCACTGATTGCCCAAAGTGACACAATCCAGTGCTAAGAGAGACTCACTAGGCCAGAGATATCTCCCTTGATGGAAAGTCAGAGTCTAAGCGAGTATCTGGTTTCTCCAGCCTTGTGAGGCACTGACCAGGAGGCCCTTTACTGTCTAGTCCCACCTACCATTTTGAAAGAATCAGAATGGCTCAAACTTTGGGGGCAGCTAGGAACAGCAAAAAGAGAAGAGTCCTTGCAGCAGTTGGGAAAGAAGGGGACATTTCCAAACTCATTTTATGAAAGTAGCATTATCGTGATATCAAAACCAGAAAAGGACACCATAAAAAAAAAAAAGAGAGAGAGAGAGAGAGAGAGAGAAAATTACAGAGCAGCAATCCTGATAAGGCTTCCCAGGTAGTTCAGCAGTTAAGAATTCACCTGCCAACAAAGAAGACACAGGAGATGTGGGTTTGATCACTGAGCTGGGAAGATTCCCTTTCTTGCCTGGAAAATCCCATGGACAGAGGACTACATTCCATGTGGTTGCAAAGAGCTGGACACAACTAAAAAATGTCAGAGCACACACAGCTCACTCAAACCTGATAAACATAGATGCAAAAATCCTTAACAAAATCCTAGCAAACTGAATTCCACAGTACATTAAAATTATTGTATACTTCGATCAAGTGGGATTTATCCCTGAAATGCAAGGATGGTTCATCCCTTGCAAATCAGTAAATATGATACATCATATTAACAGAATGTGGACAAAAATTATATAATCATCTACAAGAGATGTAGAAAAAAATTTCACAAAATTTAATATTTGTTCTTGATAAAAACTCTAAACAAATTAAGTATGGAAGGAATGTACCTCAACATAATAAAGGAAAACATATATATGACAAGCTAACAGCTAAGATCATTTCCAACAGGGAAAAGCAGAAAATGTTCCCTAAAATCATGGACAAGACAGGGATAGCCACTCTTGCCACTACTATTTGGTAGAGCACTAGAAGTTCTATGGAACTTCTTTTCTGTGGAAAAGACCCTGATGCTGGGAAAGATTGAAGGCAAGAAGAGAAGGGGATGACAGAGCAGATGAGATGGCTGGATGGCATCACCAACTTCATGGTCATGGGTTTGAGCAAGTTCTGGGATTTGGTGATGAACAGGGAAGTCTGCCATGCTGCAGTCCATGGGGTCACAAAGAATTATACACAACTAAGTGACTGAACTAAACTGAACTGAGAAGTTCTAACCAGAACCATTAGACAAGAAAAGGAAATCGAAGTTATCTAAATCAGAAAAGTAAAAGTAAAATTGCCTGGAGATGATATGACTTTATACATAATGAACTCTAAAAACTTCTCCAAAAAACTGTCAGAACTAATAAACAAATTTAGTAAAGTTATAGGATACAAAATTAGCAGAAATCATTCACATTTCTATACATCAAAAATAAATGTCTGAAAAATTAATAAAACAATTCGATTTAAAATAAAATAAAAAATAATTAAATATTCAAGAATAAATTTAAGTAAAATTTGTACATTGAAAACTATCAACCATTGATAACAGAATTTGCAGATACAAATATATGGAAAGATAACTCAAGTTCATGGATTGGAAGAATTAATGTCACTCTAAGTTGATACTAGACAAAGTGACCTAGAGATTCAATTCAATCCCTATCAAAATTTCAATGACATTTTTCATAGAAATAGAAAAAAAAAACCTACAATTCATATGAAAACTCAAAGGAATACAAACAACAAAGGCAATCTTGAGAAAGAATAACAAAACTGAAAGCATCATGTTCCCTGATTTCAAACCATATTACAAAGCTATAGTAATCCAAACAGAGTTATGCTGGCATTAAAACTGACTTATAAACCAGTGGAACAGACAGAGACTGCAGAAAAACAACACCAAAAACAACATAGCTACAGATAACTGTACAGTTCTTCTACAAGGGCTCTATGAATACAAAATGGGAAAGTATAGTCTCTTCAGTAAACAGTATTAGGAAAACTATATATCTATATGGAAAGCAATGAAATTGTACCCTCTTTTTACCATGTACAAAATTCAACTCAAAATGGATTAAAGATTCATATCCAGTCCTGAAATAGTGAAATTTTAAGAAGGAAACACAGAGAAAATGCACCTTAACACTAATCCGCAATGAGATATCACCTTATAACTTTTAAGATGTCTATTGTTAAAAAAAATGATAACAAGTGTTGCTGAGGATGTGGATAAAAGGGAATCTTGCACACTGTTTTTGGGAATGTGAATTTGTGCAGTTATTATGGAAAACAGTATGGAGGTTTAAAAATATAAACATAAATTGTTCTATTTAAAAATAGAACTACCATATGATCTAGCAATCCAACTTGTGGGTATTTATCCAAATGAACTGAAATCAGATTCTTGAAGAAATATCTGTATGCCCAAGTTCATTGCAGCATATCTGAAATAACCAAGATATGGAAATAACCTGTTTAAATATATATAATGGAATATATATTTGGAAAATATATATCCTAAATATATATAATGAAATATATGTTAATATATATAATAGAATATTATTAGCCTTAAAGAAGATCTTCCCATTTTAATGACATGAATGGACCTGGAGGATAATTATGCTAAGTGAAATAAGCCAGACACAGAAAGACGAGTACTAAATGATCTAATTTATAAGTGGAATGAAAAGTAGTCAAACTAGAGAAGCAGAGCACAGAATAGTGATTATCATGAGTCATGTGGAGGAGGAAATGAACAGGTGATGGTCAAAGGGTACAGTGTTTCCATTATTCAAAGGAAATTAATTCTGGAGATCTACTATGAAGTTTAGTGAGTATAACTAATAATCCTGTATTGTATACTTAAAAGATGGTAGAAATTGTATTCTTACCACAAACACAGAAACACATGCAAATACACACACAAATAATTAAAATCATAAGGGTGGGGAGATAGGAAAGTTTGAGGGATGATGGGATACATCTATGGCCTTGTGGTGGTGAAGGTTCCAAGGGTATATTTGTATTTGTGTGTTTGCTCAGTCTTGTCCACCTCTTGTGAGTCCACCAGACTCCTCTGTCCATAGAATTAACCTGGCAAGAATACTGAAGTGGGTTGGTTGCCATTTTCTCCTCCAGGGGATCTTCCTGACCCAGGGATATGCATTTCCTGTGTCTCCTACATTGTCAGGCAGATTCTTTACCACTGAGCCACCTGAGAAGCCCAGGTAAGTGTATACACACACCCCTGAAGCATCAAGTTGTATAAATTAAATGAATGGCTTTTTACATATCAAAATTAAACCTCAATTAAGTGGTAGAAAATGAAAGGCAAAAATCCCGACATATTTCATTCATGCAGAAATGTTTAGGTGGAAAATAGCTATATGAAAGAATTCTGTTTTCATCTACAGGGCTGTCAAAAGTTCTAATACTTTTGTTATCCATGTTTCTGGCTTTCCTTTCTTATGACACATCATACTGAAATAGATGAAGAAAAAGAAAATTCTAAGAAAATTTCAACAAATCCACTCCAATTCAATTGATAGAAGTATACAATAAACTAATTCAACAATCATGCATTTGTGTCTAACCCATGCGAAACACAATACTAGAGATTTTTTAAATGAGGTTCTGAGTGCATTTACTTACCTTACTAACTTACAGGATCAACCAAATATAGACTGCACAAACTGTGAAAGTAGCAGGCTGCCAGACTGACTGAATTCAGAAAGATATTATATTTGTTACTATGAGAATATTCAGGCTATTTTGCATACCAAACAGATCTGAATTAGAAAGACATTAATTCCATAGAAATGAGGTTAAAATGTGAACATAATACAAATTGAAGATCACCACCATTTTCTATGAAGGTATACAGAGACAGTGGCTGTAGTTTACAAATTAGGCACTTGAAAGCTTAAGACTTTTTAACTGAAAAAAAAAATGTGTGAGAATAATTAATTTTGTATAGAAAGAGCCAAAATCTTGCACTCCTCTTTTTACACTTTTGTATACCAAAATACCTATGAAAATGAACACTTCATCTTCATAGTTGAAACAACAGCATATAAGTCATTAAGAATATTTCTATTTTTCCTGAATATATGTCTGTAATCTGCCCTGTCTAAAATGGTAGGAGCTTGTCATATGTGGCTATTCAGTTGGAAAAATGATTATTCCAAAGTGAAATGTGCTTTGGACTAAGTAAAAAATATGTACCATACTTCAAGGAGTTGGTAGTAAGTAATGGAAAATCTCTCATTGGTGTCTTTTACATTGATTATGAGTTGAAATAACAATATTCTGGATATTTGTTTAAATAAAAAATATTTCTGACATTAATTTTGCCTTTTCTTTCTTACTTTTATAATATGGCTACAATGTGTATAGCCTCCTATTCTTATTGAATTATTTAATGAGAATAAAATGAAATTTATTTATATTTATATATATAGAATATATATATAGAAATGTCAGAGAAGGCAATGGCACCCCACTCCAGTACTCTTGCCTGGAAAATCCCATGGGTGGAGGAGCCTGGTAGGCTGCAGTCCATGGGGTCACCAAGAGTTGGACACGACTGAGTGACTTCACTTTCACTTTTCACTTTCATGCATTGGAGAAGGAAATGGCAACCTACTCCAATGTTCCTGCTTGGAGAATCCCAGGGATGGGGGAGCCTGGTGGGCTGACGTTTATGGGGTCGCACAGAGTTGGACACGACTGAAGCGACTTAGCAGTAGCAGCATATAAAAACATATCAAGTTAGTCATAGATATTATTATAGGTCTTATTATACATAAATCTATTGCATTTTATGAAAGGGCTATATACATTTATAGTGCCAACAGCAATAAATCAGTATACCAGATACACAAAAACTATTCTGGAGTTAGTTGTTATATACCTAAAAATATTGTTCCTTTAGTGGTTATAAAATGATCTCTCAATGTTAATTTACTTTGCACGTAGTTTTTACAGAAAATGAATACTGTATTTTAAAATTTATTAATGAGTCTCCTGTAAATTGTCTTTTCTTTTGCTTATTTATTTGAATTTTTATATATTTTTAAGAAATCTGAAAAAAAAAGAAATCTGAAGAAAATGTTTCCATTTCAGTAAAAGTACTGTGTAGTAACTTTACATGTTTATTTTACCTTCAATGTTCACTTTAACCTTAGACATAGGTATTACTAATCACAATCAAATAGCTGAAATAAAGCTTCAATAAGTTTAGTGAGAATCACAACTATAGCATACTACTGTTAGTTGCTTAGTTGTGTCAGACTCTTTGCGACCCCTATGGCCACCAGGCTTCTCTGTCCAAGGGATTCTCCAGACAAGAATACTGGAGTGGATTGCCATTCTCTTCTCCAAAGGATCTTCCTGACTCAGGTATCGAATGTGGGTCTCTTGCACTGCAGGCAGATTCTTTACCATCTGAGCTACAGGGAAAATCCAGAAGGTAAGAAAAAGAAGATACAGGGAAGAAAAAGCCCAGGCAGATTGTTTTCAAAGCCTGTGTTTTTTTTTTTTTCCACTATATAACTTTATCCTGTATAATATTTTATATAAATATTTTCCACATCTTTGCTGCCATTTTATCAAATATTCATTTTACTATGTTAATCTTCCTGACCCAGGGATAAAAACCAGGTCTTTGCATTGCAGGCAGATTCTTTAGGATCGAGACACCAGGGAAGCCCCCAAATAACACAGGCAAACAAATAAAAAACCTTCTCATAACAAATGGGCTCCCAAGGTGGCGCTAAGGGTAAAGAATCCACTGCCAATGCAGGAGAGGCAAGAGAGGTTCAGTTCCTGGGTCCCAAAGATCACATGAAGTAGGAAGTGGCAACCCACTCATTATTCTTGCCTGGAAATTCCACTGGGAGAAGAGCCTGGCAGGTTACAGTCCATGGGGCCACAAAGAGTTGGACATGACTGACTGACAAAGTACATATAACTGAGGTATTATCTTTCCAAAAACTTTTTAATTTGGTAATAATTTTGAGGAAAAATTCTTAAAAAATTAGAAAATAGAGATTAAAATATCTAGATTTGGGGAAGAAACCAGGAGAAAAAATGAAAGTTACATTTAATTTGGGCAAAATTCTGTAATGTAGGTATTTGTAGAAAGATCATACTGTATTCATTCAGCAAATATTTACTGAGTATATAAATAATCTAGGTGCCAAGTCAATGAGACACAGGGCTTCCTTACCTAAGTGAGTTATTCAAATGACAAAGAATTGTAACTAAAAAAAAAAAAAAAAAAGGTGTAATAAATCACACAAATGCTACCTAAATGTCACAGAATAATTCACAAAAAGTATACATGTATATATATATAAGTATACATGTTTATATGTGTGTAAAAATATCTCTATAGACATGGAAGAATTTATTTAGTAATGAAGGCAGTAATGAAGGCAGAAATGATATTCGTAGAGCCAGTGGCATGAACTAGACATATTTGGAAAATGCTGAAATCTCATATCTATTGATGCTTAGATTACTGGGTTGAAAAGAAAGGGAAGTGTTAGACCTTAATTCGGAGAAGGCAATGGCACCCCACTCCAGCACTCTTGCCTGGAAAATCCCATGGACAGAGGAGCCTGGTAGGCTGCAGTCCATGGGTTCGCTAAGGGTCAGGCATGACTGAGCCACTTCACTTTCACTTTTCACTTTTATGCATTGGAGAAGGAAATGGCAACCCACTCCAGTGTTCTTGCCTGGAGAATCCCAGAGACAGTGTGCCCCCGTCTATGGGGTAGCACAGAGTCGGACACGACTGAAGCGCTCAGCAGCAGCAGCAGCAGCAGCAGACCTTAATTACCACTTATTGAAAACCTCCTATGTTGCCAAAACTGTGGTAGGAGTTTTGTATATATTTTCTCTAATTCTCACATTTCTTTATGATTCTATATAAGATCAGATGAGGATTCTGTGCTTCAAAGAAATACAACTAGTAATATTGACTGCCTCAGATACTAATCCAAGTCTATCTGACTATAGGGTCCCATCCTCTAAGTGTCATATTTCTAGATTTGTAACAGGGCCTTTCAGGTATTGTGATGTATCTGTGGGGAAAACTACACTTAAGATTCATATTTTATGAAGACAAACTAAATTAATGATGATTCTTGTAACTTGAAGACTTGGAAAATAAATAGCCATTTAGGAAGCTATGGTTGGAGATCAGACAAGAATGAGAAAACCAACCAAGGCACTGGAAATTAGACTTAGGACAAATAAAATTTGGAAACTATCTACCTTAAGGCAATAAAGGAGAGAAAGAGAAATTAAGAGTACTTACTATTTTTCTAGCCTGAAAAAAATAGTTGATGACAGTTGTGCTGTTGAAGTTATAAAGAAATAAAAAAGTAAAATAGACTCATTTGTTTGGGTTTGAATTTGTGGAGCCTGGAGAATATAAATCTGGAGACATAAAAAATTAGTTTAACGTATAGGTCTGGTACTTAAATGAGAGAAAAAGGCTGAAAAATGCCCATTCAGTCATTGATGTGAGATTGTCAATAAAAGCACTGGAAGAGACCAAACATTCAGCTGAATGGGACCACAATAAAGAGA